>NC_087355.1:42670000-45070000 GCF_030014295.1 Loxodonta africana | reverse complement strand
AGCCTTTAGGAGAGTGAAAGTCCCAGTTTGATCTGGTAACTTTGAAAGGTAATAGGTACCATTCACAGAGTGTCTACCAAGTGTCAGTTCAGGCCCTGTGCTGGGCACTTCACACAGTTTGTCTACTTTTTATTGTAATACCCCTGGGATATTATTATCTTCCCACTTCTATAAATGGAAAAAATCCCAAGCCTAACTTAACTTAAGCAACTTATCCAAAACCACACAATAATAATAATGAGAATTGCTGACACTTATTATTTACTGTAGGTACTACTCTTATTATGTCATATAGATTAAGTCATTTGACCTTTTCAGCCCTGGGAGCCACTATTAATATCCCCATTTTACAGCAAATAAAACTGGGTTAACTAACTAGCTCAAGGTTACTCAGGTGGCAAGTGATATAGGCAGGATTTGAATCCAAGCAGTCAGACTCTAAAGCCTGCGCTAAGCCACTATGCTGTAAAAATGCTGTACTAAATAGGAATTTAATACAGAATTAAAACCAGAGTTAAAAATTTATGTGATCACTAATTTTTTTCAACTTGTTTTGACTGCTCTTCCTCAACATTAGGGAATTTGCTTATATATAAAGTCCTCTTAGGGATGAAAGTATAGATTTTTATAAACACCTGTGATTATAAAACACCACCTTGACCTTCTCGTCGCTTTGATGTCTGTAGGTACTCCAGTTCAAAATGATCTGCAAGAATTTTTTGCATTAATTGATTTTGTAAATCCAGGCATATTAGGCTCTTTGTCGTCCTATAGAAAAGTATATGAAGAACCCATCATTATATCGAGAGAACCTTCTGCTTCTGAGGTATAACTCACTTTAATTTAGAAAAAGTATGTATACATACACACAAATGGTTTATTTTTAAGCCTTACTGTGAAATTCTGTATTCTTAAAAGGATTGTATATAGACAATTGAAATGTATATTTCATTCATAGTATATTTTGATTTTAAAAACAGTAGTGTTATTTAATGAACAATTTGAAATGATTTTGAAAGAATCTACAGCGTCTTGTGCCAGTAATTTCTTGTAGGCTAAGTTTTAGGATCAGTAACTGGACAAAATTTATTGGCTTCCAAGAGCTTGCTGTATCAGCTCTTTGCTGGCGATTTTAAGACTATATGCCAATACAATCTTTGTGTAAAAACTTCCTTTTAGAATGATTTAGTTTGTAGACTTGATTTCTGATGGCTCTCAATGGAGGCAGTAGCCAAACAAACAAGGATTAGGAGACTGTGGCCTCACTTAACTAAAATGTTATACTGAACAATTAATGACAGCAAGGTTGTTTTTTCCATCCCAAACTTGTATTTCATTTATTCTGTTAAAAAAAAAAAAATCTGATTTATCATTATAAAATGTTTAGTGTTCATTTTAACTGTGAAAGTATTTTTTTTGTCTATAACATATTTATTTTAAATCTGCTGTTTTTCCTTAGGAGGAAAAGAATTTAGGAGTGAGAAGAGCAGCTGAACTTACTCGCCTCACTGGACTCTTTATCCTTAGAAGGACCCAGGAAGTCATAAATAAATATCTTCCACCTAAAATAGAAAATGTAGTCTTTTGCCAGCCAGGAGCACTACAGATTGAACTTTATCGGAAGCTATTGAATTCTAAGGCTGTCAGGTTCTGTCTTCAAGGGTTGTTGGAAAATAGTCCTCATCTAATATGTATAGGAGCTCTTAAAAAACTGTGCAATCATCCCTGCCTTTTGTTCAAGTCTATAAAGGTAGGTAGTATGCGGGACTAGGCCAGGGGTATGAGACAAAGGCCTGTGTCATGTAAATCTTGGAGAGAAGGTTGCACTAATCCCCGTGGTTACATTTGTGGGCTTTCCAAAAGGTCTGCAGCCACTCCAGTATGATAGTGCTATAGAGCTTATCCAGCCTTTCACTTGTTCTTCAGAGCATGTTCGTATTCACAGAGCTAGACTGGGGATAAAACGGATTTGAGGCACTGCCTTCTAGGTTTTTGCCCCACGCCCTTTGGCGCCTTTTCATATACTCTGCCATGGCAATAGAGTCAGTTTTGTTGGTTTGGTGCTGCAAATATAGAAATTAACCATTAAAAAATAACTTATTTTTCCTCATTATAAAAGTGATATGTGATTGTTGTGTGAAATTTGTAAAATTCATAAAAATCTCAAAGAAGAAAATGAAAATCTTAAGCTCTCCAGCCAGAAACAAAAACTTTTTTGATATTAATAGTAATATTAACTGGTATTTATTAAGCACTTATCATGTATCAAATGCCATACTAAGTACTTCCCTAGCATTATTCTTTACAAAAACTCTTTGGAATAAGTACTGTTATTATCATCCCCATTTTTTTCCATTTGATTTGTAAATTTTTTTTCTTTTTTTTTAATTTTTACTGTGCTTTAAGTGAAAGTTTACAAATCAAGTCAGTCTCTTGTATATACACCTTGCTATGTACTCCTAGTTGCTCTCCCCCTGATGAGACAGTATACTTCTTCCCTCCACTCTCTTTGTGTCCATTCATCCAGCTTCTGACCACCTTTGCCCTCTTATCTCCCCTCCAGACAGGATATGCCCACATAGTCTCATGTGTCTACTTGATCCAAGAAGCTCACTCTTCACCAGTATCATTTTCTGTCCCATAGTCCAGTCCAATCCCTGTCTGAAGAATTGGCTTTGGGAATGGTTCCTGTCTTGGGCTAACAAGTCTGGGGACCATGACCTCTGGGGCCCTTCTAGTCTGAGTCAGACCATTAAGTCTGCATCCCACTGCTCTCCTGCTCCTTCAGGGATTCTCTGTTGTGCTCCCCGTCAGGGCAGTCATCAGTTGTAGCCGGGCACCATCTAGTTCTTCTGGTCTCGGGCTGAGGTAGCCTGTGGTTTTTGTGGCCCTTTCTGTCTCTTGGGCTCATAATTACCTTCTGTCTTTGGTGGTCTTCATTCTCCCTTGCTTCAGGTGGGTTGATACCAATTGATGCATCTTAGATAGCTGCTTGCCAGCATTTAAGACCCCGGGAGCCACTCCCCAAAGTGGGATGAAGAATGTTTTCTTAATAGATTTTATTATGCCGGTTGACTTAGATGTCCCCTGAAACCCCAAACCCCTACCCCTGCTACACTGGCCTTCAAAGCATTCAGTTTATTCAGGAAACTTCTTTGCTTTTGGTTTAGTCTAGTTGTGCTGACCTTTCTTGTATTGTGTGTTATCTTTCCCTTCACCTGAAATAGCTCTTATCTACTATCTAATTAGAGAAAACCCCTCTCCCTCTCTCCCTCCCTCCCCACTCTCATAACCATCAAAGCATATTTTCTTCTCAGTTTAAACTATTTCTCGAGTTCTTATAATAGTGGTCTCATGCAATATTTGTCCTTTTGTAGCTGACTAATTTCACTCAGCATAATGCCTTCCAGATTCCTCCATATTATGAACTGTTTCACAGACTCATCATTGTTCTTTATCCATGATCATCCCCATTTTTGAGAGGAAATGGGGGCTCAGAGATGTATATATATAATCTTAGGGAAACTTAATTTTAATAATACTGTGCTTACTGTTTTAAAATGCTACTATTCCCCCCCACCCAAAAAAATAATAAAAATTTTCCCAAGTAGGTTACCTTCCGCAAGTATGATTTTTAATGGTTACATCGTTGAGGTGATTATTTGGATATGTAATGACCATAAGGGAGTTTGGAGTATAGCAAGAGTTTTATATTTTGGAGTTAGACCTTGGTTTCAGTCCCCGTTTACTACTTACTAGTTCCTTAACCATGGGCAAGTTTAACTATGGACAAGTTACATTTGTGAGCCTTAGTTTTCTTATCTGGCAAGCACAGACAATAATAACTTCCTGATAATGTTATTGTGGAAATTTGATGAGATAGTTTGGAAAGAACGTAGTAGAAAGCCTGGCCATAGAAAATGTACAGGAACTATTAGCACCCTTTATCCCCAAGTCGCCCTTAAGTTTTATTCTGGTATTTTTTTTTTTTAACAATAAAATTGAAATTTGCAAATAATAAAATTCTGGATGCTACATTATGCTTGAAGTCATTAATTATAAACTTAGAAAATGGAGTGTTATATCACAATTTTCCAAGCTTATCCTACAATGACTTATCTTAGTTTATGATGGGAGAAGACAGCTTTCTGTAACTCTGCAGTAGGCAGGATTATAACAATTTATTAAGCAACATTTTTAAGAAACAGATTTTATATACAGTCATAAAAATTACACCTTTTAGGCATGATGCCCAGCAAAAATAGAAGCCAAAAGTTCTTCCTTAAAAGGAAGACCTTATGATGGCCCAGAATACACCAGTTAACTTAGAATATCCTTGCACATTCCTGAAGAAAGCAGCAGAGGACTCAGTTTTTCTCTCGTTGCCATATGCCCACTAGTAATAGGCATAGAGCAATACAGGCTTCAAATAGCGTTCATATTTATAATCTGAGACTTCTTCAGAAAAGGCTTTCCTCTAATATCACAAAAAATAAGGATCTTTATAAAATACTTGAAATGAGCCTTTTACATGTATAAGTAATCTTCTTTAAGCAATGGTTTAGAAATGTGTTCCTATTAAAACTAGGTTGTTTCCCAAGTTCAGTCAAGGCAATGGCTCTCTGTCAGGAAACATGAATGAAATGTAACCAATAAAAAAAATCACAACTCATAACCCAAGGGTATTGTTTTGTATGGACTCTAACATGTCTGCCTAGGTCAGAGGAGAGAGTACCATGCTTAGCTTATATGAGAAGTCTGACTGGTAAATCCCTGTCAGGGAGGTGATACATCAGGCTGTCATGGGATAAAGATATTATCCATTAGTTGATTCTTAATTAGGGGCCTATGCATTATAATCTCCTTGGAAGCTTTTAAAACTACTTTTGTCTAGGCCTCAACACATACCTACTTATTCAGAATCTGAGAGTGGGACCCAGGTATGAGGAATTTGAAAAAAGGTTTCCCAAGTGATTCTGGTCATGTGTTCCAGGTTAAGAATTCATACATTAAGATTACCCATCTCCCTTTTGTGTTAGTCATCTAGTGGTGCTATAACAGAAATACCACAAGTGGATAGCTTTAACAAAGAGAAATTTATTTCCTCACATTAAAAAAAAAAGAAGGCTAAAAGTCCAAATTCAGGGCGTTGGCTACAGGGGAAGGCTTTCTCTCTCTGTCAGCTCTGGAGGAAGGTCTTTCTCATTAATCTTCCCCTGGACTAGGAGCTTCTCTGCACAGGAACCCTGAGCCTAAAAGACACGCTCAGCTCCTGGTGCTTCTTTCTTGGTGATTATGAAGTCCCCATTCTCTGCTTGCCTCCTTTTCCTTTTATCTCCAGAGAGACAAAAGGTTGTGCAGGCCACACCCCAGGGGAACTCTCTTTACATTGGATCAGGGAGGTGACCTGAATAAGGGTGGTATTACAGTCCCACCATACTCCTTTTAACATAAAATTACAGTCACAAAATGGAGGACAGCCACTCAGTACTGGGAATCGTGGCCTAACCAAGTTGATACACACATTTTTGTGGGGATATAATTCAATCCACGACACCCTTGTACTCTGATTTAATCCAGACAACCTTCTGCTAATGATTTGGCTTCTATGGACCTTCTTTCATGGGACAGAATGCATAGAACAAATGGTTTAAGTAGGCTGGTCTCATTTGTAAGTCTATAAATTTTATTCTGATTTAGTGTTCAGTTTTCTAATTTAATTTGGTTAGTATGAATCATTTTCCTAGAGTTTAAACATATTCACATTTTTGAACGTGAAAAGCTGTGTGCTAGACCCTGGACCTGTGGCCCTTTGTTGACCCCTTCAAGGTGTAAAGCATTTCAGTAGGCCTAACCTGAAAAAAAAAAAAAAAAAATTTTTTTTTTTTTTAACCTGAAGTAACCAGCAGCCATCTTTTTCCCCCTGTATATCCCAGTGATATAAATATCTTTGGGTGCCACATTTTTCAGTTAAATAACTTTACTCAAATATTGTATTTTGGGAATAAGCTAAATTAAAATTAGTACTGTATGCTCAATATTTTTTAAGGGACAGAGATTGACTACCTTTAAGATGTTTCTAATATTATTAAAAAGGGAAGACAACAGACATGAAAATATTAGGTAAGTACAAAGAAGTATATAGTTTATTGCTCAAGTAAGATCAAAGCTGAAAGGTACTGTGTTTAACCTTTGTTATAGGTTAAGACCCAAAGTAAAAAAAAGGCTATGAATAATCAGGTGGCATTTGCATTGGGTCCTCAATTACTGATTAAAAAAAAAAAAAGATAAGATTGGGATAATTAGAAAAATGAGGATGCGTTCCAGACGGGGGAGCAGGTTCAACAGTTTCAAAAGCAGTGATGAATCCAGTAAATGTGGGAGTAAACCAGTCATATGAATTTATCCTAAAGAGCGATGTAGTCATCAGTAACCGTAATGTCGAGTTATGTGTTCGTTTGTGAGGTAGGGATTTTGGAGGGGAGATTTCAGAGCTGCTGATAATCACTTTGGAATAAAATTATTCTAAAAACTATTGGTAAAAAGAAAAAAAATATGTTATAAGGTTAAAATTCTAACATATTGGTAGAATTGTCCCTTCTAGAAGAAGAAAGCGATGAGATTGAGTAGATAATTAGGCTTGTTTTTTATTATCACTTGAGAAGTATTGTGTGAAGCCCACAAATCGGAAGAGAAAAGCAATAATCAGGAGAGAGGGAGGGAACAGAGAAAGAAAGAGAGAAGCAGATATATCAGTGACAGTAAGTCTCAGGATTTTGGAAAGGACAGATTTTACCCGTAGTTACACATGGGCAATGATACTGCACCTGTGGAGTGGAGGCAGCAGGCATTAGGGGACTGCATTAGGACTGCTCTGTAATTAAGTAGGATGCATGCTAACCTTTTTTTCAAAAACGATCAAATTGTGACCTGTTAAGGTTTATCTAAATGCTAGCTTGGTCTTTTTAGGTAGCTATTAATCTTCATTCCCCCCCATCTAATTTTACCATTTTTTTCTTCCCACTGAAAAAACAAACATGAACCAGTGTTCAAATTATTTTGAATAGGAAAAAGAATGTAGCCCAACTTGTGATGAAAATGAAGAAAGGAGTCTGTATGAAGGCTTGATAAATGTGTTCCCTGATGATTACAATCCTCTCATGTTTACTGAGAAGGAGTCAGGAAAACTACAAGTGTTGTCAAAGCTCTTAGAAGTTATCCATGAACTTCGTCCTTCTGAAAAGTAAGAGGTTGATTTAATAAGCTGCTTATAAATGCTTGTGGACTTTTGGCTTGGACTGTGTTCCTACTTCTTGCTTTCTCCATATTCTGTCCTTCATTTTAAAAAAGAAAAAAATAGAAATAATAGCTTTCTTCTTTTGGGGCATGGCCTTCTCCCAGTATTTTGTGAACTCATGATTAACAAACAGTGTGTCTACAGGTTTTAAGAACACTTAAATGTTTATGTACATTTTTAAAAAACCTAGTGATGTCTTTTGATATATAACTTGTTTCTCGGA
Source organism: Loxodonta africana (assembly GCF_030014295.1). Classification (NCBI taxonomy): domain Eukaryota; kingdom Metazoa; phylum Chordata; class Mammalia; order Proboscidea; family Elephantidae; genus Loxodonta; species Loxodonta africana. The sequence continues at coordinate 45,062,480 of NC_087355.1, read as the reverse complement.
GCCCTGCTGGCACAGTGGTTAAGAGTTTGACTGCTAACCAAAAGGTCAGCAGTTCGAATCCACCAGCTGCTCCTGGGAAACCCTGTGGGGCAGTTCTGCTCTGTCTGATAGGGTTGCTCTGAGTCGGAATCAACTTGACGGCAACGGGTTTGGTTTTTTGGTAACTTGTTTCTCAGTTTCTTTCAGTATGCTTCCTTCTTTTACTGTTTTTTAAATGTTGACATTTCTTAGGATTTTGTTCTTAGCCTTCTTCTAACTTTAAACACTGTTCTTGGGAGATCTTTACTTCCCGTAGTTTCACCTATCACCTAGGCAGTATTGATTCTAATTCTCTATCTCTGGTTTAGCCTTCTCTTCTAAGTTCCGCATCCTTCTTTCGGTTTAATGAACGTTTAAATCTACCTGGACGTCCTGTAGGACTTAAGGCTTCACATGTTGTTCAAAACTCATTTCATCGTTTAGCCTTTACAAGCCTGTTCCTTTTTTCATTATTCCTTAGCTTAATGCACATAAAAAACCTGAAAGCCATTCTAGACTCACTTTTCTTCTTCACTTTCCTAATACCTAGTCAGTCACTAAATTATATTGATTTTTTTTTTCTTAATCTTAGGAATTCATCCTCTACTTTCTGGTACCAAGATTTTTGTTAATTGAATGCTCCGTATACATAGGCAGGGCTTGTTAACTGATGGCCTTCATTGTGAGATAATCAGGCAGCAAACTGGGTTTTTCATTTGGGTGCTTCCAGTCTGTGTGTCTTTTCTCTGGTGTCATTGAAGTCTCTCTAGAGATGAATTCTCCACTATCTTCCCTGGACTGTGATTGCCGGTGTTCTAGGAGTTAGCAGGGAAAGTGGGCTGGGATCTTAACATTTAGTATGCATACTTTCATTTTGATCTGCCTCTGTATACCTGCCTGCCAGAGTCCCAGGTCTAAGTGCCTTTGGTTTGATTTCTCTAGAGAGTAAAGGTTCTGTTTAAGAAAGAGATGTCAACCGGTCACATGGGGATAGGGCCTGGGCTGTATTTACCAGTGCTCTTATAATCGTTCCAGTCTAAACTCCTTCCTTCTGAGGTACCTGAGTCTTAATAAGATTCTGTGATGTGAATTAACTTGCACTTGCTTCTCATTGGTGTCCCCCCCGCCCCGCCCCTTGGGCACTTGGGGCTCGCCTTCTTCTGTACTCCTGAGCAGATCACCATTCCTCTGTTCTTTTTCTGTTTTCATATATTGGTTCAGGTTTATAGATGTCTCCTTGTTTTAACAAAGGTAGAGTTTGTATTTCTGTTTTTCATTTGTCTGCTGTTTCTAGGGTTACTTCAGAAGTAGATGGCAGAAAGGCCTTTACTATTTTAAAACTGAAAGTCTCTTAGATATGGGCTTTAAAATTGCATTTGAGAGAGAATCTGCGCTTTAATTGTACAGGGTCATTTTTTTGCATATTCTTTAAATACTAGCCATAATATATTGTGATATTTTATTTCAAATTAAAAATTTAATATTGTCTTCATATATAAAAAGTCTTCCTTTTTGATTGACAGGGTGGTGTTGGTATCTAACTACACAAAAACCTTGGATATTTTACAAGAAGTATGCAAGCGGCATGGATATGCTCATACAAGGCTTGATGGACAAACACCGATCTCTCAAAGGCAGCACATTGTTGATGGCTTCAATAGTAAATACTCTTCTGATTTTATTTTTTTGTTAAGTTCAAAGGCTGGTGGTGTAGGGCTTAACCTTATTGGAGGATCTCACTTAATTCTCTATGACATTGATTGGAATCCAGCCACTGATATCCAGGTAGGAATATTTATGCGTTAAATATTTTTGAATGCATACTGGGTATACAATGCCTGCTGGGGATACAAAGATGAAGATGTAATAATAACTACTGCACATTGAGCCCTTTATTGTGTATCAGGCACATTGCTAAGTGCCTTCTATTTATTTAATCTTCATAACTCTACAAGTGCAGATATTTTTAGCATTACAGATGAAGATCAAAGTTTTCTAGGATATACAGCAGAGTCAGGATTCAAACCCAAACCTGTAGGTCTCCAGGCTCTATTACAGAGTTTGGCCTTGAGGGTACTCATGACTATCAAGAGAAGACAGTAAAGTGTTATAGATGCTATGATCAGTATTTGTACAGGGTAGGCTGAGGGTATAAAATTGACATATTCAGGCAAATATTTCAGAAGAAGTGTTTGGTTTTCTTCAGTGTGCAGTCTATCTTAATATGTTTTGGGACTTCTGTCTGCAGATTTGCACCTCAGTTGGTTTCTGAATTGACCGTCTTCATGACTGCCCTCAGGTTCAGTGATTCACTAGAAGGACTAACAGAACTAAGAAAAGCTGTTACCACAATTACAGTTTATTACAGTGAAAGGATACAGACTAACATCAGTAAAGGTGAAAGTCTCTTAAGGTGGAGTCCAGGAGACACCAGGCGCAAGCTCACCCTTGTCCTTTCCCAGTGTAGTTGTATGGACAGCCTAATCCTCCCAGCATTGACGTATGACAACACGTATGGAGTACTGTCACCCAGGGAAGCTCACCTGACCCTCGGCATCCAGAGTTTTTACTGGAGGTCAGTCACATAGACATATGGAGCACTAGTGTAGCAGAATTTAGTTACTCAGTCTCCAGCCCCTCCAGAGATCAAACTGATAGCATGTGATCCAAGGCCTTAAATCATATTGTTAGCATGAACTATCCTACCTGGTCCAAGGGCCAAGGTGATAATACTGTGATAAGGCAGAGTACTCCAAGAGGCTGTCTTCCAGTAGTGATCAAGGGTCAGATCTTCCTTTGGAATATGCACCATGTGAACATCCCAGACCTTCTGAGTCAGTCCATTAGTGCACAATATCATTGATGAGTTCTTAAACCACAGGGATCCACCTAGAGTATGAGCAGACATCTGAGAGACTCAGTAACACCAGGGTTTAAGTAGCTACTTGGATTAGGAATAAACCCTCAATGCTATACTTGGTTCTTTTGGATTCTACTGTCCAAACTCACTGTCCATCTTTTGAAACAGATCTTCTCACTGTTGGGTGGCATCCCCACAGTTACATATACAGTACTACAGTAAGTGTGCAACCATGCTTTTTTTTTTATCCCAGGAAAAAGATATGAGTGGGGGCCTGCTTAGGCATGCCTGGGCTTTGTTTTTTGGAGCAATAAGTAAAATCTAGAATTCCCAATCTTAAGTATATTTCTGTAAATTGCTAATGTGGAAAAAGCCATTATTTTCTGTTGTAGTCTCAGAATTCTCTTTTATTTTCTGTAGGCAATGTCTAGAGTATGGAGAGATGGACAAAAGCATCCTGTACATATTTACAGACTTTTAACCACAGGTAATAACCCCTCAATGTGACAAAAAATGTTTACCCTTTAAATTAAAAAAAATTTTTTTAGGGTTAGATTGTGCTTCAGTGTCAGCAATATTGTTTTTCTGTTAACTTACCTGTTGTCATTGAGTTGATTCCGACTCATGATGACTCAATATGTTACAGAGTAGAACTGCTCTATAGAATTTTCTTGGCTGTAATCTTTTGTGGCATTGCTGGGTGGGTTCAAACTGCCAACCTTTAGGTTAGTAGTAGAGCTCAAACCATTTGCACCACTCAGAGACCTTCCTTAACTAATATACTGATAAACATATTTTACCTTGCAAAAGCAATAGAAAGATGTACAGCAAGTCTGATGAATATTTTCTCTTCAGGTACAATAGAAGAAAAGATCTACCAGAGACAAATCAGTAAGCAAGGTCTTTCTGGGGCAGTTATGGACCTGACCAAGACATCTGAACATATTCAGTTTTCAGTAGAGGAACTTAAAAATTTATTCACTTTACATGAAAGTTCACATTGTGCTACTCATGACTTGCTTGACTGTGATTGTACAGGAGAAAAAAATCATACAGGTTAGTTGTATTTTATTTCTATTAGCTTGTCTCTCTTTAGCAGTGGAAAATATTTAAATACAGAATAATATAAAAATTTACTCTTTGCATATTTAGTTCTCTTTTTTTCCCTCAGCTCACAGGGCAATTGCCAGATGGGTGTTTGAGATAATATGAATTAGAACTTTATTAGTTCTCTAAATTTATCTTCTTATCTCTGAATCAGTTGTGAAAATTTTAGCTTATTTAGGAAAATCTTGCAAATCCTGATATAATGGTTTTGGAGTTAGCAAAAAATTTTTAATCCTTATTTCTGTTTCAAAAGAACATACATTTGACACAAGACTCCTGCTGTTTTGGTTCTGTTGTATGTATCCCCATAGGGTCATACTTTCTGAGGCAGTTAGCATGGGCTCTCATACTCCTCAGTTCTTGATGAACTGCTGGTGCTGCATAAGTGAAGCTAAAAATGACAATCCAACAGAGTTGGTCACCACTCATACAGGACCAGGATCAGGAGCTGGACGTGGGCAAGCAATGTCCATTCGTGGGAAGTCACCTGATAAATTGCACTGAGATAGATTTGAGAAGGTAGACTGTGAAAGAATTTAATTTGGTTGCTTTTATACATCTATCCTGTACTTATTACCCCAGTTTGCCTGGACATTCATTCATCTATTCTCTAATAGGGGAAACACATGTTAACAGATAATTGCAATAAAAATTTAGCTCTTATGATGAAAGTACAAGGCATTATGGAGGCTTCAAGGCAGAAGTGATTGGTTTTACCCAAAAACTAGGAATTATTTCAACACAGAGATGAGTTTCGACAAGGTGTGTGTGCCAGGTGGACTTTAGGGAGGGCACTGCAATGAGGGGAGAACAGCATGAGGAAGGAATAGCCGGGCCAGTTCAATGGAAATAGGAGAGGAAGTCACAGGAAAATTATGAAGTGGTTAGATTCTAGAGGCCATGTTTGTCATGCCAAAGAGTGTTTTCAGTGTGAGAGTAACATTTTAAACTTAGCATTAAAAAATTATGAAATATTTAAAGTATACAGAAAAGTACAGAGAATAATCACAAACTCCTATGTACCTACCATTTTAACTCTCAAATCATAACATTTTATCCAAAACCCAAAAACCCATTGCTGTCAAGTTGATCCTGACTCACAGTGACCCTACAGGACAGAGTATAACTGCCCCATAGGGTTTTCAAGGAGCACCTGGTGAATTCTAACTGCTGACCTTTTAGTAAGCAGCCGTAGCGCTTACCCACTAAACCACCAGGGTTTTCAAACATTTTATCGTGCATGCTTAATATGTCTCTTTTGAAAAAGAGCTAAAACATTATATGTAATGTTGAAGCCCACTGTGTACCCTTCCTCTATAGAATTCTCCTTCTCATCTCCTCCAGAGGTAGGATCTGTCCAGAATTTAACGTTCCTCAGTCCCATAGATGTTTTTATATTTTTACTATATGAGTATATGTCTATAACAATATATAATATTTTAAGCAGGTTTTTAAACTTTGTATAAGTCATAAGAATCATATTACAAATTGATTTTTCATTCAACATTATGTTTTTGAGATTTATCCATGTAGCTCTACTTCATTTTAATAGTTATCCTTCATTTTAATAGCTATGAAGGATTCCATCAGAAGCCATACCACAATTTATTTATTGATTCTTCTGTTGGTTGACATTTAGGCTGCTTCCCAAATTTTCACTGTATAAAAATTATTGAAATAAATGGTCCTGTATGGGAGTCCTTGTACACATACAGGAAAATTTCTGGTACATATATCTAGGAGTAGATCCTAAGGTACACTCATCTTCAGCTTTGCGAAATACTCTCCAGCTTTTTTGTACTAGCAGTTCCTGGATGTAAATTTCCTTGCTTACTAACTAGTGATGTGGAGCCATTTTTTTCATATGCTTGTTGGCCATTCCTTTTTCCCTTTTTGTGAACTACTTGTTTATATTTCCCACACGTCAGTTGTTTTTCTTAATGACTTGGTAGGGGTTTCTTAGGTGTTTTTGAAGCTATTGTTTTTGTATATATTTACTCCAAGTTTGTGCCTTAGCTTTTTACTTTATGGTATAATTTGTTGAAAATATAATTAAAAAAATTTTAATGTATTCACATATATCAATCTTGGGCTTTTTGTGTTTTACCTAAAAAAAAAAAAAAATTCTCACCCTAAGGTAAAAAATATTTCCTTTTTTCCCCCTGAAAATTTTAAATTCTGGTTTTTACATTATCAGTTCATCTAGAATTTGTTTTAAATAGCATGTGATGTAGTTGTATTTTTTTCATGATATATAACTAATAGTTTCAGAAGCATTTACCGAAAAGTCTTTTTCCCTTCAATTGGTATGTAATATCACCTCAGTCATCTATCAGGTTTCCACATATTTTTGGGCCCTTATCTGGGCTCTTTGTTCTCTTCCATTGTTTTTATCTATCTGTGTATCAATCTTAAGTATCGTACCTTTTTAATAGTACTTAAGGAGCCCTCTCAACTTATTTCATTATTCTTCAAAATTGTTTTGACTGTTCTTGCCCCCTCCTTTTTATTGTTTTAAAAATATGTAAGATATCATTTGCCCTTTCAGTGTTTTTCATGTGTACATTTTAGTGATATAAATTACATTAATCATGTTGAACAACCATTACCAATAATCATTGCTGAATAGGCACTTAAGGCTATAAATTTTCCTTTAAGCTGAACTGCATAATTTTGAGATGTAGTCTTTTCATTATTCAGGGCTAAAGATTTTCTGTTTTCCATTATGATTTCTTCTTTGACTCGTAAGTTATTTAGAAGCATGTTTTAAAATTTATCTTAGTTAACTTTTGGTAATTGAATTCTGGCTGTTGTACTGTAATCAGAAATACGATCTGCTTGATAGTTTTTGGTAAGTATAAAAACTTGGTGTGTGGCTTAGTATGGCCATTTTTTGTATATGTGTGTCTCTTTTGCATGAAAATCATATAAACCAAAAAACCAAACCCATTGTCGTTAAGTCAATTCCGACTCATAGTGACCTTATATGTATTCTTTTAATTGCTTAGCTTGGAGTCCTGCCATAGTAGTCAAATTTTATGTTATTTAACCAATTTTTTCTTATTTTATGGATTTAAAAAATGACTTATTTAATTTTTGAATTGGTAATGTATTTATGTGGCTCAGATGTTAAAAATATAAAATGTACATAGTAAAAAGGCTTCCTCCCGCCATCATCTGGCTAGTTTCTAGCCCCTTTTCCCCATAAGAAACCACTGTTACTAATTTCTTATGTATCCTTCCAGATACATTTTTATGCATATGCAAGCAACTCTTAAAATATATTCTTGCCTAGTTTTTTCTCCATAAATGATAGCATACTATATGTATAGTTTTGTATCTTTTTCACTTAACAGTATATCTCGAAAATGTTTCCATACTAGTACATAAAGGGTTTTGTTATTCTTTTCCTCCAGCTATATATTTTATATAGTCCTCCATTGTATGAGTATACCGTAATTTATTTAACTACCCATTACTGATATACATTTAGATTCTTTCAAGTCAGTATGTATCTTTATTCATATGTCTTTTTTCATACATTCAAGTACATGTAAGGTAAATTCTTAGTATTGCTGGGTCCAAGAATAATTTTGATAGGTTACCAGAACATTGTCTGTTGGGAGTGGTATTGGTTTACATCCTACCAACAGTACATTAGAATATCGAATTCCCCACAGCCTTGTCAACTTAGCCTTGCCAGATGTTTGATTTTTGCCAACCTGATAGGAAAAAATACGTATTGATACAGTTTTAATTTGCTTTTTTTCATATCTGAGTGAAGTTGAGCATATTTTCTTATGTTTAAGAGCCATATTTCCTTTATGTGAACCATCTGTTTGGATCATTTGCCCATTTTTCTATTGATATGTATTTTTTTCTTCTTGACATGTCCATTACTGAGAAAGATATGTTAAAAAATCACAGTATAGTAACGTTTGTTAAGACTTTTTGTTCTGTTAACTTTTGCTTTATATATATCTTACTGGTGAAACTTTTTTAAATTATGTTTTATTTATTTTATTATGTGCAGTGACCTTTTACCCCTAATCCCTTTTGCTTTCATTTTGTCTTAAGATAATATATTACAACGGTTTTTTTGTGATTACTATTTGCCTGGTGTAGCTTTTACCAGTCTTTTACTTTAAATTGTCCTGTGTTCCTATATTTTCAGTTGTCTCATAATCAGCGTAAAGCTGGATTTTTTTTTTTTTTAATCAAATTTGATGTTCTTTCCAACTCATAGTGACCCTATAGTATGAGTTGGTTAACTAGACTGTTCAGTATGTTTACATTTATTATAATTATTGATATATTTTGGTTCATTTCTACTGTCTTTTCATTTTCTTCCCTAGCAAGGGCCTATCAGTGGTTAAATATTTGTTTTTTCAAAGTATACGTATATATATATTTTTTACCTCTCTCAAATACTGTCTTTGCAAAGTGTAACCTAGTTGAAAGCATTTTCTCTCAGTGCTTTGAAGATATTATTCTGTCTCCTGAATTCTCAAAGCAATCTTATCAACTCCCTTCTGAAAACCTCAGTGATTCTGAATACTAACTGAATATATTTTTTTAAGTAACATTTTATTGTGTTTTTGGTAAAAGTTTACACAGTAAATTAGGTTCCCATTTAACAATTTCTACACAGTTTGTTCAGTGACATTGGTTATATTTTACACAATATGTCAACTGTTTCATTTCCATTCTGGTTGTTCTGTTTCTAGTAATCTGTATTTTTACGCAAATAATGCACATCTTCTGTGTTTGTTTGCCAGCTGTGCCCTTCCCCTGTGAGACATCCTCACAAACGCTGCCATGCCAATCCTCTTCAATATGTCACTGTGGAAAAAATTAGCCTAGCACACTTATGAAACCATGGGGGGAGGGTGCGGCTGACAAACGCAGAAGGCGCATGTTATTTGTGCAAAAATATGGTAGTTTGTCTGACTCCCTTGCCTTCTCAGTCTTTGCTTTAGAGTAAGTGTTCATTATTCAGTCTCATGTGGATGATTTTTTAAAAGAGAACAGCACTCACAGGTGATATTGTTTATTTAGCTAAAAGATGACCTCATGGAATAGTTTTGGTTCTAGGTTTAATGAGTATTAACTGAATATTAATGATACTAAGGAATGACTTATTCTCTTTAAATGTGATAGTATTTAAAGGAGTCTTTTAGAAATGCAGAATGAAATATTTATAGGTGAAGTGATATATGCTTTGTATAAAATAAGATTGGCCGTTAGTTGATAGTTATTGAATGTAGAGTATTTATAGTAAAAATAAGCGGGTGATTATTTCTGTTTTGTCGATTTTTACATATACTTGAAATTTCCTGTAATAAAAAGGTTAAAAAAATTAAACATTCAATAGTGTCTTGTTGCTTTTAGGATAAAGACTAGAATCTTTAACGTGGTGAGTTAGTCAGGGTAGGCTAGCAGAGTAACAAAAAAATCAAATTACCACAGTGGCCTAACACAATTGAAGTATGTTTTTCACTCACATAACAGTTCACCGTAGGCATTTAGTTGACAGCCTCCACATGGTGATTCAAGGATCTGAGCTCTTTCCACACTGGGCTCTACCATGCTCTTAGGCCTTAGAGTCCTCTTCTGGGATTCCTGCAACTGCTAGCCAGCAGGCAAGAGAAGAGAAAAAAGTAGATATTCGTGGGGGGGATTTAGGCCAGATCTGGAAGTGGCATAAATCGTTTCCATCTGCTTTCTATTGATCAGAACTCTGTGGCTACACACTTGACTGAAAGGGAGTCTGGGAAATGTGGTCTAGCTAAATGCCCTGGAGGAAAGAGAAATGGGTTTGATGGATAACTGCTGGCTTCTGCCATTCATGTTTTGCTTACAGTGTTTTGCATATGCTATGAGTCCGAATTGACTGGACAGCAACGGGTTTGGGTTTTTTTGTGGGGGCGGGGGAGGGGGCTTTGATTATCTGCTTTACCTTGTATTGCTCAACTTCTGAGCAATTTTTTGTCTTTGTTCTCTAGGCTCTAATTGCATTAGGCACCTGTCAGTTCCTCACCTGAGCCAGTGTCCTTTCCCTTTCATCGCCCCTGTATGTACTTCCCTGGGAATGTTTTCCCTCCTTACCCCTCCTGGTTCTTGCCTTATCCTTCAGATCTTAATAGAACATTACTTCCTCAGGGAGTCCCTCCACTTACCCTCCAGACCAGATCAGGGTGTCTAGTTATATGTGCTCATAGTCACCACTATTTTCTTTTATATTCTTCTCTCCATTTGTATTACAGTTCCACAGTCTCTTATCTTCAACTCTGAAATCCAGAAAACTCTAAAGGCACAGAGATTTTTATTTTATAAATTTGCAGCAAACTCATTTTGTATACAAAACTTACCTAAATTGACACGAGTTTATCAATAGCCGTATTTTAACGTATTTAAGACTATTCATATCACTTGTTGCAGAACATTAATGAGTTTTATTATGGAGTGCTGTCCTAGGCCCCACTGGGGCTAGTAAGTATGCTGAATTTGGAAACACATCTGACCCCAAAGGTTTTGGTTTAGGGTTTGTGAACCTTAATACATTTCTTTGGATGATTATTTGCTTAACATATGTCTCTCCCACTAGACTGAGGTCCTTGAATTCAAAGACCATCTTCTATTTTTATTCACCATTTTTACCCTCAGTGCTTAACCAGCACAGAGTAAACCATTTATAAATATTTGTGGAAGGAATAAATGAAGTTGTTTCAACTTGAGGTATGGTAATCAAATGTAATAAATTATATAAAACCATTAAATATAAAGTAAAAATATTACATATAGTAGGATATGAGTTGGCCTAAGGATTTTCTTTCTCATTGTTTTATTTATTTCAGATGATTCTTTGGGAAAACTCTCTGTATCTAGAAATTGTCAGCTTGGTCCACATCCCCAGAAGTCTAACTCCCTGAAACCTCTCTCCATGTCACAGCTGAAGCAATGGAAACATTTTTGTGCAGATCATCTAAACCTTCCAGATCCTTTTCTTGAAAGAATAAGAGAAAATGTGTCATTCTTTTTTCAGAATATAACTAATCAAGCTACTGCTGTATAATGAAAGAAGATCACTTCATGACATTCCCTTGGGAGTCCCCCCTGGAAATTAAGTTAATATAGAGATATTAATTTAGTAATTAAACGTAATTTTTGAAAATTAACGGGAGTATTTGTGTTAGAATAATAGGTTTTGTTGCAAAATGTATCATATAGTTTTGATACAGTAGCCAAAATTGAGAGCTGTTTAATTTTTTGTGTCTATTTTTAAATGATGAAACAAAACATTAAAGTGCTTCCATCATCGTACAGTTGTTAATTATTAATAATTCTATGACTAATACACTTTTAAGTAAGTACCTACTAAGGAATTTTTATGGAGTCCCTGGTTGGCAGTTCGAATAGACCCAGAGATGCCTCGGGAAGAAAGGCCTGGTGATCTACTTCTGAAAAGTCACAGTCCTTAAAAACCCTGTGGAGTGTAGTTCTGCTCTGAAGTGCACGTGATCACCGTGGGTTAGGGTCAGTTCGACAGCTTTTTTTTTTTTAAAGAAATTTTTTAAGGAATTAAACAAGATAAAATACCTAGTCCGTGCCTTTGAGAAATCTAATCTGATGGGGGTATTAGGTACAGATATGTGAGACAACTGGAAAACTTGGTAAATTTAAACTATAGCTCAAAAAAGGAGAAAGAAATCAGAGACTCAGTTTAAGTGACAATAGTCAGTAGGTTGGGCAGAGATCAGGGACTGTGGGACGCTTCAGGGTACTAGATCCTTATCTGTGTCCTCAGACTTGTGGGCGGTTGGAACACAATCTATAAGTGTGTACCCACCAAACATTGTTTTTACAGTGAATAAAAGTTCAACTGCTCTGATGTTGAGATTGTCTATAATGATATTTGACTTTAAAAGAGAGTTCTAACAAATAAAGCAAGGTTTATAAGACTGAAGTATGCAGAGAGAAAGGAGTTATCCATTTATTCTCTAATTGGGACTTCTGTAATCACTTTTGCTTCCACTTAGGAAAGTTTCTTTTTGACTGAGTATTGTCTTGAGGTGTTCGATAAACACCCAGTTATAATTATGTATCATCAAATCTGAGTACTTTAGACTTCTGGTGCCATACCTGGGTAGTGGTACATCTAGGATTCATGAACAGACAATTTGGGGCCAAATTTGACAGTAAAGTAGTCAGAAGAAAACCAAAGACAAGATATTAGCTCAAAGGACTAAAGGACCACATGAACTAGAGACTTCACCAGCCTAAGACCAGAAGAACTAAATGATGCCCGGATACCAACCAATGACCACCCTAATGATAGGGATCACAACAGAGAGTCCCGGACAGAGCAGGAGAAAAATGTAGAGCAGAATTCAAGTTCACATAAAAAGACCAGACTTAACCGTCTGACAGAGACTGGAGAAACCCCTGAAACTATGGCCCCTGGACATTCTGCTAACACAGAACTGAAACCGTTCCAAAGCCCTCTTTTCAGACAAAGATTAGACAGGCTTGTGAAACAAAAAATAACACATGTAAGTGTCATGGATTGCATTGTATCCCCCCAAAATATATCTAATTTGGTTGGGCCATGATTCCCAGTATTGTTTGGTTGTCTTCCATTTTGCAATTGATGTAATTTTCCTATGTGTTGTAAATCCTAATCTCTGCCTGTGGCTAATGAGGCAAGATTAGATTGTGTTAAGGAAGATTAGGGTGGGATGTAACACCCTTGCTCGGGTCACATCCACATCCCTGATCCAATGTGAGGGGAGTTTCCCTTGGGTATGGCCTGGACCACCTTTTAACTTACAAGAGATGAGAGGGAAGCGAGCAGAGAGTGGGAGACCTCATACCACCAAGAAAGCAGTCCAGGAGCAGAGTGTGCCCTTTGGACCCAGGGTTCCCACACAGAGAAGCTCCTAGTCTAGGGGAAGATGGATGAGAAGGACCTTCCTCCAGAGCTAACAGAGAAAGCCTTCCTGTGGAGCTGAGGCCCTGAATTTGGACTTCTAGTCTACTAGACTGTGAGAGAATAAATTTCTCTCTGTTAAAGGCATCTGCTTGTGGTATTTTTGTTACAGCAGCACTAAATGACCAAGACAGCGAGGAATGTGCTTTGAGTTCAGTCAAATATACAAGACCAAATGTGCACCTCCTGTCCAAAAGCAGGATGAGAACTCAGGAAGGAAGAGGAACTAGATGAATGGACACATGGAACCTGGGGTGGAAAGGGAGAGCTGTCACGTTGTGGGGATTGCAACTAATGTTACAAAACAATATTCGTATAATATTTGAACGAGAAATTAACTTGAGCTGTAAACTTTCACTTAAATCACACACACACACACACACACACACACATGAAGACCCCCCCCCAAAAAAAGTAGTTGAGTAGTAAGTAAAAATGGTGTTTCTTGGCCCCATGTTTGCTGTTGGCTGTGGTTGAGTTGATTCCGACTCATGGTAACACCATGTGTGCAGAGTAGAACTGCTCCATAGAGTTTTGAAGGCTCTTACCTTTCTGAAGCAGATTTCTAGGCCCTTCTTCCTCGACATTGCTGGGTGGGTTTGAACCACCAATCTTTGTGTGACCAGTTGATTGTAAATTGTTTGCACCACCCAGAAACCTTTAGGCCACAAATGGGGCTTTAAATAAAAATTCTTTCAGTATCCATCTTGTATCACATTATTCTCGGGTGTTGTTGTTAGGTGCTGATGAGTCAGTTCTGACTCACAGTGACCCTGTGTACAACAGAACGAAACACTGCCTGATCCTGCACCATCGTCACAATCGTTGCTTTGTTTGAGCCCATTGTTGCAGTCACTGTGTCAGTCCGTCTTGTTGAAGGTCTTCTTCTTTTTCACTTAACCCTCTACCTTACCAAACATGATGTTCTCCAGGGCCTGGTCTCTCCTGATAACATGTCCAAAGTATATGAGACAAAGTCTCACCATCCTCACTTCCAGGGAGCACTCTGGCTGTAGTTCTTCCAAGACAAACTTGTTCATTCTTCTGGCAGTCCATGATGTATTCAGTATTCTTCATCAGCACCATAATTCAAAGGCATCCCTTCTTTGGTCTTCCTTATTCATAGTCCAGGTTTCGCACACATATGAGGTGATATGAGACAATTGAAAATATCATGGCTTGGGTTAGGCGTGCCTTAGTCCTTAAAATGACATCTGTGCTTTTCAGTACTTTAAAGAGGTCTTTTGCAGCAGATTTGCCCAATGCAATGCGTTGCTTGATTTCTTCACTGCTGCTTCCATGGACATTGATTGTGGATCCAAGTAAAATAAAATCCTTGAGAATTTCAATCCTTTCTCTGTTTATCATGATGTTTCTTATTGGTCCAGTTGTAAGAATTTTTGTTTTCTTTATGTTGAGGTGCAATACATACTGAAGGCTGTAGTCTTGGATCATCATTAGTAAGCGCTTCAAGTCCTCTTCACTTTCAGCAAGCAAGGTTGTGTCATCTGCATATTGCGGGTTGTAATGAGTCTTGCTCCAGTCCTGACGCCACGTTCTTCTTCATATAGTCTAGCTTCATAGATTATTTGCTCAGCATACAGCCTGAATAAGTATGGTGAAAGGGTACAACCCCGACGCACACCTTTCCTGACTTTAAGCCATTCAGTATCCCCTTGTTCTGTTCGAACCACTACCTCTTGATCTATATACAGGTACCTCATGAGCACAATTAACTGGTCTAGAATTCCCATTCTTCACAATGTTATCCATAATTTGTTAATGATCCACACAGTCGAATGCCTTTGCGTAGTCAATAAAGCATAGGTAAACATCCTTCTGGTATTCCCTGCTTTCCGCCAAGGTCCATCCGATAGCAGCAATGATATCCCTAGTTCCATGTCCTCCTCTGAGTCTGGCTTGAATTTCTGGCAGTTCCTTGTCTGTGTACTGCTGCAACGGTTTTTTTTCTTTTAAATAATTTTTATTGAGCTTTAAGTGAACGTTTACAAATCAAGTCAGTCTGTCACATATAAGTTTATATACACCTTACTCCATACTCCCACTTACTCTCCCCCTAATGAGTCAGCCCTTCCAGTCTCTCCTTTTGTGACAATTTTGCCAGTTTCTAACCCTCTCTACCCTCCTATCTGCCCTCCAGACAGGAGATGCCAACACAGTCTCAAGTGTCCACCTGATACAAGTAGCTCACTCTTCATCAGCATCTTTCTCCTACCCATTGTCCAGTCCCTTCCATGTCTGATGAGTTGTCTTCGGGAATGGTTCCTGTCCTGGGCCAACAGAAGGTTTGGGGACCATGACCGCCGGGATTCCTCTAGTCTCAGTCAGACCATTAAGTCTGGTCTTTTTATGAGAATTTGGGGTCTGCATCCCACTGTTCTCCTACTCCCTCAGGGGTTCTCTGTTGTGCTCCCTGTCAGGGCAGTCATCAGTTGTGGCCGGGCACCATCTAGTTCTTCTGGTCTCAGGATGATGTAAGTCTCTGGTTCATGTGGCCCTTTCTGTCTCTTGGGCTCATAGTTATCGTGTGACCTTGGTGTTCTTCATTCTCCTTTGCTCCAGGTGGGTTGAGACCAATTGATGCATCTTAGGTGGCCGCTTGTTAGCATTTAAGACCCCAGACGCCACATTTCAAAGTGGGATGCAGAATGTTTTCATAATAGAATTATTTTGCCAATTGACTTAGAAGTCCCCTTAAGCCAAGGTCCCCAAACCCCCACCCTTGCTCCGCTGACCTTTGAAGCATTCAGTTTATCCTGGAAACTTCTTTGCTTTTGGTCCAGTCCAGTTGAGCTGACCTGCCGTGTATTGAGTGCAACTGTTTTTGAATTATCTTCAGCAAGATTTTATTTGCATGATACTATTTGATAATTTCCACATTCTGCTGAGTCACTTTTGTTTGGAATGGGCACAAATATGGATCTCTTCGTGTCGGTGGACAGGTAGTTGTCTTCCAAATTTCTTGGCATAGACAAGCAGGCACCTCCAGTGCAGCATCCATTTACTGAAACTTCTCAATTGGTATTCTGTGAATTCCTGGGGCCTTATGTTTTGCCAATGCCTTCACTTAATTTGGACTTCTTCCTTCAGTATCATCGGTTCTTGATTATGTGCTACCTCCTAAAGGGATTGAATGTCGACCAATCTTGTATCACATTATTCTCAGGTGTAACATCCTTAAAAAACAAATT
Source organism: Loxodonta africana (assembly GCF_030014295.1). Lineage (NCBI taxonomy): Eukaryota > Metazoa > Chordata > Mammalia > Proboscidea > Elephantidae > Loxodonta > Loxodonta africana. The sequence continues at coordinate 45,046,294 of NC_087355.1, read as the reverse complement.
TAAGGAAAAACAACTTTATTATCTATACTAACTGTAGTGGATACTAGGGTGTGCTTCCCAGATCACCCCCTTTCAGGACCAGGGCACTCATTACCCCAACTGCCAGGACTGTTGCTTATTGACCACTCATAGCCAAGTTCCTCTTCAAGAATAGCCCTCAGCTGAAAGGAACTACCTTGCTTAAGTTTACATCCCTTCTCCTGGGTGACTGCCATCTACTGATTTGTAAATGCAGAGTAGAAAGGCCCAACCCTCTTGCCTCAATTTAGTACAACTCTCCATGACCATTCCAGCTCCAGAGCCCCTGGGGGATCTGATTAGGCCTTTGTTACAGCTGCATTGCAGTTCAGCTTCTCCCTCTGTTGTTACTTCATCTATTCTTGCTTCCCTTACTTCACTTAGGTGTTGTTGCTCCTAAGAGCCCTCCCCAACTGACTGCCCCTATGCAGATCTACCTCAGTGTATTTCCTAGGAAACCTGACCTAATACACTATCCACAGGGGTGTCATCAAAAAAAAAAAAAAGCATTTAGGTTGAGGGTGATAGGAAGAAGGCAAGGGAGACACTAATAGAATTTTCTTTCAGTAAGCATGGCTTCTTTTCCTAAAGCTATTTGCCACATCCCCTGGCACTCACTGTCTCTATCCCAATGGCTCTCTAGTTCACAAATGTAATGAACACTTCATTCCTTATCTTGACTTCTGTTCACATTAGATATTCGTGATCAATTACTTCTTGACACTCTCACTTTCCTTAATTTTGATTAAATGATTAAATTTATTTATTAAATGACATATTATCAATACTTTTGGCAGAGTGACCATTTAATGGAGTGAGCTGATAGATTCATAGTAAAAAAAGTACGACAGTTTTGCTTTATACCACATTTTAAAAATAGGTCATGCTAAGAAGAATGACCTCTTGTTCTAATTCTTAATACCTAGTGAGTACTTGGAAACCCTGGTGGCATAGTGGTTAAGTGCTGCGGCTGCTAACCAAAGGGCTGGCAGTTCAAATCCACCAGGCGCTCCTTGGAAATTCCACGTGGCAGTTCTACTCTGTCCTATAGGGTCGCTATGAGTCGGAATCGACTCGACGGCCCTGGTTAGTGAGTACTTGTCCCAGGCATTGAGGAGTCATGCTTATTAAAGAAAATTCTCTTAACGTCTCCCTTGCCTGCTTCCCATCACCCTCAACCTAAAGCTATTGACCGTATCCCCTAGCACTCAAGATCTCCATCCCAATGGCTCTCTAGTTCACAAATGCAGTGAGTACTTTTCAATCCTTATCTTGTGTTCACATTAGATATTGGTGATTAATTACTAATTGACATTCTCACCTTCCTTAATTTTGATTAAATGATTACATTTATTGAGTCATTCTACAAATAATTTATTGAGCACCTATTACACGTTGGACATTGTTTTAGGTGCTACGTGTGCAGCAATGAATAAAACACAAAATTTCTGCCCTCATGGTGCTTATATTCTAGTGCACAGAGAGAAAGCACATATATATATGGCCCATGATGATAAACTCTATGAGGAAAAATTAAAGTGGGGATTAGGATTGCTATTTACATAGGGTGTATTTATGCAGAGACCTGAAACAAGTGAAGATTGAGAGCCATGATATTCTCTGGTGAAAATATTCCAGACATACAGCATTGATGACCATTGTGAGGGTTTTAACTTTTGAATGAGATAGAGAACCACTGGGATTTGAACCGAGGAATGACATGATTTTAAAAGAATTACCTTAACTCTGATGAGAACAGATTGTGGTGGAACAAGGAGTGGAAGCAAAATTAGTTAGGAAGCTATTGCAATAATCTAGGCAAGAAATGATAATGATTCAGACCAGGTGATACAGAGAAAGTGTTAAGGAGTAGTTGGGTTCTGGATAACTTTGAAGACAGCCAACAAGATTTTTGATGGATTGAATGTAGGGTGTAAAAAAATGAGAAAAATCAAGAATGAATGAGGTTTTTGACCTGAGCAAATGAAGGAATGGAACTGCCAATTACTGAGATAGGAAGACTGAGAGGACAAGTTTGTGGAGGAAATTCGGTTTTTTTTTTTTTTAATATTTTATTGTGTTTTTTGTAAAAGTTTACACAGGAAATTAGGTTTTTATTTAACAATTTCTACATGTAGCATTCAGTGACCATTGGTTACATTCTTCACAATGTATCAGCATTCTCTTTATTTCCATTTTGGTTGTTCTGCTTCCATTAATCTAGCTTCCCTGTCCCCCCCTTGCCTTCTCATCTTTGGTCTAGTGTACATGTTACCCATTTGGTTTCATCTAGATGATTATTTTGAGGAGCACAGTACTCACAGATGATGTTATTTATTTTCTGGGCCAATCTGTCATTTAGCTGAAAGGTGACCTCTGAGATTGGTTTGAGTTCCAAGCTTCAAGAGTATCTCAGGGAGATAGTCTTGGGGGCTCTTCTAGTCTCTATTGGTCCAGTAAGTCTGAATCTTTTTTTTAGGTATTTGAGTTTTGTTCTACATTTTTCTCCCGTTCTATCTAGGACCATCTATTGAGTTCCTGGTAGAAAAGATTGGTAGTAATAGCTGGGCACCATCTAGTTCTTCTGGTCTCAAGGTAGGTGATGTTGTTCATACAGACTATTGGTTCTGTAGACTAGTTTCTTCTTTAAATCTTTGATTTCTTTCTCTTTAGCTCTTCATAAGTGGAGACCAATAGTTGTACCTTAGATGGCTGCTTGCAAGCTTTTAAGACCCCAGATGCTACTCACCAAACTAGGATATAAAACTTTGTCTTTATGGACTATATTATGCCAGTTGACTGAGTTGCCCCATGAAACTGTGTCCCTAGCCCTCAAACCTTCAAACCAGATAGACCAGTTCCATGTGGTGTTTGTGTCTGTAAAGTATCCATAACTGTGTTCCCTATGTGCTTAATTTTATACTTAAAAATATATGCAACACACGTAAACATGTATATACATTTGCCTACAGTTATTCATATATGTCTTCCTGTACATATTTAAGCATACTCATATATTTATGTAACCAAACACATATTTTTTAGTTATTACTGTTACTGGAAAATTGTATGTCCCGCAATGAGGTTTTTTCTTTTCTTTTTTACAAATTTCCACATAAATTGTTCATTGACATTTATCACAGTTTGTCAGTGTGCTCTTTGTGTCTGTACCTTTTATTTGTGCTCAAACACTTATGTTTACTATGGTTGTGCTGTACTCAGTACTTCCACACTTGGAGCTGCATTTCCCACCACCAAAAGTAACAAGTCTCTGAGTTCTGAAGCATATTTACCCCTACCCCCTCTTCTCCTTGGTAGCCACCAATGAACATAGGTCTCTCTATATTTATCTTTTCTTGTCTTCTTATAAAAGAGGGTTCATACAATATTTGTCCTTATATACTTGCCTTATTTCACTTAGCATTATGCCCTCTATTCAAGTTGTAACATATTTCATGGACTCATCGTTGTTCTTTATGGTTGTGTAGTATTCCTTTGTGTGTATGTACCACAATTTGCTTATCCGTTCATCCATTGATAGGCACTTTGGTTGTTTCCATTGTTTTGCTATTGCGAATAAAGCTGTAATGAATATAAGAGTGCACATATCTGGTAGTGTCAGTAGTTTTAGGTCTCTAGGGCATATTCTGGAAACCCTGGTGGCATAGTGGTTAAGTGCTATGGCTGCTACCCAAAAGGTCGGCAGTTCGAATCTGCCAGGCACTCCTTGCAAACTCTACGGTGCAGTTCTACTCTGTCCTATAGGGTCGGTATGAGTCGGAATCAACTCAAGGGCAGTGGGTTTGGTATTTGGTTTTTTTTAGGGTGTGTTCCTAGGAGTGGAATTGCTGGATCATAAGGTAGCTCTGTTTCTAGTTGTTTGAGGAAGCTCCAAACTGTTTTCTGTAGTGATTGTACCATTTTACAGTCCCACCAGCAACAAATAAGAGTTTCAATCTCCCCACATCCTCGCCAACATTTGTTTTCTATTTTTTTTATCAGTGCCATTTTAGTAAGAGAGATATTATCTCATTGTAGTTTTGATTTGCCTCTAATTCGCATCTCTCTAATACCAACCACTAATGCCAAAGATGAAGAAATTGAAGATTTTTACCAACTTCTGCAGTCCAAAATTGATCAAACATGCATTCAAGACGCATTGATAATTACTTGTGATTGGAATGCAAAAGTTGGAAGTGAAGAAGAAGGATCAGCAGTTGGAAAATGTGGTCTTGGTGATAGAAATGACAGTGGAGATTGGATGATACAGTTTTGCAAGACCAATGACTTCATTGCAAATACCTTCTTTCAAAACAGCAACTATACACATGGGCCTTGCTGGATGGAATACACAGGAATCAAATAGAATACATTTTTGGAAAGAGACGATGGAGAAGCTCAATATCGTCAGTCAGAGCAAAGCCAGGAGCCAACTGAAGGACATACTATCAATTGCTCTTATGCAATTGATAGTATGAACAAAAATTAAAACAAGTCCACAAGAGCCAAAATACAACCTTAAGTATATCCCACCTGAATTTAGAGACCATCTCAAGAGTGGATATGACACATTGAACACTAATGACCTAAGAACAGATGAGTTGTTGAATGACATCAAGGACATCATATATGAAGAAAGTGAAAGGTCATTAAAAAGACAGGAAAGAAAAAAAAGACCAAAATGGATGCCAGAAGAGACTTTGAAACTTGCTCTTCAATGCAGAGCAGCTGAAGCAAATGGAAGAAATGAAGTAAAAGAGCTGAACAGAAGATTTCAAAGGGCAGCTCAAGAAGACAAAATAAAGTATTATAATGAAATGTACAAAAACCCAGAATCAGAAAACCAAAAGAGAAGAACATGCTTGGTGTTTCTCAAGATGAAAGAACCGAAGAAAAAATTCAAGCCTTGAGTTGGAATATTGAAGTGTTCTATGGGCAAAATATTGAACAACAGAAGAAGCATCAAAAGAAGATGGAAGGAATACACAGAGTCACTGTACCAAAAAGAATTATTCGATGTTCAACCATTTCAGGAGGTAGCATATGATTAAGAACCAGTGGCATTGAAGGAAGAAGTTCAAGCTGCACTGAAGGAAATGGCAAAAAATAAGGCTTCAGGAATTGATGGCATTCCAACTGAGAAGTTTCAGCAAACGAATTCAGTGCTGGAGGTGCTCACTCGTCTATGGCAAAAAATTTGGAAGACAGCTGCTGCTTCTCTTATACTTTGGACATGTTATCAGGAGGGACCAGTCCCTGGAGAAGGACATCACTCTTGGTAGAGGGTCAGCGAAAAAGAGGAAGACTCTCAACAAGATGGATTGGCACATTAGCTGCAACAATGGGCTCAAACATAGCAACAATTGTGAAGATGGTGCAGGACTGGGCAGTATTTTGTTCTCTTGTACATAGGGTTGCTATGAGTCGGAACCAACTCGATGGCACCTAACAGCAACAACAACAAACCTATGAGAGAGTGATGTCACAAAATGGTGGAGCTGGAAACTCTAGGGGTTTGTGAAGGTTCAAACCCATTTAATCCAGATCTCAGAGGTCCCCCAGTTAGCATCTGAGTTGCATATATAAAGCACCTTTTCTATGGCAGAGGCTAAATTTATAAGAATTTCCTCTGTTTCCCCTTATGTATGCTTCCAGTTCATAGCTCTGCTGTGTAGCACTTAACACATTGTCTATAACTGTTTATTTACCTGGCTGCTTCTCCCATTAGGCCGAATTCTTTGCGGGCAGGCATTTTATCTTACTCCCAGTGTTGTCAGAACTTTGGATGGTCCCTTGTGCAAATCAGCTATTTTATAAGGGAATGCATGGGTGAATGAATGAAGTAGTTCACCTCTTTTATCTTTTTAACTTTCATGATCTAGTTTTCCTTGCTCATGGATCTCAGTTTTAAGTTATTTATTAAGCTAATAACTGAGCATGGGCCTGCACTTGAGCCTAAACAAAGCAGAACCAGCAGTTTTTTTCTTGCCTTGTGGCAGCATACAGCTCTTCCCCTTCTGCTTCTATGATTTCTAGCAGTCTGTTTGCGTGAGGTGACAAAAGCTGTCAGTGTGATGGGTGATAATTTCAGTCACATGCATAATTCACTTTTAATTACCTAAATACACCTTTCACACATCTTTGTGTGAAAATATTCTGGCTCTAAAGGACAATGTAGATACATTTTAATCACATTCTCATTAAGATTGACTCATTAATAATGAATTAAAATGTGAGCCGCTCTGATCTGCAGAACTCAACTTCCCCACAGCATATCTGTCCAGTTAACAGGATGATAAAGGAGCACTTCAAAAGACCCTTCTGGCATTTTATTTGCATGGTACAATCATGGCCTACAGTCACGCTGACTGGGCAACTTAGTGTCTTGATATTATCTTGGCAAGATTCAAATTCTGACTGTGACTCACAGCAAATAACATGTATAATCAGCAGATGGCACTGTTTCTCTGAGTTGTTTCTGAACGAGTATATTGTCCCGGGGGGTTTGCAGACGTGCTGTTTTGGGTGTTCACGGAAGGACTCAACATGGCTTGGTACAAAAGGATATTTATTTTCTCTTATCTTGTTTATATATACAAATGTATTTTCTTTTAGATTAGTTTCCTGTGGCACTCTTCTGTAGCTAATCTGTGTTCTTTCCTTCAAACCATTACAAACTTCCAACCTTAGACCCTTTGTTGCCCACAAAATCAATACCAATTCCAAATATAACCTTTATGGTTAAAAAAAGAAAAAAGAATGAAAAAAGCCTTATTGACACAGACAAATGGTTTCTGAAGTTTGTTACACTTATTTGAAAACCTGAAGTGTTAAAGGTAATTTAATCTTTCTTTACAAAATTTTTTTAGATTTATAAAAAAAAAATTATAAGTCTTTTTGAGTAAGAAGTCAATGAAAATCCAACAAAGCAGACCAAAATACTGAAGGCATTTTTGCAGTAGTTTTAAATATGTATAAAGTCACAGATACCTATGGCATAAAAATTCCTTTGTTCCTGCAATGTATTTATTTTCATGTTTTCCTGTTTTTATTGTTAAAAAAATATCCTCTCAAAATGGTATGCATAGTTTATGTGGTCATTATAGATGATGAGGCTATACTTTGAAATTGGAAGTTAAAATCCTCCCTGAGCATAGCAATCTAGAAATATTTGCTTGGTATCTCCCTGTCATCCAACTTTTTTCTAGGAAGCCTAGATCCCCAAGCTGATTTTAAAACTAGGGTGGTATAATAGCTTTATGGGGAAATTCACTGTCTTATTTTTCTGGAGGATCACAAGCATAAATCAGAAGTAATGGAAGGGATTTTCCTTCTCCTCCTCTCAGGACAAGCAAGGCTATGTGGCCTGGGGATCTTAGGCTTTTCTTGCTCCAAGGCCATACAGAGTAGATGATATGAAACATTTTAGCGATCAGGCTTCAGTTTAGGAAATAAACCAGTCCAGGCATTTCAAGGAGAAAGGGATTTAATGCAGGGCATTGACTGTTTCATTGGGAGGGCTCAAGTAGATTTCTGGAGGCCACCGCTAGCTTCCAAGTTTTCTCACTGCAGATTTAGAAGTCAGAAAACTGCTGCTACCCAGGTATCAGGAGTTTTAGTTTTTTATTGCTACTGTAATAAATTACCATAAATTTAGTGGTTTAAAACAATACCCATTTATTATCTCATGTTTCTGTGAGTCAGAAGTGTGGGCACAGTGTGGCTTAGCTGGTTCTCTGCTTAAAGTCTCATAGAGTCAGAATCAAGGTGTTGACAGGGCTGCGTTTCTGTCTAGAGGCTCTAGGGGAGAATCTGTTTCCTTGCTCATTCAGTTTGTTGGCAGAATTCAGTTCGTTGAGGTTGCAGGTTGCGGTCCCCATTCCCTTCTTGGCACCTGCCTCTCTCAGCCCCTTAAGACCTCTTGTATTTCTCCTCTGTCGCCCTCTTCACCTTGAAGCCTCAAGTGTCAAATCTGTCTTTTGCTGCTGCTACATCGCTCCTCCCCCCCCAGCTGGAGAAAGTTCTTGGCTTTTAAGGGCCCAGGTGATTAGATGGGTCCACCCAGATAATCCACCCCCATGTGTCTGCCAGTTTGTCATACTGTGGGGGCTTGCCTGTTCCTGTGATGCTGGAAGCTATGCCACTGGTTTTCAAATACCAGCAAAGTCACACATTGCAGACAGGTTTCAGCTGAGCTTCTAGACTAAGACAGACTAGGAAGAAGGATCTGGTCGTCTACTTGTGGAAAAAATTAGCCAGTGAAAACCTGATGAATAACAGCAGACCACTGTGTGATATAGGGCTAGAAGATGAGCCCCTCAGATTGGAAGGCACTCAAAAGATGGTAAAGTGGATGGTCAGCAAAAAAGAGGAAGACCTCAACGAGATGGATTGACACAGTGGCTGCAACAATGGGCTCAAGCATAATAATGATTATGAGGATGATGCACGACCAGGCTGTGTTTCATTCTGTTGTACATGGAGTCACTATGAGTCGAAACCGACTCAATGGTACTTAACAACAACAACCCAGATAATCTAGGATAAGATTCCTATGTTAAGGTCTGAATCATTAATTACATCTGCAATGTTCCTTTTGCCATGTAACGTAACAGCCGCAGGATCCAGGGATCAGGGTATGGACATCTTTGTGGGGCCATTTTGTACATCACATCAGGAAAATGCAGGAAACCATTGCTGACATCACAGCTGCCCATATACCCACAAAACTGGTGATTAGAGAGTGAAGGATGGAATCTTGCTACTCCAAACACTCAGGTGGGCTGGAGTCCACTCTTTAACTGTGCTGCTGCTCAAGGAAAGTTGATCTCTGTCTCCCTTCTGTTTCACAAACCCATGACTGCATCGCAGAAGCTAAATCGCTCCAGAATCCTGGTGGCAAGAGAGCCTGAGAAATAGTTTTTAGCCTACTACACCCCTGGAATATAGACAGACCATAGAAGGAGGTGGAAATGGATGCTAAGTGCCAGAAATAATATTGACCTCAGGAGATAGCTTCCCAGAAAGTGGGACTGGGATAGGGGAGTTTGGGGAAGTGATGAAGTTTTGAGTTCATTTGATTATAGTGCCCTGGGTTTGGGGGATGGATGACTGCAGGACTTCTGTGGAGGCTACAAGGGCCTCCATGTCGGAACCTGTGGTTAGGAGGAAGGTTTGCGCAGAGAATGGTTCTCGGCCACCAGCTGGGAGAGGCCCTCCAACCATGTGGTAGGAGCTAAGGGAATCATATGATAACCTTCCTCTGTGGTTATCACATAAGCCTGCAGGATTCTTGGAAGAGCCTAGCTGGGGAGAAGAATAACCTCAAGTAACTGAGATTTCAGCTTCCCACAACTCTGATGGATAGGGAGAATTGAACCATATTTGATTTAGAAAAATAAGAATGTATGCCACTTTTTTGCAGCTTTGTGGAGCAAATTATAATTGCTATTTACAGGAATGTCAAACTAATGGTTCTCTCCTACAGGTATAATGGTGCTAAATAAGAATTTAATATTTATAAACCTCTATTTTTTGGCAGTAGAGCTATTATGGACTAATGTAAATAAATGAGATCAAGTTTACTTTTGCTGAGAGTTCGAAGGAACAAGTATTATCTCCATTTTATACATTTATGGCTTAGAGGGATGAAATAATTATTCAAGATCATTCAGTGACAGAGCTGAAATTTGAGGATCTTGCCCTCCCCTCCCTTGAAACTCAGTATCTAAAGCTCTTTACAGCACATTATCCTGTCTTCTCTGTATGACTTTGCCATGCCAGTTTCTTTAAACAAATATATATATAAGAAACAAACAAATATGTGTGTTCTGTATCACTTTCTCTTGATAAGTGAATTCCTTAAAAAATTGTCTTAGAGTGTGTGAATTTCATAAGATCTGAATACCATGCTCAGGAAATTAACTTTTATGCCTTACCCAAACAAATGAAGACAGAACGCTTTATCTAAATACATTATTAGCTTTGGAGATATGATGACAGTAAACTTTAAAAATCTTGTAAAGTATTACTACTGTCATTCATGTACCTTACTGAGACTTTTCACTCATTTGTTCAACAGTATTTTTTGACTATTTGCTATGTAACAAAGACTATACTAGGTTCCAGGAATACAAATATGGCTAACACATAGCCTTTTAGTTTGAAGAATCTACGCTTTATTTGGGTAGACATGCATTTAAAGGGATTATTTTAATGTCCATAGACAACCCTGGGATTACAAGAGGAGGAGCACCTAACAGCGACTGTGCGTTCTGGGAAGGTTTGCCTGAGGCAGTGACCACTGAGATTCCTCTTGAGGGGTGAATAATTTCACAGGATGGGCTGGGGATAGTAGTAACATAGCATTAATTGAGAGTAGAAGCACATCTCAGTATCTTTTCCCTTACAGTTTACTTTTGTTTTTAATTTTTCTCTTGATAGAAATATTTGTTTATACCATCAGAAAGCAATGGAAACAACTGAATCGAAGTTTACAATTGATGCACCTGATTCATTGCATCATCCATTCTCCTCAGACTGCTCAGACTGACAAACTCACAGACAGTAGGCTTCATCCAACTTTAAGGTTACCTATCTTTAAGAAAGAATACAGAACAAGCAACAAGAAAGCATGTATGACAAAAGCATAACAGAAGTTTCATGACTCGAGACAAGGTTTCCAAAGGTCTCAGTCACTTGAGATACATGTGGTCATGTGAGACAAGGGTGATTGGTGTAGGTAATCTCAGTTGTTCCAGTTAGTGGAAGCCATCAGCTCTGGGGTTCCTTAGCTTTTATACCTTGCAAAGGTTGGGTCAGGGCAGTGGATATGCAGTGGTAGAATTCTTGCCTTACATGTGGGAGACCTGAATTTGATTCCAGTACATCTCATGCACAGCCAAGTGGAGGCTTGTGTGTTGCTATGATATTGAACAGATTTCAGTGGAGCTTTCAGACTAAGACGGACTAGGAAAAAAGGCATGGGGAAGTACTTTAGGAAATCAAGCAATGAAAACTCTGTGAATCACAAAGGTCCGATCCACAACCGATCTTGAGGATGGCTCCGGACCGGGCAGCATTTCCTTCATTTCGCATGGAGTCATCCTGGAGGGGTGGGGTGGGGGTGGGTGACCTGATGGCAGCTAGTAACAACAACAGAAACGTTGGGAAATAAAAGTGAATATGGAGGCCGGAATATCCCTTTCTTTATTGATAACAGTTGAGTTGATGGCATTGGCTTTAGGTCTGTTATCCAAGTGGGTTTGTTAATACTGAACTCTGTCTCATCCACATGGAAGAGCTAACCTGGGTTAGCTTTGTGGCATGGAGCACAGAGGAAAGCTTGTGCTTTCCATAAACATGCTCATGCCCAGGCAGAGGAGATGAAGTTCTTGATAAATTTACCAATCACTCCTCCCAAGCAGTGGGGTGGCTAAGAGAGCAAAGGGAGGCCAGAAGTTACATTGATTGAGCCCTCTTCATTGGAATGAGTGGGAAAGAAGCACTTCCCACTAATAATGGACAGTCAGCACAATCGAAGGATATAGGGTCATTCACTAGACCACTGGGGATGGCAGCAAATGTGGCACCCATTAAGGCCTTGAAAACCTAGCTTATAAGGCGACTTTGTAAAGAAGGCTGGTGTACATGCAGGCTAAGATTTTTTTTTTTTTTTAAGGCATAGTTGAATTTTCCCCCTACGTTTTGGATTGAATGTGATTATTTATATGACTGCTATTTAATCTGTCACAATGAGAGCAGCACTAGTGCTAATAGCCTGTGCCTTGTATCAGTACTTGGAAATAAAACAGTAATGACTGTTTTGTGCTGTTAGCCATAACCATCACAATAGGGTGTTACATTAACCTTTATCCTCCAAATCCTGTTCATACTTTAAAATTCAATCACTGGCAAAAGCAGATGCTGCTAGCATTATTATACTAAATGAGTTGCTTTCACATTTTACCCTTTAGTCACTCAGATCTTCTACTATAGGAGGAAACCATAGAAGGGAAGCCTCGTGCTTTCTTTATGAGGCTTCATTAAACATAGTTAGGATGGAAAGGTAGCTGGATCTTTCCCGGGGTAGTTCTCAGAAATCAGTTTTTTAGTTCAGGGGCCAGCAAAAAAGGTGGCATGAAGGCTGCTGTGGGTGACACTCTTTTCTTTCTTCCTGACCTTTGTTGACTGAGTCGGCTCTGACTCATGGCAACCTTAAGTATATCTGTCTTCTATTCAGTGGCAAAACTAAGCTAAGGTGGCTCATAGGTTACACAAAGCTGTGAGGAGAGGTCCCACAGTACTGAGAAGCCCTATGACTCTGGCAAAGTCAAGGGCATCCCAGCTGGAATAAGGCCCTTTGCTCATCCCGTAGAGCCCCACTATTGTGCTCAGTCTCACGGATGTTGAAAAATTCCTGGAGAAGGGAATTGGGCAATTGGGAGGAGTGGATAAGGGTAGGGAAGCAAGAAGGAGGTGAATGGTGTGGGGGCAAAGCCACTGTTCAGATCCTAGTTTATGGGCTAATTTACAAGGCCAGGCTATTGGCCACTCTGAACCTCTGACTCAATCCTAAGGAGCCTTGGAATGTCTATGGAAGCCTCTGTGACAATGCCAAGGATGATGGAAACATGCTATCTAATACAGAGGCATCCCCTTTTAATCATTTGGTAATTTTGCTCCTATCACCAAAGAGGAAAAAAGTTACTATTTATTATCTTCTTCCCCTAAACATTCATCCTTACTCAGAATATCCAAAATCCTTGGCAAAAGCCTGGCATGATCTGGTCCCATTATCCTTCTGACCTCATCTACTGCCTCACTAATACACTCAGACCACCCTTGTTGTTCCTTGAATATGCCAAGCATCCTCCCACCTTAGTTTCTCCCATGGTGTCCTGGGACCTGGTCCATAGTATGTAGATCCTCAGCAACTGGTTGGGGACTTGAAATGAAGGAGGGAGTAGCCAGTGGTGTCTAACCTTTCTATGGAAACATGATGAATGTAGGAGAGGAAAAGTCTATTTAGATGAGTAGCAAGACTTCTGTCTTAGGCTGAGTTCTCTAGAGAAACAAAACCAGTAAAGTGTATAAGTGTATATATATAGAGATTTATATCAAGGAAACAGCTCACGCGATTGTAGAGGCTGGAACACTCCATGTCCATGGATCAGGATAGAGGCTTCTCCTGATTCACGTAGCTGCAGGGGCTGGTGAACCCAAGATTGGGCAGGTTGGAGAGCAGGGCTCTTGCTCACAGGCTGTGAAGATTGACGAATCCCAAGATCAGCAGGTAAGATGCTAACTCAAGTCCCAAGAACCAGAGGTCAGACAAACAGGAGTCAGTTGCAGGATCCAGAGCAGGCAAAAGCCAGAATGTCTGCTTATATTTGGATGCAGGCCACACGCCCAAGGAAACTCCATTTCAGCTGATTGGCTACACATAGCAGATCCCATTATGGGGGTGATTACATGTAAACACTGAGAATCATAGCCCAGCCAAGTTGAAACACAATCTTGTCACAACTTCTTTGTAGTGAAGGGACTAAGAAAGACTTTTGAGGTCAATCACACATACTGTCTCTGGAGCTAAAATTCTGAGGTGAACTTAACCCTTAAAAGGTAATTACAACATAACTACATGATTGAGAGTGTTGATCAGACCAAAGAGCATTGCTGTCCATTTGTTTTTTTTCCGTACACTATGCCCCACCATTAACTGTGGAGAACTAGAGCCTTAAAAACAGATAACAAGCAATAAAGAAGGCTCTGGTGCCTGTGTACTGAGATGGGATTTATATTAATAGCCAAAACTTTATACCACTTGCTAACAGTCCATGAAAATTTATAAAACTCTAATTCATTTAATAAGGTTAGGTTGGGAATCATACCCTGTAAAGTCCCTCTCTGGGCCTGGAACTCACTCACCTGCCCTATTTAGTTTCGATACAGAAAGTTAATGACCTCATAAGTGTGGAAAAGCCTTTGGAGATCCTTGGTTAGAAAACATTGCAGACACAGGAATATTTAACATATAATTTAACATTTGAGGAGGCAACAAATCCACAATGGTTGCTTGTTCAAATAGTGAGAGAGAATTTAAGATTCTAAGGTTAGGATTAGTGCTTTAAAAGTACCTAAGTGACACAATAAGATACCCTTCCATTCCTGGTAGGATGGCTAAGATACACACACACACACACAGAAAATTACAAATATTGGCGAAGATGTGGGGAAATTGGAACCCTTACCCATAGGTGGTGGGAATGCAAAATGGTACAGCTGTTGTGGAAAACAGTGTGGTAGTTCCTTAAAAAACTGAAAATAGAACTACCGTATGACCCAGCAAGTCCATGTCTAGGTATATACCCAAAAGACTTGAAAGTGGAGACTCAAAAAGATAAGGGTACATCAATGTTCATTGCAGCACTATTCACAATAGCCAAAAGGTGGAAATAATGTAAATGTCCATCAACAGATGAATCGATAAAGAAAATGTGGTACATACATACAATGGAATACTATTCAACCAGTAGGAGAAATGAAGTCTTGATATATGCTGCAGTATGGATGGAAGTTGAAGGCATTATGCTGAGTGAAATAAGCCAATCACAAAAGGGCAAATATTGTATGACTTCACTTATATAAAAAGACAAGAACAGGCAAATATATAGAGACCAAAATTTCTTAGTGGTTACCAGGAATGAGAGGGAGGGGTAAAAAAGTGGTTTACTGTGATGGGAAAATTGTATTGATTAAGGTTAGGGTTGCACAGCTGCCTGCTGTAATTGCTGTCAATAAGTTATACACCTATAAAAAATTGAACTGTCAAAAGTATGATATATTTACAACAATGACCAAAAAAAAGCTGCTGAGGCTGCTTATGTACAACCAAACATCTCATGAGATTTGGTTCCTTGGTTTAGAGGTTTAGCCTCATGGTTTCATGGGACAATCCAGTTAGTTGGCCTAATGTGTTTAGTGCTTCTATTCTACCTCCTAGTTCATTGCATAGTGCCTGGGGTCTTAAAAGCTTGTAAGTGGTCTTCCAAGGCACAGTTGGTCTTTATTCACCTGGAACAACAGAGGAAGAAGGAAAGTCAGGAATAGGAGGATATGGAATGTGTAGCTAATTGCCTCCATGAACAACTGCCTTCTCTGCCATGAGACCAGAAGAATGATGCCTGGCTACCATTACTAAACATTTTTATCAAAGACTCCATAGAAGAATCATGATCAAAAGGGGGAAGATATAGAACAGAATTTCAAATTGTAATAGAATCTAAACTTTCTGGAGCCATGGAGGATAGATGAACCCCTGAAACTGTTGCTCTGAGATAATCTTTAAACCTTAAGTCAAAAATAACCCCTGAAAAAGGCAGTACACAAAACTGGAGAAGCCAGCACAACTTGTAGAAGGGAAGGTCATGGAAGCTCCATAGATACATCCAAACTCCCTGAAGGACCCAGTTGCTGGGCTGAAGGCTGTAGGACCATGGTTTCGGGGAACATCTAGCTCAATTGGCATAACATAGTTTATTTATAAAGAAAATGTTCTACATTCTACTTTGGCGAGTAGCAATCTGGAGTGGCCATCTGAGATACTCCACTGGTCTCACCCCTTCGGGAGCAAGGGAGAATGAAGAAAACTAAACATACAAGAGGAAGATTAGTCCAAAAGACTAATGTATCACAACTACCATGGCCTCCACCAGACTGAGTCCAGTACAACTAGATGGTGCCCGGGTACCACCACTGACTGCTCTGACAGGGATCACAATAGAGGGTCCCGGACAGAACTGGAGAAAAATGTAGAACAAAATTCTAACTTATAAAAAAAGACCAGACTTACTGGCCTGACACAGACTGGAGAAACCCCAAGAATATGGCCCCTGGACACCCTTTTAGCTTACTAATGAAGTCACTTCTGAGGGTCATCCTTCAGCTAAAGATTAGACAGGCCCATAAAACAAAATGAGACTGAATGGGCACACCAGCCCAGGGGCAGGGAGTAGAAGACAGGAGGGGACAGGAAAGCTGGTAATAGGGACCCAAGGTGGAGAAGGGAAGTGTTGACATGTCATGGGGCTGTTAACCAATGTTATAAAAGAATATGTTTACTGTTTGAGAAACTAGTCTGTTCTGTAAACCTTCATCTTAAGTACAATTAAACAAACAAAAACTCCTGAAGCCATCGTAAAACCCAACAATAGTTTAGCTTAATTAGTAAAAAAAGGTCTGCCTTAAGCATTGTGCTCTTTTAAGAACTGTTTGGGATCAAACTGACCACAGCAATTAGATAGATTAGATAGGAACCTTAGGGGGCATTAAGTTTATGTTAATGAGGGCAGGACAACTCAGAAAAGGAGGTTGAGAATGGTTGCACAACTCAAAGAATGTAATCAATGTCACTAAATTGTACATGTAGAAAATATCGAATTAGTGTGTGTTTTGCTGTGTATATTCTCAACAACAACAAAATAAATAAAATTTAGAAAAAAAAAACCTAAGTGGAACTATTCATTGAGGCACCAGCCCTCCATTTACTCTCTCGGTGGCAAAGTAGATCTTTGGCATTGCTGGTCTTCCCCAGCAACTGAATTCACAAATCTTTGGCACCAAAGCTAGATAAGAATTCACGTTGTCCCATCTTACGCTACATGAAAGCTTCCCAGTGAGACATCCAAGAAATCAGTTCCAACTTGTCTTAAGTGACAAGGCTCTGTGGCTTCGGTTACTGGTTTGGCCTAGGTGAGAAGTCATTTCCACACACTGCAGTGGGGAAGGATCCTCTCAGCTTGCTTCACCATGAATATATTTAATGGTGTCACCTGACAGAAACATACAATGGACAGCAGCTTTATTTCTCTGGAGCTCTGCAAAAGGACATTTCAGATCGTAGAGAGAAATCACATGTACTTGCTCCTTATGAGAAAAAAAAAAAAAATGAGAAATACTACCATGGAAATACCACTCTGTCACACCATGGGAAGAAAGCTGTCATCAGGTGTTGGAGGGATGCCCAGCGGACTTAATGGTTTATATAAATCTGGGCTTATAAAGGATTTCACCTTATAAAAACGATGTGTGCCACACTTTGTGCCTACCCTAAGGTTAATTAGACAAATACAAAGCCAGCATCATTGCAATGTGATGGTCTGAGTGCTGGCTTGGGAACCAGTAAATCTGAGATTCTAGTCAGAACTTTCCCATTGATTTGACTTCTGATAGTATGAAAGTCACTTAATTTTTGCACTTTTTGGCAGTAATAATCATGGATCATTTATCAATTGCTTACTACGTGCCAGACGTTTTGCAAAATATATGTATTATCTCATTTAATCCTCATAACAATCCTAAGACATAGATATTATTATCCCTATTTTATAGGGCAGGAAACTAAAAGCCTAAACCCAAAGCCTAGAAAGGTTAAATACTTCCCAAGATCATCATGCTAGTTAGTAGTAGAAGTTGGATCTTATGCCAGGTCCATATGGCTTTAAAACTCACTTGTATGCACCAGCCTTAAATTTGCAAACTAAAGTTTAAGGAAAACCATGTAGCAGTACAAGCATTCCCCGGGTTACGAATGTCTGAATTACAGACAACTCATACTTAGGAATGGACTGCCATAAAGCCCATTACATAAGAACATTTTGAGTTAAATACAATGGTTCATAATAATGAATGGTTTGGAAGTGTTTTCTAAGTGTTTTTATGCATAGAAAGGTAAAATATATACTATCTGCCAGACAAACATTTGACTAATACTGAATAAGAACTGTATGTACCTGTTTGGACTTAGCTACACGTTTGATTTAAAGACAGCCTTAGGGACGGATCTCATTCATAACCCGGGGACTGCCTGTAATCCAGTGTGATGGACTGTGGCCATTATTCCAGAATTTCTTGTTCTCATATTAAGATATGTTTACTGGGAAAAAGATCTTAAAAAAGCAAGGCTTGTGAAGAAAAAAACAAGTAGAAATAAAAAACAAGGAAAAAGATTAGGTCTGTTTCTAAAAGGAAAACAAAGTTACATAGATTTTAAAAAAGTGATACTGGGGATACCAATAAAAGGGATTTATTATTTTATCCAATTACTTGTGCCGATTATAGAATTAATCAAGAAATGTCTGTAGATGAGCTGGAAATGAAACAAAAAGCCAAGGGTAAAATATCATTTTGTGAGGATGACCTGCAGAGGGCAGCAACAGATCACAACAATTGTCCCTCATCACATTAGCAATTCCAAGCGCAGAGCTTCTTGTTTTATAAGATTTCAAATCACAGGCTGCTGTTATGATAGCTATAAAAAATAGGGAATCATTCTAGCTATCAGTATGACTGACAGGATTATTTTCCACAACATTTTATATTGCCAGAGCTTTACGCTTATTTTTACCCATGGGTTGGGGAAGTTGAGGGGGATGGGTATTATCAATTAAATGAAAAGCGAGCCAACCTTTTAAAAATTCATAGAAATAGTCCATTGAAATCAATAGTTAATTGATATCAACTTCTAATTTTGTTGTAAGATGAATATAAGGTTAATAAGCATGAATATAAGGTTAATAACAGAATGCAAGGTTTGTTATTTTATTCTGAATGCTTTGAAAAACGTCCAGTAACTAGTCTTCGGGTCTCCTTTATAAACATTGTTAAGGGATTCTTTGACTGGTGGATGAAACTTTGAAGTTTATTCTATAAGCAGTAGAAAATTAATGTTTTGGTTGCTATATTTATGCCTGAGGATGTATCCATAAAGTGAAATTTTCAGCTGTCGCAGTTTCTGAGCGTTTGATGAAGGCCAGCAGAAGCTGTCCCCAGCAGAGCCGTCTGACTGCCAGCAGCGTGCTTGGAGGCCAGGCGTAGAAGGCTTCTGTGGTCAGACAGTGACCCTTTGACCTGGATGTTGCCTTCTCTCTTGGTGGTTGAGCCTCATACACCTCCCTACCTCTGAGCCTCGTTTCTTGATTCTAAGGTGGGGAGGGGCTTGTGCTGGCAAGGAAGATGAGACTGAGGAATTTCTGTTTTTGTTGGTACTGTGTCAGTGCATCACAGCTGTTGTTAGTTGCCATCAAGTCGACTCCGAATCATGGTGACTCCCATGTACATCAGAACTAATCCTTGTCAGGTCCTGTGCCATTTTCATGATCATCGGTATGTTCTAGTCCATTGTTGTGGCCACTGTGTATTTTGAGTAACTCCCAGCCTAGGGTGCTCATCTTCCAGCCCTATATTGGTCAGTCTTCTCTTGTGATCCATAGGATTTTCATTGGCTAATTTTTGGACATAGATTGCCAAACCTTTCTTCCATCTTAGTCTAGAAGCTCATCTGAAACCTGTCCACCATGGGTGACTCTGCTGGTATTTGAAATACTGGTGGCATAGTTTCCAGCATCATAGGAACATGTAAGCTACCACAGTACAATAAACTGACAGATGGGTGGTGGAAACCACAGCTAGGGCCTCTTATATAAATAAAAAGGATTCTGCCAAAATTGGACCTCAGTGGAGTCTGTTATCAGGAGAAATTTGATCAGCCTGGGAGGACATATTGCATCTTCAATCATTACTGTATCTGAAGTAGTTTACAACTCTGCTCAGTCATCACCAGTCATCACCTCCTCAGAGTGGCCTTCCAAACCACCCTATTTAAATATCACACTTCTTCTCTCCCCCAAAACTATTTTGCTTTGCAGCACTGAATACCTGACATACATATTTGTTTTATGTTTATGTGGTCTGTCTCCCTGAATAGAATGCATGGCTTGTGTGGGTGGGGACTTGAGTATCTTGTTTACTGCTGTATCCCCAGCCCAGGAGTGTCTACCACATTCTATTATGAGTACTTATTGGATGAATTGTAGCCACCACCACCTCTTTGAAATCTTAACATTTTGCCATATTTGTCCCAGATTTTTTTTTTTTAAAGAAAGAAAACAATACAGATACAGTCGAAGCTGGCTCTGTATACCTATCTCCAATCCTGTTCCCTTTTTTTGCTCCTTGAGACAGCTGTTGTCAGAAATTTGATGTTTAATATTTTCATAAAAGTTCGTATGCTTTTAATTCATACTTATGTAGCCATAAAACGATGTAGAACTGTTTGCTCTTATTTTAAAATTAATGGTAAATGTGCATATAAAAATGAATATTTGTATGTATAAACCCCACCCACTGCCATCAAGTGGGTTCCGACTCATAGCAACCCCACAGGGTTTCCAAGGCTGCAAATCTCTGCTGAATCAGACTGCCTCATCTTTCTCTATGTATGTATGTGTATATAATAGTAAAGAAAGATTTTTATGGCTCTGTGTGTGTATATATATGTATACATATATATAGATACAATTTTTCCCCCAAGTTTCCTTTTTCACTGAATGTTATGTTTTAGGGATTTACCCATGGTGACATATGTAGCTCTAGTTCTTTGATTTTAACTTTGGGCTAATATACCATACTTTCTTATTCCATTCCCCTCTTGATGAAAATTTAGGTTGTTTCCAATTTTTCTGCTATTATGTTCATTGCTGCGTTGAGTATACTAGTATGTATTAGAAGTTGACTGCACATCTTCATCTTTATTAGAGGTTGCCAAATTGCTCTGCAAGTTAGGTGTACCCCAGCAAGGTATGAAAACACGTGGTGCTCCACATCCTTGTGAACATTTGGCGCTGACAGGTTTAAAAATTTCCAATCTGATGGGTGTGAAATGGAATCCCTTTTTTTTTCAATTTTCTGGTTACCAGTCAGAATAGGCATATTTTTGTATGTTTAATAGGCCATTTCTAGTTCCTCTTCTGTGAATTGCCTGTTCATTTATGTTACCCATCTCTTAGTTGTTGGTTTTTTTCCCTCTTATTGATGATCGATCTATCTATCTATCTATCTATCTATCTATCTATCTATCTATCTATCTATCTATCTATCTATCTATCTATCTATCATCTATCTATCATCTCTCTCTCTCTCTCTCTATCTATCTATCTATAATATATATAAGGTATTTAGGTTAGTTACTAATCCCTTGTCATTTGTATGAGTTGCAAATACTATATCTTTTTCAAATAGTCTGTGTCTCTTTATGTATGTTGCTGTTGTGTGCCATCGAGTTGATTCTGACTCATAGTGACTCTATAGGACAGAGTAGAACTTCCCCATAGGGTTTCCAAGGCTGTAATCTTTACTGGAACAGATCACTAGGTCTTTTCTCCTGCATAGTTGCTAGTGAGTTCTAACTACTGACCTTTTGGTTAGTAGCTAAGCACTTAACCGTTGCACCATCAGTGTTTTCCTTTTCTATATTTATAGAAGTCTTAAATTTTCATGTAGCCAAATTTATCTATATTTTAGAGTATGTGCTTTTTAAAATTTATTTATTCATTTGTTAAAGAAATCCTTTCTTTCCCTGAACTCATAGATTCATAAATTTCTTCTTAAAGTTTTAAATTTTATGTTTCACATTTAGGTCTTTACTTCTTCTGGAATTTATTTTTGCAAGTGATGTGAGATAGGAATCTCTGTTCTTTTCTGCTTGGTTAATTAATCATCCTAATAATATTTATTGAACAGATTCATCCTTTTCAGACTGGAATGCAATGCCACCTTTGTTATATTTCAAGTTCTGTAGTTGCATGGATAAGTTTGTACATTTTTTATTTTTTAAAATTGGTTTATTAACCTTTTTTTTCCAGTTGCCATTGAGTCCATTCCTACTCACGGTGACCCCATGTGTTTTAGAACAGAACTACGCTCCATAGAGTTTTCATGGCTGCGACCTTTTGGAAACAGATCACCAGGCTTTTCTTCTAAGGTGCACCTGGGTGGGTTTGAACCACCAACATGTCAATTAGTATTCCAGCACTTAACTGTTTGTGCCACCCATGGACTTTGAAACCTGCAGAAATACCAAACTCTCTTAATTACCATAGATTTACGATCCATTGGCTTTTGCTTTATGTGTGTCTGCTTTTGTTTCATAAAGTATTACTATTTTCTTAAATGGAAATTATCCATTTACTGCTCTGAGCCTTCTAATGTGTGTTTTAAAAATTACTAAAGCAGATAAAGTTAATTTTTTGTGGAGCCATTCATGTTGCAATTGTTTATTTTGTTGATGGTCTTTCTGATCTTTTGCTTTCTTCTTGTGTTTTGGAGGAAGGGGGAGCCAACACGTCACTACAGACAGAAGAACCATGCCATCCCCTGCAGCAAAGACCCCCAAAAATAAGCAAAACAGATACAAAAATCAATCCTGGAACCCTAAATACCAAATGAAGCAATAAAGAACTTGATCAAGTACTAAATGAGCCTTCCCTGATGCGCCATAGCTGAGTGACTGGCTCTGCCTACCTGGACAAGGTGTTGAGAAGTATCATGCCTATCAGTGTGTAAGCAACAAAACACCCAGCCTGCCTGCGCAGGCGTAACCAAATAAAACAGCAGGGGGAAAAAAAAATCAAACCTACGACCAATAAATGCAGAAAATAATTCCTAGATGACCTGGAGACAGCAGACAATATCAACAAGTATTAAAAAAAGAGAAGAGGATGGCTCCAGAAAGTGACCAAAATAAAACATCAGATGACCTTCTACTAGAAGAAAAGGCACTGGAACTACCTGATATGGAATTCAGAACTCTAGTATTCAGGGTTCTCCAACAAATGAAGGAAAATGCAGAAAAAATAAGGAAAAAATAGACGAAATCATGGGAAAGACAGACAAAACAATGGAAGAAATCAGGAAAATAATACAGGAACAAAATTCAAAATAAATAAGCAATTAGAAATCATAGAAGAGCAGCAATTAGAAATCCAAAAGATAACAAGATTTCAGAAACAGATAGTGCAATAGAAGGTTTTAGGAGCAAATTTGAAACAGTGGAAGACAGGATCAGTGAAATTGAAGACAAACCCTTGGATACCACTTTGAGGAAAAATTAGAGAAAAGAATGAGGAAAGATGAGGGAACCCTGAGAAAGATGTGGGATACAATCAAAAGCAAAAGTTTGTGTGTGATTGGAGTTCCAGAACAGGGGGAGAAAACAGAAAACGCAGAGAGAATCATTGAAGATTTGCTGACAGAAAACTTCCCTAATATCATGAAAGATGAAAGATAAAAAAATGAAGGAAGCTCAACTAACCCCATATAGAATAGACCCCAAAAGAAAAACACCAAAACATATCATGATCACACTTGCTAAAACCAAAGACAAAGAAAGAATCCTGAAAGCAGCTCAAACAACAACAAAAAAAAAGTCACATACAAAGGAGAAACAATAAGACTAAGCTCTGGTTAGTCAGAAGAAACCATGCAGGTAAGAAGGCAATGGGATGACATATATAAATTCTTCACAGAAAAAAACTATCAACCAAGAATAATATATTCTCAAAACTCTTGCTCAAATATGATGGTGAAATTAGGATATTGCCAGATAAACAGAAATTAAGGGAATGTGTAAAAACCAAATCAAACTTACAAGAATTATTAAAGGGAGTCCTTCAGTTAGAGAACCAACATCAGACAACAACCTGAATCTAGCACATAAGACAGCATCAGTCGGATACCAACCTAGATAATGAGCTCTCAATGATAAAACAATAATAAAAAATTTACAACAGGGAACCAGAGACATCAATCTGTAAATGACAACAACATCAGAACAATAAAAGAGGGAATAAATGGTATAGATATAGAACTTTCAAATGGAGAGGAAGTCAAGGTGACATCAAGTAATAAAAGACTGGTTTAAACTTAGGAAGATAGAGGTAATTTTCAAGGTAACCACAAAGTTAATAAACCTACTCATCAAAATAAAGAAGAAATACACAAAGCCTCAGTAAACACAAAATCTACAAAAATGAAAGAAATGCAAAACATACACAAAAGGAATTCAGCACAGAAGAGTAAGAGGAATAAAGAAAAATCAGCACCAAAAAAAAAAAAAAAAAAAACCACTACAAAATGACAGTAATAAACTCTCATCTATCAATAAACACACTGAATGTAAGTGGCTTAAATGCACCCATAAAGAGACAGAGAGTGACAGAATGGATTAAAAAACAAGTCATCAATATGCTGTCTATAAGAGACACACCTTAGACACAAAGACATAAATTTATTGAAAATCAAAGGTTGGAAAAACATATATCCAGCAAACAGCTACCAAAAAAAAGAGCAGGATTGGCAATATTAATCACAGATAAAGTAGACTTTAAAACAAAATCTACCATAAAAGACAAAGAAGAGCATTAATATATTGATTAAAGGAACAATTCACCATGAAGACATAACCATAGTAAATATCTATGAACCCAACGACAGGGCTCCAAAATACGTAAACTGTAACAGCACTGAAAAGAGAAAGTTATAGTTCCACAGTGATAGTAGAAGACTTCAACACACCACCTTTAGTAAAGGGCAGAACATCTAGAAAGAAGCTCAGCAAAGATACAGAAGATCTAAAGGCCACAATCAAACAACTTGACCTCATGGACATACATAGAACAGTCCTCCCAATGGCAGCAAACTACACATTCTTTTCCAGTGTGCATGGAATGTTCTCCAGAATAGACTACATCTTAGGCCACAAAGCAACCCTCAACAAAATCCAAAATAGTGAAATAATACAAAGTATTTTCTCTGATCATAATGCCACCAAAGCAGAAATTAATAACAGGAAGAACAAGGAAAAGAAGTCAAATACATGGAAGCTGAATACCACCCTACTTAAAAACCACTGGGTAATAGAAGAAATCAAAGATGGAATAAAAAAAAATTCCTAGAATCGAAGAATGAAAACGCATCATACCAAAACCTCTGGGACACAGCAAATGCAGTGCTCAGAGGTCAATCTATAGCAATTGATGCACACATCAAAAAAGAAGGGACAAAATCAAAACAGTAGGTATACAACTTGAACAAATAGAAAACAGCCAAAGAAGCCCACAACCATCAGAAGAAAGGAAATAATAAAGATCAGAGCAGAAATAAGTGAAATAGAGAAGAGAAAAACAATAGAATCAACAAAACCAAAAGTTGGTTCTTTGAAACTATACTCCAAAAAATTTGAAAGCCTAGAGGAAATGGGCAAATTCCTAGAAACACACCACCTACCCAAACTAATAAACTGATGTTGAAAATCTGAACAGACCCATAACAAGACAAGAGATTGAAACGGTAATTTAAAAAAACCTCCCAACAACAACAACAAAAGCCCTGGCCCAGATGGCTTCACTGGAGAATTCTATCAAACATTCAGAAAAAAGCTTGTACCAGTACTACTCAAACTGTTTCAGAACACAGAAAAGGAAGGAATACTTCCGGATTCATTCTATGAAGCCAGCATAACCCTGATACCAAAACCAGGCAAGACACCACAAAAAAGAGAATTACAGACCGATATCTCTCATAAATATAGATGCAAAAATTCTCAACAAAATTCTAGCTAATAGAATTCAGCATTGTATCAAAAAAAATGATACACCATGACCAAGTGGGATTCATACCAGGTATACAAGGATGGTTTGACATTAGAAAATCAATCAACATAAACCACCACATAAATAAAAAAATCACATGATCACCTCATTAGACAAAGGCCAACACCCATTCCTGATAAAAACTATCAATAAAATAGGTAGAGAAGGGAAATTCCTTCTATAACAATAAAGGGCATCTATACAAAACCAACAGCCAACATCATTCTTAATGAAAAGATGCTGAAAACATTCCCCTTGAGGATGGGAACAAGACAAAGATGCCCTTGATTACCACTCCTATTTAACATTGTGCTGGAAATCCTAACTAGAGCAATAAGGCAAGAAAAAGAAATAAAGGGCATCCGAATTGGTATGGAAGAAGTAAAACTGTTCCTATTTGTGGATGATATGATACTGTACATAGAAACCCAAAAGATTCCACAAAAAAACTACTGGAACTAATAGAAAGATTCAGCAGAGTAGCAGGATGTAAGATAATCATGCAAAAATCTATTGGATTTCTATATGCAAATAAAGAGAAAAATGAAAAGGAAATCAGGAAAACAATACCATTTAAAATAGCCCCTAAAGACAATAAAATAGTTAGGAATAAATCTAACCAGGGATGTAAACACTCATAAAAAGAAAATTACAAAACACTACTGCAAGGAACCAAAAGAGATATACATAAATGGAAAAACATACCATGCTCATGAATAGGTAGACTTGTGTTTTGGAATTTTGGTTGACAGACCCATTTTAAGTGAGCACTTCCTTGCTCTGTTCCCTGCAACTCCCTCTCTCCTTCTATGTTTACCTGGGGGTTTTTGCAGTTGTCTTCACCTGAATCCCTTGGTCCCCAATTCTGAACCATGGGTCCTATACTTGGGGTAGCCGTATGTCCTGTTTACATCTGTTGCAATTATTAATAGTGTTCTGTTTCATTCTTAGAAGTGTCCAGCTTGGTTTCCCTTCTAGTAATGGCAGTTTGGAATACCTGCTCTCCAGAGATACAGTGCATATTCCAGAAGGCTGGGTTCACTTTGAGATCTGAAGCCAATTTTGTTTGCTCTTCCTGTTCTAAACAATCCTGGGCCCAGCACAATTTTTTGTTTTTATCCTAAAAAATAGTGAGGCCAGGCAAAAATTAATTAAAAATTAGCTACTCAAAAATGAAATATTCAGGAAATATTTGCTTCTACAAGACTGATCCACTAAACAGTTTACTTATCAAGACTGATGGCTTATTCGTTAATACTCCCTTCAAGGCCCTTGCCTTGCTGTGTCCTTCAGTGCAAAACAGTTATGTCATAAACTTTGCCTGATCTCTTCCAGTTTCCTATTTTGCAGGATCTGTCTATCAGTCAACTTAGGTCACAAGCCCTTATAAACACCCGCCTCTGACTTCCCCTATCTGTCACACTATTAAGATCATCAAAAGTGGTGTTTTTTTTTCAGCTTTGCTTGATAGATTTTATTGGTGGCCTTTTTAAGGGGGTTGAGAACTGACAGTTTTCTGATCATAAGTTGGTGTTTGTTAATTTCTCCCTCCCACATGCTCTAGGTGACCACTAATCTAATCCTGTCTCTGTGCATTTGCCTATTCTGGAAATTTCCTATAAATGGGATCATACCATATTTCTTCTTTTGTGTCTGACTTATTTACTCAGCCTAATGTTTTCAAGGTTCATCCATTTCATAATGTGTATTGGAACTTCATTTCTCTTTATGGCTGAATAATATTTCACTGTGTGTATACTATAGGGTTGCTGTGAGTTGGAATCGACTCGACAGCAGTAGATTTTTTTTGCTTTTGTGTTTGTACTGCATTTTGTTTATCCATTCATCTGTTGATGGACACTTGGGTTATTTCCACCTTTGGCTGTTTTGAATAGTGCTGCTGTGAACATTGGTGTACAATTATCTGTTTGCATCCCTGCTTTCAGCTTTTTTAGGTATATACTTAGGAGTTGTATTCTTTCACCATACCTATTCAATCTGTATGCTGAGCCAATAATCCGAGAAGCTGGACTATATGAAGAAGAAGGCGGCATCAGGATTGGAGGAAGACTCATTAACAACCTGCGTTATGCAGATGACACAACCTTGCTTGCTGAAAGTGAAGAGGACTTGAAGCACTTACTAATGAAGATCAAAGACCACAGTCTTCAGTATGGCTTACACCTCAACATAAAGAAAACAAAAATCCTCACAATTGGACCAACGAGCAACATCATGATAAATGGAGAAAAGATTGAAGTTGTCATGGATCTCATTTTACTTGGATCCAGAATCAACAGCCATGGAAGCAGCAGTCAAGAAATCAAAAGATGCATTGCATTGGGTAAATCTGCTGCAAAGGACCTCTTTAAAGTGTTGAAGAGTTAAGATGTCACCTTGAAGACTAAGGTGCGCCTGACCCAAGCCATGGTATTTTCAATCGCATCATCTGCATGTGAAAACCGGACAATGAATAAGGAAGACTGAAGAAGAATTGACACCTTTGAATTGTGGTGTTGGCAAAGAATATTGAGTATACCATGGACTGCCAAAATAATGAACAAATCTATCTTAGAAGAAGTACAACCAGAATGCTCCTTAGAGGCAAGGATGGTGAGACTGCATCTTACATACTTTGGACATGTTGTCAGGAGGGAGAAGAACATCATGCTTGGCAAAGTACAGGGTCAGCGGAAAAGAGGAAGACTCTCAACGAGGTGGATTGACACAGTGGCTGCAACAATGAGCTCAAGCATAATAACAATTGTAAGGATGGCTCAGGACTGGGCAGTGTTTCGCTCTGTTGTGCATAGGGTCGCTATGAGTTGGAACCGACTCGATGGCACCTAACAACAACAACAACGTACTTAGGAGTGGAATTGCTGGGTCATAAGGTAGTTAGTTCTATGTTTAACTTTTTGAGGTACCACTAAACTGTTTTCCATAGAGGCTGCAGCATTTTACAATCCCACCAGTGCATAAAGGTTCCAATTTCTCCTCATCTTCACCAACACTTGCGATTTGCTGCTTTTCTGATAATAACCATCCTAGTGGGAGTGAAGCGTACCTCATTGTAGTTTTGATTTGCATTTTCCTAATGAACATCTTTTTAGTGCTTATTAGCCAGTTGTATATCTTCTTTGGTGAAATGTCTGTTCAAGTTCTTTGCCCATTTTTTAATTCAGGTGTTATTTTGTTGTTAAATTTTATTTGTTTTTAATACTAAGCCAGGTTACCTCTTCTTGGCTATGATAATTTCTTACCCCTGTCTCCCTCCTTCCTGCTCTCTCATCTCTGACCCCTTCCTTTTTTTCTTTCTGATTTAGTGAATCTCTGAAGATCTTCTAACAACCATGCCCACCAAGAGTTTAAATTATACAAAGAAATCCCAGTATGCAGACATTTAATTACATATTATAGATTTTCTAAAAATAGCCCAGAGCATCTATCTTTTCCCCCCAATATTAGTGAGTGAAATCATGTTATAATGTTTTGACCCTATGAGCTGATAGAGAGGTTTAGGCTTAGTGTTGTACCTAAGTCTTTCCCAAGTCTCAATCAAAACAATGTCAATTATTCTGAGGCTTATTATATCTCTGATGAATGTTCCTTTGCTTTCTCTGGACAGTAAGGTAAGTTTCTCCTTACCCTGAGATGCTATAATTCAATGGCTTCTTTGACTGTTAATTACCCACTGCCGTTCAGTCGATTCCCAATCATAGTGACCTTATATGGCAGAGGAGAACTGCCCCTAGGATGTCCAAGTCTGCAAATCTTTACAGAAGCAGACTGCCACATCTTTCTCCAGTGCAGTGGCTGGTGGGTTTGAACCGCTAACCTTTTGTTTAGCAGCCCAGTGCTTTAACCCCAGTGCAAGCAGGGCTTCTTGGCTGTTAATAGAACTGCTAATTGAACACACCCATCAAAAAAAAAAAAAAAAACCCACCCATAAACACACCCATAAAATACCATAAATAGGCTTAAAACTTCGGCTTTGCTCAAAGTGCTAATGGAATCACCTTGTGTTTCAGGATTTCCTGTACAGGTCAGTGTTGATATTTTCTACCTCTCTCTGTTATGCCAAAGATCCTGTAAATCAGAAATGCAGTTTTAAGTGATGTTCAGAGTATGCTTTATAATGTGGATAAAATCCACAGAAACATGAACAAGTCCTGGCAACCAGATGTTGCTAGACAATTCGAAGTTCAAATTTTGGGAAGGTGTTCTACTGGAGATGAACTTTCCCCCTGGGACTCAGAGTTTCCCTGAGAACTTTAAGTGTTCTGATAATCAGATTGGCTTGGGTTTCTTCCCTCTCAGAGAGAATTTTAATGTCTCCCTTGGAGCAAGAAGAACAGACTCCAATTTTTCCTCCTTGCGGCATTACCACAATGTGCTCCTTCACCGCTGACTCAGGTCAAAAATTTCAGGGCACTGCACCATCAACGGAAATTTCTGACCTGAGTCAGCGGTGAAGGAGCACATTGTGGTAATGTTGCAACAGGGAGAAATTGGTGGTGCAGTCGTTAAGAACTTGGCTGCTAACCAAAAGATTTGCAGTTGGAACCCACTAGCTGCTCCTTGGAAACCCTATGGTAGTTCTACTCTGTCCTGTGCTGTCATTATGCCTTGGAATTGACGAGATGGCAATAGTTTTTTTTTTTTTTTTTCTTTTCCACTATCAACCACAGTTTGGGAAGCACTGCCATGCCCCATGGCTATGAGCAAATATCTTGGTCAACAGAGATCTATTTATTTGGGCCCCAGGCTAGCAAAGCTGATTAACTAATGCCTATGTAAAGACTTCTGCTATGAATAAAATCAAAGGAGTTTAAATTTAATGTTGGTAATAGGCTGCCTGCTCCTTCATCTATCCCGTACCCTAGACCCTGTGAAGCATACGCAATTGAATGATGCTGCCTGATACTCCTCTTTGCTGCTGCCATCACAGACCTCTTGGTTACGTACATGTCCTCATTCAATAGTGAGTTGATCTTTTTCCCCAACACTACTTCTGTCACCAGACTTGTATCCAGCATTTGTGCATACATTTTTTCTCCTTTTAAAATTAGGAAATACTTACAAACATATAAAAAATCAATATCATACTAATTACCTGTGTACACATCAACTTTACACAATCATAATGCCTTGCTTTGTTTCTTTAGATCTTTTTTGTTGTTGTTAAGAAATAAAATCTAACACGTATAGTAAACTCCACTTTGATCCCATCCCTTTCCCCAGAAATAATTATTTCTGCAGAAATAATTAATCCTGAATTTGTTATTTATCATCTACATGCATGGTTTTACTACTGGGCAGTGGGTTATGCATGGTTTTATACTTCTATATATTTTTTCATAATATTATTTTTCATACTGTAAAACTTTATATAAGTGTTATAATCATCTGAGTATTCTTTCTACTTTTTCTTACTGTACTCTTTCTAATTGCTTTTTCTACTCAGCATTTTTAATAATTTATTTTTTGTTGTTGAGAATATACACATAACATATACCAATTCAACAATTTCTACATGTACAATTCAGTTACATTGATTACATTCTTCAAGTTGTACAACCATTCTCACCCTCCTTTTCTGAGTTGTTCCTCCCCCATTAACATAAACTCACTGCCCCGTAAGTTTCCTATCTAAACTTCTAAGTTGCCGTTGTCAATTTGATCCCGTATAGATAGATCTTAAAAGAGTACAACGCTCAAGGCAGACATTCTTTTCTTGTTAAGCTAAACTATTGTTGTGTTTTAAGAAGACTTCAGGGATATTTTTGGTTTAAGGTTTAAAGATTATCTCAGGAAAATAGTTTCAGGGATTCATCCAGCCTCCATGGATGGAGAAAACCTGGATTCCAGGAGAATATGAAATATTTTTAAAGATTTATCCTTGCTAATATATGTGTAGCTCTAGTTTTTTTTTTTATTTTAGTTGCTGAATAGTATTCAATTGTATAAATATAACAAAATTTACTTATTTTTTTCCCATGTTGATGGACGCTTACGTTGTTTCCAATTTTTTGCTGTTACAATGTTCCTAAATACATTCTTTTGGATATATTTTTGTATGGATGGGCAAGACTTTCCCTAGAGTAGAATTGCTCAGACCATCTCGGGAATAGATTTGACACATTGAACACTAATGACAAGAGATCATACGAGTTGTGGAATGACATCAAGGACATCACCATACATGAAGAAAGCAAAAGTCATTAAAAGAACAGGAAAGAAAGAAAAGAACAAAATGTATGTCAGAAGAGACACTAAAACATGCTCTTGAACATCGAGTAGCTAAAGCAAAAGGAAGAAATGCTAGAGTAAAAGAGCTGAACAGAAGATTTCGAAGGGTGGCTTGAGAAGACAAAGTGTTATAATAACATGTGCAAAGATCTGGAGTTAGAAAACCAAACGGGAAGAACACGCTACACATTATTCAAGCTGAAAGAACTGAAATAAAAATTCAAGCTTGAGCTGTAATATTGGAGAATTCTATGGGCAAAATATTGAACGAGGCAGGAAGCATCAAAAGCAGATGGAAGGAATAACACAGACTCACTGTACCAAAAAAACTGGTCTACATTCAGTCATTTCAGGAAATAGCATATGATCAAGAACTGACAGTAGTGAAGGAAGAAGTCCAAGCTGCACTGAAGACACTGGCAGAAAACAAGGCTCCAGGAATCGCCGGAATACCAATTGAGATGTTTCAATGAACAGATGCTCAATTGTTTATGGCGAGAAATTTGGAAGACAGCTATCTGGCCCACTAACTGGAAGAGATCCATATTTATGCCTATTCCAAAGAAAGCTGATCCAAGAGAATGCAGAAATTATCAAACAATATCTTTAATATCACACACAAGTAAAATTTTGATGAAAATCATTCAAAAGAGGTTGCAGCAGTACATCGACAGGGAACTGCCAGAAATTCAAGTCCGATTCAGAAGAGGATGTGGAACCATGGATATCATTGCTGATGTCACGTGGATCCTGGCTGAAAGCAGACAACACCAGAAAGATGTTTACCTGTCTTATGGACTATGCAAAGGCATTCGACTGTGTGGATCATAACAAATTATGGAAAACATTGCGAAGAATGGGAATTCTAGAACACTTAAGGGTGCTCAGGGAACTCTGGTGGCATAAGAGCAATGGCAGCTAACCAAAAGGTTAGCAGTTCAAATCCAGCAGGTGCTCCTTGGAAACCCTATGGGGCAGTTCTACTCTGTCCCATAGGGTGGCTATGAGTCAGAATCGACTCAACGGCAGTGGGTTTTTTTTTTTTTTGGTTTAAGTGTGCTCATGCGCACCCTGTACATAGACTAAGAGGCAGTTGTTCAAACAGAACAAGGGGATATTGCATGATTTAAAGTCAGGAAAGGTGTGTGTCAGGGTTGTATCCTTTCACCATACTTATTCAGTCTGTGTGCTGAGCAAATAATCCGAGAAGCTGGACTACATGAAGAAGAAGGCGGCATCAGGATTGGAGGAAGACTCATTAACAACCTGCATTATGCAGATGACACAACCTTGCTTGCTGAAAGTGAAGAG
This sequence comes from Loxodonta africana, assembly GCF_030014295.1. NCBI lineage: Eukaryota > Metazoa > Chordata > Mammalia > Proboscidea > Elephantidae > Loxodonta > Loxodonta africana. Next base: position 45,013,226 of record NC_087355.1, on the reverse strand, counting down.
GACTTGAAGCACTTACTGATGAAGATCAAAGACCAGAGCCTTCAGTATGGATTGCACCTCAACATAAAGAAAACAAAAATCCTCACAACGGGACCAATAAGTAACATCATGATAAATGGAGAAAAGATTGAGGTTGTCAAAGATTTCATTTTACTTGGACCCATAATCAGTGCCCATAGGAGCCACAGTGAAGAAATCAAATGACACATTGCATCGGGCAAATATGTTGCAAAAGACTTCTTTAAAGTGTTAAAATCAAAGATGTCCCTTTGGGGACTAAGGCCTGCCTGATCCAAGGCATTGTGTTTTCGATCATCTCATATGCATGTGAAAGCTAGACAGTGCATAAGGAAGGCCAAAGAAGAATTAATGCCTTTGAATTATGGTGCTGGTGAAAGTACTGAATATACCATGCACTGCCAGAAGAACCAACAGATCCGTCTTGGAAGAAGTACAGCCAGAATGCTCCTTAGAAGGAAGGATGGGAGACTTCTTCTCTTGTACTTTGGACACGTTATCAGGAGGGATCAGTCCCTGGAGAAGACATCATGCTTGGTAAAGTAGAGGGTCAGCGAAAAAGAGGAAGACCCTCAAGGAGATGGACTGATGCAGTGGCTGCAACAGAGGGCTCAAGCATAACAACCATCGTGAGGACAGCGCAGGGCTGGGCAGTGTTTTGATCTGTTGTACACAGAGTTGCTGTGAGTTGGAACGGACTCAATGGCACTTAACGACAACAACAACAAGGTAAGTTCATCTTTATAGGAATTGCTCCCCAAAGTTGTATTTTCCAATCTAAATGGGAGTGCGATTGTATCTCATTGTTATTTTATTTTGCATTCGCTTAATTATAGGTGGAACCGAGTATATTGTTGTCTTATGAACTATTGGGACTCCTTCCTCTGAGAATTGTTCACTTTAAACATTGGACTTTCTTTTTTAAAATACTTTGATAAGAATTGTTTATATATTCTCTTTATATATATTCTGGGTACTAATCTTTTGCATGGTATCTTCTATCAAGTAGCTTGTATTTTCACTTCGTTCGTAATGTCTTTTAATGTACTAAGCTTTTTTTCTTTTCAGTCTTCCCTTGTGATTTTTACTTGTGTTTTGGTTAAAAAATCCTTCCGTACCATAAGGTCATAAGTATGTTTTTCAATATTTTAGTCCAAAAGCTTTAATGTTTTGCTCTTCACATTTAAGTGTTTAATCTATGTGAAATTTATTTTTGTATATGCTCTTTAATAATGATCTAATTTTACTATTTTCCTTGTGGATAACTACTCGTCCCAGCACCATTTACTGACTAGTTGACTTGACTTTTTCACTATCTCTGATATTTATTGATTTTCTATATTTATGGGTCTGTTTCTGGGCTCATTGTTATCTATTATTGATATACTTATCTATCCCTGCACCAGTATCATGCTGTATTGGTCACTATAGCTTAATACCCAAACTTGTTCTTTTTAAAAATGCCTTGGCTATTTTTGATCATTTGCCTTTCCGTGTTGTTGCATGTATCAGTAGTTCATTTTTTTTTTTTTTTAAATACTCAGTAGTACTCCATTGCATAAATAAGGCACAATTTGTTCATCCATTCACCGATTGATGAGCATTTGGATAGTTTCCAGTTTGGGGCTGTTATACATAAAGCTGCTATGACTATTTGTGTAAAAGCCTTTGTGTGGACATGTCCTTTTACTTCTCTTGGGTAAATACCGACATGTGGAATAGCTGGATCATGTGGTAGGTGTATATTTAAGTATTTTGCCTTGTTCTTAGCAGGATAATGGGTTGAATGACCTAATCCACTTTTACAAGAAGCAGAAGTCCCCTTTATTTTCTTCTTGTACTTTTGTGCTTTCTTTCTTTCCAGTTAACTCTCTGATTCTGCTGGAATCTATTTTGGTGTAAGGAGTGAGGTATCTAACTTATGTTTTTCCAGAGGTTCCGTCAATGATCCCAACACCATTAACCCCACACATTTGACAGCAATATAAATAAATTGATATTGAAAGTATGCTCTTAAAATCAATTTTGCAAACTCATCAGAAAGCTGAATGAAGATTTGGAAATCTTGTTAGCAAAACAAACAGAAACAGGCTTGTGGGAGGCTTGGGAAGTCAACCAGGAAATGAACCTTTCCCAACTGAAAAATTAATTATGTTATTTTTTTTTTTTGTCATACTGGATAGAAGAACAACAACAAAAAAAAAATCACAGAAATCAAAGACATTTATACCTCAAATATTTCTCTCAGACAGTAGGTTCATGTACTGTTTTTTTTCTTCAATAACAATAATGTGACTTTAAGAAAACATACATGTGTTATTTTGAATTTTAACTTAAATGTGAAATTAGTTTTTCAAGAGGACCAGTCTGAAAAATATAACACACGTGGCACAGTTCTCTCCTATGGTTCATAGTCTAGAAGTGAAAATTTCTCCTTTTTTTGTTGCCACTTGATTTCTCAACTTAAGGTACATCATCCATGAAGGGGCAAAATTTACATTTATGCAGAGTGAAGAGAAGCTGCCACTGTTAGCTCTTTTAGATGCCTGCTGATTCATAAAACATGTGCGATGTGTCTTTTTTGACTACCCTGTTAATAAAGATATTTCTTGAATAGTGTTATTTGAGATTGCAGCCTTATTATAATTGATATAATGAAAGGATAATGACTCTTGAGAACTATTGATTTCACTTAGGGTTTAAAACATTCAACATATTGATAAGAAAAGGAGCTTAATATAATGCATGGTTTGTGCAAAATATGAATTTGCATTTAAGAAGATTATATAAATCCATTGTTTCAAATACTGCAAACTCTGATTTAAACCTTTTCCATTATGACTTCTCTAAGTTTTGAACTATCTTAAACCAAAAGTATTTTAATTTATTCATTCAGCTAACATGTTGCCTCATTTATTGAACAGATATTCATTGATGATGTGAATTAGGCTTAGGCTGTATTCTAGATGTTGAGGATAAAAAAAAATGGGGAAAAAAGATGGGCAAGGTCCCTTTGGCTTTTATGTTCTAGTGGAAGCAACACACAACAACAAGCAAGTAAACAAATAAGATTATTGTAGGTAATAATAGATACTATGGAGAAAATTATCTGTGTAACATGAGGGAGAGTTACCAAGGCAGGTGACACCCGAGAGCATGGTTCCCCAGTATGTGCTGAGCACGAGGCCAGACCTTCTGGATGAGTTGAATCCAAAATGGCACCTGATATTGGAACTCTGGAGAAGCGCCCCCTTTACTGTTGAGTTGATTCTGACTCACAGTAACCCTGCAGAACAGAGTAGAACTGCCCCGTAGGGTTTCCAAGGCTGTAATCTTTATGGAAGCAGAGTGCTGCACTTTTCTCCCACAGAGCTGCTAGTTAGATTGAACCTCTAACATTTTGGTTAGCAAGCAGCCAAGCACTTTAACCACTGTGCCACCAGGGATCCTTGGAGATGGGAAGATGGGGTTAAATTCCATCTCTGACCAGAGGCAGATTTGCCATGCACTAATGCTGCTTGGAAACCGTGGTGGCACAGTGGTTAAGTGCTACAGCTGCTAACCAAAAGGTCGGCAGTTCAAATCCACCAGGTACTCCTTGGGAACTCTATGGGGCAGTTCTACTCTGTCCTATAGGGCCACTATGAGTTGGAATTGAGTTGATGGCAACGGGTTTGGTTTTGGTTTTTTAATGCTGCTTCAGTTTCAGAGCTCCTGCCACTTGCAAGGTCCCTGTGAGTGAAGGGAGTTGGAGAGTGTCCTAGATGGGGAGGAGAAGCCAGGTGACAACCAGAAGGTATTTTCTATGTAAGCATTTCTGGAGAATTGTCCAAAGCTGTCACAGAAGAAAGAGGCTTGTATATCCAAGACATAAGTAATTACTTGTGATTTTTACAAGCTACCTAAACTCTTTGTGCCTCAGTTTCCTCATTTAAAAAATGGGAATATTACCTCAGCCATCAGGTTGTATAAGGATTTAATGAAATTAAATAGTATCTCAAATTCTGTGTACAGCACCTGGCACACCATAAGTGGTTAATAAATGGTAACTATTATCATCATTTTTATAAATAATATAATCATAAACCCTCAAAGAGTTTATAATTCTTTGCTGGAAAATAAGACGTAGATTCACAGATATTAACTAAGTAGAAAACTAGGACACAGAAAAGTATAGAGGTTGAGAGTGTAGGCTGTAGAGCCAGATAAACCTGTTTAAATCCTAGGTCTGTAACTTACTTCCTGTGTGAGCTTAAGCTGGTTACTTAACCTCTTTGAGTCTCAGATTCCTCATTCATAAAATGGGGATAACATTACGACCTAAAAGGGTTGTTTCAGTAGCATGGTGCCTAGAGCATGGGAAATGTTCAATAATATTAAGGTATATAAATTTAGGTAGTCCCTGTGTGGTGCAAATGGTTAAGTGCTGGACTACTAACTGAAAGATTGGTGGTTCAAACCCAACTAGAGTGCCTTGGTAGTAAGCCTGGTGATATGCTTCTGAAAGGTCATGGCCTTGAAAACCCCATGGAGTGCAGTTCTACTCTGCACACTTGGAGTTTGCCAGGACTTGATGGCAACTAACAACAACTGCAATGTATAAACTTAGGGATAGTTTCTCACATAAGCACAAGGAGATCGACATAAAGAATGTCCATTACTTCTTTATTTGCAATAGAGAAAAACTGGAAACAACTCAATTTTTAAAACAAGTTGTGTTTTGCATGTAACTCAATACTATACAGCAATTAAAAATGAATGAACCGGATCTGTCGTTTCAGTATTAATAAACCTGGAAGCATAATGTTGACTCAGAAAAATCAAGTTTCAAAATGTTATGTACAATCCCACTTTGAAGAGTGGTGTTTGGGGTCTTAAATGCTAGCAAGCGGCCCTCAATGAGTCTCAACCCACCTGGATTAAAGGAGAATGAAGAACACCAAGGACACAAGGTAATTATGAGCCCAAGAGACAGAAAGGGCCACGTAAACCAGAGACTACATCATCCTGAGACCAGAAGAACTAGATGGTGCCCGGCTACAACCGATGACTGCCCTAACAGGGAACACAACAGAGAACCCCTAAGGGAGCAGGACAGCAGTGGGATGCAGACCTCAAATTCTCATAAAAAGACCAGACTTAATGGTCTGACTGAGACTGGAAGGACCCTGGTGGTCATGGCCCCTAGACCTTCTGTTGGCCCAGGACAGGAACCATTCCCAAAGCCAACTCTTCAGACATGGATTGGACTGGACAAAGGGTTGGAGAGGGATGCTGGTGAGGAGTGAGCTTCTTGGATCAGGTGGACACTTGAGACTACGTTGACATCTCCTGTCTGGAGGGGAGATGAGAGGGTAGAGGGCACTAGAAGCTGGTGAAATGGACATGGAAAGAGAGAGTGGAGGGAGGGAGCAGGCTGTCTCATTAAAAAGAAAAAAAAAAGGAGAATAATTGGGAGTGTATATAAGCAAGGTGTATATAAGTTTTTATGTGAGAGACTTACTTGATTTGTAAACTTTCACTTAAAGCACAATAAAAATTATAAAAAAATGTTATGCACACTGTCATTCATGTTAAATGGAAGAACACACAAAAACATAACTGCATATTGTTTTTGAACAGATACATCCTGATTGTTGCTTTATAACAAACCAACCCAAAATGTAGCGACTTAAATCGGTAATCATTTTACCTGACTACATTTCTTTAATGTGGGCTCACCCGGGCAGTTCTGCTGATTGGGTTGGTACTTGATGGCTGCATTCAGCTGGTAAGTTGGTAGGAGCTATGCTCAGCCAGGTCTCGGGGGCATCTGGGCTTTTCTCTTTCTCCCCGTAGTTTCAGGGTTTTGCCTCTCATGTGGCCTCTCCACGTGGTCTTTCCACATGGCCTTTCCTATAGGCTGGGTTTCTTACATGGCAGTGCGGGGCTCCCAAGAGCACAGAAGCAGAAGCTTCCAGGCATTCTTAAAGCTTAGGTCTGGAACTGGCCCAGCATCAATTCTGCTGCATTTTCTTGGTTAAGAAAGGTCATAAGGATAGCTCAGATTCAAGAGAGGGTCTACTGGATGGTGTGGAGGAATGTTCTGGAAAAGTAGAAATCTAAGTTTTAGAGATTGGGTGAAGAAGACATGGAAGTCCTTAAGAAGAGCCTTAATGAAGAGTTAAAGAGCTGTAAAAACAGTTTAACAATAACAAAAAAAATTTAAATTTCATTTAAATGAAAAATCTGATTTGTATTGAAAAATTATTTTAAATATTGTCTCTATTACTAGTTTATATTCCAGCTGGTTAGGACTTTGGCTCTAAAGCCACGGAGAAGAGAAAGCATTGCTTTTACGTTGGCACTGAATCCTTGGATCACAAGTCTGGGAAATGACCTAGTCAGCCATGACTTGTCCAAACAGTTAAGACTGGGACTGACTCATGAGGAGCCTGTTTATTAATAATGGTCATTCAGTTAACAGGAAGGGCATATTTTCCAGACAGTGGGTGCATCTAGAAACCAGCTTTAATTGGTCTTGAGTAGTCCTGAATGTTGGGGCAAGAACTGGCCATGGGAGTGAGTGTAGCCACCACACTCTAGCCGATGGTAGGCAATAAATGCTGCACCTAAATGCATGCCTATATGGCTGGACAGAGAAATGAAAAGTTTCCGAGGAAATTTCTTGGTGAATCCATAATATTTAACAACAATGACGATGACGACGACAACAACAACAACAAAAGAGGGTCTTATGCAACTGCTCTAACAGTTTAGGCAATTTAAATTGATGTTCTACTACAAAAGGAAATCCTGGTGGCGTAGTGGTTAAGAGATACAGCTGCTAACCAAAAGGTTGGCAGTTGGAATCCACCAGGCGCTCCTTGGAAACTGTATGGGGCAGTTCTACTCTGTCCTATAGGGTCGCTATGAGTCGGAATCGACTCAACGGCAGTGGGTTTGGTTTTTGGTTTACACAAGGCAAGCCAAAGGCAGTCTTGAGGCCACCTGTCATGTTTAAAATCTCTTTAAAGAATGGACAAGCGGAGGGAGCAGGACAGATAATTAAAAAACAACCTCCCGGTGCTGAGGATCAAAGACCATGTGGAGGTCAAAGTCCAGAGCTTTGGTAACAGCAAAAACCTGTCAGGCAAAGACAGCCGTGAATCAGACATCAAACCTGGGCCACACTGAGCTTTGGGTTACCTCCAGAGAAGCCGATCTCTGTTAACTCAGTTTGGACCAGGTGTGTGTTTATGTGTTGTTCTATATTGGCTAATGAAAATAGGTGTCAGATATGTTTCTCCCTTGAGGTTTCTGTTGTGGAAAAGTTAACACGTTGCCCCAGGTGATTACATTACTCTCCTGAGAGTTAAAAAAAATTAATCCCCTGGTCCCTCCTCCCTTGGATTGAATTATATTAAGTGAATAAAGACACTGGGCGTTCAAAAGCTATCTGTGTAGTTGATAATGTGGGTAGTTCTAACTATACATCCAAAGTAAAGAAATTAGAATGTCATGGTATTTTTTTTGGATTTAAGAATAATGACAAATTGTGACCTTAAATAAACAATTTAAGTTTAAATGATCTTCAAACAATTTTGACTGTGTAGCCTTTAACTCCATTGAAATTTTTGAGCATGTACCCCCAATATAAAGATATGTATTTATTTATACACTATATATATTTATTACTATTGATTGAATTAGAATTCTAATATTTTCTTCCCAACTTGTGCACTTTTTTGGAGTGCATGAATGCTTTCAACACCATCAACTTATTCATTACTTAACTAGTTTAAAGAAAAAGGTTTTTAATATTCTCTTAATTCTAATAAGATGAAAGGAAATGATTAATAATTTTCATAATTGAATCTTTGTTGTCAATATTGTGTTTTCTGAGTTTACCTTCTTTGTCATCAAATGAATAAATAAGAACATAAACAGTAAGAGGTGGAGGTAGGGGGCTGTTGGGAGGTAGTGTAGGGCAAGCAGTCAGGGACAGAGGAGGAATTCTTTCATGAATTTAATTTTATTGTGTGTCTATTGTGTACAAGGTATTGAGGACACGAAGCTGCATAAGAGATGGCTTCTCTGCTTGTTTATAAAGCTCTCAGTAACCAAAAGAAATTTGTCGTTTTTGGAGGAAAGAGCCAGATAACCCTAGAGAGCCCAAGCACTAGTTTTTTGTTGTTAGGTGCCGTCAAGTTTGTTCTGACTCATAGTGACTCTATGTACAATAGAATGAAATACTGCCTGGGCCTGTGCCATCCGCATAACCTTGTTATGCTTGAGCCCATGGTTTCAGCCAGTGTGTCAATCCATCTTGTTGAGGGTCTTCCTCTTTTCCGCCGACCTTCTACATTACCAAGCATGATGTCCAACTGCTTTTGAATGATCTTCAGCAAAATTTTACTTCTGTGTGATATTAATGTTAGATTATTTCTGCATTCTGTTGGATCACCTTTTTTTGGAATGGGTACAAATATGGACCTCTACCAATTGGTTGGCCACATAGCTGTCTTCCAAATTTCTTGGCAGAGATGAGTGAGTACCTCCAGTGCAGCATCCGTTTGTTGAAACATCTCAATTGGTATTCCATCAATTCCTGGAGCTTTGTTTTTTGCCTGTGCCTTCAGTGTAGCTTGGACTTCTTCCCTCAGTACCATCAGTTCTTGATCATATGCTACCTCCTGAAATGGTTGAATACTGGCCAATTCTTTTTAGTACAGAGACCCTGTGTATTCCTTCCACTAGTTTAACCCACACAAAAATGGAACAATTGGTAGAAACAGAGAAGCTGTTCCCACTGATCAATGAATATTAGTTGAATACCTATTCTGAGCCAGGCCCTTTTGTATATGTTATCTCGTCCAACATTCTCAAGAATTCTGTAAGATAGGCTCTATTTTACAGAGGAGGAAATTGAAGCTCAGATAGGTGAAGTAGTTTGTACAAAGTCAATGGCTGGTAAGTGGTAAAGCTGGGATTCCAACTCAATACATTTATTGTATGTTTCTTATGTGTCAGGGAGTGATATGTGTGCTTCATTTTTTTCTTGTTTAATTTCTATAACAACCCTGTGAAATACTATTATTTTGCCTGTTTTACAGATGAGGAATCTGGGACTTGGAAAACTGCTCATGGCACAACTACCAAGGGGCAGGAATGTCACGACTCCTCTTCCTGATAGTACTTTCCCTGACGATTGGAGAAGATGGCATCAGGGCAAGGCAGGCACAGATCAAGATGCCAAGGAACAGCCTGTGGCAGGAGTGATGGCAGATTCCAGCTTAGGGAAGGATTAATGATCTCACTTGCTTATAGGCTTATTATTTATAGCAATAGTCAGATACACTTTTGCGAAACGTTTAGTACATTTGCTTTTAATCTTATTCATATAATGTGAGTATTGTATTTTCCCCAGGAAACTTCTAGATCTGAAGGCCCAGTTTAAGAACAATAACAAGGTATCGATTGTGTCTAACATTAATCCTACTGACATTACTGACCATCTTGGCCCTACACTGGTGCCCAGGCTGACTGAGACCTCTCAGACTAGGTCTCCCTACCAATTTGGAAGGATGATGTTAGTAAAATTTATTTCCAGCCTGTTCTTGCAATTTGTCATTCCATTCATCCTCATTATCCTCTCAGTCTTCTGAGTCATCTCACCTGAAGGTCTTGGAATTTGCTTCATTTCAGGAGATGTGGTCAACCGCGTAGGTAAATGATGTCTTTGTACTTTCCTGATCTCATTAAAGTAAAATTGTGACTCAGTTACATTCTCCAGAAAGTGAATGTTACATTTGTATCTGTGCAAGCAAGGAGTTAGTCACACAAACAATATGGGTTGCTAAGCGATAGAATACACATTTCATTAGTTCTAGCGGTGGCACTGTTTGCTTTCAGAGCCAGTGATGCATGGGGGGTTCCAAATTACAGTCCCAAGAACATAGTTATAGTGGAGTCCAGAAGTGTCATATGTGATATCTTTGGGTTTCAACCCTGTATTTTCCTTTTCTTTTCCCAAGTCCCTTTGGATGAATTTCACACCTTGTGGTCACTACCTACCCTTTGCTGTCGAGTTGATTCCAACTTACAGCAACCCTAAAAGACAGAGTAGAATTGCCCAATAGGGTTTCCAAGGAGCGCCTGGTGGATTTGAACTGCTGACTTTTTGGTTAGCAGTTGTAGCCCTTAACCACTATGACATCAGGGTTTCCTCTTGTGGTCAGGAGGGAAATAATCACATGACTGAAATTGGGGAGGAGGCTGGTGAGCTGTTTAGTACTAAGCATATCAGTTATATCAGCTCTCTCTCTGGGTTTTACTTTTGCCAAGTATGTCTGTGTGCACGCGTGGGTGTGCGCACACATACATGACATATTTTAACTCTACAAACACCTACAGCAAATTTTATGGGCTCTTTAGGTCCTAGCTTAAACATCACTTTTCCTCGGAAGCCACCAAGACTGGATTTTGTGTCTCCTTGTGTGGATGTTTGTTGTTGTTGTTTTTGGTGGTATAGTCAGACTCTGCTAGAAATGGCTCCTGTGTTTTTGGTGGTTGGTCTACTTGTCTGTCTCCTATACTAGACTGTGAACTCCTGCAGATCAGGAGCCATTTGTCTTATCATTTATCTCTGGTGCCAAGCTTCTGGTAGGCACACAAAGAATATTTATTGAATGAATCAATAAACAAGTTAAACTCAAGATGTGGTCATTATTGCATCTTTTTTTTTAAGCACAAAATTTTTGAGGCAAGTATTTTCTTGGGTAATAGGCTTGTTGGTATTAATACTATTTGTCTAGTAAAGCTAGGTTTTGCTTTTAAATCTCTAATGATTCTACCAAGTCAGCAAACAAGAAGATGTGCACCATTGTCCAACTCCAGTGCAGACATTACTAATCAGTCATGGCTGTTTCTTCAAGGGCTCAAACACTGTTTACAATCCTCGATGCAGTGCTCTAGGCAGCCACTTCCCATTGAGTGGAGCTGGCCTAAAAGATAAAACTTTCATGTCACCATAGCCAGAAGAGACAAAACCAACCTCCTCAGTCAAGCCCCACCTTGCTTAATCACTTTCTCTTTCATTATTTCTAACATTAACCCTCCACTTCAACTAGAATCAAACTTATCATATTCAATCTCCATTCTAAGTTCATAATATTCTTTCTCTCTCTCCTACCCAGGTAGTAACCCTCCTTCTGATTCCATTGCAAGCCCCCACTTCAAACACAGATGATTTTTCTTTAGTGTTGACACACACGTATTTTTTCATGCTACCAAATGCATATTGTCTTCTCCCTAGATCTCCAGTCATAATCAGAACCTACTTATCTCACTAAGTTTCCTTTTCTTTGAACACTAGTGACTGAAGACCAGATGAGTTGTGGAATGACATCAAGGACATCATCCATGAAAAAAGCAAGAGGTCACTGAAAAGACAGGAAAGAAAGAAAAGACCAAGATGAATGTCAGAGGAGACTCTTAAACTTGCTTTTGAGCATTGAGCAGCTAAAGCAAAAGGAAGAACTGATGAAGTAAAAGAACTGAACAGAAGATTTCAAAGGGCCTTTCGAGAAGACCAAGTAAAGTATTATAATGACATGTGCAAAAAGCTGGAGATAGAAAACCAAAAGGGAAGAACACGCTCGGCGTTTCTCAAGCTGAAAGAACTGAAGAAAAAATTCAAGCCTAGAGTTGCAATAGTGAAGGATTCCATGGGGAAAATATTAAATGATGCAGGAAGCATCAAAAGAAGATGGAAGGAATACACAGAGTCATTATACCAAAAAGAATTAGTCGATATCCAAACATTTCAAGAGGTGGCATATGATCAGGAACCGACGGTACTGAAGGAAGAAGTCCAAGCTGCTCTGAAGGCACTGGCGAAAAACAAGGCTTCAGGAATTGATGGAATATCAATTGAGATGTTTGAACAAACAGACGCAGCGCCAGAGGTGCTCACTCATCTATGCCAAGAAATATGGAAGACAGCTTCCTGGCCAACTGACTGGAAGAGATCCATATTTATGCCTTTTCCCAAGAAAGGTGATCAAACTGAATGTGGAAATTATAGAACAATATCATTAATACCACATGGGAGCAAAATTTTGCTGAAGATCATTCAAAAACAGCTGCAGCAGTATATTGACAGGGAACTGCCAGAAATTCAGACCAGTTTCAGGAGAGGACGTGGAACCAGGGATATCATTGCTGATGTCAGGTGGATCCTGGCTGAAAGCAGAGAATACCAGAAGGATGTTTAGCTGTGTTTTATTGACTATGCAAAGGCATTCGACTATGTGAATCATAACAAACTATGGATAACACTGCAAAGAATGGGAATTCCAGAGCACTTAATTGTGCTCATGAGGAACCTTTACATAGATCAAGAGGCAGTTGTTGGGACAGAACAAGTGGATACTGATTGGTTTAAAGTCAAGAAAGGTGTGCGTCAGGATTGTATTCTTTCACCATACCTATTTAATCTGTATGCTGAACAAATAATCTGAGAAGCTGGACTATATGAAGAAGAACGGGGCATCAGGATTGGAGGAAGACTCATTAACAATCTGTGTTATGCAGATGACACAACCTTGCTTGCTGAAAGTGAAGAGGACTTGAAGCACTTACTAATGAAGATCAAAGACCATAGCCTTCAGTACGGATTGCACCTCAACATAAAGAAAACAAAAATCCTCGCAACTGGACCAATGAGCAACATCGTGATAAATGGAGAAAAGATCGAAGTTGTCAAGGATTTCGTTTTACTTGGATCCAGAATCAACAGCCATGAAGCACCAGTCAAGAAATCAAAAGACGCATTGCATTGGGTAAATCTGCTGCGAAGGACCTCTTCAAAGTGTTCAAGAGCAAAGATGTCATCACCCTGAAGACTTAGGTGCGCCTGGCCCAAGCCATGGTACTTTCAATCTCATCAGTTCCATGTGAAAGCTGGACAATGAATATGGAAGACTGAAGAAGAGTTGATGGCTTTGAATTGTGGTGTTGGCGAAGAATATTGAGTATACCACGGACTGCCAAAAGAATGAACAAATCTGTCTTGGAAGAAGTGCAGCCAGAATGCTGCTTAGAGGCAAGGATGGCGAGACTGCGTCTTACATACTTTGGACATGTTGTCAAGAGGGATCAGTCCCTGGAGAAGGACACCATGCTTGGCAGAGTATAGGGTCAGCGGAAAAGAGGAAGACCCTCAATGAGGTGGATTGACACAGTGGCTGCAACAATGGGCTCAAGCATAACAAGGATTTTAAGGATGGCGCAGGACAGGGCAGTGTTTCATTCTGTTGTGCATAGGGTCGCTGTGAGTCGGAACCGACTCAACGGCACCTAACAACAACAACAACTAGATCTCCAGTCATAATCAGAACCTACTTATCTCACTAAATTTCCTTTTCTTACTCTATCATACTGACATTTAACTTATTATCTGTCTCTAAAATATAACGAAGTAAAAGAACTGAATGGAAGATTTCAAAGGGCAGCTCGAGAAGCCAGAGTCTTATAATGACATGTGCAAAGACCTGAAATTAGAAAACCAAAAGGGAAGAACACTCTCAGCATTTCTCAAGCTGAAAGAACTGAAGAAAAAAATTCAAGCCTTGAGTTGCAATATTGAAGGATTCTACAGGGAAAATATTGAACGATGCAGGAAGCATCAAAAGAAAGTGGAAGGAATACACAGAGGCACTGTTCCAAAAAGAATTGATTGACAGTCAACCATTTTAGAAGGTAGCATATAATCAAGAACCGATGGTACTAAAGGAAGAAGTCCAAACTGCACTGAAGGCATTGGCAAAAAACCAGGCTCCAGGAATTGACAAAATACCAATTGAGATGTTTCAACAAACGGAGGTGCTCACTTGTCTATGCCAAGAAATTTGGAAGACAGCTTCCTGGCCAACGAACTGAAAGAGATCCATATTTGTGTCCACTCCAAAGAAAGATAATACAACAGAATGCAGAGATTATCAAACGATATCATTAATATCACACACAAGTAAAATTTGCTGAATATCATTCAAAAGCAGTTGGGGTAGTACATGGACAGGGAACTGCAGAAGTTCAAGCTGGATTCAGGAGACGCTGTGGAATGAGGGATATCATTGCTGATGTCAGGTGAATCTTGACTGAAAGCAGAGAATACGAAAAAGATGTTTATCTATGTTTTATTGACTATGCAAAGATGTGTGTATCATAACAAATTATGGATAACATTACAAAGAATAGGAATTCCAGAATACTTAATTGTGCTCATGTGGAACCTATACTTAGACTAAGAGGCAGTCATTCCAACAGAACAAGGGGATACTGTGTGGGTTAAAATCAGGAAAGATGTGGGTCAGGGTTATATCCTTTCACCATACTTATTCAATCTGTATGCTGAACAAATAACCCAAGAAGCTGGACTGTATGAAGAACGGTGCATCAGGATTGGAGGAAGACTCATTAAAAATCTCATTAAAATCAGGATTGGAGGATGACACAACCTTACTTGCTGAAAGTGAAGAGGACTTGAGGCACTTACTGATGAAGATCAAAGACTACAAACTTCAGTATGGATTGTACCTCAACACAAAGAAAACAAAAACCCCCACAACTGGTACAATAAGCAACATCATGATAAATGAAGAAAAGACTGAAGTTGGCAAGGATTTCATTTTACTTGTATCCACAATCAGTGCTCATAGAAGCAGCAGCCGAGAAATCAAATGACACATTGCCTTGGGTAAATCTGCTGCAAAAGACCTCTTTAAAGTATTAAAATCAAAGATGTCACTTTGAGGACTCAGGTGCGCCTGACCCAAGCTGTGATATTTTCAATTGCCTCATATGCATGCAAAAGCTGGATAATGAATAAGGAAAACCAAAGAAGAATTGATGTCTTTGAATTATGGTGTTAGCAAAGAATATTAAATATACCATGGACTGCCAGAAGAACGAACAAGTCTGTCTTGGAAATAGTAGCGAGAATGCTCCTTAGGCGCGAAGATGGCAAGACTTCTTCTCTCGTACTTTGGACATGTTATAGGGAGGGACCAGTCCTTGGAGAAGAACAGCATGCTTGGTCAAGTAGAGGGCCAGGGAAAAAGAGGAAGACCCTCAAGGAGATGTATTGACACAGTGGCTGCAACATGAGCTCAAACATAGCAACAGTTGTGAGGATGGCACAGGACCGGGCAGTGTTTCGTTCTGTTGTATGTAGGGTCACTGTGAGTCAGAACCGACTTGACGGCACCTAACAACAACAAAAAAATATAGTATGTTAACCATTTCAGTTCTTTTTCTGGCTTTCTCGGAGGAGACTTTCATGACCCGCTATATGGCTCCATCAATTACCAAATGGTGCTGATGCGCCTTCACCCCCGCCACCCCACTCCATATTATGTCTGGCTAAGGGGACTGTTCCAGCTGTATGTGATTCTGACCAGCCGTAACCTACACTCTGTCTCTGGGCCAAGTTGGAAAGGTTCACAGGCTTCTGACCTTTACCTTCCAATGTGGGGTGATTTCAATGGCAAAGTGAATGATGACATACATCGCTTCCAATACAAACCGCTTAGTCACCAATCAGCACACTCATTTCTTGCCTTCAGCATGCAGAATACAGCAAATGTTTCCCCACAATGCTTTCTCCTGCACTGTGTCACCTAACCCACTTACCCTTGGAGAAATGACAGTGTGCACATAAATTATAAAGCTGCTGTCTTTCTTCAGACCCATGGGTTCCAGTTATCAAATATATGATATTAAACAGCCATCGTAATGTGCAGTCATTCATACGGGAAGGTAAGCCTAAAGTGGGTCACATTACTTAATCCTGCTCGAGAAACAAGCACATTTTGATGGCATGTGGTTAAACAGTTTTACCAGCCAAGGCTAGTCTACTTTTGATGTAGTTATTATTTTCTTTTTGGTAATTGTTAAGATCTTTAAAAAAAATTGATTAATAGCTCAGTGTGGCTATTTGTAATGACAAGTAGATGGCAGTATAGTCAGACTTTGCTGGAAATGACTCTTATGGCTGGTAGTGGAAACATAGGCTTTAAAAACTCATTTATCCTACATCTTAATTCAAGTGTGTACCCCTTCAAATCCTGGGAAGTAAATTAGAGCCATGAGAGACACACCACGTCCTTTTCCTGTTGTATGGGAGATATCAAGAGGATCCTAAGTCATTGGGGGTTGACCTAATGCTGAGCTGTTCTCCAGCTGCCATGTTTGGAGACTCCCCCCTCATCTGATGTCCATAGACAGTCAGCAGCCATGGTCAGTCTGTCCAGCTTCGGGCCATATGTTGATTTTCCTTTTCTTACCTTCAGTAGGTTGTGTCTCTAGAGCTTTTGCCTGAGAGTCCCAGAGGTCATGAATCCATTCTTCTTTCTCTTCCCATATCAACCATAGGTAAAGCAATTTATGAAAAAAGCTATTTTGCAGAGAGTTAAAAAATCCTTTATGCTTTCCACTATTGGAAAGAATGAATGCATGTTCTTTTAAAAATTAATTTCTAAAGTGTTTATTATTTTTGCACTGGACTAAAAATTTGTCTGCCATTTTGTATAGGATCTCTTTGTGAGCTTGACTTCTCTGAATGAGAACTAGAAAAATGGAAATATTTTCAGCTATGATCCCTAGCTAGTGCAAATGGTTTGTGCTCAACTGCTAACCTAAACGTTGGTGGTTTGAATCCACATACCGAGGAAGAAAAGGCCTGGTGATCTATTTATGTAAAGATTACAGCCAAGGAAACCCTATGGAGCAGTCCTACTCTGTAACACCTGGGGTCGTCATGAGTTGGAATTAACTCAATAGCAACCACCACCACCAACTATTACCCTTAGACCTCCAAAGAATACAGACTCAACTAACTCAACTTTGGTAATCTTTCTCTTGCTCTTCTTTTGGAGGCAGCATTGATGAGGAGAAAAATGATCAAAATGAAGCTACCCATGGTACCAAAGAAAGGCAGATGTGAATCCCAGGCTGGATTGCCACCTTGAGTGACAGCAGGACTGGACTCTTTAAATGCCTTCCCTAATAAGATGGGGTTGTGCTAAGAGAACATCATGCTTTCGCAACAGTTTTGAACAATGACAGTCAACATCTCTAATATAATTGAAATGATGATGTTCATATTTTAGAGTAAAAATTGCAAGGAAAAAAAGTAGATACCCAAGGCCAATAGTCAAGGCCACTGTCTTTTGGAGATGGGCAACCTTTGTCTTCAGACATTAACAGTCCTCAAAAAAAAAAAATTTTTTTTAAAGCAGCCTCTAAAACGCAGTTTCTGTTTCTACTCTCCAGGCGAATTAGAAATCAGGTCCCTGCTGTATCTTTTACTCTGTGTCATCAAAATATGAAAGTGTTGCTCATGTTTAGGTTGTTTTCCACTGTGCAGTGCCAGCCATCTGATATTTGTGCTAAATGGGATTACTGAGAGAAGTATCAGTGGGGGCAGTTTACCAACATGACAGATTGTGGGGAGGCCTCTCAGCTACAGTAAATGGATGTTTGGATTCTCCAGTGTCCCTGCAGAGAGGGAGGTAGACAGCCGCAGTATAATCTCTCACTCCCTGATGCCTGGTGTTGCAGTCTTGGTTGCAGCCTCATGTAAACATCTGCTCTGAGGCAGAAAGGCAGCACCGATTAGTGTTGTTTACAACCAATTACAAATGACCTTAATATAAAAGACATTTTTTGGTTTTTGCCTCTTACCTGGGTTAAGGAAAGCAAAAAGGTTCTAAGAGAAAGGACTCGTCCTATTAAATGATGGATTTATAAAGGACGGGAAACCCTGGTGGTGTAGTGGTTAAGTACTATGGCTGCTAACCAAGAGGTCGGCAGTTTGAATCCACCAGGTGCTCCTTGGAAACTCTATGGGGCAGTTCTACTCTGGCTTATAGGGTCACTATGAGTCAGAATCGACTTGACGGCAGTGGGTTTGGTTTGGCTTTGGTTTATAAAGGACGAGGGCCTTTCTGAAAAGGGAAAGGGCCTTGAGAGGGCACGATTCTCGTTGTTTGTGGGATGTTCTAGAGCAGAGCTTCTCGAACCTTAATGCCCTCACAAATTTCAAACTGCCAATCACAGTTTTGGGTTTAGGACCTGAGCTTCTAAATTTCCGTCAGGCTCCCAGGAGGTGGTAGATACTACTGGCCCATGGACCGCTCTTTGAGTGGCAAGGGCTCCTATCAGTGGTTCCCTCGCTGGGGCAGGGAGGGTATATGTAAGAACAAGCTGAGATATTTCTTTCAAAATTCATCCCCCTTTCTCCTCTACCAGGACTATCAAATTGGGAACAACAACAACAACAAAAAACTCCTTTGCTGTTGAGTTGATTCCAAGCCAGAGTGACCCTACGGGACAGACTAGAACTGCTCCATAGGATTTCCAAGGCGCGGCTGGTGGATTCAACTGCTGACCTTTTGGCTGAGCTCTTAACCACTGCACCACCAGGGACAGTGAGGTACATATGTATTTTTTTTTAAAAAGCTTAATCGACCTTTAATTCATATACCATAAAATTTGTCTGTTTTTAAGTATACAATTCAATGACTATTAGTATATGTAGAGAGCTGTGCAACCATGGCCACAATCTTATCATTCCCATCATCACTCCAACAAGAAACCCGTGCCCTTTAAACACTCACTCCGCATTCACCACCCATCTCCCCATCCCAACTCCTGGCAACCACTAATCTGCTTTCTGTCTCTATACCAGAATCCAGTTGTGAGTCAGAGTAAAACTGTGCTCCACAGGGTTTTCAATGGCTAATTTTCTAGAAGTAGGTTGCCAGGCCCTTCTTCCAATGTACTTTCGGATGGAGTCAAACCTCCAACCTTTCAGTTAGCAGCCAAGCATGTTAATTGTTTGCACCACCAAGGACTCATTTGAGTTTCGTATCTCCCCCAAACTGCATCAAGTACAGCAGCTGTCCCCTCTACTAGAATATCCCTTCATGTCTCTCTCTTTCTCTCAGCCTTCATCCTCGAACTTCAGCTAGTGTTAGCTCTTTTCTTCAGGGAGGTGTTAATTTTCTTTTGTTTGCATTTCCTTGCCGTTTCCAATGCAAATTGACTTAATCTTTCTGGCTTTTTTCTCCCTTCATCAATTGTGTGTTTACCTATTACTCAGAGTAGCACTCCACGAATATGTGAGGGTAAAGAAGGCTGTGACTAGTTCTTAAAATTTTCTTTCCCGTTATACAAGTGTTGGAGGTGAGTTGTGTTCTGAGCTGCCACAGCCCCCTGTTAGAGAGGCTATCGGGGGCCAGGCAGTAATGCTGACTGGCCAATGTCCTGTCTAAGGAGGGATAAAATCTATCCTTCTTCTTGCCTGGTCATCCTTGGCTTGCTGCCACCTCAAGGCTCCTATCCTCAATTTCAGGCCAGAGTCGACCTTCTTGGTAAAGAGCTAGTGACAAAACAACTTCCTAAAGAACCTCGATCCTTTTAAAATTTAATAGTTTTTCCCTCAACTCAATGTAATAGTTTTCCTCTTGTTCAGACATGGCTGAATGGTGTATAGTGTCTCATGCAATTCAGGTTATCTTTTTTTTTTTTTTACTACATACTGTGGAGTCCCTGGGTGGTACAACGGTTAATGCTCTTGGTTGCTAAACAAAAGATTGATGGTTCAAGGCCACCCAGAGGTAACTTTGAAGAAAGTCCTGGTTGATCTACTTTCAAAAAAATCAGCTGTTGAAAACCCTGTGGTGCACAGTTCTACTCTGACACACGCGGGGTCCCAATGAATATGAATCGACTTGATGGCAGCTGGTTTGGATTCTATAATATGGGTGGGCAGAGCAATTAGCAATTCAACAATTTAGCATCTCTGATCTCTACTTTGCCCATGACTTGCTTTAGGCTTCCTTTCCTTATTTAAAAATGAAGACTTGGAAACTTAGAACTTCCAGACCCCAGAAAGACGGGGTTGGGGTGGTCCTTAGAGTTCATCTTCTTCAACACCCTTATTTTACAGATGAGGAAACTGCATGTCTTAGGCTGGGTTCTCCGGAGACGCAAAACCAGTGAAGTGTGTGTGTGCACATAAATACATACATACATACATATATATATGTAGAGAGAGATTTATCTCAAGGAAATGGCTTTTGCAGTTGTGGAGGGTGGCAAGTCCCAAATCTGTGAGTCAGGCATCAGGCTGGAGGCTCCTCGTGACTCACATGGTTTCAGGGGCTGACAGACCCCAAATCATCAGGTCAGATGGTAGGCTGCTGGCTCACAGGACCGTGGAAGCTGATGGATTTCAAAGTCAGCAGGTCAGATGGCAGGCAGCTGGCTCAAGTCCCAATAACTGGCAGTCAGGTGATGACAAGCTGGATGCAGGATCCAGAGCAAAGGAGAGCTTTACCAGAACATCTATATATATTGGTGCCGGTCACACCCTCAAGGAAACTCCCCTCTCATCAGATACTTGAGTAAGAGTGTGACTTGAGTAAGGGTGTGACTTAAGCAAGTTTGTGACTGGATACTAATCCTGCCTCATTAACATATAGAGGTTAGGATTTACAACACATAAAATGGAGGATAATTATATCAGATCACAAAATGGAGGATAATTACAATCACGGCCTAGCCAAGTTGACACATACATTAAACATCAAAGACCACATCTTGTCAACTTAGGACCTGTACTCACCTCCTTAAACCATACATAATCTCTAAAAAAAGACAATTTTAAAGTCATACTTGCACGTTAACATGATAAAACTAACACGCGTACAACCAAAAATGCACTAGCCCTCTTTACATCTTATATTTTATAAGTAATGGGATAAAGGAGGAAAGAAAACAAAAATATTTGGCATATATATATATATATATCTGTATATACATACACACATATATACATATATGTATATGGCACTGGGTTTTTTTTTTTTTTACATATGTAAACTAAGCCAACCCATTGCCATCAAGTCGATTCCGACCCATAGTAACCCTATAAGACAGAGTAGAACTGCCCTGAAGGGTTTCCAGGGAGCAGCTGGTGGATTTGAACTGCTGACCTTTTGGTTAGCAGCTGTCATGGATTGAATTGTGTCTCCCAAAAATATGTGTCAATTTGGCTGGTCCCTGATTCCCAGTATTGTATGATTGTCCACCATTTTGTCATCTGATGTGATTTTCCTATGTGTTGTAAATCCTACCTCTGAGGACTGGGGGCCAAGATGGCTGACTAGGTAGACGCTCCCTCGGATCCCTCTTGCAACAAAGACTCGGAAAAACAAGTGAATCGATCACATACACGACAATCTATGTGTTTGTTGAACCCTGAACAACAAACACAGATTTAAAGAGTTGACCTGAGTGACAGAGACGGAGAACGAACAACTACGGGGAAGCAGCGACTGTTTTCGGAGCCTGGAGCCCGCATCCCAATCAGGTAACCTAGGTGCCGGGATTAGGACTGGGCGCAGGGGAGCTAAACACGACATCTGTGATGGCGCAAACACGGGGTGCAGCCATACCCCCCTGAACTGACCCCAGGAGGGGGCCCAGCTGGTCCACGCCAGCAGCACGGCGAAGGGGCTGCTGGGAGGAGAAGTCCCCGGGAGGCAGTGACTGGTTTTGGAGCCGGGAGTGCAACGTCCCAGCCGGGGAACCTTGACATTGGGCTGTGGACTGGCAGCGGAGGAACTGACCACGGCTTCTGCGGGCCAGACCCTCGGGGGCAATCTCTACCCAGCCAGCACACGTAGGCGACACGCCCCTCGGGAATCTCAGATAAAATAGTCATCCCAAGCAAGATAAGCAACTTTGGCTATATCCCGGGGTGCTACTCTCTCCTGTTTTTCTGAACCCTCCCCTCCCCTCCCCAGGCGGCTTCATTAACATTGGAATTTCCTGAGCCAGAGGGAGAACGGCTCCGGCTCCAAGGCTTTTCTTTTCCTTTTTTTTTTTTTTTGGTCTTTTCCTAACCCATTCTTCTGGGCTGAGAGAAGCAAACAGAAAAAACCCAGGAACCAAAAATCCATCCCTAATTGGACTAAAAACACCGGGAGTGCAGCATCCCAGCCGGGGAACCTTGACGCTGGGCTGTAGACTGGCAGCGGAGGAACTGACCACGGCTTCTGCGGGCCAGACCCTCGGGGGTAATCTCTACCCAGCCAGCACACGTAGGCGACACGCCCCTCGGGAATCTCAGATAAAATAGTCATCCTAAACAAGATAAGCAACTTTGGCTATATCCTGGGGTGCTACTCTCTCCTGTTTTCCTGAACCCTCCCCTCCCCTTCCCAGGTGGCTTCATTAACATTGGAATTTCCTGAGCCAGAGGGAGAACGGCTCCGGCTCTGCGGCATTTCTCCCCGCCCCCCCTTTTTTTTTTTGGTCTTTTCCTAACCCATTCTTCCGGCCTGAAAGAAGCAACCACAAAAAATCCAGGAACCAAAAATCCTTCCCTAATTGGACTAAAAACACAGAACCAGCTCCAGCCAAGCATATACGATCCATATCTCGGGCTTTCATCCCTACAGGGAACAAGGTGGCTATTACAATGCAAAGGCATTTCTAATAGGGATCTGACTGCATTTTTTTCAGCGGATTTCCTGAAAAACAAGTTTTCCAGGTCTGATATCTCTGCATATTCAACAGAGCCCTAACTGACCCACAACAGGGAACTGAGGGCTGAAGCTCCCCCCAGACCACCTAGCCTCTTGCCTTAGGGGTCTAAGGAGAGTGACACCTACCAATCAGTAGAGGTACTTGCATTGGGGGCCTAAGGTACAGCTGCAGAGCCCTCCCACCAAGGTGCTTTAGGAATAGAGACACACCTACCTCACTGACACTTGGGGGAAGCCTGTCAGCATCCTGCCCCCCCTGGAGTGTGAACCCTAGCTGCTAATAGAATCTGGTGCACACAGCTATCACCACTACTTCTCAAGGTGGATAGGTGTTAGAGTGCAGCACACACTTGATGACCCAAAATCAGATTCTACACAAGAATAGTGAATAGACTCAGGCATATATATCTGGCAACAGCCCTAACCAGCTGGTAATAGGTCATAAGTAAGTCAAGGGCTACAACAATCAAGACAGCACAATCTAGTAGCCCATCCACGTATATTGAAAGAAAACAAAACAAGATAAGACTCAGTGAGCAAACATAGAATAAATCACTACAATATCTTAGTGATGGCTCACAGACAGCAGTCGATATCAAACCACATAAAGAAGCAGACCATGACAGCTTATACAACCCCCCAAACAAAAGAATCAAAATCTTTCCCAAATGAAGATACAATCCTGGAATTATCAGATACAGAATATAAAAAACTAATTTACAGAATGCTTCAAGACATCAGGGATGACCTCAGAAGTGAAATAAGGCAAACTGCAGAAAAAGCCAAGGAACACACTGATAATACAGTTGAAGAACTCAAAAAGATTATTCAAGAACATAGTGGAAAAATTAATAAGTTGTAAGAATCCATAGAGAAACAGCATGCAGAAATCCAAAAGATTAACAATAAAATTACAGAATTAGACAACGAAATAGGAAGTCAGAGGAGCAGACTCAAGCAATTAGAATGCAGAGTGGGAAATCTGGAGGACCAGGGAATTAACACCAACATAGATGAAAAAAAATCAGATAAAAGAATTAAAAAAAATGAAGAAATCCTAAGAATCATGTGGGACTCTATCAAGAAGGATAATTTGCGTGTGATTGGAGTCCCAGAACAGGGAGGGAGGACAGAAAACACAGCGAGAATAGTTGAAGATCTGCTGACAGAAAACTTCCCTGGCATCATGAAAGATGAAGGGATATCTATCCAAGATGTTCATCGAACCCCATTTAAGATTGATCCAAAAAGAAAAACACCAAGACATATTATCATCAAACTTGCCAAAACCAAAGATAAAGAGAAAATTTTAAAAGCAGCCAGGGATAAAAGAAAGGTCTCCTTCAAGGGAGAATCAATAAGAATAAGTTCAGACTACTCAGCAGAAACCATGCAGGCAAGAAGGCAATGGGATGACATATACAGAGCACTGAAGGAGAAAAACTGCCAGCCAAGGATCATATATCCAGCAAAACTCTCTCTGAAATATGAAGGCGAAATTAAGATATTTACAGATAAACACAAATTTAGAGAATTTGCAAAAACCAAACCAAAGCTACAAGAAATACTAAAGGAAATTGTTTGGTCAGAAAACCAATAATATCAGATACCAGCACAACACAAGGTCACAGAACAGAACATCCTGATATCAACTCAAATAGGGAAATCGAAAAAACAAATTAAGATTAATTAAAAAAAAAATGCTCAAAACAGGGAATCATTGAAGTCAGTATATAGTAAAAGATCACAATAATCAAAAAGAGGGACTAAATACAGGTGGCATAGGACTGCCATATGGAGAGGGAAGCAAGGTGATATAGGACAACACAAGTTAGGTTTTTACTTAGAAAAATAGGGGTAAATATTAAGGTAACCACAAAGAGGTATAACAACTCCATAACTCAAAATAAAAACCAAGAAAAACGTAACGACTCAGCAAACATAAATTCAAATACTATGAAAATGAAGATCTCACAATTTACAAAGAAAAACGTCTCAGCTCAAAAAAGTATGTGGAAAAATGAAATTGTCAACAACACACATAAAAAGGCATTAAAATGACAGCACTAAAAACTTATTTATCTATAATTACGCTGAATGTAAATGGACTAAATGCACCAATAAAGAGACAGAGAGTCTTGGACTGGATAAAGAAACACGATCCGTCTATGTGCTGCCTACAAGAGACACCTTAGACTTAGAGACACAAACAAACTAAAACTCAAAGGATGGAAAAAATATATCAAGCAAACAATAAGCAAAAAAGAAGAGGAGTAGCAATATTGATTTCTGACAAAATAGACTTTAAACTTAAATCCTCCACAAAGGATAAAGAAGGACACTACATAATGATAAAAGGGACAACTGACCAGGAAGATATAACCATATTAAATATTTATGCACCCAATGACAGGGCTGCAAGATACATAAATCAAATTTTAACAGAACTGAAAAGTGAGATAGACACCTCCACAATTATTGTAGGAGACTTCAACACACCACTTTCGGAGAAGGACAGGACATCCAGTAAGAAGCTCAATAGAGACACGGAAGACCTGATTACAACAATCAACCAACTTGACCTCATTGACTTATACAGAACTCTCCACCCAACTGCTCCAAAGTATACTTTTTTTTTCTAGCGCACATTCTCTAGAATAGACCACATATTAGGTCATAAAACAAACCTTTGCAGAATCCAAAACATCGAAATATTACAAAGCATCTTCTCAGACCACAGGCCATAAAAGTGGAAATCAATAACAGAAAAATTAGGGAAAAGAAATCAAATACTTGGAAACTGAACAGTACCCTCCTGAAAAAAGACTGGGTTATAGAAGACATTAAGGAGGGAATAAGGAAATTCATAGAATGCAATGAGAATGAAAATACTTCCTATCAAAACCTCTGGGACACAGCAAAAGCAGTGCTCAGAGGCCAATTTATATCAATAAATGCACACATACAAAAAGAAGAAAGAGCCAAAATCAGAGAACTGTCCCTACAACTTGAACAAATAGAAAGTGAGCAACAAAAGAATCCATCAGGCACCAGAAGAAAACAAATAATAAAAATTAGAGCTGAACTAAATGAATTAGAGAACAGAAAACAATTGAAAGAATTAACAAAGCCAAAAGCTGGTTCTTTGAAAAAATTAACAAAATTGATCAACCATTGGCTAGACTGACTAAAGAAATACAGGAAAGGAAACAAATAACCCAAATAAGAAATGAGAAGGGCCACATCACAACAGACCCAACTGAAATTAAAAGAATCATATCAGATTATTACGAAAAATTGTATTCTAACAAATTTGCAAACTTAGAAGAAATGGATGAATTCCTGGAAAAACACTACCTACCTAAACTAACACAATCAGAAGTAGAACAACTAAATAGACCCATAACAAAAAAAGAGATTGAAACGGTAATCAAAAAACTCGCAACAAAAAAAAGCCCTGGCCCGGATGGCTATACTGCAGAGTTCTACCAAACTTTCAGAGAAGAGTTAACACCACTACTACTAAAGGTATATCAAAGCATAGAAAATGACGAAATACTACTTAACTCATTCTATGAAGCCACCATCTTCCTGATACCAAAACCAGGTAAAGACATCACAAAAAAAGAAAATTACAGACCTGTATCCCTCATGAACATCGATGCAAAAATCCTCAACAAAATTCTAGCCAATAGAATTCAACAACATATCAAAAAAATAATTCACCACGACCAAGTGGGATTTATACCAGGTATGCAAGGCTGGTTTAATATCAGAAAAACCATTAATGTAATCCACCACATAAATAAAACAAAAGACAAAAACCACATGATCTTATCAATTGATGCAGAAAAGGCATTTGACAAAGTCCAACACCCGTTTATGATAAAAACTCTTACCAAAATAGGAATTGAAGGAAAATTCCTCAACATAATAAAGGGCATCTATGCAAAGCCAACAGCCAATATCACTCTAAATGGAGAGAGCCTGAAAGCATTTCCCTTGAGAACGGGAACCAGACAAGGATGCCCTTTATCACTGCTCTTATTCAACATTGTGCTAGAAGTCCTAGCCAGAGCAATTAGGCTAGACAAAGAAATAAAGGGCATCCAGATTGGCAAGGAGGAAGTAAAATTATCTCTATTTGCAGATGACATGATCTTATACACAGAAAACTCTAAGGAATCCTCCAGAAAACTAGTGAAACTAATAGAAGAATTTGGCAGAGTCTCAGGTTATAAGATAAACATACAAAAATCACTTGGATTCCTCTACATCAACAAAAAGAACATTGAAGAGGAAATAACCAAATCAATACCATTCGCAGTAGCCCCCAAGAAGATAAAATACTTAGGAATAAATCTTACTAAAGATGGAAAAGACCTATACAAAGAAAACTACAAAGCACTACTACAAGAAATTCAAAAGGACCTACTTAAGTGGAAAAACATACCTTGCTCATGGATAGGAAGACTTAACATAGTAAAAATGTCTATTCTACCAAAAGCCATCTATACATACAATGCACTTCCGATCCAAATTCCAATGTCATTTTTTAATGTGATAGAGAAACAAATCACCAACTTCATATGGAAGGGAAAGAAGCCTCGGATAAGCAAAGCATTACTGAAAAAGAAGAAGAAAGTGGGAGGCCTCACTTTACCTGATTTCAGAACCTATTATACAGCCACAGTAGTCAAAACAGCCTGGTACTGGTATAACAACAGACACATAGACCAGTGGAACAGAACTGAGAACCCAGATATAAATCCATCCACATATGAGCAGCTGATATTTGACAAAGGCCCAGTGTCAGTTAATTGGAGAAAAGATAGTCTTTTTAACAAATGGTGCTGGCATAACTGGATATCCATTTGCAAAAAAATGAAACAGGACCCATACCTCACACCATGCACAAAAACTAACTCCAAGTGGATCAAAGACCTAAACATAAAGACTAAAACGATAAAGATCATGGAATAAAAAATAGGGACAACCTTAGGAGCCCTAATACAAGGCATAAACAGAATACAAAACATTACCAAAAATGACGAAGAGAAACCAGATAACTGGGAGCTCCTAAAAATCAAACACCTACGCTCATCTAAAGACTTCACCAAAAGAGTAAAAAGACCACCTACAGACTGGGAAAGAATTTTCAGCTATGACATCTCCGACCAGCCCCTGATCTCTAAAATCTATATGATTCTGTCAGAACTCAACCACAAAAAGACAAACAAACCAATCAAGAAGTGGGCAAAGGATATGAACACACATTTCACTAAAGAAGATATTCAGGCACCTAACAGATACATGAGAAAATGCTCTCGATCATTAGCCATTAGAGAAATGCAAATTAAAACTACGATGAGATTCCATCTCACTCCAACAAGGCTGGCATTAATCCAAAAAACATAAAATAATAAATGTTGGAGAGGCTGCAGAGAGATTGGAACTCTTATACACTGCTGGTGGGAATGTAAAATGGTACAACCACTTTGGAAATCTATTTGGCGTTATCTTAAACAGTTAGAAATAGAACTACCATACAACCCAGAAATCCCACTCCTCGGAATATACCCTAGAGAAACAAGAGCCTTCACACAAACAGATATATGCACACCCATGTTTATTGCAGCTCTGTTTACAATAGCAAAAAGCTGGAAGCAACCAAGGTGTCCATCAACGGATGAATGGTTAAATAAATTGTGGTATATTCACACAATGGAATACTACGCATCGATAAAGAACAGTGACGAATCTGTGAAACATTTCATAACATGGAGGAATCTGGAAGGCATTATGCTGAGTGAAATTAGTCAGAGGCAAAAGGACAAATATTGTATAAGACCACTATTATAAGATTTTGAGACATAGTATAAACTGAGAAGAACACATACTTTTGTGGTTACGAGGGGGGGAGGGAGGGAGGGTGGGAGAGGGTTTTTTACTGATTAATTAGTAGATAAGAACTGCTTTAGGTGAAGGGAAGGACAATACTCAATACATGGAAGGTCAGCTCAACTGGACTGGACTGGACCAAAAGCAAAGAAGTTTCCGGGATAAACTGAATACTTCAAAGGTCAGCGGAGCAAGGGTGGGGGTTTGGGGACTATGGCTTAAGGGGACTTCTAAGTCAATTGGCAAAATAATTCTATTATGAAAACATTCTGCATCCCACTTTGAAATGTGGTGTCTGGGGTCTTAAATGCTGACAAGCGGCCATCTAAGATGCATCAATTGATCTCAACCCACCTGGATCAAAGGAGAATGAAGAACACCAAGGTCACACGATAACTAAGAGCCCAAGAGACAGAAAGAGCCACATGAACCAGAGACTTACATCATCCTGAGACCAGAAGAACTAGTTGGTGCCCGGCCACAACCGATGACTGCCCTGGCAGGGAGCACAACAGAGAACCCCTGAGGGAGCAGGAGAACAGTGGGATGCAGACCCCAAATTCTCATAAAAAGACCATACTTAATGGTCTGACTGAGACTAGAGGAATCCCGGCGGTCATGGTCCCCAAACCTTCTGTTGGCCCAGGACAGGAACCATTCCCGAAGACAACTCATCAGACATGAAAGGGACTGGACAGTGGGTAGGAGAGAGATGCTGATGAAGAGTGAGCTAATGATATCAGGTGGACACTTGAGAGTGTGTTGGTATCTCCTGTCTGGAGGGGGGATGGGAGGATAGAGAGAGTTGGAAGCTGGCAAAATTGTCACGAAAGGAGAGACTGGAAGGGATGACTCATTAGGGGGAGAGCAAGTGGGAGAATGGAGTAAGGTGTATATAAACTTATATGTGACAGTCTGACTTGATTTGTAAACGTTCACTTGAAGCTGAATAAAAGTTAATAAAAAAAATCCTACCTCTATGATGTTAGTGAGGTAGGATTAGTGGAAATTATGTGAATGAGGCAGGATTCAATCTACAAGATTAGATTGTGTCTTAAGTCATTCTCTTTTGAGATATAAAAGAGAGAAGCTAGCAGAGAGTCATGGGGACCTCATAACCACCAAGAAGGCAGCGCCAGGAACAGAGTGCATCCTTTGGACCTGAGGTTTCTGTGCTGAGAAGCTCCTAGACCAGAGGAAGATTGATGACAAGGACTTTCCCCCAGAGCTGACAGAGAGAGAAAACCTTCCCCTGGAGCCGATGCCTTGAATTTCTATTTGTAGCCTGCTAAACTGTGAGAGAATAAACTTCTGTTTGTTGAAGCCATCCACTTGTGGCATTTCTGTTATAGCAGCAACATATAAGTAAGACAGTAGCCATGCTCTTAAGCACTGCTCCACCAGGGATCCAGATATATATATGTATGTGTGGAGATATATATATATATATCTCCACACATACATGTATAATAAAACAAGGAAGAAATACTCATAACAATTACAGTTCTCGTTTCTGCAACTGGGTCACGTGGTTGTAACTGGTATTTAGAACTACCTTCTTCCACTGTCCATTCTGTATTCCCTTTACCCTCACTAAGTTCCTCAGCTGGTCATGGTTCTTTGCCTGGTGGGGTGACCCAAACCTTCATTCCTGAAGGGTCTGGGCCATTAGTAGTCATGTCAGAATTGGGTTGTTGTAGTTTTCCATTGACTTTAATCATAGGGCATGGTAGTACTAAGAAACGCTGGAAGGGATCCCCTGCATTCCAGATATACTCTTCTTTACCTCTGTTATATAATATCAATCTGATTTTCCCTTGAGAATCAGGATCAATCACAACAGCCAATACAGTAAGTCTCTTCTTTGACTGTTGATCCAAAGGCATGAGAAGCCCAAAAGGGCTGGGTGGCATTCTTAACCTCCCATTCAACGGAATCAGTGTTTTGTCTCCAGGTGGAAGCATTCTTCCTTTGAAACTAAGACCTCTAGACTCTCAGAGCATTGAGTCATAGGGACAGGAAGCAGAAATTTTACGAGTGGGTCTCTTAGGATGATAATGAATGATGCCACTCCCATTTCCACCCCTTGATTCCAGGACCTGTGAATCCTGGCTGTGAGACAAACAGCACCATGTATTGAATGCTGGCTTGGAGCATTTACAGCCCCCTGGAGAACATTGCCCCAACCCTGCAAAGTATTCCCACCTAGCTAGCACCATAATTGTATCTTTAGAAGGCCATTCCAACGCTCTGTCAAGCCAGCTGCTTCAGGATGATGGGGAACATGGTAAGACCAGTGAATGCCATGAACATACACCCATTGCCATGCTTCATTTGCTGTGAAGTGAGTCCCTTGATCTGAGGCAATGCTGTGTGGGATACCATGATGGCAGATAAGGCATTCTGTGAGTCCACAGATGGTAGTTTTGGCAGAAACATTTTGTGCAAGGAAGGCAAATCTGTACCCAGAGTGTCTCTCCTAGTAAGAATGAAACGCTTCCCTTTCCATGATGAAAATGGTCCAATATAATCAACCTGCCACCAGGTTGGGCCAATCACCTTGAGGGATCGTGCCATATTGGGGACTCAGTGTTGGTCTCTGCTGCTGGGAGACTGGGCACTCAGCAGTGGCTGTAGCCTAGTTGGCCTTGGTGAGTGGAAGTCCATGTTGCTGAGCTCATGCATAACCTCCATCCTGCCACCATGGTTACTTTTTGTGAGCCCATTGGGCAATGACAGGAGTGGCTGGGAAAGAGGATGACTGGTTTCGACAGAACTCATCATCCTATCCACTTGATTGTTAAAGTCCTCCTCTGCCGAGGTCACCTTTTGGTGACCATTTACATGAAATGTAAATATCTTCACTTCTTTGGAGAAGGCTAGGAAAAAATTAACAGTATAAATTTTTGGCAGTGCACTGGGGTCCTTCCTCAAGGGGATCTACCCTCCCTTTCATTCAAGGGGTTGTGGGTCTGTAAACTGGCTCAAGTCTGAGAATTGATTGAGGGCTGTGACTATTCTGGTGATTCAAGTTAGATTGCCATTCACTTGACCTAGGATTCTTCCACTTATACAGATTAAGAAAATTTTTAGTAGATTTCCCATCTATTTCACTCCTACGGACACCACGACTAAGTAGCCAATGCATAAATCCATGAGTCAACTATTCTGGTTACTCTGCCTTCTGTTACGGTAACCACACCCACCTTGTCATTGTCAATTAAGTGCTGACACTTGGTCCCTACATCATGGAGTCCAATCGGCCCCATCGTAGTTAGGTGTCTTAAGTCAGTTGGGTTAGTTCCCACCATCAAATCTGACTTACATAAAATAGCACTCACAGCAGTCTTCAAATTTTTCCTCACTGTTGTGGTAAAATGTGTGTCCTCTGGGCACTCAAGGGGTCAGTCTGTTGGGCCCAATCTGATAAATCCACTCTAACATGTCAGTTTCCTTAAGCCTTTGAATAATTTCATCTAGAGTATACCAAGGCAGGTCTGGTACTTCAACTTGATTTCGTGTACCAAAAACCAAAAACCAAACCATTGCCAATAAGTTGATTCCGACTCATAGCAGACAGAGTAGAACTGCCCATAGGGTTTCCAAGGAGCGGCTGGTGGATTTGGACAGCTGACCTTTTTATTAGCAGCTGAACTCTTAGTCATTGCTTTAGTGTAGGCCACTGCTTAATCCATTCTTCAGTGAAGCAGCCAAATAAACTATTAGACCCTTTCCCAAACTCTCAAGCTAAAACATTAAATGAAGGACATGTGTTTAGTGGGCCTATATCAATAAGCTCAGACTGATCCAACTTTATGTTTCTTGCATTGTTTTCCCACACGCTTAATAGCCATTCATGCACCTGTGCCCCAAGTTCCTGTTAGTACATATTAGAAAAGTCAAGCAGTTCTTTTGGAGTGTAGTGTACCTTCTCCTGGGTCATACTCTGTACTTCACCGTTTGGGACTTACTGGGACTTAAGTCTAGTTATGAGTCTAGAAGCAAAAACAGGTGGTGGGGGTGGGTTCTAGGAACATTCAGCAACCTCTTGCACAGCATCTGCCTTGGGTGATGCCCCAGACAATGTCTCAGACAAAAGCTTTTCAGACACAGCTGGGTTAATCTCATCAGATGGAGGTGGAGGATCTAATGGTTTTACCAGGGAGGGTGGCTTAGTAGACAAAGCTAGAGTAATCTCTTCAGATGGGAGGGGTGATGCCATTGGCAGGAGTGATTCAGCAGAATTTAGGGGTCTAGCCTCCCCAGCTTCCTGATTACCTGCCCATATGTCCCCATCTCAAGTTTCAGGAGCCCATTTCTTCGTAATTAATGCCCTCACTTCAGACTGCAGACATCTTTTGAGGTTGAGAATTCAATTGGTATTGTAATTCAGCCACTCTAATGATAAGACTCTGGGTTTGGTTTTTGACAATATCAGCTCTGTTACTACAAAAAATAAATAAGATTTTCTTTCAGAGCACAAGTAACAACTTTCAGGACTTTTATGCAGCACTTGAGCTGTGACTCTGAAACCTTGAGCTCATCTCTTTGCTTTACCACTTTATCTAGCAAAAGTAGGACCAATGAACCAGCTTCTTTATACTTCTCATTCTGATAAAATTGTAGAGAAGTATCCAATATGCAATCACCTGGGGCCTTGTTTATCTCAAATATTTGATCTATTGGTGGTGATATTTTGCGTATTTTTATTGCCACCTCATGCAATGGATTAGCAGTGCACTCTTTACTACTAGAGGCAGAGTCATCAGCATCTTTAAGACTAGCTAGACTTGAGAACCAATTTAGAAAAATCATCCTTACAATTTTGTTTCTCTAGAACTTTTCCCAGTACCAAATATCTTAGGCTGGGTTCTCTAGAGGAGCAAGACCAGTGAAGTGTGTGTGTATATATATATATATATATATATACAGAGAGAAATTTATCTAAAAGAAATGGCTCCTGCAGTTGTGGAGGCTGGCAAATCCCAAATCCGTGGGTCAGGTGTCAGGCTGGAGGCCTTTCCTCACTCACATTTCTGCAGGGCCTGCTGAACCCAAAACTGTCAGGTCAGATGGCAGGCTGCTGACGTATGGGGCTGCAGAAGCTGGCAAATCCCAAAGTTGGCAGGTCAGACAGCAGGCTGCTGGCTCAAGTCCTAAGAACTGGAGGTTGGATGATGATGAGCTGGATGCAGGATCCAGAGCAAAGGAGAACCTTGCCAGAGCATCTATATATATTGGATGCAGGTCACATCCCCAAGGAAATTTCCCTCTCATCAATTCTTGAGTAAGGGTATGACTTGAATAAGTGCATGACTTGAATAAGGGTGTGACTCATGATACACCCTATACTAATCCTGTCTCATTAACATATAAAAACCAAAAACCAAACCCACTGCCCTTGAGTCGAGTCCAACTCATAGCAACCCTATAGGACAGAGTAGAACTGCCCCACAGAGAGTTTCCAAGGAGCGCCTGGTGGATTTGAACTGCATATAGATGTTAGAATTTACAGTGCATAAAATGTAGGATAATTACATCAGATCACAAAATAGAGGATAATTACAATCAAGCCCTAGACAAATTGACACATAACATTAACCATCACACTGACCCTCAGGGGAAATGTGTCTTGCAGTTGCCAGCATTTTAGCTCCATGTGCGTGTGGGGACTAGCCTGCATGAGACACAGAGGCAAGTCAAAGAGCATAGATTCTGTAGAAAGTCAGGAGCAAAAACTGATACAATTTGGGAAAACAATAGCATTTGAAATGCAGGTAAATTCTGAGGACATACTGTCCCTGTAATATCGGTCATCTGAGTCAGAGAAGTGATGAGAATATTAACATGAAGGAGCCCTGGTGGTGCAGTGGTTAAGTTCTCAGTGGCTAACAGAAATATCGGGGGTTCAAACCTACCAGCCATTCCTTAGGAGAAAGATATGGTAGTGTGCTTTAATAAAGATCACAGACTTTGAAACCCTATGGGGTGGTTCTACTTTGTCCTATAGGGTCGTTATGAGTTGGAATCGACTCAACGGCAATGGATTTTGTTTTTGGGTTTCTGTTGCTGGTGTTGGGTAGGATGTTAGAATTTTAAGGGAGAAAAATATTCTGGATAGCTTCTAGAAACCACATGTCTAACACAGTCCTGACACATAGCAGGTGCTGAATAAATATTTGTTGTTGACTTGAGGATTAAAACAAAGTGTAAGAAAGTGTGTGCACCACTAACAGGCTGCACCTTCTGCACTGGGTTTGCAGGACTCTCTGAGTCCCAGCCCCAGTCATGAATGCCACCCCTTCTCCTCTTGCACCCTGCTTCTGCTTTGCAACTTCCCATCGACAAAGAGAATATATGCGTCCACCTGCAGCAAATCCGATTGAGTTCAAGTTTACAATCAAGATATTCTGAGTGTTCTGTCCTTATTAATCCTTCCTGGAAAATGGAAGTCAAAGGGAATAGAAAGGAGAGACAGGGACATTATGCCTTGTAGCTCTGATGTCCAATTTTTGCTTAGTCAGAGCAACTAGTAGTAAACAATGCTTTACTGGTTGCAGATCAATCTCACATACATTTTCTCATTTGGTTCCCTTGATAACACTATTAGGCTCACGTTAGGCTGCCATGCCCAGGTCAGGTGCCTGCTTTCCTGCCTGCTCTGAGTTCTTGCAGCCCTGGCCACACAGTGGTGTCTCCATGGCACTCTGTACGGTTTATCCCAGCATCTTGAGAGGCCTTTCCTGGGTTGCTTCTTCTTGGTTAGTGCATCCTCTGACAGAGCTTGCCTTAGGATTCCGGGAGCCCCTTGCAGCCCTTATTTGCTTCGGGAGATGTTCTGTGCTCAGGGGCCATGACTCATGAGCTACAGGAAGTTCTTGGCATTCTCCTCTGTACGCTGAAAGAAAATTAATGGCTCAGACGTTGTGTTTGGCGAAGGAGAAGGACATGGGTAATGTCAGCAAAGTTCCTAGCTGGAAAACACCTGCTGGTGCGTGGGGAGGGCTGGCCCTGGTTTGAAAGAGCTGGTAAGTCCTGCACGGAACTGTGGGCCAGGCAGAATTTGGGTGGGGGTCTCATCCATTCCGTCATCTCCTTTCACTGTGTCTTCCTATCTCAGCTAGGTGAGCCAGACTTTCATATATCCACTGGGTTTCTTGTCCCATCTGGCCTTCCTCAACATGTTATTTTGGATTTGTTTCCTCTTCTCATTAAACCATTGATAGGCCTCTTTGCTGTGTGCATGAGCCTTACATCAACTAGCATTGAGGAGGAAAGCAGCTGATTATACCAAACTGCATGTAGCCTTACAAGGGCTTATTCTTTAAGGAGGTGTTCATCATTCATTCATTTTTTTTTATACAACAAATATTTATTAAGAGCCTGCTAAAAAAAATTTTTTTTTTTATGTACTAGACAAGGAGCTGTGATGGCACAGTGGTTAAAGAGCTCTGCTGCACCAAAATGTTGGCAGTTCGAACCCACCAGCTGCTCCTCAAGAGAAAGATGTGTCATTCTGCTTCCGTAAAGATTTCAACCTTTGAAACCGCATAGAGCAGTCCTGCTCAGTCCTATAGGGTCACTATGAGTTAGAATCAACTCCATGGCAATGGTTTTAATGGGATGTGCTAGATCCTGGGCTGCAGTGCCTAGCAAGTAAGTCCTGGCGGCACAGTGGTTAAGTTCTCGGCTGCTATCCGAAAGGTTGGTGGTGCAAACCCACCCAGCATCTTCGAGGGAGAAAGGCCTGGCAATCTGATCCCATAAAGATCAAGATTACAGCCTAGAAAACCTTATGGGGCAGTTTTACCCTGTCACATGGGGTTGCCATGAGTGTCGGAAAACAACAACCCTAATGGAGCTTATAAGAGGGACTGTTGGAGGGCAGGACAAACAAGTAGGTGTGAAGGTTAAGGTTGTGTTAACTTGTCTGGGCCATGATTCGCAGTGGTTTGGCAGCTCTGTAATGATGTAATTTGGCGGTTATGTAATGATGTAACCAACTCTTGTAAGATTTGCCATCAGCAGCCAATCAATAGAAAGGGAGTTTCCTTGGGGCGTGGCCTGCCTCTGGTATATAAATGGATGTTCCAGTGAGGTTCTCACTCTGGATCTTGAATCCAGCTCGTTGTCATCTGACCTCTGGTTCTTGGGACTTAAGCTAGCAGCTTACCTGCTGATCTTGGGACTCGTCAGCCTCTGCAGTCTGTGAGCCAGCAGTCTGCCACCTGACCTGCCGATCTTGGGTTTGTCAGCCCCTGCAGCTACGTGAGTAGGGAGAAGCCTCCAGCCTGACACCTGACCCACAGACTTGGGACTTAACAGCCTCTACAACTGCATGAGCCATTTCCTTGAGATAAATCTCTCTTTCTGTATGTGTGTGTGTGTATGCTTCCTGGTTTTGCTTCTCTAGAGAACCCAGCCTAAGACGGTAGGCAACAACAATACAGCATGAAAGGGAAGAACATATGGCAGGACTTATTAATAGGCCAGGACTTAATTAACTCAAAAAAGGAATTCTGATGGTGGAATTTCAAGCAATGCCAGTATGGAGAAGTTAGTGCTACCAGATGTCAATTCCAGTCCCTGCATTCTTCGTAACTAACTTCAGCAAATCTTTTTACCTCTTAACCTCATTTTCCTTCTCAGTTCAAGGGCATTGATTGTGGTGGTCTCTAAGGCCCATCAAGACCTTGCTAAAAAAGTTTGGTGAAGCTGTGGCTGGGTCTGAGATGTCCCTCTAGGAAGCTGATTTAGAACATTTTTGGGTAATAGATTCCTTTGAAAAGCATTGACTTTCTTCCAGGGAAAATGTCCTTAAGCCACATAGCACTTTGCATATAATTTCAAGAGACTCCCTAGATGTTGGGCAACACCTGGTGAATCCCCAATGACTTTGGAACGAGGGCAATCAAAGCCAGTGAATTTGATTGTGTTTATGTAATGTGAAAACAAAACATTAAAGCAGAATGAGGGGCATTGGAGCCCCTTGGAAATGTTCAACCATTTCTACTTTTGTGTTTAGGGAGTTGCTTTGCCTCCTAGGGCTCTTGTAATTCTCTAAGTACTAGACTGGTAGTGTAGAGGAGTCACTGAGACTGTGGGCTCTGGTGTTACGCTGTGTGTTCAAGGCCTGCCTCTGCCATCTACCGGCTGAGTGACCTTGGGCAAGTTACTTAATCTTCTGTGCTTCAGTTTTCCCATCTGTAAACTATTAAGAATATAATACAACTAGTTGGAGTCATGGAGTTGTTAGGAACTCTAAAGTGAAGCACAGGGTGCCGCACGTTGTAAGAGCTCAGTAAATGGGAGCAATCACCCATATTAAAGCAGCCCTTGTGTGCTGCTTTCCTCTCTCCTAGACCTAGGAAAGACTCCTGAACTTTCACTGGACTTAAGAGTGTCACCTCCATACTGACTACTAGCTGCAAGTATTACAAGACCTAACTAAAAATGGCGTAAACAATAAGCTCACTCAGTGTCTCATAGAACAAGATGCCTGGAGTTGGTGGTTCCAGGGCTGGTTAATATGGAGCTGGATGATGTTGAAAATGACCTAGCCCCTTCCATCCTTCTTCTTAGGGGTTCTTGGCACATTGGCTCATTCTTGGGTTTGTCTCATTGAGGTCAGAAGGTGGCTGCTGCTGCATTAGGCATCGGGTTGGAGGAGTCATCTGACTGAAGAAGGGGGCATTTTCCCCATGGGTCTCTTTTTATTTGGGAAGAAACACCCTTTCCAGAAGCTCCTTGACTACTTCCCTTCCTCAGCAGACTTCCCTCCACGACCCTCTGGCCAGGATTGAGTCATAGACTGGTGATTGATCTCCAAGGGAGCCTGAGACGGTTTCTGGTAATTTCACCCACAGCTCTGTGCTAGGAGCACGGCTGTGTGTGGGCCTACACTTTCTGCCTCACTGACATCAAGGAGGCTTCAATCTATACTTCTTCCACATCAGCTTCCCAAACCCATCCCTCCGGCCGTTCCCGTGTCTTGTTAGTGTTCCTCTCTGTCTCCTTCATAAGATTAAAACTTCCACCATTGACACTTCTCTCCCAAAAGTGCACTTTGCACATTCAGAGATTCTGAAACTTGCCCTTAGAATCCCCAAACAAGCAGAGAAATGTGAACCCTCTAAAGATGAGGCAGAGGACATTGGCAGAAGCAGTCGCTATATACTTAACCTTTTGTTAAAGCGCAAGGTTTGCGTTCTCTTCCATGACAAGCCTGTGTTTCTTTTTAGTACAAAATGCATTAAATTATTATCATCCATTGAAACTGATGCTTGGTGAGCTGTGCCTGGTGTCATCTGTAGCTTCTGTAACAGCAGCATACGAGGACCCCAGTTTGAGAAACCCCAAAGCAGGTATTCAATAAATGTTGGTTAAAATACATTCCAACAAATTCACCGAAAAGCTTTTTGAAAAATGGAGGGACTCCAGCAGAAAAGTGTAACTCCCCAGATTTCTAGGTTCCCAGCTCCTTGGATGGAGGTGGTGGGTGTAGTAATCAGGGCCTGGTGCAGGTCTTTATCAGGATGGAGACAAGGATGAGCACTGTCAGTCCTGGACTGGGATTTGACTACCCGTAAACCACTACCCTGCCGTCCTTACTCCCTGCACCAGGTGATGAGGGAAGAAGATTCCTTTCACGTAATCTCTGCTGTGGGGAACTCTGTGCCTTAAAGCTGACTTACTAGCCCTCAGGTGATGGAGTCATCCGAATGGGACTTAAAAATAGCTCTGTGGTGTTGAGCCCTTACCATGCCCCAAGCTCTGTACCAAACACTCATCATGCGCTTTATCCTCACACCAATGCTGGAAGATAAAATTAGTATGATCCTCTCCATCTTATGTGGGGAGGGTATTTGAAGCTAACAGAGGTAAGCAACCAGACCCAAGCCACTCACCTCATAAGTGGCAGAGCTAGGTCTGACTCCCTCCTCCCACCCTCCATAGCCTTGCCTTCTCCCCATCTTTTCCTCAGCTTCCCACTGTGGAGTTGTGACCTCCATGTTAGAATGGCCACCACAATGATCTCTTCAGATTGGTTGTATTTTGCTCCTGTGCCCTGTCATCCCCACCCTTCCCACACACTGGACAGCCTATGGTAGTGCTCTGGCTGCATAGCATAAGCCCTTTCCCATTTGGTGGTGTGAGGGGAGGTGCCATGCTCTGCTTCCCAGTCAGCACTCTGTATTGGCCACAGTGCCATGGCTGCACCTGGCTTTCCCTCTCACTGCACCTCAGCGAAAGAAGAGAAGAGAGTTAACGCTCCATCTCCGAAAGCACTTAGTGTGCAAGTCCGCTGGCTGGGGCTATCCCTACCGATGCATTTTGCAGCATTAAAAAAAAAAAATAAATTTTTTTTTTTTTTTTTTTATCATTATGACTCGGAATCAACTTGATGGTAACGGGTTTTTGGAGGACTGATGGCGCAGTGGTTAAGAGCTTGGCTGCTAATCTAAAGTTGGTAGTTCGACTCCACTAGCCACTCCTTGGAAACCCTATGGGGAAGGTCTACTTTGTCCTGTTGGGTCGCTATGAGTCAGAATCCACACGATGGCAACTTTTTTTTTTTTTTTAACACTATGAATTTTCAGTACTTTGACTTTTAAAAGGAGTGTTCCAGAGAAGTGACAGGTGAAGATTTGTCAGAATTTTGCAGTGAGCCGGTTTTTCTCAGAAATGCCCCTGGCTGGACGTGGGGATTGCTTTAAAAGCGACATGGTGGGAACCTGTGAGGCACAGCCCCAATCCCACGGGAGGCTGAGTGTGACAGCTCAGAGTCCAGCCCTGGTGGGGGTGGAGCATGGCTGGGAAGACCTGTTTGTTCTCTGCTGACCAGAAAAGGCTGCCAAGCACATCTGGATTTAGTCAGCTGTCAAGTGGCTACTAAAGTGCCCACAGAAGATGTCTTTGATGTGCCAGTTTACAGCCAGGTTAGAGGTATATGTGTTTTGCTGCCCAGGGTCAGGGCATTTAAGCAGAGAGGGTTTATTTTTCTTTCTTTCTTTCTTCTTCTTTTTTAAAAATACTTTTATTGTGCTTTAAGTGAAAGTTTACAAATCAAGTCAGTCTCACATACAAAACCTTATATACACCTTGCTATATACTCCTAGTTGCTCTCCCCCTAATGAGACAGCACACTCCTCCCCTCTACCCTGTACTTCTGTGTCCATTCAGCCAGCTTCTGTCCCCCTTCAGCCTTCACAGCTCCCCTCCAGACAGGAGCTGCACACATAGTCTCATGTGTCTACTTGATCCAAGAAGCCCTCTCCTCACTAGCATCATTTTCTGTCTTATAGTCCAGTCCAATCCCTGTCTCAAGAGTTGGCTTCGGAAATAATTCCTGTCTTGGGCTAACGGAAGGTCTGGGGAACATGACCTCTGGGTTCCCTCCAGTTTCAGTTAGACCATTAAGTCTGGTCTTTTTATGAGAATTTGAGGTCTGCATCCCACTGCTCTTCTGCTTCTTCAGGGATTCTCTGTTGTGCTCCTTGTCATGGCAGTCATTGGTTGTAGCCAGGCACCATCTAGTTCTTCTGGTCTCAGGCTGATGTAGTCTCTGATTTACATGGCCCTTTCTGACTCTTGGGCTTATACTTACCTTGTGTCTTTGGTGTTCTTCATTCTCCTTTGCTCCACGTTGGTTGACACCAGTTGTTGCATCTTAGATGGCTGCTTGCTAGGATTTAAGACCCCAGATGCCACTCTCCAAAATGGGATGCAGAATGTTTTCTTAATAGATATTATTATGCCAGTTGACCTAGATGTCCCCTGAAATCATGGTCCCCAAACCCCCACCCCTGCTACACTGGCCTTTGAAGCATTTGGTTTAGTCAGGAAACTTCTTTGCTTTTGGTTTAGTCTAGTTGTGCTGACCTCTCCTGTATTGTGTGTTGTCCTTCCCTTCACCTGAATTAGTTCTTGTCTACTATCTAGTTAGATAGTAGACAAGAACTAATAACCTCTCATAACCATCAAAGAATATTTTCTTCTCTGTTTAAATTATTTCTTGAGTTCTTATAATAGTGGTCTCATACAAAATTTGTCCTTTTGCAACTGACTAATTTCACTCAGCATAATGCCTTCCAGATTCCTCCACGTTATGAAATGTTTGACAGATTCATCATTGTTATTTATCGATGCATAGTATTCCATTGTGTGAATATACCATAATTTATTTATCCATTCATCCGTTAATGGGCACCTGGGTTGATTCCATCTTTTTGCTATTGTAAACAGTGCTGCAATGAACATAGGTGTGCATATATCTGTTTGTGTGATGGCTCTTACTTCTCTAGAATATATTCCAAAGAGTGGGATTGCTGGATCGTATGGTAGTTCTATTTCTAGCTTTTTAAGGAAGCACCAAATCGATTTCCAAAGTGGTTGTACCATCTTACATTCCCACCAGCTGTGTATAAGTGTTCTAGTCTCTCCACAACTTCTCCAACATTTATTATTTTGTGTTTTTTGGATTAATGCCAGCCTTGTTGGAGTGAGGTGGAATCTCATTGTAGTTTTGATTTGCGTTTTTCTAACGGCTAATGATCATGAACATTTCCTCACGTATCTGTTTGTTATCTGAATGTCTTCTTTAGTGAAGTGACTGTTCATATCCTTTGACCATTTTTTAATTGGGTTATTTGTCTTTTTGTTATTGAGTTTTTGCAGTAACATATGGATTTTAGAGATCAGACGCTGATTGGAAAAGTCATAGCTAAAAACTTTTTCCCAGTCTGTAGGTAATCTTTTTACTCTTTTGGTGAAGTCTTTGGATGAGCATAGGTGTTTGACTTGTAGGAGCTTCCAGTTATCTAATTTCGCTTTTGCTGTTTGTACAGTTTTAGTTATGTTTCGTATACTTTTTATGCCATGTATTAGGGCTCCTAGCATGGTCTCTGTTTTTTCTTACATGATCTTCATTGTTTTGGATTTTATATTTAGGTCTTTGATCCATTTTGAGTTAGTTTTTTTGGATGGTGTGAGGTGTAGGTCTTATTTCATTTTTTTTGCAGATGGATATCCAGTTATGCCAGCACTATTTGTTAAAGAGACAGTCTTTTCCCCATTTAAAAGACTTTGGGCCTTTGCCAAATATCAACTGCTCATATGTGGATGGATTTATGTCTGGATTCTCAATTCTGTTCCATTGGTCTGTGTATCTGTTGTTGTACCAGTACCAGGCTGTTTTGACTACTGTGGAGGTATGATAAGTTCTAAAATCAGGTAGTGTGAGGCCTCCCAGTTTGTTCTTCTTTTTCAGTAATGCTTTTTTTTTTCACTTATCCTGGGCCTCTTTCCCTTCCATATGAAGTTGGTGATTTGTTTCTCCATCTCATTAAAAAATGTCACTGATATTTGGATCGGGAGAGGGTTTATTTCTCATTCCAGAAGATGGCTGGGAGTTGGCTTTCCAGAGGATAACACTTTTTTTACATAAAATCAACTGGCTCTTTTCAAACTAGCCAGACTTTCTCTCCCTTTGCCAAGGGAACAGCTCCTCCTGGGTTCTTGACAGACCCTTCCTGTAAGTGCTGGGGATGACTCACATAGAGGGTCTGGCTCAAAGAGGGTGAGCCAAGCTGGGCTTTAAGGATTTATGGAATTAGAAAGTTGAATAATAGCAATAATAATGATGGTGACCATTTATAGAGCACTTACACGGAATCACACTCTTTGCTAAGCACTATAAGATATTATTAATTCAGTCTACAGCAACTTTATTGTGGTTGCTACTTATCTATTTTACAGATGAGAACGCTACTTCAGAAGACTTAAGAAACATGTTAAAAGTCACACAGCTAGTGAGAGACTGATCTAGGATTTGAACAAAGGTGAGTCTATCCCTAAAGCTTCTACTTGTATCTTTTTGTGGTTGGTGGGAGACAATTGTCTCTTGTGTTTCTACATGCCTTTTGTGTGAGGTAATGCCTGCTCTTTGTTCAGGACTGTCTTTCAAAGTCCAGCTTCTTGGAGAAGCTGGACTGTATGAAGAAGAATGGGGCATCAAGACTGGAGGAAGACTCATTAACAACCTGCGTTATGCAAATGACACAACCTTGCTTGCTGAAAGCGAAGCGGTCTTGAAGTACTTACTAATGAAGATCAAAGACCACAGCAGTCAATATGGATTACACCTCAACATAAAGAAAACAAAAATCCTCACAACTGGACCAATAAGCAACATCATGATAAATGGAGAAAAGATTGAAGTTGTCAAGGATTTCATTTTACTTGGATCCACAATCAACAGCCATGGAAGCAGCAGTCAAGAAATCAAAAGATGCATTGCATTGGGTAAATCTGCTGCAAAGGGCCTCTTCAAAATGTTGAAAAGCGGAGATGCCACCTTGAAGACTAAGGTGTGCCTGACCCAAGCCATGGTATTTTCAGTCTCATCAGATCCATGTGAAAGCTGGACAATGAATAAGAAAGACTGAAGAAGAATTGACACCTTTGAATTGTGGTGTTGGTGAAGAATATTGAATACGCCATGGACTGCCAAAAGAACAAACAAATCTGGCTTAAAAGAAGTACAACCAGAATGCTCCTTAGAGGCAAGGATGGCGAGACTGCATCTTACACATTTTGGACATGTTGTCAGGAAGGATCAGTCCCTGGAGAAGGACATCATGCTTGGCAGAGTACAGGGTCAGCGGAAAAGAGGAAGACCCTCAACGAGGTGGATTGACACAGTGGCTGCAACAATGGGCTCAAGCATAACAAGGATTGTAAGGGCGGTGCAGGACCGGACATTGTTGTGTTCTGTTGTGCTAGGGTCACTATGAGTCAGAACCGACTTGACGGAACCTAACAACAACAATCTTTCTAAGTTATTTGCATAGTAAACAGCCTTGGAAGACACCTGTAATGTCTCATTTCAGAGCAAGGGACAAGCTGGCTCAGTGCTCACTTTTAAAAGATTCAGGTTCCCTAAGATCAGGGTTCCTTTCTTGGAATGCAACCCTCTGTGTACAGGTATCATTTGGCCCTCTTCATATTGCCCTATGGGAACTGGATCTTGGGGAACCAGTGCAAAATATGCTGATGCTCAAGTCCTTTGTCTCTGACCCAGGAGCCTTGTGTCTTCTGCCAGCATCCATGAAATTTTGGCAGACTAATTTGTTAGCTTGTAAGTAGGGCAAAATATGAGACCTTTCACAATTCTGGATAGTGATGTATG
This sequence comes from Loxodonta africana, assembly GCF_030014295.1. NCBI lineage: Eukaryota > Metazoa > Chordata > Mammalia > Proboscidea > Elephantidae > Loxodonta > Loxodonta africana. The sequence continues at coordinate 44,968,517 of NC_087355.1, read as the reverse complement.
TGTGTTCTTGCACATGGGAGCTTGACTGTGTGTGAATAACAGAATTGGCTGTGTGAGTAGTAGAACTTCGCAGGTTGTGATGGATTGAATTGTGTCCCCCCAAAATATGTGTTATAAATCCTAACCCCTACACCTGTGGTTATGACCTCATTTGGAAATGGATTTTCTTTGTTATGTTAATGAGGCAGTATTGGTGTAGGGTGTGTTTTAAGTCAATCTCTTTTGAGATATAAAAGAGCAGTTTAAACAACCAAGCACAGATGGAGGGGAAGATCGACGCCACATGATTGCCAAGGAACCTAGGACTAGAAGTTGAAATAAGTCAAAGACTGTCCCCCGGAGTGGAGAGAGACAGAGAGCCTTCCCCTAGAGCCGGCACCCTAAATTAAGACTTCTAGCTTTCTAAAGTGTGAGAAAATAAATTTCTGTTCATTAAAGCCACTCACCTGTCAATATTTCTGTTATAACAGTACTAGATAACTAAGATACAGGCTGAGCCTGGGAGGCAGGAAATGGAAGCCTTTGTTCAAGGTCAGTGGGTACATCAGTTTGGACAGCATGGAGTTTGTGTGAGAGAGAAGTGAGAGATAAAGCTGAAGAAATAAATTATGGATAACTTATAAACTCCCTGCAAGTGGAAAAAAAAAGGCACTATGAGGAAAAATTGCCAGAGACAAGGTTGGAGCCTGGGAATGTTTCCTTAGTATCACTTAGGAATGAATTTTGATGTCATTCAAAAACAGTTCCTGACAGCATAGTCTGAGAACTTGGCTGAAAGGACATGAGGCCCACACACCTCAGTCCTGCCATACCCAGCTTTCTCCATGGTGCATGGACCATCTGCGGCCCTGATTTTCCCACTTCATTGCAGCCTATTCCTGTTTCCAAACAGAACGGCAGCCTGCCTGGCTCACCTTCCCTTATCTGGCAGCCTGCCACTGGCCCTTTGGCTCCTGTTTTTAACCCTCCCCACCCTACTTTGCAGGCCCAAACAGGTCACAGCTGTTCTCGTTGTCTGCCCACTTTGGGGGTTTAACCAACCAAGCTTCATGGACCAATCCAAGGACAAACAGTGACAAAGATGAAGAAGCCCTCAGGTGGCTTACCCTCCAGCAGAAGTGGAAGATAACTAGGACTGTTTATGCAGCCTTCTCCATGGCATGGCTTGCCCCTAGGAATATGTCTCCTTTTTCCCTTTCTCGTGAATGTAGTCCTTCTGTCCCTGACTCCTCTGAGGCCACAATTCTTTACCTCAATGTGAAGATGTACTTGGAATGTCAGCTGGCTGCGGGGCTGGTGCAGAAGCCATAGTGGAATCTGGAACTGGGAAAGGGCAGTGTTGAGACAAGAGTGGCTCTTGGTGCTCTGTCCTTGGCCCTCACCATTTCCATTCATTCCTGCCCTATTTCCAACTGCCAGCACTGCATCTCCTTGCACGAAGGCTGGCTTTGGCTGCCAAAGCCCACTTTGCCTGTGTGCAGGGCATCAATGCCCTCAGGAAACACAGAGAGAAAAGAATTAAAAAAAAAAAAAGAGCCTAGCATCAGTGAGTTATGGTACAGCTTTAAGTGATTGCCAATATATGTGTAGTTGGAGTCTTGGAGAAAGCAAGGGATGGGGGAGGGATAAAAATATTTAAGAAATGGCTGCATTCTATTTCATGGTATTAATGAGCCATAACTTATTTAATCTCCCTACTGTTGGGCATTTAGGTTATTTCCAATTTTATACCTTGAGAAATTGCATTCTAATGAATATGTATATATATCCATTTCCTTGAGATGAATGCCCACAAATATGTATGTTGGGTATAAACATTTTTCAGGCTTTTGAAAATTATTTTTAGATTGTCCTGCAGAAATATTCATCCAATTTACATTCCCACAAGCAGCCTATGAGGCACCTATTACCCTATACATATACAACCAGAATGCTCCTTAGAAGCAAGGATGGCAAGACTGCATCTTACATACTTTGGTCATGTTGCCAGGAGGGATCAGCCCCTAGAGAAGGGCATCGTGCTTGGCAAAGTACAGGGTCAGTGGAAAAGAGGAAGACCCTGCAATAATGGGCTCAAGCATAACAATAATTGTAAGGATGGCGCAGGACCAGGCAGTGTTTTATTCTGTTGTACACAGGGTCCCTATGACTCAGAACCGACCTGACAGCACCTAACAACAGCAACAATATACACACATTGGCTGGTTTTTGTCCAGTTGATTGAGTGGTGCTTTTATTGTTACAAAGTTGCTTTTTTTTTTTTTTTGATCATTACTGAAGTTGAACAACTTTATTTCTCATTTGGAGACCTGTCTTCTCATGTCCTTTGCCCATGTAAACATCATACTAGCCATCTTTTTCTCAGTGATGTATAATCTCTCTTTATATGTTGACTTGCGTCTCTCATGTATTTGCAAATATTTCTCCCCATTTCTCGTATTTGTCTTTGGAATTCTGAATGAATCCCTTTCGTGGTTCATCTTTTGGACTGGCAGCACCAAAACGTATTGACATGTCCCAGGCCACAGTTCCTGTATCTATTGTTAAATGCTGAGGCTCGTGTTAAGGATAATGATGACAAAAGACCTTTAACTCTTCAGTAATGACTTGTTCTGAAACAGCTGTGCATGGCTGTTGTGTACACTTGTGCAGGTCGTGCATGCACAAAGGTGCCGGGAACTCCTGCCCCTGCCCCCCGGGGGGACCTACATCTGCCTGAGGATGCCTTTTTCTAATTCTCCTCAAGGCACCTTGGGCCAACTTTCTCCAGTGATGCCACAGATACTTAATCCTAAAAGCACTGATCGTTAACAGCCTAGAAATGAAATCATTTGGATAGTGTTCTGTACGTGCTAGGATGGGACAGAAATGAAATGAACTCTCAGCTTTTCTGAAGAAACATACTCTGAGTGATATTAAGAATATAACACAAATATCAATCTGAAGAACTAGTAGAACATTTTGTTCTTTTTATTTCAAATTAATACAGTTGTAAACATGTGGGTTTGTATCTGGATTTTCCTTAATAGCACAGATTGAGTGACTTTTAGCCTTCTCTGAAAGTGCGTTAACATTTATTTCCATATTTAACCCTTTCAACAATTCTGCAAGGAAGGTCAGCAGACGTGGTGCGTCCTTACATAGTTTGTCTCCCAACTCAGGTTATTTACTTACCATCTTAAAGGCTGTTGCCTTGCCCTCTACCCTCTGCACTATTATTTACTTGTTTTCTTTCTGTAAATTACTTATCATTTTTGTTTAAATCCACTTAGTATATTTAAAAACTAAACTTTGTATGAGTTATGTTAATTAGGAACCAGTGTCCCTTGCCATAAAAAATAGGTCCCCATAACAATAAATACAATAAACAGTGAAGTGTCTTAAACTTCTATTCTTGTCTGCAGAAGACTCTGAGCTGGAAGTCTGCTCTTTCTTAGCTAAAAAAGGAACTTAGCAAGGGTTAGAAGCTTGTTTAAGACTAGCACCAAACGGAAGCTTTCTCCTTGACATAATCGGAAGGTTTGAAAGGGACCTAAAAAGAGAACCCCTGCCTGTCTCTGGTTGAATGTCCTTTAATCATGTGTGGTACAAAGCCTAAAGCACCTTTTGTACCTTTGCTTCTCATACATTGGGGAACTATCGATATATATGTATACACACACATATATATATACACACACACACACACACACACACACACTGTGGAAACCCTGGTGGAGTAGTGGTTAAGTGCTACAGCTGCTAACCAAAGGGTTGGCAGTTCAGATCCACCAGGTGCTCCTTGGAAACTCTACGGGGCAGTTCTACTCTGTTCTTTAGGGTCGCTATGAGTCGAAATCGACTCGACTGCACTGGGTTTGGTTTTTGGTTTGATATACACTATGACCTATTAAAACCTGTTGCCGTTGAGTCAACTCCAACTCATAGTGACCCTATAGGACAGAGTAGAGCTGCCCCATAGAGTTTCCAAGGAGTGGCTGGTGGATTCGAACTGCCAACCTTTTGATTAGCAGCCATAGGTCTTAACCACTGTGCCACCAGGATCCAGTATATGTGTATATATATATAAATGTATATAGGTATGTATTAGTGTGTGTATATCTATTTATCTGTCTAGACAGAAATACTATGGATAACTATTTTTATTCATCTCTGAATTCCCAGAACTTAGCATGGTTAGTGAGCAACAGATGAATGAATGAATGAATGAATATTCACTGAAGTTGCTCAGACACTTTGGGTGCCTGAATTAGGATCAGAATTTATATCCCCTGAACTCAAGCCTTCTGCTAAAGAAAACGTTGGCAGTTTGAATCCACCAGGCGCTCCTTGGATACTCTTACAGGGCAGTTCTACTCTGTCCTATAGGGTCGCTATGAGTTGGAATCGACTTGATGGCAATGGGTTTGGTTTTTTTGGTGGGGGGGGGCGGAACTCAAGCCTTATTTGTTTTCTTCTAGATTGTTCAACATCTGGATTTAGCAGACACAACATCTCTCCCAGGGAATTAAAGGTTGGTCCTTCTAGAAGGCAGAGGTTGACTGGATGGGCTCCAGAAATTCTCCCAGTCCTAAAGCTGATTACCCGACACCAACCAGATTACACCCACCATTTCAGGGCTGTTTACAAAACCAAGTAATTAAACAACCTTCTTTAAAGACCCCTGTGGATAACTAACTACGAGGAGACCACTGCTAGGTTTCCTTTGGGGAAAGAACAAAGATCCTAGAGGCCTTGCTTCAACTTGTCCATTCTGAAGCCTAATGGAGTAGGGAATGCCGGAAGAATGTTGCCAGGATCTGGGACCAAAATCAGTGTAATTAAATAAAGACTCAGAATTCCTGTCAAGGAACAAACAAAACTTTTCATAATGGACTAATTGTTGGGAAACCCTCAGGTACTTTGCAAATCTTAGTAGCTGGCTCGTATTAACTGGGACTGTTATCCTTAATTCCTTCCTTTAGACATTTGGACTGTTTTTATTTAGGCCTTCCTTTTTTTTTCCTTCTGTACAGTAGCTACGGTTGATTCAATTCACAAAGACTTTACTGAGAGTCTGCTGAATACTAACCCTTTGTGGAGTTAGTACCCTTGCCCTCAATGTAATGAAGATAAGAATAGAAATCTTACTATGTGCCTGGTGATGTGGTAAGCATTTTACATGCATTATTTCTTCCTCACAATGACTCTGGAACGTAGGTACTCTTATTGTCTCCACTTTAAATTACAGATGGAAAAACTGAGTACAGAGTTCCAATAACTTTCCTAGATCACATAGCTGGAAAGTAACAAGCCAGGATCCAAACCCACGTTTGTCTGGTCTCAGAGCCTAAACTCTTAGCTGCTCTATTGTATGTCCCTCTTGTGATCTACCTGGTGATTTATACGACGAAACTCTTAGCTGTTAAATTTTTAGAACATGAGCTATACAATAATGTTAAAATAAATTAATACTTCAATTTCAAACTATTAATAAAAGATAAACATTTACAATCATGCATAGGTAAAAGTATAGACAGTTTTCATTTTCATTTTTGATTATTAGCATTTTAAGAGTAATTCAGGCACATAACTTTTTTTCCAAACAATCTTGAAGTGTATAAAATGAAAAATGAAAGTCTTCCAGCTGTATTAAGTATTTCTTCTATTATTTGAGAATATTCATTTCTGTTATAAAAGAAAACAAACAGGATGGATGCAACTTGTAAGAACTGGTAGGCATAGCTAGGGTCCCTGGGTGGTGCAAACAGTTAGTGTGCTCAGCTGCTAACTGAAAGAGGCACCTAGGAAGAACGTCTTGGCCATCTACTTCCAAAAAATCAGCCATTGAAAACATTATGGAGCACAGTTGGAATCTGCTTGATGGTAATTGGTACTGGTAGGTATGAGAAAACCAATTGTCATCAATTCTGACTCATGGCGACCCCATGTGTGCTGCAGTAGAAGTGTGCTCAGTAGTAGAGCTGTGGCTGATTTTTTTGAAATAGATCACCAGGCTTTTCTTCTGAGGCAACTCTAAACCAAAAACCCATTGTCGTTGAGTCGATTCTGACTCAGAGCTACCCTATAGGACAGAGTAGAACTGCCGCATAGGGTTTCCAAGGAGCACTTGTGCATTTGAGCTGCTGACCTTTTGGTTAGCAGCCGTAGCTCTTAGCCACTGCCCCACCAGGGCTCTGAGGCAACTCTGGGTGGACTCAAACCTCTAACCTTTTTGGTTAGCAGCCAAGTATGTTAACCATTTGCACCACCCAATGACTCCACTGGTAGGTATAGCTAGTAAGTAAGCAAGTAGCATGGGAGACACAGGCAGATTCATAAACAAACAAACAAAACCAAACTCTTGCCATCAAGTTGATTCTGACTCATAATGGCTCTATAGGACAGTGTAGAACTGCCCCATAGGGTTTACAAAGCAGCTTCATAAGATGTGTCAGATAGTAAGTTAATAATCTGTAGACACATTATGGAGCCTTGGTGTGCAGCAGTTAAGAGCTCGGATGCAAACCAAAAGGTCGGCAGTTCAGATCCAGCAGCTGCTCCTTGGAAACCTTATGGGACAGTTCTACTCTGATGTATAGGGTCACTTTGAATTGGAATTGACTCAACAGCAATGAGTTTTTGGTTTTGGAATGCATATTATATGATAGAAAGAATGGAACAAACAAGAGCATCACCCACTGGGAACACCCAGGATGCTCCCATTTTTTTTTTTTTTTTTTTACTTGTGCTTTAGGTGAAAGTTTACAGCTCAAGTTAATTTCTTATATAAAAATTTACACACATATTGTTTTGTGACATTAGTTGCAATCCCCATAATGTGACAGTACACTCCCCTTTTCCACCCCAGGTTCCCTGTGTCCATTCAACCAGTTCCTGTCCCCTTCTGCCTTCTCATCCTGCCTCCGGACAGGAGCCATCCATTTGGTCTAGTGTATCTGATCGAACTAAGAAGCACACTCCTCACGTGTATTATTTTTTGTTTTATAGTCCTGTCTAATCTTTGTCTGAAGAGTGGGCTTTGGCAAAAGTTTCAGTTGTGGGTTAACAGAGTGTTCAGGGGCCATAATTTCGGGGGTTGCTCCAGTCTCTGTTAGACCATTAAGTCTGGTCTTTTTACATGAATTTGAGTTCTGCTCCACACTTTTCTCCCACTATATCCGGGACTCTCTGTTGTGTTCCCTGTCAGAACGGTCATTGGTGGTAGCCAGGCACCATCTTGTTCTTCTGGTCTCAGGCTAGTGGAGTCTCTGGTTTTTGTGGTTCTTTAGTCTGTTGGGCTAATATTTTCCTTATGTCTTTGTTTTTCTTCATTCTCCTTTGGGATGAGGCCAATTGATGCATCTTAGATGGCTGCTCGCAAGCTTTTAAGACCCCAGATGCCACTCACCAAAGTGGGATGCAGAATATTTTTTTAACAAACTTTGTTATGCCAGTTGTCCTAGACGTTCCCTGAAACTATGATCCCCAGGCTTCAGCCCCTTGCTGGGTGTTCTTGTCCTGCATTTCTTCATTTGAACAAGAGTATGTGTTGGCTCCAGAGCCCTTCATCTGTTGGGCCCCCTTCCTCAAACCTCAACTCTGGCCCTCTGAGCTACACCATCAGTGAGGAAGGCCAATGCTGCAGAGATAGTACCTAATCCTGGGTTTCACAGGACAGGTTATATGTTCTCTTCCTCTCTCTGCAGAATGGAGGTATTAACCTGTCCTGTATTTTCCTTCTTGCTTCTGGCTGTGAGTTTTAAATGGGTTTAATTTGGTTTCTGAGTCTTTTTGTTCTATGACTTCCCAGATAGCTTGCTTGGTGGTGTTCTTGATTGTTTTTAGGTGCTGTTGATTCTGGCTCATAGCGACCCTATGTGACAGAGCAGAACTGCCCCATAGGATTTTCTTGGCTATAATCTTTATAGAAACAGATTGCTAGGTCTTTCTTTCACAGAAGCACTGGATGGGTTCAAACTGCCAACCTTTCACTTAGTAGCCAAGCACTTAACCATTGCACCGCCAGGACTCCTTAGTGTTCGTGGAGTCTACCTAAATTGCACGAAGGTGATTTTCTGCATGACACAACCTCACTCTTTGCTACCCTGGTTTTCTCAGTAGAGGTAATCTCTTTGAACCCATCCTGTTTTTCTGCTTATATTCTTCTATTTCTCTATACATCAATTTTAAACCATACCTACCGATGCCCTGTTATAAAAGATAAGATATAAACTGTACTCTCTCATCCCCTTTCCTTCTCCATCCCTTTGTTACTTTTGAAAAAAAATTTATATTAGATCTTCTGTTGAGTACTTTTTTAACTTTAAAACCTTTTATTTCTTAATTTATTGGCTTCCTTTTGTTTAAACTTTTTTTTCATTGAAAAGATAATACAGGCAGATAATAAAACATCTAAACAGTACAAGAGAGAATAAAATGAAAAGGATTTTTTCCTTCTTAGCCCAGTCATCCTTCTTGGAGGCAGATACTGCTATAATTTATGAAATATTCATCTATAAATTTACTTGCAAATGAAAGCACAAATATATATATATTCCCTTTATTTTTCATTCTAAGAATATTAAAAATTCTCCCAGATTTTCCTCTAGTACTTTCATGAATCTACTTCAAAAATCAACTTTATTTTAACTTATTTTAAGTCTGCAGTTAGATGAGTTTAACAAATGTAACCACCACCCCCACAAGATAGAGAACCTTCCAGCACAGCCTAAAAAGCTTCTTTGTGTCCCTGGCTTCCCACTCCTAGCCTCAGGCAACCACTGATCTGCTTTGTTTTACTACTGATCCCATTGTTTTAAAGTTTTGATCCACCTGGGATTTATTTTACTGTAGGAAAAGAAGAGGGTCCAGTTTTATTTTCTTCTAAACCGTTAGCCAATAGTCCCAACTTTGCTGATCGAATAATCCCTCTTCCCCCATTGCTTTGAAATGCCACCTTTATCATGTATAAAATTCCTATATGTATTTGAATCTATTTACATTGGTATGTCTTTCTCTTTCTTTGCCCAGTACCAAACTGTTTCAATTATTATACCTTTATATTATTGGAAAATATGTAGTAGACAATATCCCCACCCCCATCATTCTTCTTTTTGTTTTTATGGCTTATTTTGCATGTTTGTTTGCCATACGAAACACACATTTTTTTGTTTTTGTGTTTAGAATCAGTTCGTCTAGTCCAACAAATAATTCTTTGGGTACTTTTACTGAAATCAGATTGATTTTGAGAAAATAGACAATTCAGAGTTACTTTAAATAAAAATTTACAGATAATTAATGCCTTTATGCTACTGAATTGTCCTGTTTAAGATAAAGGTATATAATTCTATTTATTTGAATCTTATTTTATTTCCAGATAGATTTAAAGTTTTTCTCATGTATGCCCTTCACATTTCTTGGTAAATTTCTAAATATTTTGTCATTTTTATGTTTTGATAAATGAGATGTTTTCTTTTATTATATTTTTGAATTGGTGGCTGTTTCTTTTTGAAGTAGCAGTATCAAAGCATAGTGGCCAAAGCGAGCTGCCTGATTTATTCTGATTTTTAGCTGTGTGAACTAGAGCAAGTTACTTAATATCTCTGTGTGTCTCGGTTTCTTCCTTCATTAAAAAAAAAAAGTTGCCGTTGGGTTGGCTCTGACTCGTGGTGACCCCATGTGTGTCAGAGGCGAACTGTGCTCCGTAGGGTTTTTCACTAGTAGATCGATCACCAGAACTATCTTTTGAGACACCTAAGAGGGGACTCGAACCTCCAACCTTTCAGTTAGCAGCTGAGCATGTTAACCATTTACTCACCCAGGAATTCCTCTTCTTTTGCAGAATGAGTATAATAACTGTCTTACCCCATGTAATTGAGGATTAAGCAAGTTATTTTTGAAAAGCACTCAGAGGAACGTCTGCTACACTGAAGAAATGTTAATATGTTGCACAGCTATTGATTTTTATCAATTAATTTTGTAGTTAACTATTTTATTGAACTTTTTAAATGTTTCTAAGAGCTCCTCAGTGGATTCTTTGGGTTATCAAGGTATATACCATCATTTTATCCATCAGTTTTAGACACTATCTCTTAGTTCCCTACTGAGTAAGATGAGAAAATTAGTGCCCAATGCACTTCCCTTCACTCCTCCTGTTCTTCCCCTTCTCAGCCTTTCTCAGTTATACCATTATTTTTCTACCATTGCTTGCACTATGTTCTATAAATGTAAAGAAATCATGCTTTGGTTCTAAACATGGGATCCCGGGAGTGTTTGATTCACTCTGAATCCCCACGTAAAAGTAGGCAGAGTGACTAGATAGCAAAATCAATAGCTTATGGACAACATTTACAACAAAACTAGGTGACAGGTTATCTCTAGGCACCCCAACACACACACAAATGACAAAAAAAACCCAAATGTCCATACAACTTGTTGTAGTATCATATCTGTGCAGAATGAAGCAGAGTGAACAGTGGGGCATCTTTTAGGCTTGAGACCAGGAGAATCCCAACAGATATTCACTGAGGATCATGGAAAGCCAGTTTGAGAATAGCAGTTGAAAGTGGGAGAAGTTTTGCCCTCTCCACTAACTGACGAATGCAAGGGGCCCAAGGTAAGATCTGAAGGGGCTGGACCAGCCAAAGTTCTCTTCCAGGACAGGGCTCCAACCTGAGGAGAAACTGCTGGGAGTGGAACAAAAATTGAACAGGATAGGGAATATAGAAAGGAAGAAAAGAGAAGGTTCAGAAAAAATGGGAGAGGGAAACAGGCAGAAAATCTTAGAAATTACAGTACAATATTTTTGTACCCTGAAAAGAAAAGAAAAACTCACCACCACAGTTCAACAACAAAAAGAACAGATACTAGAGTTATACAAATGATAGAATTCTGTGAAGTTAGCAAAGCTACCTCAAGTTTTCCTTCTGAAATTCATGAAAACTAACATCACATAAAAATAAACAACAGAAAAGGATTGCGGTCAAATACCATACAAAGTTATTATAAGAAAAAAAAAAAATAGGAGCAGGATTATATCCCTACAAACAATGACTACATGCCAGAAAAGACCTACCTACAATTAAAGTTGTGGCCTTCTATTTCAAAATGAGCCAAAATAATCAAGAAAATGACACAAGACATGAAAGAACAACATATCTCATAATTAGACAACCTCAGGAATGAAGTGACAGAGCTCAGAAAATATTAGAAAGAAAATAAAAAATTATTTTAGAAATGTATAGTAAACTAAAAGGAACATAACAGGGACTAACACAACAGAAAATACCTTAAGATAAATAGAAGGTGAAAAGGAGAAAAATATTTAAAAGAAACAAAGAAAGAGATAAGAAGGATTTAGGAGAAAATGACAAATATTGTATACAGGGAAGAAGATCCAATATATGGATAATAGGAGTCCATGAAGAAGAGCAAAGAAAAAAGTACTAAAAATGATAAATCAAGCAAAGCTTCCTTAAATTAAAATAAAAAAGACTTAAAACTACATATTGAAAAAGTACACCACATACCTGAGAATATTTCCCCAGAGTAACTAATGAAAAGGCATATCCTAAAGTCATTTAGGCATTTGGGCAAAAATAGCAAGTCACTTACAAAAAAGATAGATTATCATCAAACTTTTCAGTAAAAATGCTTTATATTTTATGGAGTAACACATTTAAGATACTCAAGGAATGAAATTTTCTCCAAGGACTTAATGTCCAGCAAAACTGACTTTCAAGTGTAAATGGCAAACTTGTTATCAACATGCAAAAAATCAGGGAATATGAGACCTTCCTAAGGAATTTAGTAGAGATTAAGAATATCAAAATGATCAGTAGACACAAGAACCAGTGGGGATGATTAAACATATGATTCCTTTTAGAACTAGGACTAAATGAAGACAAAAGGAAGAGAGTATAGCATGGAATGACTACATGCATAGACAATGTAGATGTACTACAAATATTAAAAAAAAATAGAGTAAGAATGGGAGAGCGTAAGCAAAATTTTTTAACTGGGTTCAATATTGATGACAATCATATTAGTACTGTTATTTTGAGACTGTTGTGTACATAGAGTCCGGTAAAAAAGACTCAGGACTTGAAGAGGGTGTCACTGGCCAAAGATAATCCAATTTATTTGAGCTTGAAAAAGAATAATAGTTGGAATCAATCAAAACTTATCAAATATATTTAATTTCGTTCATTCTATACCCTTACCACATTTGGAGAATAACAGAGAAACAATTTATTATCTTGAAATATTGTAAAGAAAGAGAAAGAATCAAGCATTTATCCTACCTTTTCTCTCTGAACTGTGCTACTGGTTAAGCATAGAGTAAAAGAGGGGAAGCAACACTTTATATAAGTATTCGAGCTGATAAATACAAAATAAATGACAAAAGTAGAATATCGCCAGGCTGCAATCCCTGATGAATTAATGGTTTTAGGCATTCAGCCTTAAAGCCTTTTAATGTTAAAAAAGAGTAAACACGGGAATTTTGTGATGAAAGGGCACATCACCACCTTGAAAACATGCTAGGTGAAAGAAGCTAGTCATAAAAGGCCACATATGTTTCCATTTATATGAAATGTCCAAAAAACAAACAAACAAACAGATTGTTGTACAGTCAATTCCGACTTATGGTGACCCTATGTGTTAGAACTGCTTCATAGGGATTTCTTGGCTGTAATCTTTATGGAAGCAGATCACCAGACCTTTCTTTTGTAGGGCTGCTTGGTGGGTTCAAACCGTTTACCTTTAGGTTAGTAGTTGAGTGCAAACTGTTTGCACGACCTGGGACCATCCAGATAGGCAAGTCTATAGAGACAGAAAGTAGATTAGAGGTTGTCTAGAGCTGTGAGTATGGAGGGGTGTTGAGGATTATGCAAGGGGTGTTGGCTAAAGGGTACCAGGGCTTCCTTTTGGAATGATGAAAATGTTCTAAAATTGGGATGATGGTTGCGCAACTCTTTGAATATACTACAGTCCATTGAATTGTATGCCTTAAATAGGTGAATTGTATGGGATGTGAATTTTATCTCCATAAAACTGTTATAAAAAAGTAAAGTAAAGGAAAAAGAAAAAGAAAAAAAGAACACATTACCGCTTATAGTCTTGTCAAAAGAACTGAACCTGAGTCTGATCCAATCTCTGGATCCAGATGCATATTTGCTGGAATGCAGGGGGAGAGGAATATGCTGAATTGTACCATGAGTATGAAATTGCACCATGAGTGTGGACAAAATCCAGACGACTTGTCCTTCAATATATGCACACTCAGAAAAGGGAAAGGATGGAGGGGAAACCTGAAGATTAAAAAAAAGTCTTAAAAAATAATTAATAAAAAAATTGTGAAGATTAAATGACGATCCAAGGGATGCACACTTGTGTAATAAAATGATAAAGTAGCCAAGGAAATGATTACTAAAAAAGCCAGGATAGTTTTACTTTTGGGAGGAGTGGGAAAGTTGAGGTTGGGATGGTAAATCACGGAGGGACTTCTGATGTGAGCTCTGTTCCTTAAGCTGAGTGACGGTTGGATTCATTAAGCTATACTTTCGCTTTGTGTGGTTTTCTGAATCTTTATTTTATTTTACAATAAAAATGGGACATATAAAAATATTTGTAATATTATGAATCATGTAAATATTATTTTTTAAAATTGTCCTTTAGATGAAGTTTCACAGAGCAAGTTAGTTTCTCATTAAACAATTAATATACATATTGTTTTGTGACATTGGTTTCCAACCCCCATGCCATGTCAACACTCTCCCCTTCTTGACCTTGGGTTCCCCGTTACCAGCTTTCCTGTCCTTTCCTGCCTTCTTGTACTTGCCCCTGGGCTGGTGTGCCCATTTAGTCTCATTTTGTGGCCTGTCTAATCTTTGGCTTCCTTGTAGGTGTGTGGATATTAGCCTATCACTGACAGTGTTGTACTTGAGGATAGATCTTGAAATTTTTTTTTGACAATGAATGCAACACCATTCCTCTTCAAGTTGTCATTCCCAGCATAGTTGACCCTATGATTATCCAGTTTAAAATGACCAATACCAGTCCATTTCAGCTCACGGATGTCTAGGATATCAATGTTTATGCATTCCATTTCATTTTTGACGATTTCCAATATTCCTGGATTCATACTTCGTACATTTCAGGTTCTGATTATTAATGGATTCTTGCAGCTGTTTCTTCTCATTTTTAATCATGCCAAATCGGCAAATGAAGGTCCCAAAAGCTTGACTCCATCCATGTTATTAAAGTTAACTCTACTTTGAGGAGGCAACACTTCCCCAGTTGTCTTTTGAGTGCCTTCCAACCTGAGGGGCTTATCTTTCGGCACTATATCAGACAATGTTCCACTGCTATTGTCTGTGATAGGACAATATCCATATGCCTACAAGGAAGACCAGTTAACACCACAATTATTCAAATTTATACACCAACCACTAAGGCCAAAAATGAGGGAATTAAGATTTTTACCAACTTCTGCAGTCTGAAATTGATCCATCATGCAATCAGTATGCACTGAAAATTGCTGGTGATTGGAATGCAAAAGATGGAAACAAAGGAAAAGAATTGGTAGTTGGAAAATATGGCCTTGGTGATAGAAATGATGCCGGAGATCACATGATAGAATTTTGCAAAACCAACGACTTCTTTATTGCAAATACGTTTTTCACTGACATAAATGATTTTTTTTTTTAATACATATGGACCTCGCCAAATGGGATACACAGGAATCAAATCAACTACATCTGTGGAAAGAGATGATGGAAAAGCTCAATATCATCAGTTAGAACAAGGCCAGGGGCTGACTGCAGATCAGACCATCAATTACTCATATGCAAGTTCAAGTGAAACTGAAGAAAATTAGAACAAGGCCATGAGAGCCAAAGTGTCACCTTGAGTCTATCCCACCTGAATTTAGAGACCATCTCAAGAATAAATTTGGTGGGTTGAACACTAATGATCGAAGACTAGACGAGTTGTGGAATGACATCAAGGACATCATACATGAAGAAAGCAAGAGGTCATTAAAAAGAAAAGAAAGAAAAGACCTAGATGGATGTCAAAAGAGATTCTGAAATTTGCTCTTGAATATTGAGTAGCTAAAGCAAGCAAAAGGAAGAAATTATGAAGTAAAAGTGCTGAACAGAAGATTTCAAAGGGCAGCTTGAGAAGATAAAGGATTATGATGACATGTGCAAAGAGCTGGAGATAGAAAACCAAAAGGAAAGAACACACTCAGCATTTCTCAAGCTGAAAGAACTGAAGAAAAAATTCAAGCCTCTAGTTGCAATAGTGGAGGATTCCATGGGGAAAATATTAAATGACACAGGAAGCATCAAAAGAAGATGGACAGAGTCACTATTCCAAAAAGCATTGGTTGATGTTCAACCATTTCAGGAGATAACATATGATCAGGAACCAATGGTACTGAAGGAAGAAGTCCAAGCTGCACTGAAGGCATTGATAAAAAACAAAGCTCCAGGAATTGACGGAATACCAATTGAGATATTTCAACAAACAGATGCCGTGCTGGAAGTGCTCACTCCTTTATGTCAAGAAATTTGGAAGACAGCTACCTGGCCAACTGACTGGAACAAATCCATATTTATGCCTATTCCTAAGAAAGGTGATGCAACCGAATGCAGAAATTATTGAGCAATATCATTAATATTACATGGAAGGAGAATTTTGCTGAAGGTCATTCAAAAAGGGCTGCAGCAGTATATCGACAGGGAACTACCAGAAATTCAAGTCAGATTTAGAAGAGGATGTGGAAGCAGGGATATCATTGCAGATGTCACATGGATCCAGGTTGAAAGCAGAGAATATAAAAAAAACGTTTCCCTGTGTTTTATTGACAATGCAAAGGCATTCGACTGTGTGGATCATAAATTATGGTAACATCGTGGAGAATGGGCATTCCGGAACTCTTAATTGTGCTCATGAGGCATCTGTGCAAGGATCAAGAGGCAGTTGTTTGAACAAAACAAGGGGATACTGCATGGTTTAAAGTCAGGAAAGGTGTGCATCGGGGTTGTATCCTTTCACCATACCTATTTAATCTGTATGCTGAACAAATAATCAGAGAAGCTGGACTCTATAAAGAAGAATGGGGCATCAGGATTGAAGGAAGACTCATTAACAACCTGCTTTATGCTGATAACACAATCTTGCTTGCTGAAGTGAAGAGGACTTGAAGCACTTAGTGATGAAAATCAAAGACCACAGCCTTCAGTATGGATTACACCTCAACATAAAGAAAACAAAAATCCTCACAACTGTACCAATAAGCAAAATAATGATAAACGGAGAAAAGATTGAAGTTGTCAAGGATTCCATTTTACTTGGATCCACAATCAACACCCATGGAAACAGCAGTTAAGAAATCAAAAGACGCATTGCATTGGGCAAATCTGCTGCGAAAGACTTCTTCAAAGTGTTGAAAAGCGGAGATGTCACCTTGAGGACTAAGGTGTGCCTGACCCAAGCCAAACCAAAAAACCAAACCTACTGTTGTCGAGTTGATTCCGACTCATAGTGACCCTATAGGACAGGGTAGGACTGCCCTGTAGAGTTTCCAAGGAGGGCCTGGCAGATTCGAATGGCTGACCTTTTGGTTAGCAGCTGTAGAACTTAACCACTATTCCACCAGGGTGACCCAAGCCACGGTGTTTTAAATTGCCTTATATGCGTGTGAAAGCTGGACAATGAATAAGGAAGACCGAAGAAGAACTGATGCCTTTGAATTGCGGTGTTGATGAAGAATATTGAATATACCATGGACTGCTAAAAGAACAAACAAATCCGTCTTGGAAGAAGTACAACCAGAATGCTCCTTAGAAGCAAGGATGGTAAACTCCGTCTCACATGCTTTGGACATGTTATCAGGAGAGACCAGTCCCTGGAGAAGGACTTCATGCTTGGTAAAGTAGAGGGTCAGCGATAAAGAGAAAGACCCTGGACGAG
This sequence comes from Loxodonta africana, assembly GCF_030014295.1. NCBI lineage: Eukaryota > Metazoa > Chordata > Mammalia > Proboscidea > Elephantidae > Loxodonta > Loxodonta africana. The sequence continues at coordinate 44,951,555 of NC_087355.1, read as the reverse complement.
GCAGATTGACACAGTGACTGCAACAATGGGCTCAAGCATAACAATTGTGAGGATGGATCAGGACCGGGCAGTGTTTTGTTCTGTCGTACATAGGGTCGGTACGAGTTGGAACCAACTCGATGGCACCTAACAGCAACAACAACAGTGCCCTCCAGATTCATCCATGTCGTGAGATGTTTTGCAGATTCATCGTTGATCTTCATTGTTGCATAGTATTCCATTTTATGTTGGTACCATAGTTTGTTTATCCATTCATTCATCTGTTGATGGGCACTTAGGCTGTTTCCTTCTTTTCGCTTCATATAAATATTGTTTAGTGCAGAATATTGACAAGCAATTGAAAGGAAAATAATCATACATCACAAAAACTGAGTAGAATGTTCTAAGCATCGAGGTCAAATGGATTCTCTTTTCTTTGCTCTTACAGTGGCTCAGAATCATGCTTCGTTTTAGTTAGCTTCATATTTGGCTTTTAGTTTTCTTATTTTCATACTTTTTCATCCTAGAGTTTCTGTCTTTTTTTCCCTATGGACAAAAGAAGCATATAACTCCACATTATCTTCATTAACATCAAGATTATCAAGCTGCTTAATCACACTATTTAATAATGTGACTTCACTTTCTTCCTGAAGACTTGTCAGAGCTCTCTGATTTACTATTTTAATTTGGACTTGTCATTTTCTAAGCCTGTGCAACTTTTTCTTTTTTTAAATTGAGTTGTTGGGTTAGGTCCCCTGCTTATTGGGTCCCATGTTTTCCTTTTTTCTTGTATTCGTTTTTATCTTTTGACTTGCTGAAGTACCTTATATATATATTATTGTTGCAAAAATATAGGTAAGAAACATCTGCCAATTCAGTGTTTTTCCCTTTTGCTGAGGTACTTTTTAAAGAAATGTGTTTTCCAAAAAGATTGCGTGAGGGGTAATTTTTTTTGAGTTCTTGTATGTGAGACAGTGTCATCATTTTTACCCCACACTTCACTGAGAGTTTGACTGTGTACAGAATATTAGGTTCAAAATATTTTTTCCCTTAGAACTCTAAGAACTATTTTCTAGCACCCATTGTTGCTGATTCATGTGACACCAATCTAATTCTTACTCCTTTATAGTTAACCTTTTTTTTTTTTTTGTCTCTGGACAAAAGGATCTTCCTTTTACCCTTGGTATTCAGAAATTTCATGATAGTGTATCCTTATGTGGGTCTTTTTTATTTCTCTGCTCTGTACTTGCTGAGCCTTTATAATTTGAAGCCATATGTCTTTCTTCAGCTCTGGAAAATTTTCTTCTGTTATTTATTTCTTATTTTCTTACTGTTTTTATTTTCTGAAACTCATATGGGGGATACATCCTGCATAAGTCCATTATGTGGCTTTAACATATTGCTTATATTTTCCATTTCTTTGACTTTTGCTCTGTATTGTAGGAGATCTCCTTGACTTCTTTTTGTAGGTTTTATAAACAATATTTAAACCTTCAGTTATTTATTCAACAAATATTAACTAAGCACTTTCCCTGTGTCTGGCACAGTGCAAGGTACTGAGGAATAATGGTGAGTAAAACAATATGGTGCCTGCCCTTATGGAACTTACAGACTAGAGGGGAAAATGGACATTATTCCAAAAACCACACACTTAGAATGCTCCCTAGTAGAACGCAAACCCTATGAAAGCAGGGGTTTGTTTTGTTCACTGCTGTTTTCGCTGTGCCTAGAATGCTCACTACATTGTTAGTAAATATTTGTTGAACTTCTAATAATTCTTAGGAAGGAAAAATATAGAAAGCTCAAGAGTAGACATCTGGGAACCTAGCTTAGCCTTGAGGGTTGAGGGCTTCCCTGAGCAAGTGATGTTTGAGCCAAGACATGAAGGATGAGTAAGAATTAACTTGGAGGAGGTAGGAACAGATTGTTCCAAGGAGGAAGCCAGTGCCCAGGCATTGAGGGAGGAAAGAATGTGGCATGTTCTAGCAACTGAAAGGAGGTCAGAGTATTTGAAATAGTACAGAAAGAGAGGCAGGAGGAACATGGGACTGGAAAGGTCATCAGGGACTGTGTCTCACAGGGACTTAGGAAACATTTACAATGTCGTGGTCTTATCCTAAAGGCAGGTGGGAGCCATTGACGGGGTTTGAACAAGGGAAGGCCAAGATGAGACGAGATTTGTGTTTTAAAACTCTAGTCTATGAATTCATAGAGAAACCCATTGGCTGGCAGTTGCTGACATTCAGACATGAGAGGATGGTGGTTTTAGGTGATCATGTTGAAATAGGGTGAGCTGCACAGAATCAAGAACTAAGTAAACTTTTAGCAGAAAAACAGAGTGACACATAAAATAAAACCTATTACCCGTTAGATTGGTGCTCTACTCAAAAACCGTCTGTATGAGTACAAAAGGTCAACATTTCATCAGAGGCATGTCTGTGGAAGACAGCACCTATTGCCAAGAACTGAAATTGTGCCTCTGCAGAGGCGTAGCAGGGGAACATCTCCTGGAGCAATCTCTAAGTTGTGTCCCCTACCAGTTTGAGTGCCCAGGGGCAGTCTGTAAGTTGTACCCTGCCCCCCCATTTTCAAGATGAATAGACATTGATAGCAGCAAGGAGTCAGTAGAAATGCCTTCCCCCTCTTGTCCAGTTGCCTTAGTCAGGCACCTTTCATATTTGTGGTGCCTTGAAATGTCATTCTGCATCTCTTCTGGTGCCGCCTTGGACTTGCATCCAGGGGCAAGTGTCCCCTGCTCCCCCCTCACTATGCCTATGTGTCTGCTGTGGTTGAGGAAGGATGTTGGGCCATACTGGTTTAGTAGAAACTGCTCAGTGGTGCTCCTTCCCTTCAAGTGGCACCCAGGGCACATGCCATACCTGCCATACCTTAGATACGCCTCTGCTTCTTCTCATCCTTCTTTGCTGTAGCCACAGGCAGTCATAGACTATCTCTTAGTCCCAGCTTCAAAGCCCTAGGAAAGAGCATCTGATTGGTTCAGCTTGGATGAAACTGCCATCTTCGGCCCAGTTGACTGAGACCTGGAAGGTGGATTCATGTAGCACAAATATGGTTGCCGCAGAGAAGCTTTAAGAGTATGAAAGAAGGAAGTTCTCAGAAGAAAGGGATTGTTGTGAACCAAGCAAACACCACAAAAGTGTCTGCTAACCTTTGGCTATCCTGTCATCTCCCTGCCAAAGGGGCTCTGAGTTATGGTGACTTATGTTATTGATAGTCTCTGCTTCTAATACACTCACTAAGTTTTTCCTCTTTTACTCTATCTCATGGGTTCTACTTACCTATACTAACTAGTGTCTCATGTGTCTACTTACTGCCTGTCTCCATGCCTCTTAGCTTCTGTACCACTTTACTGTCTACATCTCTGTAAGTTAACAGAATTCACTTTCCCCAAAAGTAGATTGGATTGGATTGGACAATGAACCTCAACTGACCTGTAGCTCTCTTTGAATCAGTCATCAATCTATTGGCTCAGTCCACTGTGGCCAGGGTAGTGGGGTTACAAGGGCTACAGGATAGAAACCGCACAACCGATGTTCCCGGATAGAATGGGAGAGAAATGTAGACAATTCGAATTCTTAAAAGAAGCCAAACTTGCTGGAGCAGTAGAGACTAGAGGAACCCCTGAGACTGTTGCCCTAAGATACCCTTTAAACTTTGAATCGAAACTACTCCTGGAGGTCACTTTTTAGGTAAATAACAGATTGACTCATAAAATAAACAATATCACTCGTGAGTACTGTGCTCCTTCAAAAAAAATCATCTATATGAGATGAAATGATCAACATTTACCCTAAAGCAAAGATAAGAAGGTAAAGAGAGGGGTGGCAGGGAAGCTAGTTTAGGGAAACAGAACAACCAGAACGCAAACGATGAGAATGTTGACACATTGTGAAAAATGTAACCAATGTCTCTGAACAATATGTACAGAAATTGTTAAATGGGAATCTAATATGCTGTGTAAACTTCCACCAAAAACACAATAAAATATTATATATATGTGTGCATATATATAAATACATATATATAAAAAGAATAGAAACCAACAGTGAAAAACCGTCTCCTCCTGCTTTTCTTAGAGCCCTGGTGATACAGTGATTAAGAGCTCAGCTGCTAACCAAAAGGTGGGCAGTTAGAACCTACCAGTCGCTCCTTGGAAACCCTATGGGACAGTTCTACTCTGTCCTATAGGGTCGGTATGAGTTGGAATCAACTCAACAGCAATGGATTTAATCTGGTATTTCTGCTTTCCTCAGAAAAGAGCTATAGGCCTCACAGTTTTCCTTAAAAGGAAACAGAGCTTCTAGTACTCAGATCATGAAAGACCTGACCCCATCTTCAAATACTCTTTGGGCATAAAATGAGCTCTTGGGAATCTACTGATAGTACTTTTACACAAATAACATGCATGTTATACTTTTTTGTGCCAACCATGTACCCGTTCCTCCCCCGGTGTTTTTCATAAGCATGCTATGCTAATTTTTTTACATGTTGCTGCAGAAAGTTAGCATAGTGTGCTTATAAAAATACCTGGGTGGGGGGACATGGTTGGCAAAATGACGTATAACACATGAGTTAGTTGCATAAAATATGATATATGATCTCTTTTAATTTTAAAACAATAACTAATTTAGCATTTCATATACATTTAATAGTGATTTAATAAAATCATTACTGTACTATTCAGTATATTGTTGTACCTTCAGTGGGTATCTTAATAAGCCTTATTTTGCTCAGATACTTAGCTCTGAGAATCTTAAAGTAAAATGCAAAAAGTTATTGAAAGATTAAAGGAAAAAACTTCCCACACATTACATAATCACTATGACCACTACATATATTCTTGGTGACTGAAGCTTGACACCTTGGCGAAAAGTTGCGGTTCTTCTTATAAAATCCTCTGTGAATTACTTGTGTAAATAACTAGAGACAAGCAGTATACAAATATCTACTCTCTCTTCTGCCACGTACTGTAGAAATATAAGCTAGTTAATTTCAAACAACCCAACACCTGTATTCCCACCATAAATTAAGGAGAACTATAACATAAAAACATGAAATAAGAGGAAAGACTATAAACTGTGAACCAATGGGAGTTTTCACATCATGTTACATAAAACATCTTAAATATTTTGATCTCCTAGACACAAGCCCAACTTTTGATTCACTTATGACCTAAAACATCCATCACTGGTGAACACATCCTTATACCAAAGAAGCAGATCGCCTCTGTCAGGAAGTTCTCATCTTCCAGTAGAAAACAAACTCATCATTGGTGCCAGCCCAGGATAGTGCTTCTTGAATAGAGAAAACTCTATTAAGGGTATTGTGAGTTTTATTTGATTGTTAACCAAAGGATGGCAACCTCTGCCACATGTCACTAAATAAAGACTTCCTTTGGGGTCTCATTTGTATCCCTTAACTACAAAATTCTTTTTTTAAATGGTGGTGGAGCCCAACGTCATATACTCTTTCCATAAGGAGGAACACTAGTCAGAATTACTGTCATGGTTGGACCCAGAGGAAGTACTCCAGAACACCCAGGCTCAGAAATCAGAAGGGGAAGTAACCTGTCCAGAAAGAACTAGAGCCTTGTTTCTTGTAATGAACTCAAATGCCGTTAAGAAGTCCCTCCCTGCCCCAAGTGCCTCCCTCCCATCTTGTGGTATAAAACAGCTTATACCAAGTAAGAGTACAAAATAAACCCAACATTACTGTCTCTTGAGGCACCTGATCTAAAATTGAAGAAACCCTTATTAGTAAAGTCCAAAAGCAGCACATGATGTCCAGAAAATCTGGACTAAAGTGACAAAAAAGCAAAATAGAATATATGAATGCGAGAAACCCATTGACTTGAATTATTGTAAACCTAAATATAGAATTCTAGGTAAATCTTCCAGAATGATAAAGTCATGGGGAATAGTATAACCTCAGTTGTATATTTTGATATAACAAAGCACCACAAAAATAAGTGGCTTAAAACAACAATAATTTACTAGCTCACAATACTGTGGTCCACAGTTTGGACTAGCCTCATTGTGTGGTTCTTCTGGTCTCACCTGGGCTTGCCCATGTGGCAGCTATCAGCTGGAAGTTTGGCAAGGGCTAGGTGACCCTAAATGACCTCACTGTATGACTGGAAGTTAGTGCTGGCTGTCAGTTAGTGTTCTTTCCATGTGGTGTCTTGTGACCAAGGAGGCTAACCTTGACTTATCCCCATGGCAGCAGCAGCATTCCAAGAGAGCAAGACTGAAAGCTGCAAGGTCTGGAACTCTCAAAGCTTAAAATCCCACTATGTCTCTTTTGCCACATTCTGTTGGACAAAGAAAGTCACAAGGCCAGCCCACATTCAAGAAGATAGAAAATAGACTTTACCTATTGATGGGAGGGAGTCCCTGGGTGGTGAAAACAGTTAACGCACTCACTGCTAACCTAAAGGTTGGTGATTGGAGTCCACCAGGGGTGCCTCAGAAGAAAGGTCTGTGATATATCTCTGAGAAATCAGCCACTGAAAACCCTGTGGAGCACAGTTCTACTCTGACACACTATGAGTGAGAATCAACTTGACAACAACTGGTTTATTGATGGAAGGAGAGGCAAAGTCACATTGCTACACAAGCAAGAACCACATATTGATGAGCTTTATTCTCTCTAACACCTAATGTAAGGTTTGGTATACACAGTAGGTACTTCAAATCTGTTTCAAAAATCAAGAAACCTTCCAGAAGAAAATAACTTCTTGGAATTACTGAAGGTAGAATTCAAAATACTCGTATACAGAACTCTTCAAGAGATTAGGAAGGAGATCAGACAAAACACAGAACAAGCCAGGGAACACACAGACAAAACAATAGAGGAACTTAAAAAGGTTGTCAAGAGCATAGTGACAAATTTAACAGGCTGCAAGAATTTATAGAGAGATGGCAAACAGAAATCCAGAAGATTAACAATAAAATTTCAGAATTATACAACTCAATAGAAAGTCATAGAAGCAGAATTGAGGCAACGGAAGTCAGAATTAGTGAGACTGAAGACAAGGCACTTGACACCAACTTATTTGAAGAAAAATCAGATAAAAGAATTAAAAAAAAAATGAAGAAACCCTAAGAATTATATGGGACTCTAAAGAGGAATAACCTATGAGTGATTGGAGTGTCAGAACAGGAGGAGATAACAGAGAGTATAGTGAGAATTGTTGAAGATTTGTTGGCAGAAAACTTGCCTGATATCATGAAAAATGAGAAGGTATCTATCCAAGGAGCTCATTGAACCCCACATGTGATAGATCCCAAAAGAAAGTCAACAAAACATATTACAGTCAAACTTGCCAAAAACAAAGGTAAAGAGAGAATTTTAAGGGTGGCTGGGGATAAACAGAAAGTCACCTACTAAGCTCTGACTACTTGGCAGAAACCATGCAGGCAAGAAGGCAATGGGATGCCATATATAAAGCCTTGAACAAAAAAAAATGTCAGCCAAGAATTATACATTCAGTGAAACTGTCTCTCAAATATAATGATGAAATTAGGGCCTCTCCAGATAAACAGAAAGTTTAGGGAATTTGTAAAAACCGAAACAAAATTACAAGAAATACTGAAGGGAGTCCTCCAGTTAGAAAATCAGTAACATCAGATAACAACCCAAGACTAGAACACAGGAGAGAACAACTAGATATCAACCTAGCTAGGGAAGTCACAAAAATAAATCAAAGCTAAAACACTGAAAATAGGGGAACAGAGACGTCAATATATAAAAGATGACAATATTAAAATAAAAAAGAGGGACTAAAACATGTAGTCATAAATCTTTCATATGCAGTGGAAGTCAAGAAATAAAAGATTCTTTAAACTTAGAAAAATAGGGGTAAATATTAAAGTAACCACAAAGGAAGCTAACAATCCTACATATCAAAATAAAAAATAAGAAAAACATAAAGACTCAGCAAATACAAAATCAACAATGAAAAAGATGAAAAGAAAATACATAAAGTAAAATGTCTCAGCACAGAAAATTAAGCAAAAAAAAGAAACTGTCAACAACACACACACAAAGAGGCATCAAAATGACAGCACTAAACTCATACCAAATTTCTAGAAACACACTACATTAAGCTGAATGTAAATGGGCTGAATGCACGAATAAAGAGATAGAGAGTGGCAGAATGGATAAAAAACATGATCTGTCTATATGCTGCCTATGAGAGACACACCTTAGAGTTAAAGACACAAACTAAAACTCAAAGGATGGAAAAAAATATATCAAGCAAACAATCAAAAATGAGCAATAGTGGCAATATTAATCCTACAAAATAGACTTTAAAGCAATTTTCACCACAAAGGATAAGGAAGGACACTAGATAATGATTAAAGGATCAGTACACCAGGAGGACATAACCATAATAAACATTTACGTACCCAACGACAGGCTCCAAAATACGTAAAACAAATTCTAACAGCATTGAAAAGAGAAATAGCTCCAGAATAATAGTAGGAGACTTCAACACACCAGTTTCAGTGAAGGACAGAACATCCAGAAACAAGCTCACTAAAGACTTTGAAGACCTAAAAACCACAATGAACCAACTTGATCTTATAGACATGTACAGAACACTCCACCCGACAGCAGCCAAGTATACTTTCTTTTTCAACACACATGGAACATTCACCAGAATAGACCATATATTTAGGCCACAAAGCAAGACTTAACAGAATCTACAACACTGAAATGTTACAAAGCATCTTTTCTGACCATAAATCCATAAAAGTAGAAATCGGTAATGGCAAAAGCAAGGAAAAAAATTGAATACATGCAAACTGAACAATATCTTGCTCAAAAACTACTGGGTTATAGAAGAAATTAAGCATGGAATAAAGAAATTCACAGAATCAAATCCTACCAGAACCTTTGGAACACACCAAAAAATAGTGCTCAGAGGTCAGTTTATAGCAATAAATGTACACATTCAAAAAGAAGGGCTAAAAGACAGCCTGTTTAACAAATGGTGCCGGCATAACTGGATATCCATTTCTGAGAAAAAAAAAAAAAATGAAACAAGATCCATACCTCACACCATGCACAAAAACAAACTCAAAATGGATTGAAGATCTAAACATAAAATCTAAAACAATAAAGATCATGGCACAAAAAATAGGGGCAATGCTAGGAGCCCTAATACATGGCATAAACAGAAAACAAAACATAACTAACTGTACTAACAACAGAAGAGAAACTAGATAACTGGGAGCTCCTAAAAATCAAACACGCTTATCCAAAGACTTCACCAAAAGAGTAAAAAGACACCCTACAGACTGAGAAAAAATTTTTGGCTGTGACAAATCCGATCAGCGTCTAATCTCTAAAATCTACAAGATATTGCAAAACCTCAACAACAAAAAGACAAATAACCCCCAATTAGAAAATGGGCAAAGGATATGAATAGGTACTTCACCAAAGAAGACATTCAGGTGGCTACCAGATACTTGAGGAAGTGCTCACTATCATTAGCCATTAGAGAAATGCAAATCAAAACTATAATGAGATACCATCTCACCCGAACAAGGTTAGCATTAATCCAAAAAACACAGAATAATAAATGTTAGAGAGGTTGTGGAGAGACCGGAATACTAATACATTTGCAAAAAAAAAAATACACTGCTGGTAGGAATGTAAAATGGTACAACCACTTTGGAAATTGATGCGGCACTTCCTAAAAAAACAACAAAAATCAAACCAGAGTAGAACTGCCCAGTAGAGTTTCCAGGGAGCACCTGGCGGATTTGAACTGCTGACCCTTTGATTAGCAACCATAGCACTTAACCACTACACCACCAGGGTTTCTGGCAATACCATACTATCCAGTGATCCCACTCCTTGGAATATATCCTAGAGAAATAAGAGCTGTCACACGAATACATATATGCACACCCATGTTCATTGCAGCCACCCCATTAACTTGTTGTCTCCCAAATGCCCATACTTCTGAACCTTTGCATATGCTATTTTTCCTGGCTAGAATGCTTTTTATTTTCCGGATCCTGTCCACATGGTGGTACGTACAGTCACAGAACACTCACACCAATATATACATATGCAAGCACACACAAACCACTGCTTTAGATTTTCAAACATGAAATATGTGCCCTCCAATGACATGAAAGCATACATGAAGTCATAGTTGAGACTACAGTGTTTTTTCTCTCTCTCTCTCTCTCACACACACACACAGGTCCTGCTGGTTTCTATCCATGCTTCAAAACTTGGATTAAAGCTTTTTGTGACTTTTTCTCTGACCCACCGAAGCATCGTTAATCACTCCCCTCTTGCTGCCCCCACTATTCTGAGTATGCATCTCTGTGATAGTATCTGTCATGTCACTCTGCAGTGACAGTTTTTGATATAGGGGCTCTGGTTCTGAAGTCAAATTGCTTGAGTACATATAGCTCCATTACTGGGCTGTGGGGCCCTGGGCAAGTTACTTAATATCTCTGTGCCTCAGTTTCTAATTTGCAAAATGGGAATAGTATTAATAATAACCCATGGGGTTGTTGTGAAATGTTGCCCAGTCTTGTGCCATCTTCACGATTGCTGGTATGTTTGAGTCCATTGCTGCATCTATTGTGTCAATCCATCTCATCGAGTTTCCCTTATTTTTGCTGATTTTACTTTACCAGACATGATGCTCTTTTCTAGAGATTGGTCTTTCCTGAAGATGTGTCCAAAGTAAGTGAGCCAAAGTCCTGCCATCCTCACTTCTAAAGAACATCCTGGCTGTATGTCTTCTAAGAATGGTTTGTTCACTCTTCTGACACTCCATGGTATATTCAATATTCTTTGCCAGCACCACAGTTTGAACACATCAATTCTTTTTCTGTCTTCCTTTTTCATTAACCAACTTTCTCATGCACAGGAGGCAATTAAAAAGACTATGGCTTGAGTCAGGCACACCTTAGTCATCAAAGCCACACCTTTGCTTTTAAAACTTCAAAGAGATCATTTGCAGAAGATATGCCCAACGCAATATGCTCTTTTATTTCTTGACAGCTTCCATGAATGTTGATTGTTGATCCAAGGTCAAGGTTGTGCATGCTGTTAATTTATTCAGTTATTCAATAGGCACATCTTGAGTCCCTTCTGTATGCTGGGTTTACTGTTAGGGGCTGGATGCAGAGATGGACATGATAGAGTCCCTGCTTTGGAGAAGCTCCCAGTCTCTTGAAGAGGGCAGACATATATGTGCTGCATTTGTAACTGATAACATTAGTTACATTGTCCGATTCCATTCACTCATCTCCTGCTCTGCTCCTCTTGGGTGTGAGGCAGTGGAACCAGTGCCAATATCAACCCTTAGGAGCTGTGGAGAATCTTATCATACAGGCCAGGATGGTAGATAAGAGTTAGACAGACTGAATCTGCCAATTCCTAGCTATTATATCTTCCCCCATAATCACAGTTTCTGTTATCTGTAAAATGGGAATAATAGCAGTATCTACTTCATAGAGCTGTGAGGATTAAATTTGATAACACGTGTTAGTACCTGGCACACATTATTCCATCAGTTAGCTTCACCATCTTTAATGAATGTACCATTCATTCTGGATTAAAATCATACCGTGCTTATGTTGAGAACACAGCATATGCATTTATTAGTTAAAGATTGCTGCCATATTTTCAATTGATTATGAAGGAATCTTCTTTAAAAATAACAGTAACAGACGTACAACTTTTTTATCAATTAAGGGTTGGATTCATTTTCCTTTTTAAAAAAATTCTGGATGATATTCATTGCAGGCATGAGTTAAATGCATCCTATCAAAGCCTAAAAGTCTTGTTCCTTTTTAAGTGTTGGAGAAATCATCCAATTCTTTAAATAAAGATTTAGGCAATCAGGAAGATGGTGAGATTAAGCAATCTAAGCAGGCAAACAGGAATTCTTAACCATTTATGAAAGATGTTAAATGCTCATGTCTTCAATCCAACTATTCATTCTTTTGACCTTTCTTATCACTGAAGAATTTTTGTGTAGCTGTATTTGGTTAAACTGAGGCCTGTGCCTTAGACTGGTTTTGGTTGCTTGGGTTAAGTAGTCTCACTAATCTTTCTGTTGCTGAAACAAGGGCCCCAGAGAAAACATTGTGTTTGCAGGAAACCGAATATACGTTGGGCCAAAGCTTTTAATGCAACTCCTGGATGACCTTCTCATGGATTTGGAAACTTCTGGGTAAAGCAACACCAGATTTTAAGCTCCTTGAGGACAGAAGCTTTGTCTTATATAACTCTATATCTCTGGGGCTCACAATATTGCTTAGTAATAACAAATTCTCAATATATATTTGCTCAGCTCACACTGTTGAACAATAGTTTAGTTGGGGATAAAATTCCATCCAGTTTGACAGTTATTTCTTAATATGTTTGAACTTATTGTGCAACTGTCTGCTGGCTTCTTGGTTATTTTTGAGAAGTCTGCTGTCAATCTAATTGTCATTCCTCTCCTCCCCAGCGATAATCTCTTTTCTTAAATTGGTGGATATCTTTCTCATCCATGTTCTTATACTTTCAAAACATATGGTGTGGTTTTTGTGTTTTTAAAAATTTATATAAATTATTGCCCTGTAGATGTACTGCAATTTGATTTTTCTAGTCACCATTGTGGTCTCAATATTATCCACATTGATACAGGTAGATACAATTCTGTAAGTATACTGCAGTGCATTTATTTATGACCCCTGTTGATGACCATTTTGAGTGGTTTCTAATTGTTCCTGTCACAGACAGTGCTTTGATGAGCTTCTTTGTGTTTGTCTCCTGGTGCACTATGTAAGATGCATATTTAGAAGAGTAATTGCTGGGTTACAAAGGGTATGCATATCTTGGATGTTGATGGTTGCTCTCCAACGTGGCTCTTGACTTACATCCCCACCAGCAGAGCATGAGAGCTCCCCTTGCCCCACATCTTCACCAACTATGGTGTTATCAGACTTCTGAGTGGGAATGCCCTTGACCCCTACTTTATGCTTCCTCTCTAGGATCACCTCCCTCCTTTCTTTTTGAAGTTTTATTACAATGTCACTCTTTTTTTTTCTCTCTCTCTTTGTCTGTGTGTAGTTAATTATCCCTTTTTTAAAAAGCATTAACCCCCCCCATATCCCACAACACCCCCCCCCACCTCTGGCAACCTTTAATCTACTTTTATCTCTATGCTTTCACCTGTTCTAGATATTTCTTATAAGTGGGATCATACAATGTTTCGTCTTTTATGTCTGTCTTTTTTCATTTAGTGTAATATTTTCAAGGTTCATCCATATCACTGTATGTATCAGAACTTCATTTTTATTTATGGCTGAATTCTATTATATGCTTATACCACATTTTGCTTATTCATTCATCTGTTGCTGGACAACTTGGGTTGATTCCACCTTTTGGCTATTGTGAATAATGCTGCAATGAACACTGGTGTTCAAATACGTATTTGAGTCTCTGCTTTCAAGTCTTTTGCGTATGTACCTAGGAGTGGAATTGCTGGGTTGCATGACAATTCCATGTTTAACTTTTTGAGGAACCATCAAACTGTTTTCCATAGCGGCTGTACCATATTACATTCCCACCAGCAATGCGCAAGGGCTCTAATTTCTCCACATCTTCTCCAACACTTGTTAGTTTTCGTTTTTCTAATAATAGCCATCTTAGTGGGTGCGAAGTGGTATCTCATTTTGATTTGCATTCCCCTAATGACCAGTGATGTTAAGCATTTCTTCATGTGCTTGTTGGCCATTTATATCATTATCTGCTTTTGATGGGAAGACTAAAGAGTGGCATGCTCAGAGACAGAATGAATGAATGAATGTGATGACCCTTATTTATTTATTATTTCCTCTACCAGAATAAAGAAGCCCTGGGGGCACAGTGGTTAGGTGCTCAACTGCTAACTGAAAGGTTAATGGTTTGAATCTACAAGCTGCTCTGTGGGAGGAAGATGTGGCAGTCTGCTTCCGTAAAGATTACAGCCTTGAAACCCTATGGGGCAGCTCTACTCTGTCCTATTGGATTGCCCTGAGTCGGAATCGGCTCGATGGCAATGGGTACGGGGCTACCAGAAAGTAAGTTCCATGCCTGTGTGGACCTTATCCTTAGCTCCTAGAATAGGTCCTGGTATATGGTTGTTGTTGTTAGCTGCCACTGAGTCAGCCCCCTACTCACGGTGACTCCATGTACAACAGAACAAAATGCTGCTTGGTCCTGTGCCATCCCATGATTGGTTGCGGATCAGTCTGGGTCAGAATGTTATGCTACATATGGTTTTCACTGGCTGATTTTTGGAAGTAGATCGCCAGGCCTTTCTTTCTAGCCCATCTTAGTCTGGAAGCTCTCCTGAAACCTGTTTAGCCTTATAGCAGCACACACTGACATGAGTGATAGTTGCTTGAGGTGCACTGGCTGGGAATTGAACCCAGGTTACCTGTATGGAAGGTTAGAATTCTACCACTGAGCTAGCACTGCTCAATGATTATTTGTTGTTTAATGAATGAGTGAAAAGACCTGGGCAGAAAATGTCTGCTGTCTCAGGAAGCTCTCCTCAGCCTTCTGAGATACTCTGCACTTCTGCATGTAGCCTGCAGGGTTTTAGAAGGAAGGAAGGGCTTTAGCAAGCCCTGCCACTGGAGCCATAAAAGCCTGCAGTGGACTGGGCTGATGGGTTGGAGGAGGGGTGGTAGCTATGATTTTTTTTTTTTTTTTTCCAATGGAAAATTAAATCTGCTTGCAGGCGTCTGATGAGAAGCTGGGGGCTGGTCCGAAGCAGACCCAGCTGGAGGGAACGTCCATCTGGATCTTGTAGGCCTCTGGATGTTGAGAGGTTATTCTTAGCCATCTTTTCTTTGGTCTTTATTTTCCTTAATCAGGGCTCTCTTGATTTTGCAATTGGAGTCTTTTTTTCCTCTTCCCTCTATAAAGCAATGATTTTCCATATAGTAATTCTTTCCTTTTTTAGACTTCCCAGAGTGGGTGGGTGGTTCTTTTTGTGCTCCGACACTTTGTGCATTGCCTCCCACCTGACTCCTCCCCTGAGTGTTTTTGTGGCTGGTAGAGACCTATTATGTATGCTGGGTAGTTGGCCCCATCTCCTTGTTTGTTTATAAAGAACTTAACCATACCACTCTCTTTGCTAATTATTTGTTCCCAGTAACATCTAATATGAGTACATTTCCCACCCGTCCTCCCTCCACCCCACGTGTCCTGAATTCTACTGGATTAATTTAACTTGAGGCTTAAGAGGCAGCAAAACCAAGGGCAGGTGGCTGAGCTCCAGTCCTTGGCTCCTGCGTCATAATCATAATCACTGGCATTGACACGGTCGGTGCTCTGTGGCTAACAAAGCACTCCATACTGACTAGCTCATTTAGTCCTCAGAACAGCAGAAGCCAAGGGCCTCTGCGGTTCAGTGACATCTCCAGCCACAAATGGCTAAGAGAGGAATGGCCTAGGTTTGAGCCTGGTTTTCTGACTCCAAATCCTTCACTTTCCCTTTAGTCCCTGCAGGGGTCACAAAGTCAAATGCCTTTGGGGACCAGGCACCAAACACACACACAAAAAAAGACAAACCCAGGCAGATACTATAAATGAGAGAAGCTGGCTGAGGTAGAATACACTAGGGAGTTATGAGGAGTGTGGGGAACTGGAGGCCACAAGCCTTGCTTGCCTAGAGACATTAAAATGCCCAACATTTAAAAAGCAATTAAAAAACCCCACTTATCACTTATACATTCCCCAGTCTAAAAGCTACCCCTTTGGTGGGAAAAGGGAGGGGGCGTGTGGTGTCACCTTTACCACTGAACAGCATTTACTTAGAGGCATGGGTAAGCACTCCCTTGGTTGTGGCAAGTCTACAATATAGACAAGGCAGGATAGTATGTGAAAGATTAAGTGTGTGGTTTTGTTTCTTTTAAGATAGCATTATGGCTGTTAGGATAGTGTTGCCGTCCCAGAAACTTCCAGATCCTGTGCCCACCCGTCATCTCTCCTCTAGAATTTCTGAGGGATGGGATTCAAAGGCATATTTTACTAATGGTTGTGCAAGCCACTGATGCCGTAATGCACAGCTCTGGGCAAAGGTTCTACTCCTCCTTCCCTTCCTCTTCCTCCCTTTCTCATGAAACCATGGGACCTGCTTGCTCAGGTGCTCGTGCTGAGAGAAAGACAGTGACAGTGACGCAGAGATGAGCAGGCCCTCAAACGGACCCAAGTTTACTTTCTCACCCAGGGCATGCAACCAAGAGAAAATGTGGCCCAGCGAAGGTCATGGGCTTTGGCTGATCAGATAAAAAATTTCTTCTCTTTCGAGGGGCATTAGAAAGGGAGTAGAAGGAGCCCTGGTGAGGCAAAGGTTAAGCAGGCTGCTGCTAACTGAAAGGTTGGCAGTTCAAACCCACCCAGCTGCCGTGACCTAGTGATCTGCTCCTGTAAAGATTTTAGCCTAGAAAACCCTATGGGGCAGTTGTACTCTGTCACATGGAGTCACTATGAGTTGAAATTGACTCAAGGGCCCCTAAAAACAACAACAAAGAAAAGGAGTGGGCTAAGGTTGGGCTAGCCTGAGAACAGATCAGTGGTTAAGACTGTTGCCTCAGAGAACACAGCTCTGCCACCAAGTATCTCTGTGACCTTGGACAAGCTATTTAACCTTATTCCTCCGTATCACCATCCATAAAATGTTTCATTCGGTTGTAATCAGAATTAATTGAGATAAAACCAAAACAGAACAAAAAAACCTATTGCCGTCGAGTCGATTCTGACTCATAGCAACCATTATTCAATAAATTCTACTTATTTTTGTTGCTTCCTGTCTATGCTCTTGAGCTCTTCATTTTAGCTAGAACCTGAGGAAGCCTTCGAATGCCGGCAGAAAGAATATGGAGAGAATAATTCGTAGAACAAGAAACTACAATATTCTACCAATTTTTCCTCTTTAGAACTTGCCACTTGTCCAAATGCCCTGATCCCACCTTTTTCCTCCAGCTCCATATCCTCAGATGGTCCCAGTGAGACAGAATCCTGGACAAGGTAGCTGGGACTCTGCTGGATAAGATTTGGCTCTCACATTTGCTTTTTGTGTGGTGAACTGTGATTTTTCTCCAAATATCCACTCCAACTTAACTGCCATCCAGCTGAAACTTTCCTGAAGTCATTGCTTTTCTCATTTGCCTTTATCTGCTTCCTTTTGGGACAGCAAATTTAAAAAGTCAGATTCTTCTACTGGAGCACAACAGATAGTTGCTGTACTCACTCAGTTGGGGACTGAAAGCCCTTCCTCCAATCTTTAGAGTTTATTTTCTTTGGTGTGATAAACCAATGAAAAACAACTCATTATTTATATTGTGCAGACAGAGAATTAGGTTCTTATTAACCTGAAGAATGAGGTTCTTTATCAACAAGCAATAATAGAATTGAGAGAGCATATGATATGCATATGAACTCTGTTTTATTATTTTACTTTTCACCCCACAATGTTTCTATTGAGACCAGCTGACAGAGTAGGAAGCGCAGCACGGGAAAAGCACAGATAATTCTGAAAAGCAGAGCACTGATGAATTACTTTACATGTGTTTTACAATGCAGCCAGGGATATACTGTTGGAGTAAGTGAGAGTCTTTTTCTTTTTCTCTGTCTTTCTAGCTCTGTTTTTCTCTATCACTCTCTTTCTCTTTCTTTTTTTCTCCCTGTCCTCTCCTTTCCCCATTTCTGTAGACATCTCCTCCTGGTTAAGTCCAGAAGGAAAACTTGATGGAAGTAAAAGGCACCAGGTTCTAGTTCTAGCTCTGCCATTTATTAACAGAGTGGTCTTCATCTCTCTGGGTCTCAGCTTCCTTAGGTATAAGTAGAAGGTTGGGGCCAGGGCACCTGGGATTAGAGGAGCTCTAAATTTTCACTGGAGTTTCTGGTTGGTGCAAATGGTTAACGTGGTCAGTTGCTAACTGAAAGGTTGAAAGGTTGAGTTCACCCAGAGGTGCCGTGGAAGAAAGGCCTGGAGATCTACTTCTGAAAAAGCAGCCACTGAAAACCCTATGGAGCATAATTCTACTCTGATACACATGGGTCACCATGAGTTGGAGTCAGCTTGATGACAACTGTATTTTTTTGTTTTGTTTTGTTTGTTTTCATTACTCTGTGAATTCCACCCCCAAATACATCATCTGGGAAATGCCCATGTCCCCAGGAAGAAGTCATCAAAACCCTTTACCTGGCAGTGCAGGGCAAATAATCAGGCAAACCAGGTTTTAAATCCTGACCCTCCCACTTATGGGAGCTGTGTGACCTTGGGCAATTTCTCTGGCTGAGCATCATTTCATCATTTTCCATCTCCACAGAAAGGGGGATGCAATATATCCACCTTGGAGAACTGCGGGCAGAATTAAAGACCTAAGGGTCTTTACTGAGTACATAGGGTACTCAGTAAATGGTAGTACCCATTATCCTCAGGTTGATTTCGACTCATAGTAACTCTATAGAACAGAGTAGAACTGCCCCATAGGGTTTCCAAAGCTGTAATCTTCATGAAAGCAGTCTGGCACATCTTCCTCCCAGGGAAGAGCTGGTGGCTTCAAATTGCCCACCTTCCAGTTAGCAGCAGAGCTCCTTTGCCACTGTGCCACCAGGGCTCCTTAAATGGTAGTAGTTGGTGTTATTATCATCCTGCGTCCTTTATTCACAGGAGTCTCTCTCAGGCTCAGTGCTTCTCCCCATGGCTGGGAGGCACTGGCTCCATGCCTGAGGCCCAGCCTTAAGAGGGACCCTGGTCCAGAGATGCTGCTGATGGGGGACGGTGATCAAATTCCTGCACTGAGGAACCTCGGCACCCTGGCCCAGAGCAGGGGGCCGGCAACATTTAGCACAATCTGCTTGGATCCCAAATTAAGTTATTTTTCGAAACTGCCCTTTTCAAGGTCTTGTCCCTTCTCCTGCCCCTCTGTGGCCCCTTCTGTCTGGGTCCCGTCCAAACAAGGGAAACAGAGCAGTGTGGTGTTTCCACCTCCATCTCATCCTGAGAAAAGGTAACGGGGGGATGAAGAGGCTGTTTTCCTTGCATGAGGGGAGGCTAAAAACAAAAACAAAAAAAACAACCTCTGGCCACTCAAGGTGGCTGCAGCCAGCTCTAGGAGGCTAAAGTCTCCCTCACAGCAGGCTGATCCTGATGTTCTTGGCACAACTGGGCTTGCAACTCAAACCTGCCTCTCCCTCCATCCTTTATTTATCCCGACAGTTCTCAAGTGCTTTGCTGGGAACGGCGATTAAGCCGTACTTAATGTATTTTTCCATTTTCCTGTCTACATCTGGTAAAAATAAAAAGAAACGAAAAAGAGGAGACCCGGGGATGAACTATTATTATGTTTTAAAAGTGAGAGAGAGGAGGTCACATGTCTGCGAGTAACTGATTTAGTGTGAAGTGGCTGCAACTCGGAGTTTGCTGCAGAGCCGCCCCCTCCCGGCGGGGGCGCTGACGTCACGGAAAAGCCGGGCCTCGGGGCGGCGGGGCTCGCTATAAAGGCCGGGGCGCCGCGCGCGCGGCAGGCGGCGGAGCGCGGTCACGGCGAGCACCGTTCCCAGCGCGCTCCGGGATCGCGCCGCGGACGCACACACGGACGCCCACCCGGCTGACCCGGCTGACCCGGCCGTGCCAAGTAAGCAGGGGGCGGCCGGGGAGGGGCTCTCCCAACTCCGCAGGGAGTTAGGGGGAGAAGTTCCGCAGAACTTGGAAGTTGAGAAAAGAGCCTGGGCTGTGCTCTCGGCGCTCAGGTTTTCTGGCAGCGAGCAGAGTTTAAGGTGCAAAGGCTGCCGCTTCTCGTCAGCAGGTTCCTTGGTTCCCTTCTGTAGGACGGTCACCTCCTACAGCGTCTATGTCAGATGGCAGCGCTCAATGACACTTTATGCTTTTGTTGTTTGAATGCAAGCCTGCCACCCAAGGCGCTGCTTTCACCAGCCAGCCATCCTGTTTAGTGGCCGAGGTGTTGGGGTGCGGGTGTGAGCGGAGATGGAATGTGTGTATTTCTCACCAGGTAGCGGGGAACAGACTCCACGTAGGGGGGAGGGAGTCGCTCAAAGGGGAAGTTGTAGCCAAATTGTCGAATGTCATTTAGGAGAGTCTTCGGACTTCTGATTTGCATCAAGAAGGTGGAAATCTGAGTGAAATGAAGGAACTCTCAGAGCCGACGCGGTTTACTAAGAGTGGATGGAGCATTTTCTCTGCAAATCTGTTAGGTCTCAACGTGGCCAGGTCATTTCCGTGCCAGAATGACGAGGCTTGGGCTGAGATGTTTTAAATGGGATTTCTGTGGTCAGGAGGGCAGAGCTGGGACAACCTCAAACAGAGATTCCCTCGTCCCCAAATAATAGCCTAGTCAGGGGGCTGGACAGCATCAAGGCAACTTTACTAAACATGGAAGTTCCAATAAGTGCGTGTCCAGTCCAGGCGGGGAGAGTGACGTCATTGCCACGTGTTTCCCACCAAGGCACAAAAGCCTGCTGGACGCCGGGTGCAATTAAGAGCCCTGTTTAGACAAGAGCCGTTAACCTGGCCCGCTGGTGTCCAGCTCCATTAACTTGTTGCTTTTCAAACCTTAGCTGGAGGCTGTTGGCTCCTTCTGGCTGCTTCTGTGCCTGCTCTGAGCGGGGATCCCAAGGCTTCTCTGAGGATGGAGGAAGCCCGGGGCCAGTGGGGACTGATAAGGGTATTTTTTTTCTCTTTTCAAAAATGACATTCTAGAAAGCCTGCCTGAGGAGCTGGTTACTAATAGTGAGGAGTGTTTTGTGTATGTGTCCAGTTGAAAGCCTGGCTGGTTTGGGGTTTGGGACTGATTCACTGGTATTTCTCATATTAGGGATACTCATTTCTTACCTCATCTAATAAAATGCCATTGATGACCGAGCTTGTGTTTGAGTCCCCTGAGCTCATGCTTACTAATGCTGTCATCTTGGCCACTCTGCTCTCCAGGACCCAACGATGACTCTGAATAATGTCACCCTGCGCCAGGGCACTGTGGGCAGCCAGCCGCAGCAGCAGCGCTGGAGCATCCCGGCCGATGGCAGGCATTTGATGGTCCAGAAGGAGCCCCACCACCACAACCGTCACTCTGCTAACCCCGAGGACCACTGCCGCCGTAGCTGGTCCTCTGACTCCACAGACTCAGTCATCTCCTCCGAGTCAGGGAACACCTACTACCGGGTGGTGCTCATGGGGGAGCAGGGGGTGGGCAAGTCCACTCTGGCCAACATCTTTGCAGGTGTGCACGACAGTATGGACAGCGACTGCGACGTGCTGGGAGGTAGGTGGTCTGTCCATCCGCAGTGGTCCAGGCAGAGAGAGTGAGCGTTATTTTTCTGCAGAGTTGGGAGCTGAGATTATGCGTTTTCTTGGTGCTAGTTGGGGAGCTGAGTCCTCAGCAAAACCCTGGCACAGGACTTCGGGCAAGCAAATGAGAATGCTTGTAGACAAAGATCAGAATCTCTTGAGCCTGGGCCAGATAGCGAATTTCTTAGATTCCAACTCTTAAGGGGCTGGGGTAGCTGATTAAAGAGGGCAGAGCAAGAGGGTCAGGGTCGAACTGCTCACTTGACTTTGATCTGGACTGGCTCTCTCCCTTTCCTTGCCTTCGTCCTTCCCCGAGTGTTTGTTTTGAAAAGCGTTCTGCACGCCTTGGAGGAGGATGGACTGTGGTGAAGGTGAGGTCTCCCTATGCCTATGCCCGAGGGGCACCTTCTTCCAGGAGTTCAAGTACAGGCACAGCCTTGTTTCCATGGTGATAACTAAACCAAACCAATCTGAAAAACTGTGAGGATGGTGTCATTAGTGCTTTTTCCACCAATATTAGAGTCTTTTGAGGGTGTAAAATAGGTCAAAGTCTGTACTTGAAATAGTGCAATAATTTTTTTAAATTTGAAGAATGATACTGTAAATACTTCGCATGTATGGAGTGTTAGAGCCTTACAGTTTTTCCAAAACAGTTTTCCCTGTATAATCTCATTTAGGTATTTATTTTTACTGTTTATAAAACTAGTGTGAGGTGGCATTAGCTCATAAATAGATGTAGTCTTCAACTACGTGTAAAATACAGCCCTATATTTTGAGAAGTAATACGCGGATCCTAATTGCCAATGGTATTCGTACAGCGTCTTTCTGCCACAGAGTCAGAATCTTAGCAGGCATGGCCAGGGTATCACATGCCCCTATTTACAGCTGTAGAAATGAAGTCCAGTGTTTGCCCAAGTCATATGGTCTGTCAGTCCTTTCAATTGCGACTCACAACTGAATCACAGGTTCCTCCAGTAGGAAGATACCTTAGTGATGACTCACTTGAACCCTCCACTTAATGCATACGAGCCCTACTCC
The DNA here is from genome assembly GCF_030014295.1 of Loxodonta africana. Lineage (NCBI taxonomy): Eukaryota > Metazoa > Chordata > Mammalia > Proboscidea > Elephantidae > Loxodonta > Loxodonta africana. The sequence continues at coordinate 44,929,186 of NC_087355.1, read as the reverse complement.
TCACTGCCAACATTTTATTCTTGTTCAACTAAACGTCTTATTCTTCTTGACTATGTTCAGTGTCAGGGAGTTCACTACTTCTTGAGGCAGCTCAGACAACTGGGGCGTTAAGTGATGACTCATCGATGTCACATTGATTTCTCTCCTCACTTCCGGAATCTCAGGGACTGTAGCTAAACCAAGAGCCAAGGGAGAAATAGGGCCAGTATTGGACAATTTGAACCTCTCTTTCTTTACAAAGGCTGAGGGGTGGCTGTTCCTAGAAAAAGAGGAAAGGGAGGAAGGAACTAACTTTTAGAATAATCATTTGCAATAAAGAGGCGCTTTTGATTTTTTTTTTCTATTGATGTTCACAAAATTCCTGTACTCATATAAGTAAACTGAGTCTCAGAGAGGCCAAGTGACTTGTCTAGAATCACCCAGTGGTGAAGCTGGGATTAGAATTTGGGACTTTAGCATCTTAGCTCAGTGCTTTTCTCATTCTGTCATTTATAGGACACTTCTATATGCCAGACACTGTGCTGTATACTTCCCACATTTATTTTTGAGAACACAAAAATTGAACCAATTTGGTACTGATACCCCATTTTACAGGTAAAGAAATGGAGGCTTACAAAGTCAAGTGACTCTCCCAGGGTGAAAAAGCTAGCACATGGTATGAGCAGGATTCAAATCTAGTTGTATTTGACCCAAATTTTGTGATCTTTCACTGTACTGTGCACCCCAGGTCTAGCTCCCAAACACTGTTAAATACTGTAGCCATTTGGTTGGCATCAACCACATGCCTGGCTCTGTGCTAGGCTCTGCAGTACACAGTGATGGATAGGTACAGTCTTTCTTAGCAAGGAGCTCAGTGTCAGGGGCAATAATTCAGAGCAGGGTAAAATTAATAAGTATCTTGAGAAGTAACAATATAGTGCTTTGGAGGTTGAGATAAGGAAGACATCACCCAAGAGGTTTTTTTTTTTGAGGGAGAAATTGAAAAAGTTAATGGATAGTAGGCTTTTAAAAATGTTTTTTGATTAGAATGGAGTGGTGTCTATCCAGAGGGTGGTATCCCAATAGGCATAGAGTGTTAAGAAGGCCAACTCATACCTAGAATTTGGAAAGACAAGCTTGTATATTTGGGAAATTTCTTTGTGTAATTAGAGAGAGAAAGGGAAATAGAATGCCTTATCTCAAACAGAATCTTTGACAATGAGAAACTTCTCTGGTAACCCGTCCAATCCAATGTGTCCTGTTGAGTAACTTAATTTATACCATCTAAAAAAATTAAAAAAAAAAAATTTTTTTTTTTTTAGGATTACATCCCTTATCTGAAGGCAGCTGTTGGAATCACTGGTTTGTGTTTCCCAAGGGGAAGGTTTAGCTTTTCCAAGGCATGCCCCACATTGTTTTTTTCTGGCATTACCCATAAGAAAAAAAAAAATCTATGTAATATTCTTGTTAGTATTTCTCTTAATAAAGATGGATGTTATTACAGTTATATTGCAATAATCTTATGACTGTCTGCTACACACTTAATGTTGTTCCTTCATTCATTCATCCTTAAACAATTACTGAACAACTAGCATGAGGCTCCTTCCCTAAAGATGCTCAAAGTATGCAGTGACGATCAGGTATATACCAACTACCAATCAAGGTGGAGTGTGATAAGACCCTTGAAAGAGATACAAAAAGGATGTTCTAGGAATTCAGAGGAGAAAAGATTCCTTCTGGCTGTGGGAGTCAGAAAAGGCTTTAGGCAAGAGGTGGTCTCTGAGCTGCATCCCAAGGCCAACCAGGATTTGGAAGCCCTCAGTTAGGGAAGAAGGCGCTCCACACAAACACTGACTGGGAGCACTGGACTTGGAGACTGATGATGTGTGTTTGAACTTCAGCTCTGACATTGACTTAGCTGGGTGCCCTTGGGCAAACTACTCTTCCTCCTCAGGCTTCTTAATTAGTAAAATAGGAATAATATCTGCTTCGTAGAATGTTATGGTGGCACAGTGGTTAAGTGCTTGGCTACTAACCAAAAGGTTGGTGGTTCAAACCCACCAACCTCTCTGCAGGAGAAAAATGTGGCAGTCTGCTTCCGTAATGATTACAGCCTTGGAAGCCCCACGGGAGAGTTCTACACTGTCCCATAAGGTCGCTATGAGCCTAAATCGACTCGATGGCAGCGGGTTTTTTGTTCATTTTGTTTTGTTTTTGAGGGCTAAAGGAAATAGATAACATACATTTAGCATATAGCATAGTACCTGGCACATAGTAAATGCAGACTAAACATTAGTTAGAGCTGATTCTGAATCTACCGTTTCCTTTCCGTGTGTTTTATCTTCGAAACCTCTCAAGTTTCATTGCTTTAGGCCTCCACCCACTCTGGTCACTCTTGGCTGGGGCCCTCTGAGACACGCAGAGGAGATGTAAGCCACTAGAGGAGAGGATGGCATTCCCAGAGCAAGTGCTTCTTCCAGGGTCCCTTGGACTATGAATGCTGAAAACAGTTCAAGGTTTGGGGGAGAGGGATGCTGGAGGTTCTGAATTTTTGAGTGGCTGCAGGGTCCATTTCCAGCATATGAGAGAGCTCCTGTCTGGCTTCCACACACAGCCCTGAGCTGGTCTTGGGCTGTGTGTGTGGGGAGGGGACTCCAAACACAAAGGGAATCAGATGAACAAAGACAAGCAGAGGTAAGCTAGCCCAGGGAAAATGGCTACGGACCACGATCACTCAGAGCCTCTCTCCGCGCCATCAGGATGATCCCTCTTGCTGTGGAGGGGATGCACACCCTGCCCCCCCCAGGCGTCCATCTAAAGCATGGAAGGTGTGAGGATGGCCCAGGCTACTGGAAACCCCAAAGACCCATAGGCCTCAAACCTTTCTCCACAAACCTTAATCAGTTGTCATTGAGTCAGCTCTGACTTGTGGCAGTCTGTTTTGTGTCAGGGTAGAACTGTGCTCCCTAGGGTTTTCAACGGGTGATTTTTCAGAAGTAGATTGTCAGGCCTTTCCTTTGAGGCACCTCTGGGTGAACATGAACCGCCAACCTTTCTGTTAGCAGCTGAGCTCAGTTAACCGGTTGCATTACCCAAGGACTCCCCCCAAACCTTAACCCAGAGCAAATTTCAAAGAGCTCTTAGAGTTTCTTATTTTATTTTCCCTCTTAGTACCTGATTAGCACTTTGAAAGGCTGAAAGGTGAGTGACGAAGGAAGAAAAACCTAGCTTTCTTTTGTTACCCGTAGGCTTATCCCTGGTAAGTTGAAGGCCTCAAAGGGAGGCAATGTGTGTTTGAAGAATCCTTGGGGCACACTGCCAGAGGCAATATATAAACCCTGGTGCCACATGGATGAAACAGGGTGGAGATGCATTGTGTTAGGCTCCTGGTTCTGAGCACAGTGATTTGTAGGTTGAGGTTAATGCCAGACAGGAAGCTTCCAGAATGGCAAAGCATTTTGATTCTGCTTTCGTGGCTATAATCCATAATCTTTTTCTCTAGGTATGTTCTCATGTCCCTTAAACCAAGAGAAAGTTTGAGTCGCCTTTTTTCCGTAGTTATTGGATGCATGCAGTATGTTTCTATCTGAACTGCTTGGGATTCGAGTGATTCCCTTGCACCTGCTCCTTTTAGCTGCCTTTGGGTGGGAAGTGGAGGGCTGAGGGTAGAGCAGGTGGTTTATTGTAAGAGTTTTCTGAGCGTGAGAAGTGGTTTCAGAAAAGAGATTAAAAACTATGGTTTTCAGTAGGGGTCAGTGAGCCCCTTGATTTGTGCTGCCCAGGCTCTACTGATTTGCATACAGTTGTATAAATTTGCATATTGAGGTTATGAGGCCCTACCTTCCACTAAATCAAAGAGGGTGTCCCACTGTGAGCTCATCCATGCTGTATTTTTGTGGACACAGCACACATTCTGGGCATTAACAGATTTTTAATCCAATCAGTGGGAAGCAATTACCATTGATGAAAAGCATGACCCTTTAAGAGGTGGGGGACCTGAGAGAAAGACCCAGCCATCTGTATACTTAATGGTAGTTAACTTTCTTCTCATTTGTCCACTTCTTCCCTCCTGATTGTTCCAGTCCCAAGATGAAAAAACATTAAACAGAAGTATTGCTTTTCATAAACTCCTCACTACTGTAAAACAAGAGATGTCCTGGTTCCTCCAACATAGTACTCTCAAACTAGGATTTACCTATAGTAGGAAATGCCAGATTTAGTAAGAACCAGCTTCCTCCCTCTGAAGAAGTGATGATGATAGCTAATGTTTGTTGAGTTTCTACTTTGTGCTCAACATACGTCACAGAGCCCTGAAGGGTAGATACTATTATTAATATCATTTCACAGATGAAAAAACTGAGGCTAGAGAGTTTAGGTAAGTGGCCCAGAATAAAGAATAAAGGATGTTTTCTTGTGCCAACAGCCACTATGATATATTTATCATTGATTGATTGATTCATTCATTCATGGAATACTTATTTGAGCACCTGCAGTATACCAGGCATTGTCCTGGGTCCTGGGGGATATAGCAGTAAACACCAAAACCAAAAACTTGTTGCTGTCGAGTCAATTCCGACTCACAGTGACCCTGTAGTACAGAGTAGAGCTGCCCCATAGAGTTTCCAAGGAGGGCCTGGTAGATTGAAACTGCACACTTTTTGGTTAGCAGCCGTAGCTCTTCACCACCACCACCACCACCACCAGGGTTTCTGGGAGCAGTAAGCAACACAGATGCAAATCTCTGCCTTAATGCTTGGGAGGAGGGGCAGAGGCACAGAAAATAATAAAATAAGTAAATGTACAGTGTGCTAGATGGTGATAAGTGCAATGAAGCAAAATAAAACAAAGATGGAGAGTAAGGAATATGAGGGAGGGAAGAGCTACTGGGATTTTAAATAGGTAGTTGGCAAAGGCCTCACCAGGAAACAGTAAGGAAGCAAGCCTTGCAGATATCGGAGGGAAGAGAGTCCAGGCAAAAGGAACAGCAAGGAAAAAGATAAAAATCATTAAGAAAATCATAGCTTTTAAATGCTAAATCTCATTGTGAAACACAAAATCCCATTGCGAAAATAGAAGGAGTGTGGATGAATTCAACTGCATGGGGTGGATGGGAATCCCTCTTGTAGAAATCCCAGTATTCCCATCTCTTCCCCAACCGCACCCATCACTGATATTTCTGGGCTGGAGCTGCTCTGGCCTGCCGTACTGCGTTCACCCTTCACCTACATGCAGTGTGCACTTAAGTGCAGGGAAGAAAGTTTCCATTACCAAGTAGAGCTGGAGACTGCACTTCTGCTGTGCTCAAGATGGAAAAACTAGCCCGTTTATGCCTAGGGAACTGCATTCTTTGAGGAAGAAAACTTCAGCCTAAAGTAAGGACAGTTTCAGGATTTTTTTTTTCCTTGCGCTTCTCCAAAGAGGAGAAATGTTTCCCAGCTCAAAGCTCCTGAAATTACCAGTGACTGTGCAGTAATCAGAGCCCTGGTGGTGCAGTGGTTAAGAGCAAAAGGTCAGCAGTTCGAATGCACCAGCCCTCCATGGAAACCCTTTGGTGGCAGTACTGTGTCTTACAGGGTTGCTACGAGTCGTAATTGACTTGATGGCAACGGGTTTGGTTTTTAGTTTGTTCAGTAATCATCCCACTGAAAGTTACAAGGGAGAGATGAATTTCCACAGGAGGCTTATGGAAACAGGGCTTCTAGCTCCCCTGGACAGTTAATGTTTTCTTATAGCATCACCCATTGAATCTGAGTCACAAACTCTTAAGCGTGTTTGTTTATCCTCACAGATGGCTTCCTATATAAAATGGCCAGGAGTGATGAAAACAATTGCCTTTCAGTTCAGGTTGTTTATGATTCACAGGAGACATAGGTGTGCTGCTTAGGACGTACTGGAGGAATATATATAGAATGCTGTTGAAGGTGATAAAAAAGAGTAATGTATCTTAATGAATATCTGTATACTTACATAATTAATTGCGTATTTGGTGAGTTTAATTTTCTATACAAAAAATAAATTTTCTCCATTATGCTGAGCATACTTTTCTACACGGTCTTCTTATGTGAAACTGCTACGTGTTTGCCTGACTCCCATATCTCTGTTCTTTCTTTTCTAGAAGATACATATGAGCGAACCCTGATTGTTGATGGAGAAAGCGCAACAGTTATACTCCTGGACATGTGGGAAAATAAGGTATACAGAGCCTGCAGCTGTCTGCGAATTCCTGCAGGGCCCCCCAGCAGGCTGCGTGGTGGAAGGGTGACCTTACCATGTAAACATGATGTTCCAGATGAAGTGGGAGCGTTTTCTCGATTTAAAGCATTTACTCCTGAAGAATGAGACTGTTTTAAGGAACAAGTCATTCACAAATGAGCTCTGAATAACAAGCAGGCTGCAGTGATTTTCTCTTGGTTCTATTCAAAACTACACAGAAGTACATTTGTTTTGGGGGAAAGTGTAGACAGGTGTGGATGATTATTTTCAACTTCATAAAACCATCTTATACAAAGTTGACGTAATCTTCGATATATGCTCTTTAAAGATTTAGGGCTTCTGAGTGTATATGCTTGCCTTTCTATTTATTGAGAGCTCTCCTATTCTCACAAAAGGATTCGTAATTCATCACTTAGGAAAGGCAAAAAGGAGTTTTGGGGACCTCAGAAAGGTCTCGTTTTCAGTAATTAAGATAGAAGTTGGGAATATTGTTTAGCAGAGCAGTTGTGTAATTTGTCAACTTGAACTGTGGGAGAAATTGGAAAGTAACATCTTTTTTTCACAAGTATACAGGCTGCCAATCTTTGCAGCCACCAGACATCTTGTGAGCATGGAAGACAGATACAGTTTGGGGAGTTGGCAAGCAGTTTTTTTCTTTCTCTTACGTGCAAGGGTATTGTTTCTTTTCAAAAGCATGCCTCATTTGCCTGGTTAGCCTGAGCTCATGGAAGATCTTCTCATTTCATTAGGGAGAGAATGAATGGCTCCAAGACCACTGCATGCAAGTCGGGGATGCCTACCTGATCGTCTACTCCATCACAGACCGCGCCAGCTTTGAGAAGGCATCAGAGCTGCGGATCCAGCTCCGCAGGGCCCGGCAGGCAGAGGACATTCCTATCATCCTGGTTGGCAACAAAAGTGACCTGGTGCGGTGCAGGGAAGTGTCGGTATCAGGTAAGAGGAGTGGTGCCAATACCATAGCGACAATCTCTGGAGCACCTGCATGTTCCTTCTCACAGGTGCTATTACCTTATTCTTCATGAGGCTGGAACCAGGGACCCATTAAAATGCTACATGGAGTTTTATGTTTAGCTCTGAGACCCTCATTTCTCCATAAATCATCTCCATTCTGGATGATGCTCTCTTGTCCACCTGGTCTACCTGCTGAATCCCAATTGCCCTACTTCCAAGGGCTTCTCTGGAATTTCTTTAGGGATAAAATCATGCTCAGGGCCTTGTTGGCAGCCTCCAATCTTTTCTCCTTGTTCTCCAGGAAGTTCCCAAAATTTTGGGTAAACAAAAGTAGTATTTTCATGCAAGAAGGATGGGGAATGCTGATTTAAGGAAACTGTGAGAAAGAGTTTCATTGGAAATACGAATTTTACTCTGGCTGCCTCTTGTCCCTGTGGACCCAAGAAACAACCCACCATACTCCCCCTAAATACCAGTTAAGGCATCAGTCTGATGGTGTCTCATACACTTTCTCATAACTTAGTTTAGGAATAATTCATATTTGCTTCATGGGCACCCAAATGCTTTTAGGACCCTTGAGATTTGATTAGCCTAATACAGATTTAGTCCCTGGTACAATTGTAAAAAATAAACTACTGTATATCTGGGAAGAGAAACCGTGATAAGGACCTAAATATACACAACTTACTAAATATACACAACTAACTTGGGAATATCTTACTCTTAGGAAATAGCTGTCTATGGTAATCTTTTTTTCCAAATGAAAACATGGACACGTGGTCTTTGAACATGATGAAATATTTGAAATTGAAACTGTTCCAGAAAAGCTTCTTTGTATAATATACTAACTGTATTATACATGTGTAAAATCCTCAAAAATTTTTCAAAATATCTCATCACAGTTTGTTTTCATTTTTTGAAGAGAAGTCCGTAGTGGTAGAATTCTTATTTTCAGCCCAGGGATCTGAGTCAGGATGGAGTTAAGAATTTGGGCTTGAGAATTAAGCAGGCTTGGATATAAATCTGCCACTTACAGGCTTTGTCAACTTCCTCCAGCTTTTAAATGAGCCCCCTCCATTTCTTCATCTCTCTGTTAGTGATAATACATATTTTTCAAGACTGTGGTGGATGTTAAAAAAGTTTATAAAGCACTTAACCCGGTTCTGGCACGAAGTAAACCTGCAATAAGTTAAGGTTATGGTTTTTATTGTTATAATTAATGTCACTACATTTAATGCAATTGGACTTTCACCCAGTGAATTTGTGGTGGACCAGATCTAAAAGCCATCTGTCCTGTTTCCAGGGATCCCTTCGTGAGATTCTGTGCTTCTGCTTATGCCCTGGGACAACCTGTGGCTTCCTGTATCCATAGCAAATATGACAGAACAATTTTAAATTGGAAATTATCTAGTCTGGCTGTGTACTGTGTAGGATCATACTCTGCAGCCCCTCTGACATCCTTCTCCCTTTCTTTCCTGTCCAGAAGGGAGAGCATGTGCTGTGGTGTTCGACTGCAAGTTCATCGAGACCTCTGCAGCTGTCCAGCACAACGTGAAGGAGCTGTTTGAGGGCATCGTGCGGCAGGTCCGCCTTCGGCGTGATAGCAAGGAGAAGAATGAGCGAAGGCTGGCCTACCAGAAAAGGAGGGAGAGCATACCCAGGAAAGCCAGGCGCTTCTGGGGCAAGATTGTGGCCAAAAACAACAAGAATATGGCCTTCAAGCTCAAGTCCAAGTCTTGCCATGACCTCTCTGTGCTCTAGGTGCCCAGAGTCACATCACCCAGATGTTCTCCTGGATGGACATCTCTGAAGGCCGTTAGGACTGATAATCTATATTAGATTGGATACTTAGGTATTGTTAGATGTGGCTTCCCCCACTGCAGTTGGGAATTAACGTGTTAGCCTCATGGACAACATAATGCATGGGAAATGAAAGATCTTTGTGAAGAGTCAGTATTTATTCACAGGAAAATCCTTGTCTTTGCTACTTGAACATCCAAGACTCCCCCGAGGACATGTTTGGTGTTCACATGTGTTTCCTCTCTCCTTTGGACAGTAGAGAATTGAAGCCTACAAAAGAATGCCTAGAACAAGAACTTTCCATTATTAAAGTTTGCCCCGTGTTCTCATATGTGTATTTGAGGCTAGCGGGTCATAGGAAAGCCAACAAGGGTTTATTCAAAGGAGGGAGAGCTTTCTGTGTACCTTGTATTCTCCATGGAGCTAGAATTGTAGAACTGGGCTCATCGTGATCGTGATTATTATTGCTCCATAAAGCTGTGAAGAGAAATGATGGACCTTGCTGGAAACTAAAGCTTAGCACACAGTTCTTGTTCAGTGCCCACGCTTGGGAATCCAGACGTTTGTAGAATTGGGAACTGACTGTATTTACAATTTATGGGTTCAAAAATTATATCTTTACTTATGTGTCTTTTTTTTTTACTTAGGGGAAAATTATTTTAATCAAATTCTACTTAGTGAAACCACCTTTTATGTTTCTTTATTTTTGAAATCACAAAGCCATCAGAAATATTTTAAAAATCTGAATTATTGATAACCTGAAGTGCAAAATGCCAAATTTTTAAATATAATCAGTGGTCTGAATTTTTATGAAACATATAAATACTTCTGTACTTTGGGTTGACCCTTGTATGCCACAGCTCTGCTCTATTATTATTCTGCAAAATAGTAACCATTTTAATATTTGATAAAGTATATTTATGAACATATTTCTTAATAAGGAAGATGTCCATTTTATTACCATTTTCTATATTTTTCAGAATATACAAGTTTTTACCTATATGTCTTATAATAAAAGAAATAAAATCTTTGGAAAAAAAGGCATTCTTAAGTGTTATTCCACCTCAAACAAAATAATTATGATTAATGTTGCTTTTAGAGCAAGCATAAGGTGAAGGACATCTATTATTTTCTTTTTCATTATCTGTTTTAAAGAGTATCTATCCCCAACATCTCATCCTTTGGAACCATGATTCACAGTAATGCTATTATTTTGGGCTGATACAGTTGGGAAGTATTTGGGGTCATCTAAAAGCTAAGTTACAGTAATGGCCAGATCTTTTGCTTTGGCCTGGCACATTCCTGACTGGACAGATGGGCCTACATTTGTTCTCTGAAGGCTCACTGTCTTTAGCTTGACTAAAGCTTTGGAGGAAATTATAAAAGATTAGAAAAAAAAAAAAAAATGGAAATGAGTGATTTTTATTCAGCCTGAGATCTAGCCAGTCAGGGTTTTAACCAAATCCTCCTCTCTGATGCTAATACATTTGACATTACTTGCATGGCATTAACCCTGTTGTTGAAGTGAAACTTGCTGGTGTTCCCCTTTCAAGTCTTCTCTGGCCCCTACCTGCACTGTTTTTCACCGTCATCTCGCTATCTTTCTGAGTTTGTAATCAGACATGCACTAATGGTGACAATCATGGGGCCTCACATATTGCTAAAGTGACACAGCTTGAAAAGGTTCCTGACTGCTGTGTTGAGTTGGCTTCTTCCCCTCCTTTCCCCAGGTTGAAAGCAGAGATTCCCATTCCTGAGCACTTGGCATCTTTGAATTGCTCAAGAGGGCGGTACAGGGAGGTGCTAAAAGCAAGGCTTCAGGTTGCAGTCCTGTTCTTCAGTCTTGACTGTGCTCTTCAACATCAGTGTATCCTTGCAGCAGTCCAAGGTTAAACCTTTTAAAAAAATATTTTATTGTAGTTTTGGTGAAAGTATACACAGCAAAACAGGTTCCTGTTCAATAATTAGTACTAATGCTCAGAGACACTGATGACATTCTTCACATTGTGTCAACATTCTGATTATTCTAGTTGTTCCATTCCCATTAATCTAGCCTCCCTCCCCCACTCCCTGCCCCCAACATTTTCATCCATACTTTAAAGTAACTGTTGTCTGTTTGGTCTCATATAGATAACTTTTTAAAAGAGCCCAGTACTCAAGGGTGATATTCTTTACTTTTTGAACTAAACTGCTAGTTAGTTAAAACATGACTTTAGGGGAAAGTTTTTGTTTAAGGTTTAAAAACTATCGCAGGGCAATAGTCTTTCATTAAGAAAAAAGGTTAAACCTTTCTAACCATCAGTTTTCTCATCTGCAGAATGGGATTGCTAACAGTACCTTGTAAGGTTGTTGTGAGATTAAAGTTTTAGTCTGCCGTGTAGTAGGAGCCCAAGAGATTTTTGTTACCATCGTCGTACATCTTCTATTCTGCATAAATTAGTGTTGTATATCTGTCTCCCTTATCTGAAAGGAAACTCCTTCAAATCAGGGATCGCTACTTATTTTCCTTTTTCTTCATCTTGAGTACAGTGCCTTGCATATATTGGGACTTCGTAGCTGTTTCTTCTTGAATTTAATAGATGGCCCCATGAGGTTGACAGGCCATTTTTTAACCACCCTCTCATCCCTTAGTAAGTACTAATTTTCTTTGGTCGCAATGGATTTACCTATCCTTGATATTTCATGTAAGTGGGATCATAAAATATTTGTCCTTTTGTGTCTGGCTTATTTCACTCAGCATAATGTTGTGGCATGTGTCAGGACTTCATTTCTCTTTTTGGCTGAATAATATTCCATTGTATGTATGCACCACATTTTGTTTATCCATTCATCTGTTGATGGACGCCTGGTTTGTTTCCAACTTTTGGCTATTATGAATAGTGTTGCAGCAAACATTGGTGTACTTGTGACAGGCCCTTTTACAGCAAAAAAGTTTTTTGATGGGGGGGTTAGTGGCTTGTCCAAATTTGTTCAGATGTTAAGTGTCTGGGCTGGGACTGGAGACAAGATGTGACTCCTAGTTATCTGCATTTGTAGTGTTCAATACTGGTTCTTATGAACACACAGCCCTTTTCATCCCATGTACCACCACCACACACACCACACAGACACATACAATGATAAACATGACACGCATACAACACACATGCAGCAGATACACCCGGCACTCCACACCCCCCCTCACATCACAGACATGCATACCCACGCATACCACAGACACACAGAATGCACACATCACAGCCCACACAGACCTTCGACGCCCCCCACATACCTCCTCACCACAACACGCATTCTATGCATACACTCACACACACATTCTTTGTTCACACTATTCTCTGTGCTCAGGATTTAACCTTCCTCGTCACTCATTTCAGACCTTCCCAGTCAAATGGCCACAGATCCCAAGCACCCCAGGCTTCTCAGTGTGTTTAGCATGTGGCCTAGGCTCCCTCAGCTTGACCCAGGGCAGGACAATGCAGGCTGCACTTCAACCTGAGAGGCTTTTTCATTAAGAAGCACAGCTCTGGAGTTAGACAGACCTGGCTTTGAATCTGGTTTCATCACTTACTACTTGTGTGACCAAGAGTAAGTGCTTTATGGTTGCAGAGTGACAATAATAATAATGCCTACCTCATAGGGTTGTAGTGAAGATGACGTGAGACCTGCAAAAAAAGTGAGGGATTATCCCAGGGACGATTCTGACTGCTCTAACAGCTTTCATGCCTTCACTTATGCATTCTTCAAATGTTAATTGACACCCCAGGCACTGTTGGGTGCAGGGAATACAGTGATGACTAAGACATTGCCCTCATCATCAGAGACCTTGAATGTAATAAACTGGACTGACCGGAAAAGTCATAGAAGGTGGCATTGAAGGTAAGAAGCAAATGAAGAAATTGTGGGAGGATTATACCTGGAAGGGGCTGGGTTTGCTGCCATTAGATAAACTTCGAAGAAGGAAAAAATATTATAAAATGATTGGATTAGATAGTGAAAAGTAAATTCAACTATATATTAAAATTTCATTTTGGGTAAGTGGGAGTATTAGAGAAAGGTTGCTTTTTAAAATCCCACATATTTGCTTACTAGTACATTAACTATACAACACAGAGAAGGAGGCGGGTGAGCAACTGTTAATTCATTTGGCCAAATTTATGGAGCTCCTGCTTGTACAAAGTGCTGTGGAGAATACAAGGTGGAAGAAGGCAGTTTTGCCTTTAGAAGCTTATGACATAGTCAACAGTGGTGGCAAGTGGGGACAGTGGTGACTAAAGACAGGTAGGTGCACAAACACAAAAATAAATAAGAATATGGTGTGGAATGTAATAAGGGCCATTGGAGACATCTGAACTAAGGCAATTGGAGCCTAAGTGGGAGAAAGAATTCCATGCTTGGCTGGTGCAATCATGGATGTCTTTTTGGAGGAAGTGGCATTGAGCTTGATCTTGGAGAGTACTTAAGATTCTCACAAGCAGGGTTGATTGGAGGGAGGAGAAATGGCAGGTTGGTCTATGCAAAGAAAACAGCATGAGTAAAGGCAGAGAGGTAGGAAACCTATTTAGAAAAACAAGAAAATTCAGTTTGACCAGGGACTTTCTGGGAGAGGGTTTCATCAGTGGCTAAATGCATGAGGCTTGGAGTCAGATAGGCCTAGTTTCGAATTCTTACTTGTTAGGTGATTTAGGGCAAGTTACTTAGCCTCCATAAGCCTCAATGGCTTCATCTGAAAAACATCTTACAGGATTATCATGAGGATTAAACGTAAAGCACTTAAGTCATTTCCTGAGAAGTGGGGAGCTAGTAAACTGGGAAGACAGACCAGAGACCAGTTGTAGGATGTACTGAATTCTCAGCTGAGAAGTTTGGACTTGGTTCAGAGGGAATGGGGTGCTTGAATACTTCTTGAATTTAGTAGATCCTCCCCATAGCCACATGAAGTTGACAGACCATTTTGTCAAACGGGTATGACAAGTTCAAAGCGGTGCTGCTTCTGGAAATTGCCTAGGAGAGCCGAGCCTGGCAGGAACTCGAAGGTACCAGACCCACCCCGAAGAGACAATGAGGAGACCACCACTGCACCTAGGCTGATGTGCTGAGTAATGAGTTATAGGCAGGGTGAAGGAAGTCATTTATCAAGAGAAGGCTCGCCTCAGCACGTGCATTTGATGTGTGCATCGGACTTGGAGAGTGCACGTGTTGGGCAGCATTAAAAGTTTTGTACTAGGAGTGCTTACAAAGCAGTGAGACTCTGATCCCTACAAGAGCCAGACAGCACAAGACTTAGCCAAGGTCAATGACCACCCTGACGGGGAACACAACAGAGAGTCCCTGACGGAGCAAGAGAAAAGTGGGGCGCAGAACTCAAATTCTAGTAAAAAGACCAGACTTAATGGTCTGACTGAGACTGGAGGAATCCTAGAAGACAGGGCCCCTGGACTCTCTGTTAACGGATAATTAAAACCATTCCCGAAGCGAACTCTTCAGACAAAGATTAGACTGTATTACAAGACATAAAATGATACTTAGGAAGAGTGTGCTTCTTAGTTCAAGTAGATACATGAGACTAAATGGGCAGCTCCTGTCTGGAGGCGAGATGAGAAGGCAGAAAGGGACAGGGGCTGGTTGAATGGACACAGGAAACCTAGGGTGGAAAGGAGGTGTGTACTGATACATTACAGGAATAGCAACTGGGGCAACATAACAGTATGTGTATAAATTTTTGTATGAGAAACTAACCTGAGCTGTAAACTTTCACTTAAAGCACACACACACACACAAGACTTAGCCAAGGCCCTGGATACGAGATTGCACTGTATTAAGGACCCAACCACAAAAACAACAGAGCCTGCACCATCAATAATTGTCTTAGCTCAGTCTTAGCACCTCAAACAATGAAGTATATTTTGTACATCTGCTTTTCATGTAACCTGACTAGGGAAAAATATATACAAGCCAAGACCTTGACAATTTTTTTAGCAAAGGAATGCTGTTGTCTGCACAGGTGACTCTATGGTGTGCATGTATGTGTGTGTTGGTGTCTGTGTGCACACCTGTGTTTGGTTTGTGCTTGTCTGTGTCTCTGTGTGTGTGTTGGGGTGTATTTCTGTGTGTGTGCCTGTGTTGGGTATGAGTGTGTGTGTCTATTGGTGTCTGCATGTGTGCTTATGTTTGGTCTGTGTCTCCCCGTGTGTGTCTCTTGATGTCTGTGAGTGCATCTATTGGCATCTGTGTGTGTCTGCTGGTGTCTATGTGTGTGTGTGTGTCTGTGTTTGGTTTGCGTGTGTGTGTATGTGTTGGGGGCAGGCGTAAGAGAGGGTTCACAGTTAAAGGCAAAGCAGAGTATAGGCAATTAGAAGTAGCTTCAAATATCAGCTGGAACCTCATCTTGCTCCATTTCTCAACATGTACATTCCAAAAACGGCGATGCTATCAGTGGTCTGATTTATTTGAGTGTCTACCAAGGTAACCAAGTACTCAAAGGATGCAGGCTCTTTCTGAAACCCAAGACAAATGGTGATTTAAGTTTGTTGGGATCATGGTCAAATAAGTAAAAAAAAACTGTGTGCCTGTATCTTCTGTTTTACTGAGGTTTTAAACCATTTAACTTGGAGTAGAAAAGCTACACTCTTTATTGCCAGGCTTTAGAAGAATTGAAATGCTGGACAGAGGCATATTCTTACTGGTATCTCCCAGAGGCCCAAGGCAGTTATTTGATTTATAGAAATCTGGCTGCCTTGTGGGTAATTTGAAACAACTTTGGAGGTCGCTTGGGTGAAAACCTGTTTATTTGATGCATGGACATGTATGTATATACATACACATGCCAAAACCAAACCAGTTGCCATTGAGTCAATTCCAACTTGTGGCAACCATGTGTTTCAAAGTAGAACCATTACATAGGTTTTTCAACGCTGTGACCTTTCAGAAGCCGATTGCCAGGCCTGTCAGTAGTGCTAAACCGCCAGTTTTTCGGTAATACTAAACCATTTGCGCCATCCAGGGACCACGTACATGCAAAAACAAATCACCTTTTAAACAATTTTGACTCATGGCAACTCCTTGAGTTTCAGAATAGAACTGTGCCCCTTAGGGTTTTCAATGGCTGTGATCTTTTGGAAGTAGGTCTCCAGGGCTCTCTTCTGAGATGCCTCTGGGTGGATTTGAACTGCCAACCTCTGAGCACTTACCTGTTTGCACTGCCTAGGGACTCCTATACATACATATATACTTATACATACGCATATGTGCCTGGGTTGTATATTTTTAAACCAGCCTAGTTTAAAGGTAGAGAATAATTCATGCAGGTGACAGATTTTTTTAAAAATAAATATCTGATGGGGGAATTATAGCCCTGCACATAAAGGTGGATGAAGGGTACCTTATCGGGAGTACCCACAGGCACAAAGGAAGAGCAAGTGTGTGGATGCCAGAAAATGGGAAAATGGGCATATGGAATAGAGTTATGAAGAGTACAACTTAAATAGTTAACTTTTATTTAACTAAAAAACACAATCAGATATACTTGAAAGTCGTGATTTTTCTTTCTTTCTTTTTTTTTTTTTGGTCAACAACAGGCTGGACAAGGCAATGAGGTAGAAGTGGAAATTCTATTAAAAATCCAAAGGAAATTGCCTTGTGATTCATCTATTTGATTATAAAATGGAGCTGGTGGCCTGCCATAACGTGTTTCAATATTTGGAAACAGCAATGTGAGGAGCTTGGATGATTTGAGGACTGACTGGGAAAACGTAGTTCTGAGCTGTGATGGAAAAAAACCAAACTGAGCGAAACCAGAGCCTACGGATTCTGATCAGAATGGCGATACCATGAATATGTAAACAGAGGAGGCAGGCAGACAGGCAGCCCCTAGTAACCTCCACATACAGCCTCACTGAGTACGCTGTGTAAAGGGCACATTTAACCATCATGTGTGAATAATCTGAGTCCCCTCCAAGGTGAGGATGTTGATAAGGATGGTTGTAGCTAATGTTTATTGAGCTCCCATGGTCATATAGACCGTGTAGACGTAGTGACTCCAAAAGATGACTCAAGTTTAGAGCTTGAAAAAACAAAAGACCTAGCCAGTTGCCATAGAGTCTATTCCAACTCATGGCAACCCCATGTGTGTCAGAGTAGACCCCCTGCTCCATAGGGTTTTCAATGACTGTGATCTTTCAGAAATAGATTGCCAGGACTTTCTTCTGAGGTGCCTCTGGGTCGATCTGAACTAACAACCTTTTTGTTACTAGCTGAGTGCTTCACCATTTGTACCGCTCAGGGACTCCTTTAGAGCTTGAAAGTACCTTAGATATCAGAGGTCCTCCTTGTCCTCTTTACACAGAAAGAAATTGCGACCCTGACAACTTGGGATTTGCTCTGAGTGACTCAGTAACCAAGGTGGGCTAGAACCTAGGGCTTCAGATGTCCAATTCAAGGCTCCTTCCACAAGGGTCCCCTGCCCTGCCACTTGGGTCCACCACCATGGTCAGGCATGCCTCCTTTCCCAACTCTTCTTGCTTCAGAGAATAATTCTTTAGTCACCTTGCTCAGGCCTTCCTTCTTGCGTCTTACACCATACTACAGACTTTGATCTTAGAACTCCCATCAAAGCTTCCCTGTCCCAGGTTTAAGGCTCCTTCCAGGTGACAGAATTGTGGGAGCGATGTTGATAAGTGCTATTATCTTACGTCTAGAGAACACAGAACGTGGAGTCAAAAACCTCAGATACTTGTTCTGGCTCTATTAATTGCTAGCTAAGCCTTAAAATCACACATACAAGACTAATGATACCAACCTCATGGGGTTTTTAAGATGACAGAATGAAATAAGTAAACCTGCTTTGTAATCTTCAAAGGGTTATTTAAATCTCTAAAAGGTCGTTAAAGTGCTACGCACATATCGGGTGGCATTAAGCCTTGTTTGTACATCGGTTGCCTTCAACAAATAAATGGGGGAGAATATTAAGCATGTATCTGACAGGCTTGTAAAAAGGCCTTTTGGAGTAGGTGGGTCTGTCAATGCCCAGTCTCCGACTCACCCCCTGGATTAGAGTATGCAGATGCTCACCTACTTTGCTGACTTATTAGGCTGGTCCTGATCATTGCCATTTGAATGTATTAAAGCCAGTTAAAAGACATTAGCAGTTGGGAAAATGCCAACACAATCTCTTCTGGCAGCGAAAGAAGGGAACTCTTAATTTGATTTCGTTTATTGTGTCTTTGAGAGTCTGTACAGATTAGGCAATGAGATATGCTATTTTAAGCATTGAAGATGAGCATGTTTGACTCAAAAATATCAGGTTGATCGTGACCTAGTCCACTCCCTGCTTTTAAGCAGAACA
Organism: Loxodonta africana; assembly: GCF_030014295.1. Taxonomy (NCBI): domain Eukaryota; kingdom Metazoa; phylum Chordata; class Mammalia; order Proboscidea; family Elephantidae; genus Loxodonta; species Loxodonta africana. The sequence continues at coordinate 44,910,882 of NC_087355.1, read as the reverse complement.
ATGCTTCGTCCAACAGATAAATGAGACTCGAATATTTCACAGATGCTTCTGGTTATAATTGTGATTATGGGAAAGAAGACAGAAGTAGACACAGAGAACCCATTCCCTTGGTGATGGAGAAGAAAGATGTAGACTGTGCAGCTGTGTAAGATGGTGGATGAAAAAATGGCATGAGATGATGGCGAAGAGAGTGAGTTCTGGAGTCAAGTGGCCTGAGTTTGAATCCTGGCTCCACCAGTTCCCAATTGGGCCGTTTGAGCAAATCATCTTTCCAAGGCTCAGTTTTTATTTTAATTTGAATGAAAAAATTGAGTAAATAAACTAAAAAAAAAAAAATCTCCTTCTTAGAGTTGTTACCAAGAATAAATGGGAAAATGCAGTTCATGCACAATACAGTTCGTAATTTTTTTGTGTGGATATTATCTATGTAATGGGTACAGATAGATGGCTCTGTGACACTCGCACGCAAGAAAAGACACGTATATTTCTTTATTTAAAAAAATAAATAAATCTAGTCCAGACCTCACTTATCAGGATTGGTCTACTTGGGAGACCTCCACTTCTTTGGATTATTCATGCTGCCATGGAATTTATTTAAGGACAACCACCCTTCCCATCCCAATGATCTTTAGTCTTTACAGAGTGTTATCTTCATCACCATTGTTCTTTCTGATTACAGTACCGCCCTGGGTGCTAGTTCCCATCATGTACTGGCCACTGATGCACTGGATGGCTCCTGATGTGCCCCTTCTATGGCCTGATAAGGCTCCTGAGGGTAGCAGAAGCTCAGTCTTTGGAAATACATTAGGCTGGTCTCCCAGCTTCCAAGAATGAACATCATACTTCTTCTAAAGCAGTAACAATATACAAGCAACAAGGTTCAGTTTTCATATCCATGTTTGCCATGACTCGCCCCCTTAGAGCTGTCTTTAAGAAGTTTCTGTAAACACAGAGGATAGAGTCTGGCTAGTGTGGCCTGGCAGGTATTGGCATGACCTTGGCCTGATGCCCTGTTTGCTAGTTCTTGAGTGTCTGACAGGTTGCTGGTTTAGAGGGGTTGGGTGTGGAAAGATGTGGGAGCCGGGCAACGACCTGTGTTCTCAGGCAGGCTAGTCTCCCCAGGGGCACAGTTGTGAATCCATCCCTTGTATGGGGATCTTTTGTGAGTTTAAGACTTCATGCCTTTTTATCTTTTGTTGCCAGCACCATCCCTTCCTGCTTCTCCAGATTGCAGGCAGGCATCAGTACCATTTCATAAATTCCAGTGTGCGAAAAAGAGGGCAGTCGTGGTTCAGTGGTGTCATGGTTTGAATTGTGTCCCTCCCCCCCAAAATCTGTCAACTTGGCTAGGTCATTACTGATTCCCAGTGTTCTATGATTGCCTACCATTTTGTTATCTGATGTGATTTCCCTGTGTGTTGTAAATCCTATCACTATGATGTTAAAGAGATGGATTATTGGCAGTTTCACTGATGAGATCTACAAGATTAGACAGCGTCTTAAGCCAACCTCTTTTGAGATACAGCGAGCCGAGAGGCATGGGGACCTCATACCACCAAGAAAGCAGTGCCAGGAGCAGAGCGTGTCCTTTGGACCTGAGGTTTCTGCACAGAGAATCTCCTTGACCAGGGAAAGATTGATGACAAGGACCTTCCTCTAGAGCCGACAGAGAAAGCCTTCCTCTGGAGCTGATGCCCTGAATTTGGACTTGTAGCCTACTAAAACCCAGTAGACTGAGAGAATAAATTTCTCTTTGTCAAAGCCATTCTCTTGTGGTATTTCTGTTATAGCAGCACTAAATAAGTAAGACAAGTGGTAAAACTCATCTTCCACGCGGGAGACCTCGGTTCAACTCCCAGCCAATGGATCTCACCCACAGCTACCACCTGTCTGTTAGTAGTGGTTTACATGCTGCTATGATTGGGTGACGCTAGGACAACTAACCACAAGTATGCAAGAAAGCAACGGCTGCCCACCAGGACCCACCAGGGCCACGGCTCTTCTCAGCACCCCCACCAGCTCCAGATAGAGGGCGTGAATGACTGACAAGAGCTCCCTCTGTGTTTTCATTCCAAAACATTGTGCATGTCTACAGGGTGATTTGGGGCCCTCTGAAGACCAGATTTGGGACGGCACAAGTAGAGCTTTGCTGGGAGCCTTTCAATGTTTGAAGGCAGCTTTCTAATCCTCTAACCTCAAAGACTTGCTCTGCTTCCCAGGAGGTCAGGTTTCGGGGTTAATGACCCGCATGCTGAGGGCAATAAGCTTCGGCCAATGGAAATGGGCAGCGGGAATGCCCCTGGTACAGAGGGTGGTACTTTCTGGAATTCAAACCAACAGGCAGGAAACTGGAGACCTAGGGCCCAGCCTCAGCTCCTCCACAAATGTCTCGTCACCTCTGTGCTTCAGGGTTTTTTCTTCTATAAAGTGAAAGGGGTGGGGCTAAGCCAATTAATGCAAAAACAAACATTTACTGGGCTTTGGTTATGCAACCGGCTCTGTTCTAGAGGGAGGTGACATTATATAAGACATGATCTGTACCCTTGAGAAAAGAATTTCTGAGGCCTTTTACCTGGTAAGATAGTGGTTAAGAGCTATGGCTGCTAACCAAAAGGTCATCAATTTGAATCCACCGGCTGCTCCTTGGAAACCCTATGGGGCAGTTCTCTTTTGCCCTATAGGATCGCTGTGAGTCATAACTGACTCGATGGCAATGGGTTTGGTTTTTTTGGTTTTGCTGCTCTAACATTCTATGAGCTTATAACTTGGTGCAAATGGTTAAAGTGCTAGGCTGCTAACTCAAAGGCTGGCAGTTCTAATCCACCCAGAGGCACCTCAGAAGAAAGGCCTGGCAGTCTACTTCTGAAAAATCAGCCATCGAAACCCTGTGGAGCAGTTCTACTCTGACACACATGGGGTTGCCATGAGTTGGAATTGGCTTGACGGCAACTGGTTAGCTTGTGGTAGCTGGTGAACATGCACAGTGTGCTTTCACATTATTACCTTGCTTAGTCCTATGCCCATGTTGAGAGATGTGTTGTTATTCCCACCATGTGTGGGTCAAGTGACTTGTTTAAGGACACATGCTGTTTAGAAGCAAGACCCCAGTAGGCTTGTTGTGGAGAGATCTCATTTACACAGGTAGTAGTGTCTCCATTTTATATATGAGAAGCCTAATGCTTAGAGAGGTTAAATGCCTTGCCCAATGCCACCAGGCAGAGAGTGACAGGGGCAGGATTCAAATCAAGTCCTTCTGGCTCGAAAGCCCGGTCATCCCACTGTCTGCCTTCTCTTCCTGCCTTGTGATTTTCCAGACTTGTAAGGTTCAAAGGGAGGTTGACAGTTCACTGGGTGTGACTGGGTCCAGGTTGCTACTTAGGGTAGGTGGCTAGAAATTGGGGTCTTAACTGCCCCCTACATGTTGACCTCCAGGCCCTGGTTTTTAATTGTCTTGCAAGCAGCCGTGATAAGCTTAGTCTCATCAGTTAGCAACAGAAGTGTGTGGGCTGATCAGAGGCTCTGAAGGGACCTTTTAAGGTAGCCAGCAGCTTGGGAACAGTGACAGGTGGAGTCCGCAGAGCACTGGGATGAATCCGCAAGCTGTTGGGGGTCCAAGTCCTGTAGGCCCCAGCTGGTGAAGTCACCCCCAGTGACAGAAATTAATGGATGAAGGTCACCGCCTCCGCAGAGATGGGCTTGAGGCAGGCGTGTGAGTCACCACAGTGGCAGAGACTCAGAGACCTGCCCCTGAAACCTGAAAGCCGGGACCAAGCTGTCTCCAAAGCCGCCCTCCCATAAAATACATGATTCATGACCATAAAAGCTCTTCACAGATGTGAGGCACAAAACTGGTTCAGGGTGTGGTTCAGTCTGACCTGCCTAATGCCCTGAGAGAAGGCCTCTGCTCAGCTGTAAGGATGACGTTCTCTGCCAGAGCGGGAGGGAACCACAGCCTGGGGTCCTTCCAGATGCCATTTGTGAGATGTGCAGATATTAAAAAAAAAAAAAAAATTTATAATAGATAGCAAAAAAACCCGGAACAGATAAGGGAATAATGAGCTTAGTTGTCCTCTTTCCCTGCCCCCTGGAGACCTGGGGAGAAAAAAAACCAAGTCTGTTCTCTTGGAATTTGAATGGGAAATCAGGTGGTAGAGCCTATCTTTTTCTATCCCCTTCGAGTAAGTACAGGAGTCCCTGGGTGGTGCAAACGGTTAATGTGCTTGGCTGCTAACTGAAAGGTTGGAGGTTCAAATCCACCCAGAGGCTCCTCAGAAGACAGTCCTGGTGATCAAGTTCCAAAAAATCAGCCACCGAAAACCCTGGGTGTCTCCATGAGTCACGTTGCTGTCAGCTTGGCCGGAAACTGGGTTAACTGGTTCAAGGAAGCAGGATTTTTTAAGGGGGATAGTTCCAGTTTACATAGACTACCGTGGGGCAGTTCCATAGTGTCCTATAGGGTCGCTGTGAGTCGGAATCGCCTCGAGGGCACTGGGTATTGTGACCCTGCAATGGCAGAGAGGGAAGGCAGGGTTGGCCTCTTCTCTGTTCCTGATGTAAACTGGTTCGTTGGGATCCCAGCCTTTAGTGTGTCCGTGCCTTGGTTTCCCCTCCTGTACAACACAGAGATGCGGGCAGTGGTGATTCTGTGGTAGACTTCCTGCCTTCCATGTGGGAGGCCCCGTTCATTCCCAGCCAACGTACCTCATGCCCAGCCACCACCCAGCTGTCACTGGAGGCTTGTGTGCTGCTATGATGCTGAACAGGTTTCAGGGGAGCTTCCAGACTAAGATGGACTAGGAAGAAAGGCCTGGTGAGCTACTTCTGAAAATCAGCCAGTGAAAACCCTAAGGATCACAATAGTTCCATCCACTACTGGTCATAGGGATTGCTCAATTTTGTTGTGCATGGGGTCACCATGAGTTGGGGTCCAACTCAATGGCAGCTAACAACAACAACAAAATAGAGTCAGCTGAACATACCGCTGTGTGTGAGGCTTGTTCTGAGCTTCTGAGCCAAGCACAAGCTCTGGGGAGGAGCCTTTGCCTTCTTCTCTCTCTCTTTTTTTTTAATTGTAATGATAAACATGCACCAAAACATACAGCAATTCATAAATTTCTATGTGGAGAATTCAGTGACTCTGATTACATTTTTTAAGTTGTGCAACAATTCTCACTATTTTTTCCAAATTATCCCACTACCGTTAACGTACATGGAGCCCTGGGGGTGCAGTGGTTAAGAGCTCAGCTGCTAACCAAAAGGTCAGCAGTCGGAATCCACCAGCTGCTCCTTGGAAACCCGATGGGGCAGTTCTACCCTGTCGTATAGTGTTGCTATGAGTCAGAATTGAATAGACAGCAACGGTTTTTGGCTTTTGGTTTACTAACATACATACATGCAATGCACTCTAAGCAAAAATGCCCTGCTTCTCCCTACCTCCCGCCCCTGGTAAACACTCATTACTTATGGTTTATATATATTTGCTTATGTAACATAAGTGATATTGAAGAGTATTTCTCCTTTTTTGACTGACTGATTTCATTCAGCATAATGTCTTCTTGGCTGTGGCATGCATCAGAACTTCATTCCTCTTTCTGGCTGAGTAATACTCCATTGTATGAATATACAGCATTTTCTCTCTCCATTCATCACTTGATAGACGTTTCGGTTGTTTCTACCTTTTGACAATTGTGAATAGTGCTACAATGAACATTGGTGTACGTATGTCTGTTTGTGTCACTGCTTTCAGGTCTTTTGGGTATATACTTAAGAGTAGAAATGCTGGGTCATATGGTAGTTTTACGTTCAGCTTTTCTAAGGAATCTCCAAACTTTTCCACAGTGGCTGCACCAGTTTACATTCCCATCAGCAATGGGTGTGTGTTCTTGCTTCTTCACAGCCTCACCCACAAACACCTAATTATTTGCCACTTTTTTGATTGTTGCCATTCTACATTCTGTGCTAAATTTGATTACTAGAGGGGTAGGGAGGGTTAATGTGACCCTGGGCTGGTTTTCAGCTTCTGACCTGAGGGCCGTGACCTACCCGGTAAGGAACGGCAGCGTGGCTAGAGGAACGTGAAAGTGTGGGCTCCTGTGGAAAACAGTATGGAGGAACTGGGGGAAGCCAGTGCGTTAGTACATTGAAGTGGAAAGTCCCAAATGGCTGGTTGGGATAGGGGTATTTGGATCCTGGGATTTCAGGTCATTTTCCCAAGGCTTCACATAAGGTCAAAGTGAAGTGGAGCACCCATCCCAGGAAGCCTTGGGGTTTGGAGTTTCAGGAATAAGTGTTCAGAACTCTGACCACTTAATTATATGTATTCAGAGAGCTCAAGTCAGACAGACCTGGTTCCACCCTTATCTGATGAGTCATCTTGGGAAAACTGTTAACTTTCTAATCTTCAGTTTTCTCTTTTATAAAATGAGGGTAATAAATATTTCCCTGGAAATGAAGTTCTAATACATGGATGAACCTTGAAAACATGCTGAGTGAAGTAAATCAGTCTCAAAAGGACAAATATTGAATCATCCCATTTATATGAAATATCTAGAAGAGGTAAAAATACAGAGCCCAACGTTTATTGGTGGGAGAGAGGACTCAAGGCTTAGGGGACACTGAGCTTCTGTTAAGGGTGACGGTATAATTTGGGAGCAGATAAGGGTCATGGTTGAACAACATGAGGAATATAATTAATGTCACTGAACTGTACAGGTGAAGATTGTTGAAATGTCGAATGGTTTGCCACAAAAACAAAAAACCCTACCTTTTAGGGTTGATGTGGGTGGAGATCAAATGGAATAATACCAGCATACTCAAAGGTCTACTGTGGTATGTTTCTGAGTCCTCGAGCCTAATACTGTTATCTTTCCTTTTAATGTCCCACAGGCTTACTCTAGACCCATTCCACATTGTATGGGGTGTCTGGATCTTCCCTCTTTCACAGCTATCAGAATTCTTGGGGAGATTTTTTTTTTCCTGATGACTCCTCACTCACTTCTACAGAATGTTCCACTCCTCTCTGCATCTCTCTGGCTGTGACTGCCGTCCTCTCACTCACCCTGCCCATAAACACAGTCCCTTTTTTATTCACTGGGAAAAGCATCTTTAACTAGGGTGTTGTGTTTACTCAAGATCTGGGACAAATGGAGGGTGGTTCCACGAGTTTTATAGCACAGACAAGGCAATAGCTTAAAACTGAGTATTACACATTGCCTTTCTAATATCTCCCAGCCAGTCCACTGGTCACCTCACTAGCAATCTGTATCAGTTAGCTATTGCTACATAACAAATTGCCTCCAAACTTAGCAGTCACAATTCTGTGTATTAGCAATTTAGGATTAGCTGGGTGGTTCTTCTGGTTTTAGCTGGACTCTCCTCTAGGTCTTCAGTTAGCTGTGGGTTGGCTTTGCTGATCTTGGCTGAACTCTCACATGTCTGGGGACTTTGCTGGGACACTTAGCTCTGGTCCACGTGGTCTCTTTACCTGCCAGACATTCTAGGTTTGTTCACATGGAAAATGAGTGGAAACATCAAGGTCTTGGAGGCCTAGACTTGGAACTCACCCTCTGTCACTTACCACTGCGTTCTCTTCATCAAAGCAAGTCACAAAATTAGCCCAGATTTGAAGGGAGGGGAAACAGGTTCCACCTTTTTATTGGAGGAGCTGCAAAGTCATATTGCAAAGGGTGTGGATACAGGAAGGAGGAAGCCATTTTTTATGAGCAATTTCTCCCTTCCTATTACACTTAGGAAGTGCCCAGTACGTTGTAGGTATTCACCAGATATTAGCTATCATTATTGCTACTGTTGCTGTCATAGTGTCGTGATGAGCAGCTTGGGCTCTGATATCAGAGCACGTGACCTCTCTCTGCCTCAGGTTTCTCATCTATAAAATGAGAATACTTAACATTTCTACTTCCTAAGTATATACCTACCTCATAGAATTGTCATGAGGGTGAATGAGTAAACAATTGTACTTAGACACGTAGTAAGGCTGCTATAAACTATGGTTCACATGTAATTTGAAGTCCCTGGTGGTACACGTGGTTAACGGGCTCAGCTGCTAACCGAAAGGTCGAAGGGTCAAGTCCTCTCAGAGGTGCCTCAGAAAAAAAGCTTGGCAATCTACTTCAGAAAAATCAGCCATTGAAAGCCCTATGGAGCAGAGTTTTACTCTGACACACATGTGATCAATACGAGTCAGAATCTACTCGACAGCAACTGGTTTTTGACATGTAGTTATTGTTTTATTCATTTACATCCCACGATTTACTAACCAGGTGGTATTCACCCCCAGTGAGCATTCACTTTGGTCCAGCTTCCAAAGCAAATGTGAAGACAACAGATAAAGAGAGATGGTGGCTCAGCTCTTCCCAGCCGGGGCATGCCAGTGTTGGAAAAATGCAGAGGGATGATTCCATGGCTTGGGGGAAACCTCAGCTCTGCCAACCCTAGGTTATAAAGAAAATTCTCTGGCAAACTTGGGCATTCCTTTTTTTTTCCAAGTTGAGTTTTCTTTAGCCCAAACATTTATTATAATGGAGGCAGCCTTGAACTTGTGCAATTACTTGAGAAGTGCGCAGTTGGCACATATAGCTCAGCTCAGGTGTCCCAGAGACAATAGATGTGAACAAGGATGCAAAAACCTGCTGTCAGAGGCCTGGGCCAGGTCCGACCGAGTGCCAGCCCAGGGAATAGTCAGCAGCATGTGAGAGGGTAGGGGCAGAGGACACCAGGGCATCATAGACAGTCAGAGTCAGCAGGAAACAGAATCTTAGAAGAACTGAGCACATCCAAAGCCATACAACTGGTGATGGGTAAAACTCAGACTAGGGGCATTCAAGGGACTAAAACTGTCATTGTGTCCTCCCCTGTGCCAGGCTTTGCGTTGGGTCTTTATCATTACTTAGTTATTTGACATAACTCTAAGAAGTAGGCATTATTAGCTCCATTTTGTAGTTGGGAGAACTGAAGTTTAGAGATTATGATATCACAGCAAGTAAGCAAAGAGTAGCTGCAACAATGACCTTGAGCATACCAATGATCGTGAAGAAATGGCACAGGAGCAGGCAACGTTTTCTGCTGTTACAACATGAGGTTGCCATGAATTGGAGCCAATTCCACTGCAACAATCAACACAAAAACAAGAGTCAAACTACAGCACAGCATATACCATAAGACACTATAAGGAATATTTAAGACACTGGAACGACATTTTTAAAAAACCTCTGTAACATTTCTGTTTGCCTTGGAGCAGACTACTTATCTACCTGCAGAAGCTGAATGAGATTTATCTTCATGGTTTAAAGAAAAAAATCCCTCAGAAAACTAAATAGCACTTCAATTTCCTCTTACCTTATTCATTGATATGGGGAATTAAATTAGAGCTTAATTTAAGGTTTTAATTTCTGATAGAGTGGAAAAATTCCTGAAAGAAGCTAAAACTTGATGTGACCTAAAAGAAGCAACACAGTGTAGGGGAATGAGCGGTGGTTAAGAGTCTACTAGGTTAGTGGTTCAAATCCCCCCAGAGGCACCTTGGAAGACAAACCTGGAGATCTGCTTCTAAAAGGTCACAGCCTTGAAAACCCTGTGGAGCAGTTCTACTCTGCACATATCAGGCTGCCATGAGTCACAATGGACTCAACGGCAACTAACAATGACAACACGTGATCTAACATTTTAAGTAACATCCTTGGGTTAAAACTTGGCCAGTTCAGTAAAAGCCACATATTGGGAAAATCATAGAGGAAAGATATGGCCGATGAAAAATTCTAAATTATAAAATATTTAGAAAACGTGCAATTTTACTATGGTCTCTATTATAAACCAAAGTATGTGATACTATTATGTAAAATAAAATGGAGGAATAAAAAATTATAAATCTCAATGGGCCTAATAATGTCTCATAAGCACACAGAAATTATGCAATTAAATGCAGTGTAACAAAGTAGTTAAGTTTTTAGACTTGAGAGTCAAACTTCCTGGGTTCAAATCCTGGTAGTACCACTTTACTAGCTGTGCTACCTTGTGTAAGTTGACTTAACCTCTCTGGCCTCAGTTTCCTTATCTAGAAAATCGTGATCTGACAGTATCTATCTCATAGGATTGCTCTGAGGCCTGAACGAGTTAATATGCTACTATCTTCTTCCCAGTGTAGGATCCTCTTTGCAGGAATTCTTGTAAGGTTATCTTATTGCTAGTGAGATGTGTTTTGAAATTAAGGGAACCACTTTCCTAGTTTCCACTCATTGTCTTTGTATTGAGCTGCCTTGGGTTACCCCTCGGCATCTTTAATTTAGTACTTGCATGTAGTTAATTTGGCTTAGACTGACTAATTCTGCATTGTTTTTCAGACTAGCCATGATTTTTAGAGCTCTGGCAAATGTGCATTGGCTGACTGTTCGCAGCAAAAGGCACTTAGGAGGGGAAAGCAGGTCGATCTGTGCCACTTTCACAAGTATAGGTACAGAAGGTGGCCATAGCAGATGGCTCACCCTGGATGTCCCAGTTGGGTCACATTCCATGGATTGGTGTGTGACTTTCAATCATGTCTACATTTGGAATGCCTGTGGCCCTGTCATGCAGTCAGCCCCTCACCCACACGGCAGGTACTGTACTTAAGTTCTGTATAGTTTAGTCACTGGACTTAAACAGAAATAGGATTTTCTTTGCTGGCTTCAATGTACGGAGGCTGAGGGCGCAGGGAAAAGAAAAGACAGACCACTTTCCCAACCCGAATCTCTGTATAAACTTTAAAAACAAACAAACAGCACCGGTGCTTCTATTACAACCATCTTCGTGTGTTATCTCCACCCCAATGTTTCCACCCTCTGAACGCTTAGCCATAAACAAAGGCGGTTCTGAACATGAGCCAAGGACAGGGCTTTCCAAGGGGGCCCCAGAGTGGGTTACCCAGGGAGCTATAAGGGGCCGCTGGGGATCAAAGAGCAGCCTTGCCAATAGCTGCCTGCTTATCAGCAGCTCTTTGGAATAGCTCTGCCACAGACTACTAGCAACCGTTAGTCTAAGCTTGGGGTTGGCAGAGAAAAGGGACCAGATCATCTGTAGTGAACAATTTCACATTTTTTTCAGCACACCAAAGGTTCTGCTTCTAGGTATGGCTGGCATCTGCCTGTCGCCCAGCCCCACAGCACCTTCCTGTAGAATCGAAGCTTCTTTTCAAATTTATAATCCCTGACAGGGGCAAATAACCCAGTAAGCACAGGCTTACTTGTGCTTACTTACCAATCTGTCCTTTCACTACAGATGATCTGGTAAGTAAGGTAAGCACTGTACTTACCTTGTCTATTGGATAATCTGCCTCTGCCTGCTTGAGAGCCTTTCTAGGGCCCCAGTAAGAATCTCCAACAAGAGAAGATTGTCAAGGGGGTGTGGAGGATTGTGAACTGTGGGCTTTTGTCTTGCTAGCAAAAGCACCTCCAAGCCTGTTTAAGGAGACCTGGTGGTGCAGTAGTTAAAGCAATTGACTGCTAACTGAAAGGTTGGTGGTTTGAAACCACAAGCAGCTCCACGGGAGAAAGATGTGGCAGTCTGCTTCCATAGAGACTTACAACCCTGGAAACCCTATGGGGTTGCTAAGAGTTGGAATTGACTCCATGGCAGTTTTTTTTTTTTTTTTTTTTAAGCCTCTTTAGAAGGTGGGGTTGTGGAACCTTGCTTTGCAGTCTATACCCTTGGGTGTATATCTGTGTGAGTCCTCTCTTCATGGCTCCTCTAACCAGAGAGAACTAATCATGGAACAACATGTAATATAACACTCTCACTGTCACCTGCAAATCTCAAAGGTTAGTGCCAGCTTCTGGAATAGGTTTCTTCTGTTACAAATATTTTCTGACCTTCTTGTTTCCCTTACTGTGGGGAAGCATAAATAGAAATCAAAAGGGATATGGAAGTCAAGAACTGGTGTTCAAATTTAGATCCTGTGATCTATCAGTTGATGGATGCTGGGGTAATTCACTTAATTGAAAAGGTTTTCTTCATTTGTGAAATGGGGATATAGCAATATCTACCTCAGAGTTCTGGCACAGTAGATCATGTGATTGTAGGATTCAAAATGGTGGATGCTGGTCCATTCAGGTCACTAATGCTTGCCTGTTGCTATCATGCTGATCAGGTTTAAGTGGAGTTTCCAGACTAAGACAGACTAGGAAGAAAATCCTGTTCATCTCCCTTAGAAAATTAGCCAGTGAAAACACTGTGGCTCACAACAGATTGCTGTCTAATACAGGGCTGGAAGATGAGTACCCTAGGTTGGAAGGCACTCAAAATACAGTGTTTTCAACAATGGACTCATGCCTAACAATGAATGTGAAGATGATGCAAGACCAGTAACCATGCATTCTGTTGTTCATGGGGTTCCCTTGTGTCAGAGCCAACTTGATGGCAACTAACAACAACAAATATGGTAGATATTTCACCTATTTTATTAATATCTCTAAAGGTTTACATAGCTGCATTGGCTCAAAAAACTTAAGAAAACAAAACAAACAAATGAGAAAAACCTCTTATCATTAAGGTAATGGAAGAGTGGCCCTACATTTGAAGGAAACATATTCAGACATAGGCCATAAATGAGAGAATGAGAGTAAAAAGCTGACGGGCAGAACACATTCAGTTTAGGCTTGCTTAGCATGTTTGTAGTATGTTTTGAGACCAGTCATTGGCTGAGAATATTTGTAGTATTTGTTGAGACCATTCATTTGCTGAGAGTTTGCAGCATTCATCGAGATGACTCATTGGCTGATAGCATACGGTTTAGTCAGCCATGCTTGCCTTCATTGGCTGAGGACCTACAATAGCATTCAGAATGTGAGAAAAAAGTATATGTATATAATACATAAACAGTATATTGTAATATGAACCTGTAGCTTTAGGTCCAAAGAGTATTATGATGAATCAGCAGTGAGTAGGCCAACATAAAAAAAAATATGTATGATGGAGGTCTGGAGAACCAAGAACTTACCTTAGACTGGTTTTTTTCAAAGTGTCTTGTGCAGGAAGAAAATATTAGAACTTTTATTCATATTTTTTGTATTATCCTTTTGTAATTTTTATATTTGTGTATGCTTTATAATATATAGAGTATATTTGTAGAATAATATATATGTGTATATTAAAAAATTTTTTTTTTTGTGGAGTCAATTCCGACTCGTGGGGACCCTACCTATTACAGAATAGAACTGCTCCATAGAGTTTTCTTGGCTGGAACTTTACAGAAGCAGATCACCTTCTGCAACACTGCCGGGTGGGTTCGAAGCGCCAAACTTTAGGTTAGTAGTCTAGCACGAACCATTTGCATCACCCAGGGCAAATATGTGTGTGTGTGTGTGTGTGTATGGTGGCACAGTGGTTATATGCCCAGCTGCTAACCGAAAGGTTGACATTTCAAACCCACAGGACGCACCGCAGGAGAAAAGACCTGGCAATCTGCTCCTGTGAAGATTATAGTCTAAGAAACCCTATGGGGAAGTTCTACTCTCCTATGGTGTCACTAGGAGTCAGAATCGACTTGATGGCACACAACAACCATATATATATAAAATTAAAAAGATAGATTTTTCAGGGGGTATACTAAAAATTTTTAATTGTTAGTGGTGTGCAATAAAAAAAGTATAGACCTCTGTGTTGGCAGTTATTGATAAAAATTCTTCTACAGTTGCATGTTGGGAAACACTGATTCCTTCTGGACATTCCACTCAGCAATCACAAACCTCCCTGGAGCTCAGGGTGGCATGTCACTCAGGGCAAGGTGTGGCTGATAGATGACAGAGGACTCACCAAATGTGCCAGGGACTCACTAAATTCCTCCCCAGAAATGGATTGTTTGAAAGGCCTGTCACCAGATCATTTTCTACCGTATTCTTTCTAGTTCAGTTTAAGTCTATCCTCTCCGAAATCTTCAGTGATGAAGTAAGTATGTATGATGGAGGAACTGTTGTTTGTGGCAGAAAAGCCAGCATGGTCAGAGGCTGTGTTATGCTGGGTAGACAAGTGTTTTGGTTATATAGATTCCACATAACCACATGGGACTGAACGATTGTCAGGTAAAATTAATTCAATACGATATATTCAATGCTCTTCCTCTTTGGAATATAATTGCATCTTTGATGAGTCATAAATCTCTGCGGTCATCAGTGCTCATTGTATTGTGTTTTCTAATCAATAGGATGCTAAATAAACGAGCTTTTTTGAGTTACTTGCCACAGGGGAAAAGAACTGCATTTGTCTGTAAAAATACTGTACGGGATTATTTGAAAGTAATATAAGGTGATGGAAAAAAGGAGCTGTGAAATATACTTCCTCTTAACTCATTGCTCCAGCATCTCTGAATGCTTTTGTCCTGGATTCGCTCCCAGCATAAATGACTAAGGCGAGAGTTGTCTTCTGAACTCACTTGCCTCCCCTAACAAGGAAGGGTGTTCATTGTTTCCTGGATGGTGCTGTTGCTTTTATTTTCAGGGTTAGAATTTTTGCCCAGGAAATGCAATTTGCATACCCCCTACAGTGACTTCAACCATTGGTAGGCACAAACTGCTGCCTGTGGCCTGCAAAGCCCAGAGAGCAGAGAAAGCTTGTTTAAAAAAAAAAATTGTGGTAAAATATATTTAACAGAACATTTGCCATTTCAACATTTTTTATATGTACAATTCAGTGGCACTAACCAATGCTCACCATGGAAGGAGCCCTGGTGGTGCAATGGTTTAGCGCTCAGCTGCTATCAGAAAGATTGGTGGTTTGAATGCACCGAGCAGCTCCGTGGGAGAAAGACCTGTCAATCTGCTCCTGTAAAGGTTACAGCCTAGGACACCCTATGGGGTAGTTCTACATGAAGTCACTGTGAATTGGAATCGACTTGACGGCACCCAACAACAACAACATTATGCTGTGCAACCACCCATTTCCAAATTTTTTCATCCCCCCAACAGAAGCTCAGTGAATACTAAGCAGTGACTCCTTCTTTCCGCCTCCCTCCTATCCCTGATAACCACGAATATACTTTGTTCTCTATACATTTGCCTACTCTAGATATTTCATGTAAGTGAGATCATACATATTTGTCCTTTTGTGACTAATTGCACTCAGTATAACATTTTCAAGGTTCATCCATGTTGTAGCATGTATCAGGAAAGAAAGGGTATTGTAGGCATACTGACCTACATTAGAGGACAAGGTTAGCTGTGTGACCTTGAGCAAGTTATTTAACCTCTCTGAGCCTCCTTCCTCTTATCCGGAAAATTGTAATAATACCTATGTCCTGGTGGTGGAGGTTGTGAAGATTTAATGAGGTAAGTAATATAAAATGCTGAGTACGTGGTCTGGAAAGATAATTCACAAATGGCAGTGAATGTAATTACAATACAGTCATGGGCTCAGATTTCCCTACCATTGGAAACTCAGGTAGAACTCTCTAGAACCCATAATCATACTGTGAATGGCTAATGAATCACCATAATTTGTGTGATTTCTGAAGCAAGTCTCAAGTGGACCATCCTTCCTCCTCCATGCACCTAGGGCCCTTCCCCCAGGTCATCTGCCCCTCTGTCCGCATGTGCTATTCCTGTTTCACTCTGCATCACCTGGGCATGAAACCCAGCTCAGATGAGAGGTTTTAAATTATTTAGATACTAACAAGGTAGAACAGCTCCCATGTTTCAATATCCACATTTTAATACTTTTCCTTCCAGGTCAGGAGTCTTCATTTACATTTCTTTACCCATGAGCATAGCCAAGGCCATGGAGAGGTGGGGAGTGCATTCAGCTCTTCAGGTGAATTAACAACCCTCATACGTGCATCAGGCTAGGCACCTAAGCTTGTGAGGTGCTTTGCTAAGCACCAAGGGGCGTCAGAAAAAGTTCCTTCCAACTTTGCCTACAGTCTAAGATGGTCAGCTGTCTGAGTACCCAGGCAATATGACCAGAAGGAAACAATAAGACTAGCTAACACTTGTGGCATCATGGTAAAGGGAGAAAGATTGAAGTCGTCAAGGATTTCATTTTACTTGGACCCAAAATCAACACCCATGGAAGCAGCAGTCACGAAATCAAATGACATGTTGCACTGAGCAAAGCTGCTGCAAAAGGCCTTTTTAAAATGTTAAAAAGCAAAGATGTCACTTTGAGGACTAAGGTACGCCTGACCCAAGCCATGGAGTTTTTAATCACCTCATATGCACGTGAAAGCTGGGCAATGAGTAAAGAAGACCAAAGAAGAATCGATGCCTTTGAATTATGGCATTGGCAAAGAATATTGAATATACCATGAAATGCCATGGACTGCCAGAAGAATGAACAAATCCGTAGCGGAAGAGGTACAGTCAGAATGATCCTTAGAAGTGCGAATGTTTGGAGATGTTATCAAGAGGGACCAGTCCCTGGAGAAGGACATAATGCTTGGTAAGATGGAAGGGCAGTGAAAGAGGGGAAGACCCTAAATGAGATGGACTGACATAGTGGCTGCTACAATGAGCTCAAGCATAGCACTGATTGTGAGGATGGTGCAGGACTGAGCATTGTCTCCTTCTGTTGTAGATAGGGTCACTATGAGTCACAACCAATGCAATGGCACCTAACAACAACATTTGTGGAGTGTTTGCATAGGCAGGCACTGTGCTAAGTGCTTCATATGGATCTTAAAATTTTAATCCTGGCAACAATCTTGTGAGATAGATAGTAATACTATTCTCATTTTGTAAATGAGGGGATTGAGCACATAGTGGTTAAGTACCTTGCTCATGGTCATACAGGTAGGAAGTGGAGGAACGAGTCATCTCTACACCTCACATGTTAACGCTGTGCTATGCTGCCTGTCCTCTAGGGACCCTGTCCCTACAGGAGAAGAAGATGTAAATTAATACATACATGGAAAATCAGGTAATTATCACATAAGAGGGACAAAGAGGTCAATTTTATTTATTTATACATTATTATATTTTACCTATTTCCAAAAGGATTTGAACTGGCTTATAAGGCAAGCCAAGTGTGTAAACAATAGCGTCTCCCAAACAGGGCATAGTCTTTTATGTCTTCTTACTATTGAAAACATGATTTTACTTTGAAATGATCTCTTTCTTTTCCATTTGGCAAATTCCTTCTCAGCCTCCAAGGCTCAGCTCAAAAGTCACAACTCAGGCAAGCTCCTTTTGCCCCTTGACAGAACTGCCCCTTGCTGCAAGACCCTGTGGCAATGTCCCTTAATCTCTTACTTGCTGTGTAGCCTTGTGATGGTGGCTATCACACTGGCCACCACCTGGAACCTCCTCCGGCATGTGGGCAATCTTTTATGGAACTCCCCCTGTGCATAGGACAGGGCCTGTGGTGATGTAAGCTCTCAATATACATGAGTTGAATGGCTAAGAGAATTCGGAAGTTTCTAAAAGGGATTTATTACAGGAACATTGAGCAATGCAAGAGGCAGTATCACTGCAATGATTGTATGGAAGATGCAGAAACACTTTCTGGAGGGCCATTTTTTATGTCTACCCTGGATAAAAGCAAGAGAGGTAACATTCGAAGGTAACTTAGTAAAGACTCTTCCACCAGGATCTAAGTTAATGAGGCCCATCCAGGACATAGCTTTCTGGTGATTAATTTGATTCAAGGATAGATGTACAAAGCCCAAAGGAGTATCTTTAGTCAGATACCAAATGTCTCAACCAGACTATGTGTGAGACTTGGATTTTCTCAATTTAATGTTTTTTAAAAGAATATTTCAAATATAAGCAAAGTAGAATACCCGAATGAGCTCCTATGTACCATCATCACCCATCTTCTGCAGTTATCAATTGGTGCCCAATCCTGTTTCTTTTATGCTTCCCCTGAACCACACTACCCACCTCCCAAGACAAATCCAAGATAGCAAACTACTTCATCCATAAGTATTTCTATATGTATCTCTAAATGACAAGGACTCTTTTTTTAAAAAAACTGAAACCACAGTCACTATCATACATAAAATTTGACAATATTAGAATTCCATAATTATGTCATTTTTCCTTTTGTTTTTAAGAGTTGCTTCTATCAGGGCCCAAAGAAGGTCCAAAGATTCTCTTAAATTTCTTTTAATCCATAGGTTCCTTCTATTTCTTTTTTTTTCCATTTCAGTTTATATTATACAGTAAAGAAACTGAGTCACTTGTCCTGGAGAGTTTTTCACATTTTCTATTTTGCTCATTGCAACCTCAATGTATCATTTCACCTGTAACCTGTTCCACTGACTAATGTTTTCTGTAAATTAGTTGTTAGAGCTAGATTCCAGAATCAAAGGCTTGATCTGATTAAGGCATAATTTTTCAGTTCTAATCCTGCACCAGTAATATTACATATTTCTATCAGGATGCACGTACTGGCCAGTTCTTTCTTTTTTTGTGATGTAGCAGCCGTTGCTCCATTATTTCAGTAGGTGTTTGCAAAATGGCAATCGTCTTAGTTACCTAGAGCTGCTGTAACAAAAAATACCACCAGTGAGCGGTTTTAAAGAAAAGGAATTTATTGTACCACAGTCCTGGAAACAACAAATCCAAATCAAGGCATGCCTCTAGGGAAGGACCTTTCCTTGTTATAGCTCAGGCACTCCTTGGCTTGGCCTCTTCCGCTGTGTGTTTCTCTCCGCGTCTGTTTTCCTCTTTTTTTTTTAATATTTTTCTACAATGCTCTTGCTCATCTATATTCTTTCTTTTTTTCAATTGTACTTTAGATGAAGGTTTACAGAACAAACTAAGTTCTTAATGAACAGTTAGTATACATATTGTTTTATGACATTGGTTAACAACACTATGACACGTCAACACTTTCCCTTCTCGAACTTGTGTTCCCCATTACCAGCTTTCCTGTCCCCTTCTGCCTTCTAGTCCTTGCCCCTGGGCTGGTGTGCCCCTTTAGCATCATTTTGTTTTACGGGCCTGTCTAATCTTTGGCTGAAGGGTGAACCTCAGGAGTGACTTCATTACTGAGGTAAAAGGGTGTGGGGGGCCTATTTTCTTTTTTTTTTTCCTCGGAAGGGAGTGACCTCATTAAGGTAACATAAGAGAAATTCTATTGCCAAACAGGGTAGTGGCTGCCTTGTTTTCCGGGTCTTACAAGTTTACAACTGTTCTACCACTTGTTTTAGTGGAAATACTTGAGTTTTTCTTCTCTGACAGGTTTCTGCCTTACATAGGTTCTGGCTTCCGAAGGTTTTACTATACATTTCCCACCCCAGACCAGACCTGGAATCAGCAATTAGTCCAAGCAGGCTTGGTTCCTTTGTGGAAAATAATATTTACAGATCAGAAGGCGGCTTTAGGGAGCCCCCGTGGCGCAGTGATTAAGAGCTTGGCTTCTAACAAAAAGGTCAGCAGTTTGAATTCACCAGCCGCTCCCTGGAAACCCTATGGGGCACTTCTACTCTGTCCTATAGGGTCTCTATGAGTCGGAATCAGCTCAACAGCAAACAGGTTTTGGTTTGGGCTACTAAAGACATAGTTGTTATTTCTAGGCTTTTTTCAGTGGAGGGAACTGGAGAAAAAATTTAAGTGAAAATACATCATGTGTTCACATTAATTTAGTATTGCAGAATTTTTAATTAAAAACTTCATTGAATTTATATTTATCTTCTTTCGTCTGCCTAAAATCTTGGTTCCAAACAATATGTATTAACATCATTACTTATTTGCTTTTCTATGTATGTCTCAGAGTAACAATATCAATAACACTGCTAACACTATGATTTCTGAAGATAGTTTAAGCCTTTTTGGATTTCTTTTTGTCCCTAAGATCTACTTCTCTAGGGATCTGCAGTCAAATTACTGTTTTAAAATTACTTGGTTTAATTCCTCTCAGTGGTTATACTACCAAAGTTCAATTGTTTCATTTTGCTTTCAATTTTTAGGAATTGCTTTATTTTTATTTAATGTTGCTTTACAATTATACATAGTATTTACATGGTTCCAATGTCAAATCTACAAAATAAATTATATTCAGAGAAGTTCTAACTTCTGTTCCTATTGTCTAGTTTGTTCCCTCCCTTCCTTTACGGTAACTATTTAAACAAATGTGATTGATCCTTCTATTTTTTAAAGTATAAGCAAATACATACACACATATATATTTGTATGTGAATATAATTTATATACATACAAACATAAATATTTGCATCCCCCTTTCTTTGGTACTTTGGTAATGTATATGCTTCTTTTAGTACCTTGCCTTTTTCACTTAACACATATCGTGAAGGTTGTTCCATAACGGAATAATTCTCATTCCTTTCTAGAGCTTTGCACTGTTGATTGAGTGGAGGTACCACATTTTATTCAGCCAGAACACTATTGGTGGGTACATTGGTTGTTTCCACTTTTTTGATAATATAACTAGTGCTGAAATAAATAACCTGGTACATACATACATCTTTTGGTAATTTTTTCCAGCATATCTATGGAATATATTCTTAAATGCAGGATTTCTAAGACAAGGCATAAATAGAGTTTTGCTAATATTGCCAAATTTCTCTCCATGGGATTGTATTATTTTATGTCCCCATTAGCAATGTATGAGAGTAACTGGTTTCCACAGACTCTCTAACAGGGCATATAGTTTGAATTTTTGTTAACCTGATAAGTGAGAAATATAAAGTTTTTGGTTTACGTCTTTCTTTTCATTAGTGAGGTACAACATTTTTTCCACATGGTTAGGGGCCATTTGTATTTCTTCCCTGTAACCGCTGTTAATATTTCTTGTCTACTAGTCTGTAATTTTTTCTTTTTTGTTTCTATTTTTAGAAGCCCTTATTTATTAAGGATATGAACCCTTTCTCTGTTATATGTTGCATACAGTTTTTCCCATTTTATCAGTTCTTTTTTATTTTTCTCTTGGGGTTACTTTCCATAAAACATTTTTTAAATGAAATATTATTGTTTATCAGTATTTTCATTGTTGCATCTGGATTTGGAGTTGTAGTTAAAAATTTTCTCATCTCCTGGCTGTGGAGGAATTCACCAATGTTTTCTTCTAGTACTTGAATGACTCCCTTTTTTCCACACTTAAATCTCTGATTTATTTGAAATTGATCCTGCTGTGCAGTGTGGGGAATGGATCTTCCTCCACATTAATTCAGGTTTTGCTCAGAAATGAGTGGCATCAGCCAGGCAAAGACTCAGCTATTTGGATAGAAACTGCAGTGCAATTATTTTGAAGAGCTGATTGAAGCGGGCAGCCATAGACACAATCTCTTCAACTTGCAAACTTCCATGATTAAGAGGCAGAAGCAAAAGTTCCTTAAAATTATTTACCACAAACAGATGATACTAGAAGTAACTTGGAAGGTGATACTTCAAACTTGTGCACAAATGGACTTGGAAAAAGTCTCCTAAACCCAACCTATTCATCAGTAGAAAAACTTTGAATGCCAGTCAGACAGAGAGCAAAGCTGACATTCTTGTTTATGAATTGGCCAGTCTGACCTTTATTCCAGGTGGAGGAAAAACCATGCCACCTCTACCAGAGTTGACCAGAATTCCAAATAAGAACACTTTTTTTTTCTAAGACCCTAATTTAGATACTGGGGATGGGTGGGTAGTGTGGTTCAGGGGAAGCATAGATGAAACAAGATTGGACATGAGCTGATAACGCTGAAGCTGGGTGATGATTACATGAACTCATAGATTATTCTCTGTAATTTTGCTGAAGTTTGAAATTTTCTATTAAAAATACTAAAATGAGAAAATTCAAGTCTCTCACACAGACATAGTCTGGCTGGGACATTTGGTATCTGACTCAAGATACTCTTCTGGGCTTTCTGCATCAATCCTTGAGTCAAATTAATCACCAAAGCTTTATCCTGGATGGACCTCATTAACTTAGATCCCTGTGGAAAAGTCTTTATTCTGTTACCTTTGAATATTACATCCTTTGCTTTTATCTGGAGTGACATAAAAAATGGCCTCACAGAGAATGTTTCTGCATTTTTTACACGTTCACTGCAAAGGGATTACCTCTTACATTCTTAGATTTACACACTAAGATTGGAGGCTTGATCTGTTTCAAGTGCAATGTTTTCAGCAAAAGCCCTTCATGAGTAGTATCAAAAAATTCTATCAAGAAGTACATAGTGACTTTTTGCCTCTCTTTTTGTGATGTGGCACCATTAATGATCTGCCCAGATCCATTATTTCAGGAGGGGTTTGTAAAATGACAATATTCTAAGTCTATCATTTCTTCTTTTATTAGCTGGAAGCCTTCCATAAGAGAAGTCTTCCCTAGTAACCCTAGAGTTTCTCTCCAGGGAGCATGACAGACATGATTTAAACCTGGAAAATGCCAAGGAAAGCTAGCCTTACCAGTTGCCTTGCTCAACCTCACAAGCACCTCAGTGACTCTAGGTGGCTTCTGAAATGCAGAGGACTGCCTTTGGACGATACCATTTGGACGAATTTCTATAAATATGCCCCTGAGAGCATAGGAGAATACGAGTAAATAGGGCTGTCTACTTAAGCATTCGAGTTTTCTCATAGCAACAATGCTAGTTTGGGCATACGTTTTTGAGTTGTTTTTTTAATTTTCATTTTTGTACAACAGAATTGGTTGTATACTGAAGCCACTTTTTGTTGTTGGCAGTAAAGCTACTGCAAGGCCAAGTGATGAGAGAAAGATTGTGGCTATGGTGTTCAGGGTAGAAGCTGTGACCAGGACATTCTAACACACCAGGGGTAGTATACACAGTGGAAAGGTCTTGAGTCAGCACATCTGAATTCAAATCCTGGTTCTGCCTTGAGCAAGACATTTGACTTCTCTGATCCCCAGTTTCTTCAACTGTAAAATAGGGTTGGAAATTGTGACCTACCTTTCAGGCTTGTGCACATTTGAGGTAACAGAAGCCAAGTGCTTTGTCAGAGCTGGGCACAGAATAGATAGATATTAGGTAAATAGAGGTCATCAGAGTAACTATTCAACCATTAGAGTAAACAGTTAAGTGAGAATTGGTGCCTATCCCCAAATCCTGTACTGTATCAGTCAGGGTTCTCCAGAGGATATACGTGTGTGTGTGCACAGAGAGAGAGAGAGAGATGGGTTTATTTTAAGAAATTGACTCATGTGATTGTGAGGCTGGAAAGCCTGAAATCTATAGAGTAGACTAGAAACTCAGGCAGAATTTCTATGTTACAGTCTTGAAGCAGAATTCTTTCTTCTCCTGGGAACCTCTTTTTTGTTCTTCAGGCCTTCAACTGGTTAAATGAGGCCCACCCATATTATTGAGGGTAATTTCCTTTACTTAAAGTCAACTGACTATTACTGGTAATCACACGATACCTTCACAGCAACATCTAGACTACTGTTTGACCAAACAACTGGGCATAATAGCCTAGCTAAGTTGACACATAAAATTAACCATCACAACTACATAATCACTTCCGGTGGCAAAATAACTTCTGGGACCTTCACTACTTCTGGAGCAATCAGATAGGCTACATTTGAAAAGTGTGCAAGCTCTGCAAAACATGAAGGCAACTAGCTAGGCAACCATCTAGTCAGCTGCCAGCAGAAGTTGGAGTTCCCACCATGCTCCCAGAAGCCATTTGGTGAGAAACTATATGTCTAAATTGTGTTTTTCTTGGTGTCTAAAAGCTAGTCTCAAGGTCTCTCACTGAACTTAACTGCATTTTAGTTCTTTAAATAGAAACATATAAAGATATTTGAGCTTAAACTTTCTGTGGCTTCCTTTGTAATAATGTGTTAGCAACACCAGGTTTTAATTTTAGTTTTCTAGCAGTCTTCGTAATACCACAAAATAGGGTGATCAGCCTTCTAGTTACTCAGGCTCGTGACAGGCTAACTGCTGTCACTTCCTCGTCTGAGCATGGATGGAAGAGGGATGGGAAAATGCTCTTAAGGCAGGTGCAGTAGAGCTGGAAAGCTCTTTAGAAAAGTAATTTATAAGAAATGTTGGGAACTCCACTTCCCACCTTCAATCTATAAGTAGCTTAGGTAGCTTGGTACCATTTTCAGACAAATGGGGTTCACAGCTCCCTAACAAGGACCCCTAATCCATCTTAGCTTTTTTGTTCCCTTGATTGGGCAATGGCAGGTATGAGCACAGAGTACGGGTTGTGATATTGAGGGCCTAGTCTAAGATTTCCAAGTCCATGTTGGTGACAAATATGAAGGTCACAGAATTGTGGTGGGATTTGGATTCAGACTCCAGTTTGCCAGATTCAGAAGTCAGTGGTCGTAAATATTGTATCTTAAAGAATACCAGACTAATCTTGTTAGGGAGCTGAATAACAATGGGGAGAAATAAGTTCTCCCCTCCTGTGTCAGGCTTAAGAAATGTGCCACTGATACTGAGACCCGTGGGACAGACTTCCTGGTGGTTCTCCCTACGTTCCTTTGCTTCATTACCAAAAAAGAAAAGAATTCTGTATTCCAAAAATATAAGAAAATTAATTTTCAAAAGTCCAAGGCCCTTGTAGATCAATGTTAAATTCCGGAACGAAGATCAGCAAGTCAGCATTCTTGTACTGGGAGCCCCATCCGACCCGCATCCTGGAGAAGAATTTAGTCACTGAAGGGAGGGTAAATTTTAGTAAACCCACAGTCAGGCATAATTCAGTTATGGCTGGGTCAAACAATATTGGTTGGCTAGGTCTGGCTTGTCTGAGCTGAGCTATAGTAAAGCTGTTGTTGTCAGTTGCCATCGAGTTAGCTTTTTCTCATGGTGACTCCATGTACAATGGAATGAAATGTTGCCCATCCTGTGCCATCTTCACAATCATTGGCATGCTCAAGTCTATTGTTGTGGCCACTGTGTAATTTGAGTGCATTCCAACCTAGGGGGCTCATCTTCCAGCACTATATTGGACAATATTCTGTTGTGACCCATAGGTTTCATTGGCTAATTTTTGGAAGGCAATAACTAGACCTTTCTTCCTAGTCTGTCTTAGTCTGGAAGTTCTGCTGAAACCTTCCACCATGGGTTATCCTGTTGGTATCTGAAATATTGGTGAAATAACATCCAGCATCATAGCAACACATAAACCACCACAGTTCGACAAACTGACAGACGGGTTGTGGACAGTAAAGCTAACCACTTCCTTATTAGCTTGGGAGAGTATGAACTTCCTCCAGACCAACTTAAAGAAAGCGACTGGATACAAGTCCAGTCAAGTGATGTTACTGCTCTGTGACAAGGACGATCAAGAGGTAATATAAGAGGATATTAACTGGAGAAGAGATTTGGGTAGAAAACACTCTCTGGGATAAAGTGGCTGGTGTTATCAGTTAATGGAAATGCCACCTGAGCAGGTTTCTTAGCTGGCACAGGATTCCCAGTGACGGAAAGTTCAGAAAAGATAGAGTTGGAGGTACATCTGGCAAGAATGTCATTAGAGTGGAAGTATTGATATTTTGGCTGTGGACCTGTGAGTTGATCAATTTACTTAGCAGACTCAAACCAGCCCTCTCTGGTGTCTGTTCCTTCTAGGTAAGTGAAGTGGGGCAGGATACATGTTCAGCAAGCTTTTACCGGAGCTCAGCCTAGGTTAACAGGTAAGCACTTTGATTTTTTTTTTTCCTTTTAGTCAGAGTTGGATTCTGGATTCCAAACTTGAAGAGTCTATTTATATCTTCTTTGTTCTTCAGCTTCCTTACTATAAGTAATAAGAATAACAACCTCATGGGATTGTTGTGAAGATTAAATGAGATAATATATGCAGAGCAATTAGCAAAGTGTCTGGCAGAGGGTAGCCATAAGTCAGCAGTTCTCAACCTAGGCTGCACACTGGAAGCAAGGGGAACTTTAAAAAATTATTGCCATCAGGCTCCTCTGAAGACCAATCAAATAAAAATCCCCATGATTCTATGCAGCCAAGGTTGAGATCCACTATACTAAAAAATTATTATTATTTTTTGCCCAGAAAACTCTTTCAGGAGACAGAAAAGTTAATATAATTAGAACACTTTGGTGGATTCTGGTTAACTTCTAGACAAGTTCTGCATTGTTAAGTACTGTTGACTTCCTTTTGTATAAAGAAGTAACTTAGAAAAGGCACAGCCACCTCTGTCTTATAATTCCTGTTGGATATAATCTTAGTTCTAGACAAT
The DNA here is from genome assembly GCF_030014295.1 of Loxodonta africana. Classification (NCBI taxonomy): domain Eukaryota; kingdom Metazoa; phylum Chordata; class Mammalia; order Proboscidea; family Elephantidae; genus Loxodonta; species Loxodonta africana. Next base: position 44,884,791 of record NC_087355.1, on the reverse strand, counting down.
TTCCCTTGTTTCTCATGCTTGGAAACAGAAATGGGAAGATATGGGTCTAAAAATCCTCATGAAGCTCTTCCTTATTGGGATGCTGGCCCATCAAACCATGTACAGGTGAGTAAGTGGGACTCCAGCGATTCGATTAAGGATCCTGTGCTGGGCCTCCTTCTGAGCCTTGTGACAAGGGAGACTTGGAGGTGCCTGATCAGTCATTGGTAAACCTATAGACCTCTCCTAGCATAGGGCCTCCATCCTTCCCTCCTTCTTCCTCTGCATAGTAGGCTTCTCCTGTGTACTGGCTGAGGCCGGGGAAGTAAGTGGACTGCAGCTGTGAGATTTCAGTTCTTGTGTTTCCTCAAATAGCAGTGGGAAAATTCCAGTTATAAGATAACAGGGATTTTCCAGCAATTCTCCTGGGTTGTTACTGGGACAAGGCTTAATGTTATCCTGAGTGGGAAGACCAAAAGGAGGAAAGTGGCCTCTTGGTCTCCTGAGTGATTAGATTTAGTCCTGTAGAGAGAAAATAGTCTCCCCTTTTGGGTGGGTGATGAGGTCAATGGGTTTATTTAGTATCGAACTGGATGAGCTGAAACCCTGTGTGAGAGACTGAGGGGCCATTATGGTCACATTGTCCTTTGTTCTTCCTTCTTTGCTCAGGGCAAAGGTAATCTTCATGTACTGAAATATTCTTATTCACATTTTAAAAAGTAAAACAAAAGAGGAGATCAAATAATAAATATAGTAAGTAAAAACACATATTTAAAGGAAAAGGAATAAAACAATTTAAAAACAAAACAAAACAAACACCTTTGATAATAAAACAAATGATCTGACCTGGAGTGACTGGATTAAAGTGACTGAAAATGTTTAGCTTATGTCTTGTGCAGTCATATCAGGGTGGGATTGGTTGCATGGAATAATAATTTTTCATTTTCTTTTTGGTAACAGCTTTATTGAGATATAATTTGCATTCCAAACAATTTACCCATTTAAATGTACAATCTAACGTTCTTCAGTATACTCACAGAGTGGTGTAACCTATCGTGCAATTTTAGAAAAATTTTATCATATCACCCAAAAAACAAATTCTGTACCCTTTAGCTATTATCTCAATAACTCCATCATTCCCAGCCCTTAAAAAAAAAAAAAAAATCCCTTAGCAACCATTAATCTACCTTCTGCCTTTATGAGTTTGCCACTCTCTGACATTTCATATAAACGGAATCATATAGCATTTCACCCTGTGGGTCTGGTTTCTTTCACTTAATATAATGTTTTCAGGGTTCATCCATGTTGTAGCATGCATCAGTACTTCATTCCTTTCTATGACAGAATAATATTCCATTGTGAGTGCTAACTACATTTTGTTTATCTGTTCATCAGTTGATGGACGTTTGGGTTGTTTCCACATTTTGGCTATGAAGAATAATGCTGCAATGAACATTCACATACAAGTTTTTGTGTGTACATACGCTTTCATTTCTCATGAGTGGATACCTAGGAATAGAATTGCTGGATCAAATGCTAATGCTAGTGAACTAGATGTAAGCAAAGACTCATGTTGGTGAAACCTGATAACAAATTAAAGGAGACAGACAGGTCTCAGAAAGCTGCAAGATTACTGTAGTTTCTTGGAATTTAAAGAAAACCCAAGGTCAAACAAAAAGTTCAATGGACTGTGAGAAAATATCTAAGGGAAGAAGAGCATTTTGTTTGTGCCACATCCAGGCTTCATGTACAAAATCAAGCCAACTTCATCGTTGTCTGGGACATTCCTGCAGAAATGAATTCTCCATGGTGGGGAAAAAATTAACTTCCATTGCTGAAGAACATTTACTGGCAGATAAAGCACAGGATCCCAAGTCAGTGTTTTTCATAGAAGAGTCCATGTGATTACCTGTATCAGAAACGTGGATCCCTGGGATGCACCCCAGACTGACATACTGAGCCAGAATCTCATGGTGTAAGGGTAAGGCCCAGTTTTAATAAACTCTCCTGGTTTAGAAAACTCTAGAAGGCGTTTGGCTAATATACGGCTGATGATGTAGAAACTTACTAAACCATCCCATCTGTGAGATTCTTTAGCAGTTACACGGCCTGGTTAACCAAAGTCAGATCAAGGGTCTTGCCTCCTGGGAAGTTGCCTGGAGGAGCCATTGATGGATAGAGTTAAAATACTACCAGAATAAACAACTGAAAACTGCAATCACTTCTATCCAAGTAATGGAAATTAAAAAAAAAAAAAAACTTTACTAGCCTCAAATTGTCTTTGTTGGCTACTCTTAGGAAGAACACATGAGGCTATCAGCTAAGATTTTGAAACAGCATTATATATGGCTCAGTGTTCTTACCTGGAAGCAGTGATTTATTTTGTTATCTAAACTTTGAACCCTTTTACGATTCCTCTGAAGTGTTCTAGCCTGGAAAACTGCAAAGACAAAAGAACAAGTAAAAAAACAAAAAACAGAAACAAATATAAGAGCTACAGAAAAGTGGGAGCTGGTTTGCTTAAATTTGTCAGAAAATGGACACTGTCCTGGCTAAAGAAGTAATTAGGGAAGATTCTGCTTCAGCTTAAAACATCCACTAAGAGGAAATTAGTTTCACCTCATTCTATTAAATAAATATGGGACAAAAAATATAAAATATTGGTATGTTGTTGTGTGCTATCAAGCTGATTCATAGTGACCCTGTAGGACAGAGTAGAACTGCACCCTAGGGTTTCCTAGGCTGTTTTATATATATGTATAATCCTATTTTGTTGTTGTTGAGAATACACACAGCAAAGCATATACCAATTCAACTGTTTCTACATGTATAATTCAGTGATATTGATTATATTCTTTGAGTTGTACAACCATTCTCACCCTCCTTTTCTGAGTTGTTTCTGCCCCATTAACATAAACTCATTGCCCTCTAAGGTTCTTATCTAATCTTTCCAGCTGCTGTTGTCACTTTGAACCAACATAAACCAAAAATAAAAAATAAAAACCATTGCTGCCGAGTCGATTCCCACTCATAGCGACACTATAGGACAGAACAGAACTGCCCAGTAGGGTTTCCAAGGAGTGGCTGGTGGATTTGAACTGTTAACCTTTTGGCTAGTAGCCATAGCTCTTAACCACTGTGCCACCAAGGCTTTGAGCCAATATAGACAGTTCTTAAAAGAGCACAATATTTAAGGCAGATTTTTTTTTTACTAGTTAAGCTTAACTATTACTTGGTTTTAAGAAGACCTCAGAGGATATTTTTGGTTTAAGTTTTAAAGAGTTTCTCAGGGCAATAGTTTCAGGGGCTCATCCAACCCCCATGGCTCCAGAAAGTCTGGAGTCGGTGAGAATTTGAAATTCTGTTTTGCATTTCCCCTGTTTTGATCAGGATTACTCTATAAAATCTTTGATCAAAACATTCAGTGGTACCTAGGCTGTGATCTTTATACTAGCAGATTGCCAGGTCTTTTTTCCTGCAGAGAGGCTGGTGGGTTTGAACCACCAACTTTTTGGTCAGCAGCTGAGTGCTTAACCATTGCTCCACCAGGACTCTTTGTGCAAAATCACTCATTTGTCTGGGTTCCCATTACCCTGGGTTGAGCCCGCAGGTAATCCTGATTATTTGAAAACTTGGAATGAAAATAGTTGAAAGGAGTTCAATTCTAAAAAGTATTTGCTGAATACCCATAACAATGTTTCCGTCCTCATTAACAAGAGCAAGACAGACAGTAAATGAGCAATTCAGAAATATTATTAGGTGAAGCTAGCATGTTGATGGAAGACTCATGGTAAAATGTTCCTCAAATACATGATATACAACACACAGATTAAATACATATTAAAATGCAAATCCTTGTGATCTGCTTTTGAAAAGTCACAGCCTTGAAAAACCCATGGAGCAGTTCGACTCTACTCTGCACACACGGGGTCTCCAGGAGTTGGGTTTGACCTGACTGTAAATAACAGCAGCAACAACAAAATGCAAGTACATGGTAAATGGAAAAGTTTAGCACTTACAGATCCCATTTACCTTAAGCATTAAAAGTGAAAATACTGAAAATGTAACATTTTTAATTTTAAGAAAAATTCCAAGTTTTTATAAAATTTCTGTTTGGGAGGCTATCCAGACTTTATCCCTTGCTAAGTCATATTGCCCATAAATTAAACATTAGTGATATATTTTCTAGGGTTAATGTTGGAGAAATGGTCATAAAATTTTTATAGACAAAAGTGCTGAAATGTTTACAATGTCATGAAGCTCTTAGAAACATTTGCCCAAACCCTTTTAACTGTTTGCTTATTTCCATCACATAAATCATCGATGCCTTCTTTTGTCTGAAAAAGGGAACCAGTAATTTTTACCATTTATGTTTTCCCTGTTATTCATATTTTGGAAACCCTGGTGGCATAGTGGTTAAGAGCTACAGCTGCTAACCAAAAGGTTGGCAGTTCAAATCTGCCAGGTGCTTGTTGGAAACTCTATGGGGCATTTCTACTCTGTCCTATAGGGTCGCTATAAGGTCGGAATCGACTCAATGGCAACGTTTTTTTTTTTTTTTTGTTTGTTATTATTCATATTATTACATTAGTACTGAACTATTGGACTTGAAATATCTCATTTTTGCATGAAAATGCATTCCTAAAGTGCAGAGAGGGCAGAACATACCTGTTCTCGATCTTTGGGTTTAATCAGGAAGAGTATATAAAAGATGAAACACGTAACTTTGCCAAGTTTCAGAACCATGCCAACCTGTTATCCCAGAGAGTGCAGAAAAAGCTTCTGTAATTCAGAGAAGTAATCACCTATTGAGGCCGTGGTGGTGCAGCAGTTAAGCGTTTGGTTGCTAACCAAAATGTCGGCAGTTCGAATCCACCAGCTGCTTCTTGGAAATCCTATGGGACATTCTACTCTGTCCTACAGGGTGGCTATGAGTCAGAATCGACTCGACGGCAAGGGAGGAATCACCTATTAATTTCTCTGATAGGTGGTTTTGGCCTTTTCAAAATTTAATCAACCTGATTCTCTGGCTTGGACACAATGGCATAAAATGTATGAGGGCATCCCAATTTAGAAACTCGGCTCCATCTACCATCTTCCAATAAGAATGGTGTTCACACAGAGGATTTTCATCCTATGGATTTTTTATCCACATGAAGCTGGAAGGGAAATAACCGAGCAGATCCTATAGTTGTGGCAAATAGATTGGGCTTTGAATTTGACAGATTAGGGTTGGAGTCCTGATTCTGTGGTCATAGGCTATGTGATTTAGGCAGGAGGTGAAAACTCTCTGTGACTTCATTTTCTTATCTATAAGTTGGAATCTACCTCACAAACATGTTGTAAAGATTAAATGAGAAAACATAAATTTTTAACTGATATGCCAATATGCCATGAACATAGTTGTACAACATGGCTAAAAATCAATAACATGATTAAAAATAATGCATACATGCACTTTTTTTTTTTTACTTTATAAATTTAAAAGTACTTTTTACACATGTTATTAAAAAGTTTCCAAAGAAGACGCAAACTCCTTTCGGGGAAATGCGGTGAGATACTTGCCATTGATTCCAGGAAGTGAAACACTCGGCAAATGGAAGCGATTTGATTTTGTAGAACAAGGTACATTAAAAAAAAAAAAAAAAAAGGAAGGACAGAGGTGCAAGAATTTGAGAAGTGCTTAGAGTCACTGACCTTATTTCCATAAACATAGAGATGTTGGCTGTGAGACAAAGGAAGGAGGACCCTTCGTGGACCTGCTGGTTTACCAAGTGTGCTAACCACCAGCATGCGATTAGGCAGTGGCGTAGTGGCTATGAACTCTGCTGCTAACCAAAAGGTCAGCAGTTCTGATCTACCAGCCACTCCTTGGAAACTCTAAGGGGCAGTTCTACTCTGTCTTATAGGGTTGCTATGAGTCAGAATTGACTAGATAGCAATGGATTTGGGTTTGGTTTTCAGCTATGCTTAGGTTATAGGGGAGCCCTGGTGGTGCAGTGCTTAAGAACTTGGCCGCTAACTAAAAAGCCAGCAGTTCGAACCCACCAGCTGCTCCTTGGAAAACCTACGGAGCGGCTTTACCCTCTTACAGAGTTGGTATGAGTAGGAATCGACTCAACAGCAATGATAAAGTAAATGAGGTCTATTCCCACCACTGGCTTACAGCCATTATGAAGGCTTCTTATGGGATCTGGGAAGGAGGGAGCCCACCTAGAGAGTGGGTTGCACTCTTGTGCTTTTACTGTGCTACATTCATAACAAGGGGACAAATGGAAAATACCACCCAGCTCTGGAGGAGCCCAGAAATGAACGTCAGAGGGGTGACAGAAACAGTACATTTGACACAAAAGACGCTAAAATGACATTGATTCTCAGTTTGGTGTGGATTCCCAGAGTCACTGAAATTTGGGAATTAGGCTTAGTTGTCTAAAGGAGACCTGGACTTAAGAAATCTGCAGGTACTGGCTTTTATTTAACCAGAAACCTCATTTTGAATGAAAAGAACAATACGTTGCTCTTAGATGAATCCATTCTCTGAATTATGAAAAAATAAAGAGATTTGGTTTGTCTTTGGGGAAAGGTAACTGTTGTTTGTTTCCTGTTGACTTTGAAGGGGACGCTTGAGTTTCAGAAGCAGGTACAGCCAGATTGTGTCTTTGGTTGTACCTTCTGAGTCATTTACGATGTCCCTGTGGCAGGTTATCAGTGAACTGCGTCATTACTCAGACTTGATGCCCTGTGCTCTGCCTTTTGTGTCTGAGGTAGTGGTATCTACACCAATATTTGTCAATTGTATTTTCCGTGCAGACACTACGCTAAGTTTCGGGGGTGCAAAATGTGAATAAAACTGTCTTTGATATCATGGCACTTGAACTCCAGATAGAAATACTTGAAGACACAGAAAATTTTCCACTTTAACTTCTTCTTGTCTTCTGATTTTCTTATCTACGTTCAAAAATTTTAAAGCCTGCTTTGAGATGTCCTGGATGTGAATTAACTTCCTTTGGTACAAACCCATTTCTTTCCTGGGATGAATGTAGTGATACTTTTTATGACTTCTGATGGTTGCTGAAAATCCATAAAGCACAATTGTGGTTAATGTTTGACTGAATGTGAAGGGAGAGGCCAGGGAAGCAGAGTGGCGCCGAGGGAGCAACCCCCGGGAGACACTCAAGTCTCAGCCAGAGCCTCAGCAACCGAACGGAAGAAAAGAACTTTTAACAACCGTTTTGCCATTTACTTACAGAAAGGTAAGGGTTGACATGTCTTAACTCTGTCGATAACATTTTTCTTCAAGAACAACAAAATAGATGGTGTGCATGTGTGATGCGGAGCAGTGTTACATAGCAGTGCTGGGAAGGGTAGTTTACTCTTGGTGTGACCAGTTTTGCTGACAGGGCACAATTTCTTCACCTTAAAAAAATTTTTTTTTTTTTTATTAATCTATGTATTGACTCGACGGCATTAGTTTTTTTTATTTTATAAATTGATTTGACGAAGTGGATTTGGTTGAATCAACTTTGGTCATGGAATTAAAGGGAAGACTGATTCCTCTGGTGTTTAACACATATTAGACCCCTTCTTTGTGACTGCAATTTCCAAGAGTCTAGCCATCAACGGCACTGGGAAAGAAAGAAAGCCATAGGATGATCTGGGGCTCTTGCTATTCTAGGAATCGGGGTTGGAATCTCATTCTCACAAAGTGTGTCATCTTTCACATGTGGTCTTTAAAGACTGGGAGTTCTATGTACTTCTCAGATCTTAAGAGTCTGGGGACTAAAAGTATTGTTTGGGACACCACTGGGGAAAGGAAGCATATAGGAGAATAGGAGCCCCCTTTTTAAAGTACTAAGTTAAGAACTGAAGACAGAGAGAGAGAGAGAGAGAGACAGAGAGAGAAAAGAAGGGTAGATGTGTGTTGGTCAGCTTTTGGTGCTCTTGTGACCTCGTTGATGGATATACCATTTGCTACTGAGTGCTTATCTTTAAAATATTAAGTCATATGTATTTCATTTGTGCCTTGGGTCTAAACGCTTGTTAGAATATGGAGAGAGAGCACCATGATTGTCAGAGGAAAGATGGTAAATGTCCCAGGAGCAAGCGGACCAAAGTTTCAGTCTCTGCCTCTGTCTCCGTTCTTTCTTTATTCCGGATGACTTTTTGGGGATAGTCAATCTCTATGATGCGGGATACAGTGAAGAAGATTGGAAGGGCAATGCAGTCTCTGATATTTTCTTGTTTTTATTTCTCTTCAAAAATTTACACAGCAAGTGAGGCATAGTTTGAAAGAAGAAAGCATTTAATTTAGAGGACAAGGAACATGGACATTCAGCTCTCACCAGGAAACAAAACGAGTGCTTTACTGAGTGAGGGTTTAGAGTGGAAAGAAGTTTTGGGTTGGGCAGATGGGTTAGGTCAGTTTTATTATATACCAGCCAGCAGGCACTGAGCAGATTGATCAAATCCCCTGGACCTTAATTTTTTCTTCTAGAAAATGGAGATACTTGCCTAACTGGGTAGTTGTAGGAAGTAAATAAAGAACTCAGTACATTGTTCGGCATGTGGTAGACACTCAACTGATGTTAGCTCTCTTTTCCACAAGAAGGTTTCAAGTAGTGATTCAGGTCATTGCTGAGACATTGCTGTTTCATTATCTAGGGAAAAAAACAAAACGCAAAACAAGCCCAGCAATGTTACAATAACTACATCTTCCATTGCATAAGAGAGCAACTAATTTTATATAAAGGAAGTGGAATTCAACAATATAAAAAGAGAATGATAAAACTATTGGATTTTGCCTTTTTTATATAAGAGGCATTTAAAAGCCCCTCTAAACAAAAAACCAGTTGTCCTCAAGTTGGTTTTGACTCGTGGTGACCCCATGGGTGTCAGAGTAGAACTTTGATCCATAGGGTTTTCAATGACTGATTTTTCGGAAGTAGGTGGCCAGACGTTTCTTCCGAGGTGTCTCTGGGTGAACTTGAACCTTCAGTCTTTCAGTTAGCAGCAGAATGAATTAACTGTTTACACTACCCAGGGACTCCAAGGCCCCTCTAGTGTTTCCCATAGAAGCCTTCAGGTTAGGTGTGGGGGTGGCATTCTTTGAAACTGTCGAAGATGACCCCTAAGAAAAGTCAACGTTGTTCAAGGTGAAGGTTGTATTTCCCGTACTTTGTCCCTTGTCTTATAAAAGGCAGATTATTTGCTGGCAGCAATGCAAACTCTTGTTCTGTTGTCAAAGGTGCTTTCTAGAGAGTCCCCACTTTTCTTCATGCCAAGAGAGAAAACTCTGAGAAGGAAAACTGGGGCAGGTCATGCTCCTTTCTCTGAAGGCCCACAAATAAGTGCTTTTACAGGTGCTATTTTACATGGGAGGAGCCCTGGTCGCGCAGTGGTTAAGAGCTTGGCCGCTAACCAAAAGGTCAGCAGTTCAAATCTACCAACTGCTCCTCGCAAACCCTATGGGGCAGTTCTACTCTGTCCTATAGGGTCACTATGAGTCGGAATTGACTTGTTGGCAACAGGCTTGGTTTATTTTATTTTATTTTACATGGATGGATGTGTATAGATTTATTTGTTGGGATAAAACCACATTCACTCGGACATCCCTGGTGTCAAATTTGTAATGGGACTAGTTGTTCTGTATGCTATCCATTAATTACCTAAGCAAGGAAAGCAGGGCTGGGGAATATCTATTATGAGAACAAACATGAATGTTTACTTACATTCATTAATTGGCTAAAGCATTGATTATACTAAAGTTGACTGTTCACTAAAGTAACAGACAAGTTACACTTGTTGGTTGTGTATGTGGTTCAAATAAAACTTAATTTCTCTTAAAATATATTATAAATCTGACATATTGAGTTCTCTCATCCATGATATTCTGAATCAGTAATCTCTTACCCTATCTTAATTATTTAAAAAATTAGGACTTGTAGTTCCTGAGTAAGGAGTAAAAAAAAAAAAGAGTAAGGCAGAATCAAAGTGGTAGATTTGTGCTCTTAATGAAGGCTTAAAATAGGTTGCACAACATGATTAATGTAATTGATATCATTAAATTATACCCCTGAAAAATGTCAAATTGGCAAATGTCATGTTATGTATATTTTTACAACAATAAAAAAAAAAGAATACTTAAAGATGAAAACATCTTGCCCATATGGAGGCCATCTAGCCTACTGGTTCCATGCTTGGTCTCTGCAGACAGACGGACACCTGTTTGTTAGCTTCTCTAAGCTTAGTTTCCTGCCCTGTAGGATGACAACAGGACCCATCTTATATGATTGCTGTGATGTTTAATGAAATAAGTTGTCCACGGTGCTTAATTTAGCAAGCATTCAATAAATGTCAGTCTTTGAAAGTTTCAGTTATCAAAACCTAACTCATGAGTGAGATTTCAGAATTTATTATTTTTTTTTACCTTTCTCTTCTACCCTTCCCAGTTGTTGGTCATGATTAATGACAGGAATCAGAAGGGTAACCTGCCATACTTGAGGATAACTTAAAATATTTGTCATTAGAATCCTTTCCTCAGGGCCATTTTATAAATGAGGTAGTATTACAGTAAGTTTTTTTTTTTTTTTTTTTTTTTTTAAGTCCTTCAGTGTGTAAACTCTATGGGATGTGATCTAAGTTAGTCTTGCCTCATATGGAATTTCTTAGGCCACTATGTGTGATTTTATTATCTTTGACAAAATGCTCATCTGTAATTTATCATACCTGAAGAAATGCTTTTCCAAAGATAATTAAGCCAACCTTTGACTAGAAATAGTGATTCTCATCCTCTTCTTTAGCTAGGGAAGCCCCTTGTGACGTTGTTCTGATAAATACGGAGGACAGTTACCTTTCAGCCAAATAATAGATTGGCCTATAAAATAAACAATAACACTTGTAAGGAATGTGTTCCTTTAAACAATCAACTATACAAGCCCAAATGGTCAACATTTACACAAAAGCAAGGATGAAAAGACAATGAGGGGTAGGGAAACTGGATGGAAATGGTGAGAGTGCTGACACATTACGGAGATTGTAACCAATGTTTCTGAACAATTCGTGTATGAACTGTTGAGTGGGAATCTAATTTGCTGTGTAAACTTTCAGCTAAAGCACAATAAAATGTTTACATATATATATGTGTATACATATATGGAGGACAGCCCTTCCCCTGCTGCCCTTCTGGGGTTTCTGAGGTATAAACCTACACACCTCAGGGACCTGCTTGAGACATCAGGTGGGACAGCCATCCACTTGTCCCCATGTCTGTGCCTTCCTTCCCTTTGACCTACTCTGGACCATCCTTCCATTCAGGCCTGGGATGATGTGTGAGACTCTGAGGAGAGAGCTGTTCTCTCACTGACGCTTTCCTTGTTCACTTTGGGGGAGTGCTGGGTGGAACAAACCTGTTGCCATCTAGTTGATTCTGACTTATAGCGACCCTACAGGACAGAGTAGAACTGCCTCATAGGGTTTTCAAGGAGTGGCTGGTGGACTCGAACTGCCCACCTATTGGTTAACCGCCAAGCTGTTAACCACTGTGCCAAAAGCCAACCAGAAATGCGTATGAGCACATCTCTCAAAATATTCCTGAGAGCTTATCATTCTTTCCTTTAGTAAGAAGAATTATGCTAATACGGTCATGCACCACACTACGTCTGTTCCAGCAACATCCGGCTGCATTTACATCCGTGGTCCCGTAAGGTTACCTTTCGTTTTATTCCGAGAATAACAAAATAATATGGTGAAAAATATGGGTCTTGCTCCTCTTCCCCATCCTCATTCATTCCAGCTCTCAGGTCCCTTAAGTAATGTGCGAGGGGGAAATTGCCACCTACCCCGGGCATGGTTTTGGTCTCTACCCGCCCCCGCCCCATCCCCGGGGCCGAAGGGAAAGGCCCTGGCTCCAGCAGGTAAATAAGCCAGCGGGACGCGGTGAGCTCCAGGCACTGCAGGACAATTCCTGGTGTGACGCTTCCGGGCGCAGGAGAGGCGAGCCCAATTACTTTGTTATTAATTCTCATTCCGAGAATAACAAAGTATGCGGGGTTCGCACAACGTCCAAATCACATAAACGTCCTATTTCACAGACTGTATAGTGGAAGCTCTAAGGGGGCAGTTCTACTCTGTCCTGTAGGGTCACTATGAATCGGAATAGACTGGACCGCAACAGGTTTTTTTGTTTTGGTATAGTGGTTGCTAAGCCACGCATGACTGTAATTTGTATTTAAATAAATCCTATAAATTTTAAGTTCTCTAGGGGAGTCATCTATCCTCCCATGAACCCATTTACCCTACCACGAACTTATTAATTAAAAAAAAAACAAAAAATAAGAAACCCAGTTACCAGTGAAGTCCATTAGCATTCACAGCGACCCTACGTGTGTCAGAGTAGAACTGCGCTCCGTAGGGTTTTCGGTAGCTGATTTTCCAGAAGTAGGTCATCAGGCCTTTGGTCTAAGCTGTCTGGATGGACTCCAACCGCCAACGTTTGGTTAGCAGCTAAGAGCACCAACTGCTTGCGCCACCTACTTGCGTGTTGCCTTCGAGTTGATTCCAACTCATGGTGATCCTGTGTGCACCATCCAAGGACTCCTGGAAAAAAGAAAAAAAGAAAAATTAGCTCCAATTTTGCGTATGTATAAATCCAAATTTTCATATGCTGAAAGACTGGCATATCTCTATTGCTAAGTTTAGGGAGAGAAAGCAAAAGTGTTTATTACATTTATGCGTATGTTGGAGGTGGGTCCACATCCGGCTCTGCTCCCTCCCTTCTTCTCACAACTCTAAAAACAAACCCTGCACCTGCCCGTCCGCTCCTCAGGTGGGGTAATCAGTTTGAAGCAGTCGGGCAGCAGCCATGTGTTTACGGCTGCACGTTTGTTTCTAGCTTATTAATGGCCACTTTAATTGGATCTCTAATTTGTCAAGAGAGCAATTTGGTCAGATCCTCCTGTGATTTTCTAAACCTTAAGTTATGTAATTGGCACCAGACATTTTTGAGCCAGTCAGAAAACACGGCATGATTTATCTGAACAATTCTTAATCAACAATGTGTGACGGAGCTTGTAGTCTGATCTTTATTCATATCTGGCCTTACTTTATAATTTATGCTGCTCTGAGCAATATACAATGCAGGGGTAAAATAAATGGTACCCAGGGTATTTGGCGCTGTTTGGTTCTGGTGATGCTACGAATTCTGGTCACGTCCTCTCCCGCCCACACCATCTATGGGTATTTTAAAACAAATTTTGCAGTCTTCTGCTTCCTGGCCTCCCTTATTCTTTGGAGATGAAACGTTCTACCTTAGTGCTGGGTGAATTATTTTGTGTTTAATTCAAAGCCTGTAATGCTTGTTCTTTTACAAAGAGGACGAGATGACGCACTTTACCTAAGATTTGCCTAACACTTAGCTTCCTTTTGCAAGGAGAAAAATCAACGGTTGTGTGTAGGGGCTTAGCTAGGGTAACTGAGTGCCCAGGGGGATCTCTAAACGGCACCCCCCCCCCATTCGACCGCCCAGAAGCAGTCTCTAAGTTGCACACACTCCCCACCCCCCCCCCACCAATTCAAGAGCCCAGGGGCAATTTCCAATTTTGCTCCCTCCTTCCAGTCAGTTTCAGGTTGAACAGACATGGTTGATTGATAGCGGCAATGTGTCAGCAGAAACGCCTTCCCCGGTTGTCTTGTCTCACTGCCTCTGTCAGGTGCCTTTTCATATTTGTGACACTGCTGATTATCATTCTGTGCCTCATCTGGTGCCCCCTTGGACTGGTGCCTGGGGGCAAGTGCTCCCCCCTTTGCCCCCACCCCCTTGCTACGCCTTGCTTGTGTGTTGAGTTACTTGCAGGCTTGGAGACCTGGGACCCAGAGATTCCCATTCTTTACTCAGATAAATGGGGAAATAACTAGAGTGTCTAAAAATTTCTTGTACACTGTTGGAAGCATTGGGATCCAGCAGGAGAATCAATCAGCTTTTGAGGGATGCCTGGGGCACTGCATGCATAATAATTGAATAAAGCTCCAGCTGTGCCACCCCTGTACTGGGATAGCAGTGCCTTCCACAAATCAAAAGTAGAGTTTCTAGGCTTGATTAAAAAATGGGCTGCAGCTGAGAAGCAGCTCAGGGTGAAATGAGAGGGTAGAGTGGAGCAACACAGAGGGCATGCGCTGTAGTAAGTAATCCTGACTGACACAGCCTTTCCCTCAGCAAAGGGAGAGTCATGTCACCATCTGAAGAAGACAAGCAGCCATGGAGTGAAATAAAACTTCTTAGAATTTCTGGAATGATGTATAATGGATTAAGTAATTGTTGTTGTGTGCTGTCAAGTCAATTCTGACACATAGTGACCCTATAGGACACAATATAATTGCGCCACAGGGGGATTTCCAAGGCTGAAATCTTTATGGGAGCAGATCACCAGGTCTTTTCTTCCATGGAGTGACTGGTGGGTTCTGGTTGCTGACCTTTCAGTTAGCAGCCCAGCACTTAACCACTGTGCCACCAGGGCTCTTGTAGATTAAGTAATACTTGAATCTTATTACAGGATGTTTTTGCTTTGGGAGGGAGAATAATGTATAATCAAGAGCATAGGCTTAGAAGTTAACAAGGTGGTGTGACCTTGGTCGAGTCTCTTAACCTCTTTGTCCCTCACTTTCTTTTTTTAATCTTTAAGAGCTAGATTATAGTAGTACCTACTTCATAGGGTTCTTGTAAGAAATCAATAACATAATTCTTATAAAGGTCTCAGTATGGTGCATGGCAAATTATGTTTTCAATAAATATTAGCAGTCTTTGCTTTTGTTATCCTGGTTGGACCCAGATTTCATGGTGTGAGGGATTCCAGTGTTTTCCGCGCTGTGGTGAATTAAATGAGGACACCTCCCTAGATAGCAAGGCCAACAGCCTTTGTCTCCACAGTCAGAGTACATGGCGGTGATGTCTGCTAGGTGAGGTTCATCCCACATTCGGGGGACTGAGGTCTCCTTTTCAAACACTCCCCTGCTTTTCTTTCTAAAACCTTTGACCTGTGACACTAAGATGATTGCCATGGAAACTGTCTGGATTTAGTCCTTGTACCTGAAAGAAAAGGAATTCTGGTGGCGCAGTGATTAAGAGCTCTGCTGCTAAACAAAATGTCCGTTTGAACTCACTGGCATCTCCACGGACGAAAAGACCTGGTGATCTGCTCCCATAAACATTAACCTCCGCCACGAAAAATCAAACCCATTGCATCAATGTCAACTCATAGCAACCCTAAACGACAGAGTAGAACTGCCCCATAGGGTTTCCAAGGAGCGTCTGGTGGTTTTGAGCTGCTGACTTTTATGGTTAGCAGCTGTAGCTCTTAACCATTATGCCACCAGGGTTTCCCACATAAACATTACAGCCTAGGAAATTTTGGGGGCACTTCTAATTTGTCCCATAGGGCCACTATGAGTCAGAATTGACCTGTCAGCAGGGGGTTTGTTTTGGGTTTACCCGAGGGAAACCTGACAAATAGCAGAAGTTCCAAGTAGATGGTCGGTTGGATCAACTATTTCAGGTAGTTCAGATAAAATATCACAGAATTATCTGGAAATCTACCCTAATTCTTTTTCAAGTAGTGTTTGTAAGGAAATCTCTCATATGTGTATGGCTTGATGGTTTTAGGCAATGTCAGTTATAAACTATGATTTCCCCTAAGTAGTGAATTGTGTCCATGCAAAGAGGAAATATATTGAAGACTTGTTTGAGAGGCCAAAGTCCTTTTCTGCCATAGTCCTAGCATTAGTGCAGTTTGCTATGAATCATTCAATACAAGCTTTGCCTTGCAGCTTCGTCTGGCCTTGGGGGATGTTCCTGTGGAGACTAATTTCTGAGTATTCTCATTAACAGGGCCACTGAGAGCCGGAAATTATAAACTTGGGTGGCAGAACGAATTTTTTTTATTTGACAAACGCTGTTCTAAATATTAACTCATTGAATCCTATAACTCTCAAAGGTAAATGGCCCTGCTTTACAGATGAGTAAATGGCAGCCCAGGGTCACCCAGCTAGTCAGTGGAGGAGCAGGATTCCAGCCAGCCAGTTTTACTCCAAGGTCCCTCTTCCTAACAAGAGCATTGTGTGGTCAATTTGTTTTCAAATATATAACAGAATCCTAGGCGTGGGAGTAGAAAAGAATTATTTATTTTTCCTGCTGGAAATCATTCTGTAAGAGATAAGACTTTTTTTTGCTTTTTATCGTTCAACCTAAATTTCTATGGAAGTAAAAGTGCTAAAAAAAAAAAAAAAAAAAAAGAGTTCAAGGAAAGGTGATATATTTCAGCCAGTTCTTAATGTACTTACTGAGCAAAAATCTGTTAGTGTATTTAAAAGAGAAAAAACCCTTTTTGTCTTTACTAAAAATATATCACTTTGTATCAAAATAAATCTTTACATCTCAAATTAGTATTCTTAACATTTTGTGTTTATTCTGAAAGCTCTTATAGTTGAGGTGAAATTAACAGTACGTCAATGTTAAAACTAGCTGCCATCGAGTCGTGTGTGTCAGAGGAGAACTGTGCTCCACAGGGTTTTCAGTGGCTGATTTTTCAGAAGTAGCTCTCCAGGCCTTTTTTCTGAGTTGCCTCTGGGTGGACTCAAACCTCCAATTTTTCAGCTGCTGAGCGAGCACATTAACAGTTTGCAGTACTCCGGGACTCCAGTTACTGTTAAAAACGTTAGACAATTGTATATCTGTGTGTGTGTGTGGGTGGGTGGGTGGAGGCGGTGCTGTCAAGCCAATTCCAACTCGTAGCAACCCCTCGTGACAGGGTAGAACTGTCCCTTAGGGTATTTGTCCAGCAGAGCCACTGGGTGAGTTCAAACTACCAACCTCTCAGTTAGCAGTCCAGTGCTTAGCCATTTGCACACCAGGGCTCCTTCACAAATATTTTAGAGTTTAACAAACATCTATTAAGAGCTTATTATATGCAAGGTATAGTGTAAAGAGCTGTAAGAGATTTAAAAAAAAAAAATTAAAATAAGGTCCTTGCCTGAAGGATTTTATTTTCCAGTAGAAGTGGTACCACAGACAGGTAAATAAATGATAAAAAATAAAACCTGGAGAAGGATAGTGTTATTTAGAGGCACTGATTGAGAGCAGGAGAGGTTTAAGAGGGAGATACTTCTGACTGGAAATCAGGGAAGATTTTATGAAGAAGGTGGGATTTAGATCCTAGTTCCACAAGGACAAAACACTGTGCCCCATTTTGGTATCTGAGTGCTTAGTACACTATCTGGCACACAACAGAAACTTAAGCCAAAGCTCTTTAAATAAAATGAATAATATGGTAAGATATGAGCATAGAAGTTGAGGTGAGGAAGGACAATCTCAATCCAACTTAATTAAGCAAATATTAATTGACCATTTACTTGGGGCCAAGCTTCGTGCCAGGTGGGGAACAGTGGCACCACAAGGGGGTATGGGAGGTGCAGACCATACCAGGTGACACTGTCAGAGGGGTTGATACCAAAATACTGTGTATAAAATTTCTGTGCAGTGTTTTATCAGAAATTTATTATTTTTTTAAGAAAAATATCCCTGTAGTTAGTTATATGGAGCCCTGGTGGCGCAGAGGTTAAGACCTTGGCTGCTAACCAAAAGGTCAGCACTTTGAATTCACCAGCCACTCCTTGGAAACCCTAAGGCGCACTTATACTCTGTCCTATAGGATCACTATGAGTCAGAATCAACTCGACGACAATGGGTTTGGGTTTGGTTTTTAGTTAGTTATAACAACGAAAACATTTTCTGTAAGCCCTGCTTACATGAACCAATATACCTATTGTTGTTAGGTGGTGTGGAGTTGATTCCAACTCAGGGTGACCCCGTGTAGAGCAGAATGAAACACTGACCAGTCCTGCACCATCCTCACAATCATTGCTATGTTTAATCCCATCATTGCTGTTATATGTCAATCCATTTCATTGGGGGTCTTCCTCTCTTTCACTGACCTTCTACTTTACCAAGGATGATGTCCTTCTCCAGGGACTGGTCCTTCCTGATAACATGTCTAAAGTGGGTGAGACGAAGTCTTGCCATCCTTGCTTCTAAGGAGGATTCTGGCTGTGCTTCTTCCCAGACAGATTTGTTCATTCAGTATACCTACAAGGCTAAAACTCTATGCTAATTTATTTTTGAACCTTCTAAGGTGCTCCAGTCAGAGCTGTCATTATTACCCAATTACAATGATGCTTTGAATCATGTGGTTTTGTCTGCACATGCTACAAACACATGCTATTGTTTTCATTGCTGCTGTTTTTATAGCTGTTGATTTTGTCATATTTTCTGGCGTTTTAGCTACATATTGTGGTAACTAATATTTGTGAACTTATATCACTAACTTTGTGAGAATAAAGTAGTAATTAAAGGAAAAGAAGGAGTGATATATAGGAATTAGAATTTATGAGTAACATTAGTACAAAAACATTACTAAGCATTCTGTATGGTCTGGCATGGGAGGAGGTCCATGCGGGGCAGGGGTGATGCCATGAGTTAACACACTGGAGGGCACCAACCCTAGTGACACCACTGGTGGGGAGATCAGCAAATGCAAAAACTTGGAGACAGAAAGGCTCAGGGTGCAAAGTCCATCTGGACAGCACTAGAGGGTATGGAAGGAAGTAGGAGATAAGGCTGGGAGAGTAGGTTGGCACCAGCATTTGAAGGATCTTCACTACTAAGGAATTTGAGGAGAAACTTCCTCAAAAGTGTCATTGCTGTCTATATTTTTACTTCTGCTAAGCATAAATATTGGTTGATGTGCATTTTGCTAATAAGGTTGGTGATTCAAAACCACCAGATGCTCTGGGGGAGAAAGACGTGGCAGTCTCCTTCCATAAAGATTACAGCCTTGGAAACCCTATGGGGGCAGTTCTACTCTGTCCTATAGGGTCGGTATAGGTCGTCAGAATCCACTAGACAGCAATGGGTACGGAGACTTAAAAATACCAAATTATTCATTTATATATATATAAAACCTTGCAATAACCTGGAATTGTTACCAGTTTCT
The DNA here is from genome assembly GCF_030014295.1 of Loxodonta africana. NCBI lineage: Eukaryota > Metazoa > Chordata > Mammalia > Proboscidea > Elephantidae > Loxodonta > Loxodonta africana. The sequence continues at coordinate 44,865,775 of NC_087355.1, read as the reverse complement.
GTGTGCTTCTTTGACATTTATATGTCATTCAAAGGATGTGAAAACCCCAAACCAAATACGTTAAAAAAAAGCAGTAGAAAAATGTCTCATTTATGTTTAATATAATGAGCCAATTTCAAAATGTTGTCCGGATGTATCAACCAAATTAATTCTGTTGTAAAAGTAAATTTTTAAATGTTCAAGAAATTTATAGATCTAAGAGATCTGAAGAATTCTAGTCCTAAATCTTCCTTAAAATATCTGTGAAATCTTGGGGCAAGTTACTTAGTTTATATAGCAAAACCAAACCTATTGCCGTTGAGTTCATTCTGATCACAGTCATCCGTGTATTACAGAATAGAACTGCAGGGTAGGGTTTTCTTGACCATAATCTTTACTGAAGCAGATCACTAGGGCTTTCTTCTGCTGTACTGCTGGGTGGATTCAAACCACTAACCTTTGAGTTAGAAGAGAGCAAACCATTTGTGCCAACCAAGGACCTTTATATATATATATATATATATATATATATACACATATATATATGTATATCTCAGAAACCCATTGCCATCTCAACCGTTGAGTCGATCCTGACTCGTAGTGACCCTATAGGTCAGAGTAGAACTTCTCCATAGGGTTTCCAAGGCTGCAAATCTTTACAGAAGCAGACTGCCACGTTTTTCTCCTGTGAAGTGGCTGGTGGGTTCAAACTGCAGACCTTGCAGTTAGCAGCTGGGCATTTAACCACTGCGCCACCAATGCTCCTCTATATCTATACTTACGTCCATACCTACATCTACGTTTTTGCATATATATGTAGATATCACACAATATAGGGTATAGTAGAAAGCATAGAAAGAGGCTTTTGGCTTTAGAATATGGAATTATGGAGATATCACTTCCTAGCTGTGGTCTTTAGGCAAATTGATTAACTTTAAACCTCAATTTCCTTATCTATAAAATGGGAATAGCAATTCCTAACTCATTATGTTTGTGAGAAAATAGTAAGAGCACATATTTACTATTGAGCAATTGTTATGTATTTTCCATTTGAGGCAACTGAGGCACAGAGACCTTGAGTCCGTGGGCACACAGCTAGTAAAATGCGAAGCAAGGATTCCAGCCCATGCTCTGCACCATTCTGTTATTCTCCTTTTAAAGGCCCCTCCACAAATCTGGCACATAAGTGATATTTAATAAATGCTCTTTCTTTCTTTATCTCCCAGGGTATTTGTGAGGTTAAGATAGGAAAGCAATTTTGCCTTTTTAAAGTTCAAATACAAGCTATCCAAATGCAAGGCATCTACAGTTTTCAGAGTCTAAGTTTTTAGGGTCCTTATTCATATGCAAGTGAAAGCTGGACAATGAATAAGGAAGACTGAAGAAGAATTGATGCACCTGAAAGATGGTGTTGGCAAATATTGAATATGCCAGAAGAATGAACACATCCGTCTTGGAAGAAGTACAGCCAGAATGCTCTTCAGAAGCAAGGATGGCGAGACTTCATCTCATGTACTTTGGACATGTTATCAGGAGGGACCAGTCACTGGAGAAGGTCATTATGCTTAGCACAGTAGAGGGTCAGCAAAAAAGAGGAAGACTCTCAACGAGATGGATTGACACAGTGGCTGCAACAACGGGCTCAAACATAGCAACGATTGTGAGGATGGCACAGGACTAGGTAGCATTTTGTTCTGTTGTACATAGGGTCAGTACGAATTGGAACCGACTTGATGGCACCTAATAACAGCAACAAATTTGGTTAGAATGTGGTTAGAATTAATAATAATAACCTTTCCCCGCTGATAATATTAGTGATATATGTCAGTGTAGAGAAACCTAAAAGAAAATAAAGAAAAACATGAAATAAGCCAAGCTCATCTGTGATCCCTAGAGATAATACCGTGATTGGAATTTTAGTGAAATAAATGCACTTTTCATTCCTTTGCCTTTTTTTTTTTTTCTTGTGGTCCATTATTATGATAAGCAGCAGCCCTGCAGGCAATGTAGAAAATTTACCTCAGGTCTTAAAATCCCTTAGTCACCATGTATCTCAGGGTGAAAATTATAATTTCTGTGAAATGTGAAGCTACAAGGAGGAAAGGAAAAAAATGATAGTGAACGGGAGAGAACAAGCTCAAAGTTGGGGTTCTGTTTATCTCCTTTTAGAATAACAAGAGCTGGGATTTTTCCTTAGCTCTATTGCATAGATGACGGCAATGTTTAAAAGACTAACGAGGCAGCTGATAGTGTTGGAATGAAGGATTGTGAAAATTCTTGGGTTCTTTCTTCTTCAGGAAATCCATATATTTGCAGTTGGTAAATCAGAACTACCAAAATTTTAGTACCTAATTAAAATAGTTAAAATAGGAGTTTTTTTTTTGGGGGGGTGCCACAAATGGTTAAGTGTTTGGCTACTAACCGAAAGGTTAGTGATTTGAATTCACCCAGAGGTGTCTCAGAAAAAAGGCCTGAGCAATCTACTTTGGAAAAATTAAACCAAACCCCTTGCCATTGAGTAAATTCTGACTCATATAGACCCTGTAGGACAAAGAAGAACTGCCCCAGAGGGTTTCCAAGGAGCAGCTTGTAGATTCAAACTGCTGACCTCTTGTTTAGCAGCTGAGCTTTTAACCACTTCACGACCTACTCTGACATGTGGGGTGGCTATGAGTTGAAATTGACTCGATGGTAACTGGTTTGGTTTTGGTTTTTATCCTGGCATGTAACAAAATATATCTTTCCCATCCATAAATTTACACTTATTGTCTATCATTTAAGACCCTTAAATAAACAGAATTATAATAAAGTGAAGAAATGGAATTACTGAGAGCTTGTTGTTTTAGGATGTTGACTTGTGAGTTGCTATGGAAGAGGTATCGTGAAGCTTCTGAAAGCCAGGGCTTTCCTTTTAGGATCCCATCCTACTAGGTTTATAACTGGAAATTGTACAATGAGCCTTCCTAGTTGGGAAGGCATGATTTTAATACATATCTCTGATTCAATACTTTTAATACTTCTCTCCGATTTATTCACAGGACTTTGGATAAAGAAAAACATGATCATTCAAGCCCACCTTTACTCCCTGTTTCTCCTGACACTTCATTTGGTAAGATCAGAGGGTATTTGTCTGCATTTACTAGAACGTTTTCTGCCATCTTTCTACCCCAAACCATGGAAACAGTGGTTATCAAAAATAAATCGGTGTACAGGAAGGCCACGTAGTTTGCCCTCATGTGGTGTTTTAGATGAGTGGTTACAAATCACATTCATAACTCTGTCCTTCAACCAGTGGAGGTTCTTTCTTCTCAGCTCTTAAAAGCCAGCACCACTTCATGGACAAGGTTCAAAACAAATCTACTTGTTTAGGGTTAGACCTCCACAGAGAACTCTGGCAACCTGGAAAGAAAAGCATACTGACAGGTGTATTTGTCTAGTCCCTTAATCTTGATTTATTTTATTTTATTTTTTACTTTGACCATGCTCTGCTCTGTAATTTTTCCCTGTATATGATTTGCTTTTCTTGGTTTGTACTTTTCTGGTTCAATTCGTCTTTAGACATTTGTTGAGTCAACCCCATCAACTGATAGGCTTCTAGGGCTTTGGCTGGAAGGGATCTGGAGAGATCCAGGCCTCAGCCTTACAGAGGTAGTGAAGTGCCATCCCTGTTTTACTTAGAGGCTTCTGAGGCCCATAAAGGTTATAGACTTGTCAAAAAAAATTGTTGTGTCATGAAACAAATTTGTGGAGAAGCATTTGCTTTCTCCTTAGAAGAAAGCTACCAGACCCTCACTACCTCAAGTCTTGGTTCCTTTCTTCTGGAACCTAAAAATAACAACACCAAATTTTAGGTACCAGAGAGCTCCCTAGAGCCCATCCAGTTCAAAATATTTCCTGAGTGAAATAGAGTCAACCTTGTAAACCGCCAGAGCCTTCCTCCTGGAATGAAAAACTGCAGTTCAAACTTTATGAGCGGTGTGCATTCTTACAGACTGGGCACTGAAGACTTGTCCCCAGGCCTGTGAAAGGCCTGGGTCAAACGTCTCCACTTGCCTTCTCTCCTCTTCCTGCCCTCTCAGATGTCCTTTGCTAACTACATTATCAAAGGGTGGTGGTGAAATCAGACCTGGTTTCAGACTTGGCATTGCCATTTACCAGTGATAGGAACTTCGGTGAATTACTTAAGCTTTGAACCTCAGTTTTCTACCCTGTGAAATGGGACTAATAATAGTACTTGCCTTATGGATTGGTGTAGCAATTAAATGAGAAAATGCATTTATAAAGCCCTTAGGTCAGTGACTTCCACGGTCTAAGGATTTAATAAATGGCAGCTATTATTGTTACTACAGCATCTAAAATATTCAGCGTCTATGCCCATATGAACCCTGACTTCCATGAGGAAGGGACAACATTTTAGCCATCTTTGCAGCCTTAATACCTAACATGGTATCAGGAGTGGGGTAGAAAAACACATGATTGTGCACATGCATTATGCATATTAGGAAACAACAATTAGGCCTGAGAGAGATTCTATCACAATATTTTGATATTTGTAGGCTCATTTGCTTCTTGTCTGAGGAGGGGACATACAGTTCTCTTCCTGGATGAAAGCTGAAAACAAGTTTTCCTTCTGTCTTCTCTCACCCCCAGTGGGGTTTCTACCAAGAATAGGAAATATCGCTTAAACCACTGCCTGCTACAAGCACCTTGTCCAGGAGACCACCACAAACAAAGCTGCTTCTGGTGAAGGCAGGGAGGTAGCTCCGTGTGCAGTGGGATTGAAGGTGTATTGGGTTAGAACCATTTCTCTCTCCTGCCTCCATCTCTCTACTCCCAAACCTTCTTCTATGAAGACTGAAAGTTAAGGTGGAGCTTCTTGCCTTCAGCACAAGATTTTATTCAGCAGAGGCAGTAATTTAAAATGATTACCTGTCATTTATTCCACACTGTGAGTGGATTTCCTGTTCCTTTCTGAGAGCTGGTTCTCATAAAAGGGGTGGAAAAACAGCATGAATATATTGCTTGGGCCCTGAAGAGAAAGTGAGAGTGAGAGATATGTGATATGACCGGATGCTGAACAAGGAGGCAGGGGAAACCAAGCAGAAACCACCTACTTTAGAGTTTTGCCTGGGATGACACGAGGACCAGAAAGGAGAAGAGTTTGGCACAATTATCATATAATTCATGTGGAGAACTCCTGCTGGGTATAATGAAGGCTGCTGCCAGACAGGTAGACCTGGCAATTGCACACATCCTATGCTGTGCAGCAACGTGCTCAAGAGTTGGGCTTGGCAAAGATTAGTCAGGCCCATAAAACAAAACAAGACTAAAGGGGCACACCAGCCCAGGGGCAAGGACAAGAAGGCAGGAGGGGACAGGAAAGAGAATGTTGACATGTCATGGGGTTGGCAACCCATGTCACAAAACAATATGTGTATTAATTGTTTAATGAGAAACTAGTTTGCTCTGTAAACCTTCATCTCAAGTACAATAAAAAAAAATTAAAAGACAAATAGAGTTGGGGCTTGATGGCCAACCAAAGTGGGTTCCATTCTCACTGTAGCACTACCTGTGAGTGTTTTGTCTCTGCTCTGGGGTTTCACTGGAGATATTTTCCTGCTAGTATTGTAGTAAGGGTCAGAAGAAATAATGTGTACAGGGTCTAGTCCCTCTAGTAGCTGCCACACAGGAGACACTCACAAATGTCAATTCCATTCTCTCCCTTTCTTTCACCTCTATGTGCAAGATGGTGGGTGTTTTTCTATCCAGTTCCTACATAAACCTACCATCTTTCCCTTTCCCAAGTTTCTACCACACCATTCTTCCTGGCTGTGACAGTATGGCTTGATGACTCATAGCACACACATGCGTTTTGAAAACTTTATAGTTTTAATAGCCATGTTAGAGGGCAGGAAGTGATGTGTTGTCCTGATATGAGAATTCAACTTTGAACTCTGCAAACAAGACCAAAATCCTCCAGTCATCACCCTTTCCTGATAGGTGAGCCAGTTTGTCCATGTAGGAAATAGGTAAGCTTGTTTATGAGGTTGGCTTGACTACTGAAGTTTTCTTCTGGTGTGACAAATGGAAAGGCTGATGTTTGCTGAGGTAAGCAGAAAGTTGACCAAGGCAGTTTGCTGTTAAGCAGTAGCCCCATGAAAGCACTACCCTTCTCTTGAGCCAACCACGGAGGCACCTGGCTATCTGCACCCAGTTCTTGTGCCACGCCTTCCAGAAGAGTTAATGGAGCTAGAGAAGATGTGGGAAAGATGTGGGAGGGAGAAAGATGTGGCAGAGCAAGATAAACTTAGAAATGAAGAGATGGGTAGAAGCCTATAAAATTATACTGTAAGTTAAGAATGCCTTAAAAAAAAAAAAAAGAGCCCATTGCCGTCAAGTCGATTCCAACTCATAGTGACCCTTTAGGACAGAGTAGAACTACCCATGGAGTTTCCAAGGAGCAGATGGTGGATTTGAACTGCTGACCTTTTGGTTAGCAGCCGAACACTTAACCACTATGCCTCCAAGAATGCCTTTAGGTACGAGCAGTGGAAAGTCTGACTTAGAGGATCTTAAATAAATAAGGGTTTATTTTTCTCAGCAAAAAGCCAAGGCAGGTTTGGCAGCTCTGTGATGTTATCAGAGACTCCAGCTTCTTCTATCTCTTTGTCCCACCATCTTTTGAGCTGGTTTGTCCCTGTGTGGTTTCACGGTGGCTGCCACAGCTGGAGACACAAGGTTCACTGTCAAAGCAAAGAGAATGGGAGAGGAAGGAAGGAAGATTCCAGCCCTATCTGTCTTTTTTCATCAGGAAAACAGAAACTAGAGCCCTCTAGCCTACTTCCCTTTTTTTTTTCACCAGCTAGAACTGGGTCACTTGACCACATTCCTAGCAGCAAGGGATTCTGGGAAAGAGACTGCTAGGCTTCCCAGCCTCTGTGGTGGAAAGCAGTGAGGGGAAGGGGTTGGACAGCTTGCCACAGCTTTGAGGGAGGGAAGACCAAATTTCAAAGTCCTTAAACTTGGGAAATCTTTTGAAACTTTAGAGGTGGCATCTTAAATATACTTAAAATGATAACATATACCCAAGCGATACATTATCATTGTAGAAATTCTATAAGTAAGGGGAAATTTTACATTTCCTGTGATCCTATCGCCTGAGGAAATAAACATTAATATCTTGTACAACCCCAGAACCCGGTGCCGTCGAGTCAATCCCGACTCATAACGACCCTATAGGACAGAGTAGAACTGCCCCAACAACATTAAGTTTTTAGTTTATATGAATATATATGCAGGGTTGATATGCAGACAGTGTGCTAGGTTGAAAGCTGATGTTCGGTAGTAATAGTTGGGTATCCATTAAATATGCTGAATATCATCCCAGAGAATATATAAATATATGTTCAAAAATGGAGTAATAGTATACGTAATTTTTGAACTCCATAATATATGAATAATATGGAGAATAATGTAATAAAAAGAAATACTTTTAACCATACCTCCTTTTATCCCCCAAATATTTATTGGGTGACTAGGATGTTCCAGAAACCCTGGTGGCGCAGTGGTTAAGAGCTACAGCTGCTAACCAAAAGGTTGGCAGTTCGAATCCAGCAGCTGCTCCTTGGAAACTGTGTGGGGCAGTTCTACTCTGTCTTACAGGGTTGCTATGAGTTGGAATCACCATGATGGCAACAGGTTATCATGTTCCAGATATTTTTCATAAACTGTTAAACAAGAAAAATTAGATCCTAGCGCACATATAGAAGCCGTGATGGTGCAATGGTTAAGTACTCGGCTGCTAACTAAAAGGTTGGTGGTTCAAATCCACTCAGAGGTTCCATGGGAGAAAGACTGGCAATCTGCTCCCAGAAAGATTACAGCCAGAAGACTCTATGGGGCAGTTCTACTCTGTCACAGGGGTCACTATGAGTTGAAAAACAACAGTGCACATAGTGGGAGATAATGACAAAAATCAGGTAAACATAAATACAAATTGCAATTAATGCTATGAGGGAAACTAATAATGCCTGGAAGGATAAAATATTTAGATATCAGATTCAGGGAACAACTTTCTGATGAGGCAACATGTGAACTGAGACCTGAGAATGAAAAGATATTTCCTGAGGAGTGGGAGGAAGAGCATTCCAGGGAGAGGGAACAGCAAGTGTAAAGTCCCAGAGGCAGGGAATACCTTGGCAGGGTTGAGGAACTGAAAGGAAGGCTGTGAGTGCTGGGGAGGGAAGCTTACACTGAGGAGCTGGGTATTGGGCTAAGCACAGTGACATGCCACTGAAGGTTTAATGCAGCTGGTGCTACTATGAAATTACCCCAAGAAGTGGCCACAGGCATAAAATCTAAATAGAGCCCAAAATATTTTAGATAAACAAAGAGACACTTGGATCAAAAGAGTTAAAATGTGAAACAGAGTTTTAAATTCTTATGGAAACCAAACTTCCTGGAGCCGCTGAGGCTGAATGAACTTACAAAACTATTGCCCTGAGAGAACCTTTAAACCTTCAACAAAAAATACTCCCTGCTATCTTCTTTAAATCCAACCGTAAAAAAAAAAAAAAAGTAGTTTAGCTTAATTAGTAAAGAATATCTGCCTTGAGCCTTGTGCTCTTTTAAAGAACTGTCTCTATGGGCTCAAACTGACAACAGCAACTTCAAAGGTTAGACAGGAAGCTTAGGGGGTAGTGAGTTTATGTTACCAGGGGAGGAATGACTTGGGAAAGGAGGGTGAGAATGGTAGCGCAACTTGAAGAATGCAATCAACGTCGTTCAGTTGTACATGTAGAAGAAACGTTGAATTGGTGTATGTTTTGCTGTGTATATTTTCAACACCACCACCACCTCCCCCACCACCAAAAAAAAGGCTGTAGCTCTAATAGTGTGTAAAACATAGAACTCTAACAGAGTGTTCAGGCCCTGTGTTTCTGCTCTGAGAAGCAACTGTGTTGAGGAAGGTTTGAGTGATCACCCTGGGACCCTGGCTACACCACTTAACAGCTGTGAGGCTTTGCTTGCGTTTCCTACCTTCCCTATGCCTCCATTAGCATTTATTTCAGTGGGTTGTTGTGAGGACTAGATGCATTAATAGATGTAAAGCACAGGCATAGTGCCTGCTGGGCACATAGTAAGCACCCAAAATCTTAGCCAATCCTGTGTTTCCCTGTGACCTGCTCCTTGGGGCCACTGTCAGAGAACGTAGGCTTGCATGGGCAGGCACCTAGAAAGGATCATTCGTATGTCACATAGAAGCATATGCTGCAAACACACCCAGAAAAGTTGGCTTGCTTTTTCTGGGGACAGAGTTTTACATTCAATCAAAATGTCTACTTGTAATCCAAACAGTCAGCTCCTAATTTTGAAGAGAAACAGAAATCATTTTGTGTGATAACCCAAAAAAAAACCCAGTGCCGTCAAGTCGATTCTGACACATAACGACCCTATAGGACAGAGTAGAACTGCCCCATAGAGTTTCCAAGGAGCGCCTGGCAGATAAAAAAAAATTAGAGGGGGAAAAAAAAGGCAGAGAAAACTTCACGCTTTTATTTTAAAAGCATTCTAGACAAGAGTGAAATAATGGTTCTCCTCCATTGGGCTGGAACTAACTGGTTTTAATGAAGATATATTTTTCTGATGTTCATAAAAAAATTCTCTAACTTTTTATCTTGCTAATGGGTTTTTATTAATGAAAGTGCAATAATTTACGTAATCACCTCTTTCTCTCGGTGGAAATCAGTAAGTGAGCACTGCGGGTGGGGGATGGCCAGGCGGGCCCCACTCCTGTCTGCCTCCTCTCTCCCCTCGGTAGAAATCCCATTTGTGTTTACAAAGCAGAACTCACTTAAAACATTAAAAAAAAAAATCCATTAGCCTTCTGAGTTTATAAAATTTCAAAATTGGATTTAAAAACCACTTTCTAAAGATTGATATGTTTTGTGATTTTAAACCAATCTTGGCGAAAGGGTAGGAGTGAGTGGGGAAGTTTTCAAATAGCTTGTTGTTGACTGGTAGATTGTCCAAAATTCTTGAGAGTTTGGCTTTCTATAGGCATAAATGTTCTCCAATAAATCCCCATTAAAGGAGAACAGATACAGTACTGGCTCAAAGTATAGAGGGAAATCTTTTTTATTGAACCCCACATGGGAAGATGAGATACGTAATTCACAAACAAGCCCAGCACCTCAGGGTGTTACCTGCTGTATTTGTTTCAGGTAGTATCTGCTGCACGGAATTATGAAAATTTAGAGTTGAACCTATTTTAAAGATCAGCTACTATCTTAGTCATCTAGTGCTGCTATAACAGAAATACCACAAGTGAATGGCTTTAACAAAGAGAAATGTATTTTCTCACAGCCTAGTTAGTACGTTAGAAGTCCAAATTCAGGGTGTCAGCTCCAAGGGAAGGCATTCTCTGTCAGCTCTGGAGGAAGGTCCTTGTCATCAATCTTCTCCTGGACTAGGATCTTCTCCACGTAGGAACCCTGGGTCCAAAGGGCACACTCTACTCCTGGCACTGCTTTCTTGGTGGTAAGAGGTCCCCCAACTCTCTGCTTGCTTCACTTTCCTTTTATCTCTTATAAGATAAAAGGTGATGCAGGCTACCGCCCAGGGAAACTCCCTTTACATTGAATCAGGGTTGTGACCTGAGCAAGGGTGTTACATCCCACCCTAATCCTCTTTAACCACAGGCAGAGATTATGATTTATGACACACAGGAAAATCACAAAATGGAGGACAACCACATGATATTGGGAATCACGGCCTAACTAAGTTGACACAAAATTTTTGGGGACACAGTTCAATCCATGACAGCTACCTCTTTGTTTTATAGATTAGACCATTAGGACAGACGGGCAGGTGACTTGACCAAGTTCACATAGCTTGGGAGTGGCAGAGAGGGGCCCTGAGGCCGGCTTCCTGCAGCAGCGTTTTCTCCACTACCTCACAGCGCCATTTTCTCTCTTGTGTTTCTTGGGCCATGGGGTTTGTCCTCAAACCACTGTGAACCAGTCAGCTTTACAGCTAAAGGGCTGATAATATAGAATGCATCTTCTGTTTTGCTTGAATATCTTAGTAAGTGAAGTTTGATAGTGTGAGAACCCATTGCCCTCAAGTCAATTCCAACTCACAGTGACCATACAGGACAGAGTAGAACTGTCCCATAGGGTTTCCAAGACTGTATTCTTCATGGAAACAGACTGTCACATATTTCTTTCACCGAGCGTCTGGTGGGTTCGCACTGCCGACCTTTCAGTTAGCAGCCAGGAACGTTCCGACTGTGCCACCAGGTCTGTGTGAAAGTTACTCCTAGTATATTCCCTTTGTCCTCATTTGTTTTTGTTCTCTTAGTAGACAACCAATATCAGCTTAGTCAAGAATCAATAAACCCAGGGATGTAGTGTAAGACTTCTTTCCCTATCGCTCTCATACTGATTGTTTTTAGGTTATCCCAGCAGGCAGTAATTTCCTGGCAAGAGGGTATTTGCTCTCCCTAGAGAAGTGGAAAACAAATTCTCTTCCCCTGTCCAGTTCTTCCTATTCTCTTGGTTTTACCTGTGCAACTCCAGAAAACCATGGACTTGCCATATCATGCTTCTGATTTTAACCTATCCCACCCCTGATTTCCACCCCAAATAGGAGACTGGAAGAACCTCTCAGGAAGGAGAGGAGGTAAGTATTGTGTTGTTGTCCTTGTTAGGTTTATGGGGCGCTAAATGTCTTATTCCTTGTCTTAGAGAGCTTCTCTATGCAGGTTTATGGCTGGCTGCTGCTTCTTGTGGAGTCCCTGGGTTGTGTAAATGGTTAACAAGCTCGGCTGCTAATCAAAAGGTTAGAGGTTCAAGTACACCCAGACGCTCCTTTTAAAAAAGGCCTGGTGATCTTCTTCTGAAAGATCAGCCATTGAAAATTCTGTGGAGCACAGTTCTACTCTGACACACACAGAGTAACCATGAGTTGGAGTCAACTTTTTGGCCACTGGCTTGGTTGCTTCCTACGTGCTCTCTCCTCTGCTCTGCCTTGCATTTCCCTTTAGTGGTGCAGTGCTGGTCAGTGATGTTGGTGATGTCAGGGGCTGTTTTTAAATTCTCCTCACTTTCCCTGGTAGGGGATGGGGATGGTGGGATTCATGACCTCACAAACATACCTGGTGTGCAAGATTGGGGTCAGCTTTTCTGAATGATTGTTTTGGCCACATTTGGTCTCTCTGGTGCATAGTGGTACATAGTGGCTGAGAGGGCAAGTTCTGGAGTCAGAAGTTCGAATCTTGCTTCCAGTTACTACCTGGGCAAATTACTTAACCTTCATCACCGTAAAACAGGGTAATAGTAGTAACTTACCTCTGTAGGGTCGTGAGGAAAAATGCACTTAGAACCTGTTGTGAGGATTAATTGTGCTTAGAACCTAGCTCAGCACATAGAAACTTAGCAAGTGTGAGTTGTTCTGGTTACTGTTCCAGCCAAAATCTACTACTATTCCAACCTGGATTTGGGTGTCTGCAGAAGCTGCTTGACTTTCAAGTTTAGAGAGTTTAGATTTTGGAACATTTGTGGGACTACTGCTTGAAGTAAACGCCTTATGATTTTCTTTTTCCTAAACGAGTCTCTAATTGCAAATCAAACAATAAAATAATATGCTTTTCTTCATATTTCAGTTTAAAGTCATATTCAGTTTTGACTAAAATTTTACCCTGTAACTATGTGCCAAGCATTGTACTTAGCATATCTCCATATACTTTTTTTCCCTATAAATGCAATTGTCCTTGAAGAGTCCATGAACTCCAGAGCACTGCGAATCTGCCATTCATCTCCTTATAAAATAATAGGAGCGGCAGGAGACATTTTAAAAAACTGGTGTAAAACCAGATAGAAGTTAGAAAGCAGAATGGCCTTGTGGGACGAGCGCGAGCTTCCGCTCAGTCAGACCTGAGTGCATGCACCACATCAACCACTTAATGTATTTCACTCTGGGCCACTAGCTTAACCTCTCTAAGCCTCGTTTGTAACATGCGGATGTTAATACTCTCCCACAGGGAGATTACCCAGGTGGTTAAATGAGAAAAGGAGTGCAAAGCACAGAACAAATCACCTTGACATGGTAGAGCTTCAACAAACATCAGACCCATTTCTGCCTGTTTGGGCTGGATCCCACCTTGCTTTGTGGCAGGATAGAATCCTGTGTTTTATATATCAGTTTTGAAAGCCCTAGTACAATCAGCAAGACTCATACATTCGTAATGAATGGTGATACTAGTGTTCTGTTTTTGTTTTTTTTTTTTAACAGATAACTGTAAATAGCCAAGATGGGAAGTTTAGCGGACCCCTGAAGCCCATGACATTTCCCATTCGTGAAGGCCAAGAACCGAGCCAACTTATCTTCCAGGTAACAGATACCCTTCAACACTGTTGACTTAATTACGCATACTTTCTCGATGGACTTTGCTCCTTACCTAACTGTAAAGCAGGAAATAAAAGAGGCATGGCATATCTCCTTATCAAGGATGATTGCAGAAGCCAAGTTAAAGAGAGAGATGGGTGACCTCAGCTGTGTAAGGAGCTGGGTTTGGCATCCCTCGTGCAGAATGTCCTTCACTGTCTCCTGAACAGGGAGCTTGGTACCTGTAGGCTTCACCTCTCCACCGTACATCATATCATTGTTTCTTCAGTTGCTTCATAATTTAGAGAAAATATATTTTAATGATTAATATGATTAATAATTTACCAAGTCTATTTTTCACCCTCCTCATTTTTTGACCATTTAGGAATTTTCAGTATTACCAGTATTATAAATAATGCTGCCTATACTTCAAGCATGTGGTTTATTGTTTAGAAAAAATCTCGTTAGGGTAAATTCTGTGGAAGAATGCTTGTTATCAATGGCTACAAACATTTTATATCTCAAGTTATTTCCAAAAGTATTGCACTAATTTACATTTCCATCAAAATATGTGTGTTTCCTTATATCCTTACCAACACTGGCTGTAACTGTTTTAAATTGTTAATTAAAAAAAAAAAAAAGGTAAGATATTGTTGTTCTAATTTTCTCTTTATTATTAATGAGATTAAAGAATTTTTATGTCTGCTTTTTTGTCAATAGTCTATTCTTGTGGTCTTAAAAGTACTGTAACTATCCCATAAATAGTAGCTGTTATTTACTTTTGAAAACATAGTTAGAGATGATCATATAATGTCTTATCAAGTTGAAGCCACTTTTAAATTGCTTTTGTTAACATTAAAATATCTGTTAATCTTGTCACACTGTTTAGAAGTGCTAAATGACATTTTTTTTTTTTAATCCTAGTAATAAATCTACCCTTATTATGTTTGTTGTTGTTGTTAGGTGCCGTTAAGTTAGTTCAGGCTCATAGCAACCCTATGTACAACAGAACGAAACACCACCCAGTAGTGCACCATCCTCACAACCTTTGCTATGTTGGAGCCTATGGTTGCAGCCACTGTGACAATCCATCTCATTCATGGTCCTCTTCTTTTTCACTGACCCTCTACTTTACCAAGCATGATGTCCTTCTCCAGGGTCTGGTTCCTCCTAATGACGTGTTCAAAGTATGTGAGACAAAGTCTCACCATCCTTGCTTCTAAGGAGCATTCTGGTTGTATGTCTTCCCAGATACATTCGTTCATTCTTCTGGCAGTCCATGGTATATTCAATATTCTTTGCCAATTCTGTAATTCAAATGCATCATTTCTTCTTCATCCTTCCTTATTCATTGTCCAGCTTTTGTGTGCATATGAAGTGAAAATACCAGGGCTTGGGTCAGGTACACCTTTAGTTCTCAAGGTGACAAAGGGGAGGATTACCCAAAAAGCAAGGTAAGCATAGGCTTACTTACTAATCAGTAGTGAAAATTTTCACATTTGTTCACCTCGCCAAAGATTCTGTTTCTAGGTATGGCTGGCATCTGTCTCTCTCCCAAACCCATGGTACCTTCCTATAGAATCAAACCTCTTTTCAAATTTATAATCCCTGAGGGGGATGGATTACTCAGTAAACAAGGTAAGCATGGCCTTACTTGTGCTTACGTACTAATCTGTAGCAGTTTCACCTTTTTTTTTTTTACCACATCACCATGTGAAACTGTTCATTACAGATCAGTAAGCAAACACAAGGAAGGCCATGCTTACCGTGTTTACTGGGTATTCCGTCCCTGAGGTGACATATTTGCTTTTTAACACTTTAAAGATGCCTTTTGCAGCAGATTTGCCCAGTGCAACATGTCATTTGATTTCTTGACTATTGCCTGTATGGGTATTGATTATGGATCCAAGTAAAATGATATCCTGGACAACTTCAATATTTTCTCTGTTTATCATGATGTGGCTTATTGATTCAGTTTTTTTTTTTTTTTTTTTTTTAAATTTTTATTAATCTTCAAGTGAACATTTACCATTCCAATCAGTCTGTCACATGTAGGTTTACATACATCTTACTCCCTTCTCCCACTTGCTCTCCCCCTATTGAGTCAGCCCTTACAGTCTCTCGTTTCGTGCCAATTTTACCTTCTTCCCTCTCTCTCTATCTTCCCATCCCCCCTCCAGTCAAGAGTTGCCAACACACTCTCCCGTGTCCACCTGATTTAATTAGCTCGCTCTTCATCAGTATCTCTCTCCCCCCCACTGACCAGTCCTTTTCATGCCTGATGATTTGTCTTCGGGGTTGGTTCCTGTCCTGTGCCATCAGAAGTTCTGGGGAGCATTGTCTCTGGGATTCCTCTAGTCGGAATCATACCATTAGGTGTGGTCTTTTAATGAGAATTTGGGGTCTGTATCCCATTGGTCTCCTGCTCCCTCAGGAGTTGTCTCTTGTGCTCCCTGACAGGGCAGACATCGATTGTGGCCGGGCACCAACTTGTTCTTCTGGTCTCAGGATATTGTAGGTCTCTGGTTCAAGTGGCCCTTTCTGTCTCTTGGGTTCTTAGTTGTCGTGTGACCTTGGTGTTCTTCCTTTGCCTTTGCTCCCGGTGGGTTGAGACCAATTAATGTATTTTAGATGGCTGCTTGTTGGCATTTAGGACCCCAGGTGCCACAATTCAAAGTGGGATGCAGAGTGTTTTCATAATAGAATTGTTTTGCCCATTGATTTAGAAGTCCTCTCAAACCAAGTTCCCCAGACCCCAGCCCCTGCTTCGCTATCCTTTGAAGCTTTCATTTTATCTCGGAAACCTCTTTACTTTTAATCCTGTCCAATTAGGCTGACCTTCCTTGTTTTGAGTGTTGTCTTTCCCTTCACCCAAAGCAGTTCCCATCTACAGATTGATCAATAAAAAGCCCTCTCCCTCCCTCCCTCCCTCCCTCCCCCCTTTGTAACCACAAAAGTATGTGTTCTTTTCCGTTTTTTCTATTCCTCAAGATCTTATAATAGTGGTCTTATACAATATTTGTCCTTTTGCAACTGACTCATTTCGCTCAGCATAATGCCTTCCAGATTCCTCCATGTTATGAAATGTTTCAGAGATTCGTCACTGTTCTTTATGGATGCGTAGTATTCCATTGTGTGAATATACCACAATTTATTTACCCATTCGTCCGTTGATGGACATCTTGGTTGCTTCCAGCTTTTTGCTATTGTAAACAGAGCTGCAATAAACATGGGTGTGCATATATCTGTTTGTGTGAAGGGTCTTGTATTTTTAGGGTATATTCCGAGGAGTGGGATTTCTGGTTTGTATGGTAGTTCTATTTCTAACTGTTTAAGATAACGCCAGATGGATTTCCACAGTGGTTGTACCATTTTACAATCCCACCAGCAGTGTATGAGAGTTCCAGTCTCTCCGCAGCCTCTCCAACATTTATTATTTTGTGATTTTTGAATTAATGCCAGTCTAGTTGGTGTCAGATGGAATCTCATCGTAGTTTTAATTTGCATTTCTCTAATGACTAATGATCGAGAGCATTTTCTCATGTATCTGTTGGCTGCCTGAATATCTTCTTTAGTGAAATGTGTGTTCATATCCTTTGCCCACTTCTTGATTGGGTTGTTTGTCTTTTTGTGGTTGAGTTTTGACAGAATCATGTAGATTTTAGAGATCAGGCGCTGGTCTGAGATGTCATAGCTGAATATTCTTTCCCAGTCTGTAGGTGGTCTTTTTACTCTTTTGGTGAAGTCTTTAGATGAGCATAGGTGTTTGATTTTTAGGAGCTCCCAGTTATCGGGTTTCTCTTCATCATTTTTGGTAATGTTTTGTATTCTGTTTATGCCCTGTATTAGGGCTCCTAGGGTAGATCCTATTTTTTCTTCCAAGATTTTTATCGTTTTAGTCTTTATGTTTAGGTCTTTGATCCACTTGGAGTTAGTTTTTGTGCATGGTGTGAGGTATGGGTCCTGTTTCATTCTTTTGCAAATGGATATCCAGGTATGCCAGCACCATTTGTTAAAAAGACTATTATTTCCCCAATTGACTGACACTGGTCCTTTGTCAAATATCAGCTGCTCATACGTGGATGGATTTATATCTGGATTCTCAATTCTGTTCCATTGGTCTATGTGCCTGTTGTTGTACCAGTACCAGGCTGTTTTGACTACTGTAGCTATATAATAGGTTCTGAAATCAGGTAGGGTGAGGCCTCCCACTTTCTTCTTCTTTTTCAGTAATGTTTTGCTTATCCGGGGATTCTTTCCTTTCCATATGAAATTAGTGATTTGTTTCTCTATTCCCTTAAAGTATGACATTGGTATTTGGATTGGAAGTGCGTTGTATGTATAAATGGCTTTTGGTAGAACAGACATTTTTACTATGTTGAGTCTTCCTATCCATGAGCAGGGTATGTTTTTCCATTTGAGCGTGTCCTTTTGAATTTCTTGTAGCAGAGTTTTATAGTTTTCTTTGTATAGGTCTTTTACTTCCTTGGTAAGATTTATTCCTAAGTATTTTATCTTCTTGGGGGCTACTGTGAATGGTATTGATTTGGTTATTTCCTCTTCGGTGTTCTTTTTGTTGATGTAGAGGAATCCAAGTGATTTTTGTATGTTTATTTTATATCCTGAGACTCTTCCAAACTCTTCTATTAGTTTCAGTAGTTTTCTGGAGGATTTCTTAGGGTTTTCCATGTATACGATCATGTCATCTGCAAATAGTGATAGCTTTACTTCCTCCTTACCAATCTGAATACCCTTTATTTCTTTGTCTAGCCTAATTGCCCTGGCTAGGACTTCAAGTACGATGTTGAATAAGAGCGGTGATAAAGGGCATCCTTGTCTGGTTCCCGTTCTCAAGGGAAATGCTTTCAGGTTCTCTCCATTTAGAGTGATATTGGCCGTTGGCTTTGCATATATGCCCTTTATTATGTTGAGGAATTTTCCTTCAATTCCTATTTTGGTGAGAGTTTTTATCATAAATGGGTGTTGGACTTTGTCAAATGCCTTTTCTGCATCAATTGATAAGATCATGTGGTTTTTGTCTTTTGTTTTATTTATGTGATGGATTACATTAATGGTTTTTCTGATATTAAACCAGCCTTGCATACCTGGTATAAATCCCACTTGATCAGGGTGAATTATTTTTTTGATGTGTTGTTGGATTCTATTGGCTAGAATTTTATTAAGGATTTTTGCATCTATGTTCATGAGGGATATAGGTCTAAAATTTTCTTTTTTTGTAATGTCTTTACCTGGTTTTGGTATCAGGGAGATGGTGGCTTCATAGAATGAGTTGAGTAGTATTCCGTCTTTTTCTATACTTTGAAATACCTTCAATAGTAATGGTGTTAAGTCTTCTCTGAAGGTTTGGTAGAACTCTGCAGTGAAGCCATCTGGGCCAGGACTTTTTTTTGTTGGGAGTTTTTTGATTACCATTTCAATCTCTTTTTTTGTTATGGGTCTATTTAGTTGTTCTACTTCTGTATGTGTTAGTTTAGGTAAGTAGTGTTGTTCCAAGAATTTATCCATTTCTTCTAGGTTTTCAAATTTGTTAGAGTACAATTTTATGTAGTAATCTGATATGATTCTTTTGATTTCATTTGGTTCTGTTGTGATGTGGTCCTTCTCGTTTCTTATTCGGGTTATTTGTTTCCTTTCCTGTTTTTCTTTAGTCAGTCTAGCCAATGGTTGATCAATTTTGTTAATTTTTTCAAAGAACCAGCTTTTGGCTTTGTTAATTCTTTCAATTGTTTTTCTGTTCTCTAATTCATTTAGTTCAGCTCTAATTTTTATTATTTGTTTTCTTCGGGTGCCTGATGGATTCTTTTGTTGCTCACTTTCTATTTGCTCAAGTTGTCGGGACAGTTCTCTGATTTTGTCTCTTTCTTCTTTTTGTATGTGTGCATTTATCGATATAAATTGGCCTCTGAGCACTGCTTTTGCTGTGTCCCAGAGGTTTTGATAGGAAGTATTTTCATTCTCGTTGCTTTCTAAGAATTTCCTTATTCCCTCCTTGATGTCTTCTATAACCCAGTCTTTTTTCAGGAGGGTATTGTTCATTTTCCAAGTATTTGATTTCTTTTCCCTAGTTTTTCTGTTATTGATTTCTAGCTTCATTGCCTTGTGGTCTGAGAAGATGCTTTGTAATATTTCGATGTTTTGGATTCTGCAAAGATTTGTTTTATGCCCTAATATGTGGTCTATTCTAGAGAATGTTCCATGTGCGCTAGAAAAAAAAGTATATTTTGCAGCAGTTGGGTGGAGAGTTCTGTATAAGTCAATGAGGTCAAGTTGGTTGATTATTGTAAGTAGGTCTTCCGTGTCTCTATTGAGCTTCTTACTGGATGTCCTGTCCTTCTCCGAAAGTGGTGTGTTGAAGTCTCCTACTATATATGTGGAGGTGTCTATCTCACTTTTCAATTCTGTTAAAATTTGATTTATGTATCTTGCAGCCCTGTCATTAGGTGCGTAAATATTTAATATGGTTATGTCTTCCTGATCAATTGTCCCTTTTATCATTATATAGTGTCCTTCTTTATCCTTTGTGGCGGATTTAAGTCTAAAGTCTATTTTGTCAGAAATTAATATTGCTACTCCTCTTCTTTTTTGCTTATTGTTTGCTTGATATACTTTTTTCCATCCTTTGAGTTTTAGTTTGTTTGTGTCTCTAAGTCTAAGGTGTGTCTCTTGTAGGCAGCATATAGATGGATCGTGTTTTTTTATCCAGTCCGTGACTCTCTGTCTCTTTATTGGTGCATTTAGTCCATTTACATTCAGCGTAATTATAGATAAGTAAGTTTTTAGTGCTGTCATTTTGATGCCTTTTTATGTGTGTTGTTGGCCATTTCATTTTTCCACATGCTTTTTTGTGCTGAGACGTTTTTCTTAGTAGCTTGTGAGATCCTCATTTTCATAATGTTTAACTTTGTGTTTATTGAGTCGTTACGTTTTTCTTGGCTTTTTTCTTGAGTTATGGAATTGATATTCCTTTTTGTGGTTACCTTTTTATTTACCCCTATTTTTCTAAGTAAAACCCTAACTTGTATCCTTCTATTTCGCCTTGTATCACTCTCCATCTGGCAGTTCAATGCCTCCTATATTTAGTCCCTCTTTTTGATTATTTTGATCGTTTAGCTATTGATTTCCATGATTTCCTGTTGTGTGTATTATTTTGTTTATTTATTTATTTTTTAGAATTAGTCTTAATTTGTTTGTTTTTGTGCTTTCCCTGTTTGAGTTGCGTTGATATCAGGACGTTCTGTTTTGTGACCTTGTATTGTGCTGGTACCTGATATTATTGGTCATCAGGCCAAACAATCTCCTTTAGCATTTCTTGCAGTCTTGGTTTAGTTTTTGCAAATTCTCTAAACTTGTGTTTATCTGTAAATATCTTAATTTCGCCTTCATATTTCAGAGAGAGTTTTGCTGGATATATGATCCTTGGTTGGCAGTTTTTCTCGTTTAGTGCTCTGTATATGTCGTCCCATTCCCTTCTTGCCTGCATAGTTTCTGCTGAGTAGTCTGAACTTATTCTTATTGATTCTCCCTTGAAGGAAACCTTTCTTTTCTCCCTGGCTGCTTTTAAAATTTTCTGTTTGTCTTTGGTTTTGGCAAGTTTGATGATGATATGTCTTGGTGTTTTTCTTTTTGGATCAATCTTAAATGGGGTTCGATGAGCATCTTGGATAGATATCCTTTCGTCTTTCATGATGTCAGGGAAGTTTTGTGTCAGGAGTTCTTCAACTATTTTCTCTGTGTTTTCTGTCCCCCCTCCCTGTTCTGGGACTCCAATCACTCGCAAGTTATCCTTCTTGATAGAGTCCCACATGATTCTTAGGGTTTCTTCATTTTTTTTAATTCTTTTATCTGATTTTTTTCCAGCTATGTTGGTGTTGTTTCCCTGGTCCTCCAGAAGTCCCAGTCTACATTCTAATTGCTCGAGTCTGCTCCTCTGACTTTCTATTGCGTTGTCAAATTCTGTAATTTTATTGTTAATCTTTTGGATTTCTACATGCTGTCTCTCTATGGATTCTTGCAACTTGTTAATTTTTCCACTATGTTCTTGAATAATCTTTTTGAGTTCTTCAACAGTTTTATCAGTGTGTTCCTTGGCTTTTTCTGCATTTATCCTAATTTCATTCGTGATATCTTTAAGCATTTTGTAAATTAGTTTTTTATATTCTGTATCTGATAATTCCAGGATTGTATCTTCATTTGGGAAAGATTTTGATTCTTTTGTTTGGGGGGTTGAAGAAGCTGTCATGGTCTGTTTCTTTATGTGGTTTGATATGGACTGCTGTCTCCGAGCCATCACTGGGAAACTAGATTTTCCAAGTAGTCAGCTAAAAAAAAATGCAGTCAGATCCCTATCTAAATTCTCTCTCTGGCTCCGGGTATTCGGATGTTAATGGGGTCGCCTGGGGAGGGTGGGGGAGGGATCTGAGAGCTAGGAGTGTAGCACCACAGAATATAGAGCTGAACACCACGTTCACGCTCCGCCCCCGTTTGCCAAAATCCGGGCTGGACGGGTCCCTGGCTAGGACACTGCTTTCCTTGCTCGGAAACCAGTCCCTTCCTCCTGGGGACTTCCTCCGGTGCGCGGCACCGCTCGTGGGCACTGGGTGGGCGTTTCCCGCACGAACGGGTGGGCCCGCCCCCAGGGTCTATTCAGGCGATTATAGTTAGATCCCGCGGTCACGCCCCGCCTGTGCGCGCGCCCAAATCCCAGCGGGATGACTTCCGGGTTGAGACGCTGCTTTCCCTGTTCGGGAACCAGTCACTTCCTCCCCGGGACTTCTCCTTCCGGAGCGCCACACCTCTCGCGCGAACTGGGTTGGCGTCACCTGCACGGCCAGGTGGGCCCGCCCCCTGGGTCAATTCAGGGCAATAAAAATGGACTCCGTGCTCACACCCCGCTCGTGCGCGCGCCCAAGCCCCAGCAGGACGGAACCCCGTCTGGGACGCTACTTTCTGCGCTTCGGGCCCAATCAGTTCCTCCGCACGGCCAGGTGGGCCCGCCCCCTGGGTCAATTCAGGGCGATAAAAATGGACTCCGCGCTCACGCCCCGCCCGCGCGCGCCCAAGCCCCAGCAGGGTGGCACTCTGTCTGGGATGCTACTTTCTGCGCTTTGGGACCAATCAGTTCCTCCGCACGGCCAGGTGGGCCCGCCCCCTGGGTCAATTCAGGGCAATAAAAATGGACTCCGCGCTCACGGCCCGCTCGTGCGCGCGCCCAAGCCCCAGCAGGGCGGTACTTTGTCTGGGATGCTACTTTCTGCGCTTTGGGACCAATCAGTTCCTCCCGGGGACTTCTCCTTCCAGTGTGCCGCACCTCTCACGCAAACTGGGAGGGCGTCACTCGCACGACCAGGTGTTCCCGCCCTCTGGGTCAATTCAGGATAATAAAAATGGACCCCGCGCTCATGCCCCGCCCGCGCGCGCGCGCATGCCCAGATCGCAGCGGAATGGCTCCCCGTCTGGGATGCTGCTTTCCCTGTTTTGAGACCAGACACCTCCGGGGATTTCTCCCTCTGGTGTGCCGTGCCACACGCGCGGACTGGGTGCGCGTCCTCCCGCACGAACGCGTGGGCCTCGCCCTGGGGTGACTCCAGGGAAACACAGCTGACCCCCCCCCCCCGCGCGCGCCCCGTCGGCTTCTCGCCTAACTCCCGGCGGACAGCAGGGCACCCCAGCTGGGACGCTGTTCTCCCCCCTCTCAGATCAGTCACTGCCTCCCGGGTGTTTCTCCCTCCGGCTGCACCCCTACGCCGCCCGCGCCAACCTGCTAGGCTTCCTCCCGGGATGGGTTCGGGGGGGAAGGGGTGGGCCCCCTTTCTGTGCCGTCTGCCCCCCTGGGCTCTGCCCCAGATCGAGCTCCGAAGGTCACCTGCCTGGTGCGTTGGCTCCTAGTTCTGAAAACAGTCGCTGTCTGCCCGTATTTGTTCGTCCTCCGTCTCTAAGTCTGTGCTTGTTGTTCAGAGTTCATAGATTGTTATGTATGTGATCGATTCCCTTGTTTTTCCGAGTCTTTGTTGCAAGAGGGATCCGCGGGAGCGTCCACCTAGTCCGCCATCTTGGCCCCCCTCCCCGAAAGATCTTGATTCAGTTTTGAGGATTTTTTTTTTTTTCTTTATGTTGAGGTGTAATTCATCCTGAGTGAGTATGGTGAAAGGATACAACCCTGATGCACACCTTTCCTGAAATTAAACCATGCAGTATCCCCTTGTTCTGTTTGAACGACTGCCCCTTGGTCTCTGTACAGGTTCCTCATGAACACAAATGTTCTGGAATTCTCATTCTTCTTAATGTTATTCATAATTTGATATGATCCACACAGTTGAATGCCTTTGCATAGTCAATAAAACACAGGTAAATGTCTTTCTGGTATTCTCTGCTTTCAGCCAAGATTCATCTGACATCAGCAATGATATCCCTCATTCCATGTCCTCTTCAGAATCAGGCTTGAATTTCTTGCAGTTCCCTGTCAACGTGCTGCCGCAACCGTTTTTTAATTATCTTTAGCATAAGTTTTCTTGAGTGTGATATTAATGATATTGTTCAATAATGTCCACATTTCGTTGGGTCAACTTTATTTGGAATGGGCATGATTATGAATCTCTTCCAGTCTGTTGGCCAGGCAGCTGTCTTCTAAATTTCTCGGTGTAGACGAATGAGCACTTCCAGCATTGCACCTGTCTGTTGAAACATCTCAATTCTGTCAGTTCCTAGAACCTTGTTTTTTGCCAATGCCTTCAGTGCAGCTTGGGCTTCTTCCTTCAGTACCATCAGTTCTTGATCACGTGCTAGCTCCTTAAATAGTTGAATGTTGACCAATGCTTTTTGGTACAGTGGCTCTGTGTATTCCTTCCATCTTCTTTTGAGGCTTCCTGTGTCATTTAGTTTTTTGCCCATAGAATCCTTCAGTATTGTGACTCGAGGGTTGAATTTTTTTTTTCAGTTCTTTCAGCTTGAGAAATGCCGGGCATGTTTCTTCCCTTTTGATTTTCTAACTCCAGATCTTTGCCCATTTCATTATAATCAGTGTTTCTTAAAAGTTAGTGATTTCATGGCTTTCAGATCTTCCCAGAAAACCTCATAAATGCCAGCTACAATTTAAAGCATCATTTGGCTTTTGTCAATGTTTTGAGCTACATTATACATGGTTTCTTTTAAAAAAAAAATGTATTTTGAATGTTAAATAGTTAACTTGCAAGTAAACTTTTAGAATGTATCACTTTAACAGCTGAGGATTTCTTACTTATAGATTGTGCAAATGAAAACTTTACCTGAAATGGGTAGCTGTCTACAAATTCCGCAACTTTGTTTTTCCTTATATTCTAATCTATTGTTTGCTTTTTCTCAGTTTAAGGCCAGTCCTCCTGCTGTGGATTTCAGACTAACTGGGGAGACAGATGGAATCTTTGAGATACAACCAGATGGATTTCTGATTCTTACCAAAGCGCTGGACAGGGAAACAAGAGCTGTTCACAGACTCCAGGTGAGTTGAGACAAAGGGATCCACCTCTCTGAGCCCCCGCTTTGTCCTAGAAGCTTCAGTGGCACCTTCAGTGCGGAATTCTATCACGGCTCTCCTGACTTTGATAGCGCTCATTGCAAACCCCCATGTCCATTTTTTTTACCAACGACAGAGAGGCATAGCCTTAGCCTTTTTGACCAAAGTAACTCAATTCACACTGCCAAGACCCTCAGATAGTGCTGGGAATCCAAGTATGGCTGTACTCAGGGTCCTAGGTCAAAGCCAGGGCAACATTTCTTTGATGCTGCACAGGTGTGTTCTTGTGGCTATTGTGGAGACTCTGTGCCCCGAGAGAAGGTAGTATCAGTGCTGGGAGGGCGCTGTTTTATGCCTTGAAAGAGGCCGAAGGAACCAATGGTCAGAGACTGACTGAAAGGGACCATTTGCCTCTTTCCGCCTTAGTTTTCATGGTTTGGTATCTGAACACCCAGGGATGGTAGAAAGCTAACTGTGAGAAAGAAGAGCATGCCAACAGCTTCCTTTCTGGTACCTGCTGCTATTGGCCCTGCAGTCTGACCACCATAATGGTTCTGTAAGAGGACATGCACTCCCATAACCTCAGGATCAAAGTGCTCTCATTTCACTGACTGTATCCACTTAGAACAGAAGGATGTCCAGTGTCCATCATACCACACTGCTGGAAAATCACAGTCATTGTTAGCTCAGCTTAACTGATAGGGCCTCTATTATAGCAGCTCCCATTTTTTAAAATTTTAACTTTATTACAGTAAAAAACTATATAGGAGCCCTGGTGGTGCAGTGGTTAAGCACTCAGCTGCTCACTGAAAGATCAGCTGTTCAAACCTACCAGCCACTCCATGGGAGAAAGATGTGGCAGTCTGCTTCTGCAAAGATTACAGCCTTGGAAACCCCATGGGCAGTCCTAGTCTGCCTTATAGAGTCACTATGAGTTGGTGTTGGCTTGACGTCAATGGGTTTTTGGGGTTTAAAAAATATATATGTGTCTTAGTTTTTCAGTGCTGCTATAGCAGAAATACCACAGGTGGGTGGCTTTAACAAACAGAAATTTATTTTCTCACAGTTCAGGAGGCTAGATTTCCAAACTCAGAGGCCTGGCTCTAGGGGAAGGCTTTCTCCCTCCATCGGCTTGGAGGAAGGTCCTTGTCTCTTCAGCTTCTGCTTCCTGGTTCCTTGGAGATTTCCATGTGTCTTGGAATCTCTCTTCCCCCTTCTCTGTTCCACTCACTTGTTTAATCTCTTTTATATCTCAGAAGAGATTGACTCAAGATACACTCTACACTAATCCTGCCTCTTTAACATAACAAAGACAACTCTTTCCCAAATGGGACTATAACCACAAGCATAGAGGTTAGAATTTATAACACATGTTTTGGGGGAACATTATTCAATCCATAATAATACACATAACAAAAAGTTTGCTTTTTTAACTATTTTTAAGTGTACAATTCAGCGGCATTAATTACATTCACTATGTTGTTTGTTTTGGTTTTTATGTTGTTCTACCATCACCACTATGCATTTCCAGAAGTTTTACATCACCCCAAACAGAATCACAGTACCCCTTCCTACCCCCAGCCTCTGGTAACCACTAGTAAACTTTGGTCTCCATGCATTTGCCTATTTTAAATATTTCATGTAAGTGGGATCAAACAATATTTGTCCTTTTGTGTCTGATTTATTTCACTCAATGTTTTCAAGGTTCATCTATGTCATAGCGAGTGCCAGAATTTTGTTTCTCTTCATGACTGAATAATATTCCATTGCATGAATATACCATTTTTGTTTTTTCCGTTCTTCTGTTGGACACTTGGGGTGTTTCCATCTTTTGGTTGTTTGATTCCCTACTTTCAATATTTTGGGTATATACCTATGAGTGGAATTGCTGGATTATACAATAAATCAATGTTTAACTTTTTGAGGAAACACCAAACTGTTTTCCACAGTGACTGTACCATTTTATATTCCCACCAGCAGTGCACCAAGTTCCAATTTCTCCATATCCTTGCCAAAATTTATTTTCCATTTTTGTGATAATAGTCATCTTAGTGGGTATGGGGCTAGCAGCTCTCATTTTGGGCTTTTGAGAGGTGTCTTTCTCCCCTACAGTCAGACCATTGGTTCTTCGAGCACTAATTTCTTTCAAGTGACTTTTGAGCATGTGCTATGAAGTCCACTCTCACCAGTATGGTTTCCTTTTCCTTCAACATCAGGTTGCAGCCGTGGATGCTCATGGAGCTACAGTGGAGGGCCCAGTCCCCATCACGATAGAAGTGAAGGACATCAATGACAACCGACCCATGTTTCTCCAGCCAAGATATGAAGGCTCAGTGAGGCAGAATTCTCGTCCAGGTAATACACAGGAGCCTGGAGATGTTTATGGAGGGGTGGAAGGGTATCAGGTAGAAGGGGCAGATTTGTGTGAATAACAGCTGCTCTTACCACTTATTAAGCACTTAATTTTGTTTTATCTTATTTAAGGAGTCCCTGGGTGGTGCAAACAGTTAATGCATTTGTTGCTAACTGAAATGTTGGAGGTTCAAGTCCACCCAGGGGCACCTTGGAAGAAAGGCCTAGTGATCCACTTTCGAAAATCAACCACTGAAAACTTTATGGAGCATAGCTCTACTCTGACACACAAGGGGTTGTCATGAGTTAGAATCGACTCCACAGCAACTGGTTTGGTTGATCCTATTTAAACTTCCCAGCGATCCTCTGGGAGTTGTTTTATAACCCCCGTTGCCCTAGGCCAGGGTTTCTCAAGCTTGGCACTATTGACTTTTTGGTCCTGATAATTCTTTTTTTTTTTTGGTCAGTGCTCTACTGTGCATTGTAGGATGTTAAGCAGTGTCCCTGACCTCTACCCACCCGATGCCAGTGTCTGCACCCCCCCCAATCATGACAACAAAAATGTCTCCAAACATTGCCAAATGTCCCTTGGGTGGAGGGTGAGGGTGGGGCAAAGCCACCCCTAGTTGAGAGCTACTGTTTTAGGATAGAACCGGGATTGATGGGAAAAGGAAGAGTAAGCTCACTAGCCCATATCCTCCCAGGAACCTACATTCTCATGATCACCTCTGGCTTCCAGTTCTTTCTCTCTTCTCAAGTCTAGCTCCCAGCTATGGCTCATCTCTTCTTTATGCTGCATTGACCTTTTTCCTTCATTTCCATATCAGACCGTCACCAAGGCATACGTGTGTGCAGTTGGCTTGAATGAAGATTTGGGTAGATGAAGAAATGTCACATCATATCAGTGCACAAAATAAAAATGAGTATTAGATTTCTTGAGTTCTCGGAAGGACTCTTGACCATTTCCATCAACTCACTGTCAAGCTTTCCTCTATGTTATACTTAATCTTCTCTTTCTCTCGTTCTTCAATGCCCAATTCCAAGAATTTAGAGAAAAACTTGTTTTCACTTTACTATGCAGAGCAATTTCACTGTCCCTGTCCCTGAGGTTGCATATCAAAGATTCACTAATGAACTCTGCTAAATGAGAATCCTTCTCAAGGTCTTATCCCTTTTCTCTTCACCAATAGGATCTTTTAGAGCAGTGACTCTCAAACTTTTTGGTCTTAGTACAGCTTAACTCTCTTAAAAACTATTGAGAACTTCAAAGAACTTTTGGATGTGTGGGTTATATTCAGTGGTATGCTAATCAATGTCTAATAACTGCCTCTGAGGGGAAAAGCCTTGATTCGTAGCATTTGCCAGTTTCCACGGTATAAATACTCCCACCATAGCCCATTTCAAGCTACCAATGGTTTAAAAACTGGCTTGCAAAATTTCTGAATATTTAACAACTGACTCTCATGGGCTGGCTCCAGAACATCATTGGTTGTATCTCTCAACATTTACCATATTAGAAACTAAAATGTAAAATATTTATTAATTTAAAATAATAATAGTAAACATGTTTTATGAAAAAATAACTACATTTTCTGAAACAAAAAATTTAGTGAGAAAAATGGCATTGTTTTAATTTTTAAAAATATCTTTACTGTCGGGATTAATAGAAAGCACAACATTCATTCTGTTATATGCTCTTTTAGTTGAAGTATATGAAGAAATGTTAGTCTTACACCTGTATAAAGTTGGAAAAGGGAGGAGTGTTTTAATAGCAGTATCAGATAAATTTGAATATTCTTTGATATTGTATCAAAACTTGACAGGTAGTGATTTCTTAAAGGTTAGTTGCAATGTGGAATCTAAGACCATATTATCGACATGTTTTGTATTCCTTTACACCAAAATCCATTGGATTACTTTGTTCTTTGAGTCAGTCTTTTATGCATGGATTTTTTTTGACTCCATAGACCCCTTAAAACAGTCTCAGGGACCCCTAGAGTTCCCTAGACCACATTTCGAGAACCCTGTTTTAGAGGAAGAGAGCAGAATAAAGACTTATTTCCCCACTGATATGAATTAAGGCACCTTCCCCCATTCTAGGGAGCCCTGGTGGTGCAGTGGTTAAAGTGATTGCCTGCTAACCAAAAGGTTGGCAGTTCGAAACCACCAGCGGTTCTGAGGGAGAAAGATGTGACAATCTGCTTCTGTTGATATGTATAGCCTTGGAAACCCTATTGGGTTACTATGAGTTGGAATCAATTCAACGGCAAGGGGCTTGGTTTTTGGTTTGGTTTCCCTCATTCTGTCTCTACCCCTTAGAAGGCAACAGTTGGTTTGGGTTTTAATTAACTTTTTTTTGACTGGGTGCATTTTGTTAAACAGGGAAGCCCTTCATGTATGTCAATGCTACAGACCTGGACGATCCAGCCACTCCCAATGGCCAGCTTGTTTATCAAATTATCATCCAGCTTCCCAGTGTCAACAACGTTATGTACTTTCAGATCAACAACAAAACGGGGGCAATCTCACTTACCCCAGAAGGTAAGTCAAAGGCTGTCCTTATAGGACCATCTGAGTCAGAAAAAGGGATCTAGGTCTGTATAATCTTCAGAGACATCTTTTTTCTTTTCCCCTACTTCCCACAGGCTCTCAAGAATTGGACCCTGTTAAGAATCCTTCCTACAATCTGATGGTCTTAGTGAAGGACATGGAAGGTCAGAATGAGAATTCCTTCAGTGACACCACATCTGTGGATATTTTTGTGAAGGAGAATATTTGGAAAGCCCCAGAACCTGTGGAAATTGAAGAAAACTCAACTGAGCCTCACCCCATCAAAATCACTCAGGTAGTTCCCAAGAGCCAACTAGATAAATGCCCTCACTTTGTAGACACCCATACTCATGGCCTTTACTAACATATTTATTAGGTACGTTTTTACGTAAAATAATTACAAGGCAAATTAAGCAGACAAAGGCTCTGCCCCAAAGTCTCTGGAGTTTACCACTGTGGACAGAAAACTCGGATTCAGATTTATACTTGAACTTCAAAAGAGAACTTCTCTGACTTTCACCTTCAAAGTCAATACTACTGATGTTTGTCGCTCCTTGTCGGCGGTATGGGGCATGTCTTCCCTAGAGTGAGTTTTTAGTGGTGCATCTATCAAATGCATGGTTTAAATCTGAGGTTGTAAATGTTTTTGAAAGGATGCTGTTTATTCTTGTGGGCAAAAATCTTGCTCCAATAAACTCATCCCATCAGAGGCTGAGGGCAGAGATGGGACTAGCCAAGGGTGAAAGGGTTCAACCGGCAATCTTCCGCTTTGGAGGTCCTCTACCTACCCCGACCCCATCTCCTATGTGTGCCTGTCCTCTCCACTCAAGCATTGCTCCACAATCCTCTCCCCACTCCTGCCCCACTCCCCACCTTCCAACCCCAGTGCCACCCACCTTAGCTCTTGGAAATCCACTCTGGGCTCCACCAGGCCTGTTCGCCTTCGAGTTTATGTTAAAGTTACAGATAATAGAGAATACTCATAGGATTGTTTGAGTATTATATAATACATAAAAGCATTTAGAATTGTGTCTGGCATGGCATAAATCTTCAATCAACATTACCATTAGTACATCAGACAGGATAGGCTCTGTCTATAGCAAAGACTCGTCTTGCTATTGAGTTTATGTATTTTTGCCGGATTATTTGCAAAATAGCTCCAGGAGTTGACAGTTATTCTTATCCTTGAAGTCCTTAAGACTAAGTATTTAGGAGCAGAATGTGCCTTATTTATGTATCATTTGTCTTACTTAAAGTGTCTCTTTGTCCTGTCATTCATCTTCATTGGTGAGTCTTAGAAGCTTGCCATAAACCTTGGCTTAGTTCCTCAGATAATGCAAACCACAAAGCACAATTAGTTTCTTATATTGAAGTTTCATGAATATGAAGGCTTCATAATCAGAATTGGAAAAGAAAACCACCCACAGACTCTTTGGAGGGTTCACATAGCATTGCTTTAGTGAAGAAAAATACCCTGATGTGCTGTTTTGAACAATATGATTTCACTAGAAAAAAAAAAAAGCTTGTTTTTGGTTGAAAGTGAAAAATGTAACTCACTTGTTATAAGAAACCGCAGACGTACAAACAAGTTTGTCAGGAATTTTCTACCGAGAATCAGAAAATTATTTATTATCTTTTCAGTTCTTTCCATCCAGATGTATCTTTCCTCACAATTCTCTTTGGACCCTGTAGGTGCGGTGGAATGAACCAGGTGCACAATATTCCTTAGCTGGTGTGTCAAGGCTGCCAAAATTTCCATTTTCAATTGACCAGGAAGGAGATATTTATGTGACCGAGCCCTTGGACAGAGAAAAAAATGATTCAGTGAGTAAAATGGGGAGAGTGTCATGGATGACAAGAAAAATTCCTGTGCCCACCTACAGCCGAGTGCAAAATTGATTTTACTAAAAATAATAATAGTAATTGTGTTCTGAATGCCAGCACATCACTGGCTCTTAAAAGACTTGATGATTTCCCAGTTCCAAGCAAATGGAAAATAAGGGAGTAAATGAAATAAAAATGAAACAGTTATTTTCTTTGGCTTCTTAAGGGGATGGTGAGAGAGCCATGGCTTAATTGTGACCTTCCTGTTGTAGTATGTTTTTTATGCAGTTGCAAAGGATGAGCAAGGAAAACCTCTTGCAAGGCCACTGAAAATTAGTGTTAAAGTTACAGACGTTAATGATAATCCACCTACATGTCCATCTACAAAGACTGTATTTGAGGTCCAGGAAAATGAAATAATAGGTAAGCAATGGTAGCTGTTTAAATGCTGTGCTAACTACCCTCCCCGTATTAAACCTGTAATCCCTTTTCCTCTCTGTCTGGTAAAAGGTGGGCAGGCGGATCTGATCAGGGATTGATTGCCCCTGTCTAACTGTTGAATGCACTTTGGTTGGGAGTCACACAGGTACAGTAATTCAGTTCAAACAATATCTGGGTCCAGTTGTGCTCAAGTTGATTCTGATTCATGGTGACCCCATGTGTTGCAGAGTAGAATTATGCTCCACAGGATTTTAAAGACTGAGACCTTTTGGAAGAAGATCACAAGGCCTTTCTTCTGAGTTGCCTCTGGGTGGGTTTGAACTATCTGCCTTTTGGGTATTGTGCCAAATATCTGGGTAGTGTTCTTAAATTGGAGATTTTATAATCACTGTCATCACTACTACCACTATTACTACCATGACTATTACTATTACCAATATTACTACAACTACTCTCACTCTCAATACTACTGCTAGGACAATAACCACCTATGCTGGTATCCTATATACATAAAAAAAAAAAACATACACAGGGATATTTAATTTCCAAGGTTTTACCATAAATTCTCTTATTTTGCCCTCTAATAAAACCATTGCCAAAGATAAAATCATCAAATTTACTGAATAATTCAAATAAATATACACGCCCAGTGTCAATAAGTAAGCAATACAAATGTAAGTTGAATTTTCACTCTCCATCCTCCTCCCCTAAAAAAATGGAGAATTCAAGAGCCTGGTAGATGATGCTCACATCTCACCTGTTTTGTCCTTTTGGTGTTGACTTTTTTTTTTTTTAACCGTGTCTCCATGATACCTTTAGCTTTAAGAGGGACAACGGCTATAAGAACATTATGACTTCTGGGAGTTTTATGACTTCCCTGAATTTGGGACATCCTCTATTTCCCCTTGGTGTTGATACCATTGACTGAGAAGGCTGGTGTTTCTTGAAATATTTTGACCTGTTGTTCGATGAAAATTTCTGATGCTTACAAGCTCCGCCAGTCCAGTTGCCATCAAACTGATTCCAATTCATGGTGACCCCATGTGTATCAGAGTAGAACTGTGTTCCATAGAGTTTTCAATGGCTGATTTTTCAGAAATAGATTCTTGTTTTTTTTTTTCTGAGGTGGTTCTAGGTAGACTTGCCCCTCCAACCTTTCCACTGGCAGCTAAGTGTGTTAACCGTTTGTACCACCCAGCGACTCCATTGACAAGCTCAGTAGCCTCTTATTACTACCATTTCTAGGGCTTTGCTGCCCTTGTGAGCAGATCTTTATATACTTTGTGTTCATTCCTCATTATTTTCTTTTGCACTCTATGCTCTTCCTGCTATTCACTTTGACACAGTGGGTGCTGGTCCAGGGATTTGCTTGCTCGATGCTCAGTCTTCTTCTAGCAGTCAGGAGCCATACATAGGCTACTTGTCAGTGTGTTCTGCTCATGTCCCCTCTGTTTCATTTATTCAGTCTGTTGCCACTACAGAGAGTTCAATGACAGTTTGGAGGATTTTAGTTAATTATAAGGAAAAATCTCTTAACAATGACAATAGTGTACCAATGGATTGAATAGCCAAAAAAAATAAAAGCTTGTGGAATCATCCTTTCTGGAAATCTGGTGTTGTCGGTGTGTGATGCTGAGTAAAGGCTGAAGAACTTTGAAGACATTTCTAGACGATACCTCAAAGTCTTTTTTGCGTCGGACCTAACATTTAGAGTGTGCTAGTAACCTATTGCTGCATATTGCCTCTGATTCAGAGTGAGAGCTGAGGGAAAAGTAACGAGCTAGACAGAAGCCAGGCTTTATATAAGCTAATTTCTGAAGTGACATCCCATTGCTTTTGCCATATTCTATTCATGCTTGGTAAAGTAGAGCACGCTTGGTAAAGTAGAGGGTCAGCAAAAAAGAGGAAGACCCTCAACGAGATGGATTGACACAGTGGCTGTGACAATAGGCTCAAACATAGCAACAATTGTGAGGCTGGCACAGGACTGGGCAATGTTTCATTCTGTTGTACATAGGATCATTATGAGATGGAACCGACTTGATGGCACCTAACATGAACACTCATTAGAAGCCAGTCATTAGGCCAAGCTCACACTCAAAATGATGGGGTGATGCAGAGATGAGAAGAGGGGATCATTGGAAGCCATTTTACAGGCTGTCTACCTTATTTGGGAAGAGGACAGTGCTAGTTTCTGTAGGTGAGAGGAAGTCATCGTTGTTAGAATAAATTGTTCCAGGGGCTCAGTATGCTATTTGCCTTTCTAAAAATATGATTTTTCTTTGCAAAAATATTTCACAAAGTCTTGCACGATGAACTTAATGGATCAGAAATTCTTATAAATCAACGTATATTAATTGAGTATATTCTATATACTTAACCTAAAAGAGGTGAAAGACAAGACCCTGCCCAGTGAAGGCTTAACTTCTGGCTGAGTAGACAAGACATGCATAGATGGAAACATAAGTAAATAAAACCTCAACCCAATTCTAAGTTATTCCTCAATATGTTTACATTCTCCTTTTGGGTGTCTTGTATTAGAATCTTGTAGGACTCATGTCCCCAAGTTTTAGCAATACTAACATCAATTCTTGAATTCCATTTGTTACCAAGTCTTACATGTTCAATGGGAAATCGAGCCTCTTATAAAAGCCCCACCTCCCTAAAATATTTCTAGGTATGTCCCTGAATCAATCTGGGCTGCCATTTGTTCTTGGTCTCTGTCATTCAGAGGCAGGGTGCTCCTGTCACTTCTGGCATGACTGATCCACAAAGTCATTTGCCCCCACTGAAGGGCATCTCTGACTAGAATTTCCCTGGCTGCTGATGTCAACAGTCCTCATGGTGCATCTGTTGGCTAGAAATTTCCCCTGGAGTGAAAGGAGGACGTTGTCCTCTGTGTTATGCTCACTTACTTGGGGAGCACGGGAGTCTAAAGGACCCAGACACCAAAGGATCACAGAATTCAGTAAGGCACTCTTTCATCCCCCTACACAGATAGTTTTCTCACAAGAGCACACGCATGCTACAAAGGTAACTTGGTCACGATGGATTCAGAAAGAGCAGTTGCCATTACACTCTTCTCTGCTCCTATTGCTCGTGATGGCTCCCAGGCCACTCATGATGGCTCCCAGGCCATGACACACATCTGTATGTGTTCAGCTCCATTATAGACATATCACAGGTCCTTCTCTTCTCCCTCAACTCCCCCAACTCTTAATTTTTATATGAATCAGTGGATGCAAGGAGATATGGGGGAGGGTAACCTAACTCCACAAATAGGATGTATTGAAGTTTTAGCTCCAAGGTAGGATTCTTGCTGCATGTAAAACACAACCCAAACCATAAGTCAATTTTGACTCATAGCAACCCTACAGGACAGAGTAGAGAGATCTACAGATCAGAGGAATATGATCTGGAACCTACTGAAGCTCACCCAGAGCTGGGTGGGGCACTGAGTCATAGCCACTGTCTTCTGTTGGAACTCCTTGGACTGGAACGCTCACAGGAACAAAATACTCAGGACCATAAACTGCAGCATGGCAGAGAGGCTACACACTTGTTCTTTGCCCTGTGTTATCTTTGGGGTGGAGTCAGTCCCTGTGATTGTTCCTTAAAGTTGCATAGAAACAACATCAGGGACTTGGTTTCTCCTCATTTAACCATACAATGTGCCATGGAAAGGGTTAGAAGAAACAAAATAAATCTAAGAACCTTCATCTGCTACCCAAATTTACTTACAGTATTTTCTAGGAATCTGCTTATCCAGTGAAACCATTTTTAATAGGTTGGTTAGACCCTGTAGTGGATTGATTTTCTTCTTTCCTTCTCCACAGGTAGCAATATTGGGACTTTAATTGCTCATGACATGGATCAAAAAAGCACTGCCAACAGTATTTTACAGTACAAAATTGTGGAGCAAATCCCCACAATTCCTAAAGATGGACTTTTCCTGGTTCAAACCTATAGTGGAGTATTCCAGTTAGCTCAGCAATCCTTGAAGAAGCAATATGCTCCCCAGTACAACTTAACAGTAGAGGTGTCCGACAAAGGTTAGTATTACACACACTGTTGTGAGTAAAAAGAATTGTTTTCCTTTTAGTTTTGATTTATTAAACTGCTTTAATTCCTGGGTATATTATAGGATGATGTCATTTGACAGTTCTTTGGTTCCTATGCAAAACGTACACACAACGTGGAAGAAATGCTATTTCAACATTATAAAGGCCAGTGTTGCAGCTTAGGCAACATTGTTGTGTTGGTTCCAGCCTTCCAAGAAGAAGGTGTTAAGAGGGGATTAAATATGCAAGGATTTTATTAGAGGACATGGGTGTGAGAGAAAATGAGGAGGGAGACAAGGAAATCTGGGAAAGCCATCAGACCCCAATACAAGCCTGACCCTGAAGGAGGGAGACAGGGAAGGAAGGAAGCTTGGGTGGTAATATTCCAGACCACTATGCAATCTGAGGAAGCCTCAGCAAGCCCTTGAGCCACGGTCAGTCATCAGAGGAGCCCAGTATCTCCAGGAATGAGTTTACCTTAGCATCCCTGCAGTGCTTGGTCTCTGGCTGGAAACAACCCACCAGAAGGGAGATCGGGATGCAAATAGGGCAATGCATTTCAGACGTAGCAGTGGGACCATCTATCAAGTAAGATTCCTCTCGTAGGAGGTATTCAGGGCACACTATTAGGGCCACCACAGTCAAGACCAAGAAAATTAATTGTATTCCCAACTCTCCCTTTCAGACTCAGAGGTGCTCTGCGGTAGTAAAGTGGAGGAGAAATGCACCTCTTGGGAAGTTCCATCTTCTCCTATAGCTTCTATCTGGCCATTTCACAATATCAGGAGACATTTCCCTCTCCTCTGAAAATTTCAGAGCAAGTGCCTATTAACCTTTGTGGATCACAACAGTCTTTGAGAATTTGATGAAAGCTGTGCATTCTCAGGCGAACACACACATGCACAGACACACAAAAATGCACTTACTCAGAGATGACTCATGCCCGCTATACTCCTAGAAGGTAGAGAATTCGTCCTTGGATTAACTAGCATTGAATCTTAAGTTACCAAATTTGTTGCCATCGAGTCGGTTCCAACTCATAGAGAACCTACAGGACAGAGTAGAACTGCCCCATAGGGTTTCCAAGGCTGTAAATCTTTACGGAAGCAGGCTGCTACATCTTTATTCCACAGAGTGGCTGGTGGGTTCTAACCACTGCAGCAGAATGCTTAACCACTGCACCACTAGGGCTCCTTTTGCTCCGTTAGGTTACCAAACGATTCAGTAATTGTCATGCTAGGAGACTCAGGGTATGGAGAAGAAAAGAGCATTATTGTGCCCTGTGCTTGAGATTTCTCTCTGTTATACAGACATTAATATAGTGGGGAGACTGGGGGT
This sequence comes from Loxodonta africana, assembly GCF_030014295.1. NCBI lineage: Eukaryota > Metazoa > Chordata > Mammalia > Proboscidea > Elephantidae > Loxodonta > Loxodonta africana. The sequence continues at coordinate 44,828,335 of NC_087355.1, read as the reverse complement.
TTAGTGGGCCCCCAACGCAGAAAGTTTGAAACCCAGTAATTAGGCAGATATTGAGGGCCTGCTATTTGTCTACTATTATGTTATGAGGTACAACAGAAGTGAGTATAATGAATCATCTGCACCCATGATGTACTAACAATTTCACACTACCGGCCACCCATTCTTTCAGCAAACATTTATTGAGCATTTATCTTGTTTGAGGCACCATGCAAGATATTAGGGATAAAGAGATGAATAAGACCCAGTGTCTGTCCTCAAAGGGACACTCATTCTGGTAGAGGAGATAGATATGAGCCTAAGTAAATTGCAAGAAACTTGTACAAGGTAGCCCATGATAGTAACTAGTGTCTTAGTGGAGAGAGAGAAAGTATGGCTTTTTGTGATGGTGTCACTGAGGTGGATTTTGAGAGATGCCTATGACAAGTTACGAAATGGTGTAGGGCCTACGTTGGTGTGGGAAGTCCACGTGCAAAGGCATGGGGAACTGAAGCAGTTAGAGCATAAAGTGAAAATCAGGATATAAATTATTTATGTGCATGAGTGTATCTACAGAAAACACGGACCAGATTATAAAATATATTTACACATAAATAACATACAGTCCGTGTGTGTTTTGATGAAATTAAATTCAATTATTGCACTTCAGAAAACGAGAGCAGAGGCTGTAATTATCATAAACCAAAAAACCAAACCCAGTGCCATTGAGTCAATTCCGACTCATAGTGACCCTATAGGACAGAGTAGAACTGCCCCATAGAGTTTCCAAGGAGCTCCTGGCAGATTCAAACTGCCAACCATTTGGTTAGCAGCCGTAGAACTTAACCACTACGCCATCAGGGTTTCCTAGTTTCACGTAAAACCAGCAAGAGCCTTTTACTAAGGAGGCCTACTTGTGGCCCAAGTGAGAATCAGGCAGACCAGTGAGCCAGTGAGTTTAGATCCTAGGACCTCCCCAATCTTCAGCCACTCATGCTGTCCTCAAATGTTCTGGCGACTAGCCCCAGCCTTAATCAACATTTGTTTACTTAAATTATGATTTTTTTATGTGCCTGGTATTGAACACAGGCTTTGAAGTTGGACTACCTGGCTATATTCATCAGGATCCCAGTGGGGAAACAGATGGGCCCCTCCAAAGGGGTAACTGAAAAGAGTTTAATGAAGGGATTATATGTAAAGGTTGTGGCCAGGGTTAAGGGAAACCAACAGAAGGTGTGAAGCACAATGGGTGAGGGGAGCTTTATGACCCTAAGGCCTGAAGAGAAAGGAGGGGGGAGCATACCCTGAACCAGCAAGACCTGAGACAGCAGCAATAGAAGATAGCTGCTGGGAGAGGGGAGGAGGACGGTAGGAGGTAAGGGGAACATCACCCCTGAACTCTCTCCTCCTGTCCCCCTCCCATGTCCTGCTGGTGTCTCCCAGTGGCAGAGCCCAGCTCTTACCCAGAGGCAAGGACACCTGCTGCTGCAGTGCAGGTCAGCCTCCCTGGTGCAGAGCAGAGTGGAGGGCAGATCTAGAGGGCAAAGGGAGAAGAGCCAGCTCGTGGGATTGAACCCTGGTTCAAACACTGATTAGTTCTGTGACTTTTGTCAGGTTATCTAGCTTCTCTGTGCCCTGGCTTCCTCATTTGTAAAATGGGAAATGATAGTATCTACATCATGAAGTTATTGTGATGATTAACGTGGGTAAAACACTTAATATAGTGTCTGGTACATACGAAGCACTGACCATTTGTATTATGACAAGAACCTAGGTTCTATTCCTATCCACAGAGGCACAGAGACACTGAGTGGGAAACACAAGCTCTCATACATCTGATAAGTGGCAGAGGCAGAATTCCAGCGGGATTCCAGAACCCAGTCTAGTGAAACTTACATAGTCTTCAAAGCCCAGTGCAAATTCATCCTTCCAGAAAGCCTTCCCTGACCACCTCAGCCTAGTGTCTTTCCTTCTCTGAACACTTCCAGCACATATGGCTCTACAGCTCTTCTGTCTGGCATTATAGGACACAGTGTATCATGGTTAGAATAATGACCACCCCAAGAAAGCCTGCCATTTCTATTTTCTTTTCCTCTCTGCTTCTTGTTCTGGATACCTGTCCTATTGCCCTCATTCAAAATCTCAACACCCACATCTCCACCCTACTCCATACTTATCTCAGACCTTGATTGAACCTGCTGCCTCTGACTTGGTCTTTAAATTGTCAAACCCACCCCTTCAAAGCCTTCACCCTGTGCTGTTTTCCATGGTCCCATGAGTGGGGTGGTCACCCAGGTGCTTTGGGTGGGACTACTTGTAGCGTTTCCTCCCTCACTCGGAGAGGAAAGAGTAGATACTCGTAAACCTCCCTGCCCTAATGTGGGGCAGAGGAGCTATAGGGCAGTATGTGCTAGAAGTGTTCAGAGAAGGAAGCACAGTAGGCTGAGATGGTCAGGGAAGGCTTTCTGGAAGGATAGATTTGCACTGGGCTTCAAAGGCTACGTAAGTTTCGGTAGTTAAAAACAGGAACTGTCCTGCTCAGGAACAGCCCTTACCTATGTTGGGGACAGGCAGAGGGCAACATTGTCCAGAAACTGCCTCCCGTTGGTGAACTGCCTCAATGCTTATGTGTGCAGGTGGTGGTGGGGGGCGGGGAATCCTCTCTTCACATAAATTGCATGTCAACTGCAAAACTGTGGCTGTGACTGTCACCTCACTTACCAATGTTTTTCTTGCAGAGCTCTAATTTTAATGCAGAATTTTCAGTGAAATTTTCTATGGCTTTGATTTTCAGATTTCAAGACCCTCTGTTCTGTGGACATCAATGTTATTGATATCAATAATCAGATCCCCATCTTTGAAAAATCAAATGTGAGTAGTTGCCACCTTTTCTTTTTTTCTTACTTTTTCATATTACCTGATCCCTACTTACTGCTTGACAAAGACCCAGACAGTAATTAGGAAAAATACCAAGGTTCACAAGTAGCCTTGCTAAACGTACCCAGTAACAAATCCAGATACCATCTTCTGTGGAAATCTTCAGGGAACAGTAACATTCATTGTTATTGTACTTGGGAATGTCTGTTTATAAACTTCAGCCAACAGCCCATCTGTACCAAGAATTGCTTAAAAGCCGCAACCACAATTTTTGTCAAATTGAAAGGATTTGTATGGCGGCTTGTGGTTTGTTGCTCTAAGTTTTGTGTGTATCAGGGCAGTAAATAGGCTACTAAACCCAACCCACTGCCATCGAGTCTGGTAGGTCTCAAATAAGCATTTTTAGTAAAAAACAAAAACAAGAAAAACAAACAAACCTTAATTTGGAATACTGAAAATTTAAGCTCATTTTGGGTAAGGGAAAAAGAAAAGAAAAAAACAAATCTCTAGCTTAAACCAAAGAAAACCATGCTCAAGACATTTGCAAGAATTAGGAGAATTGGTCAGTAGGAGTCTGAGAAAAAGATCAGTTTACAACATCAAGAAAAATGGGAATTGCTGTTCGTTTATTATTTACGTGGGCTTTAGACTTGGTGGTAGTTTTATCAGTGCTTCTCTTTACAGCAATGTCTCTATTTGTTTATTCTGAAGCTGAGAGAAGCCCATTTAACTAAATTGTTGTCATGTTTGAAGTCAGTTGTGAGGCAGTCCAGAGCGCTGGGATGACATTCATAAATCAAAATAGAGACAAGGCCATGGCAAAGAAAGGGCATTGACTTATGAGGGGGCTTGGGGCAATAAGAGGTGTGACTGAACGTAATTTGTCTAACAGGCACTGAGATTAAGCAAGCATGAAATGGAGTACATTGCTTCTCAGCCTCCGTTCTCTTGGGTCTTTTATTCTTTCTTTGTGTCATGATTTTCTTGCATTACAGCTAAATAGTATTTCTTAGATTGAGGGTAAGAATCCTCTTTTGGGGGTTTTCTGAAGAGAAGGTAGTCTCAGAGCTTAGAGATCAGATCTGGGCTATAGGGGCAAAGTGAGCCTGCTTCTTTCATTGCCATGGTCCTCTCCTGGACCCCATCTGTTACCATCTTTGAGATCCTGATGCCAAGAGAGATGACCTGGGGGATGTTCAGTGAGGAGTGGGAGATGGTCCAGGCCAGTGATTAGGAGCACAGGCTTTGGAGTTCAAACAAACATGCATTTAAATCCCAATTGAGTGACTCATTTGCTATGTGATCCTGGGTGGGTTTAACCTCTCCAATCCTGGTAAAATGGGCATGTAATATAGCTACTGTGCAGGGAGTATTGTTTTGCTTATCTTTATTGAGCACTTACTGTGTGCCAGGCATTCAGGGGCTTTACATGCATCATCTCTTAATCTTCATAACAAACATGAAGTAGATTCTATTAGCATTATTCTCTCCGTTAGATAGACGATGAAACTGAGACTTAAACAAGTAACTTGCTTCAAGTCCCCAACTAATAAAAGGCTAACGTAGGATTCATACCCAAGCTGTTTGGCCCCAAAGTCCAAGTGTTTCACTACTATGCCTTGGTTGATTTAAGAATTAATTAAAATAATGTATGTAAAAAGTGCCTGCCACATTGTAGGTACTCAAAACATAGTGGCTATTTATTTATGTCTTTACTATTATAATAATCCTTCACATGTATTGAATGTGGGAAGGGGAAATCTTTTTCAGAATCCTGACAGTAGCTCTCTGAGATGTTGTGTTCCTTTGTCAAATGGATACCAGTCCAATGTATATGATATGAAGTGCAACGTATTCATCAATAGGAAAAGCATGCTTGATAAATATTGATACAAACCATGACATATTTTCATTCCAGAACCAAAGAGACGAGTTTGTCCTTTGACAATTTTGCTTGATGACAATAGGCATTCTCATTGTTTTCTTCCCTGTTTTCTCCTTAGTATGGAAACCTGACTCTTGCTGAAGACACAAATGTTGGGTCTACCATCTTAACCATCCAGGCCACCGATGCTGATGAGCCATTTACTGGGAGTTCTAAAATCCTGTATCGTATTACAGAGGGTGACAGTGAGGGACGATTGGAGATTGACACAGATCCCCACACCAATGCTGGATATGTCAAGATTAAAAAGGTAAATAGCCCACCTGATGGAATTTGTCTCTTTGTGTGTTAGTTTACTTACGATAGCGTGAGAGCCTATAAGCGGAGGTGATGTATTAGCAGTGGTGTCTCAAGTGTGGCAATGGCTCTGGAAACATGCTTAGTCATCCTGTCCTCCTGAAAGATAGAAAGCCAGGATTCTAGTCCGGGTCTTCACTAACTGACCAAGTAACCTTTGCAGTGGGAGGTAGGGTTGCCACATAAGATGCAAAACACTCAGTTAAATTAGATTTCAAATAAACAATTTTTTTAGTATATGTATGTCCCTAATGTTGCATGGGACGTATGCTTATTAAAAAATTGTTCATTGTTTATCTGAAATTCAAATTTAACTGGGGGTTCTGTAGCCTTATTTACTAAATCTGCCAATCCTGGAGGGGGTTACTTGACCTTTCAGGGTTTCACTTCCCCCTTTGCAAATGTGGGGAATAAGGCTAGATGAGCCCTATGGCTCAAAACCAAAACAAACAAAAAACTTTATTTTAATGATCCTAAAACATAATCTTCTATAAACTCCTCTTGAATAATGACTAAAAAATTTGTGGGTCTCTTTTCAATGTTTAAAGGCAAGTTTATCGTTTTATTTCACCTGTTTCCCCAAACCTTGATTTTTGATGGTATTGCTAGACCCTCTGGCTCTTTCTTTTGTCTCTTCCACTGTAAGGACTGGGTAGTATAGAGGCAAAGTCTTATATGCCATTTCCATGCTTCCTTATACAGGATGGCCCCAATCCCTTCATCTGCTCCTATTTCCCCCACCATGTACCCCTGAATTATTGACCCTTTTCTCCATGGCTGCCTCATCTGTGCCTTAGGGTATGTAGAGGGTTTACCATATGACTCAATGGGAAGCAGCACTCAATCCCGTTCAATATACTAATGCTTTCCTAGGAAACAAAGTGAAGTCTCCCTAGAAAAATGGGTCAAAGTGACAGCAGTAGAGGGTCTGTAAGTGTGGTTAGTGCTGAAGCTTTGCAGCGCAGCGTGCTAGAGGCTGGCAGAGAAGACTCTGGAGGACAGTTTTCAGCTGGAAGGAAGGAAAGCTGAAAGTTGTTGTTGTTTGGTGCCGTCGAGTTCATTCTGACTCATAGCGACCCTATGTACCGCAGAATGAAACACCGCCCGGTCCTGCGCCATGCTCAAAATCGTTGTTATGCTTGATCCAGTTGTTGCAGCCACTGTGTCATTCTATCTCATTGAGGGTCTTCCTTTTCTTCGCCCACTCTGTACTTTACTAAGTACAATGTCCTTCTCCAGGGACTGATCCCTTCTGATAACACATCCAAAGTATGTAAGACATAGTCTTACATCCTTACTTCCAAGGAGCATTCCGGTTGTACCACTTCCAAGATAGATTTGTGTGTTCTTTTGGCAGTCCACGGTATATTCAGTATTCTTCGCCAGCACCACAATTCAAAGGCATCAATTCTTCTTTGGTCTTCCTTGTTCCTTGTGCTGCTTTCTCATGGATATGATGCAATTGAAAATACCATGGCTTGGGTCAGGTGCACCTTAGTCTTCAAGATGACCTCTTTGCTTTATAACACTTTAAAGAGGTCTTTTGCAGCAGATTCGCTCCAATGCAAGGAATCTTTTGATTTCTTTACTGCTGCATCCATGGGTGTCGATTGTGGGTTCAAGTAAAATGAAATCCTTGACAACGTCAATCTTTTCTACATTTATTATGATGTTGCTTATTGGTCCAGTTGTGAGGAAGCTGAAAGTAGTGGTTAAAAATGAAGACAAGATAGAATAATGTCAGTCTCAGAATTCTGATCTCATCGTTACCATATTACCATATTACCTCTGACAAAGACCCTTACTAAGTTTTAGCAGCAAGAGGATCCCAGCCTGTTCCCACTGGGGGTTAGCAGTAGGTCAACTCAAGCTACTGGCATTCTTTATGAGCCTAGCATTTGGGGAAGGTGCCATTTCAACTTTGCTCTCAGCTCACGGCTGTCTTTATGGAGGGAAGGGAGCCCAGAAGGAAAGGATAAAGGAAAGGGCTGTTTTTGGAGTTTGCAGTGAGTGGCCAGGCAGCATACTGGTATGATACTTTTGTGGAATAGAGGTGGGGTGGAGGGGGAGGCAGCTGCCTCCCATCCTCCCCGGAGACCAGAGCTCTCTAGAGACCTAAGGTAAAACAGAGGCTATCCCCGTGTGAAAGACACCCACACGTCAATAATTAGTGGCTTGCTGTGAACTCATCTAAGCTGATTTGGCCATATGTGGCTTATGTGCACTTTTGGGGAAATGTTGGTAGCCCAATGATCAGTAGTAGGTAGCCTCCCACACAATCTTGACACCAGGAGGCTATTACAACAGAGCAGGCCTCTGACCAAACTCTTCATCAGATCCTTATTTTGTACATGATTGTTTTCCAAGTGTCTAGAATCTTGCCTGACACATAGTAGAAGTTCAAGGAATATTGATTGACTGAATAAATAATTGAATTATTTCCCATATACAATTATTAACAAGCAGGCACCAAAAAAAAAAAAGAAGAAAAAAAGCCACCATCCCACCTATTCTTTAGACCCGTGAAGTCCCACCTCTCTGTCTTGCAGGTTCTGTGGTAACAATATTCTAGTGAGAGGATTTATCCAGCCTTCCAGAGGGAGGTGATCCTAGACAGAATCTGGAGCCCTGGGACTCTGAATGGCATAGGTTGCTGGGCTATCCAGATGCTTATACCTCTTCATGCAGTGGCCAAGAGAGATGAACTGTATTTTTAACCAAACTACTTATCTTGAGCACCACTTCTTGAGCACCATTTATGTCACCCAGAAAAGTTATTTTTCATGGTCCTTTTGCTACTTAATAAACCCCGTAGTGCTGATAGAGATAGTACTAGCTAAAGACCTGCAGTAGTTACCTCTGGCGTGTAGATCCCTGATTAGAACCTTACAAATACCGAACAACCATCAACGCTGGAGTGTGGAACTGAATTAGTGTTGTTGTTGTGTGCCATGGAGTTAATTCCAAAGCACAGTGGCCCTATAGGACAGAGGAGAACTGCCCCAGAGGGGTTCCTAGGCCGTAAACCTTTACAAGAGTAGATTGCCAGGTTTTTCTCCTGCAGAGCTGCTGGTGGGTTCGAACTGCCGACATTTCTTTGGCTGGCAGCCAAGCATTTAACCATTGTACCAGTAAGGCTCCTTGGGTTCTGGCTCAGAGTACACCAAATGTTAGCCAGCTGCCCATAGGATGTAGTGTAAAACTACGACAGATGTATGTATTTGCGCTGTTTTTATTGAAGTGTTTTAAAGAAATTATAGACTCTAATGTGGTCTCTTGTGTATGACTTAGCCTTAATTCTAAGGCCCTGCCCTTTAAGCCATCAGGGTACTATCATTGCTTTGGAACCATTCTGTCAATCACTAATTTTAAGAATTTAAATTAAATTTCTTAATCATAATTCTATCAGCAGCTGTTCATCCAATTTGCAAATTTGCTAACCTCTGGTAAAATTCGCTAAGGAACCCAGGCCACAGAACCTCAGCCCACCCCATTCCACGAACCACTTCTGCATACGTCCTACCTCTGAGGGAGGCACAGCAGAAAGATGCCCTGCTTTACAGAAGAGGTTCAGGCCCACAGGGAGGCTCAGTCAGGTACCCCTGCGAGCTGATGGCAGAGCTGGGAACTTGACTCCAGCTCTGACTCCTCTCAAGGCTGGTGGGGCCACTTATGGCTTCTATGACCTTGGACAAATGATGTAATCTCTCAGGCCTCAGTTTTTCAGTCTGTAAAAAATGGGTAAAATGGTAGCACCTTCTTAAAAATAAAGAGATACTGGAGGATTGAATGTAGATGATTAAAAGCAGATGATAATCAACAGGGATTAGTCAAGGATAATCCTCTTGAGGTGGGGATTCACCTTTGAAGCCAAGTCAACAGAGCAATTTCATAGCGACCCTATGTACAACAGGACAAAACACTGCCCGGTCCTGCGTCATCCCCACAATGGTTGCTATGTTTAAGCCCATTGTTGCAGATAGTAAAACTCAATAAATGTTAGGCAGTATCTTAATTCTGATTAAAGAAAGGATTAGAAGCCAGGCTTTCTGCTTCTGGGACCAATGTGCTTTCCCCTATTGCCTAAGGGGGCCAAACTTGCCAAATCCAGGGGTAAACGGTGCACAAGTGGTACATCTGACTCCGGATCTCTCTGAGTGCTTTACCACGTGCCCCGAGTGATATCTCACCAGGCCCCAGTTGCTGTGCTGCCGACTCCGACTCACAGTGACCCTGAGTATCAGAGTAGGACTGTGCTCCATAGGGTTTTCAATGGCTGATGTTTTCTGAAAGTAGATTGTCAGGCCTTTCTTCTGAGGTGCTTCTGGGTGGATTCAAACCAAAAACCTTTCAGTTAGCAACCAAGTGCGTTAATGGTTTGCACCACCCAGGGATTCCTAGTGATGTTTAGGATGGAGTAAATTTTGGAAATGCTATATAGTCTATATTTACTGCTGCCCAGAGCTCTGACCTGTGCTGTGGTAGATAGATCCTCATACCCGCTGTGGGGGTGTCAGCAGCAGGAAGGCTATTTTTTTGAGGCCTGCCTGACTCACCTATAATTCTCCTGGGACCTCCTTTCCTGCCACCATTGACATGGTTTCATTCTTTTTTAATTTTAAAACATTTTCTTGCTGCTCCGGTACGGCTGGTCCTTTTGGGTTCTCAGTTCATGACTTGTTTTCAGTCAGCCCGGGAGTCATCTGGAAAATGACTGTGCATGCGTCTTCCTCATCCTTGATCATTGGTGAAAATGCTAAATACCCCAAGTCTCAACCACTCTCTCAGCACTTCATCTCTGCCTCCAGGTGGCATCTAAATCGCTGCGGTTGGCCTTTCAAGCAGTGTGTGCAGGAGAGGAATTGCGGCACAAACATGTTTTTGTTTTTCAGTTTATTAGATGAATTTTTTTGTGCCAGACAGGACCCAAGGCCGTCCCGAGAGGCCGAGATGGCTCTCTGGACTTGGCTTTGCGGTGCGTCCCTATCTCCGGGAAGAAGACGCCCATGGCTTGCCAAAGATCCCCCCGATTAAGCTCTGCCGATTACCACCTATGATTTAACACTTTCCACCTCTAATTCTTCCCTTGGAAGATTTGGTTCAGTATTCTTCCGGGTGTGGAAGTGGACAGACTGATCAACTGCAGGCTGCTCTTTTTTTTTTCACATGTTCTTCCATTCAGTAAGGTCCCGGGGTGGCACGAATGGTGTGCACTTGACTACTAACCTAAAGGTTGGCGGTTCAAACTCACTTAGCAGCACTGCGGAAAAAAGTCCTGGTGATCTGCTTCCGTAAAGATTACAGCCAAGAAGGAGTCCTACGGAGCAGTTCTACTCTGTAACACACGGGGTTACCATGAGTCGGAATTGACTCCATTGCAACGGGCTTGGTTTTTTTTTTTTTTTCCCCTAGTCAGTAAACATTTGATAAGCACTGACACACACTCCTAACTGGTCTTCCTGCCCTGGTCCCCATCTCCCCAAATCTATCCTTCACATGGCAGAGCTATCTTCGTAAAACACAAATCCGACCTTGCCAGCCTGTGCTTAAACACCTTGCTCTGCTCGTCAAGGATCAAGTCCAGACTCCTTAGCTTGGCATACACAGTCTTCTCCCATCTCCTTCCGCTCTCGGCCTCACATGTTCAGTTCCGGTAACACAAGCTGCGGCTGGTTCACAGACACGCCCTCATTTCCTTACGCCAGGTCTTGCTTGTGCCCTCTGGCTGCCTTAAATGCCCTTCTCTCCCCATCAACTCCCTGAGGGGTAGGCTCTTGGTAGGAGCAGCAACAAGGATCTCCGTGGAGTCATCTGTATGTTTTCATCTTAGTTCTATCTCTGGTAACTAAACCTGACCACCCTTCCTTGTCAAGCAGTTGGAAACCAAGCTAGATATGGCGGCAAGATTAGGGAAGCATCATCCCCACACGCTTCTCCACTAAGGACCACAGCCAGAGGAAGGGGAAGCATAGGAGGGCACTTAGGACCTCATTGGTGGTAAGGATAGAGTGTGAGGCCTCCACTGCCTAAGCCATACAGATAACTGTGCTGCCTCTGAGCCTGGGCTTGGATGGACAGGCTTAAAGATAGAGCCACATCCTTTGTCCACGTCGCAGGCTTATTTGGGGCTGCTGCCTACCTGTTCTGTCTGCCAGGCTTTTATCTCAAGTTGATGCCACTGTTGTCATCATTTGATATAAGCAGTGAGTCCCTGAGAGGCAGAAGCTCCAGCTTGGGCTCCCTCCCCAGGGGAAGAGCTCTATCAGGCCATGTGGCAGTGATCAAGGGGTCATCTGGTGGCCATGTCTTACAAGACGGTGTTTATCGCTATGGAAACCTCTCCTTTCACATCTTAGCTGGCTTACAAAAATGATTTTGAATTTTATGTCCTGCATATTTTAACCAGTGTCAACTGCTTCTAATTTGCTATCTCAAATGACCTTGAGTCTTTACATGGGATTCTCTGTCTTCCACATGAACGATCTTTCCATGGCATTTATGAACTAGAGTTTGGGTCGTGATTTTGTGTGTGTTTGTGTGTGCACTGGGGAGAGGGGTTTCTGGTGAGAGGGTTTTCTCCAGAATCTCTTCTTCACTGTAGCCCTCAAAGGTTAAGTCTTCCCAGTTTTATGTTTTCTGACTGGCAAGGTCTGAGTACTGCATGTCAGGGGGCAGTGAGAAGCAAAGATGAATGTGGTGCAGTTCCTCCTCTCAGGAGCTTATAGTCAGTGAGTATGTAAAACGGGTGACCAAACACTTAAAATACTGGTCTAGGCACTACGAGATTACAGAAGTTGTAGAGCTTGTCCACGTGGGGGTAGCGGGTGGGCATCAGGGAGGCAGATCTGGGGAAGATGGCGCTGAGGAGAGAACTTCAGATGGGGGGGGGGGATGGGCAGGCCGAGCCAAGGCTGTCAGGGATGGATTTTTCTCCGCACGAATGGATATCGTCATTTCTGTTTAGCAGATGAGGAACTGACATAAACTAAAGGACTGACTGAGCTACTGAGAGGTCCCGGGTCCTCTTGCTTGGAAGAGTGAATAAAACAGTGCAGTTTCCATAATCCATAATATACCTTTTGGGCTTTGCTTTGGTTACTTCATCTTTTGGGGAACCTGGGTCCCTTTGAGAATCTGACAAAAGCTACGTGGCTTCTCCCCAGGAAAAAAATCCACATATGTATATGTGCACAATATTTAGATTTTAGTTCCCTGGGGTTCACAGATCTCTCTCCCTAAAGCCCTTTAATCCCAGTTAGGAGCCCTGGTGGCACAAACAGTTAAGTGTTCAGCTGCTAACCAAAAGGTTGGTGGTTCAAACCTACCTGGCACCTCCTCAGGAGAAAGATTGGCAGTCAGCTGCAGTAAAGATGACAGCCAAGAAAACCCTATAAGGCAGTTCTACTCTGTTCCATGGGGTCACTGTGAGTTAGAATCGACTTAACGACACCCAACAACAACAGGAAGCCCTTCTGTAGGGGCCGTTCCATTATTCAGGAGGTCTTTGTGTTTAGGGTTTTTCCCCCATAAGAATCATGGACTCTATGACTTGGGCCGGATCTTAAAAGCTTTGTAAAACCAACTACTTCGATGATATTTAAATCTGTTCTATGCTTGCTGGCCACGTGTTCTTTAAGACTATGTTGCAACCTTCCCACGTTGGGAATTTATTGCTTTTTGAGGCAACTCTTTCCATCTTGAGTACCCCTAACTGCTAAATTCCTCCTCATACTAAACCAATACTGGCTGTTTGATTCGCATTCCTGGTTGTGTCCAGCGTGGTCTGGAACAAAAACAGATCATTTTTTTTTTTTTTTTCTGTCTCTGCTCGCCAATTCCACCTTCTCTGTGAATTTAAAGTCTTCTATTTTGTGGCCTAAGTTCTGAGGTCCCCAGGAAATCATTCTCCGTATAATGTGGAAATCTCTATATCAGCATTTCCCAAACTGTTTTCGGAGAACTATCTTGGGAGAATCCTGATCAGGGTTATGTCTACAGGCACGCCAGGAAAAACGAGGCTAAATCTTGTTGCTCACTAATAAAAAAATCAGTTGCCATCTAGTTGATTCTGACTCATGGTAACCTCATATGTGTCAGAGTAGAACTGTGTTTCATAGCGTTTTCAATTTTCGGAAGTAGGTTACCAGGCTTTTCTTCCAAGGCACCTTTGGGTGGACTCCGACCTCTAACCTTTTGGTTAGCAACCGAGCGCATTAACCTTTTGCACCACCCAGAGACTCCTCACTAATATACCTAAATGTTATTCCCAGCATCTCAGTAAGTGCCTGTCATATTGCAGGGGCTCAATAAATTTCAGCTGAATGAATGACATGTCCCACTGTTAAGTAAATTTGAAGAGTGCTGCATCCTGCTTCCTCTTCTTGGAGAGTCACAAAGTACATTAGCATATTAAAAGCTCTGACAAGTCCTACAATGAAGACTTCAGTTCATGCCTCTGTTATTATTATTCCAAAAAGCAGGTTTTTGCTGACACTGGATTGAGAACTGTTGCTCTGAATGAGAGTTTTTAAAAAAGCATAGGGAATGAATCTTTTAAAAGACCTTATCATCCAAAATTAATTTTTCCTCTTTTTTTTTTTTTGTACACAGCCTCTTGATTTTGAAACAACACCTCTTCACAACATTGTGTTCAAGGCGGAAAATCCTGAGCCTCTGGTGTCTGGTGTTGAGTACAATGCAAGCTCTTTTGCCACATTCAGGCTTTTTGTGACAAATGTGAATGAACCACCCCTATTTTCCCAACAAGTATTCCAAGCAAAAGTCTATGAGAATGCAACGATAGGCACTAAACTGGGCAATGTGACTGCCAAGGATCCGGAAGGTCTGAATATAAGGTAAAGGAGAACAGTGCTGGGCAAGTCTGGTTGCATGCTGCAACCAAGGTCACCGGGGAGGAAGAGGGGGCTGAGAGGGGCAGAAAAGCTGGCCCGACTCCAAGTCTGTCCCTTAATGGAACAGCCAGCAATCTGAAGTGCAGTGTCCCAGTGCACATGGCATTTGGCCTTGGTTCAGGCAGGTGTCAGTACCCTGGCAGAGCATTCCAAGGAGTGATGGTTCATCCATGAGAATCCAGGCTCAGACAGGTGGGAAGCAGCATCTTGCTTCCATTTCAGCCCACTCATGGCAGGGTCCCAGCTGAGAGGTGAAGAGTTCAGGAGGCGGGATTCACCTTCCAGGGATGGGCTAGTCAGTGCCAGGCTTTGTGTATGAACCAGTCATGTGGGCTGGGATTGGGGAAGGGTTTTAGTCCCCTAAGTTGGACCAGAGTTCTAGACAGAGAAAATAAGACAAAAGCTCAACTAGAGAGGCCAAGCTACCTGACGAGGTGAAGGGAATCTTCTGGATGTAGAGTACACAGGTGCCCCAGTTTTTCAGAGAGCAGGTCTGGGGCAGCAGGAGTCATTTCATACCCAACCCTGGAGATGCTAATGCTGAGACTGCAGACCTTCTTTGTGCTTGGGTGAGAGTTGAGCCTGTTGGGGTAGGTGGGGGCATCAGGGATCCAGCAGGGAAGGCATAGAAAGGCAGCCTGGTTCTTCTGGTGATCTTCATTTACTGGGTTTATTCAACAAATATCGAGCCACTGGGCTCATTTTGGAAGAAAGCAATGGATAAATATTTCATTTCCCCTCAACAGAGCTTATAGTCTAGTAGTGGGTAAAGATGAATAAAGAGGCAATCATAATTCGGTACTAAATACCATGACAGAGCTATGAAGGCACTTGGAGGAGGTGACTTCTGATCTGGATTTGCAGTGTCAGGGAAGGCTCATGGAAGAAGTAACATCTAAACTAAGACCCAAAGGATTCAGAGGAGTTGAGCAATAGAGATACGTGTAGGGAGAGGAAGGGAAGAATGATGCTTCAGGCAAACAAATGTGCAAAGGTCAGAGGTGAAAGAGCATGGGAAATCCTCAGGACTTCCAGAACTCTGGGAGGCCCATGGAAGGACAATGGTTGCGTTCTAGTGACGGTTCCACTACTAACTCAAAGATGACTATGTGCAAGTCTTTTGACCTTGCTGTGCCTCAGTGTCTTCACTTATTAAAAATGTGATAGTTAAACAAAATGTGTAAATCATTCCATCTTAGAAATTCTCAATTATTTTCCCTAAAAATGTATAATAATAATAAATTTTCCCAGGATATATCTGTGTATGAGTATATCCATATCAATAGCTATAACATATTTAAGATCATGTAATTAGTAAGTGCACAGGTAGAACTTGAATCCAGGTCTTTTGCTGCTTTTGTATAACATTAGCTCTACTGTCTCTGGCATACCAAACATTGTAGCATGACTTAAACCAAAGCATGTGTTTCCCGAAGTTTCTCTAAACATTTAAGGGAAGTCTTGTCTTCCTCTGAGCTATCACTTAGGTACTTGGAATGAGTTCTAAGGCCTTTTTCTGATTGTCCATCAAGGAGTAAGGTTCCCACCTGTTTTATTCTTTAACCTTTTCTCTAGTTTCATAAAGACAAACATAAAAGTGGAAGAAGAGTAGGGTCTACATTGTATAGCTTAGTGTAGATATGACTGCATGTATCAAGAGTCACAAATTATGATGTGGGGCAAATGCTTAAACTTTTACAACCATTTCTTATTTAACAAATGCATCTACCTACATCATAAGAGTGCTATAAAAATCAATGGTCAAAGACAATGAATAAAAATTTGAATTTATGAGTGAGGAAAACAAAAATGCAATTTGTTATGAACACTTAAGAAAATTCCTGTGATGGGTGAAGGCAAAGGTATGACATATATTCCGTGAAGGTGAGGTCAGGAAGCAGAGGAAGAACCAGCGAGGGGACATGGGAAGGGGCATACTGTACGCTGTAGTCCTGGGCAGCAAATAAAAAAAATGTTTCAGGAATGAGGAGTAATCAATAGCTCTTGTGCTACTGATAGATCAATTAAGAATTGAAGATGAATTGGCATAAAAAAATTTATAAAGAAAATGTTCCACATTCTACTTTGGTGATTAGCACCTGGGGACTTAAAAGCCTGTGAGTGGCCATCTAAGATACATCTATTTGTTCCATCCCACCCGGAGTAAAGGAGAATGAAGAAAACAAAACAAAAGACCCAAGAAAAATGCTAGCCTCCAACAACTGCCCTGACAAGAATCACAAAGAGGGTCCTGAACAGAGCAGAAGAAAAACATGGAACAGAATTCAAATTCATGTAATAAGACCAGGCTTACTGGTCTGACAGACACTGGAGGAACCCCCGATACTATGGCCCCTGGACACTCTGCTAACCCAGAATTGAAACCATTCCCGAAGCCCACTTTTCAGACAAAGATTAGACAGGCCTATGGAACAAAAAATAGCATATGTGAAGAATGTGCTTCTTAGTTCAATCAAGTATGCGAAACCACACGGGCAGCTCCTGTCCAAAAGCAGGACGAGAAGGCAGAAAGGAACAGGAACTGGATGAGTGGACACAGGGAATCCCGGGCAGAAAGGGGGAGTGTGCTGTCACAATGTGGGGATTGCAACCAACGTCACAAAACAATATGTATATAAAATTTTGAATGAGAAGTTAACTTGAGCTGTAAACTTCTACCTAAAACACAATTAAAAAAAAGAACTGAAGATGAAGGCTAAAAAAGAAAAAAGTATTAGGGGGTGAAAGGGCAACAAGTCAGCCATTTATTCTCAAGTAATTCAGAAAAAAAATTCTTTGTACTGTATTTGCAATGGTTAAGCCCTTGGCTGTTGATCAAAAAGTCAGAGGTTTGAACCCACCAGCAGCTCCTCTGGAGAAAACACCTGAGAATCTGCTCCCATAAAGAGGACAGCTTAGGAAATCTTATGGGCAGTTCTACTCTGTCCTATAGGGTTGCTGTCTGTTGGAATCGACTTGATGACACTCAACAACAGCAACACTATGTTTGCAACTTTACTATAAATTTGAGATTGTTTCAAATAAAAATTGGGGTGAAAAGGAATTAAAGATGACTCCAATGTTTTTAGCCTGAGAAATTTAATTCATCTCTTTCTCTTGGCCCCACAAACTTTGAGTCCATCAGCATCCTGTGGATCCTAATCCAACCCATCAGCAAATACTACAGACACTTTTGCTGGAATACATCCAGAATGCACATACTTCTCCCTACATCTGCCATGGCCCAAGCCACCGTCACCTTTCTTCTGGATCCATCTTTGCTCCTGTTATGCTCCCACCCCACTCTAAGTCTATTTGCATATTTGCAAAGCTGTGGGCAGAGAGATGCTTTTAAAAAGAAAATGTGATCATTTGATTCCTGTCTCGAAACCCTAGAAGATTTCCCATCCTGAGTACAGAGGATTTCTTGTTCATCACTATGAACACAGCTTAATACATGCAGTACTTGGCACATAGAATATACTTTCCAAAAAACTGGAAAAAATTAACTTAATTATCTAACATGCCATAACTTTTCAATCATTTTCTTGTTCTTGGAGACAGGTTATTTCCAGTATTTTATTATTATAGAAATTTTTTTCCATAACCATTCTATGTCATTCTTTCTTAACTTCTGTTAATTTTTTTTTTAAGGAAAACTTTCCAGAAGGGTGATTATTCAGTCTAAGAATATGGACATCCTCATGGCTATTATGTGTTGGTTTCCAAAGGAAACCAATTGGTTTTCCTTGGGTTTTTGTGTTGTCCTTCTCAAATTTATCTTTCACTCAGCCACATTGAGTTCCATTGAAAACACAAATCTACTGGTCACCTTCCTGCTTAACACCTTTAGATGGCTGCCCATTGCTTTCCATGACCTGGTTCTCTTCAATTTCTTCCGCCTCATCTTTTGCCATCCATTGCTTCCCGTACATATCTCAACACTACTGAAATGCCTGATTTCACAATACCCACCAAGCTATTTTTTACCTCCTCTGCCTTAGTTCAGGAAATCCCATCTGCTTAAAGTGTCCATTCTTCTTGCTTTAAAAAAAAGAAAAAAGAAAGAAACCCAAACCAGTTGCCTTCAAGTCAATTCCAACTCACGACAAACCCAGGTGTTTCAGAGCAGAATTGCACTGCATAGGGTTTTCAATGGCTGTGATCTTTCAGAATTAGGTTGCCAGGCCTTTCTTCTAAGTCTTTTTGCTTTAGTTAGCATTTATTCCTTCAGAAAGACATCTCTGATTTTCATAAACTTGGACTCTGATTTCCATAAACATTTTTGAGATTCCATAGGGCTCCTTACTTTGTATTTATCACATTTAATTGAAATTATCTGGCTAGGTTACATATCTGTCTTCTCTGAGATCCCCCTTTGTAATCTCCTCCCTTGGTCCACTGCCTGATATTTACTAAGCCCTCAATGGGTCTTTGTAAAATGATGGAATTCACTGTGCCACCAGCAGCCTGTGTGTATCCACCAATTTCACGCCACGTCTCCAGCATTGAGTGTTCAAGTTTTCTCATTTGCTTGTTCGTTTTGGAGGAAATGGCTTGCTAATAGATTTTAAAAGATATCTCCAGTTTGCTTTAATTTGAATTCTTCGGTTACTAGATTTTTTCCAGTGTTTGTGACAATACCTTTCCCCATAAAACAAGCACAACCACCACCTCATAAGGACGAATAAACCCTCCTTTGACATTAGGCGTTACTGGTATTAGATTATTTTCCCTTACCTATATTATAAATAATATATAAATGATAATGCTTACCTGATAGTATAATGATGTATAATATATTTTCACGTTTTCATGCGGAGTAATATAAGTTTTCTTTTTGCTCTCTTCACTTTATGAAGTTATTCCCTGAGAGAAGACAAGAGAGGTTGGCTCAAAATTAACCCTGTCACTGGTGAGATCTTTAGTGCGGGGAAACTGGACAGGGAAACTGAGAGTCTATATCGGGTACAAGTTGTGGCCACTGAAATAGGTGAGTAAAAAAATAGAGATGGGGGGCAGATGGAAAACTTGAGTGGGCTGATTGCCACAATATTAGTACCTTGAAGTGGAAGAATACAAAAGTGAAGAAAGTGCTCACCCCTCTTTGTTTTGTTAAAGATATGACCCACCCGTGTACTTGAGAACGCCTTCTTTCGGGTAGGTAGTATCTAGAGGCCGGCCAGGCTTTTGGGGTGCTGCTCACTCTCATGGTTTTCTAGGGACTACAGCTTCTTCTAGGATGGTTCTCCAGTCCCTGGATAAACTCTCCCCTCTCCCTTCTTCTGAAGTGGTTGTGGTGTTTCTCCAGGGAGTGGGTAAGTGGGGCCAGTGGTGCCCTGCTAACTGAGACCATTATTTTCTCCTTCAGCCTTAAATCGCAGTCCCTCGGGCCTCATCGTGTTTGAAATGGAAATGCTTTAATTCAGTATTCTTACATTTCCATGTGTGTCAGAAACACCTGAGGAGCTTGCTAGATAGAGAGACTGGGAGTCTAACCCCCGAGATTCTGATCCAGGTGGCCTTGGGTGGACTTGGCTCTCTGTGTTTTGGTGGAATGGGGTGAATTTTTGAGAAGAAAGGGTATTACATAGATAAGCCAAGGATGTTTGAACAATCCTCATGTAATCTTTGCATCTTGTTCAGTTCAGTCATGGTGATATATATTGCCTACCAGTTCCAAATATAGAGTTCTAGGGAGTTTCCAATATTAAAAACAAAAAAGCCTCGCGGAAACATCATACTTACCAGTTATAAGGCTGGAAAGTAAAACATTGAGTTTCTTCTCATTTAAGTGGATTTGAGTCAACTTAGAATGGGAGTTCTGTTGATCTTATGATGATCAGAGGCTATAAATAGTTGGTAGATACATCTGCTTGGTTCACAAAATTAAAAAAGAGAGAATTGAATGAATTATTACTAGATAAATATAATTTTAGATGCAAAAATAAGCTCAAAATGTGAATTCCAGGGTTGGGAGCTGGAAAGAACAGAGAAAGGAATCCTAAAAATGAGTTCTGCATACAAAAAGATTAAGAAAAACGAAAGCGTGGTAAAGTTAAACCAAAAAGGGTAGGAAGAAAAACCACGCGCCAGTTTTGGAACGAGGATGTGTGAGCTGGGTGGGCCTTGCTTTGGACCAGGCTCTCTTTCTCCCTTGCTTGCTTGCAGTTAAGCACATTCCACTTCCATGTTGTATACGTTTAACTCTTGATTTAAACCTCCCAATTAACCAGCAGGAAGTTTCTGGCTGAGCCTGTAAATATGTATCAGGGACGTTTTGAAGTAATGTGCGTAAAATATGAGTGCAGCTTTTGGCACATAAATCTTAATTATTATTATTATCATTGAGGTGTTTTAAGCAGTAATGAAACCAGGTCTTTTGATTTCAAAAGCACGTCTTCTTTCTACCACCTCGCTGCTTGAATTGTAATTTTTTTTTTTTTAAGAAAGGGAAATGTCCTTTCTTATTAAAAACGAGTTTTGTCATGGTGCAAATGGTTAACACACTTGGGTGCTAACCAAAAGGATAGGGGTTTGAGTCCACTCAGAGGTTCCTTGGAGGAAAGATGTGGTGATCTACTACTTCTGAAAGTCGGCTATTGAAAACCCTATGGAGCCGTTCTACTGTGCACACAGGCGGTTGCCATGAGCTGGAGTTGACTTCGACAGCAGCTGGTTTTTCATTTTATTAAAAAGAAAAAGGAAAGAGTTGATAAGTGTTTCAATCCATCCTCAGGTCACTCCTCCTTGGCATCTGTGGCGAGTTTCCACCTGACCCTAATGGATGTGAATGATAATGCCCCACGGCTGGCCAAGGACTACACAGGCTTGTTCTTCTGCCATCCCCTCAAAGCACCTGAAAGTTTAATTTTTGAAGCCACTGATGATGATCAGCGATCATTTCGAGGCCCACAGTTTACGTTTGCCCTTGGCAGTGAGAGCTTACAAAAGGACTGGGAAGTTTCCAGAATCAATGGTGAGTTGTCACAAAGTACATCGAGAAAAACACGGATGGATGATGGGATTAGGTTTCATTTCCTATGTGGGCTTGCAATACTGATCACAGAGCTTCCTTCTATGTTCTAGGAAAGAAGCTTGTGTTGTGAAACCCGCTCAGGGAAGCTCTCCAGAGGGAAGAATGCCTTGAGCTTTGGAGGCAGGAAAGAGTGTTACCACACAGCATCCCCCTGAGTGTAGATGGAGAGCCGGACAATCTGAGCAGCATTTGCTAATTTCCCAATGAGAAACAGATGTCATAATAATTTTTAAAAACAGCTTTAGTGAAATATAATTAATATACAGTAAATGGCCCATGTTTAAAATGTACTTTGTAAGAGTTGATATATGTATACCCCACTGAAGCCATTACCACAATCACGATAGTATTTCCATCACCCCCCAAAGTTTTTTCATGCCCTGCTGGAACCCCTCCTTCCCAAGGCTCCCTGCCCATCCTCCAGGCAACCACCAATGTGTTTTCTGCGACTATAGATGAGTTTGCATTTTCAAGAATTTTAGCTAAATGGAGTAATACAGTATGTACTCTTTTTATGTCTGGCTTCTTTCACTTAGCATAATTATTTTGAGATTTAGCCATGTTGTTGGTGTTGGTGGCATAGTGGTTAAGTGCTATAGCTGCTAACCAAAATGTCAGCAGTTTGAATCCACCAGGCGCTCCTTGGAAACTCTATGGGGCAGTTCTACTCCGTCCTATAGGGTCGCTATGAGTCAGAATCGACTAGACGGCAGTGGGTTACGGGGCTAATTATGGAAGTGTGGGCCGTAATAATTTTTAAGTATAAAAGCATTTCTCCAAATTCTGGACAAAAATCTAGGCAGATATACGAACAGGGGGAGGGTATAAGAGGAATGAATTACAACAAGACCAAAGCCATCTTTAGAAATTTGAGGCTTCGTGTTGTTTTTTACTCTTAATTTTCTGTAAGAGAAGGAAAAAATAATAAATACTGTGAAAATCAAGTAGAATATCATTCATCCCCTTATTTCAGGACTTGATGGGATTCTGAGGCCTACAGATGTTATGGCTTATCCAGTGGCACATACCTAATGAGTGGCAGATTTGAAACTCAGGATCAAGTCTACAGAAGCTCCGTTAGGTAGTCTCCAATAACCGTGCTATATATTTTGTATCTCATTTCTATACAGCAACGATGAATTGACGATTTATAGGATGCCTTAGCTCTTTTTTTTACATTATGAGAAAGTACAAGTACAGTGACAGAACTTTGGATGCCTTCACTCCACAGCATACCTAACCAATTCCCAGTCAGCCTTATTCTATGACGCAAAGACAAGTTTTATTCCTGGTGATCCAGGGTCTGAAGTTGTGTTTTCATGTCATTCACTTTTTTCTTGTTCTGACAGGCACTCATGCCAGACTTTCCACCAGGCACACACACTTCGAAGAGAGAGTTTACGACATCTCAGTCCGCATCAACGATATGGGTCGGCCACCCACGGAAGGGACTGTCTCTTTACCAAGTAGGTATTGCAGGCAACTTAGGATGGTGTCTGTCACTATGGGTAGTTTGAGGGAATTCTTTTTTTTTTTTTGATGTAGAATTATGCAAATATTCACTTAGAAAAGTATACTACAAATACTCTTCTGCTTTCCAGTTACTTTCTGCACATGTGTGGAAGGAAGGTGTTTCCGGCCAGTAGATTACCAGCGTGGGAAGCCCACTGTGGGCATGGCAGTTGGTATACTCCTGACCGTTTTCTTGGTCATTGGTGAGTATAATTTCTCAGATTGAAGGGCTCCTTTCCTGAGCCTCAGAAACATGAGCTTACTTCAGGGTCTGTCTTCCTGGGCTGGTCTGTATGGCAAATGGCAATGTAAGCAATAGCCAAGGATATAGATCACCAGTAAACCATATCAAATGTTCTTGGTTGGGAGATACTGCTTTAATACTGCCCTTTACGCATCATCACCTTACTGATTAGTTGGGAAATATAACATAAGATGCTTTAAAGCATAAATTGTTGTATGTTATGCCTAGTTGCCAAGCTTTCATGACGAAGGAACAGGAAATGCAGCATCTGCTCCCTTGCTGTGTGTCAGCCATGGTGCTTGATAACGGGGTTACAGGGATGGGCAAGATGTACACAGACCCTACAGTCACCGTTAAATATTCTAGTCTGCCATTGTTTGAAGAGGTAGATGTTAGCCTTACAGTGAAGACACCTACATACCTGAAATGTCGTGGAGTTTCCCTTTCTGTATTTTCATAGCTGTGAACTCTGATTTTTTATAGCCCCAGATTAACTCCATTGTATCACAGCCCTGACTCTGCCTTGGCCTCCAGCTTGGGAAGACAGCAAAGTCCTCTGTTCTAGCTGTTTCATTTTTTGTGAACAGCTCAGTGTCTACCATAGTAATTACTCTCTCTTTACTGTTGTCCTCAACACCAGTTAAAGACTGGAAATAGATACTTCATCAACTCATGTGCTCTCAAGTGAAGGGTTTGGGATACATAGGAATAGAACTAAAGGGGTTTACACAGCTTCACATCTTTTCTCTTTGAAAAGAACTGTGGGGTTTTTCTAAATAGTCTTAATTGTTCTTGCAGAATCTGATCTTTTCTCATACCATCCATCCTATAACATTAGACTCTGTTTCATGGATCTAAAAGGGATCTCATTCCCGTATACCTGTCAGTCCAAACTCCTTATTATGACCTGGAAGGCCCTTCATGGCATGGCCTCTACCCATCTAAACATGTGCATGGCAGTCATCATGTCTGCCTGAGAAAAATTGCCTGGTTCTATCAAGGAATGGAAACCCTGGTGGCGTAGTGGTTAAGTGCTACGGCTGCTAACCAAAAGGTCAGCAGTTCAAATCCACCAGGCGCTCCTTGGAAACTCTATGGGCCAGTTCTACTCTGTCCTATAGGGTCGCTATGAGTCGGAATCGACTCGACGGCACTGGGTTTGGCTTTTTTTTCTTTTAATCAAGGAATATATGACCTCTGTAACTTTTCTTACCTAATTTGCTTTCTAGCCTTGAAAGAATGTTTCAGTTTATACACCAAGTAGCATTTTCTAACACAGCCATTTAATCTCATAATTTTACCACAAGTTAAAAGTTGGAAGAGTTTGGGGATATATAGAGATAGAAGTAGTGAGATCTTACCGTTTCATATCCTTACCCTTTTAAAATTAGGGTTGGGATTCTTCAAAGATTCTTAACGAGCCTTTGAGCTACTAGTCTTTTCTGTCCTGATTCCTCCTGTAAAGTTACTACCAGGTTAATTTTCTTAAAACAACTTCCCTTTTTCATATCAGTCTCTGATTTATAGTATACATTTAGTGTTAACATATACAATCTAATTTTATAGGCGTTCAGAAGTGGAAGAAACCAGAAGCTTTAGGTAGTCTACTCAAGGTCTCTCAACAACATAGGCAGGAGTCATGGAGAAGATACAAAAGAAAATATGATACTTGCTGTGGACCCATGGAAAGTAGGCTTTTGGTAGGTGAATAGTCACCTACGCCTGGCTGTTCTGATTAGACTGCTCCTTCTAGGGAAAGGGGAAGAAGAACTGGAATCGGTATTTATTGAGTGCATACAAAGTTTAGGAACTCTGTCATATGCCTACGTACTTATTTTATTTAGTCAGTAGAGTAGGTGGGACATTAGGTCATATATTCCTTGGTAGAGAACCAGGTTAGCCATGTTTTGGAGCTTGGTACATACTTACTGAAAAAAGATAAGTGATAAGCTTGCTTGTTCAAGATAGCAAATACTTGGGGTTCCTTATTCACCAGGGCAATGAAACTTTGTTGAATCACAAACAAGAATGAAATTACATGAGTTATTTTTTCCTACGATGATAATACTTTATAAATGAATGTGACCGTACATTTTTAAGATTCCATCTATTTGACCATGAACTTTCTCTTTTAGGTATAATTTTAGCAGTTGTGTTTATCCGTATGAAGAAGGATAAAGGCAAGGCTAAGACTGAGAATGTTCAGCCATCTGAAGTCAGACCTCTGAGCAGTTGAATTTGAAAAGGAATGTTCGAATTTATGTACCAAGTAACATTTCAATAACACAACCATTTAGTCCCCTAATTTTACCTTTCATCCAATGTGTGTATAATTTTTTACAGCTATTCCCCCTTGCCTTCTATTATTTTACTACTCTTAGGTATTTCATGTGCTATAGATGCTAGAGTTATTTTCCATTTTCCCATGACATTTTTCCCCTCTGCAAAACTCTTAGCTACTTATCCCCAAACAAAAATGTATCTATTTTCCCCCGTAGGAAAAGATAGGCTGATTAAATGTTTTGTACATTTTTTCTTCGTAAGGAGCTTGGTTTATCAGTTTTCCACCACAGAACTTCTCAGATCCCATTTATGCTTTTTCCAATTCCATTCTTTGTCCCACTCATTGATGTCTTCTTGGTATTTCATTAATTTAAAAACATTTGTCAAGGGAAAAGAACAAAGTGGGGTCTCAGAGAAAAAGAAATAAGCAGCCTTCTCCCTTAGTGTGAACAAAAACTCTTCTGTGTTGTTATTAGTCCTCTTTTACCCAGCGTGGTTTTACCACGCCACTCTTTTACTGAGTTTTTTTTTTTTTTTAACTCGGGGACGACACAGACCCACAGGAGGTATTCAGACAAGCTGCTGTGTTTTCACAGAGGCCAGCCCCATTTCATAAACCTTGGTACAGAAACCCAAAAACTTACCAGGTTTACTCACTACCTGTCATGCTGTGCATGTTTTCTTTATGTGTATATTAGTAAAGTTTTGGTTATTACTTATTTAATGGGTAGGGGAAAATAAGGACTCATGAAAGAAGTATGGAAAAAAAATCAAGAATAAAGGTTGGATCTCTTTGGCTCTGGTTCCTTGTTCCTTATATTTGTTGAAAGGAAGGACCAGCTAACAATGGTTATCTATTATTTGTCAAAATTGCCTCCCATGTATAATTTTCCCAAGAAGACGAGTCTAAAATAAAATAAAAATTCACTGCTAACATGACTGTGGATTGAGGTGTTCAAGATAGATACACTAGGAATTTTAAATTTTTAAGTAAGAGAACCTTGGAGATTTGGAAGCATTTCTAGGCCTGGAGCTGTTGTCTGGCACCTCATTTAAGCCTTGGTAGCATTCAACATTACATAACCTCCCAGAATTTTCAACCATGAAAAAGAGCTCATATGTGAAAAGGTGCCTACGATGACTGCTGAAGTAAGCCATGGGTTGTGATTTCTATAAATAACCCTTTTCGTAGGGTTCTATTATATTTTTAAAGGTAAAAATGTAAAACAAAAGAAAATACCCTAAGTCTATATTTAAGACCCCAGTATAGCTTTCTTAAGAAGCCCTAGTGATGCTAACTGAAATGTTAGTGGTTGGAACCCAGCAGCTGTTCTGCGGGAGAAGGATGTGGCAGTCTGCTTCCATAAAGATTACAGCCTTGGAAACCCTATGGGGCAGTTCTATTCTGTCATATAGTGTCACTGTGAGTTGGGATAGACTTGATGGCAACAGGTTTGGATATAGTAGTTTTTTATGTGTAATACTATACTGTGCCTCAAACTATTCTACCTGTCCTTTCACATGGGACTCATTGGGAGCCTCATAATGTGTAAGGTTCTGTCCTGATTCACCTAACATGGAGAGGCAAAACAATTATACACACCCTCTCCTCACTTATCAACATGGTTAGTTTCCAAAGACCAGGTCATTATGCAAAATTGGAGTTATGCAAAAAGGAAGGATTGACCACATTCAGATCACAAAATGGAGGATGACTACATCATTACATAACTACGAAATTACATCTTTTATGTAACTGCCAAACCACTGAGAATCATGGCTTAGCCAAGTTGACACATAACCTTAACCATCATAGCCAGGGTTATTCTTGCCTTGTACCTCGGAGTTCATTACTGCCAAATGTACATCATTAATGTGCAAAATGGTCAGATAGTAGATTTGTTACTATTGTCATAAATGTGAAGTGTTGGATAACGAGATAGTCGATAAGTGAGAAGGTATATATATATATGTATATATACATATGTGTGTGTACGTGTATACATATATATAAAACAAATTTACTTCACAAACTATATCCCAAGCTGCAGAATATTTCAACTTTCTCAGCAGCTTATATAGATATTTAACTTGTGTGGTTTTTATCAAGGAGTGACTATGATGTGACATTAAGTTCACTTTAAATTGCTTGTCCTGCTTATTTTCAGGAAATCATATCATTGTTCCTGAACCACTGAGGCAGTCCCCAGGCAGGTCTGCTAAGGTGAAGTCAGGGAGTTTCTCCTACCTGAACTCGATGTTACTTCTCAGGACCGCTGTTGTCCACCTGATCACATGGAGCTTTCTTATCCAAAAATGTTCATTAGTAGTCACACTGCTCTTGGGTTTCTTCTCCCTGTGGGCTCTCTCCTTCACCCCACTCATCGTCCAATGAAGAGATCCTACCCATTTTTGAAGTACCAGTTTACATACGGTGCCTCTGGGAAGCCTTCTCTGATTTCCTGAAGGAAACTTGACCACAGCCTCATCAGACCTTCCATACTGTGGTGAGAAAAACTGTTTATCTAGTCAGGATCCATTCCTTCTTTTACAGGTAAGAATGGCTTGAATTCCTACTGAGCAACATCCCTCCTACTCCCCCTGCCCAACTGCATTCTATATAGTTTGGGTAAGACAACCCCATGGTTTTCCCAATTCCCCCAGCTCTAGAGATGGAGACTTCATCTCAGTGAGACTCAGTTCTAGAATTTTAGCTCAAGCCCTTAGAAAAGAGCTCTCTCTTCAGGGAATTTGCTAAACTAGTAGGAAGTAAGCTCAGAGAAGCCTAACACCACAAGAGAAAGGTGAGCCAGCCTGAGAATGAGAACAACAGAGACTCAAGAGATGGGAGGAGAAATTTTTCAACATGTGGAGTATCTGGATCCAGCTGTGTCTGAAGGCAACCTGGCCCTGAACTTTTTCATCCTGTGAGCCAATACATTCCTTTTTTCTTCAAGCTTATTGGATTTCTGCCCCTTGCAACCAAAAAATGTGGCTATTTGTGCCTTGCTTATGGCCCCTTTTATGTTCTACTATTAGAGCCATTTGATATTCTCTACTAGTCTGGGACTTCTCAGAAGACAAGAATCTCTTTCAGCGCTACTGTGGCTCATAGTGACTCCTCTGTAATTTTTTGCTGAAGAGTAAATGACATAGCTAATTTGTTTTGACCACTTATGCTATTGCTTTTTAAGTGCCATGTTTTTGACAAAATCTGAACTAAAAGAAATGGTGTAACTCTGATCCTTTTCATTTACAGTATCTTCAAAGACCCCTTAAACTCCCATCTCACCACCCCCCTTCTCCCTACACACAGGCCCAAATGTCCCATTCAAGCATCCCAGGTCTCAGAGCTGGCTGTAATGCTCAATGAGGTCTGTCAATGACAACGCATTCAAGAACTTCTGAATGGTTAAAAAATAGCTGTGAGACCGAGGAGACTTGGGAGCATGGGGGACGGGCAGCAGATTTTGTGAGAAGCTCTGTAGAAAGTCTCAGGGGCTTCTGGGAAGTAAATCAAGAGTGGAGATCTCAGGGTGTTGGGTATAGACAATCCAGAGGCAGGAAGCTGAGATTGCCTAGGAAGTATCAAGTACAAAAGGGAATAATTGCTGCCAGTGCTATATGCATCACGGAAGCTTGTTAAACTTGGGACCTTAAAAACACCAGTGTTTTGGAGCTCTCTTGGTGCAGTGGGTAAGAACTACACCTGCGAACCAAAAGGTCGGCAGTTCAAATCCACCTTGGAAACCCTATGGGGCAGTTCTACTCTGTCCTATAGGGTCGCTATGAGTCGGAATTGACTTGGCAGCAACGGGTTTGGTTTGGTTACTCAAAAAAACAATTATCTTGCAATATCGATGTTTTAAAAGAGATTTTAAAATAATAACTAAGAGAAAGTAGCATTCAGTTGTAGAATTTATGTAAGTGAGGAGAATATCTCAGGGCTAGTGCTATTTCTGCCTTCACATGCATTCTTACGTGTCACATATATTGTACATGTTAATGTACATGTTATGTGTGTGAAAATGTCCACACACAGCATATACATAATACACACGTGCCCCCGAAACACCCCCAAACATGCATACTGCTCCCAAATGTCCCCTCACAAAAGCCAACCTTACGCAGTGTGCTCAAGTGTTAAAGGGTCAACTTCTAATATAGGGGTTCTCAGTGGGCGCAGGTTAGAATCATCTGGGGGAGCCTTTAGAAAATATTGTCCCAGAGTCCCACTCCCAATTGAATTATATATCTGGGGATGGGGTCCTAACCTTTTTATAAAATCTACCCAAAAGATTCTAATGTGCAATCATAGCTAAGAACCCCTGTTTCAGAAAATCCCTGGGGGGCCAAATTAGTTCCAGATCTGTGTGGAATCTGATCCTTTTTTGAGCCTGAATCAGGATCCTTCTTCATAACATGGACTTCCCAAACCTCTCAACTTCCTGGGCATCTTTACACCACACCTGTCCTGCCCTCACCCTTTCCCAGGCTGGCACAGACAGAAACTGTGACCCGGAGCTCAGAGCAAAGTAGGAGACATCCCTTCTTAAAGAGTTATTCCTCTCCACACTCCACTCCCTTTTGCAGAGATGCTTCCACCCTCTAACAAGAGCAGCCCAGGGGCTGCAGACCTGGGAACCTGAAAATGTCAACCCAGAAGCTGACTCTCACTTGCAGGTGGGCAGCCCCCCTTTGTACCCCAGAGCTGAGCAATAAGCAACAATACCTCACTTTTCGCCACAGACACATGTCTAAAAAGTGACTCTAAAAATACACATTTGTTTATAGTGAACCTCTTGTGCACTTTTGGAGAATTGGCCATTGAAAGGAATCTTATAGACAATGTAAAAAAAAAAAAAGTATTTTTTTGTGGTTCAAACAATTATTTCTCACTTTATTGCTTTTCATTTTGCGTATTCATATTTTATTTGCATGTGGATCATATTCCACAGAGGCCTGGAACAAAATATACCAGCATGGTGCAAGCTCCATTCAACTTTTCAAAGTTATTTCCTGAGTATCTGCTATGTGTTAGTCATTTGTAAGCCATCTCGGCCCTCAAGACAAGGTGGACAGCCTCTGAAGACGGTTGGTAATCCTGAAGGGGAAGACATTTTTATGGATGGAATTTTGCTCCCCAAAAAGATATGTTGAAGTCTTAATTTCCTGCTACCTGTGAACATGACTTTGTTTGGAAACAGGATCTTTGAAGACATTAGTAGTTAACATGAAGTTATACTGGAGTAGGGTGGGTCCTAACCTGACCTGAGTTTTAAAAAAGAAAGCAAAAAATTGCTGTTGACTCAATTCCAACTCACAGTGACCCTATAGGACAGAATAGAACTGTCCCATGGGGTTTCCAAGGAGCAGCTGGTAGATTCGACCTTTTGGTTAGCAGCCAAACTTTCAACCACTGGGCCGCCAGGGCTCCACCCAACCTGAGTGGTGTCCTTATAAAAGAGAAGAGATGAAGAGATAGGCAGAGGAAGAAGGGCCATGTAAAGAAGCATCTACAAGTGAAGAAATGTCTGGGGGGTACCAGAAACTGGGAGAAACAAGAAAGGACCATCCCCTAAAGACTTCAGGAGGGAGCGTGGCCTGGCCAACACATTAATTTGGTCTTCTAACTTCCTAAACAGTGATAAATTTCTGTTCTTATAAGCCACTCGCTTTGTGGTATTATTCTGGCAGCCCTAGTAATTAATACAGATTCTCCTCTGGAATTCTGGCCTAATAATGTTGATGGCTAAAACACAGGGTTTCCATACATTATTTAGTCTCCAAATATTGATTGGTTTCCTTGGACAGAATCCAAAGTCTCTTCTTACATGTTGTTGTCCTGGGAGAGTTGGCTGGGTGGGTAGTGAGGTAGGGAGGGCAGATAACGGAGAGATGGGATTAGAAAAACAAGTGTTCATCAGATTGAGGAAAAAAGTTTTCATTTTTTCCATTGCAACAACTGGGCTAATGTGTAAATCCAGGATTTGAAAGCCTAATTTTGGAAGAGGAAGTGGGTGTGCACATAGAGGTGGGAATAAAAATAGCATGTGTGTTTACCCAACGTTTTTAGTTAATCTCTTGAATTAAGCACAGAACTGGAAGCGAATGGAATATATTCTTGGTAACAGAAGACAAAACTAGGCCTCTTTGGCTGCTGGCCAAGGAAAGATCTCAAATGCGGAATTGCCTGTGCTCAGGCACAGCTAGTCAGATATTGCCTTGTTTCACGGAGGACACAAAGAACCAGGGCAAGGGTCTCCAAGTGGCCAGGGGTCCGCTGTGGGCTTGTGGAGAAAGACACAGGCTGCTGAGGGTTGCCAGCTGAGTTCTGTCTTTTGTGGTAAGACCTGGGACAGGTTTTCTGAGGCCTACAAAGGGGAGGGCAGAGATTTCCCTGTGTAAGCAAATGCCTGTTGGCCCCAGGGTCCTGTGGCCTGGTGCATAGCCAAAGTCCTGGCACAGTTTGTGCCAAATGTTGGCACTGTGTGTACTAGTTTCCTAGGACTGCCATAAAAAGTACCACCAAGTGGCTGGCTTATCGGAATGGAAATTTATTCTCTCACAGTTCTGGAGGCTAGGAGTCTAAAACCAGGGTTGATCCCTTCCGAGGGCTCTGAGAGAATCTGTTCCATGCCTCCCTCCTAGCTTCTGGTGGATCTCGGCAGTCCTTGACATTCATTGGCTTACAGCTCTGCCTCCTACAGACTCTGCCTTTGTCTTAACATGGCTGTCTTCCCTCTGTCTCTCTGTGAATCTTCTCTTTCATAGGGTAACCAGTCATATTGGATTAGGACCCACCCTAGTCCAGAAAGACCACACGCTAACTTAAAGACCCTATTTCCAAACAAATTCCCATTCACAGGTACCAGGGGTTAGGACTTCAATATAACATTTGGGGACACAATTCAATATATATAACACTGGGGCAAGTCCCCCACAGGGTTAAATTCTTCCTCTGGTCCTACTTTCTCTGAGCTCAGCTTCTCTGGCAGCACCATACTTGTACAGTCAAGAATCTTGGAAGGTGTTGCTTTGGCCCAGGCAGGGTCCAGGGCGTTCTCTAATAGGTTCACAAATAGGTCAGTTTGAGGCCTCTAAGAGACAGAACCCCAGATAGAATTAGACACGCGAGAGATTCATGGGTGGAAAGGGCTGAGAAGGATAAAGGGGAGGGAGCAGCAAGAGGTAGGGAGACCCTCAAACCACGATGGAAGTTCCCTTTGGAGCAGTTCTGCTCTGCACACGTGGCGTTGCCTTGAGTTGGAACTTGCTCCACAGGAACTCAACACAACAACAACAAAACAAAGAGAGGGATAGGGATTGGTGGGAAGAGCCCCAGGCCACAGCACAGTTCTGAGAAAGTCTGGGCCAGGCCAATGTGCAGAGCCAAGATTGTCCTTTGGAGGAGCCTGTGTTTGACAGAAAGGACCCCACTCTAGGACCCCTGCTGTGCTTGGTCACCGGCTGGGAGCTCCCTGAACTCAGCTAGCTTTCCAGCAGCAGAGTCTTTAAAAAGAAATTGTGGTGAAAGATATATAACAAAATATTTGTTAATTCAACAATTTTTACATGAGCCATTTAGTGCCATCAATTATGTTCCCTGTGTTGTACAGCCATCACCACTATCCATTTCCAAAAGCAGGGTCCTCTTAAAGGAGTATCTGAGCATGTGCCCCCATCACTGTCATGCTTAGTTGTCTCTTTTATTTATCCATCAGTTATTTATTGAGTCCCACTATGGCCAGATGCTGAGCTGGTCACTGGGAATGCAAATAACAGTAGCTGACACTTAGATAGCATTTTCAGTGTGCCAGGCACTGGTCTAAATGTTTTGCAATATATTAAGTCATGTAATACTTAAGTCATGAGGTAGATACAATTATTATATCTAATGCTCAGACGAGAAACTGAGGTACAAAAAGTCACATGCCAAATAAGTGGCGATGCTGGTATTTGACCCTAGCTGTGGAGTCGCTGGATGATGCGAATGGTTAACATGCTCAGTTAGACCAAAAGGTTGGAGGTTTGAGCCCACCCAGAGGCACCTTGGAAGAAAGGCCTGACCATCTACGTTTGAAAAATCAGCCATTGCAAACCCCATGGAGTACGTTCTACTCTGACACATATGGAATCGCCTTGAGTTGATTCAGACTCAAAGGCAACTTTTTTTTTTTAGTCCTAGTCTAAATCTTGAGCTGGTAACTACCATATTTCATCTAATTCTAGGGTGTCATTGACTGAAAGACGCATTGTTATGTTAGGTGCCACTAAGAAAGAGAAGAGCTCTGTCAACTCACTTTGACCAGCCATTATTAGTAAGATGAAGCCATGATTTCAGAGATGTTAAAAAGCAAAAAAAAAAAAAAAAAAAAATGTGAGTCTTAGAATTGATGATTATTACACAGAAGTACTGTCCCTGCTCTCAAGGACTTCACAGTTGAGTAGAGAAGGATAACTAAAACAATCGTCATGCCATGTGGTAAGCATCAAGTATCATCAAAGTGGTACATACTAATTGCTGCAGGGGCAGAGAAGAGGGAATTGTCACTCCTGCCTGGGTCCATCTAGAAACCCTTACAGAGGAAGTGGCACCCAGATGAGCCTTAGGTTTCTCCAAATAGAGAAGGGAAAAATGGAATTGGGAAATTTTGAGTATTTCAGGGGCCTGGCTGATAGTGCTGATGCTAATAGTAATACAACAATAATTAACAATAGCTAATAATTTATTGAGTGCCCACCATGTGCCAGGGACTGTGTTGAGAGCTTTTCATGAATCATCCCTCTTAATTCTCACAGAAACCCTATGAGAAACACTCTTATTAGACCCATTTCACAGGAAAGGAACTGGAGGCTCAGGAGGTTAGCTGATTTACCCGCTAGTGCACACCTGTGGATAATGGAGATAGGATAAGAATCTCTAGCAGCCTGGATCCAAAGTTCAGACCTTAACCATTCTACTGGATGCCTCTTAGAGTGAAGGAGTGATGAGACGTGCTCCCCAAAGTCACTGTCACCCACTGAACTCTCCAATTCCTGGAAGAAGTCTGAGTAAGGGTCAGACATCATCAAAAACAAGGGTGGAGGAGAGGCCTTTGAGAACCCTGACTCTTGTTGAAGTCAGGCAGAGGAAGGCTGATGGACAATGTCAAGGATTGAATTGTGTTCCCCCAAAAATATGTGTCAGCTTAGCTGGGCAGTGATTCCAATATTGTGTGACTGTCCACTACTTTGTCATCTGACATGATTTTCATGTGTGTTGTAAATCCTACCTGTGTGACATTAATGAGGGAGAATTATAGGCAGTTATGTTAATGAGATTGAGTACTGCCTCATTAACATACCAAAGCCCCAAACCCCATTGCTGTCTAGTTGATTCAGACTTACAGGATCACTTTGAGTAGGAATCAACTCTACAGCAATGGGGTTTGAGGTTTTGGTATGTTAATGAGGCAGGACTCAGTCTACAAGATTATGTTGGGTCTTAAATCAATATCTTTTCAGATATAAAAGAGAAAAGCAAGCAGACAGACATGGAGAGCCTCATACTACCACGAAAGCAGCACCAGGAGCAGAGCATGTCCTTTGGACCTGGGGTTCCAGCACTGAGAAGCTCCTGGACCAGGGGAAGATTGATGAACAGAATGGACAGAAAGAGAAAGTCTTCCCCTAGAGCTAGCACCCTGAATTTGGACTTCTAGCCTCCTAAACTGTGAAAGAGTAAATTTCTCTTTGTTAGAGCCATCCACCTGTGGTATTTCTGTTATAGCAGCACCAGATAACTAAGACAGATGGAGAGGTTCTGGAAGTGCTGGTGCAAGACTGGGACCTCTGAGTGAGTTCAACTGTCAGAGTATTTGCTGAACATTGACTCCCAGCAAAGGTCTGTGTTGGTCACCTAGGGGACTACTGAAGGAAGCCCTGGACCTAGCACCACATGTTACATGAATAGAGTGTAACCTTGGGTCCCATCACAGATCTGCTAATCTGGCCCTGACCTCATATCTTCACTCCGCCCCCTCGCGCACCATGCTTTACTCACACTGGCCATCTGCCACTTGAGGTGAAGCTCCTTCCATTTCAGTTCCTTTACACAAGCTTCTGCCTGGAACGTTCTCCCACCCACTTCTGGCTGGCTGGCTTTTACTCATCCTTTAGGTCTCAGTGTAGAGGTTGACTCCTCAGAGATGTTCTGCTTGTTGTTTTCCATCATAGCACCTTGTTAATTTCCTTTCCCTGCCCTTTTAACAATGTGTAATGATGTATGTCCTTTATTAGCTTGCATCTTTAGGGGCAGGGACCTTGTTTGCTGTTGTATCCCAGCACAGAGCATGGAGTCCTCCATAGAGTAGGATCTCCATAATTGAATGAACAAATGGCTCAGTTTAGAATCTAATTAGGGAGTCAAGAAGTTCATCTATGACACAGAAAGTAATTAAGTGCTGAAATGCTCAAAGAATAGAGAGATTGCTATGTGCTGAAACCATTAAGGAAAAGTGAGAGTTGAACAGGGTGGGCAGAATTCAGAGCATTACTGGTGACTAAAATCCATTGGCATTGAGTCAATTCCAACTCATAGTGCCCCTACAGGATACAGTAAAACTGCACCATAGAGTTTCCAAGGAGCACCTGGTAGATTCAAACTGCCAACCTTTTGGTTAGCAGTGGTAGCTCTTAACCCGCACCCCACCAGCTGGGGGAGAATTATGGTAGTCTATGGGGGACTCAAAAAATAGTTTTCTGTTCTCTGCAGGTTTCAGGTTTGAATCACCTTTGTTTTCAGCTTCTGAAGTCACTCTAGTTTTCTTTACCTTCTGGACCCCTCCTTCTACCCACTGGAACATGGGGCTAAGGCCATAATGGTCAGATGTCCAGGCTTTTCTCCCCAGAGTGCTTTGTTAGGCTTCTGTAGGGGATCAAACACAATATTGAGACTGAACTCTCGTTTGGGTCCTCAGCCTAGGCATGTGGATGCTTTGGGGAAATGATACGAATGGCGTCCCGACTGTGATTCTCCCAGTGTCCAGAAAGGCTCTCAGATGGCAATATTTTAGAATTCCTTCAAGATTTCTAGAAGCAGAGTTGGATTTCACAGTGTGTTCTCAATTGCAGTGTGTTCAGTCTTCTGTTCCTTTTTTTTTCCCCTTCACACAGATATTTAATAGGGCACATCATTTGATTCACTCACTGAATTATGTACTTGTACAACTTTGAATTTCACAAATCTCCATTGAATGTGAATAAAGGCCAACTGTTGTTGCCATTTTATACATCTCCTGACTGGTATTCAATAGGTATTTATCTTACTTGTCTAAGGAGACATCTGTCCATAGAGCATCAAGTCTTATTTTTGCTACTTATTCATGTGTTTGTTTTCCCCCCACAGCTACCCGCATCAAGCACTTACTCTAAGCTTTCTTCTACCAGCAAAGAATCTTCCAATAAAACACATCCTTGGTAAATGTCAAATTAAATCGAAGAGTTCCAAGACCTTCTAGAAGTTGTTTACTGCTCTTTTTTAGCAGAGCAAGTTGGCTCAATTCACCTGAGCCCAAAGTTATTGCATGCTAACCATACAATCTAAAACCTGTGTCCTCCATGTGAAGGACTACTTAAGAACAGAAATCTCATTTTAGCCTTAACTGATCTGTGACTTAATTTGGGTAGCCTCTTTCTACCCACGATTAGACATGACTGAACAAGAATAAAGAAGAATGAACTAAAAATAACTTTCCGCTACAGTGGAACAATAATTTAAAAATCTAAGCAAAAGTCCTTTGCCACAAGTCCCACCCCTTTAAGAAGCTTCTAGCTATTTTAGAGTTTGAAGGGAAATATTAATCGCCACGTTTTGGCCAAGGACAACACCATGCGCCTGAGCTAGGAATGAAGTCATTTGGCTATGTGTTTTCTGGAATCTTGCCTTGAATGGTTTTCTCTCTGACATATGTCCAACTTTAATACAGTTTAACATTAGGAATGCTCACAGCCTTTTTATAAAATCATGTTTAAATATAAAGGAAGCATGGAAAGACGCTCAGGGCAAACAGAGAGAAAAAAAGGAAGCGTTTGTTGAGAAGTGAGCATTTACCTTGATAGTGTGTGGTGAAATATTGTCTGTCAATGAAAGCCTTATCCAAAGAGTCATCTCAATGGTTAGATGACATTTACTCTGTGCCTTAGGGTACTCTGAATTTAACTCGGGATCATCTTTAGGTTCATGCATTACTTTCTTAACCCACAAATTATTATTTATTACTTTTTCATCCCAGATAACCAGGCAGAAGAGGTCGTTGGCGGCTCACTGGTAGAATTTTTGCCTTCCATGTGGAAGACCCGGGTTTGGCTCCTGGCCAACGCATCTCATGCGCAGCCACCACCTGCCTGTCAGTGGAGGCTTGTGTGTTACAATGGTGTTGAACAGGTTTCAGCAGAGCTTTCAGAATAAGAAGGGCTAGCAAGAAAGGCCTGGTGATCTACTCCTGAAAAATCAGCCAGTGAAAACCCTATTGATCACAATCATTTGATCTACAACTAATTAAGGGGATGGTGCAGGACCAGGTATGGGGCCACCACAAGCTGGGGTCCAACTTGACAGCAGCTAACAACAATGACAAGGAGGCAGAAGGTAGTGGTAAGAACCATGACAGCCTTTGTTCTTACAGTTTTTGTTCCCATTCCTTTGATCTCCCTGCTGAACAGAATGTTGTCAGGTATTGAGAAGGAATTTTGAGTGTCCCCAGACTCCAGGCTCAAGGACTCTTTCACCAAAAAATTAGTAAATAAATGTTTACAGTAAAACTTGCCTACCTTGGATTGTTCTTCTCTCTGGTATTTCACCAGAATCACAGCCTGACCTTAAGATCAACTAGAAAATATTTTAAGGAAATGAAAGGTATGAAAATCCCTCTCTGGAAGGCCACATCTGTGGCCTTGCAGAGAGAGTTGGTAAAGCCTCTCCAACAGCTGGGAACAGTCAGTAAGAGAGTGCTGCAGGATTCATAAACCATGTTGAATTTTGGTGCCCTGGAAAAAGCTCTGAAATGTTCCAATCGTTAAACTACCCAACTTAAATCACTTTCACATGAGTAAATTCAGGACAAACATTACCAACTTTTTCAACTCCACTGTGTGTTCCAAGAGCAAAATGAAAAGCAATAAAACGGAATGGTTGATTCTTATTCCACCTGCCTGGACAAGTGGTTTCAAATTTACTACAGGGGGAGTAGAGTCAAACAGTCTCTAGTATGTCTGCCCTGGTGGCACAGTGGTTAAGAGCTATGGCTGCTAACTAAAAGGTCGGCAGTTTGAATACACCAGCAGTTCTCTGGAAACCCTATGGGGCAGTTCTACTCTGTCCTGTAGGGTTGTTATGAACGATGGCAATGGGTTTCATTTTTTTTTTGTTTTATTTTTGCCCTTGGAGGCAATAACGTGAATATAAAAACCTTGGACCACTGATTCAAAGGGATTTAGTCTTAAAATGGTTCTATCAATTAATGCCAGGGTACCTGATACACGGTAGATGCTTGGCAAATGTTCACTTCATTGATACATGAGTAAACAACACCTGATGAAGGGAAGAAGATGAAAAATAAAGTACTTTGAAAACTCTACTCTTAAGGTTTGACAGAGTAAGAAGGCCCTATGAAAGAGAATAAAATATGGTGGCCAAAACAGTAAGGCAAAGCTTGCAGCCTGAAGTGTTGCCAAAAGCTAAAGGAGAAAATCGTAAGGAGTGAGTGATTGACAAGATCAAATACGGCAGAGAGGCCTAGGAAACACAACTGATAAGTGTCAAGTGGATTTAACAACAAAGTGGCAGACTGGGTCATAATAGTTGCAAGACTAATTCATTTGCAGTCTCTGAGATTGCCCCCTCTCCTGGCATTCATGCCCTTGTGTAACCCCCCACCATGAGTGTGGGCACGATTTACTGACGCAGTTCTAGGGAATAAAATTTGGCAGAAACAATGAGATGTCACTTCAGATATTAAGTAACAAATAAACTGTGGCTTCTGTCTTGATCTGCCCTCTTTTTCTCTCCTGCTTTCTCATTTGCTTGCTCTGGGGGAAGCCAGCTGCCATTTTGTGAGCTGCCCTATGTAGAGGCCAATGCAGCAAGGAACTAATGTTCTGGCCAACAGCCAGCTAGGACCCGAGGCCTGCCAACAGCCATGTGTATCCAAGTACATTCCTGCAGTCATTTCCTATGTTAGAAATATGCATTAATAGACATGGATTCTTTTCCTATGTCTCAAGAAGTGTTGCTATGTTATGGTTAAAGAGCACACGTAGCCATTCTCTCACATAACAGTAATAATGAGTGGTGGCCCTATGGACTAAAGGGTGAACACAGAAGACAGCCTTGCCTAAATGACTGGGGTGAGAAGATGAATGCCTTCTCACACTCTGTTTACTCTTTGGTCTCCTAGTTCATGGAGATAAAATGGAATACTAAAAAATAATCCACGAAAAGAGAGAAAAAGGAATACATATGGGACAAATAGAAAACAAATTACAAGATGGTAGATTTAAACCGAACTACATTCATAGTTAAATTAAAATAAATAGTCTAAACGGAACAATTGAAAAAGATCATCATACTGAATTAAAATATAAGACTCACCTTAGCATGATCTAACAGCCTCCTAAATTTCTTCTCTAACCTTTCAAGTTACTGTTGTCAGTTTGATCCCATATAACTCTACATGCTTATATTAGAAAAGAGAAAGAATGGCCTCAAATCAACAATTTACGAGCACATTGCTCAAGGCAGACATTCTTTACTAATGAAGCTAAAATATTGTTTAGTTTAAAGAAGACTTCAGGGAATATTTTGGTTTAAGGTTTAAAGATTATTTCAGGGTGGAGGAATAATTCAAAAAGGAGGGTAAGAATGGTTGTACAACTTGAAGAATGTAATTAATGTCACTGAACTGTACATAGCAACCTATGTACAACAGAATGAAACACTGCCCAGTCCTGAGCCTTCCTCACAGTCTTTGCTCTGTTTGAGCCCATTGTTGCAGCCACCGTGTCAATCCATCTTGTTGAGGGTCTTCCTCTTTTGCACTGACCCTCTACTTTACCAAGCATGATGTCCTTCTCCAGGGACTGATCTCTCCTGATAACATGTCCATGTGAGAAGAAGTCTCACCATCCTTGCTTCTAAGGAGCATTCTGGTTGTACTTTTTCCAAGACAAATTTGTTCATTCTTTTGGCGGTCTACAGTATATTCAGTATTCTTCGCCAATATCACAATTCAAAGGCGTCAATTCTTCTTTGATCTTCCTTGTTTGTAGTCCAGCTTTCACACTGCATATGATGAGATTGAAAATACCATGGCCTGGTCAGGCACACCTTAGTCTTCAAGGTGACATCTTTGCTTTTCAACACTTTAAAGAGGTCCTTTGCAGTGGATTTGCCCAATGCAATGCGTCTTTCGATTTCTTGACTGTTGCTTCCATGGGTGTTGATTGTGAATCCAAGTAAAATGAAATCCTTGACAACTTCAGTCTTTTGTCCGTTTATCATGATTTTGCTCATTGGTCCAGTTGTGAGGATTTTTGTTTTCTTTATGTTGAGATGTAATCCATACTGAAGGCTGTGGTCTTGCACATGAGAATGTTTAAATCCGGGCTATGATTCTCCAGGTAGCACAATACCGTTTCATTAAGCATGAGTCTTAGTGTCAATATTGAGACTTTTTTTTTAGAGTCACATACACTAAGATGGAGCCAACTCCTAAGAGGAGCTGAAGAAGTAAATTAAGCACATTCAATTTTTGTTCAACAGAAGTCTGTAACAATATATCATGTGAAGGAATCTTGGCCTTTGTGGTTCACTTTGCAAATCTCATTACCCATGTTTCTTTTTACACAATGAACCACCATGCCTCCCCAGGAGAACTCCTTGTTCAGCGGAGATTTGTGGTCAAGGTTCAGAAAAGAATTTTGCCCATAAATGGCCTGTGCTCTATCCAGTTGGGGGAAAAAAGGAGCACACAGAATTTCAAAGGTTATCTAATGCTCAGGCAAAACCAGGCAAACCAGCCGGGCAGGTATGTAAATGAGGCAAAACCCAGATCACTCATTACTTCTAGTTGAAGCAGAGGGGGCAGTGGGATTGGAATCCATTCAACAATGTTTCCTTCCCTCCCTTTCATGAAGCATGCAGCTCTGTTAGGGCCCCATTCTAGCTGGTTTATTGTATAAAAAGAAGGACTCTGGTTTCACCCAGCCTCATTGCTTACTAGCTGGCTGTGTTGACATTGGGGCAGAAACTTGAACATTCTGGACCTCAAGTTCTTCATATGTAAAATAAAGATAATAAAGGCCCCTCCCTAATAGTAACGGTAATAAAAATGATGGAAATAATAAACATGTGTTGAGAGCTTACAGCATACCAGACACTATTTTAAACATTTTACATGTGTTAAACTCATTTAATCTTAACAACAACTTTATGGTATAGACTCTACGATTACTGCATTTTAAGGTGAAGGAGAGAGACAGAACCTTGCCTCAGTTTACACAACTGATGAGTGACAGAGATAGAGGGCTGCTGTCAGAATTGAAAGAATGAATGTATGTAAAGCCCTGCCTGGCACATAGTAAATATGTGACATAATAAATGATAAAAAAAAAAAAAGAAAAAAACTTTAATGATAGTTATTATTTTTTCTAGGTCATTTTCTGCCTATGATGTTCTTACCTAAGAAACAATTACAAAAATCTATTGGAGGCTGTCTTGGTCATCTAGTGCTGCTATAACAGAAACACCACAAGTGAATGGCTTTAACAAAGAGAAATTTATTTTCTCACAGCCTAGTAGCTAGAAGCCCAAATTCAGGGCATCAGTTCCAGGGGAAGGCTTTCTCTGGGCCCTGGAGAAAAGTCCTTGTCATCAATCTTCCCCTAGGCTAGGAGCTGCTCCTCTCAGGAAACCCAGGTCCAAAGGGTGTGCTCTGGTCCCAGCACTGCTTTCTTAGTGGTATGAGGTCCCCAACTCTCTGCTTGCTTTCCTTTCCTTTTCTATCTCTTCGGAGGTAAGTAAGTGTGTTACAATCCCACCCTAATCCCCTTTAACATAAAATTACAATCACAAAATGGAGGACAAGCACAGAATACTGGGAATCATGGCCTAAACAAGTTAACACACACATTTGGGGGGGGGCATAATTCAATCCACGACAGAGGCCATGCACCACCCCACCGTTAGTTCGTGGTGCTGTGGTTGCTTGTGTGATGCTGTGATACTGGGAGCTGTGCCATCAGTATTTCAAATACCATCAAGGTCACTCATGGTGGACAGGTTTCAGTGGAGCTTTCAGACTAAGACAGGCTAGGAAGAAAGGGCTGGCCATCTACTTATGAAAATTAGCCAGTGAAACATTATGGATCACAACACAACATTGTCTGACTTGCTTGCCTTGGACACGTCATCAGGAGGGATCAAGCACTAGAGGAGGACATCATGTTTGGTGAAGTAAAGGGCCAACGAGTGCATGGGAGACCCTCGGTGAGATGAATTGGCACAATAGCCACAAGGAGGGACTTAAACATGTTGGTGATTATGAGGTAACACAGGACCAGGTAAGGTTTTGTTCAGTTGTACATGGGGTCACTATGAATCAGAATCGACTCAACAGCAGCTAACCACAACAACATTGGAAGTCACGAGTGGGGAAAGTAGCACCACATTAAAGCACTGAAACTTTCTACTGAAAATCAAGCTAGTGGGATAGTAACATGCCAGGGTGATGCAGTTACAGGTGTTTCCTGAAAAGTTTTGAGGAGAAACAGCCAGTAAAAGCCAGGTATGGAGCCAGTGTAAATGAAGAACTAAAGCTAAGCTCAGAATAGGAATCTATGCTGAATTCTCTCCCTGGCAGTTATAAGATAATGTGAAGGGGATAATTGCAACAGATACTTTCCCAATCCTTCCTAAAA
The DNA here is from genome assembly GCF_030014295.1 of Loxodonta africana. Classification (NCBI taxonomy): domain Eukaryota; kingdom Metazoa; phylum Chordata; class Mammalia; order Proboscidea; family Elephantidae; genus Loxodonta; species Loxodonta africana. The sequence goes on along the minus strand of NC_087355.1, from coordinate 44,785,292 downwards.
TTATCTTTTTTTAAAATCTTTTTGTTTTTCTGCCTCATAACTAGAAAGTCATTGGGTCTCCTTCTGCCCTGCAGATAACCCTGCTCTATTAATATGGACTCTTAGAACATTTTCTCCATTCCCAAGATACACTTAATGTTAATTCCACTTTTGATTTCATCTTTAGCCAAGCTGAATTCTAGGAGCCTTTACTTAAATTGCCTACAATCCAATTTAACACTTTTCACTGAGTTCCCATTTTTTCAGAGATATTTCCTGCAATCAAAAAGATTTATTCTTCAAATGAACTTCCATGAAAATAGTTTTAAGGGTTTTTCTTCTTCTTTTCTTTGTTTTTTATGGCTTTCCAGCACAGATTTCTGTTCTGATGTTGTTTTAAAAATGAGCCCATTAGGGGCTGCCTTGGGATTTGTTGTGTTCTCAGAGACACTCTTTCCAGAGACCTCCGTCCTCAGACCAAGGCTAAACCCCCTACCACTCCCCTACCGATACCCTTAGCTCCATCCTTTCCTTTTTCTTCCTTGACTCTGCTCTTCCCCTTCTTCTCCAGCAACATCCATCTCTCTGTCCTACATTCGATTTTCTTTTTCCACAAACTCACAGATTTCATCTCTTTTGGTCTTGCCAGTCCCTCCAGCTCTCTTCCTATCTGCTTCCTGCAATAGTCGTTCTCTCCAATAAGTGGTATCATTTGTAGTTTCAGCTTTGCCACCACTTTGGTCCATTACCTTCTAAAAATCCCCTTTCCTTGATGATCTCTGACTTCTTAATTGTCAAGGTCCATGACCTTTCTCTGGTTTTGTCTTCCTGAATCTCTAGGTAACATTGGATACTACTCACCCACCATTCCCTTCCTGAGATTCTTGTAACTTCTTTTGGCCTCTCTTGTTTGGAGGAGGCACTTCTTTCAGAAAGCTGTCCCTGATTTCCTGCAAACAGATGTGACTTCCTCTTCCCTGCAATTACATGTGCCTATGTCTAATCTGCCCTCATAGATTATAAATTCCTTAAGGGCAGCTACCTTGTTTTTAATACCCTCACCACACACACACTGTATATATCAAAAAAACCAAATCAAAACCAGTTGCCATTGGTCAACTCCGACTCATGGTGACCCCATGTGTTTCAGAGTAGAGCTTCTCTCTGTAGGGTTTTCAGTGGCTGTGATCTTTCAGAAGTAAATCTCCAGGTCTTTCTTCCAAGGTACCTCTGGGTGGATTCGAGCTACCAAGTACTTAACTGTTTGCACCACCCAAAACTCATTGCCGTCAAGTTGATTTCAGCTCATAATGACCCTATAGGACAGAGCGGAAGTGCCCCACAGGGCTTCCAAGGCTGTAAATCTTTATGAAAGGAGACTGCCACATCTTTCTCCCGTGGAGTAGCTGGTGAGTTCGAATCATTGACCTTATGGCTAGCAGCAGACTGCTTAACCGCTGCACCACTAGGGCTTCTTTGCACCACCCAGAGACTCCTATATAAATATACGTCCTAGAACTAATACGGTGCCCTGCTCATAGCAAGTATTCAGTAAATATTGAGTACAGAAATGAATACGGTCTCAAAATATCAGGGTGCAGGCTGAATGTGGCCCAAAGATGAGTTTATTTTGTCCCACCTAGTTTTTAAAATATTTGAATTCATTATCAGCATTTAAAAATTGGGATATTTCACATAAAAAAATGTAATAGTTTTGTTTGTTTTCCTTAACAAATCTGATCTGCATGGCAACCATTAGTAGGGTCTGAGCACCTACTGACCCCTGGGTGGGACGTGTGTCCCCAATTTTCTACTTCACTCATTGATATTTCCAATATGGACCCTGTAGTCATTTCAAATTCGTGAACCCTTGAAAAACGAGCCCAGACAATTTGTAAAGGAAGGATGCACTCTTCAATTTGTCCATCAGTTTTCCTGTCAGCTCTGTCACCTGGTTACCTGTTAAGAGTTTGAAGGAAATGGAAAGTTTGCAGTCTTTCCTGAGTTCCCTGTGACTAGCCCATATCTGGATATAACACTTCCCCCATGAAGCCTTCCATGGTTTCTCCTGTTTGTGAAACTCTCCCTCTTCTATGCCCTCACAGTAGTGGTATACCTAGGGTACTCTACTGGCCCTGGGTGTGTGGTACCACTGAGCAATTTCTATTAACCCAGTAAGGCTCAACATTCTTCCTCAAGCATGGTAAGGTGTTAATTCAAAGAATTACTGAATTTGGCTTGTGTTTTTGAGCTGATATTATGGTAAAGTTATATAAAAGAGGGTGTCAGATATTTGGATAGGGGTGCAATTTCAGTGCTTGCCATAGGTGCCGTTTTCTGTAGATATACCACTGGCCGTACTGGATTATTAGAAACTGCTCATTGGTGCCACATACCCAAGGCCGGTACAATACCTGTTATACCTGCCATATCCTAGTTACGTCTCTGCCGGTGGCCCACAGCACCTCGTATCACTGATATAGGACCGTTCCCTTCTGTCCCAATATACACACAGCAGTATGCTCTGGCTGAATGTATGGTTCAGCTCTGGCTGGTTACTGCCAGTGTACCCCTATACACCCGCAATGTATCTTGGAGTCTGTTTACCTTTGTTCATACTCATGTGAGTTTTGGGTGAGAAAACAGTGGAGAAAGAGGACCTTTGTTGAAGGTAGGAGGAGAAGGGCAGAAGGGATGGTTCGATATCTGTTCCCAAGGGGTGACTCTATGGTCTAAGTTGAGCCCATTTTGAAGAGAGGGGGCCTAAAGCCAACAGCAGGGTCTGGAGGGGTTCTTGGTAGAACTTTTCTGATGTCCCAGTAGACAAAGAGTGACCAGAGCTGCAAAAGAGTTCCTTCTGGCCTTTACAAAGAACTTTAGCACCTCTCTTCACCTAGAAACCTGGAGTGTTTGGAAGTGGGGAACACAGGACCCTTGGCCTGGGTGGTGAATGTGGTAAGGCTTGCCAAATGGCTTTTCGGGCAGTGTGGATAAGAGGGATCAGGAAAGGAAGAACAGAATAAACGTACAGAGTAAGAAACTGGTTGTAGGCATTTGTGAATCACCCTCTGGAGGCTTCCAAAAGTAAATGGGGACACTTTGCTTCAGTCCTCCTATTACTACAAAGTCATTAGATGTTGATGTATGGGTATTCGCATTCACATCTCTATTCGTTGGGATATAAAATTGGCTTATTTAACAGAAAGACCTAAATAACAAGTTGATTCATATGAAAAGTTGATTTCTCTCTCAGGTAAAAGTCCAGGGAGATGGCCCAGAACTGGTATGGCAGTCCATAATCATCAGAGACCCAGCTTCTCCTATCTGACTGCTCTTCCATCGATAGGTAGCTTCCACCTCATGGTTCTAGATGGTTCCTCCAGCTCCTTCCATCAAGTCTGCATTCCAAGGAGCAGGAAGGAAGAGAAAAGGAAGAGGCAGGAGACAACACTTTTTTTTAAAGGCGTAGCATAGGAGTTGCACTCCCTTTTATATCCCATTAGCCAGAACTTTGATACCGGGGCACCCCTAGCTACAAGGGAAGCTGGGAAATATAGCCTTTAGCTTGGCAATAATGTAATCACCTAAAAGTTCTATCACATTAGAAAAAGGGGAGCATGAACACTGGAGTTCAACTAGAAATCGCTCCCACACTTCTGTCTCCACTAGACTGGAAATTCATGGAAGTCTGGATCTCTGGCCAACCACAATTAGACCAACTATTAGGGTAACGTGTACGCATAGTCAATGGGACATAAACCAGAACTGTATGAAATCCTGCTCTTGCCACTCTGGCCACTATGGGCTGGCCACTGTAGTCAGTGGACAGACCTGTGGTAGAAGCAGACCCTCACAGAATCACTCTCTTCTGTACAATTTACTAGCTGTGTGTCTGAGTAAGTCTGTCTAGACCTGTTTCTTCATCTATTTAGTGTGAATCATGATACCTACAGTCACAGGGCTATGAGGATTAAAGGTATGCATAGTGTCTGGTGCACAGTTAGTGCTCAGAATATGTTTTTAAAAACTAGATCTGTGAGTAGTCCCCAAGGCAACATCAGGGAGGAGTTCCACAGAAAACCTCAGTCTCTCTTGGCAATGCACACAGCTGCTTGTGAGGAAACCAGAATAGTCTGGGGTGGATGACTGCTAGCTTGAGGCAACCCAATTTATTATCCTCTTTGTAAACAACTAAAGAGAAATCTCAGCTAGTAAAATCAGGAGATCACCCACCTGGATGTCCTCACTGATTTATGACAGAGTTCTAAGCATGGACTCTTTGCCAGGGCCCAGGAGAGATACTGGGAATTGTCTTTTCTCATGGCCTAAGGGAACTGGTGGAAAGCAAAGAGCTTTTCAATTAAAGGTCTGCCTGCTCTGCAGAATTCTAATTTTGCAGGAGGTTTGGCCAAGAGGCTCAATGCCTTGGGCTTGCCAGCCTGGGCTAAGGGGTTCTCCAGTTCCAGAGAATAAAGATTCTTGACTCTAGAGCTGTGCTTAGCATGTAGATCCTCAAGGCAGTGGGTTTCTCTCTCTCCCATCTAAATCACTTAGTGTCTTAGCATCGAACATGCAAGCCACCATCCTCCAAGATGTTGTAAAAAAAAAAAATTTTTTTTTTAAGTATGTGGCTTTGAGCATGTCATTTGCAGGAACAAGGGCCATATGGGTAAACACAGTGATATGGGAAGAGCACAGGATTTAAAATCAGACAGATTCTGAACCAAGCCCCATCTCCACAACTTATATGAGAGACTTTGGGCAAGCCTATAACCTCTCAGAAAGCAGAGAATACCAGAAAGATGTTTACCTGTATTTTATTAACTATACAAGTGCATTCGACTCTGTGGATCATAACAAATTATGGACAACATTGCGAAGAATGGGAATTCTAGAACACTTAATTGTGCTCCTGAGGAACCTGTACATAAACCAAGAGGAAGTCATTCAAACAGGACAAAGGGATAGTGCACAGTTTAAACTCAAGAAAGGTGTGCGTCAGGGTTATATCCTTTCACAATACCTATTCAGTCTGTATGCTGAGCAAATAATCCAAGAAGCTGGACTATATGAAGAAGAATCTGGCATCGGGATTGGAGGAAAACTCATTAACAACCTTTGATGTGCAGATGACACAACCTTGCTTGCTGAAAGTGAAGAGGACTTGAAGCACTAACTGATGAAGATCAAAGATCAGTATGAGTTACACCTCAACATAAAGAAAACAAAAACCCTCACAACTGGAGCAATAAGCAACATCATGATAAACAGAGAAAAGATTGAAGTTGTCCAAGATTTCATTTTACTTGGGAAGACAATCAACATCGATGGAAGCAGCAGTCAAGAAATCAAATGATGTATTGTATTGGGCAAATCTGCTGCAAAAGACATCTTTAAAGTGTTCAAAAGCGAAGATGTCACCTTGAGAACCAAGGTGTGCCTGACCCAAGCCATGGTGTTTTCAATCGCCTCATAAGTATGTGAAAAATGGACAATGAATAAGGAAGACAGAAGAATTTACTCCTTTGAATCATGGTATTTGTGAAGAATATTTGAGCCCTGCTCTCCTGCTTACTTGCTGGGGACCTTAAACAAGTTACTCATCTGTCTTAGCCTCAGTTTTCATGTGGGAAAAACAATAGTGTATCAGTTAGCATGCTTTGAGCTGCAAGTAACAAAACAATCCAACTCAAACTTGGTTAAGCAGTAAGGGCATCGATTATCTTATATAGCAGTAAGTCCAGAAAGATTCAGGTTTCAGGGCTGTTTGATTCAGTAGCTCAACCATGCCATTGAGGAAGCTGTTTTTTTCTCTGCCTGCTCTTCATCCACGACTCTGCCCACAGGCCTTAGCGTGGCTTTAGCCATTCCAGGCATCAAAGATGGAGGAAACATTTCTCAGCAGTTCCTCAGGAGACTTCTACTTTCATCTCATTTCCCAGATGAGAGGTACACGTGCCCATCCCTGAACCAACCATGGGGAAGGGGATGGAATCACCCTGAGGTGAATCAAGCCCATTGCTACAGCTGGGAATGGGTTGGAATTCCTGAGGCTACACAGGGGGAACAAACCTCAGGTTCACTTAGGAAAAGTAAGGGCAAAATGGATGCTGGGTGGACAACCAAGAGATTCCTCTGCCAGTACTCCACCGGGGTGGTTGTGAGGGTTAAAGGAAATAAGATAGTGGATGTTTGATAAAAGGTACCTGTTAGTATTACTGTTCTTTTATTTATTTATTTTTCTTTTCTCTTCAAGCTTTCTCTGTCCTGGATTCCCAGGACTCAGATATGTGATCACGGGGACATTCCAAAAATGTGGCAGTTTGTATTCAAGCAGAACTGTGAGGACAAGACCTTTAAGCAGAGCGGATATAAAATCCTTCATGTCACAACCTTATAGAACTCTCCTCTGGATCAACATGGGTCACGGGTGTCCATGCAGTACCCTGTGGGCCTCCTGTCATGGTTGCTGTGTTTGGGAGTGCAAGGCCTGGCAGAAGTCCTCAGAGGTTAGTCTATGGCTGGAAGACTGTGGCCAAGCAGCTGCCTAGCTCTCTGCCTTCATCACTACCACCCAATATGCCCACTTCACTTTATTTGCTATCTCTCTCCAGCAAATGAAGCCAAGTGCATATGGTCTCACTAGCATTTTTGCCAGAGTTATACAGAGCAAAACTGTGAGTGCAGCAAGATACTATTTTGGAAATATTAATCTGATATTGTTTTCATTTGCCTCTAGTCCTTGAATCACATTAGGCTTATTACCCAGAGAAAGAGAAGGTAGTTGCTTCCAAAAAATAGCGAAGATATTGTTTTTCATAATCCATTCTTGGATATTGGGTTCCACATTTGAACATACCAAAGTTTAGAATGCATTATTGCTTACAAGTCCACCTGGTTCAAATGCCTGCTCTTAAGAAGACACATTTCTTATGTTCCCTGTTGGGGGTAAAGGAAAACAGCACCATGTTTTCTCTCCCTGATGAGAAAAGTAATGACGAGTTGCGGTAGCCCTCTCCACCTCCACTAGATTCCTTCACTTCTTTCTCTGGTCTCACTGCTTTTGTTATATTATTCTCTTCACCTGCAAAAGAGTCCTTACTTTCTCTTTGCTTACCATTTTTTCATCCCTTCTTTCAAGACACAGCACAAAATTCACCTTCAGGAAATCTTTCTTGGATAGCCTTGGATTATACAGTCATTTTAGGTACCATTTCAGATTTAGAGGGAAGTTCAAAGGAAGATGTTAGTCTTATAGTTGTTTAGTTCTGCTATATGTATCTACTCCAGGGACAACGTTATTAATTAGTTACTGTCATATGTCTATCAGTTTGTCATACTGTGGTGGCTTGTGTGTTGCTATGATGCTGAAAGCTATGCCACTGGTATTTCAAATACCAGCAGGGTCACCCATGGTGGACAGGTTTCATCAAAGGTGCTAGAATAAGAAAAACTTAGGAAGAAATGGCTGACAATCTACTTCTGCAAATTAGCCAGTGAAACCCTTATGGATCACAACAGAGCATTGATTGACATGTCTTCAGGAGGGATCAGTAGCTAGAGGAGATATCATGTTTGGCGTGGGAGACCCTCAGTGAGATAGATTGCCCTAATAGCCACAATGATGGACTTGGACTTGTCGGTGATCATGAGGAATACACAGGACTGAGCAATGTTTCCTTCTGTTGCTTATGGAGTTGCCAAGAGTCAGAGTGGAGTCAACTGCAGCAATCAATCAATCATCTATCCATCATCTAATTAGACATGCCACTGATATTCAATGGATGTAATTCTACTGGGTACAGAAATGTCGGGTGACTGAAATACAGGTGGTCAGAAATTTGTTGCTTCCTTTTGAAAAGTAGCAAAACCAATCTAGCAACAAACAAAAATTCTATTGACAGGAGGCACTTCCAATCTTTCTCCTGTTGGCAAGTCACTCTGGGAGGATAACCTTTGAAGTTGGTCAACATGGTGATATCACATTTTTCATCTGTATTCTGAACTTGCATGACACTAGTATGTACCATTGGTTATGGTCCACGTTGGTCTAGTTCTATGGTTTAGAGCAAAACCTAACACTTGTGGGGGAGAAAAAGCAGCATTGGTGAAGGCAAGGCTATATGCAGAACACATTCTTTTGTTGGTCCCAAAAGCCCCTGTCACAGATTTATTAGCTTCTTATTGGGGCCTCCAGTTAGACAAAGTTAAGGAATATTTGTTACTCAACAAATAATCCCCAAAATCAAACCTACGTGGTTGAGTCAATTCTGACTCATGGTGCCTCAGTGTGTTATAGAGTAGAACTGTTCCACAGGATTTTCTTGGCTATAATCTTTAAGGAAGTACATTGCCATACCTTTTTTCTGCAGTACCGTTGAGTGGGTTTGAACCATCAACTTTTAGGTTAGTAGTCCAGCACAAACCGTTTGCATCACCCAGGGTCCTACTCAATAAATAACTGCTATCTTATAAATGAAGGAGCCCTGGTAGCACAGTGGTTAAGCTCCTAGCTGCTAACTAAAAGGTTGATGGTTTGAGCCCATCAGCCACTGTGGGAGAAAGATGTGGCAGCCTGCTTCTGTAAAGATTTACACCATTGAAAACCCTATAGGGCAGTTCTATTCTGTGGCACAGGGTAGCTATGAGTGGGGTTTGGTGTTTTTTTTTTTTTTAGTTTATCGTATAAATTTGACTTAGCCAAGTCTCTAGATCTTTTCTGTATTCTCAAAAATAGACAAAGATTCCATAAAAATTGAAACAAGAGAGGCAGGGCCAAGACGGCGGAATAGACAGACACTTCTGGAGAGCCTTCTTCCAACAAAGACCCCAAAAAACAAGTGAAACGAGTATGTTTATAACAAGCTAGGAGCCCTGAACAATCAGAGGCAAAGTTAGAAAAAGAACTGAGGGGCGGGGGAGAAGGAGACGATTCAGAAGCAGAGAGGGGTTACCAGACCTGAATCGCCAGGAGCCTTCAGGAACCATTCCTGGGAGCGGTTACAGTGGGCTGGTACTAGCATTCAGCTGCAGTTTCCTCAGGGACAAGCAGCCATCCGCACAACCTACTCACACCTCTGGAACCAGAAAAGAATGGCGCTCTCCACAAAAGCTAAGTACTTGTGTATATTTTACAGTGCCCCCCACCCCCAAACTGGCTTCACTGGCTGTTGATTTCCCTGGGCCAGAGATAGACCCTGTTGAGCACCTAGAGTCATCCTCCCAGCCTTGGAGAAGGAATAAATTCACAATTGGGGGAAAAGAAAATTTGCCTGCTCCACTGACCAGGGGAGCTCAGGACGGAAGTGTCCCCTGTCAAGGCATAAATGGTCTGTGGAATATGAGTGCCTTTCCTCCTACATGGACCTGTGTGGTCCTATTTCAGGAGAACAGGCCCTTGTTTGCAGAGTACAACTGTTTCAGCTGTGTGGTGGAGAGGTGGGTGTTTGATGTTTGACATCACTTTGCCTAAACAAGGTCCTCACCTATCCACATCAGGGGCCTAAGGACTGGTGGCTCCGCTCAGGCCACTCAGCCACCCACAACAGAGGTCCAAAGATAACTGGTACCTCCCAGTCCTTACAACCAAAAACATTGGGTGCCTATGGTCAGTCTGCAGAACCCACCCACCTGTATGCTCTAGGGAAGAGGGACATGCTTTCCTCAGAGACACTTGGAGGACAATTTTCAGCCCCCAGCCTTGTTCAGAGCATGACTCTCCTGCTGCAACCAGATACTGGTACCTACACCAATCACCCCTGCCCATTTAAACTGTAGGACAGAGCCCGTATCACACACTTGATGATCAGCTACCTGGACACCTGAACTGAATTCATACAAGAAAAGTGAATAGACTTCTAGACTGATACACTGGATAATAGCTCCAGCCATCTGTGGACAGGACGTCAGAGCTCCGAAGGTGAAAATAATTAAGCTAGCTCATTCAAGCAACCCATTTGGGCATATCAAAACAAAACAAAGCAAGAAGCTACAATACAGTAAGCAAACATGAAATAAACTAATACAATAACTTATAGATGGCTCAGAGACAACTGTCAATACCAAGTTACATAAAGAAACAGACCATGATTGCCTCAACAAGCTCTCAAAACAAAGAATCAAGGGATCTTCTAGATGAAAGTGCCTTCCTGGAATTACCGGATGCAGAATCCAAAAGATTAATATACAGAACTCTTCAAAACATCAGGAAGGAAATCAGGCAATACGCAGAACAAGCCGAGGAACATACAGATAAAGCAGTTGAAGAAATTAAAAAGATTATTCAAGAACATAATGAAAAATTTAATAAGCTAGAAAAATCCATAGACAGACAGTAATCAGAAATTCAAAAGATTAACAATAAAATTACAGAATTAGACAACTCCATCGAAAGTCAAAGAAGCAGAATTGAGCAAGTGGAAAGCAGAATTTTTGAACTTGAAGGTAAAGCACTTGGCACCAGTATATTTGAAGAAAAATCAAATAAAAGAATTAAAAAAATGAAGAAACCTTAAGAATCATGTGGGTCTGTACCAAGAGAAATAACCTACAAGTGATTGGAACACTACAACAGGGAGGGATAACAGAAAATACAGAGAGAATTGTTGAAGATTTGTTGGCAGAAAACTTCCAAGAAATCATAAAAGATGAGAAGATATCTATCCAAGATTCTTATCAAACTCCACATAAGGTAGATTTTAAAAGAAAGTCACCAAGACATATTATAATCATTCTTGCCAAAATCAAAGATAAAGAGAGAATTTTAAGAGCAGCTAGGGATAAACGAAGAGTCACCTACAAAGGAGAGTCAATAAGAATAAGCTCAGACTACTTGGCAGAAACCGTGCAGGCAAGAAGGCAATGAGATGACTTATATAAAGCATTAAAGGAAAAATATTGGCAGCCAAGAATCATATATCCAGCAAAACTGTCTCACAAATATGAAGGTGAAGTTAGGATATTTCCAGATAAACAGAAGTTTAAGGAATTTGTAAAAACCAAACCAAAACTACAAGAAATACTAAAGGCAGTTCTTTGGTTAGAAAATCAATAATATCAGGCATCAGCCCAAGACTAGAACGCAGGACAGAGCAATCAGATATCAACTCAGACAGACAGGGAGATCACAAAAATAAATCAAGATAAAAAAATGCTCAAAACAGGGAAACGGTGATATTACTATGTAAAAGAAGATAACATTAAAACAATAAAGAGGGACTAAGAAATGTAGTCATAGATTTTTCATATGGAGAGGAAGACAAGGCGATACAAAGAAATAAAAGTTAGGTTTAAATTTAGAAAAATATGGGTAAATATTAAGGTAACCACAAAAGAGACAAACTATCCTACACATCAAAATAAAATGCAAGAAAAAAATAGAGACTCAGCAGAAACAAAATCAACATCAATGAATATGAGGAAAAGACAATATATAAACTACTCAGCACAAAAAATTAAGTGGGAAAAAGAAACTGTTAACAACACACACAAACAGACATCAAAATGATAGCACTAAATTCATACCTATCCATAATTACCCTGAATGTAAATGGACTAAATGCACCAATAAAGAGACACAGAGTGGCAGAATGGATAAGAAAACACAATCTGTCTATATGCTGCCTACAAGAGACACACCTTAGGCTTAGAGACACAAACAAACTAAAACTCAAAAGATGGAAAGAAATATATCAAGCAAACAACAACAACAAAAAAAGCAGGAGTGGCAATGTTAATTTCTGACAAAATAGAATTTAAAGTTAAATCCATCCTAAAGGATAAGGAAGGACACTATATAATGATTAAAGGGACAATATACCAGGAGAATATAACCATATTAATTATTTATGCACCCAATGACAGGGCTGCAAGAAACATAAAACAAACGCTAACAGCACTGAAAAGTGAGATAGACAGCTCTGCAATAATAGTAGGAGACTTCAACACACCACTTTCGGTGAAGGACAGGACATCCAGAAGAAGCTCAGTAAAGACACAGAAGATCTAAGTGCCACAATTAACTAACTTGACCTCATGGACATATACAGAACACTCTACCCAACAGCAGCCAAGTGTACTTTCTTTTCCAACACACATGGAACATTCTCTAGAACAGAACACATATTACATCATAAAGCAACCCTTAGCAGAGTCTAAAACGTTGACATATTACATAGCATCTTCTATGACCATAGCCCATAAAAGTAGAAATCAGTAAAAGGAAAAGCAGGGAAAAGAAATCAAACGCTTGGAAACTGAACAATACTCTGCTCAAAAATGACTGGATTATAGAAGACATTAAGGATGGAATAAAGAAATTCATAGAATCCAATGAGAATGAAAACACTTCCTGTCAGAACCTTTTGGACACATCAAAAGTAGTGCTCAGAGGTCAATTTACATCAATAAATGCACACATCCAAAAAGAAGATAGGGCCAAAATCAAAGAATTATCCTTACAGCTTGAACAAATAGAAAGAGAGCAACAAAAGAAACCTTCAGGCACCAGAAGAAAGCAAATAATAAAAATTAGAGCAGAAATAAATGAAATAGAAAACAGAAAAACAATGGAAAGAATTAACAAGACCAAAAGCTGGCTCTTTGAAAAAATTAACAAAATTAATAAACCATTGGCCAAACTGACAAAAGAAAAACAGGAAATGAAGCAAATAATCCATACAAGAAATAAGATGGGCAATATTACAACAGACCCAACTGAAATTAAAAGGATCATATCAGATTACTGGAAACCTGGTGACGTAGTGGTTAAGTGCTATGGCTGCTAATCAAAGGGTCAGCAGTTTGAATCCACCAGGAGCTCCTTGGAAACTCTATGGGGCAGTTCTACTCTGTCCTATAGGGTCGCTATGAGTCAGAATCGACTCGATGGCACTCGGTTTGTTTTGGTTATATCATATTACTATAAAAAATTGTACTCTAACAAATTTGAGAACCTAGAAGAAATGTGAATTCCTAGAAACACATTACCTACCTAAACTAACACAAACAGGCAGAACAACTAAATAGGCTCATAATGAAGGTAGAAATTGAAAAGGTAATCAAAAAACTCCCCACAAAAAAAGAGCCCTGGCCCAGACATATTCTCTGCAGAGTTCTACCAAACTTTCAGAGAAGAGTTACCACCACTACTACTAAAGATATTTCAGAGCATAGAAAAGGACAGAACATTCCCAAACTCATTCTATGAAGCCAGCATATCCGTGATACCAAAACCAGGTAAAGACACCACAAAAAAAGAAAATCACACACCTATATCCCTCATGAACTTAGATGTAAAAATCCTCAACAAAATTCTAGCCAACAGAATTCAACAACATACCAAAAAAAGAATTCACCGTGACCAAGTGGATTTATACCAGGTATGCAGGGATGGTTCAACATTAGAAAAAACAATTAACGTAATCTGTCATATAAACAAAACAAAAGAATCACATGATTTTATTAGTTGATGCAGAAAAGGCTTTTGACAGAGTTCAACACTCATTCATGACAAAACTCTCAGCAAAATAGGAACAGAAGGAATATTCCTCAGCATAGTAAAGGGCATTTATATAAAGCCAAGAGCCAACATCATCCTAAATGGAGACAGTCTGAAAGCATTCCCCTTGAGAACAGGAACCAGACAAGGATGCCCTTTATCACCATTCTTATTCAACATTATGCTGGAGATCCTAGCCAGAGCAATTAGGCTACATAAAGAAATAAAATGTATCCAGATTGGCAAGGAAGAAGTAAAAGTATCTCTGTTTGCAGATGACATGATCTTATACACAGAAAACTCTAAGGAATCCTCAAGAAAACTACTGAAACTAATAGAAGAGTTCAGCAGAGGATCAGGATACAAGATAAACACACAAAAATCAGTTGGATTCCTCAAGAGACCTACATAAGTGGAAAAACATACCTTGCTCATGGATAGGAAGACTTAATATTGTAAAAATGTCTATTCTACCAAAAGCGATCTATAGATTTAAGGCAATTTCGATCCAAATTCCAACAACATTTTCTAATGAGATGGAGAAAGGGAGAGAGGTCCCGGATAAGTAAAGCATTACTGAAAAAGAAGAACAAAGTGGGAGGCCTCACTCTACCTGATTTTAGAACCTATTATACCGCCACAGTAGTCAAAACAGCCTCCGGTGGCGTAGTGGTTAAGTGCTATGGCTGCTAACCAAAGGGTCAGCAGTTTGAATCCACCAGGCGCTCCTTGGAAACTCTGTGGGGCAGTTCTACTCCGTCCTATAGAGTCGCTATGAGTCAGAATCGACTTGAGGGCACTGGGTTGGGACCGGTACAACAACAGATACATATACCAATGGAACAGAATTGAGAGTCCAGACATAAATCCATCCACATATGAGCAGTTGGTATTTGACGAAGGCCCCAAATCAGATAAATGGAGAAAAGACAATCTTTTTAACAAATGTTGCTGGCATAACTGGATATCCACCTGCAAAAAAAAAAAAATATGAAACAAGGCCCATTCCTCACACCATGCACAAAAACTAACTCAAAATGGATCAAAGACCTAAATATAAAATCTAAAACGATAAAGATCATGGAAGAAAAAATAGGGACAACATTAGGAGCCCTAATACATGCCATAAACAGCATACAAAACATTACTAACAATGTGGAAGAAGAATTAGATAACTGGGAGCTCCTAAAAATCAAACGCCTATGCTCATCCAAAGACTTCACCAAAAGAGTAAAAACACTACCTACGGACTGGGAAAAAGTTTTTAGCTATGACATTTCCGATCAGAATCTGATCTCTAAAATCTACATGATACTGCAAAAACTCAACAACAAAAAGACAAATAACCCAATTTAGAAATGGGCAAAAGATATGAACAGACACTTCACTAGACATTCAGGTAGCCTACAGATACATGAGGAAATGCTCACGATCATTAGCCATTAGAGAAATGCAAATCAAAACCACAATGAGATTCCATTTCACGCCAACAAGGCTGGCATAAATCCACAAAATACAAAATAATAAATGTTGGAGAGGTTGCAGAGAGACTGAAACACTTACACACTGCTGGTGGGAATGTAAATTGGTATAACCACTTTGGAAATTGATTTGGTGCTTCCTCAAAAAGTTAGAAATAGAACTACCACACGATCCAGCAATCCCACTTCTTGGAATATATCCTAGACAAATAAGAGCCTTTACACGAACAGATATATGCACACCCAAGTTCATTGCAGCACTGTTTACAATAGCAAAAAGGTGGAAGCAACCAAGTTTCCTGCCAATAAATGAATGGATAAATAAATTATGGTATATTCACACGATGGAATACTACACATCGATAAAGAGCAGTGGTGAGTCTGTGAAACATTTCATAACATGGAGGAATCTGGAAAACATTATGTTGAGTGAAATTAGTCAGTTGCAAAAGGGCAAATATTGTAAAAGACCACTATTATAAGAACTCGAGAAATAGTTTAAACAAAGAAAATATTCTTTGATGGTTACAAGGGGGGAGGGAGGGAGAGAGGAAGAATGGTATTCACTAATTAGATAGTAGATAAGAACTACTTTAGGTGAGGGGAAAGACAACACACAATACAGGAGAAGTCAGCACAACTGGACTAAACGAAAACCAAAGAAGTTTTCTGAATAAACTGAATGCTTGGAAGGCCAGCGTAGCAGGGGCAGGGGTTTAGGGACCATGGTTTTAGGGGACATCAAAGTCAATTGGCATAATAAACTCTATTAAGGAAACATTCTGCACCCCACTGTGGAGAGTGGCTAGCAAGCGGAGATCTAAGATGCATCAGTTGGTCTCAACCCACCTGGAGCAAAGGAGAATGAAGAACACCAAAGACACAGGGTAATTATGAGCCCAAGAGACAGAAATGGCCACATAAACCAGAGACTACATCAGTCTGAGACCAGAACTAGATGGTGTCGGGCTATAACCGATGACTGCCCTGACAGAGAACACAACAGAGAACCCCTGAGGGAGCAGGAAAGCAGTGGGATGCAGACCCTAAATTCTCATAAGACCAAACTTAATGGTCTGACTGAGACTAGAAGGACGCCGGTGGTCATGGTCCCCAGACCTTCTGTTGGCCCAGGACAGGAACCATTCCCGAAGCCAACTCTTCAGACATGGATTGGACTGGACAATGGGTTGGAGAGGGATGCTGGTGAGGAGTGCGCTTCTTGGATTAGGTGGATACCTGAGACTATGTTGGCATCTCCTATCTGGAGGGGAGATAAGAGGGCAGAGGGGGTCAGAAGCTGGCAGAATAGACACAAAAGGAGAGAGTGGAGGGAAGGAGTAGGCTATCTCATTGAGGGGAGAGCAATTAGGAGGATATAGCAAGGTGTTTATAAATTTTTGTATGAGAGAATGCCTTGAAATGTAAACTTTCACTTAAAGCACAATAAAAATTAAAAAAAAAAATTGAAACAAGTCACCACCCATTTCTAAACCTTGTATCAAATATACATTACATTAATTTGATTAATTCACAGGGTTTACTCCCCAAATCCAAAGGGGCAGAGAACTCATCTTAGAACAGCTGAAATCGTGAGACCCTGAAGTTACGGACTTTTGACTGAGGGCTTCTCCCCAAAACTTTAGTAACCAGGCTAGGAATTTTGGATTGAGTCCCCTCTTTTAAAAAGACTTCATTTGTCATGCCTGCAGGATTTTCCAAACCTTCACCCATCTGCTGGGATTTTTCTATTTAAAGTATTTTAAGGTTAGTTTTCTACTAGTCAAACCACTTATAGGGATGTGTCTTTTTCAAATTTCAGCCTTTTAGGTTTCTTTTTCTGTATACCTTTTACAAAGAAGTACCCTTTTTCAGAAGTCCCTAGGTGTACAAATGGTTAACACACTTGGCTGCTAACTGAAAAGTTGGTGGTTTGAGTCTACCCAGAGGAGCCTCGGAAGAAAGGCTTGGTGATCGATTCCTGAAAAATCAGCCATTGAAAACGTCGTGAAGCACTGCTCTTCTCTGGCATACACAGGGTCGCCTCGAGTCGGAAACAACTTGACGTTTGCGTTTTTTAAATTTCAATTCTGTGATCATTGCCAGTTCCTTACTGAAGCATTTTACTTAATTAATAATCACTATCTTTCTGTCACGTGGGTAGTAACCATTTTATCATCTCCAATATGGACAGTCTTGGAAGTAGTTAAGTCTTAAAATACTGCTTCATGAATAATTCAACAGAACTTGATTCTTTTATTGAGTATAGATCAGCATACTTTACAAGAGAATAATATAAATTATTTCTTGCAGTCTCTTCTAAAGGTGCACATCAGGGCCCTCAATCAAGTGACCTTTTCCTCTTATCCAACCGCTGCTAAGGGAGAGGAAATGGGCCATGACAACTAGTATAAGGTTTTCATTTGCAAGTTTCTCTTACTGGAGTGAAATGCTGACTCATTGTTAAAAATAATCGTGTATTTTCGGTATAGAGATTCTGGGATTCAGTGCTCTGTTGAAATGCCAGAAAACAGGCAGGAATCAACTGGATTTCAACAACTACCTGGTAGGCCTGTATGTTGAACTGAGACCATCTTAAATTGCAGAAGAAACATGAGAAATAGTATAATAAGAAAAAACATGGTGTCATTTGGAAAATAATTCTCCCCATCTAAATTATATTATTCTTTCTCAAAGCACACTATTTTTCTCTATCAGAGCATTAATAAGCATTTTAATGATGTAACCATCAGGAAAGGAGCCCTGGTGGGTCGAAGGATAATAGCACTCTCCCGCTAACTGATAGTTTGGGTGTTAGAACACACCTAGTGTCTCGTTGGGAGAAAGACCTGGTGATCTGCTCCCTGCAAGATTACAGTTTAGGAAACCCTATGGAGCAGTTCTACTCTGTCACATGGGGCCGCTATGAGTTGAAATTGACTTGACAGCACCTAACAACAACAACCATTAGGAAGCTATAAGAGTGTTTTATTTATCTAGTGCTGCTGTAACAGGAATACCATGACTGGGTAGTTTTAACAAACAAATTTATTTTCTCACAGTTTAGGAGGCTAGAAGTCCAAATTCATAGTGCCAGCTCTAAGGGAAGGCTTTTTTTTCTGTTGGCTCTGAAGGAAGGCCCTGACCTCTTCTGCTTCTGGGTGATCTTCATGTGTCTCGGTATGTATCCTCCCCGTCTCCCCTTGTTTTCTTGTATTTAATCTTTTTTATACCTCAAAAGAGGCTGACTCAAGACACACCCAACACTAATTCTGTCTCATCAACATAATAAGGGCATCCCATTCCAGAATGAGATTATAGCCATAGGCGTAGAGGTTAAAGATTTATAACACATAGTTTTGGGCAACACAGTTCAATCCATACATTCCATCCTTTGGCCTCCCAAAATTCATGTCCTCACCACATGTAAACCACATTCACTCCATCACATCATCCCAAAAGTCTTAAATCAACTCCAAATCTGAAATCTCATCCTCTGAATCATGTAAATGAAATATGGGTATATTCCATCTTGGGCAAAATTCCTCTTCATCTGTGAACCTGTGAAAGCTAGAGTAAAAGTTATCTGTTTCCAAAGTACAAGGGTGGAATAAGCACAGGCAGACATTTCCATTACAAATGGGAGAAACTGGAGGGAAAAAAGGGATAACAGGAACCAAACAATGCCAACACCCAGCAGAACAGTATACATTAGCTCTAAAGTCCTGAAAATAATCCTGTATTCTCTGAGACCATCTGGGCACTGGCCCTGCCCTCCAGACTATGGGTGTTGATCATGCCCTCTGAATTCTGGGTGGAGGCCCCTTGGCCCTAGGATTCAGCTCTGCTTTCCAGGCTCACTGGGATGGCAACACTTATCTCTTGGCTTTGGGCAGCCCCATTCTCCTAGTCCATCTGAGTGGCAACCCCACCTTCTCAGCCCTAGCAGACCCTGTTCTTCTGCCCCTTGGGCATGGCAACCACATCCGCTCAACTTTGGGCAGCAGCCTCATCCCCTTGGCATACCTTAATGGCAGCCCACACTCCAGTACTGAGTTGGCAAAGTTCCAACTCTTTGAAACCTAGAAGGCCATGGCCCACCCTTTGAGATCCAGGAGAACATGGTCCCACCCTTTGAAGCTGGGAAGGCCCTGCTTCCTGTGGTGCTCTTTCCAACAGTTCTGTTGATCTCCAAGCTGCTCCAGGGTGCTCCTTTTCTCTTCTTGAAGGACAACAGATGCAGCTCTTTTGGCCTGTTTCCTGCCTGTAGAATTCCAAGAGGCAGACAGTGTTCTTTCCTTTTGTTCTTTCTCTGTCCCCTTCAGTCTAAGCTGAGGGGTTATCTGCTGTGGTAGTTGGTTAGACCCATCAGTGACAGGCTTAATCTCTTTAACAAAAGATTTTGTAGTCATGTCCTTGGTGAATATTCTAGGACATGTGTCCTTAGTTGTACAACAGAATTTTCCAAATATTTAAGTTCTTTTTTGTTTGCACAGTTCATTTTTAAGTCCATCTCTTTCCTCTCGCATTTTACTATGAGCAACAAGGAAAAACCATGTGGCCCCTTTAAGATCTTGCTTAGAAATCTCATCAGCCAGATATCCAAGTTCATCACTTACAAGTTCTACCATTCACCAAAATTTGAACATAATTCAGACAAGTTTTTTCTGCTGCATAAAAAGCATCACCCTTCTTCCATTGTCCAATCACATTCATCATTTTCTTTTGAAGTCTCACCAGAAGCACATGTAATACCCACATTTCTAGCAACACTCTGTATTCTCTAAGACGATAGAGACTCTCTCTATAGCTTTCCTTTCTTCTGAGCCCTCACCAGAATGGCCTTTGACATCCATAATTCTATCAACAGTCTCTTCAAAGGAATCTAGGCTTTCACTACTAGGCACCTTAAAACTCTTCCAGCCTCTACCCATTACCCAGTTCTAAAACTGCTTCCACATTCTAGGTATCTGTTAGAGCAGCACCCCATTCTTTCAGTACCAAGCTCTGTCTCAGTTATCTAGTGCTACTATAACAGAAATACCACAAGTGGGTGGCTGTAACAAACAGAAACTTATTTTCTCACAATTTAGGAGCCTAGAAGTCTGAATTCAGAGTGCTGGATCTAGGGGAAGGCTTTCTTTCTCTTTGGGCTCTGGAGGAAGGTCCTTGTCTTTTCTGGGCTTCTACCCCTAGGTGATCTTCACGTGACTTGGCATGTGTCTTCCCCCATCTCCCCTTGCTAGCTTGCATTTAATCTCTTTTTATATCTCAAAAGAGATTGACTCAAGATACACCCTATACCAATCCTGTCTCATTAATGTAACAAAGACAACCCATTCCCAAATGGGATTATAGCCACAGGGATAGAGGTTAGGATTTACAACACATAGTTTTGGGAGACATAGTTCAATCTGCAACAGTACGTAAGGATGAACTGATAACACACAGTCTAACCCAGCAGCCAGTTAATGCTCACTACATATTCCTGCCCTTTTGCTGTCTTCTTGCTTATTCTGTTGCCACTTTCGTCTTCACATCCAGTTTATTTGCCTTGTAAAAAAAAAAAAAACTTGTAAAAACAGTGAGAGTGAGCTGCCACAGTGAACCAAAAGCAGGCCAGAAATATGAAGAGTCTCTGAGAGCAAGTCCTGGCAGCCCAGTTGCTGTTGGCTCCAGGGAGTGACAGGAAACAGGCAGGACCAGTGGCTTCCATATATCCTCCTGTGCCATCTTGTTGACGTTTCTCTGAGTGAACACTTCATTATCTGAGCTCTCTCAAAACATAGTATCTCTCTGTCTCAAATGCTTCTCAGGTATCCTTGAGCCTGTGCCTCACTACATGAAAACCCAAACCCACTGTTCTCACGTCAATTCCAACTCAGTGCAACCCCGTAAGGTTTCCAAGGCTATAAACCCTCTGCAGAAACTGACTGCCACATCTTTCTCCCATGGAGCCGCTGGTGGTTTCGAACTGCCAACATTTTGGCTAGCAGTCGATCACTTTAACCACTACACCACCAGGGTTTCTTCTTACTACATGAAGTCTTCCTGATATTCCACAAATAATTTTTGGATGTCTAAACCCCACTAATAGCTAAGGCTTTGGTCTGTGAAGTAAATCTGGATTGTGCCATGACTCTGGAGAATTCTACCACAGTGGATATTTTCCGAGCTCTGTCTGGAATATATATATATATATATATATATATATATATATATATATATATATATATATAAAACTTTAGAAATGGAATATACACTTATTTCATAAAATTGCATAAAAATTAAATCAACAAGTACAAAGAAGAGAACAAGAAACACTCATAGTCCCACCTGCCCAATTAATACGTTGGTTCATTTCCTCTCAAATCTTTTTGTCTCACCCCCAGAAAATTCAAACAGCTCAAACTATTTTATAATTCATTTTTCCCATTTAATAATATTCAGTGAGCATTTTTCCATGTCTGGAAATATGCTGCTAACTCTAATATAACAGCATAGTATCCCACTGTGCGGGGACAGCTACTTTTACGTTTAAGTAAGAACAAGCTGAATTTGGTAAGCGGTGTATGTTCTCCAACTTCAAATTAAGGCAGGTGTTGAAACAACTGGCTGGAAATTTTTCTAACGGTTGTCTTCCTAACGGTATATTAAAGAGTTGGTTTCGTTACTTTTTCCCTGAGATAGATAACTTTTTTTCCTTATTTCATTAATTGGTCAACAGCTCTGCAGTTCTTTGGATAGAGCCTAGATGTCTCTGAAAAGCTAAATAAAAATATTAGATAAATATTTGGTATAGGTTCTTCGTGCTGACAGTCAGAGCTGTCTGCTTTGTGCCCCTTTGGCATGGCTGGCGTGGAGGTACCAACTGGAATCTTTAGGCCTTGTTTACGGCCATTCACCACGTGACTTCATTAGACTGGGCAAGAGTCATGGGGAAGGTGCAGGGGCCACACATCACCTGCTGTTCTTTGGAGTGCTTTCTTCTTGGACAGACTTTTTTATCTTATCACTGACACAATTCTTTGTCATTTTTAAGGAGACTTCCTGGCAGTAGTATTTAGAGGTAGTTCCTTTCTTGCTTATCTTTCTTGTTCTATTTTTTGGTGTGTAGGACAGTGTTTCCTTGCTTACCACAGTATTCTGAGGCTGTTGAGGGGAACGGGAGAGAAAACAGAACAGGCAGGCTTTTTGCTAGAGCTTTGGGCACTTCAAGACCATCACAAAAATCATCTTTGTGCTGTTAATTTCCAGCGAGTCAACTCTGACTCATGGAAATTAAGAACAACTCACATTGCCTGTTCCTGTGCCGTTTCATGATTATCGGCGTGTTTGAATCCATCGTTGCTGCTGTTGTGTCAATCCATTTTATTGAGTGTTTCCCTCCTTTTCCTTGGCCCTCTACTTTACCAAACATGATGTCCTTTTTTAGCAATTGGTTTTCCTGATGACGTATCCAAAGTAAGTGAGCCAAAGTCTCACCATCCTCACTCCTAAGGAGCATTCTGGTTGTATTTCTTCTACGACTTTTCTTTACAAGGAGTAAAATGGGACTGAGAATGGCTGTGCTGCCTGTGCCACACACCTGTAAGAGACAGCTTCAGGGTCCACTGCCCTATGGGGTGAGACTACATCTATGCAGAGGGTATATTTTGTGAGCTCATCCTGTCATTTACCGGCAGGCCCACGGGTTCTCATCTCCCCGAACTTGCCAAGTCAGCACCACATTTGTGGAGAGCGCCTCTGAAAGAGCAGAGCCCCAGCTTCCCTGGAGCCCTCTCCTCTTAATCTTAACCCCAAAGACAGATCCCAGATTGGGGTTTGCGAGGAGCAGCCTCTGACGGTGGGTACTCCATTTCTGCTAAAGAGCTTTGAGTCGCTAAAGTCCTTAGACTTCTTGTCAAGAAATAGATGAGTTGGCACTGGGAACAGAGCCCACAGTCAGAGAAAAGAGAGAAACGGATAACTTCAGAGCCAGAGGACCGGAGACGGGGTGGGGAGGCTCTGGAGCTAGACTTCCGCCAGAGTCCTACCCCGTGTACTCACCACACCCCATCTGGGATGTGGGTTAGCTCCAGTATCTCCAGCTGGTCTTCGCACTGGCTGGGGGATCTTGCCCTCCCTCTGCATTCTAACCTTCCTTCTGGTTTTTCTCATCTCACAGGGTCTTGCCCTTGACTAAAATTTCCCCTAAGTTCTAGTGATATTTCAGCAATTGACCCATGACTCTTGCCCAAGTTTTGACTGCTTCATACTTGGCTTCTTTCTCTGGCATTTCCACTTTTTCTGACTTTCCCCGCCTTCCCGAACTACAAGCCCATCTCCAGGAGGTGTCCTCCACCTCCCACAGAGATGTCTATCTGCATAGACACCTGACTGTCTGCTGCCCTCTACTCCTCTCAAATCATGCTGCAACGCCTGGTTGCAGAGTTAACTCGTGGTAGGCTGGACCCTATCGGTAGAGACAAAGGAGAATGCAGTGCCCTGTGCTTCCCAGTAGATTTGCTTAAAACCACCACGTTGGCCCGAGACGACAGCATCATGGGGCCTTGGGACCTTCCTGCACACCTGCTCCATAAGCACTGTGTAAGGATTGATTTTTTTCCAGATTAAGAGTAGGAAGAAAGGCCTGGTGATCTACGTCTGAAAATCAGCATGTGAAAACCCTATGGATCACAATGGTCTAATCTCATTATGCATAGAGTCAGCATGAGTCGGGGGCAACTCAAGCACAGCTAATAATGACCACAACAAGGTTGAATTACCCCACAATGACTTGTCTTTTCAATGCAAGCATTTGGATGACAGAAATAGAAGCGTAGAAGGAATGAGTAATTGTGTGAGCATAATCTTCTCTCTGAATAACAGAAATACACTGGATTATGTCTGATCTCCTTTTCCTGTATTGGCTTTTTTCCAGAGGGAGACCATTACAGAGAAGCAAGAGAAGAGTCCTTCATGCTTTACATTTGTTATTTAGGATTAATTATTGAGAAGTGCTACATTCATTGAGTGGACAATCACTGTAATTACGCGAACTGTAGTGCTCCTCAAACCAAATGATCCAGAGTCTCCCACAAGAGAAGCATGGGAAGCTTTGAAGCACCAAATTAAAATGAGGTTCCTTCCATGATCTCAATGAGAATTAATGGGCAAAGTCTCCAGCTCCATCAATAGTAAGAAATCACCCACTTAATTATGTCAGCCAGTGAGAGAAGTGTCCTTTCTTCCACAAATATGCATCACATTTTGTGCTCTGATCACTGTGGGAGGAGAAAATGGGATGTCTGACAAATGTCCTGTCAGCTGTGCAGTGCACCAGAAGTTGTGAGAGAATCATTTTTGGTCGTTCACAAATTAATCTTTAGAAATAATAAAAACACAGGATTGCCAACCTCATGAAGAAACATTTATTTTAGCCAATAAAGAATGATGTAAATTATCTCGAGTTCAGATTCTGGGTCAGACAGACTCCACTACCTATTGACTTGGCACACCTATTTCATCTTGTTTGGAGGATTAAAAGGAATGATGTATATAAAGCGAGTTGCACAGTGACAGACATAGTAAACGCTCAAAAAAGTATGAGTCCAGGCAATTGTATTAGTTTCCCATTGCTGCTGTAACAAATTACCACAAATTTAGTGGCTTAAAACAACAGAAATTTATTGTTTTACAGTTCTGGAGGTCAGAAGTCCTAAGATCAAGGTGCCCTTCCGGAGGATCTAGGAGAAAATCTATTTCTTTGCCTTTTCCAGCTTCAAGAGGACACTCACATTCCTGGGCTCATGACCCCACATCACTCCAACCTCTGTTTCCATCGTCACGTCTTCTTCTGTGCTTCTCATGCCTCCCTCTTTCACTTATCAGGACTCTTGTCATGACATGGGACACGCTTGGATCATTCAGGATAATCTCCCCCAAGCCCTGGTGGCGTAGTGGTTAAGAGTTCAGCTGCTAACCAAAAGGTCGGCGGTTCGAATCCACCATGCACTCCTTGGAAACTCTATGGGGCAGTTCTACTCTGTCCTATACGGTCACTATGAGTTAGAATCAACTCGATGGCAACGGGTTTGGTTTTTAACTCAGTCACACCTGCAAAGTTTCTTTTGCCACATAAGGTAACATATTCACAGGTTCTGGGGATTAGAACGTGGACAAATTTGGTGGCCATTATTCTATTGGGTCACTATGAGTTAGAATCGACTCAGTGGCAATGGTATTCTCCACAGCACAGCCACTTGTTTCATTCTTGGGTCTTTGTCAGACCATTTGGCAACAGAGGGAGACTGGGTAATCACTCAGATAAAATGTTGGTTGGAAATGTATAAAGGTGTAAGAGCTTTCAGGTTTGAGAGCAGAGATGTACAGTCATTAGTGGCAGTAGGTTGACCACGTAATCCAAAGCAGTGTTTTCCAAACTGCAGAAATAAGGGAACAATGAGGGTGAGCAGAGAGGTTCAGAATAAAGCTTTTTAGATTTGTATAACAGTCACCGGCTTGGAAGTGCTGAAAAGGTGAAGTGATGGGCTTGACTTCAAAGTTGGATGACTCTTGGTCAGGTTGCTTTAGGGCAAGTTGTTCAATGAGAGATGATGAAATCATCAGTGCTGACCCTGTTCCTGTCACATGGAACTCTCATGCTCTTCCATATTGTCAAGAGGCTGCAACCATCGGAGGAGCCAATCAAAATAATTT
This sequence comes from Loxodonta africana, assembly GCF_030014295.1. Taxonomy (NCBI): domain Eukaryota; kingdom Metazoa; phylum Chordata; class Mammalia; order Proboscidea; family Elephantidae; genus Loxodonta; species Loxodonta africana. The sequence goes on along the minus strand of NC_087355.1, from coordinate 44,759,633 downwards.
GGCCTTGTATTCTTCTAGTAGGCACTAAGAAGAAACAGTCTAGAGAGCTGTTGCATTCTCTAATAAGACTATAATGAGTGATCAGAATCACAAAATACAAGGCTGGGAGTAACCTAGGTTGTTGCTGTTGTTGTTAGCTGCCGTCGAGTAACCTCCCGACTCATGGTGGCCCCACACAGAATGGATTGAAACACTGCCATGTCCTGCACCAGGTCGCATGATCTGTTGTGGATCAGACCATTGTGAGTTTTATGGTTTTTACTGACTAATTTTTGGAAGACACCAGGTTTTTCTTCCTAGTCTATCTTAATCTGGAAACTCCACTGAAACTTGTTCAGCATCATAGCAACATGTAAGCCTAGACATGGTCTGTTCCAAATATTCACTTTAATACGGGTGAGGAAACAGGATTTGGAGAGGTTAGATGACTTGCCCAAGTCACATAGTGGTAAAACCCTGAGGCTAGGTTCTGGGGTCCTGAATATCCAGCAGGGTGCTTTTTCCTATTTGAATGGAACAACCAAGCTGAGAATGTAGAAATAACTGTGTATAATGGTGGAATGCTGAAAAGAGAGTTCTCAAACTCCCCTACTTTGCACGCTTAATTGATTAATACATTTTTCTCACTTGAATTTTTCGGTATAGTACACAACCCATGCCCTAGTCCAATGTTCCTCAAACTTTAGCAGACATCAAAATCTCCTGATGGCGTTGTTAAAACACAGATTTCTGGGCCCCATCTACAAAGATTCTGGTTCAGAAGGTCTGGTTATGGGGCCTCAGAATCTGCATTTCCATCAAGCTCCCAGGTGATGCTGCTGCTGCCGGTCCCCGGACCACACTTAGAGTAGCACTCCTCTAGTCCAACATCTGTCTGCTGGGAAAACGGGCAGTAGAGATTAGTCAAAAAACCAAACCAAATTTGTTGCCATCGAGTTGATTCCGACTCATAGCGACCCCGTAGGACAGAGTAGAACTGTCCCATAGAGTTTCCAAGGGGCCGCTGGTGGATTTGAACTGCCCCCCTTTTGATTAGCAGCCAAGCTCTTAACCAGGGCTCCAGAGATTAGTACTGGTTGCAAAAGGAAAACATAGAGGGAGGAAACAGTCAGCTTCTGATATGTGATGTGCAATTGTGCAACAAGACAGTAGTTTTACAAACTAGGCTATTTTCTGAGAAATAATTTTCCATATTTGGAAAGTTAACCATTCTTTTAGGACATAAAAAGAAAACTCAAACTTGAAGCATTTAACAGATAAACTTGTTTATAGAGCACATTAAGATTTCACTGGAATTACTAAGCAAGGAGGATATGACAGGGAAGACTTCTCTGTTTCCAAGCCAAAGGATTGTGGGAAGAAGACAAGGAGGGGAGAAACGTGTCCCATGTTTCTCCTCTCTGAGCTCCAGCCTAGGGAGGGGGAGGCATGTGGGGTAAATTTAAGGGAGTACCCAAAGCAGAGAATACTTGCTTTTAGGGAACTCTGGGAAGATCCCATGTGCAGAACCTGCACTGAAAAATCTGGGAGCAGCCACACCATCTTGGAAGTGTACAAAAATATCTTGTGGTCTGGTGTGGCACAGACAGAACCCAGAAGTATCTGAGAGACTGGTCACGATAGCAGCACCGTAGTAACTCTTCACAGAATACTACTGAGCAGACTCCCCAAGAAGGGTCCTAATTGGGAATCAAAGCCAGGCCTCAGAGAGATCCATTGTACCTGCAAATGCTGAGAGACAGATCCACCCAGAAAGCGCTGCTGGGGCCTCTCTGCACACCATCTCTTATCCTCCAACAGGTTAGTCTGATTTTGTTCACGTGGTGTCAGAGGAGTTCCCAGAGGAAAAAGAGGCCAAGCTCCAATGCACAAGCATATTTTAAGCCTCTGCTTAATTCATGTTTGCTAATGTCCCATTGGATGGGCCCCAGTGGTTAAGAGCTTGGCTGCTAACCAAAAGGTTGGCAGTTCGAATCCATCAGCCTCTCCTTGGAAACCCTATGGGGCAGTTCTACTCTGTCCTATGGGATTGCTATGAGTTGGAATTGACTCGACGGCCATGGGTTTAGTTTGGTTTTTTTAATGTCCCGTTGGCCAAAGGGTCCTTGGAAGGTGAAAGAGACCAGGCAAGTTCTCCAGCCACAGGCTTCTCCAGCAAGTGTCAGGATGGCAGGAAGTAACTAGCTGAACAAAGGACACCACCCAGGGGACCAGAGACGGTGGAGAGAGCCTTGCTCCAAGGCCTCTGCTAGCATATACAGTATGTTTGTTCACATTAGGATAGGTGCTTTCATGGGCAGACAGGAAACAAAAAAGGCACCCCTTTGAGTTTATCAGAGTCTCTGGGTGATGTCAATAGTTAACCCACCCAGGTGCTGACCAAAAGTTGGAGGTTCAAGTCCACCCAGAGGTACCTCAGAGGAAAGACCTGGCAATCTACTTCTGAAAACTTAGTCATTGAAAACCTTATGGGGCACAGTTCTACTCTGACACCGAGGAGGTTGCCATGAGTGGAAGCTGACTTGACAGAAGCTGGATTTTTTTTTTCCATTGCCGTGGGCTGATCAATTGAAAAGAGGCAGGCCTTCCTCCAGGCTGACGCAGCTCCACAGCTTGGCGAGCAGGACTTGGGCTAGAACTCAGCCCCCGCACTGGGGAACCTTGTTTAAGGCACAAACCGACAACCAAACAGCAGACTCAGACTATTCCCTGCCGTAGCCCTCACCCCAGACACCATCAGAGAGCAATAGGAAGAGGAGACACTGAGAGCATTTTCATTCCAGAGAGTCTCAATCTACCTACATACAACAACTGTTTAAATTACCAGAAAGAACTAAGCTTTAAACTGAAATGGCCATTTAACTAAAAGAAAAATTCTTTTCCCGCATGGAAAACAGGAGCTTAGGAGGAAGGCCAAATTAATTATAGACTAAATTTATTTTTGGTTGATTGTTTGCAAAAATGGCTTTAAGGAACCTCTCATCCCTGTAGGTGCATCCCTTTGCAACATGACTGTTGCTCTTGCCATCCAAAGAAGGAGTCTATTTCTCTGCCCCTTGGATCTGGGCTTGACCATGTAACCGTCTTTGGCTAGGTAAATTCTACTACCGACCTTTTGGTTAGCAGCCAAGCTCTTAACCACTGCACTACCAGGGCTCCAATGGGGCATTAACAAACATGAATTAAGCAGAGGCTTTAAAATACGCTTGTGTGTTGGGGCTTGGCCTCTCTTTCATTTGGGAAGTCCTCTGACACCATGTACACAAACCCAAGCTAGCCTGTTGGAGGATGAGAGACTGTGTGCAGAGAGGCTCCAGCTGCCCGGCCTTCCTAGCCTTCCCAACTGAGATTCCAGACACGTGAGTGAAGCTATCTCGGACCACTCAGCCCCAATCGAACCGTCCCAGAGATCAAAAGAACTGCGCAACTGCTCAATAATTTCTCGAATATTTAATCACAAATATTTGAGAAATGATAAATGTTTGTTGTTTTCATTAATCCACTAAATTTTGGGGTGGATTTTCAGAGTTAACTGATACAATTTTAAAATTATGTTTTGTTTTCTTTTCAGACTCAAGTTATAGAGTAAGTTAAATGCCTGACTCCTTTCTGCTTGTTATAATAGCTTGTATGGCAATCCCATAAGCCCAAGAGTGTGCAAAATGAAACAGTTAGTATGGTTTGATCGCATAACGAATGCAAGGTGGATGGGTTTTTAAAATTATGAATTTACATTCTGGATTAAAACACACACGTTCACAAGGGGAAATAAATATCCACCCTCCAGATGAACTGGACTGTCAGGCTAATCACTCTAGGTATAACCCTGCCTACCTACTCTATTCAATTGTCTCAACATTTCTTGAAGATTGCAGAGTTATGACACACTGCTGTATCGTAATCAGGTACAAGAGGGATTGTAAGTAATGAATTACTATCACCTTGCCACTAGTTTGCTAATATTTCCAATGGCTGACTTAAAAAAATCGGAATGGTCTCCAGGTTCTTGCAAAGAAATGGCCATTCTAACTCACTTGTATTCAGAAATGCTGCCAAGAACACAAACAGTAATTGCGTGTTGCTGCATAAGAGCCATTTCTTTCATGTTACGTAGAAAAAAAAATTAGGAACTTTGGTCTAGTCTAATTGGTTGCCATCCCTGGGTGATGCAAAAGGTTCACATGCTCGGCTGCTAACACATAGGTTGGAGGTTCAAATCCACCCTGATGTGCCTCAGAAGAAAGGCCTACCAATCGACTTCCAAAATGTCAGCCACTGGAAACCCTATAGAGCACAATTCTCTGACGCACATGGGGCATCATGAGTTGGAGTGGACTCCACGGCATTGGTTTAGCTGGTTGCCGTGTCTGGCAACAACAAGGCAAGAACCATTGCCTTGGTGCTCCCTGACCCTCTGCTAATCAACACCTGGGCATCTGTTTGTAATTATCGACTAGGCTGGCACAAGTCCTATTCCTTCAAAATGTCCAGTGTTTACTGTAGCCAAGAGAACCTTAACTGTTCTGTTTTCAGCAAAATTTACGAGTGCAATAAAGTAAATTAGCTGCAATTTGAGTTCCATAAAGATTCTTGAAATGTTTCTTTATAAAACTGGCTCAGATGAAAACGTCATGGGGCTCGACAAGTAGGTGGGGGTGAGAGCAGGTGTTGGATGGGTGTCTAATCTATGGTGAGGTGCTCAGTAGGCTTCTCTGAAGGACACGTCTTTATTTATGACCTACAAGGTTAGCACACTGATGTAATTTATGAAACGAACCAAGCTTGGAAATGTTAGCAACATAGAGAAATGATTCAAATGGAATTGAAGATGTAAGAATCCTGGACAAAGCACAAAAAACAGCAAAAATTATTTTCCACTTTTGGAAAGATATGAACCAATATCTGGAAGGCACGCCAATCTGAAATGCTGACTCTGTAGATGGGAAAATCCCCAGAAACTGGCAAGCAAGGACAGAAGAATACTAATAACGTTATGCATTGGCATAAAATACATAATTTGTAAACCACTTGATTTCTGTTTATAAAGATGTTTTATAGCATTACTGGAATGTTCACTACATTCAACACTGAAAGTTACACTTTGTATGTTGTCATTCTCTGTGATTATGCTACTCTCTGTATAGCATAGAGGCTATCAGCCTAGCATACATTTGTCAGACACCTACTATTTATATAGCATTATATTATTGAACACTAGTAGCATTGTACTATGCTACTCTCTATGTAATACAGAGGCTATTAACCTAGCATTCATTTATTGGACACCTTCTATTTTCCAGGTATTGTACTGGGTAGGAAACCCTGGTGGCGCAGTGGTTAAGAGCTATGGCTGCTAACCAAAAAGTTGGCAGTTGGAATCCACCAGGTGCTCCTTGGAAACCCTATGGGGCAGTTCTACTCTGTCCTATAGGGTTGCTATGAGTTGGAATCGACTCTAAAGCAATGGGTTTTTTTTTTACGGGTACTGGGTGGGAGAGAAATTGTAAACAAGTGATTTTCATGCAGTATAACAAATGCTGTCGTAGAGATTGGTAAAAACTTCTGTGGGAGGAAAAATGCTTTTGTATTCATGCTATCCTTAATTTCTTATAATCATGTGAGTCTGATTATATATTTCTGCTATGGTCAAGGAAATTGAGGTACATACACACACACACATACACAAAGTTGATTTGCCATTACATCATCACTGCCGTTGTCATCTTCATAATATTCTTTCTCAGTGACGAGTTGCTAAATGCTTGGCCTTGACATTCATTTTCTCATTTAATCTTCGTAGTAACAGTGAGGTTTAGAGGGACTCATTCGTTCAACATGGAGCACCTATTGTTTTCTAGGCACTGAGAATACAAGGATGAATCAGATGCAGTCCCTGCCTTAAAGAGTTTTTAATCTAGTTTATAAATTGCTTGCACAAGACATTAGAGCTAGTAGAGGCAGAACTGAGATTTCGATACAGCTCTATCTGGCTCCAATGCTTGTGTTCATCCGAGTCTGCCTATTATGAATTGAATTGTGTCCCCCCAAAATAAATGTTGAAGTCCTAACCCGTGTACCTGTAAATACTACCGTTTGGAAATAGAGGTTTCTTTTATTATGGTAATGAGGTCATACCAGAGTAGGGTGGGCCTAAACTTAATCACTTCTGAGTTATAAGAAGAGCAGAATAGGCTTAGAGACACACACAGGGAGAGGACAGATGCCAAGGAAAGCCAACAAACTCTTGTGGCTACCGAAGAAGGACCCTACCCTAGAGTCGATGCCCTGATTTGAACTTCTAGCCTCCTGAACCATGAACAAATTAATTTTTGTTCTTCAAAGTCACCCACTTGTGGTATTTTTGTTGTTGCTGCTTTTGTTGTTTTTTGCTATGGCAGCGCTGGCTAACTGAGACAACGCTGAACACGCTTTCATTGATTTACTCATTTGCTCACTTGCTGTGTCAGGTTCCAGGCCGGGTGATGCAGCCAGGAAGTCACCAGGGGGATGAAACAGCGGGGACTTGATGCCAGATCTCCCATAACAGTCCAGTGTTCTTCCTCCTATACCCCTGTGGCCTCTCGTGACTCAAATTTGGTTAAACCCCATTCGGAAGATTGGTTGGGGTTGGGATGCAAGGTCTCTCCTGTTTCTAAGACACCATCCAGAAATGGACATCCCCTTCCAGGTCTGACGGAGAGTCCATGGGCTGCACCCCATCCTCATTGCTAAAACAGCGCTCCTGCTTCATCCTTCATCCTTAGCTTCTCCATCCTGGGCTGTCTGCAAGACGCCAGGGACTTAGCCTAGACTTTTCTTATTTATTCTTGTCTCCTTGAGGTTTTGCTTATGTGTGTATGGTCCAGTTTCCAAAATGCTGAAAGATGTATTGTGTCTTTTTAATGGGCAACTTACTGCTGAGCTGTTTGCAGAAATGACACATTTAGAAAAGAGATTGCTACAGATGTAGCAGGTGCTTTAGTTTAGAGTCCTCCTTGCCTCACCTTAGAGACATCAGTCTGGACCACAGGGATTTCTGTCACCTGATGAAGGTCACAGCACATGTGGTTTTTGACTAAATTTCTACATTTTTAGAAGGAGGTTTCGTGTTGTTGAAATACATATTAAATCTGTTTAATTGAGCAGGCATTTTAAGGTTCGTTGAAGTGTAACGATCACTAATGGAATTTCATAGGTTGGAAGCTGAGGGGATGGCAGGAATGAATTAGACAGTCTGTGTGCATTCTGGGAGACTTTGGTTTAATTGGAAGGAAGGTTGTGTAGTGTAGTGGTTGAGAACTGGGGCTGGGAAACTTTTATGAAAAGGGTCAAAGAGTTAATAATTAAGGCTCTGTGGGCCATAGGATCTCTGCTGCAACTATTCAAATTCAGCCTTTGGCACATGAAAGCAGCCATTAAAAAAAAAAAATCGATTGCCATTGAGTTGACTCTGACTCATAGCGACCCTAAAGGACAGGCTAGAACTGCCCCCACAGAGTTTCCAAGGAGTGGCTGGTGGATTCCAATGGCTGACATTTTGATTAGTAGCAGTAGCTCTTAACCACTGCACCACCAAAGCAGCCATTAACGATAATAAACAAATGGGCGTGGCTGTGTGCCAATAAAACTTTATTTACAAAAGCAGACAGCAGGCTGGATTGGGCCCGAGGGTTGTTGTTTGCTCACCCTTGGTTTAGAGAAAAGCCTTGGCCTTCAGACTGCCCAATTTACAACTCCAGCTCTGCCTCCAACTGTGGGATTTGGGCAATCCACTTACCCTCCCTTCTCATTCAGCCCACTCAGTAAAGTGGGGCTAGGAATAAAAGCTGCCTCCTGGGATTGCTCTGCAGATTGAATGAGATGGCGTGTACTTAGGGCAGTGGCTGGCTCCTGGCAAGTTAACTATTACCAATAAGTGTTAACTATTTCCACCAAGCAGGAGCAAAAGCAGAAGCCTCTGTCTGGCTAGGACTCATAGCAATGACAGCCATAGAGGTGGAGAAAGGTAAATAAATCAGGTGAAGCATTGCAAAGCAACTGTCTTCTAAGTAGGAGATACAACCAATACCCTGTGATGAAGGATGTAAGACCAGGCTTTCTGTGACCTTCCCAGATAAACGTGGCTGGTTTTTCCTCTGTTCTCACTGTGCCTAGTGCAAACCTCTGGCTTAGGGTCTTTGGACACTCATGGTAACCAATGGTGGATGTCTAGCCCCGCTACACTGAGAGCCCCTTCTGAGCAAGGAGGGCATTGTCTTCATCTGTGACCCAGGACCAGGGCAGGGCTGGGATCGTGTCAGGTTATTAGTAAGTGTTGTTGCTGAATATTTTTCAGTGTTTAGGATTTGATATAGTCCCTGGGTAATATAAATGGTTAACACACTCAGCTGCTAACAGAAACGTTAGAGGTTTAAGTCCACCGAGAGGCACCTCGGCACAGTTCTCCTCTGACATATGGGGTCACCATGAGTTGGAATCCACTCAACAGCAACCACTGGCAGTGGTGTGGTAGGATTCAATATGGGCAAAGAAACAGCTCTGTTGTAACAACGTGAAGCCAGTCTGGTTTTTAGAGGGAGTTTTGGAAAGGAGTTTTGGAAGGACCCTCCAAAAGTGCTGCTCACATCCTCTTGTTTTTCCCTGCAGTTCCTAAGTGGTATCTTCCACATTCTCTGAATGTCTGTTACCTTTCTTTCCAGGATCAAGGACTGGTCCCTGTATTGCTTACAGGATGCCCCTAATAACCAACTGCTTTCTGATTACTAAGTGAATAATATTCTTTTTCCTTATAGAAATAAAAACAAGTTAAAACTCCAAAGTTGAACAACCTGAGCCTAGCAATTCTGTAATGGATGGAGGCTGTGGCACTGTGTAGATACCCAGATAAACACAGTGAGTGCAATCCAGACAGCCAGCTTTCCATCACATGCCCAGTAGGCACTCTCCAATGCCTTCTTGGCCGACTGCAGAAGGGTTATGCCAAATGGGGACACGGCTCACATCCTCCTCAATTCCAACAGTCGCAGATCAATGGACCCTGGCACCTGGTTCCTCTCTTATTTGAATTGCTTTTGAAAGCCTAGGGTAGGGAAAGGCAATAAGCTCTGTGACACAATGTGCTGTTAGCCTTGGCCAAATGCACTTTAGCTGTCTGCCTCTCGGTTATGGTGAGTCATTCCAGACAGGGGGAGGAGGGAGTGGGAAGGAGGCCTCTTTACAAATACTGTAGAGGAACTTGGCCATCACATCTCAGTTCTTTGTGAAACCTGGGCATTGTTGCTCACTTCTGGCTATGTCACAGAATCAGTAATGTAGTAGAAGATGTCAGGGATTGAATTGTGTCCCCCCAAAATATATATCAACTTGGTTAGGCCATGATACCCAGTATTGTGTAGTTGTCCTCCATTTTGGGATTTTCCTGTTTGTTATAAATTATAATCTCTGTCTGTGGTTAAAGAGGATTAGGGTGGGATGTAACACCCTTGTTCAGGTCACATCCCTGATCGAAAGTAAAAGGAGTTTCCCTGGGGCGTGGCCTGCACCACCTTTTATCCGACAAAAGATAAAAGGAAAGGGAAGCAAGCAGAGAGTGGGGACCTCATACCAGGAAGAAAGCAGTGCCAGTAGCAGAGCATGTCCTGGGGTTCCTGCATGGAGAAGCTCCTAGTCCAGGGGAAGATTGATGACAAGGACCTTCCTCCAGGGCCGACAGAGAGAGGAAGGCTTCCCGTGGAGCTGACACCTGAATTTGGACTTGTAGCCTACTAGACTCTGAAAAAATAAATTTCCCTTTGTTAAAGCCAAACCACTTGTGGTATTTCTGTTATAGCAGTACTAGATGACTAAGACAGAAAGGAAGATGAGGGTCTGGATGAAGAAGAAGAAAACTAACATGTTTTGAGCCATACTAGAAGCTGGCAAGCATGATCACACTGAATCTCCCCAGAAGCCCAAGTTCTTCCAGTCAGAGACTTCTCTACCCTGAAGTCTAGATGTGAAGGTAAGTACCAAGTCTTAACCTCCACGAATCTCCAAGAGGTTCTATCACTGGCTCACTCTGTCCCCAGAAGCAGTCAGCGCTTGCTATTTTGGCTTTCCTCAAACTATCCATTTTCTCTTTCACCACAGGACCTTTGCACAGGACCTGTGTGGAACTCTCTTCTTCTGTTAACTCCCCTCCAAGTAGCCTTTTATCTAGATAACTCAGTCTTCAGATCTCAGTTTAAGTTTCCCTTCATCAGGAAACCTTTACCTAGCTCTGTAGTGTGGGCCAAATATCTTAGTTACAAGCTGTATTTCTTCAGACCTCTTAACTCAGTTTGTAATTCCATATTTATTAGTGGTAAGTAATAAACATAAAAAAAACAAAAAACAAACCCGTTGCTGTCGAGTCAATTCCAACTCATAGCCACCGTATAGGACAGAGCAGAACTGCCCCATATGGTTTCCAAGGATCGCCTGGTGGATTCGAACTGCCAACCTTTTGATTATCAGCTGTAGCTCTTAGTAAAATATCATAGTGTAATAAACATAGTGAGTGTCTTATCCCTAGCTTTAATAGTTTCTGGCTATAGAGGCAGACTACTAGGATTTAAATCCTATCTCCAACACCAACCAGCTGTATGACTTTGGGCAAATCACTTCGTCTCTTTAAGCCTCAGTTTCCGTATCTATAAAACGAGGATTAGAATACTGTCAACCTAATGGAGTTGTTGGGAAAATGAAAACAGTTAATACATGTGAAGCCTTAGCACAGTGCCTGGTTCTTAATTGATGCTCCATAAATTTTAGGCTTATTGTGAATGACACTCAATAAACACCTTCTGATGTGCTCTGGCTACTTTGCCTTGGTTTGGATACTTCCTTGGATTTCTGACCTCAGCTCTGATCACTCCTGACTTCTTGGTTTTGACTGACTGGTTTCACTGCCAGGATGGCTCATTTCTGCATGGTCAGTCCTTGGTTATTCTCTTCAATCCCTAACCCTGCTTACAGCCCAACACTAACTTGGAGATTGCTGGCCCTGGCTCTAGTCCATGCTGCTCCCAAAGAAAGGTCAGGGAAGAGAGGTGACAGTGAGGTGGCAGAATTGCAGCAATTCAGCAGAACACACAGCCATCCACAGGCTGGAAGTCGGTGAGGGGGCAGAGGGTGAAGAAGTATACCAGTAGTTGGAGACTCTCCAAAAATCTGCCGTTGTAACATTTCGTCACTTTTTCTCTTGTCCTCTCCTCCGCGATCTGGGCAGCATTCTGTCAGGGCTTATCTCTCTGTTGACGGTGATGTGAGCCTTTCATCTGGAAAAAAACAAAAATCCGTTGCAGCTGAGTCTATTCTGACTCATGGTGACCCTGTAGAACAGAGTAGAACTGCCTCCATAGGGTTTCCAGGGAGCAGCTGGTGGATTCTAACTGCCGACCTTTTGGTTAGCAGCCAACTTCCAAAAAAAGCACTGAGAATTCTGTTTATGGAGTTTATTCCATTATAATGATTCTTATTGTTATGAATTGAATTGTGACTCCCAAAATATGTGTTGTAAATCTGAACCCTGGAGCCCTGGTGGTGCAATGGTTAAGAGCTACTGCTGACCAAAAAGTCGGTAGTTCGAATTCATCAGCTCTCCTTGGAAGCCCTATGGGGCAGTTCTACTCTGTCCTGTAGGGTCACTATGAATTGGAATCTACTCAACAGCAACAGGTATACCGGTGGTTATAATCCCATTTGGGAATGGGTTTTCTTTGTTATGTTAATGAGACAGTATTAGTGTAGGGTATATTTTAAGTCAATCTGTTTTGAGATATAAGAAGAGATTAAACAAGTGAGCAAGCAAGCCGAGATGAGAGGGAAGAGAGATGCCAAGTCACATGAAGATCACTCAAGAGCAGAAGCTCAAAAGAAACAAGAACCTTTCTCCAGAGCTGACAGAGAGAGAAAGCCTTCCCCTGGAGCCAACGCCCTAAATTCGAACTTCTAGCCTCCTGAACTGTGAGAAAATAAATTTCTGTTTGTTAAAGCCATCCATTTGTGGTATTTCTATTGTAACAGCACTAGATAACTAAGATACTTATAACATCAGGTTATGATCACACCTTTTTACATGATCAGATTTTCATTTTATTTTAAATTGTTTTTAATTATAAAAGCAATATAAATGTACATAGTTAACAAGTTCAACCTGGCTGAAGGATATAAAACTTATTAAAAAGCTCCCCTCCAGCTCGTATACCCTTGCACATCCATCCCATCCCCTTCTGGGAGGTATCCACACTTTGTTGCATGTTTTCTAGAAAAATGTTTGCCAAGTATGCACTTTATGCAAAAAATGTATTACATATCATTTTTTTACACAAACAGTATCATATTATACATACAGTCCTACACAAAGGTACTTCTTCTAATCCATCTGTAACTTTTTCTCACTTTAAAATATGAATAGACAATGAAGGAGAAAGAGACAATAGACAAAGACATTCAAGATACTACTTATCAACCTGTGCTGAATCCTCTAACATCATTGATGTAAGACTTTCTTCCCAAGATAATAAAATTCTGTTGTTTCAGAAAAGGTCAGCATTTTAAAACCAAAGAAAAATTTTTGTTTTAAATATGCACTGAATAGTACTTATACATAGTAGACACTTACCAAGTGTTAGCTATTGTTATGATATTATCATTATTATTTTTAGTATATTCTAGGAGGGAGTCTTGCCCAGGAGGAGTTGATCACTCCTCCTTTGTGCCATCACTGTAATCACACCTACAGTTGTAGATTTACAGTTGCATGTTTGTATTTATGTTTCCTTTTGAGTCTTATTTCTCTTTCAAGCCCCACCGATTGTACAGTGTCTGGGGTGTAACAGGCCATCAGTCTTTTCACTGACGATCCCCTTGTGATCATAGAGCTTATATTCTAAGCATAAACAGGCGGCTATAAATACCAGATTCTAGGAAAGAGAAGACATGTTGCCGTTGTTGTTAGTTGCCATCGAGTTGATTCCTACTAATGGCGACCCCATTTGTGCAGCGTGGAACTGCTCCATAAGGTTTTCAAGGCTGTGACTTTTTAGAAGCAAATCACCAGGCCTGTCTCCTGAGGCATCTCTGGGTGGATTTGAACTAACAACCTTTTGGCCTGTACTCAAGCAGCTAAACATTTGCACCACCCAGGGACACAACCTAAGACATAAAACCAGAAAACCAAACCCACTGCTGTCGAGTCGATTCCAACTCACAGCGACCCTATAGGACAGGGTAGGATTTCTCTATAAAGTTACCTAAGACATAAAACAAAAAAAACCAAACCCGCTGCCATCGAAGTCCATTCCAACTCAGAGCGACCCTAAGACGTAGGATCCAGGAAATAGGGAACCCAACAATAACTAGAATGATGAAAGCAATCACCAGGATGATGGTGGAGGTAAGTCCCAAGACAACAGCTCCGCAGGAGACCTAAAGAGAAACCAGAGGAGATGGAGCAAGAGGACCGAGAATGCCTTTAAGAAAAAAGTGGGACTAATAGATTACCTGATGTGTTTGTCTATGTTGAATGGAATTTTACAGCTTTGGAAGTGAGTCTGGCTATAAGTTAATGATAAGCACATAAACTAAGGGAACCAAAAATAGCCCAATCATTAATTTCACAAAAAAAACAAACAGTTCTATAGGAAAGGAAATTAAATAAGCATTGTTTTTATAGTGATAAAAAATGTAAACACAGAATAGTAATTTAACCAAAACTTGGGATATAAATATATTGGAAGGACAGTGGTGAGGGAAAATTGAGATGACGGTGTGTATTTTCTAGAAAATAAGGCTCATTTTCCAGAATATGAAGCTAATAGATAATGCACATAAAAATAAAAAAGAAAAGCAAGAAATACCTGAAAAGCATATTATTTAGAAATATGGAAGAAAACTCTAGAAGAAAGAGCTCTTTAAAGAAACCTATTTAAAGAAAGCACTTCTGGAGATAGGGAGAGGTGGGATACTGGCTGTATTTCATATTATAAGTCTTTAAATTATGTTCATGTATTACTTAGGAAAAAACATTAAATTTTTAAAACTCATTGAAGAACACAAGAAAATCCTAAGGTTTCAATAAAAAAAAAAGAGTCAAGATTATGACTCAAAAAATAATACACTGCTCTGTAAACCTTCATCAAAAACACAATTAAAAAAAAAAGAAACAAACAGCTAACTAAAAAGTTTTTTAAAGTGTTCAAACTTATTAACACCCAAAGAAATCCAATGGTACACAATTTACTCCATCAAAGTAGCAAATAGAAACCATAATCAATATTATTCATTGATAGCATGAACAGCTGAGATGAACAATTCTATACATTGTTGGTCCAATTCCCCAAGCGGGCAATGTGGGAATTAAGATCCTTAAAGACATGCATATCTTTTGACCCAATGGTTCTTTTTTAAGCATTCATCTTAAGCACAAATTAAAAGATGCAATCAGTGATGTAGACACAAATTTATGTACAAAGGGGTTAATCACTGCACTATTATTTCCAATGTTTTATTATGAAAAATTCCAAGCATACAGAAAAGTTGAAAGAAAAACAATGGATTCCCATAAATCAACCACCTAGATTCAACCAAGGATAACATTTTACCATATTTGAAAGGAAGTTGCTTACATGAGGATACTTCATTCCCAATATCTTTGGCACCAGCACTATTTATAATAGCAAAGTGTTTGAAACAACCAAGTGTACAAGAGCAAAGGAATATTGTTTTTATTGTCTGCCATCGAGTTGATTCTGGCAAAGGAGAACTGCTCCAGAGGCTTTCCTAGGCTGTAATCTTTACGGGAGCAGATTGCCAGGTGTTTTCTGCTGCAGAGGGCTTGGTGAGTTTGAACCGCCAACCTTTTGGTTAGCAGCTGAGTGCTTAACCATTGTGCCACCAGGGCTCCCAAAGAAATACTGTATAGATTATACGATAGTTACCTTAAAAATGTTCATAGTATATTGTTAAAATAATGAAGGAATAAAACTATTATATGACCGTAACTATAAAACTCTCATAATTAACTGATTATTTCTGGGTATTGGAATTACAGGTCATTTTTACATTTTATATTAAACGTTTTAGTATTAAGCAAAACAAACAATAAAAATCCCCAATTGACATTTTAGTATAAAGAAAATTGTCTCTGGGTGACCCAAATGGTTAAGCACTGGACTACTGAAAGGTTGGTGGTTCGAACCCACCCAGAGGTGCCTTGGAAGACGGGCCTGGTGGTCTGCTTCTGAAAGGCCGCAGCCTTGAAAATCCTATGGAGCAGTTCTACTCTGCACGCACTGGGTTGCCACAGCAACCAACAACAGCAAAAGGAAACTCCTGAGAGGTGATTTGTTCATTCAACAAATATTATGTAGTGGGTTCTCTGCTATGATATGTAACGTCATTTTCTGTCCCTTTTAGATTGGTATTTTGGTTTCAGAAACATTTTTTTTTTTTTACTAAAAATGTTTTTGAAACCAAAATACCAATCTGTGTTAGCTTTAGTGAAGTCTGTGGCAAGTTCTTCTGCCATCGATGCAACAAAGGTGGTATTTGAGATTTTTGTTTACTGTTCACCTTTGAGAGAAGTTTACAGGCTGCACCTCACTCACCAGAAACTAAGTAACCAGTTGGCATCCAATTGATTCTGACTCATGGTGACCCCATGTGTGTCAGAGTAGAACTGCACTCTACAGGGTTTTCAATGCCTGGTTTTTCAGAAGTAAATCATCAGGGCTTTCTTCCAAGTTGCCTCTGGGTGGACTTGAACCTCCATCCTTTTGATTAGTGAGTGTGTTAACTATTTGCACCTTCCAGGCACTCCCAGATGCTAAGGGGAAGGTCCTATCTGGGTCATCCTGTGATTAAATTCATTACTATTTTTCCAACTTCTGATTACCCTGGAAATGGTCCCCGTTGACTGTCCTAACTGGTCTGAATCACTCTCCCCTACTCTTGTGTGTCTAACATCAACTTGGGTTTTAAGACACAGCTCACACATGTTCCCTTCTTGGAGATGTTCCCTGAATCCCTAGTACCTGGTACTACATGAGAAGAAGAGAGGAGCCCCTCCTTCCTCAGTCTCCCTGAATGCTGAGCACGCTCTTGCAGCAGGAGTTGTCACCCACTCTCCTTTCCTGTCAACCACATCAGACTCAGCTCCTGAGGACAGAGCCTGCCTCACTTCAGTGTTCTCAGAACGCAGAACAAAGTGAGGCTCAGCCACTGGGATTCGAGTGTCTACTATGTGGCTTAGAAGATCATTCCATTTTCCTTGAAACTCTTTAAAATGATTCCAGAACACCCTCTTGATTAGGGGTTTTCAGCTTTACTGACAGAAACGCCTAAAAAGCTGTGAGTTCTCATTTGGCCATTAGCAGGGAGATCATAATTTTTGTCTTGCTTCTGATCACATGCCTCAGAAGCAGCAACTTCTCCTCCTTTAGGGGAAAAATAAATGGAAATGACACTGATTATTTTGTAGAAACCTACTGTGGAAAGAGAGGGCAGCAGTGTTTCAGTGGTAGAATTCTCACCTTCCATGTGGGAGACCTAGGTTCGATTCTTGGCCGAGGTAGATCAAGCACAGCCACCGCTCATCTGTCATCGGAAGCTTGTGTGTTGCTATGATGCTAACAAGTTTCAGCAGAGCTTCCAGGCTAAGACGGACTAGGAAAAAAGACCTGACAATCTACTTCTGAAAAGTCAACCAATGAAAATCCTATGGATCACAACAGTTCCAAACAATTGTGGGTGCATGGGGTCTCCACAAGTTGGGGGCTGATGCATCAGCAGCAAACAACAACCATGGGAAGTATGGGGGCAGGGGAAGCAATCTAAAACAAAAGCTCTTTTGTGGCTGACAGTGAGCTGAATCCACACTGTCCTCAGAGTTACCTCCTCTCTGGGCTTCAATTTTCTTGGCTGGAAAACCCTTCCGGTCTGAACCTGATGACTTCTCAGGTTTGTTCAACGTTTGAGTCAGAGGCAGTATGGTCCCCAGACAGCAACCCTAGGCTGAATCCTGCATGGGGCTAGAGAGGATACCATCAGCTCCAATATCAGGGAACTCTTAACTGAGAACAGTGAGGCAATTCAGAGCACCTCCCCACTCTAATGACACCTCCACTCAGCCTTTGGGAAAAACTTCCGCCGCGAGTAGTGTATATGAGCAAACTTCATAGTATCTCACGTTGTTTTGCAGTGAATCCCTGGATATTTCACGAGCACAAGTTTATCTCAACTTGCAGACCTAGAGTAAGTCCCAATTGGAGGGATGGCACAATGTTATTTGGGTGTTTCCTGCAGGGCCTGATACGATGTTTTGCACATAAAGCTGTGTAATGAATCAGGCTCAGGCACACAAGTCTGTTATCAGTGAAGCCTGCGCTCCGGCCTTTGACCCCAGCCAGTCTAACTCACCAGGCCTGCAAGTCCCAGGTAAAAGGGGTGCTTCACTTCCGTGGCACCCCGGTTTGGGCTTTGGTCCTTTTTGACAATCGACGAAACAGAAAAAAATACTTCAGACTGAAGCCCCAGCACATCCTCTATGTCTCAGCCCTCATCAGAGCATCTTCACAAATGAAAAAAAAAAAAAAAATGAGCAGTTGTGAAATCAGAAGGGAAGAAAGGGCACAATTTAGAACAGTGCAGATTTACACAAAGTCCCTTTGTAGTTAACCTGTTGTGAAATGCTAAGGCTGCTGCAGATTTCGTGGGGACATCGGTAGGGTTGAGAGCTTCCTGTGACAAAGCAGGAGAAATAATTACCCTGCAGCTTCTTAGTCGACAGCACCATGGAAACCAGTGACCTGCTGCAGATGGCTTGTGACAAATGTGCACTGTATTTTAAAAGGCATAATTTTACAAAAAGCAGGATAATGATAAAATCCATAATCTTTTTCATATGACTTTTCCTGCTGTGTGGTTAATATAATTTTTCTTTGCTGAAATGCAGGGCACAGAAAATCAGTATCCTAACAATTCAGAATGAAATATTTCACACTTTGAATATTACTGATTTACCACAATACAGACAGCTGGGCAAAAGCAGAATTTCTAGCTTCGTACTGTCACGAAAAAACAAACAAAACAAAAAGCACAATGTCGTGTTCTTGCTAATGTGTTGTGTTAAAACCTGCTCGACTGATCTCACAGACACAAACTGGCCACAGCACCTGCTGAAAGCCTGCGTATCCAGGTAGTGGCCAGCCCACTCGGTGGGTTCAATGTAGGTCACTAGTTGGTGCCTCAGGACTGACTGCCTTCTACATGTGGGTGGCCTTTGACCTCTAGATTGAAAGCAGATTTTTTTTTTAACAATAGGAAAGATATATACTTTGATTTTTTTTAAGTCATGTAGAAAAAACCTGTTATATATACCATCACATATACAACCATTGTGACCAGCAGAGGAGGTATTTGGTTAAAAAATTAAGGCATCAGATACAACCAGGCTTTACTCTCTGCTAACCATTTGCTGTCAATTCCTACTCATGGCAACTCCAGGTGTCTCAGAGTAGAACTGTGCTCCGTAGGGTTTTGCTTTTTCTTTTTTTAATTTTATTTGTTGTTGTTGAGAATATATACAGCAAAACATACACTGATTCAACGGTTTCTGCTTGTACAATTCAGTGACATTTGATTACATTCTTCCAGTTGTATAACCATTCTTACCCTCCTTTTCTAGGTTGTTCCTCCTCCATTAACATAAACTCACTGTCCTCTAAGGTTCCTATCTAATCTTTTGAGATGCTATTTTCACTTTGATCCCACATAGATATTTGTTGTTGTTGTTGTTGTGTTGTTAGATGCCATCGAGTCCGTACTGACTCATAGCAACCCTATGTACAACAGAATGAAACACTGCCTAGTCCTGTGTCATCCTCACAATCCTTGCTATGCTTGAGCCCATCGTTGCTTCCACCATGTCAATCCATCTCATTGAGGGTCTTCCTCTTTTCCACTGATCCTCCATTTTACCAAGCATGATGTCCTTCCCCAGGCACTGATCCTTCCTGATAACATGTCCAAAGTATGTGAGACATAGTCTCACCATCTTTGCTTCTAAGGAGCATTCTAGTTGTATTTCTTCCAAGACAGACTTATTCTTTCTTTTGGCGGTCCATGGTATATTCAATATTCTTCTCCAACACCACACTTCAAAGGCATCAATTCTTCTTCGATCTTCTTTACCCATCGTCCAACTTTTGCATTCATATGGTGATTGAAAACATCATGGCTTGGCTCAGATGCATCTGAGTCCTCAAGGTGACATCTATGCTTTTCAACACTTTAAAGAGGTCTTTTGCAGAGGATTTGCCCAATGCAACGCATCTTTTGATTTCTTGACTGCTGCTTGGGCTTCCATGGGTGTTGATCATGGATCCAAGTAAAATGAAATCCTTGACAATCTCAATCTTTTCTCCATTTATCATGATGCTTATTGTTTCAGTTGTGTGAATTTTTGTTTTCTTTATGTTGAGGTGTAATCCATACTGAAGGCTGTGGTCTTTGATCTTCATTAGTACATGCTCCAAGTCCTCTTTGCTTTCAGCAAGCAAGTTTGTGTTACCTGCATAACTCAAATTGTTACTGAGTCTTCCTCCAATCCTGATGCCGTATTCTTCTTCACAGAATCCAGCTTCTCAGATTATTTGCTCAGCATACAGATTGAATAGGTATGGTGAAAGGATACAACCCTGATGCACACCATTCCTGACTTTAAACCACGCAGTATCCCCTTGTTCGGTTAGAATGACTGCCTCTTGATCCATGTACAGATTTCTTATGAGCACATTAAGTGTTCCAGAATCCCCATTCTCCTCAATGTAACCATAATTTGTTATTATCCACACTGTCGAATGCCTTAGCGTAGTCAATAAAACACAGGTAAACATCTTTCTGATATTCTTTGCTTTCAGCCAGGATCCATCTGACATCAGCAATAATATCCCTGTTTCTACGTCCTCTTCTAGTTCCAGCATAATGCTCAAGGCAGACATTTTTTACTAGTTAAGCTAAACTATTATTTCATTTTAGGAAGACTTCAGGGGATGTTTTTAGTTTAAGGTTTAAAGATTATCTCAGAGCAGTAGTTTCAGGAGTTCATCCAGCCCATGTGGCTCCAGAGTGTCTGGAGTCCATGAGAATTTGAAATTACGTTCTACAATTTACCCCTTTTGATCAGCATTCTTCTACAGAATCTTTGATAAAATGTCCAATAATGGTAGCCGGAAACCACCCAGTTCTTGTCTCATGGCAAAAGGGGCAATTAGTCTCACATGTAGGGTTTTTAATGTTGATTTTTGTGAAGTAGATCGCCAGGACTTTTTTGAAAGCAGATGATGTTTTGCTATGGAGGTTCTGCTCTTGGCAATATGCCCAAGCTTTTGGTATGGGAAAATTCAAGGGAAGACAGCAAGACCTTTTACGTCTAGTTACATCTACTGCTTAATAATTCACAACACACATTATAAATGCCACAATTTAGGGCAGAAAGTTTACTTGATGTCCCCACCAAAAATAAATGTATTAATTAAAAACAGGAAAGGAAGATGATTTCCCAGAGAAAATTGAGAGGGGGAGGAACCAGAAGAGCAGTAGTTCTGGGGGCAGGAGATATTTTACTTCTCTCTCTACCCATAGGGAAGCCTGTCCTCTCTCACCCTTCCTTCCTTGCTCCCTGGGGGTTGCTAATCTAGTTGCTCAGATTCCAGGACACTGATTGGGTCACATTCACCAATGGACAAGAGTGCTAGAAGTCCAGAAGCCATGCACATGAGGTTGGCTCTCTCTTCTTTTTTTTTTCTTCATGTAGTTGAACTAGTAAACTGATTCAGGGCAGACCTTTCCAACTTCCTCTCTCATCTCAGTTTAGAAATTGCCCCAGAGTGGCCCAAAACGTTAAGCACTACTAGCTGAAAGGTTGGCAGTTTGAACCCACCCAGAGGCACCTTGACAGACAGGCCTGGCTATCTGCTTTTGAAAGATCACAACCTTGAAAACCCTATGGAGCAATTCTACTCTGCACACATGGGGTCTTCATGACTCAGAATCTCAGTTTAAGAGCGAGCCTAGCAAGCTCTCCCTTTCTCTCCTCTAGAAGTCATGTAGGGGTGCTTCTATCCAATGTGCCAACTAGGATAGGAACCCTGAGATTTGGATTTGGACTTAGGAGGAGGGTAAGGACTCCCCTTTGCCTCAGACCTCAGCCACTCTCTCCAATCCTTCTTACTGTCATTTTGCACAGAGCAGTGGTTCTCAAACTGTCCTGCATGTCAGAATCACCAGAAACTTACAACAACAACAACAAAAAGATAAGAAAGGGTAGCTACTGAGGCTTATTATGTACAACAAAAAACTTCATGGGATTTGGTTCCTTGGTTTGGAGGTTTAGGGTCATGGTTTCATGAAACATCCCACTTAGTCTAATAATGTGTTTAATGCTTCTATCCTAACAGGCCAAGCAGTTAACCATCTGCACCACCCGGGGCTCCCTAGACCTGTAGGAACCAGAGTGGGCTCCCTTGCACTCTGGCTTCCGGGGGAGTCCAGCCAATGGGCAGGGGGCAGCAGATGAGGGAGAGGGCAGGCTGAGGTGGGTATATATTCCCTCATCACCCTCTCTGTGGAGGGCTGGCTGCATTCTTCAATCAAAGGCCCAGGTCTGGTTATGGTGGCCCCTTCTAGTTCTGGTAACCACCCTCCCTCTTTGCCCCTCCAAGGAAGGGTGATAATCTTTACTACTCCCTGTGGCATCACTATATCTTGCCAAAACAAAACAAAACAAAAACCAAACCCATTGCAGTGGAATCAAATCCCAACTCAGTGAGTTTATATGATAGAGTAGAACTACCTCACACAGCTTCTAAAGCTGTAAACCTTTACAGTAGCAGACTGCCACATCTTTCTCCTGCTGAGTGGGGGGTGGGCTTGAACCGCTGACCATTTGGTTAGCAGCAGAGCGCTTAACCACTGCTTCTTACACCTTGCCCACTCCTTTAGTAAATAGTTCCATTATTAAACTCCTCAAATTACCCTAATTTGCATGTGCCATCTGTTACCTGTTGGGACCCCAGCTGACACAGGCAGAGATCCAAGTCCTTGTAATGCACTGTGCCCAGTATGTCATTAGCAGTTATTGAATGAAGAGAGAATGAGATGCATCCAATAAGAGGAGTACAAAGAGCTGAGAGAACAGAGGAGGCAGAAATAATTATTTTGGTCTCGGGGAAGCTTTCTGGCAGGTGGGAGTTGGCGTTTGCCTTGGGTCTGGAAGGATGAGGAAAATTTCACCAGACAAGGATTAGGGGGTAGGGAAATATATCCCAGTGGAGAAACCAGCTCAGCAGAGTAGTGATGGCAAGAAGAGGCAGGGCTTGTTTGTGAAACATGAGAAATCCAGTTTGGGAGAGGAATAGCAGTTGCAAGGTAGTAGTTGGCACGGAATCTTGAAAGGTGGCGAGGGAGTAAACCACAGAGAAGAGGTCCAGGCAGATTAAGAATTTCCACTGTGTTGCCATTTGCAAATGCATTGCAATGGGGAGCCTCAGAGGGTTTTAAGCAGGGGTGACATGGTCAGAGCGGGAGTTTAGGGAGATGACCTAGAAGGGAGTAAGAGCAAGCGGAGGGAATTCTGCAGGCAGGGAGACCAGCAAGGAGGACCATGGCAGTCATGCCTTCGAAAGTCAAGAGGGTGAGGATGGGAAGAATGGCCGCGGCAGTGGGCATGGGGAGAAGGAGGCAAATTTATCCCCGAGGCCCTGTCACCTCAAGTTCCATCAAAGAACAGTGAGAAAGGGTTGCAAGATGGATTCAAATTCTAAACCCATGGGAACAAGAGGTTGTCGTTCCCATTCTGTTGAGATCCTGTTGACATTGTATCATCACTGGGACCACTTAATTTCCTCCAAAAGTCTGGGTGAAAAAAAGCTTATCTCCTAAGCATCCATTTCTCTTCCTTTGTCTGAGAATAACGGTATAGGACCAGGGGTTCTGTGGTGGAAAGAGCATGGTCTCTGAAGTTCAACTTGCCTCCAATCCCAAACCTGACAATCGCAAGATGTGTCCCATTGGGTGAGTTACTTAATCTCTCCGAGTTTTGGTTTTCTCATTTGTAAAATGGCAATAAGAATAACTATCTGGGAGGGCTGTTGTGAGGAGTAAATTAAACAATATTCCATATAGGCTGGCTTACAAGGCAAGATTTTATCCCTCAGAAAAGTGGGATACCTTACATTTGTCCCTTAAGGAAGTCTCTCCTATTATGGAGTATATCAGACCCCTCTTATGGGCCCCTTTATAGCCTCTCAGCCTCATCTGTTCCCAGGGTAATGTGCTGAGTTGCCACTGTGGCAATCAGCCCTGGGAGAGCTCCAGCTGACTTTGCACTGGCATAACCAAACAGAGCCTCATCTCCCGCCACTCCTGACTGCTGCCCGCACCCCAGGGTCTCCCTGTGGATGCTAAGGTATGAGATGCTGGGAGACCCACTCAGTGCCGTGCTTGACCATCTCCGAAATGGGGGAGAGAACACCCATAGGTTGAGTATTGACCAGGGTAGTGCAAATGGTTAACACGCTCGTCTGCTAACTGAAAGGTTGGAGGTTTAAGATCATCCAGAGGCAGCTAAGAGAAAGCGTTGGCAATCTACTTTCAAAAAATCAGCCACTGAAAACCTGTGGAGCACAGTTCTGCTCTGGCACACGGGGGGTCGCCATGAGTCAGATTCGACTCAAGAGCAACTGGCGGCGGCAGGAGATTGGGCAGGTGGATACATTCTTCCTCCTTCTCCACATCCGTCCCAGAACCAAACCAACCAGCTGCCTATGATCAACTCCAACTCAGCGCAGCCCCATGTGTTGCGGAGTAGGACTACACTTCACGGGGTTTTTATGGCTGTGACCTTTCAAAGGCAGATTGCCAGTTCTCTCTTCCAAGGAGCCTCTATATGTGTTCAAATCGCCAGCCTTTCAGTTAGTAGCCCGTTTGTGCCAAGAATCAGTTTATTGTAAAGCCTTTTGAAGGGTGGCCTTACAAGGTAGAGTGCTCAGCCGCCTTGACACCAAGTGGCAAACTGCTCAATAGTGCATCCTCGTGTTGCTTCCTCTCCTTCCCCTTTCTCCGCTCCTGTTCAGAGAAATCGCACTCTCTGAGGAAGCGGTAGCACCGAAGCCTTTGCCTCAAGCTCCACTTTTCTGCAGAACCCAGGCATGGGCACCAGGAATTCTTTCCATTGTTTTGTTTTGAGGAACAAAAGATTGAGGAAGGCAAATGGGGCTGAAACTAGGTTCCATTGGTGCAGCGTAAGGTGATATAGGTTCACCTTACTGAATGAATTTTTTAAAGGAAGCAAATTTAATACGGATTTAGTCATGTTTTTTAGGGATATGACTTTATAATAACAAGTGCTAGATGTCATTGAAAAGATGGGCTTTTCAGGATCACTTTAAAAAGCAATAGTAATGGGGTTGTTTTACAGACACCACAAATATACATTTAGAAGGTGAATTTCAAAAAGCCCAACTTTTTGGAGTTTTAGCACTAAATCTCATGCAAATAAATATTTGGAGTTTATGATAAGTTTTCATTAACAGAATATTATATGAATTCAAAAAGCATTGTATTTCAAAGCAACTTATCTGGAAGTAAAGTTGGTGTACTTTGGCAAACTGTGTTAGATGGCTCAAAAAGTGACTTTAGTTGTGACAAAGACACTGATGTCAAAGGGCAACATAAGAGTTTAAGATTGTTTCATGAAATATGATATTGAAATGTTCAGAAGAAATGTTTCTGAATTACTAGATTTTTATAACAATAAATATGTCTAGATAACCAAATTAATAAATATTGCAGGTAGATATTTGTTCATTTCACCTATGTTTCTAAATGATTATATTCTTATGTTAACCAAAATCTTTTATTTGATCTCCTCAGGGGGAATGTGGCAACTCATCTCTATTTCTATTTGCATTTATTTGGCACAAAGGAGGTGGTTATCCAATGCTTGCCCCTTCACTTTTTCCCTTCCTAATCAATAGCTCAATTTCCCCTGCCCTTTACTACTTTTACTCCACCAAGTTATTTGTTTGTTTGCTTTGTTCTGCTTTGCTTTCTTTTCTCTAACAGGAGAGTGAAGATCGGACCTCAACAAACACCTGGCTGTCCTTTTTCCATCCCCCTGCTTACTCTATGGGGACCAAAGCAGAACAGGTATAATTACTGAGACTGAAGCAATGCAATATTGTTCTAGAATCTCTGAGAGAAATAGTAGCCTAAAGGACAGTAAAAGAGAGTGTCATTATTCTCCCTTGGACCCCTTCACCCCAGACACCCAGTTCCGCACCCTGGAAGCAACCAGTATTATCAATTTCTTGGTTGCATACCAAATGTATTGTTCTGCACTTTATTATTTCATTTCACAATATATTGTGGTTACCATTCTCAAATCAGTACATGAGAGTGTCATCTTTTTTTTTAAAGTTGCACAGTATTATATCATAGGCGTACACTATAATTTGTTAAATGGATTCTCTATTGTTGTCCATTTGAATTTTTCCCAGTCGATTCTATTATGATGAGTGTTACAATGAATAAATTTATGCCCATGTCATTTCTTACCTGTTGTGGTTGTTGTTAAATGCTGTCAAATTGATTCCGACTCACGGCAACCCTACATACAACAGAAGGAAACACTCTCTGGTTCTGCATCATCTTCGCAATTGTTGGTATGCATGAGTCCATCGTTTCAGCCACTGTGTGTTTTGAGAGCCTTCCAACATAAAGGGCTCATCTTCTAGCACTCTATCGAACAAAATTCTGTTGTGATCCGTAGGGTTTTCATTGGCTCATTTTAGGAAGTACATTGCTAGGACAGGGGCACATTTCTAAGCTTCTCTTTCCCTGGAGTCTAGAAACATCCCTACTCCTCCCCCATCTCTTTATTACTGGTTGGCCCAGAGAAAACCAAAAAGCCAGCAATCATCAAAGCCAAGATAGGCTGGTAGTATAACACCGCCATTATTTTTGAGATGGAAACGTTAAAAAAAAAATAATGATAATACCAAATCTCTGAAAAGAGCTCAACCTTACTAGCAATCAGGGAAATAGCAAATAAAGGCTTCATGGCAAATGGCATGAATGGCAAAATGAGAACGTCTAACAATACCGTTGTTGACAAGAGTGCAGAACAACAGGGGCTCTGTCCTAGGCACACTGCAAGAATTAAACGAAATGTTGGGGGTAAGGAAACCCTGGTGGTGTAGTGATTAAGTGCTACGGCTGCTAACCAAAGGGTCGGCAGCTCGAATCCGTCAGGCGCTCCTTGGAAACTCTGTGCGGCAGTTCTACTCTGTCCTATAGGGTCAGTATGAGTCAGAATCGACTTGATGGCACTGGGTATGTGTGTATGTAATGTAGGTAAAGTGCCCGGCACAAAGCAGATGCTCACAGTCGCTGGCCTCAGCATCCCTCCCCTCTTTTACATTGTAAAGCAGGGCAGATCAGCCCCTCTTCACATGGATGTGCACACTCCAGACCAAGGCCTGGCCTCACACTTGTGTAACCTCTTTTGCCAAACCACAAAGAGTAGTTTTCTCCTTAACATCCATCTGCCACCACCTGCTTGGGCAACAGGCACAGAGGCAAGCCTGGGGTCTTTCTGCCTCTGCTCCAGCGGGCAGCTCCAGGCACTCCTTCCTACTCTGGAATCAGAGTCACAAAGGAGGGTGAAAGGATTTCCTGCCCCTTCTGCAGAGCTGCCTCCAGGCACCTAGAGCCAACACTGGGCCTTGCTGAACAGCGGCACCAGGGCTGGATCACTCTCCACTCCAGGGTCAGTGACAGCACCTTTGGCCTAGGGCACAGCAGTGTCACCAATGAAAATGGAAAGATTTACTGATAGTCCAGCGGCAAATGGTGTCAGCATCAGCATCAGTGTAGGAGACAGGCTGCAGCCCACACTCTGACATTGCGCCTGTGCTGGTCACCGTGTCTGTGCTGGTCGCCCTGCCTGTGCTGGTCATCCTGCCTGTGCTGGTCGCCCTGCCTGTGCTGGTCATCCTGCCTGTGCTGGTCGCCCTGCCCGTGCTGGTCATCCTGCCTGTGCTGGTCGCCCTGCCCGTGCTGGTCATCCTGCCTGTGCTGGTTGCCCTGCCTGTGCTGGTCATCCTGCCTGTGCTGGTTGCCCTGCCCGTGCTGGTCATCCTGCCTGTGCTGGTCACTGTGCCTGTGCTGGTTACTGTGCCTGTGCTGGTTACCGTGTCTGTGCTGGTCATCCTGCCTGTGCTGGCCACCGTGCCTGTGCTGGTCACTGTGCCTGTGATGGTGGCAGTGGGGCTGTGAGTTGCCTTCAGGTGGCTGTGTCCCTGAAGGGAGCCAGAGCAGGAAGGAGGACAAGCAGACATCTCAGAGTTGATGGGGGCACTCTTCCCAGGGTTTCAGGATGATTGGGGAACCCAGAAAAAGGCCCTACAATACAGAATATAAATAAAGCCAGAACCAGAGAGATATTGATGACGATGGTGATGATGATGATGACAACGACGTTATATGTTGACTCTACAGTTTCACACCCCACTGGGGTGGCCTGGGGAACCACCAACAAAATGCCAGTACATCGGGTAATCCTCTTAGATGTTTGGGGCCAATGCTCTGTAGAATTCACATACAGCACTATTTCCCAAAAAGTGGCCTTCGAATCACCAGCATCAACATCAGCAGAAATTTGTTTAAATGCAGATGCCCAGGTCCTACTCTGAATCAGAGTCTCTGAGGCTGGGGCCAGGGAACCCGCATTTTAATGAATTCCTCAGGTGACCAACGTTCCCTAACGTCACAGGAATGCAGGACATGAAGACCCCCTCGAACCTCCGATGACCCCAGTGCTCAGAAGGTCTCACCTCTGCCCTCTCCTGTCCTCTCGGTTTGCATTCCCACTGAAGATCAGGAAGCCTGCAGGCAAAAAGGGGCTCAAGCATTCCGCTAGCATTTCATTGTTACTACATAAGCTTCTTGTGTCCAAATTCTTTGTAAGAGGCTTTGCTTTGTAAAATGTCTTTGAGCAGCCCTTGGAGGAGAGTATTCCTATTCCTAAGGGGGTATCATCCCCATTTTTGCTGTAATTGTCATTTTGTGAAACATGAGTTTGGAGGCATCCTAACACAGTGTAGTCCATTACATTCAGGAGCCACTCTCGAGATTTGTCCCCTTAAAATATACAGTACCTGACACTATTGCCCTGAGATAATCTTTAAACCTTAAACCAAAAATATCTCCTGACGTCTTCGGAAAACCAAACAACAGTTTAGCTTAACTAGTGAAGACTGTCTGCCTTGAGCACTGTGCTCTTTTAAGAACTGTCTAAACCCGCACATGGGATCAGATGGACAACGGCAATTGGAAGGACTAGATAGGAAGCTTAGAGAACAGTAAGTTCATGTGAATGGGGGAGGGACAACTCGGAAAAAGAGGGTGACAATGGTTATGCAACTAGAAGAATGTAATCAATGTCACTAAACGGTACATGTAGAAACATTGAATTGGTGTAGGTTTTGCTGTGTAATTCTCAACAATAAAATTATAATTAATTATATAATTATGATTTATATATATGTATTTTGAAGCCCTGGAGGTGTAGTGGTTAAGAGCTCACCTGCTAACCAAAAGGTTGGCAATTGGAATCCACCAACCATTCCTTAGAAACCCTATGGGGCAATTCTGCCCTTTCCTATAGGGTTGCCACGAGTCGGAATCGACTCCACAGCAATGGGTTTGTATTTTGTTTATATATGTATATATACATACATACCTACATATTAGATGAGGGAAGGATGAGGCAGGGGGAGGGGTGTGGAGAAATTCAGGGTCCTCCACCCCCTGCGCTACCCCTTAGGTGCAGCTCTCATAGAAGTGGGCTGGAGAAACACTTGGCTTTTAGAGTTTGTGGTGCTACTTGAAGTTTTTCCATGGGCACCCTCTGTACCTTCTCCTCCCATCTCAGTCTTACCCCAGCTTTCACTATAGAGTCTCAAAAGATAATAAAGCAAAAGAGAGACCCCAAATGTGATTTTACACATTGGCCTGAACCTCTTGTTACCCATGGTTTGGAACGGTTACCTAGTTACCAGAAGAGTCTGGCTTGGATTCCAAGAAAATCAGTTTGACACTAAAAACTTAAAAATGCCAGATGTACTCAAGTGTTTAGACAGGCTTGGCAGATGAAACATTCCAGAATTGGAAAATGGCACAAGCATGAAACTCACTTAAAACTCACAGAGCTCTGCATTTATGTCGACTTTTCCCCTAATCCTCCTTTTTTCTTCCCCAGTGATTGTCTTCTGGTGGGCACCACATCTGCATTCTGCCAAACACTCCTTTACTATCGATAATGATGAATTGTGTCTTTCCCCAGAGGCAGCTCCACATTCCTGTGAAGCTAAAAATAAATAAATAAATAAATAAGAATTGTGGTCCCAACTCTAGAAAAGGAGTAGGGGGGATTGAAATAGAATCACTCATTTTTCTATTTATATGAAAGCACGACCAAGAAAGTATTGTAGTTTGTAAATATATATTTGTATTCTCTCCTCAGCCTGTGTTACAAGATCAAGTCTGATTTAGTGCGTCCCAGGTGGAGCCTGAGCGTTGGCATTTCTAACAAGATAGGTGGATGCTGCTGGTCTGCAGACCCCTGAGTTGAGAACCACTGGTCAAAGCAAGGATTCTTTCAACATGAAATGCACGTTAGAAGCACCTGGGGTGCTTTAAAAACACTAATCCCAAGCCCACCTCAGATGTACAAACAAGAATTACTAGAAGTGACAGGCAAACCAAAAAACCAAACCCAGTGCCGCCGAGTCAATTCCGACTCATAGAGACCCCACAGGACAGAGCAGAGCTGCCCCATAGAGTTTCCAAGGAGCGCCTGGCAGTACTTAAAAAACATATATATAACTTTATTTTTTAGAACAGTTTTAGGTTTAGGGCGAACTTGTGCGGAAAATACTGAGTTCCCATACACCTCCTCTGTCCCTGCACGCTGTTTCTCCTGTTACTAACATCTCGCATTAATGGAGTGCATTTGTTATCATCGATGAGCCAGCAGTGATACATCACTATTAACTTAAAGTCCATGGTTTACATTCGTGCTCACTCTTTCGGTTGTACAGTTTTATGGGTTTTGACAAATGATATTATCAAGTATGCAACATTACAGTATCATACAGAATAGCTGCACTGCCCTTAAATTGTCCTGTGCTTCTCCCCCTGGTCTTTTTACCATTTCTATAGTTTCGCATTTTCCAGAATGTCATATAGTTGGAATCACTCAGCATGTAGGTTTTCTGGACTGGTTTCTTTCATTTGTTGCCATTGAGTCGGCTGTGGACTCATGGCGACCCCATATACAACATAATGAAACGTTGCTGGGTCTTGCTCCACCCTCACAGTCATTGCTATATTAGAGTTGCAGCCATTGTGTAGTCTTCCAGCCTAAACCAAAAACCGAACCCATTGCCATGTAATCGATTCCAACTCGTAGTGACCCTATAGGACAGAGTAGAATTGCCCCATAGGGTTTCCAAGGAGCGGCTGGTGGATTTGAACTGCTGACCTTTTGGTTAGCAGCCAAGCTCTTAAGCACTGCGCCATATCCAAAATATTCTTGGGACACCTTTATACTAAACAAACTATTTGCCATTTATCCGAAATTCCAATTTAAGTGGGCATCCTGAGCTTTTATTTGTTAAATCTGGCACACTTACTCCCAACAAATATCAGTTCCCCCCTTTCCTCTCACCTGTAAGCATGATTTGTAACCATGGCTACCTCCCAGGCTGTCTCATTAATTCCCATGAACTCATCCAATCAATAAATGCTTGTTGGGTTGACACAGTGCCCTGCACGAAGGAGAGGAATGTAGATTGGCCAGCATTTCTGGCTTGTATTATGAAATGCCTTGCTAAGTAAGGGTCAAAACCCAAAAACCCATTGCTGTCCAGACTCATAGCTACCCCGTATGACAGAGTAGAATTGCCTGGTAAGGTTTCCAAGGCTATAAATCTTTACAGAAGTAGACTGCCACGACTTTCTCCTGCAGAAAGGCTGATGGGTTCAAACTGCCGACCTTTTGGTTAGCAGTCCAGCTCATTTTCCAGCACTACGTGAGACAATATTCTTCTTTCATTCAGTGATATGCATTAAAGTTTCCTCCATGTCTTTCTGTAGCTTAATAATTCATCCCTTTTTATCACTGAATAATACTCCATTGTATGGGTGTACTATAGTTTGTTTATCCATTCACCTACTGAAGGACATCTTGTTAGCTTCCAACGTTTGGTAATTATGGATAAAGCTGCATCACTTTTTAATCACTCCAGGGCTGTGGTTCTCAGTCTTGGCTGTACAGTTGACTGATTACCTGAGGAGTTTAGAAATTCTGGGTGTTTTTTTGGGGGGTTCCCAGGCATCCCCCCACCTCAGATGTCTTCCCAGGTATCAATAGTTTTCAAGCCTCTACCCCTCACCTCCCATCCTCAGGTGATTCAGATATGCAGCTGGTGTTAAGTACTGGAACTCAGGACTTTTATCACTAAGTAAACAGACACTATAGCTCTGGGAGGAGGGCATGAGCTTCAAGGAAGCCCTCAACAACTCAGGAAGGATTTCTTTTATTAAGTGAGTTTTGAAACAGAGGCTGTCAATCAGCTTATGTTAATGCTGGAGAGGTTTGGTGGTACTTTAATATTCATGAAGAAAAGAGGGTCACCAGAAACTCCTTCAAGGTCGGAGAAGCAATTGCTTTTCAGGAAAAATCCCCATGTAGGCTCAGACTTGGAATCCTTGGTGATGAAAATGATTAAGTGGTTGACTACTAGCTGAAAGATTGGTGGTTCAAACCTACCCAGAGGCGATTCAGAAGACAGCCTGGTGAACTGCTTTTGAAAGGTTACAGCCTTGAAAACTCTACAGTTCTACTTTGCACACATGGGGTTGCCAAGAATCTTAGTGGGCAACTAACAACAGCAAAGGCTCAGACTTGTTGTTACCTATTGTCTTGTAAATAATTTTTCCTTCTTCTGGAGGTGGGTGCAGAGGCTGAAATTTTAAATAGTGTAGATGGTATAGATTCACTGGGAAGTTGACACCTGAGGAAAGATTTGAAGGATTTGAGGGAACCTGTGGGGGAGAATTAATGCAAGATTTACACCAAGAGTGACTGCAGACTGGGGGAGGAGGAATAGAAACCTGGAAGTCAAAAGAAATGAATTACAGATAAAAGCCTAGGGAGACTTGTCTGGCTGCTCATGGCAATTGGGGGAGGGGGTGGGAAGGAGCAACTGAGGGCCCAGGGTGTGTTAGGACAAGTCAGGAGCGGACTGAATAGGGACCCAGGAAAGCTGGGAGAACACCATTTGGTTTAGTCCTGGTGTTGAATGATAAGGGGCCCAAAGGATACCTTTCCCTTCAAAGTGGATGTGTTAGACTAAGCCACTTCAGGAAGGAATTCTGGACCTTTCCTCCTCTCCCCCCTGCCCCATTGGGCCTGTAAGCCTAATAGGACACTAAAGATCTAGTGTAGTTACTTTCAAACTATGTTTCACAGAGCTCTGGGGATTCACAAAAGTCCTTTGGAGAGCCCAGTAGGAGATAAAGTGGGAAGCAAGAACTGTGGTGGCATCAATGAATGGCTTGGGGGGATTTTAGCCGCCCCACCATGGCCTTTCATAAGGAACCCTGGTGGCACAATAGTTAAGCACTCAGCTGCTAACCGAAAGGTAGGTGGTTCAAACCTACTAGCTGCTCCTCGGGAGAAAAGACTGGCAAACTGCTCTAGTAAAGATTACAGCCTAGGAAATCCTATGAGGCAGTTCTACTCTGTCTCATACGGTTGTTATGAGTCAGAATCGACTCAATGGCACACAACAACAACATGGCCTCCCAAAGACATAAAATCTGGTTGGCCGCGCACTTGCTATGCAACATGGAGACAATTATAGACAACCTTGACAAAGAACACTGGTTCACTAGTTTCTGTTAGAGACCACGCAGTCTCATGTCACAAGAGGCTATTTCTCCTCTTAGCGGCCTTAGCCCTTCTGGAACAACCTTTTGCCTCTAAGCTGGCTGCAGACTTTGCCAGTTGGGGTGTGCTGGGCCCCAGCATTATGGTTCTCAGAGCGTTTGCCTCTTCCCTGATGAACTGAAGCCATACTTTGCTATAAGTGGCCCTTTATTCGATGTTTAGAAGGGATTGTGCTTGATTCAGTAATTAAACTTAGAAAAACACAATCCTAGTCCCCCCTGATTTAGGTGGTCTTCATACTGACATAAATTTATTGGAGCTCTATGTAACCCTGGTGGCGTAGTGGTTAAGTGCTACAGCTGCTAACCAAAGGGTCGGCAGTTTGAATCCACCAGGTGCTCCTGGAAACTCTATGGGGCAGTTCTATTCTGTCCTATAGCAACGCTGTGGGTCGGAATTTACTCGACGGCACTGGGTTTGGTTTGGTATGTAAATTTTGGTTTCAAAAAAGAGCTTCATGCTTAGAAAAACAAAACAAAAACTCTGAAACCAGGCACTGAGTCTTTGCACTGCATTTTATAGTTGAGAAAACTCACCCCCAAGAGAAGTGACTTCTCAAGGTAATTATGATCCCAAGAAACAGAAAGGACCACATAAACTAGAGACTACATCAGCCTGAGACCAGAAGAACTAGACGGTGCCTGGCCACAACTGATGACTGCCCTGACAGGGAACACAACAGAGAACCTCTGAGGGAGCAGGAGAGCAGTGGGATATAGACCCCAAATTCTCGTAAGAAGACCAGACGTAATGGTCAGGCTGAGACTAGAAGGACCTTGGAGGTCATGATCCCTAGACCTTTTGTTAGCCCAAGGCAGGAACCATTCCCAAAGCCAACTCTTCAGACAGGGATTGGACTGGACAATGGGATAGAAAAAGATGCTGGTGAAGAATGAGCTTCTTGGATTAAGTAGACGTTTGAGACTATGTTGGCATCTCCTATCTGCAGGGGAGATGAGAGGGTGGAGGGGGTCAGAAGCTGGCGGAATGGACACAAAAAGATAGAGTGG
This sequence comes from Loxodonta africana, assembly GCF_030014295.1. Lineage (NCBI taxonomy): Eukaryota > Metazoa > Chordata > Mammalia > Proboscidea > Elephantidae > Loxodonta > Loxodonta africana. The sequence continues at coordinate 44,725,523 of NC_087355.1, read as the reverse complement.
AGGGAAGGAGCAGACTGTCTCATTAGGGGGAGAGCAAATAGGAGTATATAGCAAGGAGTATATAAATTTTTGTATGAGAGACTGACTTGATTTGCAATCTTGCACTTAAACCACAATAAAAAATTAAAAAAAAAAGAGAGAAGTGACTTCTTTGACCTGGTGATTGGGCTCATTTTTAAAAAATAAAAATGAGCTTCCATTTCCCATGAAACTGTTTATCCAGGGAAAGAATGTGGCTGAGATTCTTTCTGGAATAATGTGTCAAGTAACACGTGGGTCCCTATCCCACTCATTGTCTTCTTTGGGGACCTTGCTCTGACCGGCTCTCTTTCCTTTCCTTGGGAATAACTTAGATGGAAAGGATGTTGTTGTTAAGATTTAATGTTATTACTTCAAGCCAGAACACTTCCAGTTTCATTCTTCCTGCTGGGCTGTTTCAGGGACTTTGCCTGGGACAGCTGTATTCAATAAGGCAAAGTCTGATCTTCTGGAATGTAGTTACTGTTCTCTTTAAGACTCTGGGGCAGTTTGTTTAAGATTAAGAAGATGGCAAATAGGCTGAATTTGGAGTCACAGAACGAAAGATTGAAAAGCAATCGACTGCTAACTGAAAGGATGGCAGATCAAAACCACCAGCAGCTCTGCAGAAGAAAGATGTGGCAGTCTGCTTCTGTAGGGATTTACAGCCTTGGGAACCCTATGGGGTCACTATGAGTTGGAATCAACTCTGTAGCAGTGGGTTACACCTATGCTAGTATGGATGATATCAACCCTGGTGTGGGGGAATCAGGGAATGATTGGCTCCACCTAAGGAGACCTAACACAAAGGGTAGTACTTGAACAAAGTGGTCTAGAAGCATGCATAGAGATTTGCCAGATTGACAGGGGTTAGGTAGGGGAAGTTTATTCTTGGTATTTCTTCATGTGAAAAGAAATAGAGGTTTGAAATTGCATAAAACCAAAGCCAAACCAAACCAGTTGCCATTGAGTCAATTCCAACTGAATGTGACCCAGTGTATACAGAGTAGAACTGCACTCCATAGGGTTTTCAACATTGTAACCTTTCTTCTGAGGTGTCTTTTAAAAAAGCCTGTTGCCATCAAGTCAATTTGGAGTCATAGCGACCCTACAGGACACGGTAGAGCTGCCCCATAGAGTTTCCACGGAGTGCCTGGTGGATTCGAACTGCAAACCATTATGCTACAAGGGGTTCCAGAGTGCCTCTAGGCGGGTTCAAACCACCAACCTTTTGGTTACTAGTCAAGCACTTAACCATTTGTGCCACTCAGGGACTCCTTGGTAACAGTCTACTCCTCCTCCTCAAAACCCCAGGACTTCATGGTCACCAACACGTAGGCGTGAACCTTCCTTGTCATGCCTACCCATACCCTCCCTACCATAGCTGCATTCTGTGTTTGGTAACATCTTTTCCTTTTCAGGACTAAAGTCATTGAGTTTGGGAGCAAAAGAGCCTTTGTTCCAACTTGTTTATTTTATAAGCTAAGTTCAGCTCAGAGAGGAACAGTGAGCTGCCCAAAGCCGCACTGCTTCCGTATAGCAGAACCAGGCCCAGGGCCCAGATCTTCTGACTCTCAGGCAAGTGGTCCTTCCATATTCTTTCTAATATTCAACTGTAGAGAAATGTTGAGTCCATTCCAACTCATAGCAACCCTACACTGCAGAGTAGAACAGCCCCCTAGAATTTTGTACGTGGTTAGCAGTCGAGCATTTAATCATTGTGCCACCAGGGCTCCTTCCTACAACCCCTAATGATGCTTTTTTCTTTAAGATGTATTTAGTTTCAGTTTTCTTTTCATTAGAAGGAACCACCTCCTAGAGCTGGTTTGAGAAGTAAATGAAATAATGGAGGTGACCTTGCTTTGTAAGCTATGCAAATGCTGTTTAATAATAATGATCACTGTGGTATTTATTATCATGTCATTGGCACCTGTGATGGGCACAGTGTAGAGAAGGCCAGACCATTCCACACCATGGTTAGTTGTTGCTGACTTGGAAAGAATCTAGGTAGAAACACAAACCCCTTTCACCCTAAATGCCCTTCATTAATGGATGACCCAAGGGTAATGACTATAGGGGAGGGTGCAAGAAGGAGGACTGAGGCCCTGGAGGAAGGAATACTTAGAAAACACTTGTAAGCCTCTACCACCACTGCCAGGAAACCCAGAAGAGTGATATGCTGCCAGGCCCCTCAGTCCAAGTGACAGAAACCCAAATCAAACTAGTCATAGGAAAAGAAGAATGTATTGGTCTGTGTAACTTAAAAAATCCAGAAGGAGTTCCAACTTCAGACACAGCTGGGTCCAGAGCCTCAAGTGAGGTCATCCATGTTCTGGCTCTCCTCTCAGAGATGGCTTCCAGAAGCCCAAACAGCCACATCTGACCAGTTTAGCAACAACAGCAGAAAATTCCCTGGGATAACCCCGTTTGCCTGCTTGGATCTAGTGCCCAACCTTGAACCAATAGCTGTGAAAAGTTGGCTAGGGCAGGGTAGCTGGCCCTGAACTCCATGAAATGGTTTCTTCATAGCTAAGAAGGACACTGCTAGCATAAGGAAGAGGAAAGGATGGTGGACAGATTGAAACCAAAGACATTTGTCCCGATTATGGAGATACTTCACTGTGATTTCTTTGGAGATTTCTAACGGAAGTAATTTCACTGCACCACCTCCCTTAGTCACCCAATATGTTCTTGATTCCTCTTCCCTGTGGCCACTTGAATTGCATTGAAGGCTTGTCCTAAAGTATTTTTAACATCGACTCAAAGGAGAGCGTAATTTAGGAACTCTTTCAGCCACCCCCTCCAAAAAAAAAAAAAAGCCCTCAATGTGTTTGAAAGCAAAGGGCCCATAAACGTTAATTTATTGGCCTCTCTAGGCTATTCACACCGTGACTGCACTCCTTCATCTGGAATAATTGGAAGCTGGGTATAATCTTTGCCGAGAGAGAAACACAGACACTCGGGCGAGCACCTTTTTTGTTATAATAAGGTGATGGGATCAACATTGAGGAACTCTATGAGATTGTATGGACTTTGACTCATAGTGACTCATGCCCTGCCCTGATCATGGTACAAATCCCTTTCTGATGTCAGTGGGAGACTTCCGTGAGTAATTGAATCAATTGGGCCATGTTGCTCTGTTACTGTCACATCACTTCTTGCTAAGATTTATTCCCGAAAACAGTCTCAGTGCTGGCTCCTAAAATTTTAAATTGACAATGAACAACACCTTAAGTACAGACATTGTAAGAAAAAATATGAGGATCACAAAGGCCGAATCCAATTCTCTTCTCTGAAATGAGACGCAGAGGAAATGGCACAAAAGGACCAATGATTCCCTGGATACGGCAGACCCAGTTGTTCTGCCCAAATGGCCTCTATCCACACTCCATCCTACCAGAGGTGATAGGTGAGGCCGGGTGAGCTGCATGTACCTTGGTCACCACTAGACAATTTCACTGTTTGTCAGTGGCTTTTGCAGCTCTTTTCCCTTGGGCCCTGGGGTACAAGGTTGTGCTCTAGGTTGTGTTGCAGGCGTCAGGGAGTATGCCTGCCAAGTTGGGCATTTTCAGATATCTGCATGTCTGCCCTGGGAAATAAAAGATGGCCACAAAGATCATTAATCCATCCTTAGCAGGCCATATAGGGGACATTGATGGGTCAGTGGTAGAATTCCCACCTTCCTGGAGAGAGGCCTGGATTCAATTCCTAACCAGTGCACCTCATGCTCGGCCACCACCTGTCTGCCAGTGATGCTGAACACATTTCAGTGGCACTTCCAGACTAAGATAGTTTGGGAAGAAAGGCCTGGTGATCTACTTCCAAAAACCCCAATGATCACAACAGTCCAATCCACAACCCAGCATGGGGATGGCACGGGGCCGTGCAGCATTTGGTTCTGTTGCGCATGAGGTCACCATGAGTCAGGGGCTGACTCAACGGCTGATAACAACAACAAGCAGACTTTGTAGCCAGCACATTCTCGGGACCAGGGGAGGTCAAAGACCAACAAAGAACATAGAACCCTTTGATGGAGGGCACGTGATCTCATGATTAGCCAAGACATTCGGAAAAAGCTCCTTCCCTCAATATTTGAGCCATTCCTTACCTGCCACCCCATATTACCTTTGCTCTGTTTTGTTGACCAAGGAGTCAGAGGCAAAACCTGTGCTTTCCTTCCCTTTAAAACCAAGCTTCTTCAAAATATAGAACAGCGTGTAAAGCATGCCATGGTTGTGTTGAAAAGTGAGGGAAGTATATATGTCTTTTTCTTGTTTATGCAAAAATTATATGCAAGGGGTACCCAAGAATCTGGCAGGGTTGGTTCTCATGGGGAGGAGAAGTGGGTCGTCAGGGGGCAAACAAGGAAGGCAGGCTTTCTACCACATATGCTATTGTAACTTTTGAATGTTAAAGCATGTGAGTGTTATCACCCAACCTAAATAAGCAAGTAAATAAAAATAAAATTATTTTTTTTACAAATAAGACCAAACTCTCAAAACATGGTTTTCATTTTCTGTCTTTACTTTCTCACCACACCTCAGCCCTCTGCACTCTGACTTGTGCTCCACAAACAGCTTCCTGAACCTTCTTGCAGTGCGATGGATAGCTTTTGTGTTGGCCTTTCTCACCATGGGCTTGTAACTCCCACCCAAGTGATTGCGTGGGACTGTATGATAGGGTAATTGTGGCCTACCAAAGGGATCAGTCAGTTTTTTCCTCCCACTGGGCTTGAAATATGCCATGCTAGAGGCGAGAAGGAGAAGATCCCACCTCCACTGAGGAAAAACAGCCAGGAGCCAGCATGTCCTTTGGACCCCGGATTCCTGTGCTGAGAAGCTCCTGGACTCAGGAGACAGTGAGCTGTAATACTGAAGGCAGTAGAGATTTAATATAAGGCAATGGCATGGTGGGCTTCCCCACCCATAGAGAGAGAAAGCTGAGTGACTTTGGGCAGAGGCAGAGGGTCAGAGAGAGGTGTGCCTGTGGGTATGGCTGGGAAGAGGCTGTCCTGATGGAAGTACTGTACCCTGAGTGTTCCTGAGCCTGATTGTGACTGTTATTTCTGTAATAAATCCCATAATTGTAGGTATTGTCTGTGAGTTCTGTGTGGTCATTGCAATGAATTATATTGAACCCAGCAGAGAAGTAGAGAGTGCCGTGGGAGGGATGGTTCGTGTCACAATTGGTAAAAATGGCGGAGAGAGGAAACAAGTCTGACCTCTGCCTCATAGGAATCAGCCTTGGGCTGTTGATCTTGATCCTCCTTCTCCCTTTTGAAGAGAGAGGAGGTCAGACTCTGCCTCCACACCATTTTTTACACTTCTCTATCCATGTCATCATGTCATCAGTAACCATCTAGTGACATCGGATGCTTGTTTCTGTCCGGTGTGATTTGCTCCGTAATTGACACTTGTCCACTCTCTCTGAAACACTCTGTTCCTGGGCTTCCATGACACTGCTCTTCTAATTCTTTCATTTCTCCAACTGCTCTTTTTAAGAATCCTTCATTACATTTTTTTTTTTTCCATTTGCTCCTGAAATGTCTGTATGAACCCAGGTTTCCTCAATCCCAACCTCTCCTCTTTTTACTATCCCATGTAAAGTCCAGGATAAACAATGCAGCTATTTGGGCAATGGAGGTTTCAAACCACAGAGTAAGCTCTTGTGCATTTTATGTGAATGTTTCATGGAAAAAAAAAAAAAACACAGGGTCAACTAAAAAAACCAGTAAACCACCGGTTGTCTTCGATTCGATTCCAATTAGTGGCGACCCAGTTTGTGTCAGAGTAGAACTGTACTCCATAGGGTTTTCAATGGCTGATTTTTCAGAAGTGGATTGACAGATCTTTCTCCTGAGTTGCCTCTGGGTAGACTCAAACCTCCAGTCTTTGGGTTAGCAGCCTGGCATGTTAACTGTTTGCACCACCCAGTAATTCCAACTAAAACCAAGATCCATTTATTTGCCAGAAGGTGGCAAAGGACAGAAGGAACAGTTGTTGCTGGCCCCTGGACATCCTTTTAACTCAGTACTGAAGTCACTCCTGAGTTTCACCCTTCAGCCAAAGATTAGACAGGCCCATAAAACAAACAATAATGCACATAACTCAACCATGAATACAGGACTAAATGGGCAAACCAGCCCAGTTGCAAGGACAAGAAGGCAGGAGGGGACAGAAAAGTTGGATGCATGGAAATGAGGAACCCAAGGTTGAGAAGGGGAGAGTGTTGACACATCATGGGGCTGGCAACGAATGTCACAAAACAATACGTGCATTTGTTGTTTAATGAGAGACTAATTTGCTCTGTAAATCTTCATCTAAAGCACAATTTAAAAAAAAAGTGCTTTAGCTGGCACCTCTGTCACCATCATGAGACGAGTTTCCCCTGGATATTGCCATCCCTTCATTCTGGGCTCCAGAATGAAAATGTGTGGAGCAGATATGAGCCCAGATCTCAGCGAGCAGCCAAGCTGAGCAGGCAGCTTGAGGCAGAGTGACCCAGCTGAGCCCAGTCTAGCTTGACCAACCCTCAGCCACCTCACAGATATATGAGCAGTAATAAATGATTGTTTAGAATTAGTAGATTACAAAGGTGCTGTAGATATCACCATACTGTTAAATTTTACTATTCAAAGACATCACCTTGAAGACTAAGGTGTGCCTGACCCAAGCCACGGCATTTTCAATTGCATCATAGGCATGCAAAAGCTGGACAATGAATAAGGAAGACCGAAGAGGAATTGTCTCCTTTGAATTGTGGTGTTGGCAAAGAATATCGAATATACCATGGACTGCCAAAAGAACGAACAAATCTGTCTTGGAAGAAGTACAACCAGAATGCTCCTTAGAAGCAAGGATGGCAAGACCGTGTCTTACATACTTTGGACATGTTGTCAGGAGGGATCAGTCCATGGAGAAGGGCATCATGCTTGATAAAGTACAAGGTCAGCAGAAAAGAGGAAGACCCTCAACGAGATGGAGTGACACAGTGGCTACAACAATGGGCTCAAGCATAACAATAATTGTGAGCATGGCTCAGGATAAGGCATTGTTTTGTTCTGTGGTACACACAGTTGCTACTGTACTGAACCAACTCAATGGCACCTAACAACAACAACATATATTTATTCAAGGAAACTGTAGTGGTTAGGAGAACAGACTCTGGAGCCAGACTGCCTGGGTTTGAATTTTGAACTTATCACAGATTGAATTGTGCCCTCCCGAAATACCGTCAACTTGGCTAGTCTGTGATTCCCAGTATTGTGTGATTGCCCACCACTTTGTCATCTGACGTGGTTTTCATACGTGTTGTAAATCCTATTTCTGCAATGTTAATGAGATGGTATTAGCAGCAATTATGTTAATGAGGCAGAACTCTATCTACAAAATTAGGTTGTGTCTTAAGCCAATCTCTTTTGAGATATAAAAGAGAGAAGAGAGCAGAGAGACTTGTGGACCTCATACCACCAAGAAACAAAAACCAGGAGAATAGTGTGTCCTTTGGACCCGGGGTCCCTGCACTGAGAATCTCCTCTATTGGGGAAGATTGATTTCAAGGACCTTCCCGCAGAGCCAATAGAGAAAGCCTTTGCCTGAAGCTGGCAAGGTGAATTCGGACTTCTAGACTCTGAGACTGTGAGAGAATAAATTTCTCCACTTTCATCCACTTGTGGTATTTCTGTTATAGCAGCACTAGATGGACAAGATAGTACTGTCTAGCTGTGTAACCTTGGGCAATTTACGTAACCTCTCTGTGCTTGAGCTGTCTCACCTTTAAAGTGGGAATCACACTAGTATCTACCCAAAATGTTGAACATTTTCTAATACACATTTTAAAACATGTTACTATTAATGTAAAAAGTATTCACTCCATCTTAAAAGCCCGTGAGTAGCCATCTAAGATACTCCACTGGTCTTACCCCTTTGGGAGCAAGGGAGAATGAAGAAAACTAAAGATACAATGGGAAGATTAGGCCAAAGGACTAATGGACCACTACTACCACGGCCTCCCCCAGACTGAGTCCAATACAACTAGATGGTATCCAGCTATCACCACTGACTGCTCTGACAGGAATCACAATAGAAGGTCCCAGACAGAGCAGGAAAAAAAAATGTAGAACAAAATTCTAACTCACAAAAAAAAGACCAGGCTTACTGGCCTGACAGAGACTGGAGAAACCCTGACAGTATGGCCCCCGGACACCGTTTTAGCTCAATAAAAAGGTTCACCCTTCAGCCAAAGATTAGACAGGTCCATTAAAAAAACGAGACTAAAGGGGCACACCAATCCAGGGGCAAGGACTAGAAGGCAGGAGGGGACAGGAAAGCTGATAATAGGAAATCCAAAGTTGAGAAGGGAGAGTGTTGACACGTCATGGGGTTGTTAACCAATGTGTCTTAGTCATCTAGTGCTGCCGTAACAGAAATACCACAAGTGGATGGCTTTAACAAAGAGAAATTTATTTCCTCACGGTAAAGGCTAAAAGTCCAAATTCAAGGCATCAGCTCCAGGGGAAGGCTGTCTCCCTCTATCGGCTCTGGAAGAAGGCCCTTGTCCTCAATCTTCTCATGGTCGAGGAGCTTCTCAGGCACAAGGACCCCAGGTCCTGGTGTTGCTTTCTTGGTGGTATGAGGTCCCCAACTCTCTGCTTGCTTCCCTTTCATCTCTTGAGAGATAAAAGGTGGTGCAGGCCACACCCCAGGGAAACTCCTTTTACCTTGGATCTCAGAGGTGACCTGAATAAGGGTGGTGTTACAATCCCACCCTAATCTCAACATAAAATTACAATCACAAAATAGAAGACAATCACACAATACTGGGAATCATGGCCTAACCAAGTTGACACATATTTTGGGGGGGACACAATTCAATCCATGACACAACATTATAAAATAATATATGTACTAATTGTTTAATGAGAAGCTAGTTTGTTCTATAAACCTTCATCTAAAGTACAATAAAAAAATTTTCTTTTAAAAAAGAAAAGTTTTTAAAGAAGTATTCCCCCAAACCATAGCCTCACCTACCTTGAGCCCAGAACTAAATGGTGTCTGGCTACCACTAGTGATCGTTTTGACGAGGGACACAATAGGTGGTCCCAGATAGAATGGGAGAAAAATGTAGAACAAAACTCAAATTCCTCAGAAAGGCCAGACTTACTGGACTGGCAGAGACTAGAGGAACCCCCGAGATTATTGCCCTAGGACAGCCTTTAAACTGGGAACTCAAACCACTCTTGGTGGTCACCTATCAGCCAAAAGACAGAGTGGCTCATAAAATAAACAATATCACCCATAAGTACTGTGCTCCTCTAAATAATCATCTAAACGAGACCTGACGGTCAACACTTACCCTAGACCAAAGTTGAGAAGGTGAGGGGCAATGAAGAAGCTGGATTCACGGAAACGGAACAACCAGACTGGAAATAATGAGATGCTGGCAAATCGTGAAAAGTGTAACCAGTGTCACTGAATAATGTGTAGAAATTGTTAAATGAGAACCTAATTTGCTATGTAAATTTTCTCCAAAAACACAACATGATATATATTTTTAAAAAGTATTGAGCCATACCCCACCTAAAATCATCTCGTAAAATATCAGTTGTCCTTATACTGTATTTGGGATATGCTGATATAAAGTAAAGAGAAGAAAGTAAGTGTGCTCAGCACAACCCTTCCACACCCTGAGAGGAAGGCAGTTTTACACTTATGTGACATCCGAACCTTGAAGCTGAGTGGCTCATCCAAGGTCAACAATGAAGAAGGAGCCCACACAGTCTCCATGACCCCACAGGGCTTCCCAGGGCCACGTGTGGGGGTCTGTCCATTCCAGGCTATCAGGTCCTTTGTGGATTCGTTAGAACTAGCTCTGCGAGAACTTTAGGAATTGAGAAATTCTGCTTTGGAAAAGATGGGTTCTGGGTTACCAAATTGTTTCCCTAGCCACAATTTTATGTTTTTACCCAAAAGCTCCTTCAAATCTTAAAAGCCTTTGGTCAAGCCTTAAAAAAAAAAAAAAAAAAAGGCAAGACAACTACAAAAAAGAAAAAAAAAACAGTTGCCATAGAGTGAACGCCAACTCATGGCGACCCCATGTGTGTCAGAGTAGAACTGTGCTCCCCAGGTTTTTCAATGGCTGATCTTTCAGAAGGAGATTGCCAGGCCTTTCCCTGAGGTGCCTCTGCGCGGACTGGAACCTCCGACCTTTCGGTTAGCAGGGTTGAGGGACTCCTCAAACTTTACTAGTATCATAACAATGAGAGAGTCATCAGGCTTCCAGAAATCGAAGCTTGAAAACACAAAGGGAGATGTGAACTCTCTGTCACAGGGGGAAAATACTCAGTAGCTTCCAAATTTAGGCGTTTTAGAAGTACTGACAGTATCAAATGTCATAATGGTATGAGCCAGATAGAATTTAACAAATTTCTACACATATTTGGCTTTTGTTTTGTTTTATATTTTATTAAGTTTTGGTGAACGTTTACACAGCAAATTAGGTTCCCATTTAACAATTTCTACACATATTATTCAGTGACATATGTGACATTTTCTACCTTGCATTAACATTCTCATTATTTCCATCCTGGTTCCATTTCCATTATTCTTGGTTCACTCCTTTTATATATGTAAAAGGAGCACAGTACTCACAGGTGATATTGTTTATCAGTCAATGTGTTACTTAGTTAAGAGGTGACCTCCAGGAGAAGTTTCAGTTCAAAGCTTAAAGAGTATATCAGAGCAATAGTCTCAGGGGTTCCCCAGATCTCTGCCCGCCCAGTAAGTCTGGCCTTTTAAAATGATTAAAGCAAGGCCCGTATAAGTTTCCAGCAAAGATTTGTGGACAGAAACTGAAATACCTCAGCTATTCTGCCGCTGTTGAGTTGCGCCTTTGTCACTGACCTCCACAATGGAAAATCGGAGTCTGAGGCAGGCCGGGAGGGCGCTGAGCACTTCCAGCAGCTGGGAGACAGCAGCAGAGGAAGCCAGAAGCCTTGCTTTTGCAGAGGCACTTAAGGTCCCCTATAAACTATTAGTAGTAGCGCAATAATTAACTGCTCGACTACTAGCTGAAAGGTTGGCAGCTCGAACCCACCCAGAGGCACCTTAGAAGACAGGCCTGGCAATCTGCTTCTGCAAGATGGCAGCCTTGAAAACTCTATGGGGTGGCTCTTCTCTGCACACACGGGGTTGCCTTAACAGCAACTAACAAACAGCTTGTGAGTTGAAATACAAGGTCAAGGGGTGAGGGAAGGAGACCTGTCTGCCTACAAGTATGTTTAATATGTTGCATGTCCCTATGTGTATCACTTTAAATTACTATTTTTCTTAATTCAAACCACAGGTTTTTCCCCCGCTAACATATATGCTCACACAGGCTTAACTTTCCAAAATAGCACAGTTTGCCAAAAGAGAGCTCTGGGACATTTGCTGTTTAACACAGCATTCATTTCTTAGAATTAGTCCTAATCAAAGCCAACTGTGACTTAATGTCTTAAAACTGCCACAGTGAACTGTTTCCAAATTCAGTCTACAGAACACTCATATGTTACAAAACAGAAAGCCTTCAACTTCGACCCCGGCCTGCAAAGAACAGATCATATGTTTCAATTCAAAGAGCTGACCTTCAGCTCGGTTAGTATCAAATCCTTACTATTTTTTCTCCCTGTTTTTCTATTTCTTAAATTTGTTCTAGATAATGCTTACATGGTTACCAACATAAATAACCAATCACCCACTGAAAGACTTCCCACAGGGAATACAAAAATAAGGGTCCAAGGACACTCTGCTCGCTTGCCCTTTGGACCCGCTTTCATCGATATATCTGAATCTATGTGTTTGTCCTCCGAGGGATACACAAACGCAGCATTTACCCACAGCCAAATTCATCCATCTACTGGAGCAAGTTCCCAATAAGGCTGAAATCCTCATTGTGAGGAAAAAGGAGGCAAGGGAAACACTTAGGTCAGCTCCCTGCCACCTCCCTTCCAGAAGCCTACTTCTTTGGTCTTGGCCAAGTGGTATGTGTTTAGGTGAGAAGCTTAGCTCCTTTCACAGAGCTTTAAAGTTGTTATCGATTTGCTCTGTAAGCCAATTGCTTTTCCCAATGTGCCTGTTTGAGCACACATTTTTAAAAAATGGTCAGAGAATGAGATACAGATGGCACCAGAGAGAAGGAAACCGTTGCTTGTTACCGTCTGGCCTGTGTCGCTAGCCCCAGGGCCTTCTCTGCCTCCCCTCACCAAAGCTCTCACTGAAGTGCTAAGTGTGTACAGTGCTGCGCAGAGGTTGAGAAATCCTGCCACTCACCTGGCCAGGCCAGATCTTAGCTTCCAACCAGCTGGCCCACTGGCTCATCCAATGAAAACTTGTCCTCTGTGCCCTGGATTTCTTCACAACCTATGCCCAAGCCATTCCATGTCAGGGCCCCTTGCACCCCTGCTGTGATCCTGATGGCCTTGCCTCCTCACCTCTACCCCAAGTCCCCAGCTTTGCACTTGTTTGTCGCATCTGATGACAGAAACAGCTCCTGGGTTTCTGATCTCGGCTGCTCTTCTCAGGTAGGATTTGTCACAATCCATTGGTCCCTGGGGCGCCACCTTTGTGTGAGTGCCAGAATCCCAGGACTCGCTCATCCAGTTTGCCTCAGCACCTTCAAGGGAATTAGAATGTTAAAGAGCAAGATAGGATTGTAATGTGTCCTTGCCAAAAGTTTCTGATCTATCTACAGGTGGTTTTTCTAAGACAAGAAAGCACTTTACAAATTCAAGGTGAAAATTAGTTTGTTGTCTTAGTCTGGGCACCCAGAAAACAGAGCCTCAGACAAATGCAAGCAGGCATGTGGTTTATTTGGGAAATGACTACAGGGAAGAGTGAGGGATGGCAGAGTGGAACTGGAACTAGCAATGAGGGAAAGCCAACATTGTTGTTGTTAGCTGTCATGGAGTTGGCTCCCACTCATGGGAACCTTATGTACAACAAGACAAAACAGTGCCTGGTTGTCTTAGTTATCTAGTGCTGCTATAACGGAAATACCACAGGGAGGTGGTTTAACAAACAGAAACTTATTCTCTCACAGTTTAGGAGGGTGGAAGTGCAAATTCAACGCACCAGCTCCAAGGGAAGCCTTTCTTTCTCTGTCAGCTCTGGTGGAAAGTCTTTGTTATCAATCTTCTCCTGGGTCTAGTAGTTTGTCAGCACAGGGACCCCGGGTCCAAAGAACGCACTATTCTCCTGGCTCTTTTTTCTTGGTGGTAGTCAGGTTCCTCCTGCTCTGCTTGCATCCCTCTCCTTTTATCTCTTATAAGATAAAAGGTGATGCAGGCCACATCCCAAGAAAACTCCCCTTACACTGGATCAGGGCTGTGACCTGAGTAAGGGCATTGCATCCCCTCCCTAAGCCTCATTAACATGACCTAATCCGGCCTCATTAACGTAATGGACAGCTCATTCCCAAATGGGATCATAACCACAGGCATAGAGGCTAGGACTTACAACTTATCACATAATGGAGGATAATCAGATCACAAAATAGAGGACAACCACACAATACTGGGAGTCATGGCCTAGCCAAGTTGACATATATTTTGGGGGGACACAATTCAATCCATGATGCTGGTCCTGTGCCATCTTAATGATTGTTGCTATGTTTGAGTCCATTGTTCCAGCCACTGTGTATTTTGAGTGCCTTCCAACCTAAGGGGCTCATCTTCCAGCACCATATCAGACAATATTCTATTGTGATCCTTAGGGTTTCCACTGACTTTCAGAAGTAGATTGCCAGGCCTTAATTCCTCATCTGTCTTAGTCTGGAAGCTTTGCTGAAACCTGGTCACCATTGGTGACCCTGACGGTATTTGAAATACCAGTGGCATAGCTTCCAGTATCAGAGCAACATGCAAGCCACCAGTGAAGTGACAAACTGACAGACAGGTGGTGGAAAACCAACATAAGGATGCACTGTCAATTTGGCCCCTGTTACAGAGTGCCTGGTGCTTGATCTTGCCCGAACTTTCTTAGGAGCCCGGTGCAATGCATCTCAGAATTGCCAGCCCGAGGACCAAAGAGACAGCATCTATCCATTGGCTCCCATAGTCTCCCAGTGATCAAAGGTGGTCTCATAGGACTCGCATTTCTGGTTTCACATGCATGAGGGCCCAGCAGGTCCTGTAGGTATCTCACACCAAGGCATCAGAGAAGCCCCCAGGTCAGGAAAGGAGAGCTGTGCTTGCAGCTGCAATCTGCATTGAATCCTGTCTGGAACCTGTTTCAGCAGCAACTACGGGAGTAAAAAGTGAGACTGAGGAGATCTGTGTAGGTACACAAGGTGTATCGCTACCGGGGTATTGTAAAAGTGTCAAATTGAAAGAAATAAACATATAAAATGCTCACCATAACTTCTATGAGTGACTGACATTTTTGCGTGCATTTCTGCAGTTCAGGTCCGCTGACCAGTTGACCATCACCAAACAGCTAGCTCCGCCTTAAACTCCATTCAGTCCTCAATTGCTTAGTGGCCACGTTCTTGCACCAGGCAGTATTCACTTCAGGAACTGGGGCACACAGTAGTGAATACGCCCACAACATCCTTGCTCTCAAGAAGCTTATATTCTCGTGGACAAAGGGAGAAAATATAAAATATAACATGCATAAGAGAAATATCAGATGGGCTTAAGTGCGGGAATCCGAAATAGAGTGATGAGATGGGGACTGAATGGCCACAGCTGATCTTGTTACCTTGAAAGGTTACATAGGTGGGCGGCTCAGCTTCCTGTTCCTGTCTCCACTAGCCCTGTGACTCAGTCCCATTTTCTCTAAAATCCATTTCAATTGCTTAGTCAGAGACAAATGCATGATTTTAAGGTCTGTCATCTTAAAAAGTGAATCGTGATTCATGGAGTCATATGACACATACTAATATCAATGGAATCTTCTTAAGCAAAATGTGAGTCATTCTCAAATTCATTGCTCTCCTTTGTATCTCCTAAATGTGCAGGCACATGCGTGCAAGCACGCTGTCACTCACGCACCTACGCACGTACGCACATGCGTGCTGCCTGTCAACTCTACTTCCTGCTATTTCTCAAATCCCTTCTCTGCTTCAAGTCCTCTCCATCCCTGAAGCAAGTGTGGTCCAGGCCTTCACCACCTCTTGTTCAGGCTCTGAAAGTAGCCCCTTGACTGATTGCCCCAGTTTTGCTTTGCCCAGCAGCCCCTTTTTTCCTGATGTTTAGAAAAATTTTCCTTTTTGTTATTTTAACACATTCGTCCTGGTTCTGCCCTCTGGAGGTTCAAATAATCAATCTCTACCTTCTGCCACACACAACTGCCCTCCCATAATTGAATAGGACAGCTCTCCCTCTTTGCTTCCTCCCCAGCTTGCCCTTCCCCAGTTCCTTACCTTTTTTCATACATCAAGGCTTCCAGACCCTTTTTCATCCTTGTAATCTTGATCCATAGTTTGATTTATTGTTGTTTTTAAAATGTATTCAGAACTGAACACAATATTTCTAGTATGGTCTGAACAAAGTGCAATGGTTCTATTTCTTCCACTGACCTAATTAACTTTTTAAAAATGGATTTTAGGAGTGTAGTTCCAGGAGTTTTGATAAATAAATACGCCTTTGTAAACATCAACCCAATCAAGATATAAAATGGTTATTTTGCCCCAGAAAGTTTCTTCATGCCCCTGCCCAGTCCAAACCCATCACCAATGGCAACTATTCTGATTTCTATCAGCATAGAATAATCTTGTCTATTCCACAATTTCATATAAATAGAATCGTACAGGGTGTACTCTTTTGTGACTGGCTTCTTTCATTCAACATAATGTCTTTTGAGATTCACCCAAGTTGCTGCATGTATCAACAGTTTTTTACTTTCTATTGCTGAGTAGTGTTCCATTGTATGAATACACCACGATTTATTTACCCGTTTTTCGATTGATAGACATTTGATTTGTTTTCCGTTTTGGGCTATCATAAATAAACTTCTATTAACAAATAGTTTTATAGACCGGCTTTCATTTATCTTGAGTAAATAACCGGGGCGGAATTTCTAGACCGTAGCATAGGTAAGTGTTTAACTTTATAAGAAATTGAGAAATAATTTTCCAAAATGGTTATGTCAGCAATGTAGTAGAGTTCTAGCTGCTCCGTATTCTTGCCAACATTTAGTATTAGCAGTTTTTTTTCATTTTTTCATTTCAGCTCTTCTTATGGGTGTGAAGTGGAGTTTTATTGGGGCTTTAATTTATATTCATTCAATAAAGTTCAATGAAGTATCTTTCATGTGCTCATTGTCTTTTCTCGTATCTTATGAAGTGTCCATGTCTTTTGTCCATTTTTTATTGGGTTGTTTGTCTATTTATTATTAAATTATAGGAGTTCCTTATGTTATCTGGATACAAATTCTTTATCAATATTGTAAATATTTCTCTTGGTGTATGGCTTGCTTTTTCATTTTCGTAATATTGCCCTTTGATGAGTATGAATGTTTAATTTTGATTAAATTCAGTACAACTTCGTTTCTTTTATAGTTAATGTTTGTTTTTTTGTTTTTGGCCTTGTCTAAGACACATTTGCCTAACACATAAAAACCAAGATATTCTCCTAGGTTTTCTTCTAGAAGCTTTGTATTTTCAGCTTTTATATTTAGGGCTATGATTCATCTTGGAGTAGCTGCTGGGTAAGATGTGAGGTAGGGGTTGAGATATGTTTTTTCCATACATTTATCCAGTTATTCTAACACCATTTGCTTTAAATATTTCTTTTCTTCATTTAATTACCTTGCTTGTTAATATTTTTCTATTCCCTACTAGACGAGGGGTTTCCCCAGATCCATGTCTCTTTCCATCACCATTTAAAAACAAGTTTCATACATTTTTGGTTCAGTTCACCTAGCCTTTACTGAATGAACACTGTGTTGGGCATGAGGCTAATGGTTGGGCACAGGGACCTCTTGTCCTGGACGAGGAGTTTCTGTCTGTTGGGGGAAGCCAATATATAAGCAAATGATCTGCATATAATGTCTCACATGATGAGAGAAGGACTGCAAAGGGGATTGCAGGAATATAGAAGAAGGCACATGACAGAGAGGCAGCATATCAATGATTAGAGACCATTAGCTTTGGAGTTAGACAAATCTAGGTTAAACTCTATGCTTCAATGCATCCTAGTTACTAAAGCAAACCTTGAGCCAGTCACTCAACCTGTCTGAGGCTCTGTTTCCTCAGGGCTGTTGAAGTATTACATGACACAAAGTAAAGAATGCTTATCACATTAGCATGGACCTCAGTTAAGTACTCAATAAACTGTCACCACTTTTATCCCGCGGGGCCCAGGAAAGGCATCCTGGAGGAGGTGATTCCTCAGCTGAGCCTTGAAGTATGTTGAAAGTTGGACAGATGAAGAAATGATGGAAGGGCATTGCAGGTAGAAGAACTGGGAATACCAAAAAAAAAAAAAAGCTACAGAGTCATAAATCAGCATGGTATTAAAAAAAAAAATGGTATAGAAGGGAATATTTCTAAACCTTAAGGTGTGAAAAGTTGAGTGTCCAAACAGATGAGCACAGGCCAGGTCATAGAGAGTTTACATGCCATAGTAAGGAACCTGGGCAACATTTTTCTGTCAATCTGTGCTATGGGCAAGTAGGGGAAGTATCAGCTCCCTTCTCTTTCCCCCAAGCTCTAAATCAGCCCCTGAAAACTGCATTTGACAATTGGCCACCTGCAGACTTACACCTGAAGCCCAGCGTGAGATTGGGGGACACATAATGGAGCCTCCAACAAGCCGATCTGAGACGCTGCACTCCATTGTGAAGCCTTGGTCACACTCTCACATAGGGTGAAAGCCACAGGACTCCCAGGATCCCCAGATAAATCTTGAGACCCACTGCCTAATTCTGCCCAACAGGATGGCCACCTGAAGAGTAGAGCCCCACCCTGCATACCAATGCCATAATTATAAATGAACGGGTCTTACCATACCCTTCCCAAATGGCCCTCTGTGCCTCTCCATCTGTCCTCTTACCAACAAGGTCCCTACAGGGTATGGACAGATTTTCCTGAACTACGGTGCTTTCAGTTGCTTGTTTACTTTGTTGCTGTTAGTTGCCTTGAGTCAGTACCAACTTATCATGGCAACCTTATGTATAACAGAACTAAAGGTTGCCTGGTTCTGTGCCATCTTCCTGATTATTGGTCTGTTTGATTCCATCTTGTTTATTTTCAGCTACCATTTTTAAGCATTTACTAAATATCAGACCTCTTGCTAAAGGCTTGACATGCATTAACTTATTTACTTAAAGCTTCCCAACCACCTCACGAAGAGATTTTGTTGCTTTAGTTCATAGTTGAGGAAAATGAGGCCCAAAACATCAAGTAACTTGTCTACAGTCACACAAACCATACATGACAGTTTCAAAATATGAGCCATCGTCTTACAATTGCTTCCTGGTTCCAGAGTATTTAGCCACTGAGGAAGGGATTACCCTGCTCCCCTGCCCAGCAGCCCGATGGACCATCTCGGCCCTGATCACCTCTGTGTTCTTCGGGCACACCTTAGGCTGTCCTTCTGGGACCTGCCTCCTTAGCTGAGTCGCTTCAGCAGGTGATGGGCCTTGGCAGCCTCCAGCTGCATCTTGCTCCTCGTTGATACCTGGCGCTGCTGTCCTAGGCCACCTTCAGCAGAATCTGTGTGTTGTATTAGCCCCATTTCACAGATTAGATAACTGAGGTTCGGAGAAGACAAGAACATATAATAGTAAATCACAGCATCAAGACTCAAATCAAGATCTTCTGCCTCCCAAACCAGCAATGTCTCATATGCCGTGTTGCCCTTCTTGGTGGTTAAGTCCCCTGTCCAGGAAGCATTCTAGCAGAAGTGGGAGGGCAACCTGTTAGAAAAGTTATAGAAGCCCTTTCAAACGCTAAGAGTTTATCATTATGCCTCAAAAAAAAAAAAAAAAAGTTGCCACCTAGTTGATTCCAACTCACAGCGACCTCATGTACTGCAGAGTAGAACTGCACTTCATAGCGTTTTCAAGGCCCTCTCAGAAGCAAATTACCAGTCTTTTCTTCTGAGGCACCTGTGGGTGGGTTAAAACCGCTAACCTTTGGGTTAGTGGTAAAGTGATTAACTGTGCACCTAGGAACTGAGAATTAAATTTGGAATTAAATATGTGAGACAGTGAGAAAGAAAAAATGTAGAAAAGGCCATATTACTAACAACATAACTCATAACCTATCCACTTTTCACTAACTTCTTATCGAAAAAGGGAGAACAGTGAAGGGGAGGGTTGTGTGAAAAGGCTGGATTCAGCATTAAATAACCAAAAAAAAACCCAAAGCAAAGATAAATGTAAGGAAAACGGAGCCCTGGTTCATGTTCTCACAGGCAAGGAGTGTGCTGCTAAGTCAGCACCTATTCCCTTTAACCCATCAGGATGAAAGCCCGTCTCCAAGATGAGATCATCTTGGAACTAAAAAAGAGCTATGTGAGGCAGCACAGAATCAAGAAACCATCGTTTCCTGGAAGCAAACCAGATAGAACCTGACTTTGACTATTGCGCTCAGTTTGCTGAAGCTATAAAAAAAAATCAAAATCAAGCCTTTCCTCTACATCTCATCATCTGTTTCTGTGAGTCTGTCTGCATGCTCTGAACCTCTGGACAGCAGAGTTCCAAGCCTTTGTTTTGCTGTTTTGACAGCTCTTCAGCTGTCCCTCGCCTACTAGAAAGCAGTGACTTGGTCTTTGAACTTTACACATTTTCAACGTGACGAGGTATTTACAAGATGGAAGTGCTGCTAGGGCTCCAGGCTTCCAGGAATGGTGTATATAACCCCGAGGCTCTTAATAGGATGTGCCATGGGTTTCAGCTGCTCCTGCCTTTGCTTGGATCACATGAGTTCTTTTGAGTTTATACATATGTTCCGAGCATGAAGCTGTTAAATCCTACCAAGACACAAAACCTTACCAAAGCAACATTCAAGCAACACTGGACAATTGCTACAAATGAGATGTTGGTTAGTTTGAGACTGGAAAATAAAAATATAGACAAGGATTTTGAAGTAATGGGGGAGGAGTCAACTAGGCAGCATATCCCAGGAAACTGTTGGATTTTCTCCCCACCCAGACTGAGAAATTCCATAACCCTGCCACAACCACCACCACCATAATTTCAGTAGGTAGCTTTGTAGAAGGCAATCATAGGCATTTTGCAAAAGTCATTAGCATTGGCATGACAAGTCTCTAGTATTTTCTATCTTACACATAACTATACAATAGCCAACAAGGTCGGAAATAACTAGAAACATAGAAATATAGTTGGTGAAGTAAAAATGTTTTAAACATCATTCATTCCCCAATCATTTCTTCACCACCTGTCAAGTGCCATTAACTCTTAGTTGTTGAAGATATAGAAGTGACACTCTCCCTTCTTTCAAGGGGCTCATATTTTAATGGAGAGATAGACACAAGCACAAATAGTTGTGACCCAGGTAAGAGTATACAGTAAGCACTATGGAAGCATAGAGGAAGTATTAATTAGCTGGGAGGCTGAGGATGGGCATCACAAATGAGGCTGTATGTGAACTGGATCTTGACGGGCATATAGGAGTTTGTCAGACAGAAAAGTAAGGGTGGGGTTTCAGACAGGAATTCCATGGGCAAAGGCAAAGACTGAAGAGAGGAATGGTGAGTTTGGAAAATGACAAGTCATTTAAAATACTCTAAAACTTGAATTTTAAAAGATTGCAGTCAGAAAAACTGAAAACCTTCTGCCAATCATGTACAGGCAGTCCCCAGGTTACAAACGAGATCCATTCCTAACTGTGTCTTTAAGAATTTGTAGGGAAGTCGGAACAGGTGCATAGGTTCTTATTTAGCCTTACTTTAGTGCAAGACATGAGTCGGAATCAACTCGACGGCACTGGGTTTGGTGTTTTTGGTTTTAGTGCAAGAAGGGGCCCTGGTGGCATAGTGGTAAAAGAGCTTGGCTGCTAACCAAAAGGTTGGCAGTTCAAATCCACCAGCCACTCCTTGGAAACTCTATGGGGCAGTTCTAGCCTAGACCCCTATAGGGTCGCTATTATTCAGAACGGACTCTACAGCCATGGGTTTGGTTCTGTGGTTTTAGTGCACGTGCAGCAAGTGAAGGTGATTGTGATGAATATAATTTGTTGTGACTAGGAATTGGTTCAATGGCTTCAAAGGGAAGGCAAATTTATATAACATTAAATGGCAAGTACTAGTTGTCCATAAGTAGGACGTTCGTAACCCGGGGATTGCCTGCGCATACATCCTGATGCCAATATTATCAGTCCACAGTTGTTCTAGTGAAGCAGCAGGGATCATAGAAATGGGACCAGAAACAGACTAGTCTACCCCCTCTTACCCCCAAAAAGGAGGCTCTGAACTTATGTTGTTTGACACACTGTTCAAGTCATTCCTGACTAAGGGTTTCCCCCAAATCCTGGTGGGAAATGATTGGATGTTAATATTAGAATCACACTATAAACCTTCTGTAAATAAGTAAACTGTTAACGCTGCATATAGTTAACTCCAAAGTGTGGGTTCAGTTATTCCTAGCAAATCCTTTCGTTGTGCTTATAGAAGCCTAAAGTAAACAATGCCCCTCACATATTGGTAAGGAGAGGTAATCAGTATTGGTATTGGTAACTATAGGTAAGGAGAAGTAATTGGTAAGGTGAGACAAGGGTGGGGCCAGCTGATTCTCAGGGAACAGAGTAGAGAGGCCTATACAGAATGGTGTCTCAGAAAGATCTGGCCCATAATAAGCACTAGATAAATGGTAGCTAAATGATGATGAAGGGTCATATAAAAATAACAGATGAAAATTCACAGGGCAGCCCAGGAAAGCAGTGGTTTGAACTTGCTGTCTATCCGGGGTTTCAAGTATGAAAATGCCACTTAGGAGAAACTTAAAATCCAGTTCTGTGCTCATGCAGGTGGGAGCCCAAATTTATACTGTCCATGTGGTACCAGAACACCGTGCTGAGAAATTAAAATAAAAATTAGTACAGGAACATTGGAAAACCCTCGGGCTTCAATAAACACAAATGTCAAACTTCTCTGTAGAGATAATTCACAACCCCGGGGTCATAAAAGCCGCTCAGAGATGAAAAGAAAATCCCTTTCTAAGGATGAGCTCATAATCAAAAATTGCAAACCACATGAGGCAAGAAACTACTATAAGGGAGAATTAAGAGGCACAGAACTAGAAATAATAAAACAAAATATAGGTGGTAAAAATAACAAATGATTTGACGACAGCACAAAGAAATATTTCTATAACTTCTATGCACATACTAAACTTAATTGAAAACTGCTAAGAATGATAAATCCATCTCAAATTCTTAATGACCTCTTTTATGCTTCAGTCTTGATTAGTGGACTGAATTGCATGTCAAAGTTAAAATGTTATTTGATACCATTTAATAGCCTACCCAATTTGGTCAAAACCAGTCCTTTAAAAGTTATCTTGGAAAAGGCAGACAGATGGAAAATGCCAAAGCAGTTGAGTTAAAACAGGCGTCTCATTTTGCCCAGTCAATTAAACCAGCTTTGAAATTGTCATAAACAAAGTTATCTATTCGTATTTTCGCTGGTACTTTCACATCATTTAAGTGTAGACTTCTTACTCATTTATTTTGTTAATAAGAGTTGTCAAAACTCCAATAAAAGCTTAACAAAAAAAAAATTTGTGTAGCAGTGTTTTACTAGAACAATATTCCAAAACGGCTTTATATAGTTTATGTCCATCTATAGAATTTTGAACTCTTTTTATGGCACTGAAGCAGGGGCCCCAAATTCCTGTGCGTCTATCTGGAACTCTCTTGGGGTAGTAGTTCCTGAACTTGGGGGGATTTTATGGATGAATAAAATTTCAAAAAAAAAATGAGGGAAGGGGGAACCACTACAGAGTTGCCATTTTTTCCTTTTTTTTTTTTGCTAAATGAGGACATTCGAAATAAATATCTAGTACCACCATAACCTTGTTTCAAAAATATACATATATTTTTTAACACCAAAATATTAAGGAAAAATATAATCTTAGGGGAAAAAAGGGAAGTCCTCAAATTTGTATTTACATAATAAAAAAAACATATCTTGATTATAAAATACTTCCTTGTTTTCCCCATTGTGCTGTGACTAGGAAAAAATGGGTCGTGGCTTTAGGTCCAGTGCTCTCCAGCTTGGAGATGTTTGATGTGTGTCCCCTGACTCCAGTTTTGAAGGAGGGTCTGCAGAGCTCTAGAATCCAGACAGATTTAGATATACATTCCACATAAACATGGACAGGGTCTACACCTTCTAGCCTACCTTTATAAATAGATTGACTACAACACTATTGGAGTTTAGGGGATTCCTTATAGTTTCCACAGCACTCACATATGCATTCTCTCATTCAGTCTAAAAACAAAAATCCAATAACAAAAACTTCCTGCAAAAACAAGATGTTATCTTTACCCCATCTTGTAGTTGAAGAAACTAAAATTCAGCATTCATTCGTTAATTCATCTGTTCATATATTCAAAAAACATTTATTCAGTGCCTCCAGGCCCTGCAGCACTGTGTAAATCCCCATTGGTGTTAGGATGAATAAAAAACTATCTGTATTCTTGACTTACTGAAGTTTACACGGATAGTTTTTAGTGGCAGAGCTGGGCCTGGAGCCTAGGTATTTTGATTGCAAATGTTGTGCTGTTTCTACCAAGTGGTGCTGCCCACTTTAGCTCTCTCTTCACTGTGAGTAGTTCTTTCTACCACAGACAGCCCTCTGCCTCCCTTACATATGATCTGAGCTCCCCAACCTTGGCCAGATTGAAACAAGTGGAACCCCAACAAGCCATTCTATTCACATCTGTACTCTTTAGACATTTCTTCAACATTCATTTAGGGTGGCTGAGTCCTGGAATGAGGTTGGGGGTGGGTGTACACAAGAGGGGAGGACCACTAGAGGCAGTGTCCCAGTGGTCCCAGTGAACCAGTAAGTTCAGAGACCAAATGTTCTTATTTGAACATGAGCATGAACATGCTTTAGAGGCCCTTAACCCCCTCCCCACTACCCAAGCATCTTAACGGAGTATTCCTTCCAAATATACACAGCTCTCCCTCTGACAAGGGATCTGAAAAATACAGTTTTCTCCAATCTCTTATATTCTAGTAATGCCTTAGTTTAGCACCCTGGTTGCTCATCCTTTAATCTTCTTTTACACCTACTTCTTGTTTGAAACAGTCTTTGTTCAGTACTTTACTAAAACATATCCTCATTATTATACCACCTGTCTTAGTCATCTAGTGCTGCTATAACAGAAATACCACGATTGGATGGATTTAACAAAGTGAAGTTTATTTTCTCACAATAAAGTAGGTTAAAAGTCCAAATTCAGGGTGTCAGCCCCAGGGGAAGGCTTTCTCTCTCTGTCAGCTCTGGAGGGAGGTCTTTGGTTGTGTCAATCTTCCTAGGTTGAGGAGCTTCTCAGCGCAGGGACCCCAGGTTCAAAGGACATGCTATTTTTCTGGCTCTTATTTCTTGGTGGTATGAGGTCCTCACGTCTCTCTGCTTGCTCCTCTCTTTTATATCTTAGAAAAGATTGATTTAAGACACAACTTAATCTTGTAGACTGAGTCCTACCTAATTAACATTACTGCCGATAATCCTGCCTCATTAACATCATAGAGGTAGGATTTACAACACAAAGGAAAATCACATCACAAATGAATCATGGCTTAGCCATCTATTTTGGGGGGACACAATTCAATCCATGACAGCTATGTAGTCATTTGCATTTATAAAATCTTTGCAGATACTCTTTTTTTTTTTTTGAGGGTTGCAAATATGTGCATTTTTATTATTTTTTTCTCACTCTTCAGAGAAATCAGACATTCTTCCAGTAAATAATGTGTTATTAAAACCCAGTGCCGTCGAGTTGATTCCAACTCTTAGCACATAGTTATTTTCTTCTGGAGGCAGCTGGTATCAAATAGCTGCATACAGCACCTGAGGAACATACTCTTGTAGACTGGATGGGTAGGAAAAAGACAAGATACCAGATGTGGGAGAGACGGACAGAAGGGTGGGCACTATTACCAAACCTGACTTTCCTCCTTGCTCCAAAAGATGAGAAGGCCCTATTGCTGCAGAGATTTGTTTATACTAACAAGCTTTTATTTCAAAATGCAATTACTCGTGGGATGATTAAGCCTATGGTACTGGAGATTGCGTTAAACTCAAGTAAGTCCTCTGCAATCACAGTCATTATTTTGGGGCAAGGAAGGAAAAAAAAGATGCATACTGCAGTTAAAAAGAAGAAAAACGAGGGCACTGTTTCCCAAATCTGGCTGCTTAAGAATCATCGGAAGAGCTTGTTAAAAACCCAGGTTCCCTTCCCCTTTTCTCCTTCTCATCCCCATTCTCAATCAGGATGGTCTAGGGAGGGGAACAGGAATGGATATTTTTTAAAGCTTCCTGAGTCATTCTGATGCTGCCAGCCCACAGATGAGTTTTGAGGAAGCACTGGTCTTGGGACTGGCTCATTGCCCTGACGAAGAAGCTTCATGGTCTGATCCTCAGCTTGACAAACACTGAACTTGATGTTCTCAGTACTGATGAGGTCTGATCCACTTACAAAGCCTGCAGGAACCTTTGTATGAACCAGAATGCTAACTCATTAATTACAGTCTTCTCAGATCAAAATGCTCACGTCTGCCACGCAGACCACCTGGAAGGTCAAATCAGTTGGCTGCCTGCTGGGTGTGAAGTCAGATCAAAGGGATGGTCCCAAAGGCAATTTCATTCAAGCTGCAGGGAGGTGTGGTAAATAACCCTTGTATTGCATTCCCCAGGCTGGATCTCCCTAACCTTGGCCAGTGCTGGAAAAACACTGCCAAATCCTTGCCCTCAGATTTTTTTCTCTAGCTTCTATGAAGACAATCTTCTTAATATATTCACTCTTCCTCTAAATAGGATACACTACATTTTACTTTCCTTTTTCTTAGTTAAAATGACAGTCCATTCATGCATCTCTGGCCACCTATATTGCCTGTGATGTGCCCACCTCTCCCCTCCCCCAATCCCCTGGGTGACTCCTTGAATGGTTAAACTTATTCTCTATCCCTCTGCCCTGATCTGATGCTTGACTTCGAGGAACTAGCATTCTAGCAGAGAGAAGACATGTAATAAATATGTAACAATTTTTTTTTTAAATAAAAATATAAAAAAGTACGAGTGCTTTGAAAAAATAAACCAAAGCAAGGGGTAAAAAGTGACTTGGGCTGGGACTTGGTGATATCCGAGCTGAGACCTAGATCCCTGTAATTGCACTCTGAAAGGATCATAATTATTTCCAAAGTCATGCAGTACCTTATATCAAACAAATAACTGATATTGCTTAACTAAGGAGTCAGTATATGGATTTGCAAGATTTGTTATGAACAGCTATCGGACAAAAATATTAGTCTAGCTAATTTAAAATTCTTCCAATACTAAACACCAGGGATACTGAATAAAATATAGCACATATTTTAAAACACAACAAAAAAATTTTTAAATGAAGAGATGAATGAGCTCAAGATAAAATAAGAGAAATCCCTAGGTGTGAAAAATAATGAAGGAAATGAAAAACAAAGAAACTTCAGTTGCTGTGGGGGAAGGACTTGGATACTAATACCTACAGAGGAACAGGAGATAAGGTTTAAGCCCTAGAGATAAGAAGTTGGAACTGAGACCCCATCATGAAGCCAGAATGCAGCAATGCTGAATTTAAAAATTAAAAAACCCAACTTTGAGTGGGGTTTTTAAAAATATATATATTTCCCTGAAGATTTGTAGCCACATATCTGGTGTTCAAATTCATGCCATGAGCATAGCCTTAGAAACTTTAAGCTGAGATAACAGTATAAAAAGTGCTTCTTAGCTGGTAGTACTGCTTAAGCACATTTACAGAAGTAAATGCAATACCTCTCCTGAGAAATATCCCTTTGACATCGTCTCCATAGGCATCTCACAGATTAAGTTCTAATGAAGATGAGTTGACAATCTAAAATTATAGAGCATGTGAGGAAACCATATATCATGAAAGAGAATTAGCAAACACTAATTTATAAAAAAAAAAAAATTTTTTTTTAATAAAAAACAGAATTAGAACCTTAAATACTATAACTCTTGAATAGGAACTATAAAAAAAAAGAATTTAAATGATCAAATGTATAAAAAGAAGAATGTAAAAACAGTTCAAGAGACTCTGATAAAAGGCCAAGCAGACTTTGGAATCAAAGGGAGCTTTTAGAAAAAAAAAAAAATAGCATAAAACCCAATGGAGGAGAAAATATTGGCAAATCACACATCTGGCAAAGGCCTTGTGTCCAAAATATGTAAGGAACTCTCTAAATTCAACAAGTAGGAAAACAACCTACTTAGAAAATGGGTGAAAGACTTGAAAAGACACTTCTCCAAAGATTTCCATGGCAAATAAATACATAAAAAGATGTTCAACATCATTAGGCGTGTGGGAGATGCAAATTAAAACCACTATGGATACCACAACACATCTATTAGAATCACTAAAATTTAAAAAAAAAACAAAAACACTTCTTTAAAACAAACAAACAAAAAAAACACTGATAATTCCAAATGTTGGGAAGGATGTGGAGATCCTGGATTCTCACATAATGCTGGTGAGAACGTAAGATGGCACAGCCACTAATCAGTCACTGATCTCTGGAGATGAGTGTAGGGATTTCTTAGAAAAAATTAAACATGCAATTGCCATACCACCCAGAGGTCACACCCCTGAGAATTTATCCCACAGAAATGAAAACTATTGTTTACACGAAAACTGTACATGAATGTTCATGGCAGCTGTATGTATAATAGCCAAACACTGGAATCAACCAAAATGTCTTCAGTGGGGGAATGATTAACCAACCTCTGGTACATCCAACCAATGGAATACTAGTCAGCAATAAAAAAAGAATGAACAGTTGTTACACAAAACAATTTGGATATAACTTAAAGGCATTATGCTACTGGGAAAAAGCCTATTTCCAAGGACTGCAAACTATACAGTCTATTTATATAATTTTCTCAAAATGACCAAACTGTAGAGATGGAGAACAGATCAGTGTGTGCTAGGAGCAAAGGAAAGGAAAACCAAAACCAAACCCGTTGCTATGGAGTCGATTCCAACTCATAGCGACCCTATAGCAACCATATAGGACAGAGTGTAACTACCCCATAGGGTTTCCAAGGAGTGGCTGGTGGATTCAAACTGCTGATGTTTTGTTTGGCAGCCATAGCTCTTAACCACTGTGCCACCAGGGAAGAAGAGTATAACTACAAAGGGGCAGCTTGAAGGAGTTCCTTTGTTGTGATGGAACAACTGTGTATCTTGATTGTGGAGGTGGTTATGAGAATCTATACCTGTAGTAAAATGTCATAGAATTATACACAAAGACTTTTTTTAAAAAAAAGAATACATGCAAAATCTTGTGAAACCTGAATAAAATATTTAGTCTAGTTAATAGTTTGTGCCAATCAATTCATTGGTTTTAATAATGCATTATAGAGACTTGGGCAGGCACGGCTGTGGCAGCATGCTTGTCTGTTTTCCCATTCCTGCTTATTCTGTAATCTTAAACTTGGACAGACATGGCTGTGGCAGTATGCTTGTCTGTTTTCCCACTTTTGTCTGTTCTGTAATATTTCCTTGAACTCAGGCAGACATGGCTCTGGCAGCATGCTTGTCCAGTTCCCACTTTTGTTTTTTTGAATATATGCCAAATAAAACTTTCTTTTTCCTTTAAAAAATAATAATGCACTATAGTTATATAAGTGGTCACCATTGGGGGCAGCAGGGTGACAGGTACATGGGAACTCTGAACTACTTTTACAATTTATTACGATTCTATAATTGTTTAAAAATGAAAATTATTTAAAACCATACGATTTAAAAAGCAAAAAAAACTCAAAGGACAAGTTAACAGCAGATGTCACAGATAAAAAGAGATTTAGTGAATTGGAAGTTGGTCATCCCAGGAAGATGAAGACAGGAAAAATATAAAGATGTTAGGAGACATGAGAGACAAAATGAAATGGTCCCACATAAATCTAATAGGAATTGCAGAAATAAAATATAGAGAGAATGGAGGAAAGACATATTTGAATGGATAATGGCTGAGAATTTAACAAAATTGATAGAAGACATAAATCTGCAGGTTCAGAAAGCATAACAATTCACAAAAAGGATAAATGAAAACAAACCCACCCTCAGACATGTTATAATGAAACCACAGAGTATCGAAGAAATGGAAATCTTAAAATCAAATGAGATGGTAATTTTTATCCGTTGCTTGTCACAACTGAAAAAATTTTTTTTACAGTGAAAAACCAGTTGCCTGGTGTTTCTCTTGTACTTACATTTGTAACCTGAAATCCAGATACACTGATACCTCAGAAAGTCTAGAGTTTATTACTTTGGGGTAAAAAATTAAAAACACCCTGTGCTATCTAATCTTTGGTCCAACCTCAGTAATAGGAGCTAAGTAAACATAATGTGCACATGAGCCTTGCAGGCCAAGAACCCAACAAACTGTGAGTCTGCCTTAGTTTCCCTCAACTTGGTTTTGCTGCTTTGAACAACATGTAAATCAAACCCACCATTCCTCCCACACCAGCCTGTGGTAACGGCTCCCGATTGTCGTGATGACAGCTCAGTACAAACACCCTTAAGTTAATTTGCTGAGTGCTCAGGGGGTACAGGTTTAGTGCCTCATATTCCTTCCACCTGGGCTCCTAGGCACTGGTTTTGAGCTGGGAGAACTGAACTGAAAGTGCAGAATAAAGGGATTATTTTTTCCTTCATCTCTCACACTTACAGGCATAGGGCTTCTCTGTGAATTAGGCCAGTTTAGTCAAAATATCAACCCCAGGTTGATATTCCTGTACAGCATAGAGTAATGGGCCAAGATCGAGAAGTTCTCAATTCTCTTTCTGACTCTTCTGGGAAAGTCTTAAGTCATTGAGTTTTGTTTTCACTCATGTCTAAAATGGTGCAAAAATAACACCCTACCACACTGCTTATCTCAGAGGAAATATAGCCTTTATAGCCCTATATTTCACAAACATGCATTCTATCACCCTACACCCCTAATGTAAGCTGTAGGGAAAATGGAAACTATTCACTCGTTTATTTATTTTTCTCTAAATATTTATTGGGAGCTACCATTTGTCAAAGGATCCCTGGTGGCACAGTGGTTAAGTGCTTGGCTGCTAATTGAAAGGTTGGTGGTTCCAACCCATCAGCCGCTCTGTGGGAGAAAGATGTGGCAGTCCACTCCCATAAAGATTACAGCCTTGGAAACCCTGTGGGGAAGCTCCACTCTGTCCTATAGGGTTGTTATGAGTCAGAATGGACTAGACAGCAACGGGTTGTCCTCTTGTTTTATCTTTTACCGTTTGTTAAGTTGAAAATAAAAGGACAATCCTTGAGGACTAATTGGGATTGTGTGGAAGGATCATCCAACTCTTCATGTTTGAATTCTTGGTGAAGGAGTGCATCAGGTGAAGGGGTATTTCCTTCAGAGATGTACAAAAGCAGGAACACCCACATGGAGCAGGTTCTTAAAGAAAACAGGCCATGCAACATATCTACCTACAACGCGCATTTTCTCGTACATGGGATTTTTGTGACTTTCCACCTTTGGGCACTCTCTCTGGTTCTTCACACTATTTAGACAGATGCTGGCAAACATATTTCTATAAGGTGCAGCCAGAAAGGGGCAGATTAGGAACTTCCTAGTCTAGAATTATGAATAACCAGAGAGGAGGAGTGGGTCATCTTTTTCCATGTCAAGATCCTTAGGCTCGTGCATGGAAAAGGTGCCTAGGCTGTCATCTTGGATCTGGAATGGAGGTTCTACTCCCTCCACAAGAGCCTGCGACAAGACAGAAATGGGTCACGTTGATATCATACAAAGATGACTCAGTCTCTGGCCAAAGGACACCTTGATGCCTTCCTTCTTGGGTAAAATTTTAAATGAGGAAAATCTGACCTAAAATTCACAATAGGGACATATGCAAGCTTTTAACTTAATCTTTACACTTACTGGCC
Organism: Loxodonta africana; assembly: GCF_030014295.1. NCBI lineage: Eukaryota > Metazoa > Chordata > Mammalia > Proboscidea > Elephantidae > Loxodonta > Loxodonta africana. The sequence goes on along the minus strand of NC_087355.1, from coordinate 44,694,371 downwards.
CGCAACTAGACTGTTTTCTCATCTCTTGCCTATTCCCATACTGCTGCTTGCTCTCACGCGCTCGCCCCCTCTCTCGGTTCATTGTTCTCTCTCCATTTACTCCAAGTGCTGAAATCTTTTCATAGATTACTGTTGAATAAAAACAATGAGAAAATGGAAAATTGCTGCCATACTCAGGCTAGGAAATGACTGGAAATTCTGACACCATCAGATAAATATACATGTTTTACCATCACTATACATCGTACTGGTAAGCCACAGCTGGGTAACGTCACACCTCCTCTGGAAAAGTAAACACTATGGCAAGAAATGTTCCAAGATGACAAGGGAATATTTTTGTTCCTTAAATTTCCTATACAGATGCTATTCCCTGAGTTGATAATTCAGTTGTCCCCGATTATAAATTGTTCCACCATGTTACATCCTTCATTTACACAAACCTCCACGTTCTGTTTGTTTCATACTCCCTGCAGCTGTTACTTAGGTTTTTGCTACATAATTACTGTTTATTCAGAATCTCTCACTTGTTAGAAAATTTATCCACAGAGCTCTCACATGCAGCTTTCAAGCCGTGGTGACTTACGTTTCGTTCTCTGTGCTAAATGTTGGAGGCAGCTTTTAGTCTTGATCAAAATATTTGCATGGTGCTAATTACATTTCTATGGACCATCAAAATAAAGTCTGCAGAAGAATAAATAAAAAGTGTGTGTTGAATAAATGCAATTTCTAATGTCTTAGAACAAAGGATCTTAAATTAGAGGAAGCACAAGTGCAGGCTCTGAGCGTTTCCCACATTTAATCTTCAAACAACCCTACGAGATAGGCGGTGTTATCAGCCCATTTGACAGATGAGAAAATTGAGGCACAAAGAAGTTAAGTCACATGCCCAAAGTCGCTCAGCTAATAAGTAATGCAGCCAGAGTTTAAAACCAACTAGTCTGACTCCAGAGCCCATGCTTGACCCAGGACACCACACTCACCTTATGAAAGCTATTTCTGCACATTGGTATATTTGCTTAAGAAGCTCAACATTCTGTGTGCTAGATGAAGGAAGAAAGAAGAAAGGCAAGAAGGCTCCTTCCCTTTCCTTGGCTCTGGTCCCTCTTTCAATTCATTGATGCCTGAACCACCACTCCCCGCCCCTCCCCCACCAGAGTCACACTAAATGGGAACCATCTCAATAGGGCGTCCATTCCCTAATAGCTACCTTTTCCTCCTAATGGTATTTCAAAAGATCTGGTCTCTGTTTCTAGAAGTTTATAATCCAAAACAGAAAATAATGCTGAAAAGGCATAGAAAAAAGAACACAGAGCAATGTGGCTGGAAGGGAGGTGGGGGGAGAGCAGTTAGAGAAATTTATACTAAGTTTGACGGCAAAGCAATGAGATTTGAGACCTGTAACTGCCGAACAGCCTCTGAAGGCACCTTGGAAGCCACGTTCCAACACAGCTTCTGCCACTTGTATTGACAGCTGTGGAATGGCAGTCCTTCCTTGGAATTTGTGCAAAAATACATCGTTATTTTATACAGACACCTTGAGTATCAAATGGATTTCACTTCTCTACCGTCACTTTAACTGGCTCTCCCCATCTCCTTTCATCTCCCTTTTCCCCATTGTGTTTGCTTTCCTTTCTCTTGTCCAGCCATTCATTTATCCACTCTTACAGAGCACCTGTCTTAGGAGAGCTCGTTCCAGGCACTCTAGGAGCTACAAGAGTGACAGTCCCTCTTCTCAAGGTGCTTACCTGCTGTAACACAGACTTTTAAAAATGTAAGTCTGATCCTGATCACCATGTTTAAAACCCTCTAATGGCTTCCCATTGCTCTTAGGATAAAGGCCAAAATTTGCCACACAGGGTCCCTAAAGCCTTGCGTGGATGGCCCTGCTTACTCCCCAGCCACATCTCACATATGCTCCCGTCTGTTCCTGTCACTCCAGCCCTTTGTCACCTCCTTCAGTATGCCAAAACAGGCTCTCTGACTTACATTCTGATAGCATCCTCTTCTTTCCATTCATAGCCCTCATCATGATTCATAGATGGGTGCATGTGTGATGACTGATTAGTGTTGATCTTCCTCACTGGACTATAAATTGCATGAGTGTGGGGAGGAGGTTAGAGGTTCTCTTAGAGTTAGGAGAAAAATATCAGCTGAATCAGACTGTAAAGAGTCACAAAAGGTGCCAGGCTAAGGAAATTAGACATTGCTTTGTATGCTTTGGGGAGTCATTAGTGACCTTTGAGCAAGGAAGCAAGGTGCTCAGCACCGTGTTTTAAGAATAAAGTTGATCTAGTAGCAATAAGTGAGATGAGATGAAGAAACACCAAGCAGGGCCCATGTAGGAGGTTATTGTGTCATTTGGGGAGAGGTATGACAAGATGCACAGAGTGATGGGAATGCATAGGAGGGGACAGATTTAGCCAAATCAATACTTAATAACTATTAGGATGTGGGAAGTAAGGGTCAGAGAGAGTCCAAAAAGATTTTAGGTTTTCCAATCAATGTGTCTGAGAGTTTAGGTGACTTAATGAACAGAAAGAGAAAAGCAAGGGGAGGAAGTCTCTTTGAGGAGAGAGATGATAGAACCAGTTCTGGAACTGATCAGCTGGAGGTATCAGAGGACATATGCGGAAATACCTACCTAGGTGTTGGATATAAAGGACTGGAGTGAAGAAGAAAAGTCAAGGCTAGAGGAGAAGAAGATGTGGGTGCCATGTGCACTGATATGGTCCTCATGAAGGGGATGAAAAGAAGAAAGAGAGAAGAAAAAGAAGATCGAAAGATGGTGGAAAGTAGGAAGAGCACCAGGACAGCCTTGAATTTAGAAAGCCAAGGGAGGGAGGCTGGCCAGTAGGAGCCCTTGATCAATAACATAAAGGGTTCTGGCAAGAGTTGGAAGAAGATGATCCCTGAGAAAAGCCCACTGAAACCACCAGTTATTGGAGGTCTGAGGGAACAGTTTCAGTGAGTAGCATTTTGAGGGCAAAAGACAAATTAAACCCACTGCTGCCTAGTTGATTCCAACGCTATAGGACAGAGTAGAACTGCCCCATAGAGTTTCCAAGATGCGCCTGGAGGGTTCGAACTGCCAGACGTTACCAGGATTTCCTGACCACCTGCCATGAGCCAGGTGCTTTATGCTCTTTCAATTATTTCTCATCACAGTCTCGTGAAGAAGATATCTTTATTCATTTTAGGCTCTATTGCTATGTAATTTCAAGATGAAGTTCAGGGAAGTAGTATAACTTGCCCAAGGATGCATAAGTGAGCAAAGTCACTAGACTGTAAGTTCCATGAGGGCAGGAACCACGAGTTTTATTTGCCTTCAGGTATTGTGGTTTAGGCATTGTTTTTTTTTTCATGTATGCCTAAACCACGATACCTGGCACATAAGATGATTTGTCGAGTGAATAAATGGATGAATTAATAGTGTTGGGTATCAAAACCAGCTCTAATTCCAAAGCCCATAAGTTTCCCAGATATACTCTGCTGCCTCTGACATTGATTTGCCCCTTTTCAGTTTCTTCAGAAACAACATCTTCAGAATGAAGATGTTGACTTTGTGAGAAGTATTATTTTGGAATGAAAATATGTGATTATAACTTTATTTTGGAAATTATCTGGCTGATAGATTAATCAAAAAATCAAGTCAATCATTCATCTTTAAGGCAGTTTTGTTTTCTAGATCATGTGTATGCCATAGTTCACAAGCATGTAAATATGTATGAAGTTTAAGAAACGTATTTTAGGAAGGAAGAGTTGCCCCCATCCTTGGCCCTAGAGTCAATCATGGGTCAAATTATTTCAAATTATAGGAGACATCTTTTCATATATTTTTCCAGAGAATATTATTTTCCTAAGGTGATATTCTTTCATACATATTTCAGAAAACAAACTCATGGGAAATAGTGGTCACAAAATTGAGGCAAGTTATTAGAATTTGAAAAGGAAGAGGCTCAAATGTAAATTCTATGAGGTATAATTTTGAATATTTTTTAATGAAAATATTTGGAAAAGGCATTTTCCTAAAAAGGAAGATCTGTGCCACAACCATCAATCTGTTTCTTCTATAGGAAGCTAGCATCATCCTAATTTTCAGCTTCTTCCATTTTGTCCAAATTCAGCTGGGAGCTGGGAGGCTGAATTGTCCATTAAAGAGCATTGTAGATGGAAACAAGCTCAAGTCCCGCCCTAATTACATGCAAGGCTGGATAATGAGCTAGTCCTGCCAAACTTTAATTTCCCCACCTGTAAAATGGGGTTAGAAGTGCCTGGTCTCACCCAGGGACTTCAATATGTCCCTACACTTGTTTAAAACTATAATTACCGTGATGGTAATCCAATCCTTCATTACTTTTAGACATTGGTTTAGTGATTATTAAGTAACCCAGGATTAAGCTGATAAGGGCCAGGCCTTTCCCCTAGTTTTTGTGAGTAGTTCAAGGTTGGTCTAATCAAAATGAAGCATGTGGTAACTCTGGGAAATGACTATGCCCCCAAAGCACTGTGAACCAGACGTGTTGCCCCAGATATTGCTGGCGGCCAACACGTGACTACAGGGGATGCTAGCATGAAGACAAGCACACAGAGAGGAAGGCACAGCTGACAGGAGCCCAGATTAAACTATCCCTGAAACTCACCCTGTCCCTGGATGTTTTAAATTGTATAATCCCATAAATCTTTTTAATTTTGAAGCAAAAAAAGAGAGCCTGATCTACCTAATTCATAGGGTTTTACTTCTAAAGGTAAAAGCAGATAATATAAATGTAAAATTGTTAGGTAAGAAGCTTAAAAGCATGATACAAATGCGAAGTGCCTCTTCCCTAAAAGATACTTCTTATCCATTTCCATCCAAATGGAAGAAGGATCTTCAGGCAGGCGTGGTTGGGTTGAGTTTCCTTTGCACTGTAATCTTACAGTGAGACTTCAAGAATGCTCCAGGCAAGGCTGCTCTTAAGCGCCCTGAGAAGAAAATTGTCTTCGTTCATCTCACAGAGCTCTAGAGTTGCAGGTGTCTGCCTTTTGGGGGGTTCTGGTTGGTTCAGAAGTTTTGAACACCTATGAAGCTTGTGGAATCATTTATCCTAGGCAGATTTGAGTGTATGATTCCATAGTCCTGAGGTGAAAATTCCCATCATGTTGGTCATCTAGTGCTGCGATAACAGAAATACCATAAGCGGGTGGCTTTAACAAAGAGAAGTTTATTCTCTCACAGTCTAGTAGGCTACAAGTCCAAATTCAGGGCATCAGCTCCAGGGGAAAGCTTTCTCTCTCTGTCGGCTGTGGAGGAAGGTCATTAGGATGCCTCAGTCTGCCTTTGGTCTGGGAGCATCTCAGCGTGGGAACCTCAGGTCCAAAGGGCACGCTTTGCTTCTGGCACTGCTTTCTTGGTGGTATGAGGTCCCCGTGTTTCTCTGCTCACTTCTCTTTTATATCTCAAAAGACATTGGCTTAAACACTATCTAATCTTGTAGATCTCATCAATATAACTGCCGATAATCCATATTATTACACCATAGTGATAGGATTTACAACACACAGGGAAATCACATCAGATGATAAAATGGTAGGCAATCATACAATCACACAAGGGAATCACGACCTAGCCCAGGTGACAGACATTGGTGGGGGGGGGGTGCACAATTCAATCCCTGACACCGACCTATAGCTTGCTCCAAGTAAAATTCAAGGAAAGCATGGCCCGGATTAGCTTCATGAGCATCTTTGAAATTAGGAAGTCACCTGAGACATACAGTTTAGTCTGTGGCTCTTTTTAGGGGGATGGGCTTACGACATGGCGGTCTACCTCTGGGCCCCACCCTGGCTTCCAGGCAGCCAGGTGACTCTCTCACTCTAGCACTGGGGCTGCCCTCTGTCCTAGTACTAGGAGCCAGATCCCCAGTCTCCCCCGCCCCAAACAGATGGGAGGGTGTGGAGGAGAAGACAGGCAGAGATAGCCACTATGAAGTCCTTGGAGAAATCCAGGATGTTAAGTTCCGGGTTCACATCTGAGAATTACCTGGGATGAGGTAGCAGAGGGCAGTGGCTACATCTGCCAATAAAAATAATAACTACTCTTTATTCTATAAGCATTTCTTATGTGCCAGGCACTTTAAATACATTCTGTCATTTAATCCTCATAGCAGTCGACCTGGCTAGGTAGATATTATGATGCCTCTTTTTCAGACGAGTGAACTGAGGCATAAAGTCTCACTTATTCAAAATATGTACTGAGCACCTATTACTTTTCAGGCACTGAGAATATGGTGATAAACGCGACACAGTCATTGTTGTTGAAGAATTTATGGTGGAGATAAAGAGCTTGTCTAAAGCATTGTCACTGATAGGATGAAAGAGCCAGAATTCAAATATGGATCTGCCGGGCTCCAAGCCCAAACCAATGACCCTTATTAATTCATTCATTCATCCAGTCAGTCACTCAGTCAACAGTAAAGTACTGTGTACCTACTATGTACTGGGGACTTTGCCAGGGTTCAGGGACAAAATCAGGCACAGATTGATGCTGCCCTCATAGAGCTTAAACCCTCTCTTGCTGGACAGCGTTGATGTTCGCCACTGGCCTATAAATTGCATGAGTGTGGGGAGGGATAATGTCACCCAGTGTGGTAACTCACAGTGTCACAGTGCTAATTACCACAGTACTGTAGTTAAAACACCAGAACATTTAACAAAATCAGTGACTATAAAAACACCAAACTGAAAAAGAAACCAAACCTATGGTCATCGAGTAGATTCTGACTCATAGAGACCCTACAGGACAGAGTAGAACTGCCCCATAGGGTTTACGCGGAGCAGCTGATGGATTCCAACTGTGAACTTTTGGTTAGCAGCTGCAGCTCTTAACCACTGTGCCACAAGGGCTCCATAAAAACAGCAACAGCAACCAAAATGACAGCTCCTGCTCGTAGCCTGTGCAGACAAAACCACGCCTGATTGGTGTGTCATTGAAATTCAATAATGACAGCTCTGAGGTAGAGTAGTAGCCTTGTAGCTGTATTGATACACGTACACTGGGCTTATGAAAAAAAATTTGTTGTTATAACTAACTTCAGTGATGTTTTTCTGAAAAATAATAAATGTCTGCTGAAACACTGCACAAAAATTTTGTAGACAGTCATTTTGATGTCAACCCCTCTGACAGTGTCACTGGTGTCGTCCACACCCCCTTCTCCCATCCCTTTAGCAGTTGCTGGACTCCCCACCAGGGTGGAGCAGTGTCCTTCCTCTTCCAAGGCACTGTAGCCTACCGCCAGTTTGGGGGCTGGTTCACCAAGGCCCTAACTAGTTCATTCCAGGTTATGCCAGCCCCTACACCGGGGATTTTTCTAGCTGATTTTTTCTTTCCATTTATGGACAAAAACATTTCCTTAGTTAGAGAAAAATCGATTCTGGATAGATGAGATAATCTATAAATGAGAAGAATGGAAGTAGGTAAGATCAAAGGAACAAATTTTGTGTCTTCCAAAGCAGACACCGCTCCAGGTTCAGCCTGTGGTTCTTCATGACTCATGGATTGAAAGCAGGAAAAATAATGAGATTTGTCCTGGGGCTGCGTCCAGGCCTCCAGGGGGTCCCCACACATCACTGTGCCATCGGCTGTGCCATCGGCAGAAACCCTATTTGTCTGACCACGTTAACGGATAGTGTGGCCTGTGTGTACATTTGATTAGCGTGTTAACTGACGGCATGGATGCCTGCGGCCGGCAGGAAGCCCGCTATTCTGCGCAAAGGTCCCGCCCCCTGCCGAAATCAGAGGGGTTCGCAGCCTCCCAGCCCCATCTGTTGACTACTTCAGGCAACTGTCATCGCCTTTCCAAGAGCCCTCCTCGGCTTCCCAGAGGCTGTTTCGTTTTGTTCCATTTTCCATTAGCTTTTTGATTTCATGATTAATTTTAGGACTAAATTATGTATGACTAACCCTTGCATTGCAGACTGTAATTTCATGTTTGTCTTTAGTGTTCAGAAAAGAAACTGTTTGACGCCATTGTTTCTCACTCATATCAAGAGGTGGTTCAGGCTCCTGATAGGAACTGCAGCCATTATCATATCTAGTACTTTTGTCACCTCTTCTAGTTGCTTCTTGGAAGGTCTGTGGGTTTCCTTCCTCCCGGCTTAATCACTTCTTGGTGTTTAAAAAAAGCCAATTCATCCCTACCCTAGTGATGGCTGGATATGCACTTATTTTCTGGGGTTTGTCTGGAGCAATCTCACATCACTGAAATGTTGTCTTTGCTGTTCACCTAGCTCTATTCTGTAATTCTCCCAGAGCAATGTCCTGGTTTTTGCTCTACATCTCACATCTCAACCCAACCAAATGTTTCATGCACGCATAACTAGACACATCAGCCACAACAAACAGGTACCGACGATGAAGATGAACTTTTTTGTAAATTGCTTCCAGGCCAAATTTTAGCCTTGATAGACTGGGTTGCCAGATTCAAGCTTGGCAATAGTAGGGAAATTTCTTAGCATATTTCCTGGCACAAAACAAAATTTAATAAATGTTTATTTTCTTCCTCCTTTGGAGCAAGCCATTTAGCCTGGCCTGTCTGAGAGAGCCTCCATTCTTAGATAGGGGTGAGTCTGTACCCAAGGTGGGGGGAATCAGAAATCCCACTCATAGACATTTCCACCTTTCCAGACAGCAGCTCCGATGATCAAATATGGCAGAATTCGTCAGATAATAGAATCCGAGAGCTAAAGGAGCTATTAATCTCTATTGACTGTTAGTCAATTTGACAGGTTTTCATTGATGAGTAAATTTAAAAATAAGCAGACAATTAGATGATGGTAGTTGCCAGAAGACCACATCTTGGCTTTTTCTTGAGCACAGTCTCCGGTAAGCTGACTATATATGTTCATTGTGCTACTTCTCTCACAGAATGATCCACTTCCCCTGGGTTCATCTGCTCTGGCATATTTGTTGCTTAGAAAACATCATCACTGACTTATGGTGGCCCTTGAAGAGCTAATGCAGACTTCTTGTGAGATTCCATGACTTTTCAATTGGGACGACTTCCTTAAGAAATGATAGTACATCTAAGTATAGATATGCCTTAAAGGAGGTGGCTTGGCCTAGGGAAAAGAGCACATAGGCTTTGGAGTCAGGTGTTCCTGGGTTTGAATTCTGGGTCTGGTGCTTTCCAGAACTGTGAGACCTAGCACTAGAGAAGTGAGACCTAACTAGTGAAGTCAATCACTTAACCTTTCTGAACCTCGGTTTCCTCACCTGCAAAACGGGAAAATTAACACCTGTCAATGTTTGTGCCTAGTGCACAAACAGTTAAGCACTCGACTACCAACCAAAAGGTTGGCAGTTTGAACCCACTCAACAGTTCCGTGGGAGAAAGACCTGACAACCTACTTCCATAAAGATTACAGCCAAGAAAACCCTGTTGGGCAGTTCTGTTCTGTCACATGGGGTTGCTATGAATCAGAATGGACTTGATGGCACGCAACAGCAACAATGCAGATTCCTGGGAAAGTTAGATAATTTTATGTACTTAAAGTGCCTGGCACATACTAACCACCCAGTACCACTCATTTATATTCCTTATCGTGCATTTGAACATCACTTTGTCAGATAGGCTCAAAAGGTGTGTGTCCTTGATTATATGTTATATAAAAAAAAAAAAATCTTTCCCATTCACAATGATGAATATCCATAATATATAATATAATATGTTATATATATTATATTATATATTATGGATATTCATCATTGTGAATGGGAAAGATTGCAGAGGTTTTGCTAACCACATTTAAAGTGTAATTCTTCCCCCCCAGGATAGTCCACATTTACCGGCAGAAATAGATTTCCTAATAAATGTAACAAAGGAGGCAAAATAATAGTACTTTTTGTTGTCTTAAATGACTGAACGCCACTCATGCTGTGTAAATAGATGTCTTGCTTTTTTTCTCTGCTGTATCTATACAATATTTTGTCTTTTTACTTGCTATCATTTGTTGGATACCTATCACATACTTCATGAGGCACTTTACAAACATTTTTCTCATTTAAGACAACAATCTTATGAAGGTGGTGCTATTTTATTCCAATATTACAGATGAAGCTCAATAAGTGATTTTCTTAAGGCTACTCAGGTTTGCCTGACTTTAAGGCACCTCCCGACTTTAGAGGGATGTGTACACGTGTGGACCTCTGATATGGGGCATTTTCATGTACATGATGTCACTGGATCATGTTCAGCAAACATGTACCTTGAGTTATTTTTCCCATGATGACTGGCACTCAACAGATATTTCTTGAAGAAGTGAATCTTCTCTTTCTCATCAGATCTACTTGTGATCAGTATTATGTCTTTGTCTTATAGCCAGCAAGGTACATGGAATGGAATTTCTCCCCTCTAGGTAAAGATCTTACCTTCATTTTTGCTAAGTTAACCATGTAGGTGGATGGCCTGGAAAAGCATTTGACATTCAGTAAGTTTTGTGCGTGGGACCAGTGATGGTTCAGTGCTGGAATTCTCACCTTCAGCGCAGGAGTCAGGTTCAGCTCTTGGCCAATTCACCCCATGCCCAGCCACCACCCATCTGTCAGTGGAGGCTTGTGGGTTGCCATGATGCTGAACATGTTTCAGTGGCGCTTCCAGTCTAAGATGGGCCAGGAAGAAAGGCCTGGTGATCTACTTCTGAAAATCAGCCAATGAAAACCCTGTGGATCATAATAATCCAAGCTGCAACTGATCATGGGGATGGTGCAGGACCTGGCAGCATTTTGCTCTATATTGTGCATGGGGTTGCCACAAGTCGGGGCCAACTCGACGGTAGCTGACAACAAGGAGTATTATGTATACTCTTCCTACTTATAAGCTTTGTTTGGTCTACCCTTGTCTTCCTCCCCAGTCTACACACTCAATTCTATCCCCTAGGTTCCCTGCATTTTGGTCATACTGGGCTTCTTCCAGTTCCTGAAGTCCTCATACTTCTCCAGTCTTGGAGATCTTCGTGCATGCTGCTCTATCTCCCTGGAACACTACCCACTTGCTGACGAGCCAAATTTTACCCATTCAAGTGTTAGCTTAGTGACAGCTTCCTCCAGAAAACCTTCCTGACCCTCCATTTCAGTTCTCTATTATTGTGTTACAAACCTCCTCAAAATATAGTGGCTTAAAACAAGAAACATTTATTTGTTCAAGGACCTACAACGGAGTTATGTTTGCTGGGAGCATCTCAACCTGCTCTTCATGGCATCTGCTGGATCAGCTCCCCTGAGACTAGAGGTTCACTCACGTGTCTGACACCTCGGCTGGGCTGTCAGGCTGGGCTGCATTCTCTTCTTCCCCATGATGTTTCTCCAGCAGGCTAAAGATTTCACATGTGGTTCGCTTTCTAAAAAAAAAAAAAAAAAAACCCGTTGCCATGGAATTGATTCCGACTCATAGCCACCTATAGGACAGAGTAGAACTGCCCCATAGGGTTTCCAAGATGCTGCTGGTGGGTTCTAACTGCCAACCTTTTGGTTACCATCCGAGCTCTTAACCACTGCACCACCAGGACTCTGGTTGGCTTCCAAGAAGGTGGAAATGAAAGCTGCAAGACATCTCATGGACTAAGTTTGAAAGTTATATGGTGTCTCTTCTGCCACATTCTACTGATCAAAGCAAGTCATAGGACCATAGCTTGTATTGTGTCTGGTAGGGTCCTCTCTATATTAATTATGCCTAGGTGCCAGGAGTGTTTGCAAGCATTCCTAAGATTCAAGGGGAGGAGGAATGGATTCCATCTCTTGGAGCGGCAAGTGCTTGGAGGGTTGGGAGAAAATACTAGTGCCACCTTTGCTGCATTCTCCCATTACCCACCGCACCAGTGTGTAGACTCTATTAGAATAGAAATCTGTGTGGCATATTCATTACTAATTATGAATATGGAATGAATGAGTGTGTATCTGATAGTCCAGATGTACAGTACAAAGTAGTTACCACACATGTAATACCTGCAGTTTTCCTTTCTTGGTGGTCATGAGCTTGACATTTAAACTCATGTGGCATTTCTTCCCCATCAACAAGCATCTCATGAAGACTGAAATTGATGATTCTTAAGGACGCAGAAAAACTTCCCATTCTTACGAGTGCTTGGAACATTCTGAATTCATTAGGAGAAAAATGCAATGACCATGTTGTCAGCAATTTTTCCTAAAGTCATTGTAATATGCTTTATTTTTAGTGTCTGGAAAGCCTTTGCTGCAGTATTAGAAGAACTTGTCTTGCTGATGTTTGCCTGTAAGTGGCTGTTCTGGGAATACAGTGGAAAATCCCTTCCCCCATCTCTTCCGCTACCCGCATTTGTCTCTCTTGCTCTTTTTTCTTTTTTTTTTTTCAAATATTAACAAAAAACAGAAGAGGATTTTAAGAGAAGAGCAAAACCAAACATGGCTATGTAGCATTCATGAGAGTTTGTTGTAGAAGCTCACATTTCAAATGCTAAATTAACTACAGACAGTAGAGCAAAAAAAAAAAAAAAAAAAAGAGGAAATGCTTAGAACTGGGGGGGAAAAAAGAGTAAGCCAGGGAAATTGATCAATGTGTATTTCTTTTGATGCTCTTTTTCATGAAAACAGAACAGGATGTGAGGCACAGGGAAATTGGGACTTTTTTAGCCAGAGCAGGGCTTGAAAACCTGGTTTTGACCTATGAGTCATTGGCTGGGCTGGTCCCTGCTCCTCTGCTCAACCTCCGTCGGCCTGACCAGCTGAGGGCCAAGGCGGATGACAAGCAGTAATTGGATTATCAGCCATGCTTGTGTCGTGTCTGGCATGCCCCTCTCTATATTAATTATGCTTAGGTGCCAGGAGTGTTTGCAAGCATTCCTGAGATTAACTGAATGCCTGTTGGCAATAAATAATTGTTCATTGTGAATTTTTCAAAACAGCTTAATAAGGAAGAGCTTTGAGTTGCTTCACATTTCTACAAAACAGAAAACAAAAAGGCGTGCACGTACACACACATTGTGTCTACCTACCTGCCTGCCTGCGTGCTTGCCTGCCTGCCTGCCTACCTACCTACATACCTATCTATATATCGTTCACCTTTTCTTTCTTCCAGGAGATTGAACAGATAGTCTTGAAATAGAAGAATATGGGCAAGTATAACCTCTTAGCTTCGGCAGCTCAAAACGGATTTCAGAGCTGAAGGTGGTATATTTTTCACTTGGATTTCTAGGCCTGAGTTGACTATTTCTTTATAAGTACATATAAACAAAGCCTCCAAGCAACCATCATGAAATAAAAGCAATTTGTTCTGAAAAGGGAATAATGATTTTCATTTTCGTCTTCTTTTATGCTACTGTGAAAATCTTTCCTGCTCTATACCCAGTCCTGCCACCACCTCACACACACATTCTCCAATAAAAACAAGAGTAGTTCATAGGTTTTTCACCACCAGAGAGGGGAAATTTCTGTGCATCAATATATTAAATATCAGAGGCAAATGCCTTTACAAAATTCCATCAGATAAAAAAAAAAAATCAGATAGCACCCTAAATTGGTTGATTTTTCCAACTAAAAAGTAAAGAATGCAGGCATTTTCGTTGGCTTCTAGCATCATCTGTCTCAGGGCAGGTTGCTCTTATTGCTGCATAGTTGCCTAGCAACCTGGCCACCAGTCATCCTGACTCCTTCCTGCTTGTTTCCTTACACTGGTCCTCACAGCTTTGTTTTGTTTCTATATCTCAGGGCTGCAGTAGCAGGATATGAACATTGAATACTTGCAAGGGTGGCTTAGAAGTTGTTCAGGATAAGATCATGGCTGTCTGTGAATGCCAAGCTATGGAGTGTCCCTAACTGGAAGGCGATGGGGATCCACTGTCATCTTGAAGCAGGGAAGTGACAAGATCAGAATTCTGCTTAGGAGGTTGTGAGGCAACAAACCACCAGTGGCATCACTAGGATTAGTATCACCCAGTGTAGTAACTCATGGTGTCACCCCTGCCTATGCTAATTACCACAATATTGTAGCTAAAACCCCAGAAAATTTGACAAAATCAGCAACTATAAAAACACCAGCAGCAACGAAAAAACAGCTAGTGCTTGTAGCTCCTGTAGATGAAACCACGTGATTTGAAGCATCGTTGTAATTGGGTAGTAATGACAGCTCTGACCAGGTCGCATGAGAAGGTTCAAAAAATAAATTAACATAGAGTTTTAGCCTTGTAGGTATATTGATACCTGTAAGCTGGGCTTATGAAAAAATTTTTTGTCATTGTAACTAACTATAGAAATATTTTTATAAAAAATAATAAATTTCTGCTGAAACACTGCACGAAAATTTTATGGACAGTCCTTTTGGTGTCACTCCTTCTGACTGTGTCACCCAGTGCGGTCCAAACCCCCACACCCTCCCTGGTGACACCACTGCAGACCACAGCGATGGCAGTGAGGATGGGAAAGAGGGCACAGGGCAGAATAGTGTGGCTGCGGGTAGAAATCGCACCCGGCTCAGAGGACCTGGAAGGTAGTAAAGGTGCCAACAAGGCTTCGAGCCTGGGGTTGGTGCCATATACAGAGGCAGTGAGTTAGGAAGATACATGGAGAAAGTTGTAGGTGCCACACTGGACATAATAGATTTGAAGTGGAGGAGGAACAGAGAGGCCAAGAGGCCCCCATTTGCCCCAAAGCATCCTCCAGGAGGCCTGTCACCAGAAAGAAGATTCCAGAAGCAGATCTTTTGCTATGTGACTTCCTTCAGATCACAGAAATGCTGTGAGGAAGTGGACATATTAGAATGGCTCCTGGCGATTTCCCTACAGGCCCCACTATGCTACCATTCACCCATAAGGCTGTTCCATGACCCAGGCTGAGCTACTCACAGTACCTCCTCCCACTGGCCCATGAGTGGTCCAAGCACAGCATGGGACCTAGGCTGAGGAATAACAGTCATCCCCTGGAATGTTTGAAGTGGAAGCTCAAAGAGCAAAGGTCTCTCGCTATATGGAAAGACATGAGTCTAGAACATGTTCCCTGCCGTTGGAAGCAGCCTGTCTTCAGAGAATGAAACCAGCTTCCAGAGGGAAGCAAAGATGAGAGACCTGAGAGTCCTGGTGGTGATTCGGTCCCTGAATCCAGCCAAGCCCAAACCCAGCTCTTCTGTGGCTGAGTTACACGAGCCAATAAATGGATTCCCTCTTTTGCATTAATGAAGGTCAAGTTGCCTTTCTGTCACTTGCATCGTAAAGAGTCCTGTGTAATACACTATTACCACTTTGATTTTACAGAGAGGGAACTGAGGCTCAGAAACGTTAACTAGATCCCTTATGATCACAAAAACGTAAGTTAAGGTTCAAGATTTTGAACGTGGATCTGCTCACACTCCAAAGCCATTTATACCATTTTGCCTCCCAACTAGTTCCACAATTGCAGCACTCAAGAAAAGAGGCAAATAAGCAGATGTGTTTGATCTGTGCACATTGACTTCAATCCTCTAGAGAAGCCATCTGTGACATTTTTTAATTCTCCATACCATGGAAAACAAAGGATCTGCTCATTTTACAAATGTTAACCAGACTTGTTCAGACTGCTCAGCTTTACAAACAAAACATCTACTTTCAGCTTGGGGAGAATCCTACGACAAGTCTGCCTGCTGCTGAAAGGGGATGGTAGAGAACTTTGGGCACAAGCTCACAAAACCTCTCTAGAACGTTTTCATTAACGTCACTCAACTCCAAAGACAGTCAAACTCTGAGCCTGTTTGTTGCAAGTTTCAGAAGCACAGGGACAGATACTGCTTGTCACAGCATGAATTGAGCACTGAGTCCTAACAACCAGCTATGGCAGAGGGCTAGGTCACATAGATCAGCTAGTATCATGGGGCCAGAGACAAGAGAAAGTGTTGTTCACTCAGGTGATTACCCCAAGAGTTGTCCTCTTCGGGGGTGTCGACGCCTGATATAAGGCAATGTGATGGTGGACCATGAAGGCAGTGACAAACTCCTGCCATCTAGCTCTGGGGGCAGGGCCACCCTGTGGACCTGGAGGCCGTGGCAGATGACACTTGTTTGGGAGGGTGCTAGTGTGGTGAAAAGTAATAGCAATAATTATCAGTTATTGAGCCTGCCACGTGCATGGCCTTGTCCTAAGCTCTCTGATCATGTTAACTAACTCATTTCATCTTCACCACAACCCTATAAAATAAGCACTATCCCACTGTACAAATGAGTAAACCAAGGACAGAGAGACTTACCAATTTGCCCAGGGCTAGCTAGAGTTGGGCTTTGAACCCAGATACTTTGGCTTCTGAGGCCCTGTGTTTCACCAGCATTTTGTTCAAGAGCTAGGTAATGAAATGTAGGTTATTACGGTTACTGCGGCCCCACTTGCAGCCACAGAAAATAGTCAAGCCTGCTGGAGGTGTTTGTTTTGTGTTTTGTTTTTACTGTGACAGATCAGCCTTATTCACCACTTGACAAAACATGTCCAAAGAGTTGTTCAAACAGAATTACCTTGAAATCCCAACTGTTCAGGTTCTGCAATCACACCAACCAAACCAGTTGCCATAAAGTTGATTCTAACTCATGACAGACCCATGTGTGCACGGTAGAACTGGGTGCAATAGGGTTTCCAAGGCTGTGACTTTCCAGAAGCAGATCACCAGGCCTTTCTCCAAGGCAACTCTGGGTGTTTTGAACCGCCAACCCTTTGGTTAGTGGTCAAGAGCTCAACCATTTGCACCACCCAGGGACTTCTTTAGGCTCCATATATGTCCTAATATATGAAACTGTCATTTTCCCTTTTCTGGCCCCCATGCTCCAAGCTGATCTATGTGACCTAGCCCTGTGCCACAGCTGGTTGATTTAGGAATTGGTCCTTCATTTGTCCTGTGCCAAGCAGTATCTATGTCCTCTGTGAGTCCAACATTTGGAACAAACAGGCTCAGAGACTGTCATTCAAGTTGAGTTTTTTAATGAGAATTTTCTAGATAAATGGTTTTGTGAACTTGTGTTGCTATGACCACTTCCTCATGGCTATTACAGCCTTTCTCTATTATAACCCCTTAATGATAAGTTTTTTTTAATGATAATACCAACTATATCCCATAACATGTAGTTACACAGCCTGTTCCTTGTACAGATGCTCAGCTGTGTCATCTTGGTGTGGGGGCTTTTCCAAAGGGCACCAGAATCTGGACAAGTATATTTACATCATCACCATGTCTTTTCCACAGGCTGCGTGGGGGACACCTGTTAGGGTTTTGTACTTATTTAGAAGTTGCTGCTATTGTTGCTTTGGTTTCCTCCACTATCATTCCTCTTATTAATCCACATGACTTTTGCTTTTGAACTTGACCTTAAGCCATGCCCGTATATGTTGGCTAGGTATATTTCTGGAAACTCTGGTGATGTAGTGATTAAGAGCTGCAGCTGCTAACCAAAAGGTCGGCAGTTTGAATCCACCAGGTGCTCCTTGGAAACTCTCTGTGGCAGTTCTACTCTGACCTGAGGGTCGCTATGAGTTGGAATTGACTTGAAGGCAGTGGATTTGGTTTTGTTTGTTTGTTTTTTGGTGTGTTTCTAACCCAACAAGTCTAGACTTTCATACATGCACCTAGGATCAGAATTAGGATGGGTTGGTGGGGAAGCATCTTGTGCAGGCAGATTTTAAAACAATTCAACCACTTGTTATTATTGTCAGTTGCTGCTGAGTTGGCTCCAATTCCGACTCACCTCATCTCAGGTACAACAGAACAAAACGTTGCCCAGTCCTATACCATCTTCATGGTCATTGGTATATTTGAGTGCCTTGTTGCAGCTACTGTGTACAGGCTTACCTTGCTTTATGGCACTTTGCTTTATTGTGCTTCGTAGATATTGCATTTTTTCAAATTGAAAATTCGTGGCTACCCTGCATTGAGTGAGTCTATTGTTGCTAATTTCCAATCGCATGTGCTCACTTCGTGGATCTATATCACATTTTGGAAATTCTCACTATATTTCAGACTTTTTGATCATTATCTGTTTTGCTAATCTGTGATCAGGGACATTTGATGTTACTATTGTAATTGTTTTAGGGTGCCACGAACTGCACCGATATAAGACAGCAAACTTAATCAATAAATGTGTTTTGACTGCTCGACTGACAGACTGTTCCCCCATCTTTCTCCCTCTCCTCAGGCCTCCCTGCTCCCTGGGACATGACAATATTGGAATTAGACCAATTAATAACCTTACAATGGCCTCTAAGTGTTCAAGAGAAAGTAAGAGTTGCATGCCTCTTTAAATCAAAAGCTAGAAATGATTAAGCTTAGCCAGGAAGGCATGTCAAAAGCCCAGATAAGCCAAAGGCTAGGCCTCTTGCACCAAACAGCTAGCCAAGTTTTGAATGCAAAGGAAAAGTTCTTGAAGGAAATTAAAAGTGCTGCTCCAGTGAACCCATGAGTGATAAGAAAGCAAAACAGCCTTATTGCTGATAGGGAGAAAGTCTTCGTGGCCTTGATATAAGTTGAAACCAGCCATAACATTCCCTTAAGCCAAGGCCTGATCCAGAGCAAGGCGCCAACTTTTTTCAATTCTAGGAAGGCTGAGAGCGGTGAGGAAGCTGCAGAAGAAATGTTCAAAGCTACAGAGGTTGGTTCATGAGGTTTAAGGAAAGAAGCCATCTCCATAACATAAAAGTGCCAGGTGACGCAGCAGATGCCAATGTAGAAGCTGCAGCAAGTTCTCCAGAAGCTCCAGCTGTGATGACTGATGACAGTGGTCACACTAAACAACAGAGTTTCCATGTAGATGAAACAGCCTTCTATTGGAAGAAGATGCCATCTAGGCCTTTCAGAGCTAGAGAGAAGTCGATGGCTGTCTTCGAAGCTTCCAAGGGAAAGCTGATTCTCTCGTTAGGGACTAATGCAGCTGGTGACTTTAACCTGAAGCCAATGCTGATTTACCATTCTGCAAATCCTAGGGCCCTTAAGAATGACGCTAAATCTACCCTGCCTGTGCTCTGTAAATAGAACAACAAAGCCTGATGACAGCACATCTGTTTACCACATGGGTTACTAAACACTTGAAGCCCACTCTTGAGACCTACTGCTCAGGAAAAAAAAAAAAAAAAGATTCCTTTCAAAATATTACTGCTCATTGACAATGCACCCGGCCACCCAAGAGTTCTGATGGAGACGTACAAGGAGATTAAATGTTGTTTTCACGTCTGCTAACACAACATCCATTCTGCAGATCAAGGAGTAATTTTGGCTTTTGAGTCTTATTATTTAAGAAATACATTTCATAAGGCTATAGCTGCCATAGATAGTGATGTCTCTGATGGACCTGGAAAGCAAATTGAAAATTTTCTGGAAAGGATTCACCATTCTAGATGCCATTAAGAACATTCATGATTTGTGGGAGAATGTCAAAATATAGACATTAACAGAAGTTTGGAAGAAGTTGATTCCAACCTTCAAGGATGAATTTGAGGAGTTAAGACTTCAGTGGAGGAAGTAAACTGCACGTATGATGGAAATAGCAAGAGAACTAAAGTCAGAAGTAGAGACTGAAGATGTGACTGAATTATGGCAATTCCATGATAAAACTAACTGATGAGGAGTTGCTTCTTATGGATGAGCAAAGAAAATGATTTCTGGAGGTGGAAACTATTCCTGGTGAAGATGCTGTGAATATTGTTGAAATGACAACAGAGGATTTAGAATAGTACACAAACTTAGTTAATAAAGCAGTGCCAGGGTTTGAGAGGATTGACCCCAATTTTGAAAGAAGCTCTACTGTGGACAAAATGCTATCAAATAGCATCTCATGCTACAGAGAAATCTTTCATAAAAGGAAGAGTCAATCGATGTGGCCAACTTCATTATTATCTTATTTTAAGAAATTACCACAGCCACCTCGACCTTCAGCAACCGCCACCCTGACCAGTCAGCAGCCATTAACATCAAGGGAAGACCCTCCACCAGCAAAAAGATTATGACTCACTGCAGGCTGAAATGATGGTTAGCATTTTTTTAGCAATAAAGAATTTTTTAATTAAGGTATATATATATTTTTTTAGACATAATGCTATTGCACACTTAATAGACTATAGTAAAGTAAGCACATAAATTTTATATGCACTGAGAAACCAAAAAATTTGTGTGGCTTGCTTTATTATGATATTCACCTTATGCAGTGGCCTAGAACTGAACCCACAATATCTTCAAGATAGGTTTGTAGTGTCTTTAAACATAGGAGGCTCATCTTCCAGCACTATTTTGGATAATATTCTGGTGTGATCTGTAAGGTTTTCACTGGCTGATTTTCTGAAGTAGATTGCGAGGCTTTCTTCCTAGTTTGTCTTAGTCTGGAAGCTCTGCTGAAACTTGTCCACCATGGGTGACCCTGTTGGTGTTTGAAATACCGGTGGCATAGCTCCCAGCATCATAGCAACATGTAAGCCACGACAATAAACTGACAGATGGGTGGTGGAATTCAACCATTAGAGGGAGCTATGTAAGAATGTCTTCAGGCATGAAGCAATTCACTGCACAAGCAATCCCACATGAGTTAATGAATAAAGTCTTTACCCAAGAAGTGATATGGTCTGGGGCTACATTTCTGTCATGGGTAATATTAGCCATCTACTTCCTGCATGTTTGGCTAATTATATTTTCCCAGCTTCCCTTAATTATATAGACCAGATGCTTTACGACTAGAAACAAACACAAAAAGAGAAAGAGCATCAAAGATAAATGGTCTATGACGAAGGATCATAAATTGAAAGAAACCAACAAATTAAGTAGTCTAGTCACTGCCACACCTCACTCACTGCAGTCCATCTTCTCAATTCAATTAGTTTAGTACTGGGTGCAATGGTAAGCACTTTTAAAAATTGGGGCCAAGGTATTTTTGGTTTCTTCCTTCCCCTCTTTTTATTTTTTTAAGTAAGCAGTAAAGAAAATACCAATGCTGATTTCTAAATCCTTTAATGGAAAAACTCATCAACTGAAGAATGTACAGAAAATCCCTTGGTAGTAGTCATTTAAAAAAATTAATTTCTAATTATACAAGTAATACATGAATACATTCTCTGTGTTAAAAAAGAAATTACAGACATGATTCAGATCCCCTTTAAACAACCCCCCCATTCCACCACCATGCTCTGTCACCCAAGAGATGGTGCGGTGTAATGTATTGCTTTTGTGTGGACTTTCTCGCCGTGGTCTTGTAATTCCCACCCAGGTGATTGGGCATAACTGTGCAGATAGGGCAATTGTAGCCCACCAAGGGGATTGGTCAGTTTTGCCTTAAAAGAGAGCCAATTCCAGAGCAGACAGAAGAGCCCATGACCACCAAGGAAAGAGAGACAGGCAGGAGAGACCAGTAGGAGATGATGCAGTGGGTTTCCTAGCCCATAGAGCACTGGGTTTTTTTAGAGCAAGAAAACTGAGTGCCTTTGGGCAGAGGCTGAGGGCCAGGGAGAAGCCTATGCCTGACCGATGAATTTGGGACTTGCCAGCCCCCACAACCACGTGAGCCATTTCCTTTATATGGTCCCTGAGTTCTGTGAGACATTGCAGCGAATTTGGGAACCCAAAGACAGGAGAGAGAGTACTGAGGGGAGAGGGAGTATTGATGTTAGAAAGGATGGAGTGGGACAGCAGCTTGGAAAAGTGGGACATGTGGGACATCTTTAACCTCTGCCTCATAGAACCAGCTTTGTGCTAATCCTTATGAAAGAAATTATTTGTTTAATGGTCATGATTTTCTCTGCTAGTGCTTTCTTCCTGGCCATTCTCGATTCATTTATGTAGGTGGTATGATCCATTTGAAGGCCAGGTTTCTGTCACGTCTTCAGAATAACCCAGTTTATGTCAGATGTTATGAGATGCTAGAAGCTTCATTGGCCTTGGATATAGTGGGCCTCCATTTGAATCCCAACTCTGCTCTTTGTTATGTGGCTAACTTTGGACAAGCCACTTAATTACTCCATAAATGGGGTTAGCATTACCTACTTCAGACATTTATTCATCTGTTAATTCTACCAAGATTTACTGAATTGCTTCCAAGTGCCAGGCGGCTATGTTAAGCCCTCATCTGAGGCAGGTTACAAGAAGTAAGCAGCCATGGTTCAGTCGGATAAGGAGCGTGTCAGAGAAGTGTGAGGTGCTCTGGGACAGTAGCACCGAGGGCTCAGGAGGCAGCCATGATGGAGCTGCAATCTGAAGGATAAGAAGGAAATCACTGGGCAAAGAGGAGTTTGAGCAGGGGAAAACGGGAAGAGCAGGGACGAATCTTCCAGGCAGAGAAAACATAATGTCCAAAGGTTTGCTGGATAAAGAGAACGGGGTGCATTTTAGAAATTAAAAAAAAGTTCAATAAACTAAAGTATGGTTAAAAAAGAGAATCTGAAGGGGGTTTAACTACAGATGAGGTGGGAGAACTCGGCAAGCACCATAATCCTCCAAGTAAGGGAGCTGGGGCTAAGTCTCATGGACAATGTGGGGGAGGGGCATTAAGTCTAACCACATATGTGCAGTGTTCAGATTTGTCCTGGAAATGGTAAATGCCCAATACTATTCACTATTATTAATAGATTGTATTCCTTTAGTCAATATAACCAGAACTCACATCAACAGTGATCACTATCTAAGAACCAATTTCCAAGAAAGAAGGAAAAGAAAGAGAAGGCTGGTGGGAGGGGTAGTATGACAGTAGCCAATGGCCATTTGGAATCAACACTCTTCCACTTCCAGAACCCTCTGACCCAGTCTCACCTTTGCAGTCTAGACACCACTTTCATCTATTTTCTTCTATAAAATCTGAGAAATTAGTAAAGCAGAAAGACAAGGAAGTTTACCCAGGAGCACAGAATCCAGGCCCAGGGCTCCAGGTCATCACTGGTCCTGTCCTGTTGTGTGAATTTATGTTCTTAGCTAAACCCCAGTCCAGCCCAGGAGCAGGAGCCTCTAAGAAGCCAGACTGAGCAAGCTCACATGGTGGGATGCCGGTCACCTTGCTGCTCTCGCTAGATCTGATTCAGAGAAATTAGAGGTGGAGCAAAAGGCCTGCGATTTGTGCTGGGTGTCCTTGACCAGGCCACTCCTTATGTGTTCTCATTACCTTCTCCGCATCTTACGTCTTCATCATTAAACTGGTGGTCAGGAGGCTGGGGTGGGGAGGGAGTGAAGAGGGTGGTGGACTATCATCTTCCCTAGCTCAAATATTCAGAGATTCCTGCATTTGTTCAAACTGCCTGAAACGGCTGTTATGGATTGACTTGTGTGCCCCGAAAAAGTTATGTTGAAGTCCCAACCCTGGTACTTGTGAACGTGACTTTGTTTGGAAATACAGTTTTCCTTTGAAAATGTTATCAGTTAAAGAAATCATAGGAGCCCTAGCGGTGCAGTGGTTAAGCGTGCAGCTACTAACCAAAAGGTTGGATGTTCGAACCCACCAGCTACTCCAATGGGACAAAGATGTGGCAATCTTGGAAACCCTGTGGGCAGTTATATAGGGTCAGTTATATAGGGTCACTTATATAGGGTCACTATTTTTTTATGAGTCAGAATTGACTCAATGGCAACTATAACAACATTTCTAAACAAGATCACATTCACAGGTACCGGGGACTAGGACTTCAACATATCTTTTGGGGGATACAATTCAAACCATAGGAGGGAGTAGGTTTCTTTGAATTCTAAAAGCTTAGCTTTAAATACCTGGTGCCAAACCTAGAGGATTCAAGGCCTAGAGCAAGCTTTTTCTGTAAAAGACCAAACAGTAAATGTTTTAGGCTCCGTGGATTATATGGTCTCTGTCTGAACTACTCAATTCTGCCATGGTAGCAAGCAGCTCATAGACAATATGTAAACAGATAGGTGTGTTTGTGTTCCAATAAAATTTTATTTACAGAAACAAGCTGTAGGCAAATTTAGCCCATTGACTGTAGTTTGCTGACTTTGGCCTAGAAAGTATTTCAGAAACCACAGAGCAGGGAAGAATAAGATCCTCAAGTGGACTGAGAAAAACAACCTTGGAAGAGACTAGGAAAGGAAAGCAAGATTTAAACACTTGTGTGGTACTCATCTTTCTCTTTCTCCATTTCAGTGTTTAACTTGAGTGGAAGAAAAAATTGGCAATAAAACCCTAGATATGCTGGACATTTGGGAAGAGGGTCATTTTGCCTGTACACTCTGCCCAAGGAGAAGACAGTCCCAAAGAACACCCCACATTAACAAAGGATGACCACAGGAGAGGCAGAAAGGGCAAAGTGGTGGGTTTAGCAGAAAGGGTCTGAGCTAGCCTTCCCATATCTCCAAAGTTTCTCCAGTTCCCAGATGGCAAAGAGGAAACCTGAGCTTTCCACATGCCCAAGAAGGGGTGGGAGGTGGCTGAGGAGAGCCATGTGCTTACCAAGAGAGTGTGGGGAGGAGCAAGATAAGCAGACCCCATAGCAAAGCAAGTGAGGTGGACAGCACAGATGGAAATCACCCCTGGCTGGAGTCAAGTGGTGGCTTGGTCAGCAGAGGAAGCCTGCCCAGCTACCCAGAGCATTCCCCAAGGCTGGCCTTGCCAAGAAAATGGTTGCCCAAAGAGGAAAAGGCTGAGGATCAACATGTCTTCACTGACTCCAGGCAATGATAAAGATGAAACAAACCCCTTGAAGCTTGGATTACTGCTGGGCAGGAGGGAAGAAAGGGAAAGGGGATGCAGGCATCGTTTGAGTACTGAACCCAAAGAGATAGTCTAAATCAGAAGTGACTGCATTATCTTGAATCAGCAAAACTAGCTTTTTTGCCACAGGGTAAGGAGACAGTCTTTGAGAACTAAGCCAAGTTCAACTGCAGGTAAATAAAGTTATATTTGAGTACACCAGTTTGTGACTAAAATTAGACCTATCTACTTGGAAACCCTGGTGGCGCAATGGTTAAGTGCTACAGCTGCAAACCAAAAGGTTGGCAGTTCGTATCCACCAGGTACTTCTTGGAAACTCTATGGGGCAATTCTACTCTGTTCTATAGCGTTGCTATGAGTCGGAATCGACTCGACGGCAACGGATTTGATTTGGATGACTTAGGAAAAGGAGTCCCTGAGTGGTGCAAACAGTTAAGCTCTTGACTACAAATCAAAATGTTGGTGGTTAGAACCTACCTAGTGGCACTCGGAAGGAAGACCCGGTGATCTGCTTCTGAAAGGTCAGAGCCTTGAAAACCTCATGGAGTACAGCTCCACTTCGCACACATGGGGTTGCCACATTTTGGAATCAAAATGACAGCAACTGGTTTAGCTCGGTTTTAGACTTATGAAAAGAAGAGAGAAATCAAAGCAAAAGTATGAAAAGATGGACAGGCTTCTCAAAGGGGTGGTGTTTGAACTTCAGAGACACATATTCAAGTCTGTCCTGGGCCCCAGCTTATACAGATGTTGCTCCCAACCCCTTTACTGAAGCTCTAGAGAGTTTGAAAATGGCATAATTTTTGAAGGAAGGATCGTGAGGCCTCAGAGGCTAAAAGGTAGAGTCTTTCCTAAACCCAGGGGTATGACTGCCCCACGCCCACAGGTGTGTCTAGCCTGTGTTGGTGTCATCTCTTCAAAGCAAGCATCGACATCTTCTGGGGGAGAGGGTTCCTGAAAGTTGTGACCTAGTATTTCAAACACATCTATTTTCACAGCTTCTTATTATTCACAAAGTAAGTGATTATCCAGCATTTGACACAGTGCTTGCATGTAGTAGTTTGAATTAACTAATTACTTAACGAACACCTCCACCATTTCTCCTGGTTTGGTTACTTGCTCATCTCATCCTTTTCCCATAGCATTATCATACTGGATTGTAATTATTTGCTGAGCTGTTTGTCTCCCTTGATGAACTCAAGAGCAAGGACTATGCCATCATTATTTTTGTAGCTGCAAATATATGTAAATAGGTAAAATGTAAAATGAATCTCAAAACACTTGATCACTCTTTCCTGAGAGACATGCTGGAGCACAGGGAGATTAAGTGGCTTGCTCAGAGTTGAAGGAATTACTGGCAGGGCCAGGGGAGGATGCTTATCTTCTGTTCACCATGTATTTTCCTAGCACCATGTGACAAGCTGTTTTAAATACCTAGATTGTAATTGAAAACACTAAAGACATTTCTTTGGATGGAATATTTACAGTATTTTAAGGTATTTCTGTAGGTTTTCATTTTAGTTCATTTATTTATTTATGGTTTATTTCCACAAAGGAATTCTCAAAATTTGGGTTGGTGATTGTCTTAGTTTTCTAGGCCTGCTGTAAAACACCACAAAATGGGTGGCCCGAATCTAGAAGAGAGGTGAGCCCAGCACTCTAAGTTGCTTTTGTCCTGAAATTTGCTGACAGTTGAAAGCTGAACCCAACAGACTCCCAGGTCAGGAAGACAAAAGTAAAGCTCCTTAGCCCTGAGAACCATATATATGATAAATGTTTAATATTCAAAATGTATAAAGAACTCCTACAACTCAACAACAAAAGGACAATCAAAAATGGACAAAGGACTTGAATAGACATTTCACCAGAAAAGACATCCAATGGCCCACAGGCACATGAAAAGATGTTCAGCATCTTTAGTCATTACAACCTCTTAACCATCGAGTCAATTCCAACTCATAATGACCCTAAAAGACAGAGTAGAACTGTCCCATAGGGTTTCCAAGACTGTAAATCTTTACGGAAGCAGACTGCCACATCTTCCTCCCACGGAGCGGCTGGTGGGTTCAAAACGCAGACTTTTTTGGTTAGGAACCAAACACTGAACCACCGCACCACCAGGGCTTTTCAAAAACAAAAAAAAGTCATTAGGGAGATGCAAATCAAAACCATAATGAGATACCACTTCATGACTACAGGATGGCTATTATCAGGAAAATGGAAAATAACAAGTGTTGGAGAATATTCAGAAATCGGAACCTTCATCCATTGCTGATGGGTTTGTAAAATAGTGCAGCCACTGTGGAAGAGTTTGGTGGTTCCTCAAAAGATTAAAAACAGAATTAGCATATGACCCAGCCACTCAATTTCTAGGTATATACTCAAAAGATCTGAAAGCAGGGACTCAAACAGATACTTGCACACCAATGTTCATTGCAGCATTATTCACAATAGCCAAAAGGTGGTAACAACCCAACCGTTCATCAACAGATGACTGAATAAACAAAATGAGTTACATATATACATTACAACAGAATATTATTCAGTCATAGGGAGAAATGAAATTTCGATACATGCTACAATATGGTGAACCTTGAAAATGTTATGCTAAGTGAAATAAATCAGTCACAAAAGGACAAATAATGTATGATCACGTTTAGGTGAAGTATCTAGAGTAGCCAAATGCATACAGACCAAAGTTTATTAGTGGTTACCAGGGACAGGTAGGAGAGGGAAACGGGGAGTTATTGCTTAAGAGGTACTGAGTTTTTGTCAAGGGTGATAAAAAAAAAAAAAAAATGGAAACAAACAGCGGTAGTTGTTACACAACGTGGCAAACATAATTAATTGTACACATAAGATGATTGAAACGGGAGATATTTCACTATATAGTCTCACCACAATAAAATTTTTAAAAATCCAGAACCCACCAAAAATAGGTACTTCTCCTTTCTAAGTTGGAACACCAATGTGCCACAGCCTCAGAATAAGGCGAACTAGGATAAAACCTCACAGTGACCTGCAGCCTAGCTTTACTACACCTAGGTGGCCAAGGGAAACTCAGTATTCGCACTTAGATTAAGGGGCTCCTGGAATGGAAACCCTGGGGGAGTAGCGGTTAAGAGCTATGGCTGCTAACCAAAAGGCTGGCAGTTCGAATCCACCAGGTACTCCTTAGAAACTCTGTGGGGCAGCTCTATTCTGTCCTATTGGGTCACTATGAGTTGGAATTGACTCGATGGCAACAGGTTTGGTTTTTGTTTTTTTGGGCTAGTGGTGTCTCTAGGTACCTAGAAAATGCTATCAGGATGAACATATTCTCATTGTAGGCTTCATATTACTACTACAAATAGCTTCAGAAATACAATGACCAATGCACAGTGGGAGATAACTATGCACAGTAGGAAAACAGACACCATAGTGAAAGAGAATAGAAAGAGCAGGCAACAGCAATAGATATACAAAGACCTAACCACTAAAATTACTGTATGCAAACTATGAAACAGCTATTATTCCTACACTTATAGATATAAAAGACAAGTTTAAAAATTTTAGCAGGGACCTGGAAACTATTAAAAAAAAAAAAAAGTAACGCGGCAAAATTGAAAAATATTCGAATAGAAATTCTATAATTTAAAAACGCAGTAAGCAAAATTAGTATTTCAGTAGAAGGCTTTAGCAGTATATTCTACATAGCTGAAGAGAGAATTATTAAACTGGAAGATGGGAGAGAAAAAACTATCTAGAATGCAGCACAGAGAAACAGAAGATGGAAAATACAAAAGAGAAAGAGATCCTGAGGATCCAGCGAGAAGGTTTAACAGGTTTTCTTGACGTTTCAGAACAATAGGGGAGAAAGAATAAGACAGAGGCAAAGTTTGAGGAGATAATTGGGATAAGGATGGTATAGGATTCCTGAATATTCCACGACAGTTAAGTTCCAAAAGCATTCTGAGTTAACAAGCTGGTTGGCATAGGGCACACAGAGGTCCTCTAGGGGGCAGTGTTGCCTAATGCCAAACACTAGTCTGAGCGGCTCATGTCTAAAGAAACCAAAATACTCTTCACCGATGGAAGAGGGGGAGTTAGTCAAAGTAAGAGAAAGAGAAAAACTGTTCCAACCTGAAGAATAGCACATACAGAGACCGGAAGGCAGGGACTAAAGAGAAGAAAGGGGAAGGGAGGGGAAAGGAGAAAAGAGGAGGGGAAGATTATGAGTGATCCCTTCTAAAAACAAGTTCTGTATGTCTGGGATACAGGGGGGATGATGAGGTGATACAGAAGACCCCAAAGGGGCAAATGGAGCTGGGGCATGAAAAACCTCATGAGCTATGTAAGGGCGTTGAGGCCTCATTCTATAGGCTATGAAAAGCTATTAAAAGTTTCTAAGCTGGGAATGGGTACGATCAGTTTTAGGTGTGAGAAGAATCACTCTGGGTAGAAGATGGAGAATTGATTGGAGTGGGGAGAGTCATGGCCGGGGGACTATTAAGAGGCTGTTTTAAGCAATCCAGGCGAGAGCTGAGGGTGATCTGCTTCAGGTAACAGCATTTAAGAAATGACAATGCTTGATATTGGTAAGGGTGAAGAAACAGGAATTTTCAAACACTGATGTTGAAATATTTAAATGATATAATTTTGGAAAGCAATTGAGCAATATGTAATAAAGGGTTTTGGGTCTCTGGGTGGTGCAAATGGTTAACGCAGTTGGCTACTAACTGAAAGGTTGGAGGTTCAAGTCCACTCAGAGGGTCTTCAGAAGGAAGGCCTGGTGATCTACTGCCACTGAAAACCCTACGGACCCAGCAGTAATGGTATTGATCAAAAAAACAGAAACCGCAAATGCTGGCGAGGTTATAGGGAGATGGGAACTCTTATAGACTGCTGGTGGGAATGTAAAATGGTATAACCACTATTGGAAATGATACAGAGTTTTCTTAAAAAGCTAGAAATAGAAATACCAAACAGTCCAGCAATCCCACTCCTAGGTATATATCCTAGAGAAATAAGAGGTTTGACAAGAATAAACATAAGTATTTTATACCAATGTTCTTTGCAGCATTATTCACAATAGCAAAAAGATGGAAACAATCTAAGTGCCCATCATCAGGTGAATGGATAAACAAACTGTGGTCCATACACACAATGGAATACTACACAATGATAGAGACTAATGATGAATCTGCAAAACACCTCACAACATGGATGGATTTGGAAAGTATTATGCTGAGTGAAATAAGTCAATCACAAAAGGACAAATATTGTATGAGACTACAATTATAAACAGTCAAGAAAAGGTTTACATGCAGAAAGAAACATTTTTTTATGGTTACCAGGGATGGGAGGAAAGGGAGGGAAAATCACTAACTAGAGAGTAGAGAAAGGCAGTGTACAATATGGAGGAAGTCAGCACAATGTAACCAAGGCAAGGGAAGATCCTGAGAAGTACACAAGAATAAAAGGCAAAGAAGGTAAATACTATAACATATACAACCCTGCAACAACAGTAATAATAAACAATAATTTGTGAATGGATACATAGGTAGATATGTCTGCTGAATACACGCAGGAAGGCATACGGAAGCACACCCAGCTTTGGCTGTGGATGTTTCTACATATTTGTATTACTGCATGTATATTTATATATATAGCACACAGGGTGCACAGTCATGGAAACAGCTTAGACATATCCAAACACCTTGTGGGACTGAGCTACTGGGCTTAAAGGCTAAGGACCGTAGTCTCTGGGGACATCTAGGTCAATTGGCATAACATAGTTCCTGAAGAAATTATTCTACATCCTACTTTGGTGAGTAGCATCTAGGGTCTTAAAAGCTTATGAAGAGGCCATCTAAAATACAATTTTTGGTCTCTTCCCATCAGGAGCAAAGGAAAGAGAAGAAAACCAAAAACTCAAGGGAAAAATTAGTCCAAAGGACTAATGGACCACAGGAACCGCAGCCTCTACCAGCCTGAGACCAAAAGAGCTAGATGGTGCCTGGCTACTACTACCAACCATTCCGACCAAGATCACAACAGAAGGTCCTGGTTCGGGGAGGGCGGGGGTGGGAAATATATATATATCTGTGTGTGTGTGTGTATGTAGAACAAAATTCAAATTCATAAAAAAGGCCAGACTTACTGGAATGATAGAGACTGGAGGAATCCCCGAGGCTATAGCCCTTAGACTCCCCTCTAACTTGGAACTGAAGCCATTCCTGAAGATCACCTTTCAACCAAATAATAGACAGGCCTATAAATAAACGATAACACACACAAGGAAGATGCTCCTTAGAACAAGTATCTACATGAGAGCAAAATGACAACATATGCCCAAAAGCAAAGATGAGAATGCAGGAAGTGGTGGGAAAAATGGAAGAATGGAAATGGGGAACGCAGGGTGGTAATGGGGAAAGTGCTGACACATTGCGGGGATTGCAACCAATGTCATGGAACAATTTGTGAATAAACTATCAAATGGGAAACGAAGTTTCTCTGTAAACCTTCACCTAAAGCACAATGAAAAAAAAAAAAGAAAGAAAGAAAACCCTACAGAGCACAGATCTACCGGGACAGGCATGCGATCTCCATGAGTCAGAATCAACTGATTTTGTTTGTTTGTTTTTTTTACCCTAACTGGGGTGAGGGTAAAGGGACGTTTTCCACTCTTTTCTGTTGGGTTACTATTCCCCAAGGGCAGATCAGAAAACTTTCTGCTACAACAGAAAAAAGGAAGGAAAATCATCCTAACTCTATCAAATCCGTTGCTGTAGAGTTGATTCTGACTCACAGCAACCGTACAGGTCAAAACAGACCGCCCCGTAGGGTTTCCAAGGTGGTCGTCTTTACGGAAGCAGACTGCCACATCTTTCTCCCATACAGCAGCCGGTGTGTTCGAACCATCAACCTTTCAGTGAGTAGCTGAGCACTTAACCACTGTGCCACCAGGGCTCCTTATCCGAACTATAAAGACAATAAAAATTTAAAGAGAAATAATACTGGACAATAAGAAAAACAAAACAAAACAAACAATAACTCTCCTGAATAACTTTTTAGACAATGAAACACACTTATTCAAAATGTATAGAATGTCCCCAAAGCTATGCTCAGAGGCAAATGAACAGCTTAAAAGCTTTTCTTTTTTTTTTTTTAGTGAAAGGGGAAAAACTCAAATCAGTTAAGCACTCAGCTTAAGAAGTTACAAATCAAACCAACCCAAAGAAAAGTCAAGGTTAAAGAATTAGAAAACGGAAACTATAAATTGGTTCAAGGTCTGTTTCTTTGATAAAAAAAAGTAGCAACAACAGCAGACACAACATAAACTTCTAATAAATCTAATTAGTGACAGAAGACAATGCAAAATGCACATAAAACATTAAAAGGGGGGGGTGATAAAAGACAGATAGATGTAAAACTTTCACGGAAGAGACAATTACCTCGAAAAGGGTAGATTACCAGTATAACTCAAGATGTTGAAAGTTGAATACACTGTCGCAGAAGAAACTGGAAACTTTTTCAAAGAATTATCTCCAACCCCTCTCCCCGCCAAAAGAGTTAGATATTACCACACACGTATTACCAATCACATTCTATGTGAACTTGCTCAGGAAACAGAAAAGAGTTAAAAGCTTCCCAAGTCATTTTGCAAAGCCAGCGTTACCCTAATGATAACATCTGACCAAGATAACCAAAATAAAAGTATAAATAAATAAAAATTATACATATGCCAAGTTATACAAAAGGGCAAAACCCTAAATAAAATACTAGCTAATCAAACACAAACATATATTTTAAAAGATTAGTTTTAGAAAGGCTACCGCTATAATACATTTCAAACAGAAAAAAAGAGATCAGCTCAATATATGTCAAAATGGCATTTGATAATATTCAAAGCCTGATGCTAGTCTAAGAAAAAGGAAGGCCTTGGTGAAATTAAAAAAAAAAAAAAAAAAAAGAATATTTACTAAGCATGGTAGAAAGTATCAAACCAGCAGCTAAGATCACACTTAATGGGGGAACACTGGAAGCATTTCCTTTGAAATAAATAAAATGGGGCTATTTGTTATCACTCCTATTGTATAACATTAACTTGAAAGTTAAATGCAAAAAGAAAGGAAAGGAAGGTAAGAGTTATTGGAAAAGATATGAACGTATCATTTTCAAATTATACCGTTTTGTAGCTGAAAAACTCAAGATAATTTATTTAAACTATCGTAATTCACAAGCAAATTTAGTAAAGAATCAAATCTAAAGAAAGAGAAAGAAGAGAGGAGAATAATAGAGAAAGGGAGAAAGAAGAGGGAACGGCAAAGGAGGGAGAAAAACAAAAAGAGGAGAGAAATGGTTGGCTTTTGCCCTGTCATAAACACCAAACTCGAAAAGCTATTCCCACTGTTGAAGGTCTTGACTCAGTAATGTAAGATGCTCTTCAGGGATCATTTACTGAGTGCATTTTGAGCCAAGAATTGTTTTATGCCTTTATGTAAGTGTCAAGGCATTTTTGACTTGCTGAGCTGGGACTCAGCCACTGTGAAAAGAGAAAACGCCTTCACCCGCACGCAGGTCCCAGAATCTCTTTTCACATTCACTAATACATCTGGAGCTTTATTTGCGTAACTGGTGGATGAAAGAGGAACTTGAGTTGAAGGAAAATTTCATGGTGTCTTTTTATCCCCTAGTTCCTCAGAAACTAGATAGGGTTTCAGTCAGAAGCAGATTGAACTATATTTCTTGAGACACTGGTGGGTTCGTGGGCAAGGGGATACGCCCCCAAAGTGAAGAAACTATTTAATAGAACTTTTGAGACTGCGTGCACAGTCTGTACTATTTCAGGCTCAAGTGACAAAATGGCAAGCATTGGGGGTGGGGGTTATTGTCTTCTCCTTCATGAAACCCAGAATTGCCCTGGTGGTGAAAAAGAAATGGAAAATTTTAGAACATCTATAGGGATGATGTGAACATTGGCGTTCTTGACATGAACACTGACATTCTTGTGACGGGAGGGGCTTTTACCCAAGTGCCTTTTGGCGACTGCATACTTAGACAACTGGGAGTCAGAGAGGAATAGTGAAGAGATAAAGAGATACTGGTGCCAGTCTGATTTGGAAACTTTTAGAAGACCCAGCCTTTTGTGGACTCACAGAAACAGCTGTGGCATATTTCAAGGGCACTAATTTCTAATACTTTGAACCTGTAGAAAACTGACATGCTGATTCCAAAATTCATATGGTGGTGCAAAGGTAAAGAATAGCAAAGGCGATCTTGAAGAAACTGAAGTCTGAAGGGTTTAAACCACCAGACATCAAGGGCTATTATGAAGCTACAGTAATTAAAACAGTGTGGTATTTCCCCAAGGATAGACGATTAGACAGATGAAACAGAATAAAGTCCAGAAATAGACCTATACATGAAAAAAAAACCTAATTTATGACAAAGAGGACAATGTAGCACACTTTTCAAAAGGGAAAGGGTGATCTTTTCAATAAATAGTGCTGGGTCAATTGATTATCTAACTGGAAAAAATATATCTTGACCCCTACCTCACAAGATAGCAAAAATAAATTCCAGATGAATCGCAGATCTAAATGTGAAAAGTAAAATAATAAAGCTTTGAGAAGATAACATAGAACACCTTCATGACTTTGCAGCAGGCAACAATTTCATAAATAAGACACAAAAGGCATTCATCATAGAGATAAAAATTGAAAAACTGTATTGTATTAAAATTAAGAACTTCTGTTCATCAAAAGACACTGTTAATGGAGTGAAAAGACAATCACAGAGTAGGAGAAGATATTTGCAATGCATATATCCAACAAGGACTAGTATCTAAATATATAAAGAATCCTACAAATCAATGAGAAAATCATAGACAATCCAATAAAAAAAGATTTTAACAGGCACTTGACAAAAAAGAATATACAAATGCCCAATAAACATATGAGAAGGTGCTCATGAGATACCACCATACACACATTAGAACTGTAAAAATGAAAATGAAAATACAGGTAGTTCCCGACGTACAACAGCGTCCTTTCTAATGACTCTGTCCTAAGTCTGTTCTAAGTCAAATACTTCATTTTTTTTTTTTTTTTTTAGTTCTCATTACTATTGCCTTTTATTATCAATATATTTATAAATCTGATCTTTGTCTTGGGGGGGTTGGAAACATTACATATAAACTTACAGACACTTTTTTTTTTTTTATATAGTACTTATTACTAACAGTAAGATGTTAAAAAAAACAGTCGGCCTTAAGTGTGGTTCGTTGTAACTCGAACACGTCGTAAGTTCGGGACTACCTGTACTAAGAATTGGAAAGGATGTGGAGCAACCAGAACTCTCATACACTGCTGTCTGATGTATAAATTAATTACCATCCCCTTTGAAAACTGTTTGATAGCATCTACTAAAATGTAATATATACGTAGCCTATGAGCCAGTAATTTTACCTCTAAGTATTTATTCAACAAAAAGGCAAGTATATCTTAACCAAAAGACATGGACTACACACCTATTTCATTGCAGCATTATTCACAATAGCAAAAAATTGGAAACAAAGAAGCCCATCAACAGATGAATGGATAAACAAATTACGGTGCATACACACAGTGAAATACTATGCAAAGAACAATGATCTATCTGGGAAACATCTCACAACATAGATGAACCTGGAGAGCATTATGCTAAGTGAAATTAGTCAATCACAAAAGGACAAATATTGTATGAGACCACTATTATAAAAATCCAGAAATAGTTCACACATAGAAAAAAAAAATCTTTGATGGTTAAGAGGGAAAGGAGGGTTGGGAAGGGGAAATCACTAGATCGTAGATAAGTATTAACTTTGGTGAAGGGAAAGACAACACACAATATAGGGGAAGTCAACAAAACTTGATCAAGGCAGTGTGATAGAAGCTTCCTAGACACATCCGAACAACTTGAGGGACCAAGTTACTGAAGCTGAGGGCTGGGGACCATGGTCATGGAGAACATCTAGGTGAATTGGCATCACATAGTTCATCATAAAAATGTTCTACATCCTACTTTGGTGAGTAGCATCTGGAGTCTTACAAGCTTGCTAGCAGCCGTCTAAGATACCTCTAGTGGTCCTCTCACATTCAAAGCAATGGAGAATGATGAAAGCCAAAGACACAAGGAAAATATTAGTCCAAAGGACTAATGGACCACATGAACTGCAGCCTCCAATAGCCTAACCCCAGAAGAACTAGATGGTGCCTGGCTACCACCCCCAACTGCTCTGACAGGAATCACAACAGAGGGTCCCAGGCAGAGTGGGAGAAAAATGCAGAACAAAATTCAAATTCACCAAAAAAAAAAAAAAGACCAGACTTACTGGTCTGACAGAGATTGGAGGAACCCCAAGACTATGGCCCCTGGACACCCTGAAGCCACTTCCAAAGTCTATCTTTCAGCCAAAGATTAAACAAGCCTATAAAACAACAATAACATACATGAAGGATGTGCTTCTTAATTTAACCAAGTACATGATACCAAATGGACAACATCTGCCCAATAGCAAAGACAGAAGGCAAGAAGGGACAGGAAAGCTGGACTAACAGACACAGGGAGCCTGGGATGGAAATGGAAAGGGGGAGAGTGCTGACACATTGCAGGGATTTCAACCAAGGTCACAAAACAATTTGTGTACAAATTTTTTAATGAAAACTAATTTGTGCTGTAAACTTTCACCTAAAACTCAATTAAAAAAAAAAAAAAGACATGGACTAGAATTTTTAATCACAGTACTATTCCTAAGAACCAAAAAACAGAAAATTTCCTGTATTCCTGCCTTAGTTATCTAATGCTGCTACAACAGAAATACCACAAGTGGGTGGCTTTAACAAACAGAAATTTATTTTCTCACAGTTCAGCGGGCGGGCTAAAGTCTGAATTCTGTGCGCTAGCTCTAGGGTCGCTATGAGTCAGAATCAACTCGATGGCAGAGTCGGAATCAACTCGACGGTACTTGGTCTGGGAGCTCTAGGGGAAGGCTTTCTTTTTGTTGGCTCTGGGGGAAAGTCCTTGTTCCTTTGTTCCCCGATGATCTTTATGTCGTGTGGCATCTACCTTCCCCCTTCTCTTCTTGCTCACTTGCTTGTTTAATCTGTTTTACATCTCAAAAGAGACTGACTTAAGACACACCCTACACTAATACTGCTTCATTAACGTAACAAAGAAAACCCATTCCCAAATGGGGTTACAACCACAGGTATAGAGGTTAGGGTTTACAACACATATTTTGGGGAAATACAATTCAATGCATAACAATGTCTATTAACCAAAAATGGACAAATAAATGGTGGGATATTTGCACAATGGAATATTGTATAGCAATGAAAAAGAATGATCTACTTTACAACTACTTTTGACAGTATGGATGAATCTCATAAATGTAATGCTGAGTGGACAAAGGTAGGCAAAATTCATACCTACTGTACAATTCCATTTATATAAAATACAAAAACAGACACAACCTATCTATACTGTTAGAAGTCAAGATAATGGTGGCCCTGGAGGAGAGTTCAGTGACTGGACAATCCATGAAGGGGGCCTCTGGAGTGCTGGTATGTTCTGTTTCTTGATTTGGATTCTAGATATATTCAGTTACATGGATATATTCCGTTTGTTGAAATTCACTGAGCTACGTATTTATGATATGTGTACTTTGGTTGTACTTCAGTATATTTGTTTTTAAGTAAAAATACACGTGACCTTATTTTTTAGTCACAAAATATGAGATACTAGTGTGTCCACTCTACAGATGAATAAATGAGCCTCAGAGAAATTAAATAATTCATCCAAGGTCACAAGGAAAGTATATGGTAGACCCTGGAATGGAACTGAAGTCAGTTGAAACCCAAAGTCATGCTGAAAGATTACTCTAACCTTTCTTAAGGTCCTATTTGATCGTTCTCAATAATCTTCATAACTCTGTGCTTTTCCTCTGCCTGTCTGTTCTACGTGGAATATCCTTCCCTCCCTACTTTATCAGGAAAATTCCTACTCTGTTTTCAAGTTATCCTCCCCTGTGAAGTCTTCACTGATACCTCCAGCTCCTTCCTCATCCCCAGCTGTTTGCAATAGGGATCCTAATGCAAATGCCTACAGGGGCACAACAGGTATTGATTGTAAAGGAGGGAAGTAGCTAGGTGTATAATTGGGAAAAGTGGGGACTGCAACAAAATACAGAGGGCATACCCCATATAAAAGGAACAGCAGCTACTTAGTTTCAATCAATTGTTGCAATGCAGTAATGAAGTATCAAGAAGACGGAAGCCTGGGTTTCTATGTGAAATATTCCTTTTGAATGTTGCTTTTTGAACATTAAAACAAAAAATATTGTGTCAGCCAAGCAACAGTGTGTGAGGCTGGATTTAGCTCCCAGGTCTCAAGTTTGCAACCTCTGGTTTACATTTTGGCATTCTCAGACTCTGGCTGATTGAAACCTGGCCAACCTCTCCCCTGGCTGCTTTTCCTTCTCCCTGCTAGAGATGTTCTGAAGGTATGGTGGATGAGGGTCACTTACTAAAATTCCAAGCTTTCATTGGTACCTGCAATCATGCCCCCTAAAACCTGGGAGGAAGGGATAGAAGAATCATTGTGGGTCCCCCTAAAGCCCACCACCATGCCTTAATGTCCTATGATACACTCATAAACTATTCCTCATTTGTGGGTTGGTTTCTCAAGGAAGCAGGAGAGGAGAAAAGAAGGCAGCATTTGAAATAGAACGGAAGCCACCACATTGGGGCAGTATAACCTCATCCTGCCGGTCATCCCCAGCCACCTGGGCGTCCACAGGCCCAACCCCAAGTCCCTGAAATGCAGCCTAGATGCTGGCTGAAGCAGGCAAAGAGGGAGAGGCTTATACACAGCTGAGTATAGATTTGCGAAACTATGTTCTCTGGTTCTGGACAAAAATTGAACTTGAAAATAGCTAGATCCACGTGACAAGAAAGGAATAAGAGAACAGAGGCAAGCACTTTATCAAGGATGTTATTGATATTTTCCCCCTGAGGGTTCCGGAATGGGTAGCTTGCCTTTATGAATTAGCCAGGTAAACATCTTGTTCACTGATTGTTATATTTTGGAAACAACGTAAGTGAAATTTGCTTTTATAAACAACAAAAATCCAGTTTCTTTTTTCTATTCAACCAAAGGAAGAGCACACACAGGTCTAAGTTTACATAGAGGTAATTTTCCAAAAGAGTGCTGTTAAGCCAGGTTTTTGGAGCTGGGAATACATTTTCACATAGAAACAAAGAGATGTCTGAGAATTGGTTTTTCATGACCGAGCCAAAAGAAACTATTTACCCCATAATGAAAGTGAAATACTATTTTTACAATTAAGAAGAAGAGAAAATAACAGTTTCTTGAAAAAAGAATAATTAAGAAAAGAGAGCAATCAAATTGAATAATTCAGTTATCATTTATTAAATATTTGCTTTGTGCCAGATACAGTCTAAAACAAGTTGGTTTGAGTTTGACTTTTAGGAGGGCAGGTACAATGGGGTGACAGGAATGAAAGCCTGATTAACAAAGAGGGAAAAGGAGGTGAGAGAGTAAAGCCGAGTGGAGATTGTTCTTTCTAGAATCTTAATAGAGGAAAAAGGAAATGCTGGCCTGGAAGATGGAGGGGTTGAAAGATTTGGGGCCAAGAGAGGGTTAAACTACTGGAGCTCTTTGAGTATGCTCGTAAACTGCTGCAAAGGCACCAAGACAGAGGGAGGGGTGAAAATGCAGGGGAAAGGGGGAGGTAACCAATGGATCTATGCCCTCATGCCAAAGACTATTATTAGTTGCCTTCTGCCATTCATTCTTGCCCACCCTTCCTTAGTGAAAGAAAATCAAAATTAAACTTAATTGCCGTCAAGTTGATTCCAACTCATAGCAACCCCATGTGTTTACAGAATAGAACCGCTCCATAGAGTTTTCTTGACTGTAATTTTTATGGAAGCAGATCGCCAGGGCTTTCTTCCATGGCACTGCTGGGTAAGCTCAAACCGCCACCCGTTGAGTTAGTAGTCGAGAGCAAACCATTTGTACCACCCAGGGACCTTGAGTAAGAGAACCCTGATTTTAATCAGGGTATCAGGCTATCAAGGAGCCCTGATGGCATGACGGTTAAGCGTTCGGCTGCTACCTGAAAGGCTGGTGGTTCAAGTCCATCCAGCCACTCTGAGAGAGAAAGGTCTGGCAATTTGCTTCCATGAAGATTATAGCCTAGAAAACCCTATGGGGCAGTTCTAAACTGTCACGAGGGGCTCTATAAGTTGTAATGAACTTGACTGCACCCCATAACAACAAGACGATCAGTTTCTGTAAAGATTACAGCCAACAAAACCCTATAGGGTAGTTCTACTCTGTCACATGGGGTTGCTATGAGAGGAAAACAACTCCATGGCACCTAACAACACCAGTGCATTGTTGTTGTTGTTAGTTGTCAGTCAATCAGCTCTGACTCACGGCAACGTTATATACAAAAGAATGAAACGACCTTCACATTGAAGAAATAGGGTCACTCACAGTGCTGCTCCGCTTTGGAGTACCATGACTGGTGGAGCATGACTTTGAGATGACAGAGAAAAGCAGTGTATGACAGATAGAGGAAGACCTACGATGGCAAAAGAACCTTGTGTAGTGAGGCGTAAGCATGGTGAAGGGAGCACAGGCTGAAAGAACCCTTGCTTGAGAAGCTTGTCAATTTTCCTTTTTGAACTGCTTAAAATAGACTCCTTAGATGATAGCAAGGGACCTGTGGTGGACAAGGAGGACTCTAGGTGTGGAGTCCAGGACTTCCTCACAGCTGGAATGTGGGGACTAAAACCAGTTCTAATTTAATGTGAGAAATAAAGAAATGTGATATTACTTGCATCCCTCCTTGGTGGAGCAGTTTGTGCCTTCTAGATTACTTTTTAATATTATTATGTAGTGGACAGAGAATACGTCTTGCATAATTTTTATTTTTGGAATTTATCCTTTGTGTTCTTTTGCAAATTTTTATACATGTATTTATAAACTAAATGTTTCCTATTGATTTTTCCCTAATTACAGAAGTATTGTGGTGGTAAATTGCCAACAAGTCAGCTCCAACTCTTGGCAACCTTATGAAAAATAGCACAAAACGTTGCCTGGTCCTGAGCCACCTTCACGATCATTGGTATGTTTGAGCCCACTGCTTTGGCTATTGGGTCAATTCATCTCATTGAGGGTTTCCCTTGTTTTACTGACACTCTGCTTACCAAACATGATGAGCGTTTCTAGTGATGGGCTTTTCCTGGTGATGTGTCCAAAATATGCAAGTCAAAGTCTCATCATCCTTATTTCTAAAGAGTGTTCTGGTTGAATTTCTTCTGAGACTAATTTGTTCATTCTTTTGGGATTCCATGGTATGTTCAATATTCTTTGCCAAAGTCTGACCATCCTTGTTTCTAAAGAACATTCTGGTTATATTTCTTCTAAGACTGATTTGTTCATTCTTTTGGGAGTCCATTGTATGTTCAATGTTCTTTGCCAAAACCACAGTTTGAAAGCATCAATTCTTCTGTCTTCTTTTTTCACTATTCAACTCTTGCACGGTAGGCACTTAATAAATATTGAAAGGTTAGCCAAACATAAGCAATAGAGTATTTTATAGCTTGCAGAATCCATTGCTTTGAAGAAGAGTTCATCAAGAAATGAGTTCTTTAAATTGCATAGAATTCCCCATACCCTACCTGTGAAGACCACTGGAGCTTGCAGGTCTCTATAGCTCCTGTTTCTTTTGTCTTCTGAAGGCACACTATCCTCTTTCTTAAATAGGACAGGTAATCCCCGACTTACCACGCGGTTCTGTTCCCACGACTGTCGTAAGTCCATTCTGTCCTAAGTCCATTCTATTGTAAGTCATTTGTTTTCTTTATTATTACCTTTTATTATCAGTGTCATTATAAATCCTCTTTGAACATTTGTGAGTGACCATCTGAGAATGATAACATCAGCAAATTGCCCACTACAACTTATTATCGATACGATGTCCAAAAAAAAAATCCAGACTGTTGTAAGTATGGTTCATTGTAACTCGAGTATGTCGTAAATCAGGGACTCCCTGTAGTTCTTTTTAAATCCAAAATAACTGGAGAAAGAAGTCCTATGAGAAAAGGATTGAGCAGAAAACTTAGAAGGTTACACAACATATATTTTTATACCACAATTTAAACTAAATATCATTTTCCTTTAGCGTCTATATTTACTTTGGGGCGCACAGTATTTTAAAATTGCATGCCGTGCTGAATTGTCCTCCACTTCCTGATATCACCTGAAGCGTTGTCTGTGTGTGTGCTAGGTATTCACGAATGTTAATGAAGCAATGCAGGCTGTTTTGTGGATAGACGGGTAAGTACCCTCTGTCTCCCTTTGGGTTTTAGATAACAATCAAATCAAAAAGAAGGCAGGAGGTAGAATCTGCCAACAGCACCCCGCGCCACCCGGTGTTTGCTGCCTCTTTAGAACATGGAGCTCTTAGTTTCTTGGTAACTCAGAGAGTTAAGCTCAGCTTGCCAGATGGAGGAAATTCATTCAATAGAGAGTAAACTTCTCGGGTAACTAAAGGAATTGGGCAGAGCCAATCCAGGGAGAAGTCTTCCTAGTCAGGACGTAGGCAAAGGTGACCCTGGATGAAGAATAGACTAGATTTAGGACAAAGACAGCCAGACCCAGTGAACGTGGTTTGGATTAGCTCCCACAATGACCAGATCAGAACTTCGTACCCAGCTTATGTAATGGTACTCAGCTTGTGCCTATGCCCCCCGTCCCTGCCGTTGTGAGACAGCTGGTGTTGCAACTACGAACAGGCCTGCAATTTTGCCTTTGAACTACAGATATAGAGCCAGATCGTATTTATAGAGCCCCTACAATGTGCTGGTGGTGCTGTGGTTAAGAGCTTGGCTGCTAACCAGAAGGTTGGCAGTTGGAATCCACCAGGTGCTCCTTGGAAACCTTACGGGGCATTTCTACTCTGTCCTATACGATCCCTATGAATTGGAATCGACTCAACAGCAATGGGTTTGGTTA
This sequence comes from Loxodonta africana, assembly GCF_030014295.1. NCBI lineage: Eukaryota > Metazoa > Chordata > Mammalia > Proboscidea > Elephantidae > Loxodonta > Loxodonta africana. Next base: position 44,651,669 of record NC_087355.1, on the reverse strand, counting down.
CAATGAGCTAGATGCAGAGACCAGCACACAGAGGATGGGAAGCCGCATGTTTCAGAGTGAAAAACCTCAAAATCTGCCCAAGGCCTGAAGCAGCTGGCATGGCTGCCTATGTTTCTCTGCTGCTGCCTTTAAGCCCAGGTTGGAAAGCCATGAAGTGGAAAATGAGGGACTGGCTTCTACCTCAGAAAGGGAGGTGATAACAAATTAATTTGATAGCCCTGATTGCCATAGAGCTGATTCTGACTCATTGCAACCCTGTAGGCAGTTTCCAAGGCTGTAAGTTTTATGGAAGCAGACTGCCACATCTTTCTCCTGTGGAGCAGCTGTTGAGTTCAATCTGCAGACCTTTCAGTTAGCAGACGAACAGTTAACCACTATGCATGCCATCAGGGCAAAAAAATGCAGTAATGATTACACTCACGTGCAGATGAGGAACAGAATAAATGGGCATTAGTGAGGAAAGCACAAGCCACTGTCCCTAGAAAGAAGATGACTTACTCAAGGACAATAGCACATTTCACAATTTTTAAAAAAATTCTTTTACAAACCCTAATTAAAACAAAAACCACAAAGACAAGATCCAAAACTTCAGAGACTTAACGTGAATAAAATGCAACTGGACAAAAATCATCTGGGTGCTGTCCTAAAGGTTTCCTCTTTTGCTTACCCTGCCACCAACCTCATAGCATGGTGGAAGGGATGTGAAATGTTAGACTCACCTAAGAGGACATGGCCCAAAGGAGGGGTGAGAGCAAGGTGGCCAGATAGTGGAACCAGCATGGGTGAGCTGGAGAATGTTCTGGGGAGGAGAGTGGAAGCCCCTAGGATTTACAAGGCATTAGACAAGAGAAGAGGGCAGAGGGTTTAAAGAAGATAGCCATGAATCCTTCTGTCTAAACAAGATAATGAGGCAGTCTCATTGCCCTTTCGTGAGCAGATTACATTGAAGAAAATGGGATCATTCTCTTTGGCAATTTCGAGTACTCTCGTTGCCACCCCAGACCAACCACGTGCCAAAGTAATAATCTGTAAATTATGACAAGAGAATATATCCTACTTTTTATGATTCAGTTGATATTAAGCATATTTATGTAAGGCTGTTTTCCAAGAATATAATCATAGAGAGTATAAAGCTCTACCATATGGGCTTAATCCCCAAAGAGTTTACAACGTGGCAGTCAAAAAAGAGATAGATTGCAGAGCGAATAAACCAGATGTGTATGTGTGTTGACGCCATCTCTTAAAAATGCTGCCGTTGATGTGCGGACATAAATATCCTCAAATTCAATATGTAAAAAGTGTCAAACAGCAATACAGGATCTTGTAACTTCTCTGCAGGAAGCTATTCTAATGTAACATAGAATTCATTGAAAGATCTTCATGGGGTAGATGAATTTTCAAGACGGGAGCAGAAAGAAACTGATTAGCATGTTGCTCCAGTCGTATCAGTAGCATTGAGAGAAAGGCATAATTTACAAGGTAGGTGATGTGGGGGAAAAAATCAGCCAAGTAAAAGAAATAAAAATTCCATTTTCTAAATATTTCAGTATCTGCTCTGGACTTGCAGGAAACAAAACTAGATGGTTTGAAGGTAGGATCAGGTGGGGGATAAATTTTCAGTTTGGCTTTTTCAAGCCAGAGAGTGTTCATTGCTTTTTCTACAAGACTGGTACTTTTTGTTTTTTAATATAACAGATTTATTGACATACAATTCACATACCATACAATTTACCCATTTATACGTTTTTTAGTATACTTCCAGAGTTGTACAACCATCATCCAACAATTTTAGAACATTTTCCTCAACATCCTCCCCCCAAAATCCATTGTGTTGTTGTGTGCCCTAGAGTCAATTCTGACTCATAGTGACCCTATAGGACAGAGTAGAACTGCCCAATAGGTATAACCCTAGATTGTAATCTTTACAGAAGCAGATTGCCATATCTTTCTCCCATACCCATGAGCAATCACTCTCCATTCCCCTGCAACCTTCTCCCCAGTCCTTGGCAATCACACTAATCTGTTTTCTGTTTCTATAGATTTCCTATTCTGGACATGTTACATACATGGAATTATACAGTATGTGACTCATTTCATTTAGCATGCTATCAAGATCCATCCATGTTGTAACAGGTATTAATATGTCATTCCTTCTTATTGCTGAATAATATTCCATTGTATGGGATCCATTGTATGGGTGGCACAGTAGTTAAGGGCTCAGCTGCTAACCAAAAGGTCGGCAGTTCAAATCCACCAGCTGCTCCTTGGAAATTCTATGGGGCAGTTCTACTCTGTCCTATAGGGTCACTTATGAGTTGGAATCATTTGACAGCAACTGATTTTTTTTTTTTTTTGGTGTAAACCTCATTGCCATCGAGTCGATTCTGACTCATAACAACCCTACAGGTCAGAGTAGAATGGCCCCATAGAGTTTCTAAGGAGTGGCTGGTGGATTTTGGTTAGTAGCCAAGCTCTTAATCACTGTGTCACCAGGGCTGATATATGTATTTGATTTATATCTGTTCAAAATTTGGGTTTTTTTCACTTTTCAGTTATTCTGCATAATGTTGTTATGAACATTTGTGGGCAAGTTTTTGTGTGGACATGTGTTTTCATTTCTCTTAGGTACATAGTTAGGGGTAGAATTGCTGAGTCATGTGGTAACTCCATGTTTAATATTTTCAGTAACTGCCACATGGTTTTCCAAGCAGCTGCACCAGTTTTTACATTCCCATCTGCAATGTATGAGAGTTCCAATTTCTTGACAAGCTTGCCAAGACCTGCTGTTATCTGTCTTTCTTATTATAGCTTAGTGGGTTATAGTGGGTATGAAGTTATATCTCATTTTGGGTTTTGATTTGCATTTCTCTGATGGCTAATGATGTTGAGCACCTTTTCATTTGCTTATTGGGCACTTATATGTCTTCTTCAGAGAAATGTCTATTCAGATCCTTCGCCCATTTTTTAATTGGGCTAGCTGTCTTTGTCTTATCCAGTTGTAAACATTCTTTTATATTCCAGATACAAGTCCCTTATCAGATATATGATTTGTAAATATTTTTTCTCATTCAGTGCGTTGTCTGATGGTGTTCACTGAAGCGCAAAAATTTTTAATTCTAATGAGGTCCATTTTATTTATTTATTTTTGTCACTTTTACTTTGATACCATTTCTAAGAAGTCTTAGAATATTGCAAGGTCACAAAATTTACTCCTATATATTTCTCTCAGAGTTTTATAGTTTTAGCTCTTACATTTAGGTCTGTACCCATGTTGAGTCAATTTTTGTATATGGCGTGAGGACTGTCATTGAAAAAAACCCATTGCTGTTGAGTTGATTCCAACTCATAGCAACCTTATAGAACAGAGTAGAACTGCCCCATCAGGTTTCCAAGGAGTGCCTGGTGGATTCCAACTGCCGACATTTTGGTTAGCAGCGGTAGCTCTTAACCACTACACCGAAAGGTCAGCAGTTGGAATCCACCAGGTGCTCCTTGGAAACTCTGTGGGGCAGTTCTACTCTGTACTATAGGTCGCTATGAGTTGTAATCAACATGACAGCAGTGGGTTGTCTGGTTGGTTGGTTGGTGTGAGGAAGGAGTCCAGCTTCAGTGTATTGCATGTGGCTATCCAGTTGTCCCAGCACCATTCGTTAAAGAAATTATCCTTCTCCCATTGGATCGTCTTCACACCCTTGCCAAAAATCAATTTACCATGAATGTGAGGGTTTACTTCTGGACTCTCAGATTCCATTGATCAATATGTTTATTCTTCTGCCGGTATCACACTGTCTTATTACTGTAGCTTGTAGTAAGTTTTGAAGTCAAGATGTGTGAGTCCCACAACTTTGTTCTTCTTCAAGATTGTTTTGGTCATTTTGTACCCCTTGAATTTCCATATGAATTTTAGGATCAGCTTGTCAATTTCTCCAAAGAGCCCAGTTGGAATTTTAATAGAGATTCTGTTAAATCTGTAGAACAATCTGGACAGCATTACCATCTTAACAATACTAAGTCTTTATATCCATGCAAATAGTATGCCTTTCCATTCATTTAAGTCATCTTTAACTCCTTTCAACAGTGTTTTGTAGTTTTCAGAGTATAATCTTGCACTTTTTGAACTAATAGACCACAACTACCACAGCCTCCACCAGACTGAGTCTAGAACAGCTAGATAGTGCCTGGCTACCCACCACTGACTGCTCTGACAGGGATCACAACAGGGGGTCCTGGAGAAAGCTGGAGAAAAATGTAGAACAAAATTCTAACTCACACACACACACAGAAAGACCTGACTTACTGGTCTGACAGAGACCAAAGAAACTAGAAAGTATGGCCCCCAGACACACTTTTAACTCAGTAATGGAGTCACTCCTGAGGTTCACCCTTCAGCCAAAGTTTAGGCAGGCCCATAACACAAAATGAGACTAAATGGGCCCACCGGCCCAGGGGCAAGGACAAGAAGGCAGGAGGAGATAAGAAAGCTGGTAATGGGGAACCCGAAGTCGAGAAAGCGAAAGTGTTGACATGTCATGGAGTTGCTAACCAATGTCACAAAACAATATGTGTGTTAATTATTTAATGAGAAACTTGTTTGCTCTATAAACCACCTAAAGTACAATAAAAAAATTTTTTTTTGAGCTTTTGTTAAATTTACTCCTAAATATTTTCTTTTTTTGTTGCTATTGTAAATGGAATTGTCTTCTCAATTTCATTTTTGGATTGCTCATTGCTAGAGTATAGAAATACAACTGATTCTTGTATATTGATTCTGTATCCTGTAACATTGCTGGACTTTTTATTTCTGATAGTTTTTTAGTGGATATCTTAGTATTTTCATTATACACAATTATGCTACCTGCAAACAGAGATAGCTTTACTTCCTCTTTTCCAATCTGGATGCCTTTTATTTCATTTTCTTGCCTAATTGCCCTGGCTAGAATATCTAGTATAATGTTGAGTAGAATTTGTGTGAGTGGAGATCTTCGTATTACTCCTGATCTTGGGGGGAAAGCATTCAGTCTTTCACCATTAAATATGGTGTTAGCTGAGGGTTTTTCATAGACGCCCTTTATCGAGTTGAGGAAAGTTCTCTTCTATTCCTACTTTGTTGAGCATTTTCATCATGAAGAGGTGTTGAATTTTTCTGCATTTATTGAGATAATTATTCTTCCCCCATTGAGTTGTCTTAAGACCCTTGCAAAAAATCAATTAACCATGAACGTGAGGGGTTTTGTCCTTCACTGATATGAAGTGTCACATTAATTGCTTTTCATATCTTGAACCAGCCTTACATTTTCAGGATAGATCCCACTTGGGCATTGCATATGTTGCTAGACTCAGTTTGCTGGTATTTTGTTGAGGATTTTTGCATCTGTCTTCATAAGAGAGACTGAGGATCTATGAAGTGGCAGGAGGCTACAGCAGGGTGTGCCTACAAATCATTTCATTTGCGTGGATTCAGCATAATGCTCCGTGAGCAGCAAATTCTTTTTTCCTGAATATTTTTGATCAGCAGTTGGTTGAATCCACAATGTGAAATCCATGGACAGGGAGGGCTAACTTGTATATATGTATTTTTAGTTATTTTCTTAGATGTTGTCCTAGGGCTTACCATATACATCTTAACTTACCAGAATCTACTTCAAATTTATGCTATCTGACCCTATGAGGACTATTCTTAGCTGTCTCTTTCGATAGTTCTCTCTGGTAAACTAGTTGGGGAATGGTTTAGCTTGTTGCTCTCGTGGGGCTACCAGCTTCCCCTTAATTGCTTATCACCCACATCTCTACGTTTTTTAAGAACACCCTTAGGCTTGAATTTACCCACGCTCTAGTAAATAAAGTCAGTTCCTTCAGGGGAAATCTCAGAGCTCTCTGTTCTTACAGCTTGCCTTTTTGCATAGGAAAAATCTCTGAACCATTACTCCAGAGCTGGGGGTGGGTACAGTGGCCTGCTCCTCTCAGAGCGACATCCCTGCTTCATAAGCAGTGTACTGGGCTGGAGCAGTAACCTCTGGTTTTCTCGGCTTGCCTCTCCTAGTATGGAACCTCTGTCTTATAAGCAAGCTAGGGCAAGGAAAATTGGAGCTCAGTATTCTTGACCTGCCATGCCTAGGGTAGACCCTCTCTCTGCCCTAGGAGTAGGGGGCTGGGTGAAGGAAAGGAGCCCCCATCCTCCAAGCTGCACTTGCCTGGAATTTAGCCACTGCAACACAGAGCTGAGGAGGAAGAGAAATTCTGATAGCCTACCCTCCCAGAGAGATACCACAGCCCTTGACTGGGAGCTGGAAAGGGGTGTAGGGGGATCCCACCCACATTCTTGGCCACATCAACCTGAAGTGAAGCTTCTGTCACATTGAGCTGTGGGTGGGACAGGGGGCCAGTCATGGCTCAAGTGCCTCAAACTCTTACTGTTCTTCCAGAGACCTAGTAGATTTTCTTGAATAAATGTTTCTTCATTTCCTGTATTGCCCTTAGGACAATCTCCAGAGAACTTAAATGATTGTTTGTTTTTCAAATAATTTTCACCAGTTACGGATGCTTCTCTAGGGAGTGGGCCCGTGGAGCTCCTTGTGTTGCCATTCCAGAAGTAGGCCTCTGGTACTTGTATTTAAAATTTTAGCACAGAGTAAAAGCATAATTCAAGTAAGTTTGGGAGCCAGAGAAAATAAATGAGAACTTGGAAGCCAAAAAGAATCTGTTGGTCATGGTTACTTACCTCCTGGGGATTTGTGGTCCAGCTCACTCTGGAGTTACAACACTTCTTGGCTGTACTCTCACCAGCAAAACTGTGGACAGTGATGTGTGACGGCCTAACATCATTGTGAGGCTTGTGATGTTAGAGCCTGGTTGCTCTTCTGAGCAGTGACAAGAAAGAAAGTAGGCTAGAAAGATAAGGCAAGTGGAGTGGGAGCCTCAGCAGGGCAGGATGCAGAGAAGTAGGAGGTAAACTGGGAGAGGTTAGGGGCTGGGTCTCAAGCTGGTAGCTTTTGTTTATAAAATATTTACCTGGTTACTTGAAGACTCTCTAAAGCAGTAATATTACATAGTCATATTTTGTAAACTGACACTAGAAAATGGAAATTCTCCTTGTTATTGAGTCAAAAGTGAAGCAAAGGGCATGGAAACCAGTCAAACTCTGGCCATTTAAATTACTATTTTTAAAATATAGAAGTTATTCAGTGAAAAAGAAAACTGACAACTAAATATTAGCTCAGGTAATTGGTAAAAAATGTTTTTTTAAAAAGTACCTAAATGTCCAGAAATAATAGGACATTGGTTAAATATATTTTGGTATATCCCCCAAATAGATTACTATGTAATTATTTTACAAACAGGTTACAAATCAGTATGCATGGTACAATCTGATTTTATTTTAAATATATACATGCAGAACAATAAAGAGCCTCCAGAGCATTTCACTTTGTCACCAAGTGCTTTATATACATTATTTCATGAACCAGTGAGGACTCTTCTGCAGATAGCAGAAGAAACTGGAAGACGCTTGTACAAAGAGAGAAAATTTTCAACAGTCAAGTTCACGAGGGTTCAGATCATCACACTTCAGATATAAAACTGACACATGAGAATCTTGATCTTTAGTTGTCACAATGAGATACCATTTCACACCCACTAGAGTGGTTAAAATAAAAAACAATACCATCAAATGTTGGTGAGGACGTAGAGCAACAGGAACTCTCATATATTATTGCTGGGCATGTAAAATGGCTCAGAAGTACAGGAGAACTGTCTGGTAGTTCCTTTAAAGATAAATACGTACCTACCCTATGGCTCCGGAAATCCTGGTGGTGTGTATTGGTTAAGAGTTTGGCTGCTTACCAAAAGGTCAGCAGTTTGAATCCACCAGGCACTCCTTGAAAACCCTATGGGCCAGTTCTACTCCAACCTACAGAGTTACTATGAGCCAGAATTAACTTGACAGCAATGGGTTTTTGGGTACCCTATTGCTTTTTTATTGCCCAGTGGAAACCCTGGTGGCATAGTGGTTCAGTGCTATGGCTGCAAACCAAAAGGTCAGCAGTTTGAATCCACCAGGTGCTCCTTGGGAACTCTACGGGGCAGTTCTATTCTGTCCTATAAGGTCACTATGAGTCTTTTTTTTTTTTTTTTTTTAATGCCCACAGAAAGACCTACACAAGAATATTTGTAACAACCTTATTCAAAATAGCCAGCAACTGGAAACAATTCAAATGTCCATCAAAAGGTGAATGGATAAACCAATTGTAGTATAGTTGAACAACGGAATATTACACAGCAATTAAAAAGACAAATTATTAATACACACAACAGCATTGAGGAATCTCAAAAACATTATGATGTGCAAAAAAGCCAGGCACAAAAGAGTACATACCGTATGATTGCATTTATGAAATCCAATTTCTATGATGATAGAAATCGGAATGTGCTTGTAGTTTATGGAGGGAAACTGAATGTAAAGAGGCACAAGGGAACTTTCTGGGGTCATGAAATGTTCTGTATATTGTTTGGATGGTAGTTATACAAACTTTTCAAACACAGCGACCTAAGATCTGTGCTTTTTATTGTATGTTAACTTTACCTCCTTAAAAAATTATAATGACATGTTACCTTATCTTATAGCCATAGGCCAGTGAGGCCTGATATGTTCCTATTATATGTCATTTATTTATTACCCATACTATTAATTCCTGTAACAAAATATTCTTTTCCCCTAAAAATGATTTTGAAGATAGTTAAACATACATGTTAATTTGTAAATGTCAAATTTAAAGAGTAAATAAATCTGCTCAGAATCGCAAAGACTGGCAGAGATAAATTAGTGAAAATTACCCCAGGGGAAAGTGATTTGGAGGGTGCATGAATTGGCCTGTCAACTGCGCCTCCCCTAGGTAGAATCTCCGTTCATTGTCAACTCTGGAAAACTGAAGATAGATAAAAGTTTTTTAAACATGAATGGGGTCATATTATACAACTTTTTTGTTTCCACTCAGTAAGTCTCAGAAATTTTTTCATAAGGCTGTATACAGATCTACCTCCATTTTTTTTTTTTTTTAAACACAGGCTGCCTTTAAACACATCACTTCTTGGTCATTACACATCTTATTTCCCAGGCAAAATTCAAACTGGAGACATTCCTCACTCAGGAAACAATTGGTGGTCAACGTCTGTGTGACCAAACTGAAAGAGTCTCAGAGTGTAAGAAGATACCCCAAACCTTAGTGTCTTGTGACAACTTATCTCTCACACTGTTCTGAGGGTTCAGAATCTGGGAGCAGGTTTTCTGGCTCAGAGTCTTTCATGAGGTTGCAGTCATGCCATTGGCCAGGGCTGCAGCCTTTTAAGAGTTGACTGGGGCTGCAGAATCTGCTTCCAAATTCACTCATGTGAATATTGGGAGGAGGCTTCAGTCCATGTGCAACCCTCCATAAGGCTACTCACAACATGGCTTCCCCCAGAGCAAGTGATCCAGTGGCCAAGACAGATGCTGCAGTGTCTTTTATAATCTAATCTCGGAAGAGACGTCCCATTACATCTGTTGTCTCTTCTATTCGTCATACAAACCAATTTTTGAACCAGATTACACAAAAGTATAATACCAGGAGGCAGAGAACATTTGAAGCCATCTTGCAGGCATGCTACCACATATTCCTAGTACCTAAAACCATGAAGAAGCCCAATAAACACCTGCTAGATTGGACTGCATCTGTCAGTTTGTTGTATCGTGGGGCTTGTATGTTGTTGTGATGCTGGAAGCTATGCTGCTGTTATTCAAATACCAGGAGGGTCACCCATGGTGGACAGGTTTCAGCTGAGCTTCCAGACTAAGACAGACTGGGAAGAAGGACCTAGAGGTCTACCTCTGAAAAAAATTAACCAGTGAAAGCCTTATGAATAACAGCGGAACATTGTCTGTTATAGTGCCGGAAGATGAGACCCTCAGGTTGGAAGGTACTCAAAAGACAATTGGGGAAAAGATGCTTCCTCAAAGTACAGTCTACCTTAACAACGTAGATGAAGTCAAGCTTTCAGGACCTTCATCTGAGGATGCGGCATGACTCAAAATAAAAAGAAACAGCTTCAAAGCCAAAGACCAAGGAGTGCCTGGTGGATCTGAACTACTGACCTTTTGGTTAGTAGCTGAACTCTTAACACCACTAGGGTTTCCGAAATAGCTGCAAACATCCATTAATAATAGGAACATGGAATGAAGTATGAATCTAGGAAAATTGGAAATCGTCAAAAAATCAAATGGAACACATAAACATTGATATCCTAGGGATTAGTGACCTGAAATGGACTAGTACTGGCTGTTTTGAATAGGACAATCATGTGGTCTACTGTGCCAAGAATGACAATTTGAAGAGGAAAGGCGCTGCATTCATCGTCAAAAAGAACATTTCAAGATCTATCCTGAAGTACAACTCTGTCAGTGATAGGATAATATTCATATGCCTACAAAGAAGACCACTTAATAGGACTATTATTTAAATTTATGCACCAACCACTAAGGCCACAGATGAAGAAATTGAAGATTTTAACCAACTTTTACAGTCTCAAATTGATCAAACATGCAATCAACATTCATTGATAATTACTGGAGATTGGAATGTGAAAGTTGAAAACAAAGAAGAAGGATTGGTAATTGGAAAATATAACCCTGGTGATAGAAATGACGCTAGAGATCGCACGATAGAATTTTGCAAGACCAACAACTTCTTTGTTGTAAATACCTTTTTTCAACAACATGAAAGGCAACTATAAACATGGATCTCACCAGGTAGAATACTCAGTAATCAAATCGACTACATCTGTGGAAACAAACAATGGAAAAGCTCAATATCATCAGTCAGAACAAGGCCAGGGGCCAACTGTGGAAGAGACCATCAATTCCTCATATGCAAGTTGAAGTTGAAGAAAATTCAAACAAGTCCATGAAAGCCAAAGTATGACCTTGAGTATATCCCACCTGAATTTAGAGACCATCTCAAGAATAGATTTTATGTGTTGAATTCTAATGACCAAGGACAAAAAGAGTTGAGAAATGCCATCATACATGAAGAAAGCATGAGGTTATCAAAAAGACAGGAAAGAAAGAAAAGACCAAAATGGATGCCAGAAGAGACTCTGAAACTTGCTCTTGAATGTTAAGTAGCTAAAGCGAAAAGAAGAAATGATGATGTAAAAGAGCTGAATGGAAGATTTCAAAGAGCCCTTGGGGAGACAGAGTAAAGTATTATAATGAAATGTGCAAAGACCTAAAGATGGAAAACCAAAAGGGAAGAACACATTTGGCATTTCTCAAGCTGAAAGAACTGAAGAAAAATTCAAGCCTCGAGTTGCAATATTGAAGGATTCTACGGGGAAAACTCCCCACGCATCTGTCAGTTTGTGGTACTTTGTGGGCTTGCATGTTACTGTGATGCTGGAAGCTATGCCACCGGTATTCAAATACCAGCAGGATCATCCATGGCCAACCAACTGGAAGAGATCCATATTTATGCCTATTCCCAAGAAAGGTTATCCAACCGAACGCAGAAATTACCAAACAATATCATTAATATCACATGCAAGTAAAATTTTGCTGAAGATCATTCAAAAGTGGCTGCAGCAGTACATCGACACGTAACTGTCAGAAATTCAAGCCGGATTCAGAAGAGGACATGGAACAAGGGATATCATAGCTTATGTCAGATGGATCCCAACTGAAAGCAGAAAATACCAGAAAGATGTATACTAGTGTTTTATTGACTACACAAAGGCATTCAGCCGTGTGTGGATCATAACAAATTATGGATAACACTGCAAAGAGTGGGACTTCCAGAACACTTAATTGTGCTCATGAGGAACCTATACATAGACCAACAGGCAGTCGTTCGAACAGAACAAGGGGATACTTCATGGTTTAAAGTCAGGAAAGGTGTGCGTCAGGGTTGTATCTTTTCGCCATACCTATTCAGTCTGTATGCTGAGCAAATAATCTGAGAAGCTGGACTATATGAAGAGAAATGCAGCATTAGGATTAGAGGAAGACTCATTAACGACCTGCGTTACTCAGATGACACAACCATCTTTGCTGAAATTGAAGAGGACTTAAAGCACTTACCGATGAAGATCAAAGACTACAGCTTTCAATACAGATTACATCTCAGCAAAAAGAAAACAAAAATCCTCACAACTGGACCAATAAGGAACATCATGATAAATGGAGAAAAGATTGAAGTTGTCATGGATTTCACTTTACTGGATCCATAATCAAGACCCATGGAAGCAGCAGTCAAGAAATCAAAGGCTGCATCGCATTGGGCAAATCTACTGCAAAAGACCTCTTTAAAGTGTTAAAAGGCAAAGATGTCACCTTGAAAACTAAGGGTGCCTGACCGAAACCATGGTGTTTTCAATCACCTAATATGCATGCGAAAGCTGGACAATGAATAAGGAAGATCAAAGAAACTGAAACATTTTCCCTTGAGAAAGGGAACCAGACAAGGATGCCCGCTCTTATTCAACATTCTGCTGGAGGTCCTAGCCAGAGCAATTAGGCTAGACAAAGAAATAAAGGGCATCCAGATTGGCAAGGAAGAAGTAAAATTATCTCTATTTGCAGACATGATCTTATACACAGAAAACCCTAAGGAATCCTCAAGAAAACTACTGAAACTAATAGAAGAGTTCAGCAGAGTATCAGGTTACAAGATAAACATACAAAAATCAGTTGGATTCCTCTACATCAACAAAATGAACATCGAAGAGGAAATCACCAAATCAATACCATTCACAGTAGCCCCCAAGAAGATAAAATACTTAGGAATAAATCTTACCAAAGATGTAAAAGACCTATACAAAGAAAACTACAAGGTACTACTGCAAGAAACCAAAAGGGACCTACATAAGTGGAAAAACATACCTTGCTCATGGATAGGAAGACTCAACATTGTAAAAATGTCTGATCTACCAAAAGCCCTCTATATATACAATGCACTTCCGATCCAAATTCCAATGACATTTTTTAATGTGATAGAGAAACAAATCACCAACTTCATATGGAAGAGAAAGAAGCCTCGGATAAGTAAAGCATTACTGAAAAAGAAGAACAAAGTGGGAGGCCTTACTCTACCTGATGTTAGAACCTATTATACAGCCACACTAGTCAAAACAGTCTGGTACTGGTACAACAGACACATAGACCAATGGAACAGAATTGAGAATCCAGATATAAATCCATCCACATATGAGCAGCTGATATTTGACAAAGGCCCAGTGTCAGTTAATTGGGAAAAAGATAGACTTTTTAACAAATGGTGCTGGCATAACTGGATATCCATCTGCAAAAAAATGAAACAGGACCCATACCTCACACCATGCACAAAAACTAACTTCAAATGGATCAAAGACCTAAACATAAAGTCTAAAACGATAAAGATCATGGAAGAAAAAATAGGGACAAGGTTAGGAGCCCTAATACAAGGCATAAACAGAATACAAAACATTACTAAAAATGCCAAACAGAAACCAGAAAACTGGGAGCTCCTAAAAATCAAACACCTATGCCCATCTAAAGACTTCACCAAAAGAGTAAAAAGACCACCTACAGACTGGGAAAAAATTTTCAGTTAAGACATCTCTGACCAGTGCCTGATCTCTAAAATCTATATGATTCTGCTAAAACTCAACCACAAAAAGACAAACAACCCAATTAAAAATTGGGCAAAGGATATGAACAGGCACTTCACTAAAGAAGACATTCAGGCAGCTAACAGATACATGAGGAAATGCTCTCGATCATTAGCCATTAGAGAAATGCAAATTAAAACTACGATGAGATTCCATCTCACTCCAACAAGGCTGGCATTAATCCAAAAAACACAAAATAATAAATGTTGGAGAGGCTGTGAAGAGATTGGAACACTTACACAACTGCTGGTGGGAATATGAAATGGCACAACCACTTTGGAAACTGATTTGGCATTTCCTTAAAAAGCTAGAAATAGAACTACCATATGACCCGGGAATCCCACTCCTCAGAATATACCCTAGAGAAATAAGGGCCTTTACACGAACAGATATATGCACACCCATGTTTATTGCAGCACTGTTTACAATAGCAAAAAGATGGAAGCAACCAAGGTGCCCATCAACAGATGAATGGATAAATAAATTATGGTATATTCACACAATGGAATACTACACATCAATAAAGAAAAGTGATGAATCTGTGAAACATTTCATAACATGGAAGAACCTGGAAGGCATTATGCTGAGTGAAATTAGTCAGTTGCAAAAGGACAAATATCGTGTAAGACCACTATTATAAGAACTTGAGAAATAGTCTAAACTGAGAAGAACACATTCTTTTGTGGTTATGAGAGGAGGGAGGAAGGGAGGGTAGGAGAGGAGTATTCACTAATTAGATAGTAGATAAGAATTACTTTAGGGAAGGACAACTCTCGATACAGGGGAGGTCAGCACAACTGGACTAAACCAAAAGCAAAGAAGTTTCCTGAATAAACTGAATGCTTCAAAGGTCAGCAAAGCAGGGGCAGGGGTTTGGGAACAATGGTTTCAGGGGACATCTAAGTTGACTGGCAAAATAAAATCTATTAAGAAAACATTCTGCATCCCACTTTGAAGTGTGGCGTCTGGTGTCTTAAACGCTAGCAAGCGGCCATCTAAGATGCATCAATGGGTCTCGACCCACGTGGATCAAAGGAGAATGAAGAACACCAAGGACACAAGGTAATTACAAGCCCAAGAGACGGAAAGGGCTACATGAACTAAGAGTACATCATCCTGAGACCAGAAGAACTAGATGGTGCCTGGCCACAACCGATGACTGCCCTGAAGGGGAACACAACAGAGAACCCCTGAGGGAGGAGGAGAACAGTGGGATCCAGACCCCAAATTCTCATAAAAAGACCAGACTTAATGGTCTGACTGAGACTATAAGGACCCTGGCGGTCATGGTCCCCAAACCTTCTGTAGGACCAGGACAGGAAACATTCCCGAAGCCAACTTGTCAGACATGGATTGGACTGGACAATGGGTTGAAGAGAGATGCCGATGAGGAGTGAGCTATTTACATCAGGTGGACACTTGAGACTATGTTGGCATCTCCTGTCTGGAGGCAAGATGGGAGGGTAGAAGGGGCTAGAAGCTGGCAAAGAAGTCACGAAATGAGAGACTGGAAGGAGGGAGCGGGGTGTCTCATTAGGGGGAGAGTAATTGGGAGTATGTAGTAAGGTGCATATAAGTTTATATGTGAGAGACTGACTTGATTTGTAAACTTTCACTTAAAGCACAATAAAAATTATTTAAAAGAACTGATGCCTTTGAATTGCAGTGTTGGCGAAGAATATAGAATATACCATGAACTGACAAAAGAAAGAACAAATCTGTCTTGGAAGAAGTACCACTAGAATGCTCCTCAGAAGCAAGAATGGCAAGATTACATCTCACATACTTGGACATGTTATCAGGAGGGATCTGTCCCTGGAGAAGGACATCATGCTTAGTAAAGTACAGGGTCAGTGAAAAAGAGGAGGACCCTCAACAAGATGGATTGACACAGTGACTGCGATGATGGGCTCAAGCATAACAACGTTTGTGACGATGGCACAGGATTGGGCAGTGTTTTGTTCTATTGTATGTGGGGTTGCTATGAGTTGGAACCAATTTGACAGCACCTAACAACAACAACAATGGAGAAAACACTAAACAAAACATGATGCATCAAAAGAAGATAGAAGGAATAAACAGTCACTGCACCAAAAAGAATTGGTAGACGTTCCACCTTTTCAAGAGGTAGCATATGATCAAGAATCAATGGTACTGAAGGAAGAGGTCCAACCTGCACTGAAAGAATTGGCGAAAAACAAGACTCCAGGAATTGACAGAATACCAAATAAGATGTTTCAACAAACAGATGCAGTGCTAGAAGTGCTCACTAGTCTATGCCAAGAAATTTGGAAGACAGCTACCTGACCAGCTGACTAGAAGAGATCTATATTTCTGCCCATTCCAAAGAAAGGTGATCCAACAGAATGCAGAAATTATTCAACAATATTACTAATATCACACACAAGCAAAATTTTGCTGACGATCATGCAAAAGCAGTTGCAGCAGTACATCGATAGGCCATTTTCAGAAGAGGACGTGGAACCTGGGATATCATTGCTGATGTCAGATGGATCCTGGCTGAAAGCAGAGAATACCAGAAGGATGTTTACCTGTGTTTTATTGACTATGCGAAGGCATTCCATAACAAACTATGGATAACACTGCGAAGAATGGGAATTCCAGAACACTTAATTGTGCTCATGAGGAACCTTTACATAGATCAAGAGGCAGTTGTTCGGAAAGAACAAAGGGATACTTCATGGTTTAAAGTCAGGAAAGGTGTGCATCAGGGTTGTATTCTTTCACCATACCTATTTAATTTGTATGCTGAACAAATAATCCGAGAAGCTGGACTATATGAAGAAGAACGGGGCATCAGGATTGGAGGAAGACTCATTATAACCTGCGTTATGCAGATGACACAACTATGCTTGCTGAAAGTGAAGAGGACTTGAAGCACTTACTAATGAAGATTAAAGACCACAGCCTTCAGTATGGATTACACTTCAACATAAAGAAGACAAAAATCCTCACAAGTGGACCAATGAGCACGATCATGATAAACAGAAATGATTGAAGTTGTCAAGAATTTCATTTTACTTGGATCCACAATCAACAGCCATGGAAGCAGCAGTCAAGAAATCAAAAGATGCATTGCATTGGGCAAATCTGCTACAAAGGACCTCTTCAAAGTGTTGAAGAGTAAAGATGTCACCCTGAAGACTAAGGTGCACCTGACCCAAGCCATGGTATCTTCAATCACATCATATGCATGTGAAAGCTGGATGGTGAATAAGGAAGACCGAAGAAGAGTTGACGTCTTTGAATTGTGGCGTTGGCGAAGAATATTGAATATACCATGGACTGCCAAAAGAACAAACAAATCTGTCTTGGAAGAAGTGTGGCCAGAATGCTCCTTAGAGGCAAGGATGGCGAGACTACATCTTACACACTTTGGACATGTTGTCAGGAGGGATCAGTCCTCGGAGAAGGACATCATGCTTGGCAGAGTACAGGGTCAGCAGAAAAGAGAAAGACCCTCAACGAGGTGGATTGACACAGTGGCTGCAACAATGAGCTCAAGCATAACAACGATTGTTTAAGGATGACGCAGGACCGGGCAGTGTTTCGTTCTGTTGTGCATAGGGTCGCTATGAGTTGGAACTGACTCGCTGGCACCTAACAACAACAACAACAGAAATTCAAGCCAGATTCAGAAGAGGACATGGAACAAAGGATGTCATAGCTTATGTCAGATGGATCCTGGCTGAAAGCAGAGAATACCAGAAAGATGTTTACTTGTGTTTTATTGACTAGGCAAAGGCATTTGACTGTGTAGATCATAAAAATTTTGGATAACATTGTGAAGAATGGGAATTCCAGAACATTTAAGTGTGCTCACGAGGAACTTGTACTTAGCCAAGAGGGAGTCGTTGAAACAGAACAAGGGGGGATACTGCATGGTTTAAAGTGAGGAAAGGTGTGCATCAGGATTGTGTTTGTTCACAATACCTATTCCATCTGTATGCTGAGTAAATAATCTGAGAAGCTGGACTATATGAAGAAGGCGGCATCAGGATTCGAGGAAGACTTATTAACAATCTGCATTATACAGATGACACAACCTTCCTTGCTGAAAGTGAAGAGAACTTGAAGCACTTACTGATGGAGATCAAAGACCACAGCCTTCAGTATGGATTGCACCTCAACATAAAGAAAACAAAAATCTTCACTGCTGGACCAATAAGCGACTTCATGATAAATGGAGAAAAGAATGAAGTTGTCAAGGATTTCATTTTACTTGGATCCATAATCAACACTCATGGAGGCAACTGTCAAGAAATCAAAAGACACATTTTACTGGGCAAATCTGCCACAAAAGATCTCTTTAAAGTGTTAAAAAGCAAAGATATTTCTTTAAGAACTAAGGTGCACCTGACCCAAGCCATGGTGTTGTCAGTCACCTCCTATGCATGTGAGTGCTGGACAATGAATACGGAAGACTGAGGAAGAACCGACGCCTTTGAATTGTGGTGTTGGTGAAGAATGTTGTATTTATCATGGACTGCCAAAAGAACAAACAAATCCATCTTAGAAGCAGTACAGCCAGAATGCAAGAATGGCAAGACTTCGTCTCACTTACTTTGGACATGTTATCAGGAGGGACCAGTCCCTGGAGAAGGACATCATGCTTGGTAAAGTAGACAGTGAAAAAGAAGAAGATCCTCAATGAGATGGATTGATACAGTGGCTGCTACAATGGGCTAAAGCATAACTAAGATTGCGAGGATTGTGCAGGACAGTGTTTCATTCTGTTGTACATGGGGTCGCTATGAGTTGGAACCTACTCGACGACACCTAACAACAGATTGGACTGAGCCAGCTGTTGTTGCTGTTTGTGGTGACTGGCAATTTAATCCAGGTGTAACAGTGCAAGATTTTGATGGATGCCTGGTTAGGCTGCCCAAGTTCAGTTGTTTCAAATTGTCCCATACCTGAGTGGAGTTCAGTAACTGTGCACTATGGTAACTGTTATGAATTGAATCACATCCCCCAAAAATACGTGTTGTAAATTCTAGCCTCTGTGGCTGAGGTGGAGCCCCGGTGGCACAGTAGTTAAGAGCTCAGCTACTAACCAAAAGGTCACCAGTTCGAATCCACCAGTCACTCCTTGGGAACCCTATGGAGCAGTTCTCCTCTGTCCTATATGGTGGCTATGAATCGGAACCCACTTGAAGGCAACAGGTTTGGTTTTTTGGTTTTTTTATGGCTGCGGTTATAATCCCATTTGGAATGGGTTGTTTTTGTTATGGTAATGAGACAGTATTGGTGTAGGGAGCGTCTTAAATCAACCTCTTTTGAGATATAAAAAAGATTAAACAAGAAAGCGACAGAAGCAGAGACAGGGGAAGAGGCAGGCCAACCTACAAGAAGACCGCCCAGGAGCAGAAGCTCAAAGAGGCAAGGACCTTCTTCCAGAGCCAACGGAGAGAGAAAGCTTTCCCGTACAGCCGGCACCCTGAATTCGGGCCCCTAGCCTCCTAAACTGTGAGAAAATAAACTACTGTTTGTCAAAGCCACCCATGTGTGGTATTTCTCTTACAGCAGCACTAGATAACTACGACAGTAATCAAGGAATTGAGAAAAAGTAAAATATGACCATGCATGAACTAAACTGATTTTGTCGTCGGATGCCATTAAGTTGATCCTGACTCACAATGACCCGATAGGGCAGGGTAGAACTGCCCCATAAAATTTCCTGAGCTGTAATCTTTACGGGAGCATACTGCCTGCCAGGTCTTTTTTCCCTCAGAGTGGTTGATAGATTCAAACCGCTGACATTTCAGTTAGCAGCCAAGTGCCTAACCACTGCACCGCCAGAACGAACACCTTTGAACTAAATGAGAACTGTAGACATAAATGACTAATGACAATATGCGAATCACACAGATGTTCTCCTGGTTAACCACCAACCCTTCCTCGTTTAGAATTAGTCAAGTCTCCTACCTATGAGTGGCTAGAAGCCAGATCTCAGTCTGGCTGACCTTGCTTTGTTCTACTTCCTCCCACCCCTGCTTCCACCAAGTCTTGAGTTCCATGCTTGCCTTGGCTAGTCTTTGCCTTCTCAATTAGTTATATCTCTAAAGGTAGGCTGGCTGCAAGGGTGCCTCTGAGCCTCCGTATATTTCCCTCAGGGTTTATTCTGCTGTACCTGACCTTTCTACCTCCTTTCCCACCATAGTCCCCCTCCCAGCGTGTTCCACTCACACCAAGGTACTCAGAGAATCTGCAACACATGGTGCTGTTTCGCGTCTGTGTGCCTTCTGCCAAGAACTGTCATTCCTGCAAGCTCCTTTACACCTTTCAAAGCTCTGCTCAAGTATTGTCCCTTCTAATGAAACTTCCCTGACTCTCCAGAGCCTGCCCTGCCCCTGTGGCACACCAGGACAGAGTTAATCACTCTCTTTTCTGGATTATTGTTGGAATTTATACTTGTTTTAATTTTTGAACTGTTTTTAATTACTGAAGAGTAATCATTTTTTTTATACCTGCATCTTCCCCCAAAACTGTGAGCTCCTTTAAGGCAGATCCTACCTTTTATCCACCTTTTACCCCCAACACCCACCCTAGGATCTTAGACTATAATATTCAATGAATATTTCAACAAAGGAATGAAAAGAATTGCATACCTGTAATGGTGCAAATGGTTAATGAGCTTGGCTGCTAACCAAAAGGTCTACTCCAAGGTGCCTTGGAAGAAAGGCCTGGTGATTTAAATCTTCAAAAATCAGCCCCTGAAATGCCTATAGAGCACAGTTCTACTCTGATACATGTGGGGTCATCATGCGTTGGCACTGACTTAATGGCTACTGCCACACTACAATGCACTGCTGAGAGACTTCCCTGCTGCTCACCTGGAAAACCACAATTCTTTTTACGTCTGGCAATTGGTGCTCTCCAGTCATCTGTGGGTGGCTCCATTCCCCACGTGCTTGGTGGGCTACATCAATCTCTGCTACTTTCTGTGGATCTTTTCCTCTGCTTCTCAAGATGTCACTTGCTTATTGGTCACTCATTAGTTATCTTACTTTCTAAGGCTCATTCTGGTTACATGGAGAGAACAGGCCGTATGGTGTGATAATTAAACATGTAGACTTTGAAATATATGGATATGGGTTTGTTTATTGTGTGGTGCTGAATGAGTTATCTAGCCTCTTTGTGCTAGGTATAAAAAAAAATTTTTTTTTTTTTTTTTTTATATAATAGGGGAAATAACACTTCAGCTTGGTTTGAGGATTATATTGGTCGGGTCCTGGCATGAATATGATTTCATCCCAGATGGTTCAAAGGAATGGACTACTTACAGAGGTATGAGCAAGATGGAGGGAACAAACAACAGCTGAGGCATCCAGAGACTAACAACGGTAGGAAGCCATCCCTTACCATCCCTAGGGCCAAAAGGTCAAAGGGAGGAAGCAGTGCTACGTGAGCCTGCTGAGAACTGGAATTCTGGAAGAGGGGCTGATTTACCTCTGACTGGAGATGCAGCCCAAAGCATGGAAGGAATGAGAGGGAAATTCCCCAGCCTCTTTCTCATCCACCCTCCAATTGCCTGCTGATGTTACCCATTGGTTGAACCCAAATGGCCATCGGAGGCCAGACAGCCCTGGGAAATGCAGCCTGCAGTATTGGGCTTCCTGGCACACAGAGCAGGGCTGGAGAATGGATTGAATAGCCAGACGGAGACCAGGCAGCACAGGATTAAAAGAGAAAATGCATATAATGTACTTTTCACAGGACCTGGCACTAGGAAATGCTAAAGAAACAGTAGTTGTGGTTACTGTTATTACTATGGCTGCAGGATCACTGGGCTTTCTGGCTATACCAGATGCCATCCTAGCACCTCGAAGCATCAGCCTGGGGCTCTGACATCCCAGTCAACAGGCTTGCTCTCTCTCAGGTCTGCTTAGTCGCATGCACAGCTCTGTTTCTCCTGACACTGGGGCTTTAATAATCCCTCATTATGTTCTCATCAGGCTAAATTGGGCTGTTTAATCTGTTCCCAGGTTTGGAGCAAGAAACAATAATTTCTAGGCAAATCTCTTTTGAGAAAACTGTCCATCTAGGAACCACAGATCCCTTCTCCATCTGGTCAGGTTCAAAGACATTCCTTTTTCCCTCATATCTAATGGACCGAGACAAAGTGGCCATGCTAATGAAAACCATCTTGCATTTGAACTGCTGCAGCCTTAGCATAAAATATACGATTTCTTAAGGGCTAAAGATGATTTGTTTTTTAATCCTTTACCTCACCACTATTCAGCTTTACTGCTGTCTTTCTTCTGTTTTGCGTTCCTCCGTCACCAGGCCAAGGTGTCAGAGGATCTGACATTCCCTGCCCCAATACTGCTTTTAATCACTACAGCAATGGCTGACACCATTCTCTTACTTTTCTCCTTTTCCTCTCTTTAGGTCTTTTGGCACGTTTCCCATTCTTCTCAGCTTTCATGCTGGAAGGCTGGCCTCTTAGCCAACACTATCAACCAATCAAACTGCTCCTGTCCTTCAAGGAGACAAACTGATTAATCACCCAGGTGAGATAAAATCTTTGGTTCTTTGACTCTTCTTGGCTGCTTGCTTGTTGCTCAGCATCCAAGGTTTGGGGTTTCTGGAAGGCTGAGTGTGATCACTAACCTCCTCACACAGTAGTAAAATGTGATTGTGCAGTTTGGTTGTGTGCTACAGACTGAGCAAAGCCAGTGAATTTGCTGTGGCTTAGAAAAGCAGAGAAACAGAAATGCAGAGAAGTTGTAACTGTGGACAGAATCTAAGATGGAAAACTCTCTCTCCCCACCCACCTTTGGGTGGAGATAGTAAGGTAAACCCAAGATGAAATACCCAGTCCATTTGGAGATACAGAGTCCCTGGGTGGTGCAGTTAACATGCTCAGCTGCTAACCAAAAGGCTGGAGGCTCAAGTCTACCCAGAGGTGTCTCAGAAAAAAGACCTGGTGATCTGCTTCCGACATATCAGCTATTGAAAACCCTGTGGAGCACAGTTCTGCTCTGACACACATGGGGTCCCGGGAGTCTGAATCAACTCAAGGGCCACTGGTTTTTGGGAGCTAGGCGCCAGATACTTCCGGCTAGCTCCTACAATCCTTGGTGGGCCCTCAAAGGCACACTTCTTCCATTCTGTGACCGATAGGGAGCTTGGGGTAGGGGGAGTCATTAAAGGTTGGGTGGGAACTACTCAGCAACATTTTAGTACGGAACTTAGAACTGACTTTCTGGGTCCAATTCAGTGAAATGAGAAGTCCTTGAGCTCCCTCTCTATAAACATGTCATCTTCCCTGTGGTATACTGTATCTGCGAATGGGGACAATTTGTATACTGGCACTTTGTTTTAAATAGTTCTTAGTAATGGGTTTTAAAACCAGTTAGTGCAAGTTTTAGGAATCATGGTGGTGCAGTGGTTAAATTGCTCAGCTGCTAAGGTCAGCTATTCAAACCCATCAGCTGCTCCGTGGAAGAAAGATGTGGCATTCTATTCTCTGTAAAGATTAATGGCCTTGGAAACCCTATGGGGTCACTATGAGTCAGAATTGACTTGTGGCAGTGGGTTTGGTTTTGGGGGGTTGCCCCTTAACTATAAAATTAGGTACAGGAATAAATTGTCTGTATCTGGATTGAGATATAAACTTCTGACAAATAATGATATGTTCTAAAGGTTCACTTCTGTGCTTTTGATTGTATGCCTCCAGCGAAAAAGAAAGTGAATGGTGAACGTTTTTTATTAAACACTGTGCTCGCTCAAAGACAGAAACAAAACCCAGAGGCCCTGCCCTTCAAGGACTGAAAATCCTGATGGATAAACAAGATGAAGCTCAAAAATTATTAGAGCCATTTAAAACCTGATATGTGCATTTTTGTGGATCTAAGCACTGGCTGAATAATTGAGCCTAAATTGCGTAGTTCTTAAAATATATGCATTGGATAAACATTAATGGCACATGAATTACATGGATTTCATCATAATATATTCACTTTGAAGACTTGTAATATGAGAGCTATTTAGAAAACAATGCTGCATATCCTTAGGATTCAATTCAGGGTATAAATCTGATTGTCAGAAGAACTGCGCAGATAGGATATAATAGGATTAGACTTGGCTTTTAAATTCAGAAAGGAACAAATGAACTTCACACTGTAACAAGCCAATTCAGGTGCCCATTAAGACATCTTCATTTACTCAGCTTGTCCAGTAAGTAATGTCACCATTGCATTAATTTTAACAGACCTCAGCTTCTGAAGATTTGAAAAATTCTATAGTGAATAGCAATTGTTTTACTATATATGAAAAAGGTCAGAATTAAGGCATGTTTATGTACAGACTAAGGATAACAATTACTGGACTCTCGTGCTATATACCCACAGACAAAGCTAACAATAATCCATATCCAGGTACATTTGACCAGTGAACTGGGAAGTTCATTCTAGGCAGTGTTATCCTTGCTTAATAAAAGCAAAAATACCCAAGTCAGTCACCCATCCCAGACCTCATTTAACAGTCAGTGCTTAAATACCTACTTCCTTCCTCATCCCTTATCTCAGTAACAGCCACTGCAGTGATAAATCAAGACCATCAAAAACCAAGCTACAGTTTGACTTTTTCTTACAGGATAGTTACTAACACAACCATTTAAATCTTAATGAACTCAACAAAACTCAGTGGGACAAGAGCAGAGGGGTCGATAGTACAGGACCTCTCTGTAATCTCTCCAGTTTTTTCACCCTGAAAAATCCATCATTGATTTCAATGCCATTAAAACAAAAAAATTAGTCCTACCATTGAATACAGAACATAAAACTCACCTGTAAGTATATTTACAAAGTTGAAGCTACACCTCAAAGACATAGCACTCTTGAGAATTGTTAATGTAAAAGTTAGGTTTTAAAAAAAGAGGCCTAACAAAGTCCATCGAGAATGGTAAGTTGTGAAACATTCATACAGTGGAATGCTAATTCAGTAATAAGGAACAGGCTACAAATACATTCAACATGAATGAATCTCAAAATACTGCTGAACAAAAGGCCCTACTCAAAAGAGTATCTATGATTCCATTTACATGAAGTTCTAGAACAAGCAACACTAATCTATGATGACAGAAGTCAGAACAATGGTCGTGTGAGGAGAGATTTACTAGAAAGGGGCATGAGGGAATTTTCTGTGGTGACAGAAATGTTCTATATTTTTACTGGGGTGGCTTTTACTGAAACTCAAAAGTAACTTAAAATCTGTGCATTTTGTTGAATATAAATACGTCAATAAAAAAATGTAAAATATTATTTGTCTACTGGATCCTTAAGTTAAATATACCACTACAGAAGGCACCTATCATTTAAAAAACCAACACAGGCATTCAGAAAGCAGATATGAAGCTTTAATTCACTGTGGGCATTTCTATGACCATTCTCTTTATTATATACAAACATACATGTCTACACACAAATACATCTTTTATAACACAGTGTTCCTACCTAGTACTGTGTACCATACCAATATTCCATTTAACAAGGGAATACTATAAATACCATGAACCACTGATTAAATATAAATACGGAAGTTGAATACATACACTAGAAAGTTTAAACAATAAAAAATTTAAGGCTAAATACAATGAAAGTTTACATGTATTCTTTAATCTAGTTATTACATCACAGTGACAACCAATTACAACAAAATCACAATTGCTTTTAGATGACAGTACATTTGGATTCTAATACGCAGTTATTCCCATTTCTACAATGACGCCATCCACACTGCGCATTTTCATTGCCACAGATAGTAGACCAGCTTTCAGACTGCCCATCAAGTTTCTTGTGTCATCGTAAGACCTACCATCTTGGTCATGACCACAGGAAACCAATGTCTATGCACTGTATGATACAGATGAGACTTTATTAAGAACATAATATGGAACTCTTCTGTTCAAGAGGAATTCGAATAGTAGCAAAAAGGGGGTCTTAATTGCTACCACAGTCCACATACATTCCATTAAAAGATGGAGTCTCTGTCAAAACACCTACAAGTAAATATATAGTATAGCCTTTACTCCTTCCAAAATATTGCCTGGAAAAAAGTTCCAAGCTGACTTAAAAAAATAAAAATAAAACTCAGTAAATAAACAATATATGATGCTCTGAGCTGCAATCTTCCTGAGTCTATTTTCACTTGGAAAAAATCAGCAGCTAGTAATGCATTGCTTCAGTATCCACAGCCCAGAGGCAGCCCTCGCGTATCTAGTGCATATTCTACCAAAACTCTGAAAGGGCTCCTGAACACCCCCCAGCTAATTACACAACGGATGGCTGATGTTTTATATTAATATCTATATGAATATCAAACACGGTCTTTTTTTTTTTTTTATCAGTAATGCTAGAATAAGCAAAGAAAATAAATGCACAGCTGTACACAGATCACCATTAAACACAGGAATACCACTTGCTGCATATCAAATAAGCTCCCAAAAAGCCAATTTGAATATATTTACTTTCACTGACTTTGATAAAGCATCTAGAAGGGACTGCATATAATTAGGGAGACTGCTGCAAACACTTGATGCCATTAAGTGTTCATTTAAGCATCAGGCATGCACAATAGTTACCTTTAAAAATTTTTCATGTATTATCTTAACATTCCTATTTATAAGCTACACTATGTTTAAAGCACTTAGCAATTTTGAAACCAAATGTTTTAACTGACCTAGGGAAAAAATTAAAGCTCTTCCTCCTCCCCTTCTCAATACTGGATGGTAATATTAAATCTTACTCCCCAAACTAATATTTAAACGTGTGTTTATGTGTGTTTGTGTGTATATATATATACACACATATACATACATACACTGTGTGTATGTGTATATATATATATGCCATCCTTAAAATTCCAAAAGGGATGACAACTGTTATCATTACTAAATTAGAAAGTATGATTTCCAGCAGCAGTCTACCCACCCCACACTCCCATCATGCCACGGCTTTGGGGATTACATGACAGGAGCAATCTGCTGGTGGCTACAGACAGCAATAATGGAACATACCAGTCTCCTCTCTGTATGCTGCTATCTTTTTATTTCAAACTAAATAAAGCTTTCCATTAATACAAACTAAAAACGGTTTTCTTTAACATCAATGTAAGAGTAGATAAAACTAAAAATCTTTATTATCTTCAAGTATGTGGCAAAATAGAAAATGTTTAAATTACATTAGGAAATCAGAGGTGGGGAAGGAAATAGAGCTTGTTCTTGCATGTAAGGAGCATTTCAGTAAAATCATCACTAAAACTTATGGGTTCAGACTGCTTGGTTTTTGGTCATTTATGGCTTAAGTACTGGATTAGAAAACCATTTCAGGCTAAAATAAATTTTGATGAATAATGCATAGATTGTGTATCTCAGAAATCACGCAATAAATAAATAAATGTTATTGTCTGCAATAGAACCTTAGCGATGAAAGGGGTCTGCAGGTGGGAGCAGTAATGTTTCTTCCCTTTTACCATGAGAATATGCCCAGTAAAACACCTGTTTTTGGACTATTTAAAATCCTATTTGCCAGGTCATCCTGATTTTCTCAGACTGGTAAAAGTCAATGTCTTGAGACACCCGCAATAAGGGGTGCCTCAAGTGCAGGTCTGGGAAGTCCAAGCTAGGCAGAATTAGACCCTCGCGATCCTGCCACCCTCCTGCAAAGTCAATTTGGAGTACTTGACTAGCTACATTATCAAACGGGTAAATGCTTAGAATGACCCATGGCAATGTTTATGATATCCCGTTTCAATCTATCTGCCCTTTAAACGTATTTCATTTTAGAATTGCCAGGGTAAGATACATTCACTATTCTTGGTTTTGATATGCCCCTACGACATGAGAATTGAACTGAACAACGATGATTGTAATGTCATCTCTGTACATCCGAGCAAGCTCTTCAGGAAGACTAAGCATTTTGGAGAGGCGCTCGTGATCAACTGCTCCAAACTCATTGTTGCCCACAGCATGGCGGATGAGATGGGTTGCTGCATTCTGATCCTCAAATACTGAGGACATCTTGGCTCTCCTTTCTGTTAAAAGGCCATGCATCTGTCCCAGAGTCACCTTGTAGCCACCAACAGCTATTGGCTGTTGGTGATGCATGCCAGTTAGATACTCACCCACAATTCTAACCACATCCTGCCTATGCATAGTCTCCCACAACCCATCAGTAGCCAACACCAGAAACTTATCCTGTGGCCTTAATCGGTGGTAAGTTACCTCTGGCTCAGCAGTGAGATAAGGAGGTGTGTAGTAATTAGGAGGGATAAACTTGGTATATTCATTATCATTCAATTGGTCTGGGCCAGATTCTATCACTCTCTTTTGAAGGTCAATGCTCCATTTGAACTTGACATCTCCAAAAGCCCTAAAAGGCATCAGCAAGCCAAGCAGCCGATCCTGCTTCACCACACTCTTGGCCTCATTCTTCGGGTGTTCCAATTTCAGCCGTTCCAGTTCTCTTTGATTCTGAGCATTGTGGTCATTAGAGAGAGTAACTGCTGACCAAGAGCCGTCCTCTTCCTGCACACCCAGCATGGCTCTGCTATCACCCGTATTGGCCACATGAAGGTCAACACCATCCACATGGGCCACACAAGCGGTGGCCCCAGAAAATGCCACTCGAAGCACCAGGTAGTTGAGGAAAGAATTGGGATCACCAACTTGGGCCTCCAAGGAGATGTCATTATCAAGCCTCTTAAAAGCATTAATCAAAGCTTCCTTAACATCAATGTCGGCTGACTCCCCAGTATTGAGGTCTATAAGCTCTTGCCAGTAAGTCCTTAAGCTGTTGAAGTACAATTTGGATGCCTCCTTACTGAAGTAATCATTAGGGTGCTTGTGCCACTGGAGAATGGGTAACAGTGCTCGACCACTCTCCACTGCATTTTCAATCTCTAACAAGGTCTCGTGGGGCAACAAAGAGACAGCGATATAATAAAAGAGTCTTTCACTGACCGCCTGGGAACAAGCACAGCCTGCATGGCCATCGAAAACCCCCAAGAGCATCCCTCTGGTTTGCAAGCAGGTTGCTGCACTTCGCCGGTCCTCGATAGGTGCATTTGCAGGCAGCTGGTTGCTGTCAAACCCAAGGATAGAGCTGACATTTTTGCCATCAAATTCTGGCACCTTGAAACTATATTCATTAGCTTTAAGAATGCTGTTGACCTGTGGAGGCGTGAGGTAAAACTTCTGTGGTGTGGAAGCATATCTCCTTCCTTGGGTGTACTGCCACCAGTTCTCCTTTGGCCTGCAAAAGGTAGCATATGCTGGATGGGGTGTGCATCTCAGGCGGCTCTGAGGAACGTGGGGTGACGAGCAGCAGAAGTGCTTGTGGTGACAGTAACATACAGTGCCGTAGATTCTGCTCAGTTCACAGTTACGGATCAGGGGAAAAAACAGTTGAGTTGGTGCTGGCATGGCATCCGAAAATAACGGCAGGCTGGAACTTCTGACTGGGATTCCTAGACATCAGATTAGACAAATACACACAAAGAAAAAAGAGTTACAGTTGAGATCACTTCATCTATCCTTGCTTTTAATAAATATTTAGAAGGTAAATCTAAATGCTAAGTCCTTTGCTAGGAGGCACTATGTTTTACACACATATCATGTACTATTTCTAGAAAATACATTCTGCTAAGTGCAACTCTCAATCATTTATGGAGACAGGACTGAACCACAGTCTAGCTTCACTTTTCTTTTTTCTTCCTATTCCTTTGTGCAGTACAAACTGCAGAATGTACAATAAATTTGGCTGGGGAAAGGAGAAGAGATGAAGGTTATATAACATTATGCAACAGCAGTCTACCTGGCCAATCATCCTTCTCCTTTTATATCCTTAGAAAAGGCCTTGGATCTCCCAGGTTACAAAGGGATTTCTCTTATTTATGAAGATCTTGTTTCTAGGCCCGGGGTCAGTCATTAGCATTTGATTACACATGGCTGTCAGAGTGTTAAGATGCACCCCCAAATAAGCATATTTATAAATTATTTGTGAATGATATTCATATTAAAAACAAAAAAACAAACCAGCTGCTGTCCAATCAGTTTCCACTCATAGCGACTCTACACTGCTGTATTAATGTAATGTTCATTATAACACAAACAGAAAATAAATTTTAAAATAATGAAATAGCAATAGAAATTCCAATTTCCTTCCTGTACCCCAGTGGACAGTCTTGCAAAACCCTATTTCTCTAGACCACTGCACCAATCTGGCCCACTGAGGGATTCAAATCTGCCACCAACTCGCCAAATAACCCTGGAAAGCCAGCTCACTTCTTTGAACCTCAGTTTCCTAAATTTAAGTGAACAGATCAGAGTAGATACCATCCAAGGCCTCTTCTAACACTGTATGCCTTTAGAAGGTTTTTATTTTTGTGAGTCTCGAAATCAAATGCAGATTTCATTTACTCACTGTTTAATTTTACTGTGGCCTTTATAAAAAAAAAAAATTAAATATTTGTGTAACTCTAAAACTTTGTTAGTAATGTAAACGGTCTCAGTTCTAGAATTTAATTTACTTGCGAGCGCTGTCCCTGTTTATTAGCCACAAGGGAAAACTATGGAAATATTATTTCCATCTGCTATGAATCTCAAGTAGAATTCTCTACTAGAAAAATCTTTTCCACTAAAAAAAAAAAAAGATATTTGCCCTATGAAAGCAATGAATAATTATAGAATAACAGTCTGAAGTCTGGATTAAAAAAGTACAGCATTGTTAGTGTGAATAAAAAAAATTCTCATCACTCATGATACAACATTGAAAATATTTTGCTGGGCAGTTATATGGAAAACTTGAAGAATATGTATCATTAATCCAGATAACTCATGCAAAAAAAAAATTCCATCTCCCTCAATAACATATATTTCCCCTTAATTTTTTAGGTACTACCTCAAAGTATTCACTTGGCCTATAGAGAAACAAGTTTTAGAAATACTTTAAATAAGACAACAAAAGCAGTGAATAAAAAGGAATAAGGAAAATAAAACCATTTAAGTCTTAATACCAACAATTCTTCTCCAAGCTAAATACATAAGAAAAAAAAGTCATGAGAGTGTTAGCTATATACTAATTTTCACATATCCTTTTTTGAAGAGTAAAGTAGAAAAGAAGTGCTAAGCGGGGTTGGGGGTGAGGAGCAGAGAAAACCAAACACTGAGTTCACCAATGCTTGTTTGCTTCTGAAATAAGCACTGCGTAAGCAAGCCTTAAAGGACCCCTTTCATAGGGATAGAACTGCACTTATTTTAACTGCACTAAGAGAAGATTAGGCAATAAAAGTGATAGTTAGGTTTTTGGAAATAAGAATCACAACTAAATAAACTTCCTGAAATACAGTATAGAAAAATACAAATTCCAGAACAAGAGGAAATTTATCAGGACTAACCAATTAAATAACAGCACTTCAAACTGAATACCTGAAAGTCATCCAAAGGTTAAGTGTACATGACTGGGCCAGGAGATGTGCTCAAATGTTGAGCCACATGATACTGGCTTCTGGAGATAAATCAGATCTCTTTTTAGGTCTGCTTGCAGAAAGCTCGTCAACTCTATGCATAAAGATTTTCTATTATTAAAAATGTAAACATACGCTAATCTTAGTGAAAAGAAATTTTCTTCCCAATTTTATGTAAGTTTGCATTTGTTCTTACTTTAAAACTTAAAAATCTTACAGTAAACAAAGTATTTCTGTCTGTAATGCAGACTGAATCTAAGTACCGTTTGTGTGTGTGTGTGTGTGTTGGGGTGGAGTTTGACAGACAAATACATAACAGGGTTTGAGTATATGACAACCTAGCCAAAGTGTAACAAATCCAGGAAACCTGCACTTTCCTGAAATTCCCTTGTTTTGACAATTTTTTTTTTTTAATTTTTGTAGCTGACTGCAAAATGAATGAAATCTTTAGGCAAAAGAGCTAATGATTCATGGATGAAGTGCTCTGAATAATACTTTAAATGGCGAGCAACTCAAACACTCAAATAATAACCTACCATTTTCCATCAAGGTAAAAGTTCTTAAAATTAAAAACAAAAAAGCAGAGTGAATTTTATCAACTCTACCTTTCAGCTGTTCAGGGGCTCAGCATATGGACTGAGATTGTATCCCAATCCTCCAGCTCCCAACATGTCTTCAAAAGACACATTCTTAGAGAAGGTGGAATTCATGAAAACCTTGCTCTGTGATTAGTGAGTACATCATCATCACTGGTATAAGTGATATATTCTCTCCACCAGGCCAGATACCCTCCGAAGTCAAAGTATTTTCAAATGTTTTCATAAACAATAAGTGAGCATTCAAAAATTGAATGTCTTTCTGAGTATCCTGTGATTCAACAATGAAAACAACCCTATGAAATCAAAACTTTTGCTGACAAACTTACTAAATTAATAAACTAGAAGGCTCTTGACTAGGCAAAAAGAACAGCAACCAAGGTACAGTTGTTAGTAAACTGGAGCAGTGTCAAATTTTCAAGTTATTTCTGAGCAGAATTTCACTGAGGAGCTCCTGCTCTCTGATGGAGATGCAGCATCTCAGTCCCAGGCAGATTCTGCCGATTTTGCCAATGACTAACAAAGGTGCGCTGCAACCAGAAACACACACAGGAACCCATCCTTTCTTACTGATGTGCTTGGCAGAGCCTGTGCCGAGAAATGATTCCACTTCATCATCAATAAATCTGCAGACCAAATTTATTAGAAAATGCCGTTACTGCACCTACTCCGGATCTCTTCAGCTTTGCAAAGCTTTTGGGGTAAATGAAAAAGGAAATGCTTATATCAGTCATTAAATGTGTGTCAGAACTCCAATTTATGTAATCCGATTGCATTAAGCATCGTGCATAAGGATTCTTCACGATTTTTCAGCATTTTCTAGCCATTTCACAGCTCCTGTTATCTCTGCCTGAAAGAAGAAACCGATTTCCTTTGCAGTACAAGAAGCATCAAGCCAGCACTTGTTTGATTAGTTTCCCTTGTCCCTACCTGAAAAGTGTACTCCCTAAGCCATCAAAGCTATCCCGGACCGGGACACCTTTGTTCCCTTTTCCTATCTACCTCACCCCTAATTCCACACCAAACCACCTAAAACTAACTACACACGAAACCGGTCAGCATCCTTCCTGGGTACCCAACAGCAGGTAGTTAAGTGAATACCTACCAACTCGTCTGGGCCCGGGACACACACACATTCTCCTGTCATCACGACACGGAGCCGACAACATCCACAACCCGCGCGGACAGCAGCAGCGACAGCGGCACCGGCCCATTGAAAGCAAGGCAGAGATGCTCATTAGAGGAGGCGGCGGCGGGGGAGGCGGGAGCGCAGGAGGGGCGGGGGCTCGCTCCAGCCGGGTGAATGGGGCTGGGAGGGGGAAAAGGATGGAGGCGGCAGAAAGGGGTGGGGAGGAGGAGGAAACCAACCACATAAGCCCACCCCGCGGGAGAGGCAGAGCCACCACCGCAGCCCGATTCGGCGGGGGCCCTAAGCGCGGAGCCCACGGCGCGCTGCATCTCCGCCCGCTGTCCGCCCCCACGCGGCGCGGGCTTCAGTCCAGACAGCGGGGGCCGGTCGGCGGCGGGCTGCCCGCGCGGTTACACCGGACCCCCGCTGTGTGAAGGGAACCCCCGGAAGGGACCCCCGCACCTGGAGCGCCGCCGCCTCCCCGGAGCTCTCCCTCCACCGGGTCCCCATGGCGGCCCCGGGAATGACAGCGGAGGCGGCGGGCCCTGCGGAGGGCGGCGCGGCTGCCCCCTAGCCCGCCCGCAGCCCCCGCGCACACCTGACCCTCCGGAGTCGTCCCTCCCCCGCCCCGTCCGCCGACGACCCACCCTGTGCACGCCTCGAGGCCACAGCTTCCCACACGCACGGGACGCCCCGAGCCAGCGCCCTCCTCACAACTTTCGGCGGGTGGAAGGAGATCCGAACGGGGCGGCTCGGTGCCCTGAGCAGGGAATACGAACCGGGCTCGGCAAGAAACGAGCTGCTTCTTTCCCGCAAGGCGACGGCAGCAGTGGCAGCAGCCCCCGGCACTTCTTCCACCCAGCTCCACGCGCGTCCTCCGCGCTCGACCCCTCACCCCGGGCCGGCCCACTCCGCACCCCTGTCCCGCGGGGCCGCCACCCTGCCCCGCCCGCACGTTCGGGCCGGAGCACTTCCCGTCTCCTGATTGGCTGCGCAGTGGCGGGTGGGTGGGGAGCGAAGAGCGGGCCGCGGCCGGGAGGGCGGGGGCGGAAGAAGAGCACTCTTCCCACCAGCTTTGTGACGTCATGGGGGTCAGACAATCCCTTCCATTCGGTGCCAGCCGCCCATTGGTTACACGGGTGGAAGGTGGGGCTGCGCAGCGCTCGGAAGGCGCGGTCGGCGGGATGCGGCGGGGTTGCGAGGGTTGGCGGCGGGCGGGGAGGGAGGAATCTCATGGGCCGGCGCTTGCCTCTCCACGCGCGTGGGCGCCGAGGGCAGCCAGCTTCCCCCGCCGGGCGGGCTTCCGCGAATCCCTGGCACCTTGGCTGGGGGCCGGAGGCGTGGTTGGCCGGCCTCAGTGACCGAGCCTGCCCCACTCCTCACTGGAGGGCCCCCGGCTTCCTATGGTGGGCTGCAGGGCGCCAACGGGAAACCAAACTCCGTGCAGCTCACCCTGGCCTGAACTGTAATGCATGGCAAAGAGGCTCGGGAGTTTATTGCTTCTGATAAGTGCTCTGTCTTTTTCTGGACACCGCTTAGATCCCAGAGAGAGGAAGCAGATCTAAACAGCAACAGGAAGCTTGATGAAGGAATTCTTTTCCCTTTAGAGTTGGACTTTCTCTTATTCCTCTTGAATAGTTAAAGGAAAAGGGGTAGGGTATAGCCTGCGGAAGTGGGAAGAGCTCTGGACAAGGAGTCAGAGGACGTTCACCCAAGTCAGTCCCAGGAAATCATTACCTTCCAGGAGACTGAAGTCTCCGCAGTTGTAAGATGCGGACTGGCGTAATGACTCTTAGCATCCTATGATTATTTTAACCAAAGGCATCACAAATGCTTCTTCACTTTTCTCCATCCACACATAGCCCCTCTTTATGGGAACTGAGGCACTGGCTTCCTTGGAGATGTCAGGTGGATCATTGCACCTGTCATCCTGCCTAGTGTTAACGAGTTTGATTTATTCAGCATCTGTGAGCTACATATAAAAACTGACATGTTAACTGAAGTTGTCTAGGTAGTGTTGTGGAGTTTTCCTTATTTTCATTAATCCCACGTTATCTGATTTTTCTGTAATGAAAGAAAGACTTTGCACCCCCACACACAAAAAAAAACCCCATCTTTATTCTTCTTAGTGCAGAACCTTATTTTTCTCCATCCCCAGGCTGCCCTTGGACTCTCGTGGCTGGTCTCCCTGGCCTTCATTCCAGTTTATATGTGTCCTCTACTTTTCAGATGAGCTGTAAGTATGTTTCGTTGCTCATTTTCCTGTGGGCTTTATGTATCTGGTTTTCTCGTCTCAGAGGCAGTATAGGGTGGTATAGCATAGTGATTAAGAACACAGTGATTAAGAACATGGCTAGAGCCAGACTGCCTGGGTTCCAGTCCCAGCTCTGCAGTTCACTGTGTGGTCTTGGGCAACCTCTTTGTGCCTGATTTCTTTCATATATAAGATAGGAATAAAATTAGTATTAACTCGCATTCTATCCAAGACCATCTCTTGTGTCCCTGGTCAGAATGGCTATTAGTGGTAGCTGGGTACCATCTAGTTCTTCTGGTCTCTAGATAGATGAGGCCATGGTTCTTGTAGGCAGTTAATTCTATAGATTCTTCTCCGAGTCTTTAGTTTCCTTCTTTCTTTTTTGCTGCAGACGAGTAGAGACCAACAGTTGTATCTTAGATGGCAGCTCACAAGCTTTTAAGACCCTAGACACTATTTCCCATACTAGTATGTAAAAGATAAACTTTATAGACTATGTTGTGCCAATTGACCGAGTTGTCCCATGAGACTATGGTCCTCAACCTTCCAACCCAGTAAACGTATCTTGCAAGGTGTTTGATAATATCTAGGAGGTAACCATGACTGTGTCTCCTCTGTGCTGTTATATATGTGAATATATGTGCAGCACACAAACACTTATATATGCATGCCTACAGATACGCCTATATATGCGTGTGTATATACACACATACTCCTTGCTGTATACATATGCGTATATGTACGTACACACACATATATGTAAAACCAAACCCATTGCTATCAAGTCAATTCCAACTCATAGTGACCCTATAGGACAGGGTATTTTTTTTTTTGCCCCATAGGATATATATATATATATAGCCCTGGTGGCGCAGTGGTTATGAGCTCGGCTACTAACCAAAAGATTGGCAGTTCGAATCCACCAGAAGTTCTACTCTGTCTTGGAGGGTGGCTGTGAGTCAGAATCAACTTTATGGCAATGGGTTTGTTTTGGTATTTTTGGGTTGTTACTGATGTTGTTGCCAAATTATATATGCAATAGCTTATTTACCATAAGGCCCCTTAATCTTGTATATTTCTTATTGTCATCATTTACCTTGGTTGAGCTGTGCATACTTCACACAAATTAGGTATTGCCTTTCCCATCATTGAAAATGCCACGTATCCACTGTTTAAAGAGCAGACTACCACAGAATGTTGATTTCTATATGTATACCAATTTTTGTCTATTTATATAAGGGATATTATACAATATTTGTCCTTTTGTGCTTATTTCATTCAGCATAATGTCTTTCAGATTCATCCATGTTATGCTTTTCACAGTCCCATCATTATTCTTTATAGTTTTGTAGTATTCCATGGTACGGTGCAGTGAGTTACTTAATATGGCCCTTCTAGCCATAGTCTTTGTAACTCCCACCAAATGACTGGTGAGGACTATGCAACTGAGATACTTGTGGCCCACCAAGAGGGTTAGATAGCTTGATAATAATGTAAATAAGGTGCATGGCATCCTTGTGGGGATGGAACCATGCAAAAAAGGTGTATGGAACCCTAAAGAGGAGATTGATTGGTTTTGCCATCCTACTAGGCTTAAAATGAGGCATCCCAGAGGCAGAAAGAGAGGATCTTCATCACCACCAAGAAAAAAGAGCCAGGAGGAGAATGCCTTCTTTGGATCCAGGATCCCTGCATTGAGGCGCCCCTGGAACTGAGAGAGGGAGCTGTAACACCAAAGACAGCAAAAGGCTGCAGCTCAAAATAGCAGGAATCAGGAGACCAGCATGAGATGAACGCGATGGGGCTTGCCAACCCACCACAGAACTAAGAGCTGTAATGCTTGCCTGAGAAGGCCCCCAGCAGGGCCCAGCAGCAGAGGGTGAGAAGAAGCTGTCCTGATTGAGGAACTGCGTCCCAAGTTGTTCCTGTTACTTCCAAGTGGATCCCAATCCTGAGTTGTACCCTGCTACTTCCATAATATACCCCATAATGGTATTATCTGTGAATTCTGTGTGACAATTGCAATGAATTATCGAACCTAGCAGAGAAGTAGAGTGTCTCATAGGAATCAGCCTTGGGCAGTTCATCTTTTTTTTGTGCGTGGGTGCTTTAGATGAAGGTTTACAGAGCAAATTAGTTTCTCATTAAGCAATTAATATACCTATTGTTTTGTGACATTGGTTGCCAACCCCACAACATACCAACAGTCTCCCTTCTTGATTTGGGGTTCCCCATTACCAGTTTTCCTGTTCCCTCCTGCCTCCTAGTCCTTACCCCTGGGTTGGTATGCCCATTTATTCTTGTTGTGTTTTATGGGCCTGTCTAATCTTTGGCTAAAGGGTGAACCTCAGGAGTGACTTCAGTACTGAGTTAAAAGGATGTCCAGGGGCCATACTCCAGTCTCTGTCAGACCAGTAAATTTAGTCTTTTTTTGTGAGTTAGGATTTTGTTCTACATTTTTCTCCAGCCCTGTCCAGGACTGTCTACTGTGATCCCTGTCAGAGCAGTTGGTAGTGGTAGCTGGGCACCATATAGTTGTACTGGACTCAGTCTGGTGGAGGCTGTGGTAGTTGTGATCCATTAGTCCTTCAGACTGATCCTTCCCTTGTGTCTTTGGTTTTCTTCATTCTCCCTTGCTCCAGAAGGGGTTGAACCAGTGGAGTATCTTAGATGGCTGCTCACAAGCTTTTAAGATCCCAGACATGACTCACCAAAGTAGGATGTAGGACATTTTCTTTGTAAACTGTGTTATGACAAGTGAGGTAGATGTCCCCCAAGGCCATGGCCCCCAGCCCTTATGGACTGTTGATCTTGATTTTCCTTTTTCCTTGTAAAGTTAGAGGAGGTCAGAAGCCCCTGCCACACCATTTTTACACACCATATGTATATAACACATTTTGTTTATCCCTTCATTCATTGATGGACATTTACGTCGTTTCCATCTTTTTGCAATTGTGAATAATTCAATGAACATAGGCGTGTATTTGTCTATTCGTGACACTGCTATTAGATCTCTAGGGTATATTCCTAGAAGTGGGATTCCTGGGTCATAAGGTATTTCTACTTCTAGCTTTTTAAGGAAGCGCTGTGTTGTTTTTCATAGTATACCATTTTACAATCCCACCAGCAGTGGATAAGGGTTCTAGTCACCCCACAACCTCACCAGCGTTTGTTATTTTCTATTCAGAGCTCTTTTGAAATTCCATTCTCAATTTGATTTTGGAACTGCACAGAGAATGCCAACTTGTTTAACCATAGCCAATACCTGCTTTTGTACCAAAATAGTATTGATTCCCCATCTTATTCTCCTTAGTTCTGAATGACTTGGCTATTTCTGAAAATAACTAGTACTTACCCAACCAAAACCAAACCCAGTGCCGTCGAGTCGATTCCGACTCATAGCGACCCCACAGGACAGAGTAGAACTGCCCCATAGAGTTTCCAAGGAGCGCCTGGCGGATTCGAGCTGCCGACCCTTTGGTTAGCAGCCATAGCACTTAACCACTACACCACCAGGGTTTCCAACTAGTACTTAAAAAGTACTTACCACCACTAAATATAATCAAAAGAATTTATCATACATATTGATGACGTGCCAAGGTATTTCTGGAACCAGAATAAAGTGACTGAAATAAACTATCTCATTTAGAAGTGTAAGTTTTATTCTGTAATTGCAAAGTTTTAAGATTCAGTCATATGGATATTTTAAAGTCACGGTCCTTCTGCAGAGCCACTGACTGTACCACAGGTGGATATCCTTTAGACTCTCAACCTTGTCTACCCTCTGGCCTGGCTTCGTTCCTGTATCTAGATCAAGTTTCATTTGGCCACCCAATAGGGTTGTTTTAAAAGTGCTGTTTGATATCACATGGCCATCTGGCCAGGGCTTGGGCTGGTCCTTGGGCTTGCCGCACTGACCCCACAGACTGTTTTAGCCACCAGAACACCTGATGACACTTAGACACAGGAAGGTGTTGTAAGTGGCACCGAAACCACTCAGGATTGTTGTGGAAAAAGACAGTCAAGGCGAGAGGAAGCAGCTTCAAAAATAGTATCGTCTAAAGAAAGCACTGTACAAAAATCCTTGTTTTGCCTACACAAATGCTTTCTTTGAAACCAAAAATGCAAAGACAATTCCTGAATGTGACTGTTAATACTTAAGTAGCTTTCCTGTACTGGAATAAACCAGATAATGAGCAAATGTATGACCAGGTTGGCCTGGTGTTCTTGTGGGTGGATGATAAGACTCTAGGGGATATTCATGGTTAGCTATGATCCCTTAGAGATGGTCCAACAGAGTCTAGGCAGTGCCAGCCGGGAAGCTTAAAGTAGATCTGTACGTGGGTCTGAGATGCCGTCATCCTGATGGTTCCAGACTCACTGCGGCTTTTGCCAAAATTAGCAGTCAGTGGGCATAGAGACTGGCTCTTAGCACTCCTCTTTAGCTCCTGCTTCCTACAGGTCTTGGATAGGAAATCTGGCAAGTAGTTACCAAGTACTAAAGCAATAGGTACCTGTTGTATTGCCACCCTAGTGTTGATAATTGCTTCTTTGAAATTGGGTTATTTGGAGCTATGCACTGAGATCAACAAATGATGTGTAAGAAAGAAACAGATTCAGGTGATATAAAACGTTTGGAAATGGGTAGTGATGATCGTAGCACAACATGGTGGATGTAATTAATGCCTCCTGAGTTGTACACTTAAAAATGTTTAAAATGCAAGGCACAACAATTGGTCTCTATTCACTTGGAGCAACAGAGGATAAGAGAGAGTCAGGAATAAGAGGAGGATATGGAGTGTGTGACTAGTTGCCTCCATGAACAACTGCCTCCTTTGACGTGAGACCAGAAGAGCTGGATGGTGCCCAGCTACCACTACTGAGCATTTTGATGGAAGATTCCATAGAAGAATCCTGATCAAAAGGGGGAAAATGCAGAACAGACTTTCAAAGCCTTATAGACTCTAGACTTTCTGGAGCCAC
This sequence comes from Loxodonta africana, assembly GCF_030014295.1. Lineage (NCBI taxonomy): Eukaryota > Metazoa > Chordata > Mammalia > Proboscidea > Elephantidae > Loxodonta > Loxodonta africana. Next base: position 44,611,543 of record NC_087355.1, on the reverse strand, counting down.
AGAGGGTGGATGAACCCCTGAAACTATTGCCCTGAGATAATCTTTAAACCAAAAATATCCCCTAAAGTTATCTTAAAACTGAACAATTGTTCAGCTTAACTAGTAAAAAAAGGTCTGCCTTGAGCATTATGCTCTTTTAAGAACTATATGGGATCAAATTGACAACAGCAACTCATTAAATAGGAACCTTAGGGGGCAATGAGTTTATGTTAATGGAGGAGGAACAGCTTAGTAAAAGAGGGTGATGATGGTTACACAACGCAAAGAATGTAATCAGAAACAGTTGAATGTAGACACGATTGTATGTTTCACTGTGTATATTCTCAACAACAGCAAAATAAAATTTAGGAAAAAGTGAACTGAGAAAAAAATGGTTAAGGTGGCAAACTTTGTGTTATATATATGTTTTACCATAATAAAATTTAAAAAAGAAAGAGAACATGTGTTGTAGCATTTGGGCCAGAGACTGTGCTAGATATTTTCACACTGTTCTCATTTTACACTTTAAAAGTACTCAGTTCTTGAATCTTGAAAACATTATGCTGAGTGAAATAAGTCAGTCACAAAAGGACAAATATTGTATGATCCCACTTACATGACATGGGCAAATGTATAGACACCAAAGCTTATTAGTGGTTACCAGGGACGGGACCCCCATCCGTCTGTCAGTTTGTCCTACAATGGGGCTTGCCACCAGTATTCAAATACCAGCAGGGGCACCCATGGCAGACAGGTTTCAGCTGAGTCTCCGGACTAAGACTAGGAAGAAAGACCTGGCAACCTACTTCTGAAAAGAATTAGCCAGTGATAACTTTATGAAGTGCAGCGGAGCATTATAAGGATGGCACCGGACCGGCAGTGTTTCATTCTGTAGTTCATGGGGTCGCTATGAGTGGAAACCGACTCCAGGGCACTTACCAACAAAGAGCAGGAGGCAGGAGAAAAGGGGAAGTCTTTGCTTAGGAGGCACTGAATTTCTGTTAATGGTGGTGGAATAATTTGCAGATGGATAGTCATGATGGTTGTACATGATGAATGTAATCAATGTCACTGAATTGTACATGTAAAAAGTGTTGAATTGGCAAGTGTTTTGTTATATACATTTCACCAGAATAAAACAATGAAAATAATTCTGAGAATTCCTGGGACAATAAAATGTTTAAGGGAAAAAAATAAGCCTTCATTCTCTTGCAAAATTAGAGGACAAAAGCCTCCTGGCTTTTAGCATGACAAAAAATGTGAAGGGTAAGCCTCCTTAATTAGAGATTTTGGTGCTTTTAGCCAGAGGGCTGTAGGTCTTTGTATGCAGACTGGCACATACTCCAAAAATCCCTGTTAGTGGGCTATCTTCAAGTATCAAGAAGGGTATTCATGAGAGGGGTCGAGGGAGCGGGTACTATTGTCTAGCTGCCAGCAGATCAGGATCAATTTTTCATTCAGTGTAAATCTGTAGACGGAGTTCCCAAAGTACAGAGGTGAAAGGTAGGGGAAGGGCTTCAGCGGAGCTCGGATGATAGGGTGGGCCTAGAGCCCATTCCACAATAAGTGCCAGGTCGCAGGTGCTTCCGAAGCAGGCACTGCTGATAAGCAGTCTTCCACAGAGTCCCCAAGCTGTGAACTCGAGAAGAATAGCTGCTGATTTATACACTTCTTAAAAGCTATAAATCCACCGTAATTACTAGAGTATAGGCTTTTCAAGGGCAGGGACCATGTCTCTTGTTTGCATATACCAGTACAAACACAAGGCCTGACACAGAGTAAAAACCAACGGGTGGTGAGTTCGTACTTTATACCACCCCTGTTCTAAGTGCATTGTCTCATTAATTTCCCTTAACACCCATACGAGATAGATACTATCATTATGAGCCCTGGTGGTGCAGTGGTTACATGCTCGGCTGCTAACCGAAAGTCGCGGGTTCAAACCCACCAGCTGCTTTGAGGGAGAAAGATTTGGCAGTTTGGTTCCCTAAAGATTTCAGCCTTGGAAACCCTACTGGGTTTGGTTTTTTTGATACTGTGTGTAGTGGTTACTACAGCACAGCGCCTTAAAGTGCAAGCTGTGGGGTAGATGGTTCCACTACTTCCTGCTTCAAATGACTCTGGGGCAAATTAACCCTTTTGTGACTCAGCTGCTTCTTTAAAATGGCTACAACAAACATAAACCAAAAAACCAAACCCGTTGCCCGTCGAGTCGATTATAACTCATAGCGACCCTGTAGGACAGAGTAGAGCTGCCCCATAGAGTTTCCAAGGAGTACCTGGTGGGTTTGACCAGCTGACCTTTGGTTAGCAGCCATAGCTCTTAACCACTACATCACCAGGGTAGTAGGTGCTCGATAATGAACGTATGAACTCAGTTCAAATGAGAAAAAGTGACATGTGCAACAGGTGAGTGCTTTGAGAATTTTCATGAATGAATGAATGTGTCATCTTTCATTCTACTCCTCAGGTTTCCAAAACGGTTTTGTCGGAATTAGGATTCAATTAATTATAGCTTTGTGAGAAGTAAAGAAAGTTTGCATTTTCATTATGGATTTGAGAGCAAACTATCATTATTATTACATAATTTCTACCCATGCTTATTGGATAAGCAATGAATTTTGTACTGCAGGTATATCAATAGCCACTCTCGTCAGAGAACTGCAGGGTTTGGTTGTGATATTTCAGGCGAACCAGTTGTGGCTTATAACAGCACATTTTTTATTGGAAACCAGGTGTTATAAATATTTGTGGATAAATACCTCACATACGCATTTCCCTATGGGGCAGTTCTACTCTGCCCTATTGAGTCACTATGAGTCAGAATCAACTGGACAGCAATGGGTTTTTTGGAGCCCTGGTAGTTCAGTGGTTAAGAGTTTAGCTGCTGACCAAAAGGTTGGCATTTGAACCTACCAGCTGCTCCTGGGAAACCCTATGGGGCAGTTCTGCTCTGTCCTATAGGGTCGCTATGAGTCAGAATTGACTCCACGGAAATGGGTTTGGTTTTGTTTGTTTATATTCATTTCACATTGTCAACGAGAAAAAGTAATAATGACAGTTTACTTTGATTTTAAGTTTTTTCTTATCCAGGAAATCAAATATTAAACATAAAAATTCTTGATCCCAAATTAATCCTGCCAGCAGCTTTTTTTTTCACCTGTATTTTTCTTAATTTAAATTTCACCTGTCTGCAGGTGGGTGGAGGACCGAGGATCACCTTGTGACCAGACAACAGTTGATATCAGTAAAATGAGGAGGGTAGAATTCAGACAATCATGTTAAGATTAGCCAACGGGTGCTCTTCAGTTCTTCTCCCTCCTCTTCTCTTTATTAAAAAAAAAAAAAATTTTTTTTTTTTTTATAAGCTTCACTGAAACTAGCCTACTTGAGCCATTTGCTTTTTTTTTTGGAATTAGAATGGTCTCCCTATGTGTATATAGAATAACTGCTGAGAATAAACCTAGGTTTTAATTTCTTTGAGTTTTGATTATTTTTAACAACATCCTATAATTAAAAGAAACTAGTAGCAATTTTTTTTTTTTTAGTAGCAAAGCTGTAGTTGATTACATGTTGTTGATTACATGTTGTTGTTGTGTGCTGTCAAGTTGATTCCGACTCATAGCGACCCTATAGAACAGAGTAGAACTGCCCCATAGGGTTTCCAAGGAGCAGTTGGTGGATTCGAACTGCTGACCTTTTGGTTAGCAGCCAAGCTCTTAATCACTGCACCACCAGGGCTCCAGTTAACTACAGGTTATGAACAATTTGACCTATCAGAAGCAATAAGTACATGTAACTTTACACAGAACTGAAACCACTTCAAAGTCCACCTTTCAGACAAAGATTAGACAGGCCTATAAAACAAAAAAATAACAATCAAGTTTATGAGACTGAATGGGCAACACCTACCCAGAAGCAGGAAGGGACAGGAAAACTGGATGAATGAACATGGCGGGGCCGGGGCAGAAAGGGAGAGAGTGCTGACACATAGCTGGGATTGTAACCAATGTCACAAAATAATTCATGTATAAATTTTTGAATGAGAAACTAATTTGTGCTGTAAACTTTCACCTAAAGCACGACAAAAAATTTTTTAAAAAGTAACTTTATTTTTAAGCAGTATCAACTGGAGAGATTAAAGTTCAAGAAGAGAGAAAGAAGGCAATAAAGAGGTATGTTAATAATGTGTGCCATCCAGTCAGCCTGACTCACAGCAACCCTGTAGGATAGAATAGAACTGCCCCATAGGGTTTCCCAGGCTGTAAGCTTTACGGAAGCAGATCGCCAGATCTTTTCTCCCAAGGACTAGGTGGGTTCCAACCTCTGATCTTTTGATTAGTAGCTGAGCGCACGACCATTGCACCACCAGGGCTATTTATGTTAATAATAGCTATCCAATTATGCATCCTGTTTCTGCTAGGCACGATGGGCTCTGGAACCTCTAAGCAGAAAATTTAGAGAATTATGTCGGCAGGGCTGCCTTTCCTTCTGGAGGCTCTAGTGGAGAACCTGTTTTCTTGTCTTCTCCAAGGCTATCCTTATTCCTTGGCTCGTGGCCTCTTTCTCCATCTTCAAGGCCAGCAGCATAGCATCTTCCATTCTGTCTCTGACTCTGACCTCTTTTTCTGCCTCCCTTTTTAAAGGACACGGGTGATTAAGTCCACCCAGAGGTGTCTTAGAAGAAAAGCCTGGCAATCCGTTTCTGAAAAATCAACGATTGAAAACTCTATGGAGCACAGTTCTACTCTGACACACATGGGGTCGCCGTGAGTCATAATTGACTTCATGGCAACTGGTTTTATTGTGATCACATTGGGCCCACTGAGATAATACAGGACAATCTGATGTGAAGGTCAGCTGATTAGCAACCTTAATTCCCCTTGCCATGTAATCCAACATACTCACGGGTTCTGGGGATTATGACTGGGCATCTTTAGGGATGGGGGACATTATTCCAGCCACCACAGCACTTTCCTCCCTTAATACTCCTTCATTCATTCATATACTTATGGAGCACTTACTGTGTTCATGACATTAAAGGAAAATATGAATAGTAAAAATATCTTTACCTTCAAGAAATCTTCTGTTTAGGTAGAGAGCTTAGATATACACACAAAATTAACCAACAATACAAGGCAGCATGTGCAAGCCCCATTATGAGCCGTTCAAGTTTGTGCTACAGACTTTTGGGGGAGAGATCACTTAGATATGTAAGATAGAAAGAAAAAAAAAAAGAATCAGTAGAAGTTTTGATTGTAGGCAACAATGTAATGAGGGCACTGACCTCCCTGTCCCCAAAAGGTAAATATGATCTTAGGCTGCAATAAGAGAAGTTGAGAATAAAGTTGGTGACAGCCTTCATCCATTCTGCCTTGGTGAATACCCACCAAACTTTGAAGGACAAAAAAACTCTGCCAGTGTAGCCAGAGGAAGGCAGACAGCACAGTGAAGAGCCTAGAATCAGCACATACAAGGAGCTACACAAGATAACGGTGTTTAACCTTAAAGAGGAGTCCAGGTTATTCATAGCATTGTCTTCAAATACTTAAATGGCAGTCATATGAAAAGAAACCTAGATTTCTCTTTGAAGGCTCTGGGATTTGAGAAAACTAGAATATATGTGTGGAAGTTAGATTTAACCTCAATATGATTACCTTAAGGAGCCCTGATGGCTCATTGGTTAAGTGCTCGGTTGCTAACTAAAAGGTCAGCAGTTCAAACCCGCCAGACACTCCGTGGGAGAAAGATGTAGCAGTCTGCTCCTGTACAGATTACAGCCTTGGAAATCCTATAAGGCAGTTCTACCCTATCCTATAGGGTCACTATGAGTTGGATTTTTTTTTAATGTGGTTTGAATCCACCAGGCACTTCTTGGAAACCGTATGGAGCAGTTCTACTCTGTCCTATAGGGTCGCTATGAGTCGGAATCAACTCGATGGCAATGGTTTATGGTTTATGTGGTTATAATTTTCTGATAACAGAATGAGCTACCTTTTTAGGTAATGAGTTTCCAATGACTAGAGGTATTCAAGTAGAACCTAGACAACAAGTGACAAAGAATGTGTGTGCACAGCACTTTGTTCACGTCTTGAACATTGTATTTACCTTCATGTAATCATTTGCATACTGGTCTCCCTGTATAAATTGTGACCTCTTTCTCAGCTGGAACCCTATCATATTTATTTTTACTTGCTTAGGAGGTACCCAATACACGTTGGATGAGTGAGTGGATGGAAGGCTGGATGAGGCTGAGGGGTGGACTCAGTGCCTCTAGAGATCCTCCAACTCTGAGACTGTCAATTCTCTGAGTGAGGGTTTGAGCTAGATTTAAAGAATGGGATGGGAACCCATAAAGGGAGTGGTGGTGGTGCTGTCCAGGTGGGAACCACAGAGTAATAAAGGGCCCAGAGAGGAAAGTTGGTAAGGTGTGAGTGGAGGAGCTGTGTTGGGTGAAGAGCAGGAGTTAGTACTGGGGCAGAAGACTGGATCTTAATTCTTGAAAGTCTTCAATTTCAAGGATGTTGGACTTTCTCATCCTGCAATCTACACTCGGGCTGACATTTGACTGAATCATGATGAAAGAGTGCTCTGATGATCTTAGGTATCATGGCTCTGTTGGGAAGGACAAAAGGCAGGAGACCAGCTGAGGCTATTGCCTAAATACAGGAGTAAAGAAATTAAAACTCAGAGCTGGCCAGCAGCAGCAAGAATGTCAAGGAAGGAACAGAAAAAAAAGTCAGGACTTGGTGGCAAGGTAAGTAAGAAAGAATGAAAGGGAGGAAGGGAACAAGGAGGACCAAAGGTTTGCACGTGGGAGATCATGAAGATGGACATTCAAGCCCACTGAGTTCTTCTTCTTTCTTATTGAGTTAGAAGAAATATAGGAAATATATCCAGGACTTTCTAAAATTGTTTCCATTAAATACATAGCTGAAAATGGATGTTTTTAGTGTTTATGAGAATGGGAAGTCATGAAAGTGCAGTGAATTACTTACTATCGTCCTTTTAGCCATAGTCTTTCTAACTCCTACCAAACGACTGGGTGGGACTATGTGGATGAGGTGCCTGTGGCCCACCAAGGGGATTGGATAGCTTGCTAAAAATGTAAATAAGGTGCATGGAACCCTTGTGGGGGGGCATGCAAATAAGGTGTGTGGAACCCTAACTAGGGGATTGGTCAGTTTTGCCATCCTGATAGGCTTAAGGCGATGGGGGAGGGGGAGGGGGCAAGGAGTTGTAACATGGAAGACAGCTGTCTTAGTCATCTAGTGCTGCTATAACAGAAATACCCCAAGTGGATGGCTTTAACAAAGAGAAATTTGTTTTCTCACAATCCAGTAGGCTAGAAGTCTGAATTCAGGCCATCCGCTCCAGGGGAAGGCTTTCTCTCTCTGTCAGCAATGGAGGCATGTCCTTGTGATGCATCAGTCTTCCCTTGTTTTGGGAGCACCTCAGCGCAGGAAGCTCAGGCCCAAAGGACATGCTTTGCTCCAGGCACGGCTTTCTTGGTGGTATGAGGTCCCCATGTCTCTCTGCTTACTTGTCTTTTTCATATCTCAAAAGAGATTGGCTTAAGGCACTATCTAATCTTATAAACCTCTTCAATATAACTGCCACTAATCCATCTTATTACATCATAATGATAGGATTTATAACACATAGGGAAATCACATCAGAAGATAAAATGGCAGACAATCATACGATCCTATAAGGGAATCATGACCTAGCCCAGGTGACAGATATTTGGGGGAAACACAATTCAATCCGTGACGACAGCAAGAGTCAGCTGCACAGCAGTAGAAAGAGCGACAGGAAGCAGGAGACCATCGCGAGACAGCTGCGATGGGGCTTACCGACTCACAGAGCTAAGAGTTCTAACACGTCCCCAAGAAGTCCCCGAGCAGGGCCTAGTGGCAGAGGGCAAGAAAAAGCTGTCCTGATGGAAGAACTGTATCCTGAGTTATTCCTGTTGCTTCCAAGTTGTACCCTGTTACTTCCCTGATAAGCCACTTAACTGTAAGTACGGTTCCTGAGTTCTGTGAGACGTTGCAACGAATTTTGGAACCCAAAGACGGGAGGGAGAGTACTGAGGGGAGGGGGAGTAGTCGATGTTACAGATGTTGAAGTGGGGCCGCAGCTTGGAAAAGTTGGACATTTGGGATCTTTTTAACCTCTGGCTCATAGGATCAGCTTTGTGCTGATCCTTGTAAAAGAAATTATTTGTTTAATGACTATTAGTCCCTGAAAGAAAAACGTTTTTCAGAGTTGAACTGTAGTGCTGGTAAAACCTTTCACTAAATAGTAACAATGGCAGGCACTGTTTTTCGAGAGCCATTGTGTGATGCACAAAATGAGACACTTTGTCTGTATCATCCCATTTCATTACATGACGAGTGGGGTGAAGGCATTATTAGCTTGTACTCCACACGGTGTCTGCTTTAGGGCGGCACCCAAAGAGAAGTACCATCCGTGTGAGTGCCAAGAGTAATTATGTCTCTTAAGTAATTGGATTTTCTTTTTTTAACTTTTGAACTCTGAACTGACTAATTAGCTGACATGTTTCTCCGTGTGTGTTGGGGGAGGAAGAAGTTTGGAGGAGTTACTCAAAGTTTCAGAGCCAGAATTGTGGCCTAATTACAGGGTATGTGTAATATATTTATTTTTTAGCCTCTTTCCTATTTCCACTTTATATCCTTACCCTTATTTTTCCTTTCTCCCTGTCCTTTTAACTTTATGCTATCTTGTATTTCATGCATTCCCGAAAGTAGCCATAAATTCATTCTGAAATGAAGGAGAGAAAAAGCATATTTCCCTTTACCCTCACTATATAAATGACAGATGAGAGTAGCCCTAGTGGTACAGTGGTTAAGTGCTCTGCTGCTCACCGTGAGATCAGCAGTTTGAATCTACCAGCTGCTCTGCAGGAGAAAGATATGGCAGTCTGCTTCTGTAAAAAAAAAAAAAAAAAAACCCTACCGGGCAGTTCTACTCTGTCCTACAGAGTCGCTATGAGTCAGAATCAACTCAATGGCAATGGGTTTGGTTTTTGGATTTTTTATATAGATGAGGAAGGACCCTAGTGGCACAAGGGCTAAGCCCTCGGCTGCAAACTGAAAGATTGGTGGTTCAAACCCACCCAGCCGCCTTTGGGAGAAAGACCTGGCAATCTGCTCCTGTAAAGATTGTTGTGAGGTGCCGTCGAGTTGATTTCGACTCACAGTGACCTCAGATGACAGAGTAGAACTTCCCCATAGGGTTTTCCAGGCTGTGATCTTTACGAAAGCAGACCTAGAAAACCCTATGGGGCAGTCCTACTCTGTCGCATGGGGTTGATAACAGTCAAAATCCACTCAATGGCACCTAATAACAATAATGTAGTTGAGGGAACAGAGGCTCAATTGAGTTATCTAATTTACTCAAGATCATAGTAGGTGTATTACCTATCGTTGGGTAATAAATCACCCCCAAAAGTAGCAACTTAAAACAACAAACATTATTTCACAGTCTTGAGGGTCAGGAACCTGGTAGCAGCTTAGCTGGGTGGGTCTAGCTGAAGGTGTCATAAGGTAACAATCAGACTGTCAGCTAGAATAGCTCTCAGTCATTTGAGGCTTCATTGTGTCTGGAGAATCTTCCTCCAGTTCACTCACATGGCTGTTGCCAAGAGGCCTCAGTTCCTTGCCAAGTGGACCTTTCTATAGGGCTGCTTAAAATATGGCAGCTGGCTTCCCCCAGAGCAGTACCCTGAAAAAGAGAGACAGACAGAGATACCAAGATGGAAGTTGCAATGTCCTGTATAACCTAATCTCAGAAGTGATGTTGTATCACTTCTGTCGTATTCTGTTGGTCACACAAACCAACCCTGGTAAAATTTGGAAGGGGACTCTACAAAGATGTGAATTCCAGGGGCAAAGATCACTGGGGCCATCTTAGAGGCTGGTGGCCTCCGTAGATTCTGGAGCTGAGCCTACATAAAAGCATGGGATAGTTCATCTAGGTCGTGTTGTTGTTGGGTGCTGTAGAGTTGATTCCGACTCAGTGACCGTATATAATGGGGGTAAAACTGCTCCACAGGGGTTCCTAGGCCTGGTGTCAGAGTGGTTAAAGTACTTGGCTGCTAACTGAAAGGTTGGCGATTTGAACTTATGAGCCATTCCACGGGAGAAAGATATGACAGTCTGCTTCTGTAAAGACTTATGGCCTTGGAAACCCTGTGGGGCAGTTCTACTCTGTTCTATAAAGGTCTCTATGAGTCGAAATCAATTCAATGGCAATGGGTTTGCGTTTTTAATCTTTACAGGAGCAGATCACCAGGTCTTTTCTCCCACAGAGTGGCTGGGTAGGTTCAATCCATCCACCCTTCAGTTAGCAGCTTAGCACTTAAAAATTGCTCCTAGATCCTAAGGCCTACAAAAATGAGCAGTTGAAAAAAATTTAGCCATTGGCTTGAAACATGCTCAAGTTTTATCTTGACATAGGGAAATGAGCACCAGCAAGTGACGGTGTTCTGGGTTTCCAGTTTTCTTCCTGAGATCACAATCGCCAGTGCTGCCACAGTTTCATCCACAGAGCTTCATGTGTCTCCCTGTTCTACTTAATCACAACTAAAGGTAAGTCCAAATTTGAACCTTAAGTCAACACTAAACAATTGCACTTTTGGATACCACTAAAAAAAAAAAAAAAATTTTTTTTTAATCAATGCTCATGGAAGCGGCACTCAAAAAATCAAACCACATATTGCATTGGACAAATCTGCTGCAAAAGACCTCTTTAAAGTGTTAAAAAGCAAAGACGTCACCTTAAGGACTAAGGTGACCCAAGCCATGGTTTTTTCAATTGCCTCGTATCCATGCAAAAGCTGGACAATGAATAAGGAAGACTGAAAAAGAATTGATGCCTCCGAATTATGGTGTTGGTGAAGAATACCAAATATACCATGGACTGCCAAAAGAACGAACAAATCCGTCTTGGAAGAAATACAGCCAGAATGCTCCTTGGAAGCTAGAGTGGTGAGACTTCGTCTCATGTACTTTGGACATGTTATCAGGAGGGACCAGTCCCTGGACAAGGACATCATGCTTGGTAAAGTAGAAGGTCAGCAAAAGAGAGGAAGACCCTCAACAAGATGGACTGACACAGTGGCTGCAACAATGGGCTCAAGCATAGCAACGATTTTGAGGCTGGTGCAGGACTGTTGTACATAGGGTCTCTATGAGTCGTAATTGACTAGATGGCACTTAACAACAACAGTAACAAGGAGTTAAAATAACAGCTAACACAGTGTTGATGTATGCTTACATTCTCTGAATTTGATAGTGTAAGAAACAATTGATTATAATTTTAATTCCTTGTACTTTTATGCTCTTCGTTTTATGAGAAATGTGCACATATAAAGGATAGAATTTTTTGTTGATTGCATCCCTGTAAGAAAAAATTGTCAGTGTAATGAGAAAATCCATAAAGATATTTTTATGGAAAATATTTGTGCTGCATTGCTGAAATTTAGTCAGATTTTGCCAGGGAAATACATTAGGACGTGTTGTTTTCCTGGTCTCAGGGAACTGCTGGCTGACTCAGTGTTCAGTATTCAGACCACAGATCCATGACTCACCAATAACCAACCTGGGGAAATGAATACAGAGGTTGTCATTTGCTGCTGGCTATTGTTCTACTTTTGATGATTCTCACCCTGTTCTGCATCTGGAAATCCCATTTTCATTTGGAGTATGTATAAATCCAATGCCACAATCAGTGTTTCAACACCATTGAAAACGAACTTCTTAGCAAACAATGATGTTCACTAATTATTTCATCTTCAATTTAAATCTGCAAGCCATTGCAGTTGAATGTTTTGGCAACTTTCTTTACTTCCCTAGGCCTTCCCTTCAGGGCGTTTTGTTGTATGCCAGCTTGCAAATAAGGTGAGCAGTCTTGTCTTCTGTTTATATTTGAATTATTTATGTGCAGATCAAGTTGATAAACACTGTTGGTGCTTACTGTGCTCTAGACTTCCGTGCTCCGTTCTTGAAGCAGAAAAATAAATGACACAATCTTTATACCTTTAAGAACTTGTGGTCTAATTACTGGATAAACATTAACAGGAATAATAATGAAGCTATGTGATATAGCAGAAGCATTCACAAAATGCTTGTGGAGGAGAGGGGGACTCGTTCTGTCTGGGGGTAAAAGAGGGAGATGTCAGTTAAAACGTTCTCTTAAACCGTTGCTGAGGAGTCGATTCCAACACATCATGACATCATGCGTGTCGGAGTAGAACTGTGATCCATAGGGTTTTAAATTGCTGTTTTTTCAGAAGAAGATATCAAGCCTTTCTTCCAAGGCACCTCTGGGTACCTCCAGCCTTTAGATTAGCAGCCAATTGGTTAGCCATTTGTACTACCCAGGCACTCCTCTCTTAGATCAAACCCAAAAAAACCTCCTAACCTAGTGCTGTTGAGTTGATTCCGACTCATAGCGACCCTACAGGACAGAGTAGAACTGCCCTATAGAGATTCCAAGGAGCGCCTGGTGGATTTGAACTGCTGACCCTTTGGTTAGCAGCCATAGCAATTAATGACTACGCCACCAAGGTTTCCTCTCTTAGATCAGTGGTCCCCAAATGTGGGTCCCAGGGCCTGAGCTAATTTATAATGGAATTTTCACTGACTTATAGCAGAATGAGAAAAAGAAGAATAAGGTGGTGATTTTTTTCTATAAATAAACTAAAATTCATAAACTAACTTTAAGGGTTTTTTTTTTTTTTTTCAATTTTTTAGCCTGAAATTACACACTTCATTGTTTCTTCTGTTATGTTGTCCTTTACTTTATGAAGTCATCATGATAATATGCATTATTGTATGTTTTCCTTAGTTGCAAAGTGACACTTGGCAACTTCACATCAGTCTACCTTTTCTTGTTTTAGTTCATTTATTGGTCCTTGAAATCCCAAAGCTTAAGAGCCATTGTTAGGGGTAGTTCCATTTGAACTGGAACTGGAAGAGACACATGCCTATGCAAAGGAGTTCCTGATACTTGCCTGTCAGCTGTTTAACCACATCTGTATTAAAGGGAAATAAATTTGAGAGAAAGAAAATATATATGCTTTTTTTTAATTTTAATTTTACTGTCTTTATTAGAAGGAGCCCTGGTGGCACAGTGGTTAAAGCAATTGACTGCTAACTGAAATGTCGCAGTTCGAAACTACCAGGGGCTCCACAGAGAAAGATGTGGCAGTCAGTATGCTTCTGTAGAGATTTACAGCCTCGGAAAACCCTATAGGGTCGCTGTGGGTTGAAATCAACTTGATGGCAGTGGGTTTTGGGTTTGAGTCTTTATTAGGATACAATTTTCATATAATTTAATTTTATTTTTGTTGTTGAAAATATACACAGCAGAACATATGCCATTTTAACAGTTGCTGCATGTACAGTTCAGTGACATTGATTACATTCTTCCACCTTTTCTGAGTTGTTCCTCCTGGATTAATATAAACTCACTGCCCCCTAAGGTTCCCAGCTAGTCTTTTTAGTTGCCCTTGACCATTTGACCCCATATAGATCTTGTAAGAGTATATCGCTCAACGCAGACATTCTTTACTAGTTAAGCTAAGCTGTTTTTTGGTTTTAAGGAGACTTCAGGGCATATTTTTGGTTTAAGGTTTGAAGATTATCTCAGGGCAGTAGTTTTGGGGATTCATCTAGCCTCCATGGCTCCAGAAAGTCTGGATTTCATGAGAATTTGAAATTTTGTTCTGTATTTTCCCTCTTTTGATTAGGATATACACTTGCTTTTGAAGACCGGTTTTTGAATGTTCATGTATGTGGCTGTGGGCATGTAGGGTAGGGTGCGGGGTGGGAGCTTGGAGGCAGGGGGAAATGAGTAGTAAGAGAGAAAACCTGTGCCCACAGTGCAGCAGAATTTGAACTGCAGCTTTGTAAAGTGGCTGTTGCCAATATGAAAAGCAGTTTTAGGAGAACTTCCCCCCGCCATAAAATCTTGTAAAGTTTCAATAAGATTAAGCTGATGAATACAAACCTTTTGCTTATTTCTAGGTGTTAGGTTAGAAAATAAAAAGAAACCTTTGTATATACGTGCTTTTCCCTCCTAATTTTTTGCAAGGGGAAAGGGAAGGGATGAGCCGTTTGGATCTGTGTGTGTCATGGATTGAATTATATCCCCCCAAAAATGTGTATCAACTTGGTTAGGCCATGCTTCCCAGTATTGTGTGGCTGTCCTCCATTTTGTGATTATAATTTTAAGAGGATTAGGGTGGCATTGTAACACCACCGTTACTCAGGTCACCTCTCTTATCCAGTGTAAAGGCAGTTTCCCTGGGGTGTAGCCTGGACCACCTTTTATCTCTCAAGAGATGAAAGGGAAGCAAGCAGAAAGTTGGGGACCTCATACCACCAAGAAAGCAACACCAGGAGTAGGGCCCATCCTTTGGACACGGGGTCCCTGCGCCTGAGCAGCTTCTCAACCATGGGAAGATTGAGGACAAGGACTTCTCCCAGAGCTGACAGAAAGAGAAAGGTTTCCCCTGGAGCTGATGCCCTGAATTTGGACTTGTAACCTACTAGAATGTGAGAAAATAAATTACTCTTTGTTAAAGCCGTCTACTTGTGGTATTTCTGTTATGGCAGCACTGGAGGACTAAGACAGTGTGTATAAGAAGGTCAGCAGAAATAGAATCTTTAACTCGGCCTTGGGGAAGGCTGAGTCTGCCAGAGTCCCGTGATCAACTCACCTGCGGTAGCAAACCATTTCATCTATTTGCAAATGGGTGCCTTGCAGGAACTGAGCAATATCTATTACTTTAGCAAATGTGTCATTTTTGGAGAGGGATCCAAGGAAGGCCACAAAGACAAGAAAAGGACTGGATAATGCAAAAAAGATACTTAAAGAGAGTACAGGGAACCTCACTCTGAACTCTGGGGCTTATCTGCCTCAAATTCCTCCCAACATAAGCACTTTAAGAAATGATCAAAGATTTCCTTGTAAACATGCCAAACAATCCTTGTAAACAGCAATCTTTTGTCTCTACTGTGTACTTGGAAGCATTTCCTGTGTATGACAAAGTAAGAGGGCTGTGAGGTCAGAGATGCTCGGCTCAAATTTTTGTTCTACCCTTTACTGGTAAGTCAGAGCATGCTAAGCCTCAGTTTTCTCCTCTGTACAATGGGGATAATACTTAGCCCCTATTTCATAGGGTTGTTGTGAACAGGATTAATAAACATGCAATAAGCACAAAGTACTACTCTTCTTATATTTTAATTTTTATTATTGCTGCTTTCTTTTGGGGAGAGAGCCTCTTTCTGCCCCCTTTTTCCTTCTCTACGGTGCGCCATCTACCATCTTTGAGTCTGGAGGATCCTGGTTCAAGGGAACATATAGTCTGCTTGGTTCTTTCAGGTTACCTGAAACCAAAGCAACTACACGTGAGTAAAAAATACACTAGTATAAAAATGGCACGGTAGGGGCATCTGACCTCTTCGTCTAACTTCACAAGGGGGAAGGAGAATCAAGATCAACAGCCCAAGGCTAATTCTATGAGGCAGAGGTAAGACATACCTCCTGTCTCCAAACTTTTTACCAATTCTGATACCAACTGCTCCTCCCACGGCACTCTCTTCTTCTCCGCTGGGTTCGATAATTTGTGGTAGTGGCCACACAGAACTCACAGACCATACTCATAGTTAAGGGGTTTATTAGGGAAATAACAGGTTCCAGTTCAGGTTCAGAAACACTCAGGATACAGTTCTGTGATCAGGACAGCCTCTTTTCAGCCGTGCTTGGAGGCAGGCCTCTCTGGCCCTTAGCTCCTTGGCCTGGCCTCTGCCCTGCTTGGGCAAGTGTTACAAAGCTCTTTTAGCTCTGCCAATAAGTGCCCAGAGGCACCCCACTCCACCAACCAGCCTCCTGCCTGAAGGTGCTTAGCTTTCTCGCTCCATAGGTCAGGAAGCCCACCGTGCTGTCTCCTGCCGGTCTCCTGCTGGTCTCCTGCCTCTGCTGCTGCTGTTTCTCTGCCACTACTTCTCGCCATCTTTGGTGTTACCCAGTCCCCTGGCTCCAGGAGCTTCTCAGCTCAGGGATCCCAGATCCAAAGGACCCTTCTACTCCTGGCTCTTCTTTTTTGATGGTGGTGAGATCCTCCCTTCCTGCCTCTGGGATAGCTCCTTTTAAGCCTAGCAGGGTGGCAAAATTGACGAATCTCCTCATTGGGATTCCATATGCTTTATTTGCATGGACCTACTGGCACACAAATGCCATGCACCTTATGTACATTCTTAACAAGCTATCCAATCCCACCGATAAGCCACAAGCACCTCATTTGCCTCGTCCCACCCAGCCATTTGGTGGGACTTACAAAGACCATGGCTAGAAGGGCCAAATTAAGTAATTCATTGCAACGCAATTAGTGTTTCTAAAAACCAGTCGTTGGCAAGTTGATTCTAACTTATGGCAACCCTGTGTGTATCAGAGTAGAACTGTGCCTTTAGGGTTTTCAATGGCTGTTTTTTCAGAAGTGGATCACCAGGTCTTTCTTAAGAGGCACTTCTGGGTAGACTCAAACCTCCAACCTTTCAGTTAGTAGCTGAGTACATTAACCATTTGCACCACCCAGGCTGTGAAGGGCAGTGCCTTCGATGGCACCATGAACCGCCCTTCAGGCACAGCTATGGTGAGGGGGCTGGCAAGGGCATCAAAGACGTCGAGTGGGTGGTGGGCAAGGACAAGCCCACCTACAATGAGATCTTCTACACCCTGTCGCCCATCAACGACAAGGCCACGGGGGCCAATGCCAAGAAAGAGATGGTCAAGTTCGAGGTGCCCAACATGGTGCTGGGTAAGATTTGGAAGCTGGCTGACGTGAGGAAGGACGGCCTGCTGGATGATGAGTTCACCGTGCTTCCTCAGCTCTTGAAAAGGAAAACCACTGTCTTTCTTTTAAGTCTGTTCCTGGGCCAACAGGGGAGGAAGGGGTGATACGTATATGTGAATGATGGAATTTTGTGCGCAGCAACTATGGATATTTTTAATATATAACATTAGAGGCATTAAAAAAAAATTAGGGACTCCTACAGTTTACAGGGCAGATAATTTTGATTAACCACCACGGGTTTATGTAAATTAACCAAAATTTTATATCACAGTGCTTGTACATGAAGTCATGCAGATAAACAATGTTAAGTATTCAAGCAAATTATGCATTCTATTGATAATCCTCAGACTTCTTTCTCCCCATGACCTTTAATAGCTCAGCAAAGGCAACATTGGAAGGAGGTAAACACACTAGTGATGATGGCACATTTCTTCCTGGTTCCTGCTTTGCAAAAAAAAAAAAAAGAGTGACACGTGGCCTTGAGGGGTTGAATTGTGACTGACCTGACTCACAGAGGTGTGCCTGGAAGCCTGCTCTGCCTCTAAATGACTGGCTGAGCTGTTGGAAGTTGAGAGAGAGAAACTAAGAAGGCCCCCTTTACTCACACTCCCAAAACACAAGTTTTGTAATTAAAAGGAGATGAAAGTTCATGAGGTTACATTGCTTGCTTGGAAAGTACAGGGAAATGTTGAATTGACTTGATCTTGAAGAGTACTACTTTTAGTTATTAATTCATTCAACCAGTAATTATTGGACATGCAATGTACAGGGCCAGATAAGCAAACTCTTGTTCTCATAGAAGTCCCTGGGTCGACTACTATCTGAAAGGTTGATGGTTCAAATCCACCCAGTGGTAACTCAGAAGAAAGGCCTGGCAATCTGCTTCCAAAAGGTCACAGCCTTGAAAACCCTATGGAGCAGTTCTACTATGCAACATATGGCATGGCCATGTGTTGGACTTGACTCTATGGTAACTGGTTTGGTTTACCTTGGTTCTCATGGAACTTACAACACTGTGGAGAATAGAAGATTTCCACAGGAGTCCTGGCCCTCTCATGGCACAGGAATGGCATGAGGATGGGCTTTGCATACATTGTGCAATGTGACCACCATGTTTAATATGCTAAGAGACTTGGGTGTGCTTTTCAGTGTTGGAATACTAATTACCAATGCAGCATGTTCTAGTTAAAGCAGCAAGGATTTTTGACCTCTCAAAAATGATTGACATTGGACTCTAGACTTTCTGGAGCCATGGAGGGTGGAAGAACCCCTGAAATTATTGCCCTGATATAATCTTTAAACCTCAAACCAAAAATATCCCCTGAAAGTCAGCACAAGTGGACTAAACCAAAAGTTAGGAAGTTTCCTGAATACAACCAAACACTTCAAGAGACAGAGTAGCAGGGGCAGGGGTCTGGGAACTATGGTTTCAGGGGAGTCTAGGTCAATCGGCATAACAAAGTTTATTAAGAAAATGTTCTGCATCTCACTTTCGTGAGTGGCATCTGGAGTCTTAAAAGCTAGCGAGTGGCCATCTAAGATGCATCAATTAGTCCCAACTCACCTGGAACAAACGAGAATGAAGAACACCAAAGACACAAGGAAAATATTAGCCCAAGAGACAGAAATGGCCACATAAACCAGAGACTCCATCAGCCTAAGACCAGAACTAGATGGTACCTGGCTACCACCAATGACCGCCCTGACAGGGACCACAACGGAGAGTCCCTGATGGAGCAGAAGAAAAGTGGGGTTCAGAGCTCAAATTCTAGTAAAAAGACCAGACTTAATGGTCTGACTGAGACTGGAGGAACCCCGGAAGACATGACCCCAGGTTCTTTGTTAACCCAAAACTAAAAACAATCCCAAAGCCAACTCTTCAGACAAAGATTAGACTGGACTATAAGACATAAAATGATACTCGTAAAGAGTGTTCTTCTTAGTTCAGGTAGATACATGAGACTAAATGGGCAGCTCCTGTTCAGAGGTGAGATGAGGAGGCAGAAAGCGACAGGAGTTGATTGAAGGGACATGGGAAATCCGGGGTGGAAAGGAAGAGTGTGCTGTCACTTTACAGAGAGAGCAACAAGAGTCACATAAATTTTTGTATAGAAACAGAACCTAACCTGAGCTGTAAACTTTCACTTAAAGCACAACTAAAAAAAAAAATCCATCGACGTCATCTTAAAACTGAATAATAGTTTAGCATAACTAGTTAAAAAAATATGCCTTGAGCATTATGCTCTTTTATGAACTATCTATATGGGATCAAACTGACAACAGCAACTCGAAAGATTACATTGAAACCTTAGGGGGAAGTGAGTTTATGTTCATGAGGGAAGGACAATTCAGAAAAGGAGGTGACAATGGTTGTACAACTTAAAGAATGTAATCAACATCAGTGTTCAATTGGTGTGTTTTGCTGTGTATATTCTCAACAACAACAAAATAAATAAAATTTAGAAGAAAAAAAAATATTGACATGGCTGTGGAGATCTATTTTTGTCCTGCTTTCTCAAGTTCATGTCCTTTGTGCTAGCCAGCAAAGAAAATACCACCCTGCTGCAAGTATAATAGAATAAGCTCTATGTTATCTGTGATACTTCAGCCTTTAAGTACTGAGAAGCAAACACTGGTTTACCTAATGTAATTTTGTGTTTTAAGCATTGGGATTACCTACCTAGGATGTTGTTGGTCTTTGATAAGGTTAATTTTTTTTTTTTGGTACAGCTTCTTAAATTTCACTGTGAATTTTAATAAGGGCCAGAAAGCTTGAACGAGGCCAAAATCCTGTATAATAGCAGATGTGCTGGAAAGCCATGAGAATGACCTTCGGATTTCAGCAGGCTGGTGGTTTGTAAAGGAGGAGGGTTAGTTTAATCTTTCCCCCTCGTGTAAAAAATGTGTGGTAAGTCAAGCAGGGCATGGGAGGTGTTGCATTTCAGCTGTGGGGTGATATCTAATATCAAGTCAACTTTTTTTTTTTTTTTTAACTCTAGCTGCACTGCATTAAGTAATTAAGAACAAGTCTTCCCTCAAAATATTCCCCCCAAAGCTTATTCATTCATTACTATGGAAAAGGATACCTTGAAAATGGGGAGTCCTGGTAGATACCGCCTTAACCAAGTGATGGGACATCATCAGTCATGGTGAGCAGTGACTAACATGTGCCTCCCAATGAGATGCAATTGGCAGTACACAGCATCACTATGTAACTCTTACCAAAAATGTGTAGTGTGAATCTAATCAAGAGGAAAGAAGCAGACAAATGCCGATTTGGGGACATTCTGTAAGGCAGCTGGCTTGAACCCATCAAAAATGTCAATGTTGTGAAAGATAAGCAAATTAAAAATAAAATAAATAAGGCCAGGACTGTTCCAGATTTAAAAAAAACTAAAGTGACATGACAGCCAAATGCAACAGCTGGGTGAGTGGGTGCTGGATCCAAAAATGAAGGAAAGGAGAAGAGAGGGGAGAGAGGTGAGGAAGGAAGAAGGCAGCTATAAAGGACATTTTGGGGACCATTGGGAAAATTTAATGATACTCTATTTTTTAGGTAATACTTTTGCGTTGGTGTTAAGTTCCTTGCATCTATCTGACAGCTATGAAGGAGAATATCTTTGTTCTTAGGAGACACATACTGGAATACTTTAGGTGTGAAATGTTATAAAGTCTGCAACTTTCAAATGGTTCAAGAAAAATGTATGTGCATATATGGAGGCAGAGAGAGAGAAATAGACAAGGCAAAAATATTTATTGCTCAATCTAGGTAAAGGGACTAGGTGTGTTCATTGTTTTATTCATTTAATTTATCCATAGGTTTCAAATTTTTCAAAATAACCCAAAAGCAAATAGAAAGGAAAAAAAGAAAAACCTATCTGAGGGAAATTATTATAATAAAAATTCAGGATGAAAACAAAAGATGTAAGAAAACATATATACATACAACTTATGTGTGATGTCTCAGAGGAATAAAGCCCAGGACGGTGGTGGACAGAACTCTGGACTGGGAACCACAAGGCTAAGTTTTGGTGTTGCCACTGCCATCACCAGCTTTACGATGGTGGGCAGTTTGCTTAAACTCCTTTTTTTTAATTGTTGAAAGTATACACAGCAAAACGTACACCAATTCAACAATTCTACATGTACAATTCAATGACACCGATTACATCCTTCAAGTTGTACAATTCTCACCCTCCGTTTCCAAATTGTTCTTCCCCTATTTTCATGGACTCACTGACCCCTAAGCTTCCTAGCTGACCTTTCGAGTTGCTGTTGTCATTTTGATCCCCTACAGATAGTTCTTCAAACGAACACGATGTTCAAGGCAAACATTCTTTACTAATGACACTACCCTATTGTTTGGTTTAAAGAAAACTTAAAGGGATATTTTTTGTTTAAGGTTTAAAGATTATCTCATGGAAACAGTTTTGGGGGTTCATCCAGCCTCAGCGGGTCCAGAAAGTCTGGATTCCATGAGAGTTTGGAATTCTCTTCTGGATTTTCCCCCTTCCAATCAGGATTATTCTATAGAAGTTTTGATCAAAATATTCAGTAATGATAGCCAGACAGCACCCTGTTCTTCTAGTCTCATGGCAAGGGAGGAATTTTTTCATGGGACCAATTAGTCACGCATTCCGTTTCCTCATTTGCCTAAATTCTTGACCCTTGTTCTCCAACTCCCAAATGGGGCTTGGCAATGTGGTGGTGGGGCTGGTGAATCAAAATGAACTCTGAAGTCCCTTCAGCTCGGGGAGTCTGAAGTTCTGCATGTCGTCGTTCCAAGTTCACGTTAGTCGTCACCCTTGGGCAACTAAGGAGCCCTCATGGAGCGGAGGAGGTCTCCAGATCATTATAAAACATAAAAAATAAAGTGGCTTTTGGAAAACCTGATTCACACGAATTCTTGGCACAGCACGCTGTTTTATTTTGCTCATCATAAGTCATCCTCTTTGTCCTCATTTTTATTTGTTTGAATGATTGTTAGTCAAAAAGTTTTCTAAGCTGAATTCCCTTCCTGTTGCTCATAAAATTACATAAGATGAGTTGTTAGCCCCCCCCCCCAAATAATTGTTACAGCAGAAGTGATTTCAGATGTTGGACAGGCAGCCAGCTGGAGCAGATTAACAGGGAAAACCAAGACTCTTCTCTCAGTCTTTGTCCTTCAGGTTAAAAAAAGGCAAGATGAGAAGAGAGAATGTTCTGTAATGAATCAGGGCAGCTGCACCTTCAAACTGGCCAGGGCCCCTCCTGCTGGGTCTCCTCTGGGTGTCTGGAGCAGTAGACCCTTTGAACGCTCAGGGGAATTGCAGGCAGAGGAAGCAGGGGGTGGAGGGGGGATCATAAATGGAGATGAGAATCTATCCAAATTCTTTCCTGATGTCCCTGTGCTTCAAAAAGAGAACTGTGTTGAAGACAGGGAAGGGGGAGAGCACTGAACAGAGCTGAAAGAGGACATCTTCCCAGAACCCCAGGCCTACCATCCATCCTTGGTGAGGACGCGTTCTATACAAAGATGTTTCCTCCACCCCCTCCTGCTTTCCCCACCACATGACCGGAGGTGGACATTATATAAACCAGGACAGGGTAGTGTCCCATTGGAGAAATCTCTGACTTGTGAGCAGGAGGCAAAAGCCTTAGAGAAATGGAATCTTACCCAAAATTAAATAGTGTACTTTTCCCTGATTTTTAGAAACTATTTAACAGAAACCCTGGTGGCATAGTGGTTAAGTGCTACAGCTGCTAACCAACAGGTTGGCAGTTTGAATCCACCAGGCGCTCATTAGAAACTCTATCGGGCAATTCTACTCTGTCCTGTAGGGTCGGTATGAGTCGGAATCCACTCGATCGATGGCAGTGGGGTTGGTTGGTTGGTTATTTAACTTAACAATTTGTAACTTAATTAAAATATTGTCATTACGAAAGCCTGTTCTGTCACTTGCTGCCACACTGGGAATTCACACTGGGTTATTATTATTCTGGTCTTTTTTTTTTTTTTTTTTTTGCCATTCCTTCAGCAGTGGGAGTTATGGGTTTGTCAGCATTTCCGTTATTACCTCTTATTTTCTAATGCATTTTAAAATTGCGTTGTATTGGATGGAAGCCTAGAAGTAATTTCCTTTAGTGTTATAGCAGCTGTGGTCCTTTATGGCTGTGTGTGACTTTGCAAGTGATTTCAATGTCTTTTTATTTAAAAAAAAAAATTGTTTCATGCCTAAGTCCCAACTCTTTTTCTTATGCATATATGTCTTATCCAAGATTGAGATACGAATCCTGTGAAGTAAATATTTACAAACAGTACCAAAGTTAAGACAGGCTCTGCCTTGTGGCAACAGAGTATAGCATGACCAGATCAGCGTGTGTATGATAATCAGCCTTAGTTCTCTGTGGTCATACATTATGTGTCTCTGGGATTTACAATATAAAAGAGTGGGAGAAAAGAAGACATAGTCATAAATACTAAATATAAATTATATCTATTACGCATCATGCTTGGTAAAGTAGAGGGTCAGCAAAATAAAAGGAAGACTCTCAATGAGATGGATTGACACAGTGGCTGCAACAATGGGCTCAAACATAGCAATGATTGTGAGAATGGCACAGGCCTGGGCAGTGTTTTGTTCTGTTGTACGTGGGGTCACTAAGAGTTGGAAGTGACTTGATGGCACCTAACAACAACTACAACAATGCTTTTTGTAGACATTGAGATTTTATTATCAAATCATAGAATTTCAGTATCTGAAAAGGACCTTAGATCTTATCTCATCCAACTTCCCTTCAGATGCTTATTTCATCCAACTTCCCTTCAGATGCTTATTTCATCAATTCCACATTCTGTCGTCTGTCCTCCCAAAAATGTGTCAGTTATCTATCGCTGCATAACAAGTCAGCTCAAAACTAGGTGGCTTAAAATACAATCACTGAGTAGGTCACGATTCGGGGTGTCAGCAATTTGGACTGAGGTCAACTGAGTGGTTCTTTTGTTGGTTTTGTCAGGGCTCACTTATGTGGCTACAGTCAAATGGCTGGTCATCTGGGGGCTGGTTGATCATGGATGGCCTCACTCCCATGTCTGGTGGTTGGCTGTGGTGGGGAGGCAACTGGGCCATGTGTCTGCAGTATATAGCGGGCCACTCCAGGCTTTTCATTGGCTGTTGGGTTCCAAAAGCAGCAAAACAGGGCAGACCCCATTGTACAAACTTTTTTCAAGCCTTTGTGTCACATTTACTGTGTCATTGGCCAAAACAAATCACATGACCAAGCTGACATGCAAGGAGGTGAAGAGATACGACTATACCTCTTAATGGAAGAAATGTTGTTGTTGTTGTTAGAGGCTGTTGAGTCGATTCTAACCCATAGTGACGCTATGTACAACACAGCAAAACATTGCCCGGTCCTGCGCCATCCTCACAATCGTTGTTATGCTTGAGACCATTGTTGTAGCCGCTGTTGTCGATCCATCTCATTGAGGGTCTTCTCTTTTTCATGGATCCTTTACTTTACCAAGCATGATGTCCTTTTCCAGGGACTGATACCTCCTGATAACATGTCCAAAAGTATGTGAGACATAGTCTCAACATCCTTGGCTCTGAGAAACATTCTGGCTGTATTTCTTCCAAGGCAGATTTGTTCGTCCTTCAGCAGTATATTCAATATTCTTTGTCAACACCGTAATTCAAAGGCATCAATTCTTCTTCGGTCTTCCTTATTCATTGTCCAGCTTTCACGAGCATATGATAAAATCAAAAGATGCATTGCATTGCATTGGCAAATTGGCTGCAAAAGACCTTTTTAAAGTGTTGAAAAGCAAAGATGTCACCTTGAGGACTAAGGTGTGCCTGACCCAAGCCATAGTGCTTTAAATCACCTCATATGCATGTGAAAGCTGGACAAAGAATGAGGAAAGCACCACTACTACCACCTTCACCATTATACTCACATACAAAGCTTTCTTTGACCAGCTTGCCCCATTGTCTCTCCTTTTCTTCCACATTTTTTCAGAGAGTATTTTATACTCCCTGCATTGGTCTTGTACCCCACTATTTCTCTACCCTTGGAAATCTACTTTTATTCCCATGGAGCAGGAATGGAACTAGCGGAAGAGCAAAGAGGCCAGTTGGGTTGGAGTAATGTGAGTGAGGGAGAGAATGGGTGGAGATCAGGTGTGAAAACATGCCTAGGAGTCTGCTACATGAGAAGGTCTTTGACAGTATGGTGAGTTCTATTTGGAAAATGTCCCTGAGTGGTGCAAACAGCTAATGCACTTGACTGCTAACCAAAATGTTGGAGGCATGTCAGAAGACAGGCCTGGTGATCTACTTCCAAAAAATCAGCCACTGAAAACCCTAGGGAGTACAATTCCATTCTGACACAGATGGATCTCCATGAGTCAGAATTGACTCAATGGCAACTAGTATTTGGAAAATGGAGGTATGCATCCATTTGCCTTTATTTTGAAGCCAAAGTCCTATCCTGACAGCCTAGGCTGGGCCCTCCCTAGTATTCAGTCTTCCCTGAAAAAAAAACAGAAGAGGAGATAGTTATGAGCCTATTTGCATAAAGGACTAAAAAGTTTCTTAAGGGAAGTGAGAATTCACCTTAGGGAAAAAGAGAGTGGAGAGTCACAAGGCTGTCCAAGGACTCTGAGTCGTGATAAAGGGTGGGATTGTCTCAGTACGACACTAGTCTATCCCTCTGATGGCCCCTGCCCTGCCCCTATGATCTGTGCCCAAGGCCAGAGAAGACGTTGCAATAAAAAGAACAAAAGAGGGATTCAGTGAAGTCTCTTAGAAAGGGTGATAGGAACATTCCCCATTTGGGTCCCATTTTAGAACTCAAAAAAGGCAGAGCAGTTGAGGGTGGAGCTGAATCCAGCCTTCCTCTGGACCAGAGATGATGTGGGAGAGGAAACCAGCCTTGGACATGCGTCCGAGCCCTTGACACCAGCTTTGGTGCAAGGTCCAGGAGGACTCACTGCCTCTGGGGGTAAGGCAGAGGACAGGATTCATTCTTAAGTGACACCTTCTGAGGGTGTCACTAGATACCCTCTGAGGCCTCCCGTAACCAACTGTAGAAAACTGAAAAAAAAAAAAGAAATTTTTTTTTTTAGAACTGAAATTCCTACAGAGACAGCAAGGCTGGAGCCAGAGAAAGGTCTTTTGGCAGCTGGTATCCTGACCCAATTTTTAGTTTCAGTCTGTCCTGGCCTGAGCAACAGGGATTATAGTTGTCCCCTTTCGGTGAGCCCTGTTTGTTTTTTTAACTTGGCCTTAGGCAAAGCTGTAAATTGTAGTTTTTGACATGTCTTATCCTTCCACATAGATTCTCTTTTTTCTTTCTTGTCCTGTCTCCTCTATATTTTATTTACCGTAACAAAGGGCTTTTCCTTTCCGTTATTTGACAGTTAATTCACTCTAGGCTTAGATTACTTCCCCCACCTTGGAATATTTGCCTTTTGATAGGAGATTCCTGATGACCAAAAATTCCCCTTAGATCCCCTTAGAATAAATCCTTAGCAGCATCCCTCCGTGGTGCAAATGGTTGGAAGCTTGAGTAAAAAGGCCTGGCAATCTCCACCTGAAAAATCAGCCATTGAAAACCCTATGGAGCACAGTTCTACTCTGATACACATGGGGTCTCCATGAGTAGGAATTGACTTGACAGTGTCAAAGAGAGAAATTGATAACAGATATTTTGCTTTGATTTTGGGGTTTTCTTACCCATGAAACCAAATATTCGCTTTAAAGAGATCCCTGACCAAAATTAATCTGCCAGCAGGTTTTCTTTCACGAAGTTGTAAATCCTTTCTTTCCTATTCAAAGCCAGGCTTAATAACTTTGAATCTCAAAAGATATGGCTGAGTGGAAGAGCAAAGGCTGTCTTGTGAAGTAATATCCTTTGATCTCAGTAAAAGGGGAAGGGCAGGGTTCAATTATGTTAAGATTAGCCGAGGGTTAATCTATATTTCTCCCTCCTCTTTTCTTTATTAGCCCCATTGAACCTAGCTTCTTTAAGCTATTTGCTCTTTCTGGAATCAAAATCATCTCCCTATATGCATATGGAAGCCCTGGTGGCATAGTGGTTAAGAACTCAGCTGCTAACCAAAAGGTCAGCAGTTCGAATCCACCAGGTGCTCCTTGGAAACTGTATGGGGCAGTTCTACTTTGTGCTATGGGGTCGCTATGAGTTGGAATCCACTCAACAGCAATGGGTTTGGTTTTTTTGGTTTTATATGCATACAGAACAACTGCTCAGAATAAACCTTATGTTCAAATTCTGGTGAGTTTTGGTTATTTTTAAAAACAGCAACTGGTAAAAACTTTCAGGAGTTGCAACAGGAGAAGAGGTGGGGGATGTTGAGCAGAAAAGAAGGCCTCTGGAGTCCCTCAGATAACACCATATAGGTATCTCTAGTCACAAGGCTGTCTCTATACCTCCAGGAACTGGGAGACCCAAAGGAAATACAAAGCGGAGGATGGATGCACCAATTTTGGAAGATGAGAGAAGCTAATGAAGTTTCATTTAATATTCTGTTATGAAAAATTTTCAAACATATAGAAAATTTGAAAGAATTTTACACTAAATACTCATATACCCATCACCTAGCTTCTATCATAATATGTTACTAGGTTTGTCACATATCTACTAGAAATTTCTTTGTTCTGCCTTCATTACTGTTATCTGATGAGATAAAAGCCAATTAATTCTAATTGTGCTAGGTAGCAGAATATGCTAAAGTTTAAGTTATCATTGCTGTTCTCAAGTTAGTAAGGTAATTATATAAAAAAAATTATATATGTATTACTAAATGATGATACACAAGTAATAATTGATATCTAGATACGAGTGCCATAGGAGGGAAGCTGAGGAATCCTAGATTAAAGCGAGACTTCAGAGAAAAGACTAAAGTTTGGTCTCAAAGACTGGAGAGTATTTAGATAGACAGTGAATACTACAAAGAGTAATACCCATGAAAATAAATTAATATTTTAATGAGAGCCTTACTCTTTTATTAAAATTACTTTGTCTTAGATCACTATGGCTGAGACACTAGAGCAGGAACATTTGGAAAATTTTAGGACCAGGGGAAGTTGCGAATGATGTTCACAGGTGCCCTTGGAATCTCAATACTCAGAATCACTAGTGAAATTAAGTTACCTTAGCAACGGTATTTGTCTTGTCAGAAATACCACAAGTGGATGCCTTTAACAAATAGAAGTTTGTTCTCTCACAATTTAAGAGGCTAGAAGTCTGAATTCAGGGTGCCAGCAGCAGGGGAAGGCTTTCTCTTTTTGTCAGCTCTGAGGGAAGGTCCTTGTCATCAATCTTCCCCTGGTCTAAGAGCATCCCATCACAGGGACTTGGGGTCCAAAGTACATGGCCTGCTCCCAGCTCTTCTTTCTTGGTGGTTTGAGGTCCCTCTCCTAATCCTGTAGATTGAGTCCAGCCTCATTAATATAACCACCTCTAATCCTGCCTCATTAATATTGTAGAGGTTAGAATTTACAACACAGGATAATCACATCAGATCACAAAATGGTGGACAACCACACAATACTGGAAATCATGGCCTAGCCAAGTTGATACACATTTTGGGGGGACATAATTCTATCCATAACAGCATTGGTAAACTATTGCCAAAGAATAAATGTGTGTGTGTGTGTGTGTGTGTGTGTGTGTGTGTGTGTGTGAGGAAACCCTGGTGGCGTAGTGGTTAAGTGCTACAAGCTGCTAACCAAAGGGTCAGCAGTTCAAATCTGCCAGGCACTCCTTGGAAACTCGATGGGCCAGTTCTACTCTGTCCTATAGGGCCACTATGAGTTGGAATTGACTCGACGGCACTGGGTTTGGTTTGGTTTTGGGGTGTGTGTGTGTGTGTGTATGTGTGTGTGTGTATGTGTGAAATGGGAGCAAGAGGAAGCAGAAAGAAGAAAGAAATAGGATTTTTGGATAAAACAATGAACATATAACAAATTTCTTGACATATACTTATTTATCATATTTATACATACCCCTACTTTGATATGTGGGGCAGTGGTGGTTCGGTGGTAGAATTCTCACTTTCCATGTGGAGACCTGGGTTTAATTCCAGGCCAATGCACCTCCTGCTCAGCTACCACTCATCTGTCAGTGGCGGAACTTCAAGACTCAAATGGACTTGGAAGAAAGGTCTGATGATCTCCTGAAAATCAGCCAATGAAAACCCTACAGGTCTGTCAACGAGTAAGAACACATACTCTGTGAACAATAAAAGCAAAGAGATTCTTTGAAGTTTCAAGACAGTTCCAACTAAGGACACGTCTAATCTCACAAAGTAAAACTAAACTCCAAAATGGTGGAGTTACAGAGGCATTTTTATGAGGTAAAATGCAACGTTCTGACTGGAAGTTGCAAGATTAGGTAAGCAGGAGGTGGGACAACTTGAAGGGGGTGGAGGGCTTTACAGTGATTGGTTGGAAACACAAATATGGGCAATTTGGATTGGTTAGTTTAAATACACGACTAAGGGGGATTTTACAGCGTGGTCTGAGTGGATTCCTAATAAGGGTCTTGTGTCAAGACGCTACCTTAGGAACATTCTTCAGTTTAACCACAGAGAAAAAACATTATTACGTACTTAAGTCCATCTAAGGGTTTGAAGGTTGCAGGGGAAATAAGCAAAAGCTGAGATGGAGTCAGGGCTCAAATTGGGCCGATAATTCTGACATGAGACTAGCGCCTCAATTTTGGAACTCTCATACAGATTACAACGGTCTCATCTGCAATCCGTATTTAGGATGGCTCTGGACTGGGCAGTGTTTTTTTCTCGTGCATGGGGTAACCAGGAGTCAGGGGCAGATTCAACAACAGCTAACAACAACCTGTTCAGGAATGAAGTTAAAAAAAATAAGGTGACTTAAATGGAGACATATACGATAATGAGAAGGCATATATTTTAAATGGGAGAAAAGAATTTTGCATGAGTTTTTTTCTGTATCATTTTATTAATAGTTTTGAACTGGTAGGAACAATTGAGTGCCAGAATTGACTCAACAGCAATGGGTTTGGTTTTTTGGTTTATATTCTTCTACCTACAGGTGTCTGACTATTATGCATCAGTTTTGAGAACAAATTCTGCAACCTCATCTAGCTTAAGTTAAGAAATAGGTTTTACTGGGCAAAGGGAAAACCTATAAGACCAGGTCACAAGGGAAGAGAAGACATGGGTTCCCTACCTTCCATAACCCACAGACAAGCCAGGGTGCTCTGTAGGACATGTAGAATGTGTCTGCTTTCCAACAGAGGAACAACATCCCTCCTCTTATTCTAGCTTTTTTATAAGGCAAGTATGAGAAAGCTACCTTATCAGTGGGAAAATGCCCAGGCAGCTTGGTTCAGGCTGCCTGGATTTGGGGGCCAACTGTTTACAGGAATTGCTGGGAAAGCCACCGGCCTAGCACCTAAAGACCTTGGCATCCATGGGATGCTACAGTCCTCCTTTGGACGGGGGAAGGGACTACCAGTCCCATGGGAAGCTAAGCTTAGGTGCAGCTTCTTCCATTGGAAGAGGAAGGCCTTTGGTCCCTGCTAGCTCTTTGTCCAGGTAACCAGAGTGAGCTTCCAGGGCCATTTTCGAACTATCTCATTCATCAGACTACATCTACTGAAGCATCTAGAGCCTAGAAGCCTAAAACTTGCTATGTAACCTTAGCAGAGTCACTTCACCTCTGTAACTCTAATTAGAGGGGCTTGTTAGGGAATCAAATATGGCTGACCAATAGCCAAAAACTAAAATGGGAGACCAGCAATATTTTTCAGCACTCTCCTTTTAGAATTAAGAAGTAAATTATAGCCAAACAAGCAAATGTTGGTAATTGTTTAAAATGTAACTTCCAAAACACCTCCTAGGAGCCAACATAAATTCAGTTAATTATTTCCAACTTCCTAGTCCTAGGCTCCAATATAATGAAAATTTGATGCTTAGAATAGAGAACTGGAGCATTTCAATACCCTCAATCATTAAAAAAGAGGAACGCGGGTAGGCCAACACACATGAGAAAAAAAAAAAAAATAGGGTGGCTGTGGCAGCCCCCTTCTTCCTTGCTAATACAGCCCTAATTTTTATTAACCTTCATGGGATTAGGAGAGTCCTTCACAGCCCAAGGAGTAAATCTTTATTGTTCTTAGCCAATCATGGTGATTCTAATGGTTTATGCACAGGCTTATGATACGATTCTGACACGAGAGAAGTTCTGTGGGGACTCCTGGGACAGGGTCTCCTTGCTCTTGAAAGTGGATGAATGCAGAGAATTATTTGGCCTTTAGACTTGCTGTGTGAAGAGGTGGTGCCTGGGGTTGTGGTGTTTTTTTGCAACTCAGGAAATTGCTGAGAATGAAGCCAGCTTTCTGAGGATGTCACAATAGAAAGATACAAATAACTTGGATTCTCAGTGACATCAATGAACTCTGGAAACCCTGACACTGCTCAAATCTGAGCTCATGTTATGTAAAATAATAACTTTCTTTTTTTTTTTTAAATCAATCGAGTCATGGTTTCTCTTACTTGCAGCCAAATACATTCCTAACTGATGTACTGGCTAAAGTTTACTTTTTAACTAGAAAATGTTAATTAAAATACTTCATTTTGTTACATAAAGGTTTTATGGTGGTAAGTATGAAAGAATCTTTTTTTTAAATTAAAAAAGTAAGATGTAAATTACTAGGATATCTTTTTAAAAATCTAGTTCTTTGTATAGTGCCATTCTTTCTGCAATTATTTTTAAACACTTCCTTTTGCAGTCTACTGCCCAATTCATTTTAGTGAGTAACAGAAAAAAAAAAAAAAAAACACTGATTATCTTGGAGAATTTTGCTATATCCAACTAGGTTGTGCTGCGGTAGAATTATGTTCAACGATGCATGTTCAGAATTTCCTGTGGTATTCCACATGCCAACAGAAAACATAGTAGCCAGCTGTGGATTGAATTGTGTCTCCCAAAACATATATTGAAGTCCTGGGCCCTGTACCACGGGATGTGATCCTGTTTAGAACATAGAGTTTTTCTTTTGATATGTTGAGGGCATACCAGAGTTATGTGGGTCTAAAACATAATCGTTTCTGAGTTATAAAAAGAGAAGAATAGACACAGAGACACACACAGGAGGAAGATGGGCACCAAGGAATGCCAAGGAACTCCTGGGACTACAGGCAAGGAAGAACTTTCCCCTAGAACTATGCCCTCAATTTGGACTTACAGCCTCCTGAACTGTGAGAAAACAGATTTCTGTTATTTAAAGCCACCCACATATGGTATGTTTTGTTACAGTGGCACTAGGTAACTAAAATACAAGCTCATGGCCAAATGGTTCATGAAAGCCCAAATTCACTGAGAGGAAGTTCAAATTGAAGACAACCTGTGTTGGAGTCCATTCATTTTCTAGTATAGAGGCGGCCTCAAGAACACAGGTATAAGACAAAGAAGATGCAGAAGATAACACCAAAATTGTAGTTCTCTTGCAACTAAGAAAATACAAGCATGCACAACAGCAGGAGCTGAGGGATTTAAAACAGCTGTGGCTAGAGTTAAGCAACTGCTTGGAGTCCTTAGAAAGGGGAATGTGGAAATAGCGAAGGTCCCTGTTTGATTAAAGGGAAAGCTGAAGTTAAAGGAGGCCCATGTCCCACTTCCAGTTTGGTCTTCTAAGAAGAGCCCACCTCACCAGGGAAAGTGCAAAAGAGCAGAAATGGCGAAGTGGCATAGGTAAGCAGAGGGCCTGAGGGAAGATTCCAATTTCCCGGGGCCTGCACATTTCTCTGTCCAACTGGAGAAATGCAGAAGTTTGAGTGGACAAGAGGGACCTGGGGTTGTAATAAGGAAGGAGTGCAGTACACAGGCAAAAGATGTTGGTGCACACTCAAAGGCTAGATGGGCCCAGTTGCATCAGATTAAAGGCCAGGTGGGCCCCAGAGGGTGGTAAACGTACCAGTGGCCCCTTCTCCTGTGAATGGGTTAAAAAAAAATTAGATGTCTGCTAATAGCTCATTAGCCAGGGCTGTCTCACCCTTGTAGCTGAGCACATTACTACCCAGAACAAATTCAGAAGAGGAGGAAAATGGATATTGGAGAATACCCTTCACTATGATATTAACACACTCTTCCCCTGTGCCAGATGCTTCCAAAGCAAAGAGAAGGAGCAGGAAAGGTGAAGAATCTTGAAAGATTATTTTTCCCAAATATAGCTCAGCTTTAAATAGGACAGTGACTGAAAATCACAGTTGAATTGTGCTGGGGAAAAGAAATCACTGGTTGGGATAATGATAATAGAATAAGATAGGCTTAGTTGTCTGCTTTAAATAGACCAGGACTGTCCGAGAGGGGCAGCCATTAGCTACATGTGGCCATTGAGCACTTGAAATGTGGCTGTGCAACTGAAGAACCAAATTTTTAATTGTATTTAATTTTAACTAAGATTAAAATTCAAAAACTGATACTTAATTTAGTTATTGGAAACCTTTGAAGTATGCTTGGAATTCCTTGGATATGTGAGTCTACGTTTTCAAGTGTAAATTTTATAAATCTTCGAACAGATCAAATATTCCTGATGACAATATGTAACAGCTGAATTGAGATATGATGTAAGCATAAAATATACACCAGGTTTTAAAAACTTAGTATGAAAAAAAGAATGTGAAATATCTCATTAATAAATTTTATATTGATCATATATTAAAGTGATAACAGTATTTTGGATATATTAGGTTCAATGTAATATGTTCTTAAAATTATTGTTTTTTTTTAATTCTTTTTATTTTATTTTTTCTAACTAGCAAATTTTAAATATTATAGGTGGCTCACATTGTTTTTCTTTGAACAGCATCGAGATGGACATGACTCAAAAGCAAAGTTGAACTTATAAAAAAAAAGAAAAGAAAGTCACTCTTGTGGCAATATCTGAATTATAGCTATAAATTCTATGAGTGTATTAAGCATTTACCATGCCCTGGTGGTGCAGTGGTTAAGAGCTTGGCTGCTAACCAAAAGGTCTGCAGTTCGAATCCATCAGCCGCTCCTTGTACCCTACGGGGCAGTTCTACTCTATCTTATAGGTTCTCTATGAGTTGGAATCAGCTCGATGGCAATGGTTCGGTTTGTTTTTTGGTACATTCCAGGTACTGTTCTAGACACTAGGAATATTGAAACAATAAGGTGCAAACTCCTCTCCGTAGTTACAAATTTTTAGTGAGAAACAGACAAATTCACCATGGTGGAGGAGCTGATTCTCAGCTTCATATGACCTGGAATTTGATCTTGTTTGTTCCTTAGGAAAAAGCATCCTGGAACACTGACTGACAGCTACCATGCTCATGAGAGACTGGATAAACCACAATGCCACTGTTTATTTGTTTATAATGAGATCTGTAATAATAAGTTACTGTTATCGAGCACCTCTGTACCAGGCATTCTACATGCGTTATATCACTAAGTTCTCACAACAACCTTTTGAGATGGGACTATTATCATCCCCATTTTGCACATAGTCCACTCGTACCCATTGCCGTGGAGTTGATTCCGACTCATAGTGACCCTATAGGACAGAGTAGTATTACCCCATAGAGTTTCCAAGGGGCGGCTGGTGGGTTAGTACTGCTGACCTTTTGATTAGCAGTCAAACTCTCAACCAGCGCACCACCAGGGCTCCGTATAGTCCACAGTAGGGTCAAAATATAACACTGCATAATGGGACAATTGAATTTGGGGGAACATGGAGCCTCTTCCCCTAGATACTGCCAGGTTCTGCCTCTGTGATTATGTTTTTCTTTTTAACTGTTTCTGGAAGAACAACGTCTTTTCCATTGATACATTCCTTCTTCCGACTGCAGATTATCTGCAGTTAAGTTCTTGCTCTTTCTGTTTGTGGCCTAGAAAAATATTTTGCTTTTATTCTGGCCATGGTTTACTGTACTCCTCCAGTGGGTGTTGGCTGATTAGTCAAAGTAGCAGACTGAATGGCCACATTCCATCTTCCCATCCCTTCTCATATCTAATCTACTGCTTCAAGTCCTGAGAATTCTCCACCACCACCACCACCATGCATATCCCAATACCTCAGAGAGTTGATTTAGACTCATAGTGACCGCATGTGACAGAGTACGACTGCCCCATAGGGCTTTCTAGGCTGTAATCTTTACAAGAGCTGATTGCCTGATCTTTCTCCCATGGAACCGTTGAGTGGGTTCAAACCTCTGAATTTCAGTTAGCAGCTGAGCTCTTAATCATTGCACCACTAGCGCTAGCCTGGATTAAAACAATAGAATTTCACCTTCTTGGCCTCTCCCCCCTAGAACCTTTTTGTTTCTTGTCCAGCCTCCACATGCTACCATGCAAAAGAGCTCCAATCTTGACATACTCCTTAGTGGGCTTCCTTTAGACTTCAGAATAAAGCCCAAGCTCCTTATCATGGCATTCTAGGCTGCTCATGCTCTGCCCACACCCTCAGCTCCAATTCTCCTCCCATCACGGATCCTATGTCCTTCAGCCCCTCTCCCTTTGCTTTTCATAGTCTCACCACCTAGAATGTCTTGTCATCATCCCCCCTTCCCCCCACATGTCAAAACCTGTGCCCCTTCCTTTGAAGCCTGTCTCGTATAAGGCTATATGGTCTCTTTGACTGATCTCCTTCCACCCCTGTCAGCATTATTTTTCACTTCTCACTCTTTTCCTCTCTAGTGTAGCCTAAGTTATGTTTAGCTCTGTGGTGGTGGAAGAACCATGGGCTCTGGAGTCCCACTGCCTGAGGGTGCCCCCAGGACCCTAGCTGCCTATTTTAAAGGCAAAATATCTTTATACCACTATTCTGTCATAATTTGGTTGCAGTCTGTTTCCCCTTTTGACTGTGCCCCACCCCAGCCCTGATCACCACTTTCTTCTCAAGCCCAAGCCCATTGCCATTGAGTCTATTCTGACTCATAGTGACAGTATAAGACAGAGTAGAACTGCCCCATAGGGTTTCCAGGGAACGGCAGAGTTGGACTGTTGACCTTTTGGTTAGCAGCTGAACTCTTAACCCCTGTGCCACCAGGGCTCCATGGTCTCCTCAGGCTCTAGCAAAGTTCATGGCATCAAAAGCACCCAGTAACTCTTTCCTGAAGGAGTCAGACAGTGAATTAATTACTACGAATAGCTTTCCTGTTGGAGCCCTGGTGGTGTAGTGGTTAAGAGCTTGGCTGCTAACCAAAAAGTCGGCAGTTCAAATCTACCACCTGCTTCTTGGAAACCCAATGGGGCAGTTCAGCTCTGCCCTATAGGGTCACTATGAGTTGGAACCGACTACACGGCACCTAACAACAATAACAACAACAGCTTTTCTTCCAAACAATATGATCTTGGGAAAGATACATAACTTGGCTGTGACTTCGTTTACTCACTTATAAATTGGGACAATAACACCTACTTCTAACGCTTACTGAGGTAATGTATTTTAAAAAATAAAAAACTAAAAATGAATCAGAGGGAAGATCCCTGTTACTTGACATGGGTAAGGAACAAGTCACATAATAAGGATAATATAATAGGTAGAATTTTTTCAATAGCTGTCACATACTAAGTGCTTATTATCCCATTAACTCCTTACAACTCTTGAGGATTAAATTGAGTTTTATCCTACAGGTGACAACACTGAGACTCCAGGAAAGGAATGTCCATGTGTTGGAGCTGGGATTGAGAACAAACCTTGCAGGCTAAGCTTCAGCATGCCTGTGCCCTTCTCGGGTGAGAGCTGGTAGCTGGTTCCGGGAGGTGTGAAGGGGAAGACCTGGTTTAGGCTGTCCTCATTTAACATCTATTCTTAATAACCAGAGGATGAAACCAAAGCAGATGCTCAAAAGAGCTTGTACAGAACAGGAGTGGAAGATGGAATTCAGTTTGGGGAAGTACAAACCAAGGTAGCCACAGGGAGCTAAAGCACAAGGAAGATAGAGAGGTCAGGAGAGAAAAAAAAGGAGAGCTGGAGGGTGAAAAGCAGCTGATGGGGGCGATGGGCAGTCAGCAAGATACTGTTCTGTAATGTGATGAGGCACGGAGAGGCGAAGGCTATTCTGGGCAACGCTGACTGGAGCTGCTGAAGTACAGAGAGGTCCTAGATTCCCTTTCATGTTCACAGAGGTAAATCCATATTAGAGGCTAAGGACACACTCGGACACACACACAAAAACACCCCTTGATACTGAGCCCCAGGACACCTGATGAAATCTTTTTTAACTCTCTGTTTTCCAATAGTTGCCTATACATCTCCTAAAGTTTCTAAGAGAAATTGTGGGGATGTTGCATCGGTAGAATATAGGGTATAGATAAGAGTGGAAAGGGAGACAGTGAGAAAGGAACTGAAACAAGCAGCACTAACACACTGAATGAGCTCTGGTGGTGCAATGGTTAAGTGCTTGCTGCGAATTGAAAGGTTGGCAGTTTCAAATCCACCCAGCCGCTCCATGAGAGAAAGGCCTGCTGATCTGCTCCTGTAAAGATTGTTGTTGACGTTGTTAGGTACCATCGAGTTGGTTCCGATGCATAGCAGCTCTATGTACAACAGAACGAAACACTGCCTGTTCCTGCACTATCTTCACAATTGTTGCTATGTTTGAGCCCATTGTTGCAGCCACTGCGTCAATCCACCTTGTTGAGAATCTTCCTCTTTTTCACTGGCCCTCTACTTTACCAAGCATGATGTCCTTCTCCAGGGACTGGTCCCTTCTCATAACATGTCCAAAGTATGTGAGACAATATCTCACCATCCTTGCTTCTAAGGAGCATTCCGGCTGTACTTCTTCCAAGACAGATTTGTTTGTTCTTCTGGCAGCCTGTGGTATATTCAATTTTTTTCACCAACACCATAATTCAAAGACATCGATTCTTCTTGGGTCTTCCTTATTCATCATCCAGCTTTCCCATGCATATGAGGCAATTGAAAATACCATGGCTTGAGTCAGGTGCTTGAGTCAAGGCGACATCTTTGTTTTCGAACACTTTAAAGAGGTCTTTTGCAGCAAATTTGCCCAGTGCAATATGTCATTTGATTTTTTTCACTGCTCCTTCCATGGGTGTTAATTGTGGATCCAAGTAAAATGAAATACTTGACAATTTCAATCTTTTCTCCATTTGTCATGATGTTGCTTATTGGTCCAGTTTTGAAGGTTTTCGTTTTCTTTATGCTGAGATGTAATCCATACTGAAGGCTGTAGTCTTTGATGTTCATCAGTAAGTACTTCAAGTCCTCTCTACTTTCAGCAAGCAAGGTTATGTTATCTGCATATCATGGGTTGTTAATAAGTCTTCCTCTAAACTTGCTGCCACATTCTCCTTCATATAGTCTAGCTTCTCAGATTATTTACTCGGCATACAGATTGAATTAGTGTGGTGAAAGGATATACCTCTGTGATGGTTAAAGCTGTGTGTAAACTTTGCTGGGTCATGATTCTCAGTGGTTTGGCAGTTATCATGTAGTTTGGCAGCTATGTAATAATGTAATCACCTCCATGATAAGATCTGTTACCAGCAGCCAATCATTTGAAAGGGAGTTTCTTTGGGGTTGTGGCCTGCATCCAATATAGGTGAACTTTCTGGCAAAGCTAGTTGG
Source organism: Loxodonta africana (assembly GCF_030014295.1). Taxonomy (NCBI): domain Eukaryota; kingdom Metazoa; phylum Chordata; class Mammalia; order Proboscidea; family Elephantidae; genus Loxodonta; species Loxodonta africana. The sequence continues at coordinate 44,573,070 of NC_087355.1, read as the reverse complement.
ATCTGGCTACCTCTGGATCCTGCAGCTGGCTCCTGTTCATTTGACCCCCGGTTTTTGGGACTTAAGCTAGCAGCTTACCTGCCGATCTTAGGGTTCATCAGACTCTGCAGACTATGAGCACGAAACCTGCTGTCTGACCTGCCGATCTCGATTTTCCCAGCCCCTACACCTACGGGAGTCAAGAGAAACCTCCAGCTTGACCCACAGACTTGGAACTTTCCAGCCTCTACAAAATGAGCCATTTCCTTGATATAAATCTCTCTCTATATATATTTACACATTTTACTGGTTTTGCTTCTCTAGAGAACCCAGCCTAAGACAACCCCTGATGCACATCTTTCCTAATTTTAAACCACGCAGTATCCCCTTGTTCTGTTTGAACGACTGCCTCTTGGTCTATGTACAGGTTCCACAAAAGCATAATTAAGTGCTCTGGAATTCCCATTCTTTGCAATATTATCCATAATTTGTTATGATCTACACAGTCGAATGCATTTGCATAGTCAATAAACACAGGTAAGCATCTTTCTGGTATTCTCTGCTTTCAGCCAAGATTCTTCTGAGATCAGGAATGATATCCTTTGTTCCACATCCTCTTCTGAATCCAGCTTGTGTTTTTGGCAGTTCCCTGTCAATGTACTGCTACAACTGTTTTTGAATTATCTTCAGCAAAATTTTACTTGTGTATGATATTGTTCAATAATTTTCACATTCTGATGGATCGTCTTTCTTTGGAATGGGTACTAGGTCTCTTCCAGTCGGTTGGCCAGGTAGCTGTCCTCCAAATTTCTTGGCATAGACCAGTGAGTGCCAGTTGCATCTGTCTGTTGAAACATCTCAATTGGTATTCCATCAGTTCCTGGAGCCTGGTTTTTCGCCAATGATTTCGGTGCAGCTTGAACCTTTCCTTCAGTGCCATCAGTTCCTGATCATATGCTACCTCCTGAAATAGTTGAATGTTGGCCAATTCTTTTTGGTACAGTGACTCTGTATTCCTTCTATCTTCTTTAGATGCTTCCTGCATCTTTCAATATTTTGCCCATAGAATCCTTCAATATTGCAACTTCAGGCTTGAATTTTTTTTTTTTTCAGTTCTTTCAGCTTGAGAAATGCTGAGCATCTTCTTCCCTTTTGGTTTTCTAACTCCGAGTCTCTGTACATTTCATTATAATACTTTACTTTGTCTTCTTGAGCCACTGTTTGAAATCTTCTGTTCAGCTCTTTTATTTCATCATTTCTTCCTTTTGCTTTAGCTACTTGATGTTCAAGAGCAAGTTTCAGAGTCCTTCTAACAACCATTTAGGTCTTTTCTTTGCTTCCTGCCTTTGTAATGCTTTATTCATGTATGATGTCCTTGATGTCATTCCACAACTCATCTGATCTCTGGTCATTGGTGTTCAATGCATTTATTCTTGAGATGGTCTCCGAATTCAGGTGGGATATACTCAAGGTCATACATTGGCTCTTGTGGACTCATTTTAATTTTCTTCAGCTTCAACTTGAACTTGCATATGAGCAATTGATGGACTTTACTGCAGTTGGCCCCTGGCCTTGTTCTGACTGATGATCTTGAGATTTTCCCTTCATTTGTTTCCACAGATGTAGTCAATTTGATTCTTGTGTATTCCATCCAGTGAGATCCCCATTTATACTGTAGAGTCTCCATTTATGTTGTTGTAAAAAGGTATTTGCACTGAACAAGTTGTTGCTCTTACAAAATTCTATCATGCAATCTCTGGCATTGTTTCTGTTACCAAGGCCATAGTTTCTAATTACTGATCCTTCTTCTTTGTTTCTAGATTTTGCATTCCAACGTAATTAACAATGCAACTTGACTGCATGTTTGATCAATTTCAGACCCCAGAAGTTGGTAAAAAGACTTGGTAACACTATTCAAATAGGACTTAGCTCTCTCTCTCAGAATACACATCATGGCTGTGAGGGGGAAATCTCTGGGAGTTTCTTTTTCCCCCTTTATTTGGGGACTTACAGAGAAAGACATATCTGGGCACTCTCAGCTGGCTAATTCCCAGGAATAGAAAGGGGCCTCTCTTCTACCTGAAAGGGTTGTCTGGGGTCATCCAGTCCAGCCTCTCAAAGGCTTGAGTGCTGACATTTCTTGCCTGAGTCCCTTGCCTAGGCAAGTGATAAGCAAGTCCACCAAGACTCCCAAGACCCCTTAGCCAGGGCTCTTCCACTACAAAGTCCTGGGTGAGTGGGGACCATCCAGGAAATTGGGGGAGAGAAACTAGCAAGGAGAGTCTCTCCTTTTCAAACCAAAAGAGGTAAAAATCAGAGAAAGGCAAGTTGTATGACATTACATTTTATCTGCAGGACTAACTCAGCAAAATTATGAAGAACAGGGCCAAATGGATATTTCTCCTAGATCATAAACTTAAATTTGCTCTTCTTGTATTTTATTTATTCAATTAATAAAATATTTACACTCTCTGTTTTGCCTTTAAAATAAACAGATAAATTTCCTCATAAAATGTCCTAAATGACTGTTTTTTGATTGAATATGACACTCCGTGATGATTTTGTGCACATTTGGTTGCCAATAGTTTGACAAAGGAGCCCTGGTGATGCAAACGGTTAAGCTCTTGGCTGTTAACAGAAAGATTGGCAGTTCAAACCCACACACTTGCTCTTTGGGAGAAAGACCTGGCGTTATGCCAAGAAAATATTACAGCCAAGAAAACCCTATGGGACTGTTCTACTCTGTCACAGGGGATCATTATGAGTTGGAATCAATTTGCTGGCACCTAACAGCAATAGTTTGACAACCCTAGTAAAAATGGTTATTGATAAGGCTTATAATGGTTGCCATTGTTAGCTGCCATCAAGTTGGCTCTGATTCATGGTGACTCCAGTGCAATAGAATGAAATGTTGCCTAGTCCTGGACCATCTTTGTGATCGTTGGTATACTCAAGTCCATTTTTTGGCCACTGTGTATCTTGAGTGCCTTCCAACCTAGGGGGCTCACCTTCTATTACTGTATCGGACAATATTTTGCTGTAATCAATAGGGTTTTCATTGGCTAAATTTCAAAAGTAGATCATCAGGCCTTTCTTCCTAGTCTGTCTTAGTCTGGAAGCTCTGCTGAAACCTATCCATGATGGGTGACCTACTGGTATTTGAAATACTGGTGGCATAACTTCCAGTATCACAGTAACATGCAAGCCATCACAGGATGACAAACAGACAGATAGGTGGTAGATTATAATAGTATCTCTCTTGTAAGGACACTTTAACCTAGAGAGTCCTCAAAAAAAAAGCAAAAAACTCCCATAACAGTATTTAGGAGATTGACAAGTAATTAGATATAGAGAATGAAGGGAGAGTCCCTCACTCCCTTGCATTTGTTCAGCAGGTCTGCTTGAGAAGCTGACCTTGTACATTCTTCTTTGAAAAGTTTGCTTTGCTTTGTTTTATCTGATAAAGATGCTGAAGTGTTTTTGCCCATTTCCAAAGAAGGCAGAGTTGCTGCTTCTGAGACACAGTGGTAGGAGTATCTAGCTCCCTCACATAGCCAATAAGGATGGCTCTCTCTGGTGTAGTGCCTACCCTTTTTAACTGTGTAATCCCGAGCAAATCGCACAACTTCTCTGGATATCGGTTTCCCTATTTAAGCAATGGGAATATTAACAGCTGCCCTACCCATCTCGTTAGGTTGCTGTGGGGATGAAATGGAATAATGTACAGGAATAAGGCAACATGCCATACCTGTGCATGGGAAATTACTATGCTCTTACTGCTGCCTGCCTTTAACTGGAGCCATTCTGGAAAATTTTATTTCCCCAGGTGAAAATGTCTTTGTTTCAAATTTAAAATGGTTAAATTCCATCAAGGACTACAGTGTAAATCCATTGATCTTCCCGCTCTCACTGACAATGGAACAGTATCTCTTGGAGACAAGTCTAAATTTTATCTGTTTACTCACTAGTAGTGTCAATGAAGAAAATTTCATACTCTTTCAGGGGTGAAAGAGAAGAGTTTTATTGAGGAATAATACAGCTCAAGCTGGGCAGCACAAAGTAAAAAATACAAAGCACTCCGATGTTGACAAAGGAATGCAGAGTTTTTATATAAGAAGCCTAGCGTTACCGCAATCAAAAACAGAACTTCCTCATATCAGTTAATCTGTTTTCAAATGCATTCTTCCTGAGGCAAGCATCCCCTCCCCCGCCCAACCATCGCACAATCTCCACACACTTCCTGGAATCATAGTCAAGCAAATATACCACATTTGTTTGCAAAACAACACTTGTTTACCCAAAAGCAATGCCTATACTTTACAAGCAGCAACAGGGGTTAAAACGAAATGGAGTCTGATCCAGACCTGTGCCGGTCATTTAGTTATGCCAAACATCTCAGTTTTACGGTGCTTTGGGATTTGGAAATCATTGCCCAAAAAAGTCTTTTTTCTTCACAAATCTGCATAGGTATTCTGCACACACAGAGCTGGCCAGGGTGGGGCTCAAGCTCTCTTCATTAGAATGTCAGGAACAAGCACTTGCTTGTGGTTGAAGAATATTTCAGGAGAGATGCAGGGACTTGAGGGAATGGAGCCAAGTGGGCTTCACTATACTGACCAGTCTGTTCTTGTCATAAATACCGAGGTCATAAAATTATGTGATCTAAACTCTTCATTGTAAGGTGAGGAAATTATGACTCAAAATAGGTTAAATAACATTCTAAGTAGTTATTTTTGACAAACTTGGTTTTTGTGACTTCCAGGCCAATACTTTTCCAGTTTATCATTAATAATCACAACAGCAGCTGCTGTTTATTAAACAAGGACTACGTGCCAGACATTGTACCATTTACATATATTCACTCATTTAATTCTTAGAAAAAAACAGTGAGGCAGATATTATTCCTATTTTACAGATGAGGAAAGTAAAGCTCAGAAATACTACTTGCCCAAGGTCAGGATTCTGATATTTATACCAGTCTGCAGCATAAAGACCAAGAAGAGGTGTGTGTTGTGGTTGTCGCTACTGGTCAGTGATGTGAGAAACCACCGGTGGCGACTGACGCAGGCAGCCGCTGGATGGCAGCTGGGCAGAGCTAAGCTGCTGTTTTCTCTCACTGATGGCCCCAGTGCGACTACACCGATCTGAGGATGTCTCGGCATCATTACAGGGGTTGATGGACCACGCCCCTGGACACACCCTGAACATGCCTTGAAGAAGAGCCCACCCCTTCCCTGCTTCCTTCCCCTATATAAACCCCTGCGCCTGCCGATGGAGGAGCCGTCTTGGCGACGCAGGTCTTGGTGTTCTCCTCTGCTTGGCCAACCAAATAAAGTTTTCTTCTTTTACTTTCACCCGACTCATTTCTCAGTGTCATGCTGAGTGAAACCTGGAGAGACGGTAACACTTAAGTACAATATTGTAGCTACACTTTTTTTTTTTTAATTTAGAGATGAGAAATCACTCTTTACCCTAAATATCAAAGGGTCCCAGAAAGTATGCTCTGAATTGAACTGTCACACAAAACTCACCCTGGAGTGCAGCCTGACTTTATATCGACAGGGGTTAACTGGAAATGAGGATGTGCATCTTCAGCTTCCACCTGGCAAGCTTCTAGAACTTAGCATGGAGATGAGAGAAATATGCAGGCTTTGGGCCAAGCATCAAGGCCAACTATTTTTGTGTGATAGAAATGTTAAAAGCATTTTTCAGTCTTAGTGTTGCTTTTAAAATAATTAAACCCATCTTTGCTTCTCTTGCTCTGTGGTTTCATTTAAAGACCCTGTGCTCAGGCTCTTTCTCTTGCTTTTTGGGTGTTAGGATGAGAAAGTCACTGGGCCAACCATCATCAGGTACCAGAATAAATTTGCCTGCTCTTTAATCTCAACATCGCATTTTGCTGACTTTGTTAAAAAGCACAATTCCTCTATTAAGTACAGAGCTTGAATGTTTAAAACCCTGAACATGTTTTTAATTGTAACTCAAAAGATCAAAGAACCTTTTTCAGAAAGAAATTTTATACTCCCTAAAAAACTTCACATTAAACAATGCTATGAACAAATGTTCTAAAAGCACCAGAATAGTTCCTGAAATTTCTCAAGTACAAAATAAAAGCATGATAGGTATTATGCATTGAATTGTGTTCCCTCAAAATATGTGTTGAAATCCTAATCCCTGTACTTACAAATGGAGCCCTGATGGCCCAGTAGTTAAGAGCTCAGCTGCTAATCAACAGGCTGGCAGTCTGAATCCACCAGCCACTCCCTGGAAACCCTATGGCGCAGTTCTACACTGTCTTATATTGCTATAAGTCGGAATTCGCTGGATGGCAATGGGTTTAACCCTATTTGGAAACAGGAACTTTCTTTTGTTATATTAATAAGGTCATACCAGAGTTGGGTGGGTCCTAAACCTAATCACTCATGAGTTATAAAAAGAGCAAAATAGACACAGAGACATACACCAAGGGGGAAGACAGACACCAAAGAATGCAAGAAATTCCAAGGAATGTGAAGGAACACTGAGAAATTCCCAGGGCTACTGATAAGGAAGACTCTTCCTTAGAGTTGATGCCCTGATTTGGACTTCTAGCCTCCAAAATGTAAGACAATAAATTTCTGTTCTTTAAAGTTACCCACCTGTGGTATCATTTGTTATGGCAGTACTAGGTAAGTAAGACAATATGAAAAAAGAACAACAGTGTGGGGTTTACATTAACTTTACCCCAAGAATTTGGTCTTTGTCCTTGGTCCTGAGAGATAACCTCTAAAACCTTGGAATTTCCCCAGTAAATTTGTGTCTTTGATGAGGGCTCCAGACCACACCTAACCTAACAGGATATTCTAATGAGGTGACTCTTAGGTGAGGGCTGGCCAAGCCAGAAGGATACACAGGGTGATATCAACCTTGGGATCATCTCGTGATATTGACCATCCTCAAGAGAGAGGTGCTGGAGTTCAAATTACCTAATGAGACCCCAATAAAGGCTCTGAGCAAGGAAGCTCCATGGGCTTCCTGGTTGGAGAGAGACATCTATGCATATGGGAGGGTTGCACCCTGCTTTTTGGGACATGGAAGATTAGCACTGGAAACCCTCCCAGACCTCATCCTATGTGTCTCCTCATTTGTGTCCTCTTTGCTATAATAAAAGTATAATCATAAGTTTAGCATTTTCCTCAGTTCTATGAGTTGTTCTAGTGAATTATTGAACCCAAGGTGGTAGTGGGAGTCAGCAGGTCAGAAGTGAGGGACCCTGGGGAAGCTTTTGGTTATGGCTGCCATCCTATAGGGGTAGAGGGGACCCCTGAATTTATAGCCAGCAAGTCAGAAGTGAGGGTGTTGTGAAGACCCCCAAGGTTGTGGCTGATGTCTGATATATTAGGCAGACTTGGTATTCTGGAGGACTGTGTCCTATAACTTGTGAGGTCTGACCTAGCTCAGGGTGGTTAGGTCAGAGTTGGCACTTGTCCTACTATATTTTGATAGTAACAAAAGCGGTTCACCATTATTGAGCAGTACTTTGTTTAATCCCTGTAACAACCTTTGGTGATAGGTACTATGACGGACCCCACTACACTGATGAGAAAACTGAAGCTCAGAGAGAGAAGGTAACTCATCCACAGCCACAACAAGTAAGTAGTAGACACAGGATTCAAAGTGAGGTGATTGGGCTTCTAACTCTGGGCTCCTAATCACGCACTACACACTTAAATTTCTTTCCCATAGGCCATGTGCATTTTAAGTCATTGAGCGCTTCTTAATTTGTACTCCACAGCACCTGGCACAGTGCCTGGCATATAGCAAAAAAAAAAAAAAAAGAAACTGTTGAATGAATGAATGACAGTGAATAAGTGGTAGAAAAAGAGTAAATAGTGGTAGGTAGAGGGAAACACAGAATTGAGGGGGAATTTGTGTGTGTGTGTGTGCATGTGTGTGTGTATAGATTGAAGAAACTTAATCATGCTGGTTGGTTAAGCGCTTGGCTGCTAAATAAGAAGTCAATGGTTTGAACCCACACATCGTCTCTGAGGGAGAAAGACCTGGTGATCTGCTGTTGTAAAGATTACGGCCTAGAAAACCCTATAGGGCAGTTCTTCTCTGTCACATGGGAATGCTGTGAATCAGAATCAACTCAAGAGCACCCAACAACAACAAACAATCACGCATCTAGGCTAGAGAAAAGGAGCCAGTGAAAATGGAAAGACTGAGACATAGAAGAGAAAGAGCTTCATTCTGTGATGGCTTCCAGATTTCACACAAACAGATGGGATCAAGCTAGCATCTTGAATAATTTAAGTTAGCCCTTGAAGATCATTCGCAAGTTTTACGTTCAAATTTTCACTTAACCACTTAACCTTTTTTAAAGGATGTATCTTCTTGAGGTTTCCATTTAGAAACTGCTTAATATTTGTTGACTGAGTAAGTGAATGAAGTAAAAATCATATTAACCTAATCAACCTGTTTCTTCGCATTTGCAAGCTATTCTAAAGGTCAAGTTTGGGACATACTAGGATAGGAGTAGGCAGGCCACAGAATGTGAGAAAATGAAGAGGACTTCAAGAACAGATAGTCGAAAGCCCTTGTTGTACAAAGGAGGAAAATGTGAGGCCCAGAGAGGACAGATAAGTGACCTGGGACCACACAGTTCCTAAGTGACAGCAGAGACATAGCGGGGCCCTGAATCTTTGGCTCAAGATTGTCACCTTTTGTTCTGTTTGGCTTGGCACAGTGAGCAGTGCACAGATATGGAGTCATAGAATTGAGTGCAATCCTTAGCTTTGAAATGTATTGTGATGATTAAAAAATAGTGTGTGTCAAGAACCTCATGCATAATAGATACTCAATAGAAGGCTGTCTACTGTGACTCCACATTGAATTGCACCATAAAGATGTGTGTTTTTGTTCACCTGCATCAAGCCAACAATTACCCAGGCTAGTTCCATTTCAGAGCCCCTGGGCGGTGCAAACAGCTAACACACTCAGCTGTTAACCAAAGCATTGGAGGCTTAAGCCTACCAAGAGGCACCTCAGAAGAAAGGCCCGGCAATATGCTTCAGAAATATCAGCCACTCTGTGGCCCACAGCTCTGTTCTGACACACACACGGGGTGGCCATGAGTCAGAGTTGACTCTATGGCTACCGGTTTGGTAGTTTCATCCTATTCCATTCAGTCATGGAGGAACGTATCTTTGATGACTTGGAAAATAAGTTCAGCAGTCCTAGATTTCGTGAGCACAAACTGAAATAGTAAAGGTTTAATGCTTATTCTGGGAGCAGTGATACATATGATTTTGCTGACAAAATCCGTTATCTGAATCTGTATAATTCAGGCTCAGATCTTGGACGAGTGTTTCACCAAGTCTGAGGCCCATGCATTGAGGAACCCTGTCCTGGGCCTGGCAAACTCACCAAAGTAATAAATACTTCCAGGCTGCTCTCCCCCCACCCCCACCTGGAGGTAGGCTTCCAAGAGGTAGGCTGGCCAGCTTTGCATTATCCATTCTCCATTACAGGCCTTCTAAAATCTGCCCCCAGGAGGAAAGAGGCCTGAGAAGGGCTGCAAAAGAGGCATGGTGACCTTTGCCCATGACTGAGCCTGGCCAGGAGAAGTTGGGGCTTTGGTAACTTAAGAGGTTTAGTACACATTTTCAGAACCTTGGGGCCCAAACCTCCATGATCTATGGACCCTCTGTGTTCCCTTCTGCCCACACAGCCACTCGTTTGTTCCCTGTCCTCACTGAACTCCATTTCATCTGTGCCCAGGGCTCTGGAGCCTCACACAAAGCCACAGTGGTGCCCTTTTCTCTGTTGGCGCAGGACTTGCTCCAGGCCTCACTTCCCATCCTCTGCTTCAAACCTTCTCTTGTTCTTGACTTCCTAGTCTCCACCCTGTTGCTATCATTCCCATATTCTTCCTGTTTGACTTTAATCCAGCTTCTCCTGAGTGCAATGCCTTTGGATCAGTCCCCTCAGTACCACACTCGGAAGCCTAAGGGCAAGCGAAGTCCTGCTCTTGGGGCCAACCCAATGCCCAGGCCTAGGCCAGGCCAGGCCAAGAGCCCAGGCTTGGGGGAGCCAGGGGGTGTCTTAGTCAGGATTCTCTAGAGAAATGAAACCAGTAAGATATATATATAGAGAGAGAGATTTATTTTAAGGAATTGATTCATGTAATTGTGGGGGGCTGGCAAGTCCAAAACCGGGTGACTGTCGGGAGATTCCTGCAGTCTTGTGTTCCAACATCTGTAGGTCAGGTGACAGGAAGAGCAAAGAGTGAGGAAGTTCTGGCAAAATGTCTACTAATAGTGGAGAGGCACTTACAGTGTCAAGCGATTGACTATCAGCCAAAAGGTTGGTGGTTTGAACCCACTCAGAGGCTCCTCAAAAGACAGGCCTGTTGGCCTGCTTCTGAATGGTCACAGCCCTGAAAGCCCTATGGAGCAGTTCTACTCTGCACACTTGGGGTCGCCATGTGGAATTGACTCCATGGCAACTAAAAATAACATAGTGTGGAGGCAGAACACACTCTAGAGAAAATTCTCTTTTTGCTCTTAAGGCCTTCAACTGATTGGATGAAGCCCACCCACATTATGAAACCAAAAAAAACAAAAAACAAAAAAACCCAAATCCGTTGCCAGTGAGTCGATTCTGACTCACAGCGACCCTATAGGACAGTGTAGAACTGCCCCACAGGGTTTCCAAGGAGCACCTGGTGGATTCCAGCTGCCAGCTTTTGGTTAGCAGCTATAGCTCTTAACCACTAAGCCACCAGTGTTTCCACATTATGAGGGCGATCTGACCCATTTAAGGCCAACTGATTGGATCACATGAAACTACTTCATAACAGAGTCTACAAACAACTGGGCACCATAACCTAGCCAAGTTGATTTAAAAAATTAACCATCACAAAGGAGGTTCAAGTAATGTCTAAATTCTATTTCTACTGCAGACATTGTTAATGTCCTCAACCCAAGCCACCCCAGGAGCCCTTGGACAGTAAAGTTGCAGTGTCTGCATCTCTGAGCCTGAGCGCTTTTGTCCCGACTTTGCTCAGAAGTACCACAGCCCCCAGAGCAGCTGATGGGAGTTGGTGTATAAATACCCTAGGCCCCTCGCCCTTCAGGTGGTATAATTCTGAGGTGTGTTTTTCACACACCTTGGAAAGCTGGCTTAATAACTCATGCGTTATTGGCTGCCTTCCCTTCCTTGTTACTTCCCTACCAGTGGTTCCTGCAGCTCCCAAATAAACTGTTGTCATTAGTTGCCATAGTCAATTCCAACTCATGGTGACCCCGCGTGACCCCACATGGGCAGAGTAGAACTGCTCCATAGGGTTTTCAAGCTGTGATCTTTCAGAAGCAGCTTGCCGGGACTGTCTCTTGAGGACACTGGGTGGGTTCGAACCTCCAATCTTTTGCCTAGTAGCTGAGTGCCTAACTATTTTCACCATTCAAGGACTCCCCCAAATAAACTACTTGCACTCAAATCTCTGTCTCAGAGTTTGGTTCTGGAGGAATTATACAAACTAAGACAGTTGCAAAATTCTTTCCTTGTGGGAGACTTGGAAAGAGGGCCGGGACTAGGGCAAGGCAAGTAAGGCACCTAGGGCATAAGATTTAAGGAGATGCTCCCTCTCAGGGTCATGAAAGTGCTGACCCTACCCTCCTGTGACCTGAAAGAGTACCTCCTTCCATGTTTTGCCTTAGGCCACTCACTGACCTCACTCTTTGTCCTGGCCCTTCTTGGAAAAGTATTTCAAGTGGGAACTGGAAAAAGGAACTCCTATTGTGTATAATGTCTTAACAGTCTAGGGTTGTTTAACCATTTTATATCCACATAATTGTTATTTACATAAATATCTTCCATTTTTAAATGTAATCTTCGAGACAGCCTGTGCTGATCTGAATTGCTTTTGGATTATGCAGTATAGTACCATATGTTTAAGTATCTAACACTCTTGTTTTCATTCATATGTTCATTCATTTATGCATTTCACAAACATTTAAAGAACATCTGTAAGTGAGTAAAGGGTGGTGATGCTTTATTTAAAAGCATTTATTTATTTACACATAAGAATAGACACTTTTCCAACGCTGATTCAAAGGTCATGTCATCATCAGTATTATTTTGTGTGTGTGTGTCCTTTTTTTTTTTGACATTTTATTGTGAAAGTTTACACAGCAAATTAGTTTCCCATTCAACAAATCATACACAAACTGTTCCTTGACATTTGTTGCTGTCCCTGCAATGTGTCGGCAATCTCCCCATTTTCACCCTGGCTTCCCGTTTCCATCCCTCCAGTTTCCCTGCCCCTCTATTATGGTTTGAATTGTGTCCCCCAGAAATCTGGATCAACTTGGCTAGGCAATGATTCCCAGTATTGTGTGCCTGTCCACCATTTTGTCATCAGATGTGATTTTTCTACGTGTTGTAAATCCTACCTCTATAATTTTAATGAGGCAGGATTAGAGGCTGTGTCAATGAGGCAGGACCCAATCCATAAGATTAGGTTGTGTCTTGAATCAATCTCTTTTGAGATAAAAAAGAAAGAAGGGAACAGAGAGACAAGGGGACCTCATGCCACCAAGAATGACGAACCAGGAAAGAAGTGCATCCTTTGGTCCCAGGGTTCCTGTGCTGAGAAGCTCCTAGACCAGGGGAAGATTGATGACAAGGACATTCGCCCAGAGCTGACAGAGAAAGAGAATATTCTCCCGGGGCTGGCACCCTGAATTCGGACTTCTGTCCCCCTAAGCTATGAGGGAATAAATTTCTCTTTCTTAAAGCCATTTACTTGTGGTATTTCTGTTATAGTAGCACTAGATTACTAAGACACCCTCTTTGCCTTCTCATCTTTGCTTTTGGACAAATGTTGCCCATTTGGTCTCATATAATTGATTATTCGAAGGAGCACATTTCTTATGGATGCCATTGCTTATTTTATAGGCCAATCTATTATTTGGCTGAAAAGTGACCTCCATGAGTGGCTTCAATTCCAGGTTAAAAAGCCCTCTTAGGGTGATAGTCTCGGGGTTGCTCTAGTCTCTATCAGTCCAGTAAGTCTGGTCTTTTTTATGAATTTCAGTTTTCTACATTTTTTTCCCATTCTAACCAGGACCTTCTATTGCGTCCATGGTCAGAGTAGTCAGTAGTGGCAGCTGGCCCTCATCTAGTTCTGGCCTCAGGCTAGAGGAGGCTGTGGTTCATGTGGGACATTAATCTTTTGGACTGATTGCTTCCTTGAGTCTTTGGTTTCCTTCACTCTCCTTTGCTCCAAATGGGAAAAGACCAATAGTTGTATCTTAGATGGTCTCTTACAAGGATATAGAACATTATCTTTATGAACTGTGTTATGCCAATTGACCTAGATGTCCCTGATACTATGGTCCTTAGCCTTCAAGCCAGTAATTCAGTCCCACAAGGTGTTTGGATATGTCTAAGAAGTTTCCATAGCTGTGCCCCCTATGGGCTCTATTATACATATGAATATACAAGCAGCACATACAAATATGTATATATGAATAACTAAAAATAAAAATGAATACCCACAACTATATCTATATATGCACTCGCATCCCTTCTCATACGCCCTCCTCCATCTATATAGCCTACTTATCTACCTAGGTAATCACTCACAAATTTTGGTTGTTACTACTGTTGTTGAAGACCTGGTGGCTCAGTGGTTAAGCATACAGCTGCTAATCAAAAAGTCAGCAGTTTGAATCCACCAGGCTCTCCTTGGAAACCCTATGGGGAAGTTCTACTCTGTCCTATAGGTTCACTATGAGTTGGAATTGACTCAACAGCAGTGGGTTTATTACTATTGTTGCAGAATTGTATATGGTATAGTAGTTACCATTGTTATAGTTAGGTGTCGGTTCTGACTCATAGGGACCCTATAGGACAGAGTAGAACCACCCCATGGGGCTTCCAAGGAGTGCATGGTGGATTTGAACTGCCAACCTTTTGGTTAACAGCTGAGCTCTTAACCACTGTCCCACGAGGGTTCCAAGCAGATACCATAGTTTTCCTTTACTCTTGCATGCCTTTAGTGTCTTCATTTGCCTTGGTCACATTATGCTAACTTCCCCCATATCGTGTATTGCCTTTCCCTTCACCAGAATTAACACGTATCTCTGCTATTTTTTTTTTCTGCTATACTCAACTATATTGCCTAAAACCCATTGCCATCCAGTCGATTCCAACTCATGACAATCCTATAGGACAGAGTAGAACTGCCCCATAGAGTTTCCAAAGAGCACCTGGTGGATTTGAACTGCCAATCTTTTGGTTAGGTGCTAAACTCTTAACCACTATGTACACCTTGTTTATTTAGGCAGATTACGAAGCTACTGCTACCATTTATTTAGCTAGTTCACTAAAACAATAAATTTCATGTGAGAAAATGTGCTCTGTATTTGGTCCTTTAGGATGAGCTTGACACTTAACAATACCAATTAAAAAGGAACAATTGAAATTGTCTTTGGACACTGCATCTTCCTAGTTAACTTGAAATATGTCCCCCATAAAGGCCAGTGTTGCCATTCAGAAGGTCCCACTTCAGACCCATCTCTCACTAAAATGGAATGCCTTGACTTATGCTTGAGTTTTGTTTGTCTGTTTTGTTTTTGTAATTAGTGCTATTAGACCTGCCTTTTAACTCAAAACTATGAGATAGCATCCAATTGACTCAATCAGCCAAGAACTTCAGGGTGGGTGGAAGTTATAAATCCTCTCCCTCACCATTAATTTCTCATCTGTAAATTGGAAGAACATTATCTTCTTATAGAGGTGAGAGTTAAATGAAAAAACAAAACAACAAACCATATGTGAAAAGGCTTTCAGTTTTCAAAATATATCACTATTATAAGATCTTTAGGCAGGAAGCAAGTTATAAACCATTTGACGTCAAAGATAAAACACAATAGCAATTGTGCTAGAGCTAGCAGAGGGAGAACTTTACAAATAGAAGGGCATTCGTATATTGTTTGACTCTCAGGGACGGATGACTACCACAAAGCAGGTACAATTCCAGCACGCCACGCCACTGCACAATTTCCAGGAGTTCTACCACACTGCAAGTCCTCTTAGAGATTATCTGCATCCATCTCTTTCCCTAGAGGGGAAAGAGAATGGAAAGGCAGCTAGTCAGGGCTGGTAAATTCCTGTTCCAGCTAACGTGTGAAGTCTTAGTACATGGGAGAAGGCCTCACACCCCAGGCCCCAAATAAGGAAGGTCACACAACCAAAAGCTGGGAGTCAGGAGGGACAAGATCAAAGCAAATGGAGATGAGAACAAGAAACAGAGATAAGTGGGAAAGGCCAGTTCTGAGGAATTTCCTCGAATACACTTAGGGCCCACAGAGTACATAAAAGTGGCATGGTTAAGAAAAACACCTACCTGGACCATATGGCAAAATCTTCAAGTGAAGGCTGACCTACCTTGGGATCCCTCTCCTTCCCATGATTCTGACTTTAAGCAGGGCTTACTGCTACAGGGAAATAACCTTGTGTCTTTTTTGAATACCAGTGGTTTTCAATCCATATGCCTTGGGCAAGGAGCCCTGGTGGTGCAGTGGTTAAGTGCTCGACTGCTAACTGAAAGGTTGGCAGTTTGAACTCTCCAGCTTCTCCACGGGAAAAAGATGGGGCAGTCTGCTTCTGTAAAGATTACAGTCTATAGGGTCAACTAGGAGCTGGAATTGACTTGAAGGCCACGGGTTTGTTTTGGTTTTTTTTGCCCTGGGCACAAGTTGTATACTTCAGGTACAGCACAAACTCACCTTGAAGGTGAGGGCACAAAGGAGAGCCAAGATGCCACCCACACCAGGCTCATCGGGCCTTGCCCAGGAGTAGGGCTGCATCTGCATCTGCCTGGAAGAGGAGGCTCATTCTTTGCTCCAAAGCACCTGCAGGGTGGCCTCCATCACAAAGCATCAGTGTGGGATGGTGGAAGTCCTGGCCTTGCCCTTGTGTGCTGCAGGTTCCCAAACATTATGATTCCATTTCATTTAAAGACCATTTTAAACTAAATTTAAAATTGTACTCTTAAATGCCCTCAAGGGTATTATATATCAATTTTAACTTATTTGGGACCATCAAACCAGGCTATCTTGTCTGGGGACAAAGAAACCTTAGAATAAAATTTCTTGCCATTCTAAGCATATATCTGAACTCTCTGTCATTGTGTTATTTATTCCAACAGTTATGGCTCTGCACTGGAATTTAATAATATTTGAACCTGCATGTAATTCAGCAAGTGATCAGCATGCAGCTAGAAAAGGGGAACTTATAAGATCGTGATGGGTCACTGACTCTAGTACCTTTGGGGTGGGAATGGAGAAAATGTGGAGGCAGTGATTCCGATCTGTCTTGTTCGCCGGGCAAGGAGATTCCTATCATGGAGGTGAGGGCCTCAAACTACACATTTTTACATTAAATCAGGAAATAGTATCTCCTTGCTCTGTCTCCATATTCACCAAGGAAGCTTCTAAAGATAATTTAGCTTCCCTGAAGATTCTCCTAGATAGAAAGAATGTGGTGACCAGAGAACCCATTGTCAGTGAATGACCTGGCATTCGGTCTTAACACATCAATCCCTTCAGAGTTTTGTTAATGTCAATCAGGACACAGAGCCTCATCCACCACGAGGACACAAGCCAAACTGAGTCTCTGGACATAAAAACCTGAGGGGAAGATATCGAACTGTGATGATTTCACCTTGTGAGACTGTCCGAGTGGCCCCTTGGCTTTGCTACATGACCTCTCCATCTCTTGGCTCTCTGACTTCAATAGTTGCTAGACATTTTAGATATTCAATGTTTTTTACAAATGCAAAAAATAGTTTTGTTCATAGAATCAACAGTTTCTCTCTCACCCTTTCTCTTTCTCTCCCTCTCTCTTCCCTTGTTTCTCTTTCACACACACAAAAACACATGCACTCTCACTCTCTTCCCATTCTTTCTCTTTTGACACATTAAGAAAGTTTACAGTGTCCATGATTAACTAGAGGTTAATCCTGTGGAGAGCTCTGGAGCTTTGGAAAGCAATGCAGAACACACGTTTCAGAATTATCCTCCCAAGGGATGAGAGAGCTGGGGTTATAGATACCTCAACTTCAATCAGCCTCTGTTTGAGGGCTGCTCCCAGGTGTTAATTCCTCCCCACTTCCAGCCTGCCAGAGGACAGGGAGGCTCCCTGGGAGGTGCTGTAAAAAGCCCTCAGGTGCAAAGATACAGAGAGAAGTAACTGAAAGTCTGTCAGATTACACAGAGATTACAGAGTCTGAGGGAAGTGGGCAGGCACTGACAGTTACGCTGCATAGGTACTTGGTATATATCATGGAACAAAACAGATTAACCTCTGGCCTAGTGGAGGTTACATTCTACTGGACCTAATTTCTGTGAACTGGGTTATCCACCATCATGGCCCGTAACTGCTCCATATACTTGAAGGAAATGTGGTGAGTCAATGTTGGTCATAGACGTAGAGGATTGAACCAAATGACCTCTAAATTCACCGAAAGTTCTTAGATTCAAAATCCTTTTCACAGTCAAGCCCCAGCCTAGTCAAAAGTATAATCCCAAACTAAATAAGTGATATCATTATCTAAGACTCCACTTTCTGCTGTCTTCTTTGAACCAATCAAATTCAAGCTTTAGTGTTTTGTATTTTTACCTTGAATTATCTGACTTGAGAAAAATTCGATGTCAGGTTACTGAAACTGTAAAGGCATATAAAGGAGTGGTTTTGGGTCATGCCTGATGTGATTAGGAAAACATTCAAGCAATATCTCAAAATAAAAAGGAATAAACAATACTAAAGCTTGGTAGGCCAACCCATTGAAAATCATTTATTGTCTTGCAAAACAGTTTTTGTTTTTGTTTAATTTACTTGAAACCTAGGAGTGAGATTGCTGGCTTATATGGTAATCATATGTTTAACTTTTTAAGAAACTGCCGACTGTTTTCCACAGCAGCTGCATCACTTTATATTCCTACAGCAATGTATGGGAGTTTCATTTTCTCCATATTCTCTCCAACACTCATTATTTTCAGTTTTTTTTTTTGTTTTAATTACAGCCATCCTAGTGAGTATAAAGTTGTATTGTATCTCATTGTGGTTTTGATTTGCATTTCCCTAACGACAAATGATGTTGATCATCTTTGCATGCGCTTATTGGTCATTGGCATATCTTTTTTGAAGAACTTTTATTCAAATCCTTTGCCCATTTTTTTAAACTGTACTTTAATGAAGGTTTACAAAACAAGCTAGTTTCTCATTAAACAGTCAGCACACATATTGTTTCATGACTTTGGTTAACAACCCACAACATGTCAACACTCTCCCTTCTCAACCCTGGGTTCCCTATTACAGCTTTCCTGTCCCCTCCTGCCTTCTAGTCCTTGTCCCTGGACTGGTGTGCCCCTTTAGTCTCATTTTGTTTTATGGTCCTGTCTATTCTTTGGCTGAAGGGTAAACCTCAGGAGAGACTTCATTACCGAGCAAAAAGCATGTCCGGGGAGCATACTCTTGGGGTTTCTTCAGTCTCTGTTAGGCCAGTAAGTCTGGTTCTTTTTTGTGAGTTAGAATTTTGTTCTACATTTTCCTCTAGCTCTGTCTGGGACCCTCTACTGTGATCCCTGTCAGAGCAGTCAGTCTTGGTAGCCAGGCACCATCTAGTTGTATTGGACTCAGTCTGGTGGAGGGCGTGGTAGTTGTCGTCCATTAGTCCTTTGGTCTAATCTTTCCCATGTATGTTTAGTTTTATTCATTCTCCCTTGCTCCCAAGGGGTGAGACCAGTGGAGTATCTTAGATGGCCACTTACAGGCTTTTAAAACTCCGAAGCTACTCACCAAAGTAGAATGTAGAACATTTTCTTTATAAACTGTTGTTGTTGTTAGGTGTGGTGGAGTGGGTTCCGACTCATAACAACCCTATGTACTATAGAACGAAACACTGCCCAATCCTGTGCCATGCTCACAATCGTTGTTATGCTTGAGCCCATTGTTGCAGCCACTGTGTCAATTCATCTCTTTGAGGGTCTTCCTCTTTTTTGCTGACCCTGTACTTTACCAGGAAACCCAGGTGGCGTAGTGGTTAAGTGCTAGGGCTGCTAACCAAAGGGTTGGCAGTTTGAATCCGCCAGGTGCTCTTTGGGAACTCTATGGGGCAGTTCTACTCTGTCCTATAGGGTTGCTATGAGTCAGAATCGACTCGACAGCACTGGGTTTGGTTTTTTGGTTGATACTTTACCAAGCATGATGTCCTTCTCCAGGGACTGATCATTCCTGATAACATGTCCAAAGTATGTGAGGCATAGTGTTGCCATCTTTGCTTCTAAGGAGCATTCTCATGGTACTTCTTCCAAGACAGATTTGTTCATTCTTTTGGCAGTCCATTGTATATTAAATATTCTTCGCCAACACCACAATTCAAAGGTGTCGATTCTTCTTTGGTCTTTCTTATTCATTGTCCAGCTTTTGCATGCATACATGAGACTGAAAATACCATGGTTTGGGTCAGGCGTTCCTTAGTCCTCAAGGTGACAGCTTTGCTTTTTAACACTTTAAAGTGGTCTTTCGCAGCAGATTTGCCCAATGCAATGTGCTGTTCGATTTCTTGACTGCTGCTTCCATGGGTGTTGATTGTGGATCCAAGTACAATGAAATCCTTGACAGCTTCAATCTTTTCTCTATTTATCATGACGTTTTGCTTATTGGTCCAGTTGTGAGGATTTTTGTTTTCTTTACGTTGAGGTGTAATCCACACTGAAGGCTGTAGTCTTTGATCTTCACCAGTACGTGCTTCAAGTCCTCTTCGGTTTCAGCAAGCAAGGTTGTGTCATCTGTTTATGCAGGTTGTTAGTGAGTTTTCCTCCAATCCTGATGCCTCATTCTTCTTCATATAGCCCAGCTTCTCAGATTATTTGCTCAGCATACAGATCGAATAGGTATGGTGAAAGGATACAACCCTGATGCATACCATTCCTGACTTATACCACACAGTATTCCCTTGTTCTATTCGAACAATTATCTCTTGATCTATGTACAGGTTCCTCATGAGCACAATTAAGTGTTCTGAAATTCCCATTCTTTGCAATGTTATCCATAATTTTTTTATGATCCACACAGTAGAATGCCTTAGCATAGTCAATAAAACATAGGTAAACATCTTTATGGTGTTCTCTGCTTTCAGCCAGGATCTATCTGACATCAGCAATGATATCCCTAGTTCCATGTCCTCTTCTGAATCTGGTCCGAATTTCTGGCAATTCCCTGTCAGTACACTGCTGCAGCCACTTTTGAATGATCTTCAGCAAAATTTTGCTTGCATGTGATATTAATGATATTGTTCAATAATTTCCACATTTGGTGGGATCTCCTTTCTTGGAAATAGGCATAATTATGGATCTCTTTCAGTCAGTTGTCAGGTAGCTGTCTTCCAAATTTCTTGGCATAGACAAGTGAGCACTTCCAGCACTGCATCCATTTGTGGAAACATCTCAATTGATATTCCGTCAATTCCTAGAACTTTGTTTTTTGCCAGTGCCTTCGGTAAAGCTTGTACTTCTTCCTTCAGTACCATCCGTTCCTGATCATATGTTACCTCTTGAAATGGTTGAACGTTGACTAATTCTTTTTAGTATAATGACTGTGTATTCCTTCAATCTTCTTTTGATGCTTACTGTGTCATGTAATATTTTCCCTATGGAATCCCTCACTATTGCAATTGAATTTTTTCTTCAGTTCTTTCAGCTTGAGAAATGCCGAGTGTGTTCTTCCCTTTTGGTTTTCTATCTCCAGCTTTTTGCACATGTCATTATAATACTTTTCTTTGCCTTCTGGAGCTGCCCTTTGAAATCTTCTGTTCAGTTCTTTTACTTCATCTTTTCTTCCTTTTGCTTTAGCTACTTGACTTTCAAGAGTAAGTTTCAGAGTTTCCTCTGACATCCATTTTGGTCTTTTTTTTTCTTTCTTGTGTTTTTAATGACCGTTGCTTTCTTCATGGATGAGGTCCTTGATGTCATTCCACAACTTGTCTAGTCTTCGATCATCAGTGTTCAATGCATCGAATCTATTCTTGAGATGGTCTCTAAATTCAGTTGGGATATACTCAAGGTCGTACTTTGGCTTTCATGGACTTGTTCTAATTTTCTTCAGTTTCAACTTGAACTTGCAAATGAGCAACTGATGGTCTGTTCCACAGTTGGCCTCTGGTCTTGTTCTGACTGATGATATTGAGCGTTTCCATCTTCTCTTTCCACAAACGTAGTCGATTTGATTCTGGTGCATTCCATCTGGTGAGGCTCATGTGTATAGTCGCCATTTATGTTGGTGAAAAAAGGTATTTTCAACAAAGAAGTCGTTGGTCTTGCAGAATTCTATCACGCGGTCTCCGGCATCTTTTCTGTCACCAAGGCTGTATTTTCAGCTACCAATTCTTCTTTGTTTCCAACTTTTGCATTCCAATCCTGATTGCATGTTCAATCAATTACAGACTGCAGAAGCTGGTAAAAGTCTTCAATTTCTTCATCTATGGCCTTAGTAGTTGGTGCATAAACTTGAATAATACTCGTATTAACTAGTCTTTCTTGTAGAGGTATGGATATTATCCTATCACTGACAGCGCTGTACTTCAGGATAGATCTTGAAATGTTCTTTTTGATGATGAATGCAACGCCATTACTCTTCAAGTTATCATTCCTGGCATGATTGTCCAATTCAAAATGGCCAATACCAGTCCATTTCAGCCCCAAATGGCCAATACCAGTCCATTTCAGCCCAGCAATTCAGTTCCTCAGGGAGTTTGGATGTGTCTGTGGAGCTTACATGGCCTTGCCTTGTACAGGTTGTGCTGGCTTCCTCAGTATTGTGTACCCTTCACCAAAGTTACCGCTTATCTATTGCCTCATTAGTGTTTTTCAGTCCTCACCCTCCCCTCCCTTGTAATCATCAAAGATTCTTTTTGTGTGTGAACCTTTTCATGAATTTTTACAGTAATTTTCTCATACAATATTAGTCCTTTTGTGATTGACTTATTTCACTCAGCGTAATGCCCTCCAGATTCATCCATGTTATGAGATGATTCCCAGATTTATCATTGTTCTTTATCATTGCATAATACTGCATTGTGTTATGTACCATAGTTTGTTTATCCATTCATGTGTTGATGGGCATCCAGGTTGTTTCCATCTTTTTGCTATTGTGAACAATGCTGCAATGAACTTTGGTGTGCATATGTCTATTCCTGTGACAGCTCTCATTTCTCTAGGGTATATTCCTAGAAGGGCATTTGCCTATTATTTAATTGGGCAAAGAATTTCATTTGGTCTTTTATTATTGAGTTCTAAGAGTTCTTTATTGTGGATACTAGAACCTTATTAGATAGATGATTTGCAAATATTTTCTCCCATTCTAAGCCTGAACTCATATTTTTTTATTTTTGTTTTTGCACATGTTTTGGTAACATGTTTACAATTTATTCATAAATACAAGCATACAAAATATTAGGGAAATGGGTTAAAAAGTGTTTTACTGATACCCAGTATTATATCAGTGTGTCCAGTGCTATATAAGACAAGGCAATGGATTGGACTATAATGATCAGATATGTAATCCTATGCGTATCCATTGATACAGAAACAAAGATGTTTACTTTGCTTAAAACTAGGAGTCTTGGGAGAAAATGAGTTCCTGTCACTGGAAGTCATTGAAAAAGAGGAAGACCCTCAACAAGATAGATTGACAGAGTGGATACAACAATGGGCTCAAACATAGTGCTATGGATTGAATTGTGTCCCTCCAAAATATATCAACTTGGTTAGGCCATGATTCCCAGTATTGTGTGTTTGTCCAGTATTTTGTGATCTGATGTGATTTTCCTATGTGTTGTAAATACTACCTCCATGATGTTAATAAGGCAGGATTAAAAGGGGCAGTTATATTAATGCAGCATGACTCAATCTACAGGATTAGGTTGTAAATTGAGTCAATCTCTTTTGAGATATAAAAGAGAGGAGAGGGACAGCCAAGAATGAAGAGCTAGAAGGGGAATGCATCCTTTGGATTTAGAATCTCTGTGCTAAGCTCTTAGACCAAGGGAAGATTGATGGCAAGGAAATTCCCAGAGCCAACAGAGAAAGAGAAAGTCTTCCCTTGGAGCTGGCACCATGAATTTGGACTTCTAGCCTCTTAGACTGTGAGAGAATAAATTTATTTTTGTTAAAGCCATCCACTTGTAGTATTTCTGTTATAGCAGCACTAGGTAACTAAGACCCATAGCACCTGAGGATGGCGCAGGACCAGGTCGCTATGAGTCGGAATCGACTGCTGCCAACAATCACTGAAGCTGTTCAAACATAGATTATATTGTAGAGGAGAGTCAAGTAGCCTTTGGAAATTAGACTGGATGACTTTCAAAGGCCTTTCAACTTGAATTCTATACTCCTGATTCTTCTGTGTTTCCAACGCATTTTGGTTCAACTTCTTCCATGGCATTTATCTTGTTCTGCCTTTTATTATATTTATATATGTATTTGTCTCTTCTGGTAGATTAAATTCTTTGAGGGCAGAGAGTGCTTTGTATTTATCTCTGTATCACCAAATTATCTGCAATGATCCTTTGTACATTGGAGGCATTCAATAAATGCCTGTTCAAAGGACAAATATTGTATGATCCCATTTACATGAAATATCTAGAATAGGCAAGTGTATAGAGGCCAAACTTTATTAGCGATTACCAGGGGTGGGCAGGAGGGAAAAGGAAAGGAGGACTCAGTGCTTAGGGGACACTGAGCTTCTGTTAAGGGTGATGGAAAACTTGGTAATGGGTAAGGGTGATGGTTGAACAGCATAATAAACATAATTAACATCACTGAACTGTACAAGTGAAGATTATTGTTATGGCAAATGTTTTGATATGTATATATTTACAACAAAAATCCTTGTTCATTTAAATTATAAAATGTGATTGTTTTTAATTTTTAAAAAAGCAAAAAGTATTGTTTGACTACTTGGGGAATAAAACCAAAGAAAGCAGTGGAGGAAGTTGTTCACAGGCTACCTCCTCCAATCATTTTTGGCATTGAGTATACCACCATTTATTAAAATGTTGTCCTTGTTGCAAAGACTGTAGGACTACCACATCACAAATAGGTCATGGCACTGCATGGGGTTTCGCTCCTCCCAATGATGGCAGCAGTTATCCTGTGTCAAGAGCTGTGTTGTGCCCTGTGGGGTTTATATCATAAGTATTACTATGTTTTCTGTTTTTAAAGAGACAAGAATTCAGTTCAGAAGATAAAGGAGAAGGGGCACTCATGAAGCAGAGAATGCTGAAATACTAGATATTACAGCAGCATAAATTGGTTCCAATGGAATGCTCTAAGATTCCAGGGCCAAGAGGATCCCTCTGGACCTGACAGATTGGGCAAGGCTTCTTGGAGGAGATTGATTCAACCAGGACTTTGAAGAGACTGACTGCTTTGTTAGCTGGTGAGAATGGTATGCCACTTCAGGGTATCAGCACTCTCTTTGTGATCCATCTGAAACATTTGCTGCTAGAATTCTAGGAATCTGGGCCACAAATTAGAGAGCTTCTTTGTCATCAGCATGGTCAACAATAAGCCTTTGTCTGCGGCCGTGATAAAAACCCAAACTCAGTGTTTTTATCTATAAATGTGGCAAAATATGATTGGGATGATGTCAAAAATTCCTTTCAGCTGTAAAAGTCTGCAATTTTATAAGAAAAAATAATTTTCTGAGAGAGAGATCAATGATGGAACTTAGTCTTGTCAGATGCTCTGTATAGCCTGAAGAAAGAGCAAAGCCTTCGAGCTGTGTAGGTAGAGCT
Source organism: Loxodonta africana (assembly GCF_030014295.1). Taxonomy (NCBI): domain Eukaryota; kingdom Metazoa; phylum Chordata; class Mammalia; order Proboscidea; family Elephantidae; genus Loxodonta; species Loxodonta africana. Next base: position 44,548,241 of record NC_087355.1, on the reverse strand, counting down.
ACACCATGTGAGGAGACCGTAAAGCTTTAAGCACGGGCTTCACAATGACCTGAGCTGCCGAGTGACCCTTGTGTAGGCTCCGTTGCCCTGCTGTGCTGTGGGTGCCTCTAGGATGGCTGGCCCTGCTGAAGTGGTTAGCAGACTTGTTCTTGCTAACTTGAGCCTGGTTGTCACCTGTCCCTACAGTAGTTGCTGCAGTCACAAAGAGAATTGATTTGGCTTCAAACCCATCTCTGTTGCTAAGCACAAGAGCTGAGCTCTTATGCAGAAACTCTAAAATGACAGCTTCTGGAGGGATGCGTTTGCCATTAATGGGTCCAGAGAGCAAGCTATCATGAGCTCAACAGAAATAGGACAAGCGGAACTCAGGCCATCTTTATCATTTTTGTATCTATTATTTATATGGGATGAAGATGGCTACATAAGAAACCAACTGTCAGAGACATTTGTATTTTGCCTTTTGTATTTCATTTAACAAGTATGAATTGAACAATATGAGTCCCTGGGTGGTGCCAACGGTTAAGTGTTTGCCTACTGTCTTAGGTTGAGTTCTGTAGCAAAGTAAAACCAGTAAAGAGTATAAATACATACATAGAGAGATTTATATCAAGGAAATGGCTCACATGGTTGTAGAGGCTGGAAAGTCCCAATTCCACAGGTTAGGCTGGAGACTTCTCCTGACTCATGTAGCTGCAGGGGCTGGTGAACTCAAGGTTGGCAGGTCAGACAGCAGAGCTCTGGCTCATAGGATGCAGAAACCAGTGAATCCCAAGACCACCAGGCAAGATGGCAAGTAAGCTGCTAGCTCAAGTCCCAAGCACTAAAGGTCAGATGAACCGGAGCCAGCTGCAGGATCCAGAGTGAGCAAAAAGCACTTGAGCCTTGCCAGAAAGTTCACCTATATTGGATGCAGGCCACAGCCCCAAGGAAACTCCTTTTCAACTGGTTTGTTACTCAGCAGATCCCATCATGGAGGTGATCATATTACATCAGGTCTCATCCTGGAGGTGATTACACCATTACATGACTGCCAAGCTACATCATAACTGCCAAACCACTGAGAATCATGGTCCAGACAAGCTGACACACAACCTTAACGATCACAGCTACTAAAAAAATGTTGGTGGATCAAATCCAGCCAGCGGCTCCTTGAAAGAAAAACCTGGTCATCTACTTTCAAAAGAGCATAGCCATTGAGAACCCTATGGTGTGTAATTCTACTCTGAAACACATGAGGCCGCCAGGAGTTGGAATCAACTTGATGGCAACTGTTTTTCTGCTTGTTTGTTTGTTTTGTCAATTGAGCAAAATCTATTCATTTATGTAACTGTTCATGAGTTCATTAATTCAACAGATTTTTCTTGATGTTCCAGCATGCCAGGCACTGTGCTATGTATGCAATGTAGGGACCAACAACACCCTGTCCCTGCCCTCTAGGAGCTAACAGTTAATGGGGAGACAGGAGAGAACCACAGCGAGTACAATGCATGGTGACAAGTGGATAAAACAGCTGCGTGCTGGATGCCCAGGGAATGTAGAGAATGGAAACTGAGAGCTCATGGTTGGGAATCAGGGAAGAATTCCAGGGAGCTGAAGTTTTGATTAAATGTGGAAAGTCTGAAAGGTGGAATAGGAGAATTCCAGGGGAAAGATTGGTTCAGGCAAGGGCACAGAAGCAAACACAGAGGCAAACCGCATACTAGTGCAGTTCTAGTATGAAATGCACTTGTTCAGCAAATACTTAATTGAGCACCTATTATGTATCAAATACTGTTCGACTTAACGGCACTGGGTGGGGTACTGTTCCAGGTGCCGGAGATAAAACACTGAGCACAACAAAGAATCCCGCCTTCATGGAGCTGACATTCTGGCAGGGCAGACTTACAAGAAAGAGTAAACAGAACAAGTAAGTCAACTATGCGGCATGCTACAAGGTGAGAAGCACATGAGGGGAAAAAAAAATGAAGAAGAAAGAAGGGTAAAGGGATGGGGGATGTCAAACCAAACCAAACCCACTGCCGTCAAGTCACTTCCAACTCCTAGCAACCGTATAGGGCAGAGTAGAACTGCTCCATAGGGTTTCCAAGGCTGTAATCTTTTACGGAAGCAGACAGACACATCTTTCTTCTGCGGAATGGCTGGTGGGTTCGAACTGCCAACCTTTCGGTTAGCAGCCAAGCACTTAATCACTGTGCAACCAGGGCTACTTGGGGGGATATCAAGGGTAGTTTAATGTTTCAACAGGGCAGGATGCAAGTAGGGAGACTGTAGGGGACCACACTGAGTTGCTTCTCTCCTTATCTTCAGAGGTCCTCCTCCTGAGCCCATCCTCCAAACTTTTGCCTTAATGATTATTCTGAAATTGATCATGTCATTCTTCTGATTAACATCGTTCAGAGGCGGTTCACTGGTTTCAGCATCAGTGCCAACCTTAGCATGGCAGAAGTGGTCAGCCTCTGCCCTCCTCCAGGATCACTTCTCCTGGGCTTGTGTATTTTGGTTGACTGCCTCCCCACCATCTATTTCCCCCTTCATGTTTCCCCTTGAGATTCAGGTGATTCCAGAGAAATTGGAGTCACCTCAGCTTCAAGTAAAACCCAATCCACATATTCCACCCAGAGCAGTTTACCAAACCCATAAATTCCCTTTACAGTTTAAGTCAGTTCGAGTTGGGTTTCCTGTTACTTGTGTAACCTGTACTTTGGACAAGTAGGACTAACATGGTGTAAGGCAAATGGGACTTCATTTGTGTGTCTCTCTGTTCCTTTAATCCTGCTCAATGGGGGGAGTACTGGCCAGAGTAACTGGTATAGAGGGCATCAGATCTAAACAGATCCAATTAGTCTTGTGCCTGGAATGCTGGGACAAAGGCCTTTTCTCCTCCTCTGAGCCATGTGGTATGCAGATGTGAAACCTGGAAATGGGGGAGACATTTTAGCTGCCATGGGGAAATCAGCCTGCAGATAAGTTGAAAGAAGGAATAGAACCAAGGGACGGGCAGAAGACCAGAGCCAGAGCCCTGATGACATCTGGGTTCTCCGTCAGTGGTTCTCTGAGCAACCTCAGCACCACCTGGCAACTGTTTAGAAATGCAAATTCTCAGGCCCCACCCCAGACCCACTGAATCAGAAGCCATGGAGGTAGGGCCCAGAAATCTGTGTTTTAACAAGCCCTTTAAGTGATTCTGATATTTTATTAAAGTTTGAGAACCACTGACCCAGAGTGGTTACCAAATCCAGTAAATTCCCTTTATAGTTTAAGTTGGTTTGAGTTGGGATTCCTGTTACTTGTGTAATCTGTACTTTGGACAAGTAGGAATAATGTCATTTGTGTTTCTCTCTGTTCCTTTAAATCTGCTCATTGTGAGCATTCCTACCACTGGGTGAAAATTTGGGCATGCCCTATAATTTTTCCATCCCCTCAAGTAATAGAAAATGTCTTCGCCACTCTAACATGAAACACAGTCTGGATTCAGAAATTAGAAAGCTCATTCCAATATATCAACACTGCAATCTTTATTGAAAGACAAGACTTTCTAGAAATTGGGCTACCGCCACTCCCAGCCAGGACCTCAGCTCTCTGCAGTGAGGTAAAAAGGAAGAGGGAATAGGCAGCTTCTCCTCCTCTTGCTTCCCCCACCCTAACATCACTATTTGTGACTCCTACCCTTAACACCCCCCCATCTCAGGACTAGAGAAGGAAAGAAGGAGAAGAGGGAAGGGAGATCAAGAGGTTCGTCTTTAACGGGCTTTTTTTTATCGTATGATGGCTTTGCACTATCTAGACCCAAGAGATGTACTAGGACATTTTTGTAGATTCATCAGAGACTCTCAACATTGGAACCGCCTTTGAAGCTCCTTCTAGCAGGCAGGTTCTTTCCTGATTCTGCGCAGCCTCTGCCTCTGGGGTACATCCCCCAGTCTCTTACCCCTGAGTGTTCTCTTGGTCAGGACCCCTTTTAACAAAGCCTCTGGCTGACATCTCTACTTCAGATTCCATGTCTGAATGAACATGCGCAGGGCTTATTAAAACATAGATTGCTGGGCCCTAACTGCATAGTTTCTGATTCAGTGAGTCTGGGGTGGGACCCAAGAATTTGCATTTCTAACTAGTTGCCAGGGGGTGCTGAGGCTGCTTGGAGAACCGCCGAGGTAGGGGCTCAGATGTCATCAGGGCTCTGGCTCTGGTCCTTCGCCCATCTCTTGGTTCTAATTTCTTCTTTCAACTTATCTTTAGGCTGATTTTCTCCAGGAGAGCTAGAATGTCTCCCTCACTTCCACATCTCATATCTGCATACCACCTGGCTCAGACGAAGACACTCAGCCTTCTGCCTGGTGGCCATGGGCAGCCTTGGCTCTCTCAGGCAGGAGCTAAGTGCCAGTCCACCATTCTAACCACTTTGAGAAACACACGTTGAACACTTCTCCTTGGACCATAGTCAGGGCTCAGAGCTAGCCCAGGTTTCTCCAGAGAAACCCTTATTGCCAATCCACTTACAAATCCTCTCTCACTGTCTACTCCCTCACCATGGGGTGAGGGCTCTTTAGAGTCCTGAAATGGGTTCTGAATACTTAGAATATTGTACTGCTTGTATATTAAACCCTCATTCAAAACATCCAACTCAACGTCCTGTTCTACAACTGAAAACACATGAACTGTTGCCCATCCTTTGTGATAGTTTTTCAAGTATGAGTCACAGCCCTATCCTCAGAGAGGAAGGAAACCCACATGTATTTAGAGATTACTGAGTGCCCGGCCCTGGAAAGGGGTTTACTTTTTTATCTTTTAATCTCATTTAATTCGTGTAACAAATCGTGCCAAATGAGAATTCTTACTTTCATTTACAGATGAGGAAACTCAGCTTCGGAGAAGACAAGTAGCACAGTCAGAAAATGGAATCCAAACACAGGTCTGCTTGTCTGCTAAGCACTTTCACAAACTTTCCATTCTGCTGCAGTTCAGCATCTAACTAGAGAGACAAAACCGTGTATAAGTAAATTGTAGAGTATGGAGCATATGTCAAGCCTCAGAAAAGGGGAATACCAGTCATAGGATGCACTAGAATAGTCTGTTAAAAATGGAACTTGGGTCTTGAGGAATAAGCAACATTTAGATAAGCAGAAGTTAGAAGGAAGGGCATTCCTGGGGTGAAGGCTGTTCGTTTGACTAGTAGGCAAATGTTGGGAAGAGGAAGTGAGTAGAGTACGTGAGGGACGGGAACTGGACCTTGGTGATTGATAGAGGGTGCCTGCTGGAGAGCAGTAAAGGATAATTTTAGGTCAGAAGGTTTCTCGCTCATTAGAGCAGAACCGGAAGTCCAAGCAGCTTTTTAAAAGCAGCATTATGTTAGTCTTGGTCATGAATTTTTGCCAGAAACACATAAAACAAGGTTACTTATTGATCAGTTGACAAAAATGTTGTGACCAGAGCGTAGCAGGAACATAACCCTGTATTTTGCCTCGTGGCAGTGGTTCAGTATCTGTTAATTCGGTGTTTGTAATGTCTTTATAGAACATAACTACTGTGAATGAGAATCAACTGATTAAGGAGAGGAAAAAGTCCACATCACCAAGCTTTCACCTCTAAGTTAAGGAGGAGGATGAGAACACTTGTGTCGTGAACTAAAAATGAGGAAGGAGAGCTGAACGTTTGGGGAGCAGAGATGCTGCAGGGAAGCTGCTAAGGTCAATTATAGGAAATGGTAGGACGCTAAAATAAAACAAAACTTTTTTTTTTTTTTTATGGGGTTAGTTGGAATTGATATAAGAGAAAATGGATAAAAAACAAACAAACAAAAAAATAGAGTGCCCGAGAAATAGAACAAAGCAAGAGTATTGATGTGGATTGAAAGAACTGACATTTCTCTTCACACAAAGAATTGCCATTATTGAAGATGTTGTTGTTAGCTGTTGAGTCGGTCCCTACGATTAGACCATTGCAATCCATAGGGTTTTCACAGGCTGATTTTTCAGAAGCAGATGGTCAGGTCTTTCTTCCTAGCCTATCGTAGTCTGGAAGCTTTGCCGAAACCTGTTCAGCGCCACAGCAACACACAAGCCTCCACTGATGGACAGATGATGGGTGCACGTGAGGTGTAGCGGCTGGGAATTGAACTTGAACCTTCTACACGGCAGGTGAGAATTCTACCACCGAACCGCCACTGCCCTACTAGGGGCATAAAAAAACATTGCACTTGTTTTTACTGAGGAGAAAGTCCCAGAGACCCAGGAGCCTCAAGATTCTGCATGGCTGCCCTTTGCTTACTGAGCCTACAGCTATTACTTGGTTGGGCAAAGTGCCAAGTGGTCAGTGCTTATAGCTAAAGGGGGGAAGGAAGGCAGTGTGATAGAAAGTTGCACATTTCTACTGCTGGGGAAGTCTGATCCTTTGTCTATGTATACCTCATGTGTCAGATAATACAACATGAACTTAATACAACAGCACTGATGCTAATGGAAAAATGGTGACATTTATGTTCTCCTTATGTTATTTCCACACACTTATAGGTTGCTAGGATACTATTCAGAACTACCCCTGGATCCCCACTATTTTAACTGTTGACTATTACTTTAAAAAATTAAAATGTAGTTTATTTGATTTAATAGTGTTCACAAGGTTTTTGTCCTTAGCTTTTAGAAAATGTCTTATTTCAGCAAGAATTGGCTAATGCAAGAGTTATTCTCAGAGTGAAGGGTTCCTTTTGATTTTGAATCATATCTGATTATTTCTATGTAAATCACAGTGTTGATGATTTCTCCAAGGAACACAAGCATCAGAATGTAGGTACATTTATTATTTGGATGAAATGGCACGCATCATTTGTTGAATCCTTGATGTGGGTTCCATCTTACTGCTATTCTGAGTTCAAGCAGATATTAAATGAAAGCCTTTAAATTTTACACATGTAATACAAGGATTCAGAAAGTGTCTTCCCAGTAGGAGGGAGGTGGAAAAAGCACTTTTATGTTGGTCTTTCTTGCTAGGTGTTATGGATTGAATTGTGTCCCCCCAAAATATGCACTGAAATACTGATTCATGCACCTGTGGATGTGATCTTGTTTGGAAACAGAGTTTTTTTGTTGTTGTTGTTGTTATGTTCATAAGGTCATACCAGAATAGGGTGGGTCCTAAACTTAATAATTTCTGGATTATAAAAGGAGAATAGACACAAAGGCACACACAGGGGTAAGAGAGAGGCCAAGAAATACCAAGGAACCCCAAAGACCTCACCAGGCCACCAACAAGGAAGAACTTCCCCCTAGAACCAATCCCTGAATTCAGACGTCTAGCTTCCAAAACTGTGAGACAATAAATTCTTGTTCTTTAAAGTCACTCGCTTGTATTTTTTGTGATGGCAGCAGTAGGTAATTGAAACACTTGGCTACACAGATACCCAAACTTCAAACCTGAAGATTTCTGTAAAAATGGCATGGAGGCGGTATCTGAGCTCCTTTCTCTTCACAAGGGGGAAGGAGGATCAAGATCAGCCCAAGGCTGATCCCTATGATGCAGAGGTCAGACTTGCCTCCTCTCTCCATCACCTTTACCAATTCTAACACCAACCATCCCTCCCACATCGCTCTCTACTTCTCTGCTGTGTTTGATAATTCATTGCAATGGCTACACAGAACTCACGGACCATACTCATGATTATGGGGTTTATTAGGAAAGTAATGGTTACAGTTCAGGTTCGGGAACACTCAAGATATAGTTCTTCCATCAGGACACTCTTCCCAGCAGTGTTCACAGGCACACCTGTCCCTGGCCCTCTGCCTCTGCCCAAAGGCACTCAGTTTTCTCACTCCATAGGCCCAGAATCCCACTACGCAGCCTCTCCTGCCAGGCTTTCCTACCATTGCTTCTCTGCCACCACCTCTTGCCATCTTCAAGGTTACAGCTCACTGTCTCCTGGGTCCAGGAGCTTCTAAGCATAGGGATATCGGATCCAAAGGACGTGCTTTTCCTTGATGGTACTGGAATCCTCTCTTTCCCATCTCTGGGGTGGGCCACTTCAAGCCCAGTGGGATGGCAAAATTGACCAGTCCCCATGGTGGGCCACAATTACCCATCTGCACAGTCCCTCCCTACCACCTGGGTTGGAGTTACAAGGTCATGGCTAGGAAGGCCACACAAAAGTGATCCATCGCACTGCAATTTCATATTACCAGCTTTTTTGTTTGCACATGTTGTATTAGCAGAAGCTGGTCGGAAAAAAAAACCAAAAAAACAAATCCAGTGCCGTCGAGTTGATTCTGACTCATAGTGACCCTACAGGACAGAGTAGAACTGACCCATAAGGTTTCCAAGGAGCACCTGGTGAATTCAAACTGCCAACATTTTGGTTAGCAGCTATAGCACTTAACCACTCTGCCGCCAGGGTTTCCATGAGCTGAGCCCAGGTGAAATAGGTCAACCATATGCAGAAACTTCCTGATTTTTTATTTGTTGTTGTTAGGTGCCGTTGAGTTGATTCTGACTCACAGTGTCCCTATGCACAAAAGAACAAAACACTGCCCAATCCTGAGCCATCCTCACAATTGTTCTGCTTGTGCCCATTGTTGCAGCCACTGTGTAATCCATCTTGTTGAGGGTCTTCTTTTTTGCTGACCCTCTACTTTACCAAGCATGATGTCCTTCTCTTTTTATTTATATAATTTAAATAATAAAATGAAAGATTTACCAGTGGTGTCACTCCTATTTTACCCTGACATTCCCCAGCCTCGGCAGACTGTGGTGTGATTGTTTGTTTTTTAGTTGTCTGCTCCATTAAATTGTAGGTTCCATGAGGAAGAGACCAAGTCTACCTTATTCACCATTGTATCCCCAGGAGAGTTTTCTGCCAAGATGCAAGTTGCACGCAATACATATGTGAATATATAAATGCATGAATGGCGGCAATTAGATAAGCTAGTTTTTCGACTTTAGATACACACTGGAATCACCTACAAGCTATGCAAAATACGGATGCCTAGGCACCACCCCCCGAGATTCCAGTGCAATTGGCCTGGGATATGGCCCAGGTATCGCCAGCCTTAAAAGCTCGCCAGATGATTCTAATGTGCAGCCAAGGTTGAGAAACGCTCTTACATAGCAACCTTTTTATTTTGCAGATAAAGAAATTGGGGTCCAGAAAGGCTAAGCAACTTGCCCCATGTTATCAGCTAGTTAGTGGCAAAGGATGGAAACCTAGGTGTTCTGGCTCTGAGAGCAATGTTCCTTCCATTATACCTGGATTTCTCAATCTTGACTCATTCACAAACCTCTTACTCCATCATTTAATATTTTCCTTTAAATTGACTCCCTTTTTAGAATTAAACATATTTATTTTAAGAGGAAACTTTCTATGGTTTGGTAACTGGAAAATCTGTTTCGCTTGCTATACATACGTAAGTAAACATAAAAATAAGGAAAAGAAAATGTTACTAAATTCTAGCTAGATAAATTTGTTTGCTGAACATTCTCAGCCTGAAGCTTGTTCTGTAACCAAAATCAAACTCATGGCCTGGCCTTCTCGAGTTGATTTCAACTCCTAGCGACCCTACAGGACAGAGTGGAACTGCCCGCAGGGTTTCCAAGGCTTTAACCACTTCACCCCAGGGCTCCTCTGTGTTCACATAGCATCTACAATTACCTCAAGTGCCACAGAGATGCACGTCACATACTTTGTAAAGTGCGCCGCTGCACGCACAATTAGGGGCTTGATTGTTTCACTGGTATCTTTGGAATGGGCATCTAACCCGAATGATCAAAGATCAAAAGATGTTAAAGGTAGAATTCTGGCATAAAGAGGTCTGTATACTCTGGGAAAGAAAATCAAACAGAATGTGCTTTTGATATGCCAAAGAAAGGAAAAAAAAAACCTTCACCAGGGACTTTTTTTCTTTTAAGCTTAAAGCTCTTTACAAACTATTAAGTGATCAAGTTCTGATGCCAGTTACAAACCAATACAAACTGACTAAGTACTCTCTACAGACAGAAAAAGCAAAAATACTGGATGGAATGAAAACAGGAGATAGAAGGGATAGAAGAACCTTTTGTGACTCTTAGCTAAATAAAATTCCATTACGCCACATTTCCTCAGGCAAATTTTTATTTTCTGAGGCAAAACTTTTTTTTTTTTTAATCAGACATACCTCAACGGCATGGATGAGTGGTATACGACAAATTGTGAGGGTCCCAGGCCTGATGTATGTTACCCTAAACATTATTCAATAACAAGAAAACATTTGCTGGAACCATTTTTATACTTTCCATAAAATGCAGACTTATTGGCACCTATTCAGTGTCTGGTTTAGAGACTGAAATGGCTTTATCTACTTTGTGCTGCTTGAAAGTTGCCTAATCAACGTTGGCCTAATGCTCTTTTCCTTACTGCAAAAAGCCAGCTGGGATCCTTGTTCTCTCAGGGAGCAAGCTGTAATGTAGCCACTTTCCTTTCAACACATGGGCTAGGAAATCTCCCCTGCCAGGAACTTAAAGGCATTAATTTTATGAATATCATCAAAGCTTTTTTTTGTACATGGTGTAGAATAACCTTTTCTTTTCGAAAGTTCTAATCCAATAGCCTCCCAGACCTCAGGATGCCACCAAGTGGCATGTGCGTGGTGTGCCAGAACAAAGGAGAAAGCCATTCAAAGGCCACCTGCATATTGCATAACACCTTGTATTAGAAAATCCATGACCCATAAAACGCTTACCTACTTTGTGGAGTTTAAATAAAGCAGGGTGGTGTTCCTTTTTAAAGAACTGCTTAATGGTTATCTTCCTGTCAGAATTCCAATTATATGACTCAGTGAGTATGTCTCTAGCTTTTCTAAAACTTTCTTTGGGTTAAGAATGAGAAGCTTGTGAAGGAAAAGTTTATATAATAATGCTGAGCAGCATTAGATAAAAATAGCTTTTATTTTTTTTAAATAAAAATTTTTGAAGTACAAGCATACCTCTTTTTATTACACTTTGCTTTATTGCACTTCACACATATTGCGTGTTTTACAAATTGAAGGTTTGTGGCAACCCTCTGTCAAGCAAGTCTATTGGAGCTGTTTTTCCAATAGCATGTGCTCATTTTGTGTCTCTGTGTCACATTTTGGTAATTTTTGCAATATTTCAAACTTTTTCATTATTATATCTGTTACGGTCCTCTATGATCAGTGAGCTTTGATGTTAGTGTTGTAATTGTTTTGGGGCACCAAGAACTGCACCCATACAAGACAGCAAACTTAATCAATAAACGTTGTGTGTGTTCTGATTGCTCCACCAAACAGCCGTTCCCCTGTCTCTGTCCTTCTCTTTGGAACCCCCTATCCCCTCTATTCCCTGAGACATGACAATATTGAAATTAGGCCAATTAATAACCCTATAATGGCCTCTAAGTGTTCAAGTGAAAGAAAGAATTGCACGTTCCTCACTTTAAATCAAAAGCTAGAAATGATTCAGTTTAGTGAAGAAGGCATGTCAAAAGCCCAGACAGGCCAAAAGCTAGGCCTCTTGAGCCAAATAGTTAGCCAAGCTGTGAACGCAAAGGAAAAGTTCTTGGAGGAAATTAAAAGTGCTCCTCCAGTGAACACAGGAATGATAAGAAAGTGAAATGCCCGTATTGCTAATATGAAGAAAGTTTTAGTGGTCTGGATTCAAGATGAAAACAGCCATAACATTCCCTTAGGCCGAAGCCTAATCCAGAGCAAAGTCCTAATTCTCTTCAATTCTAGGAAGGCTGAAAGAGGTGAGGAAGCTGCAGAAAAAACGTTTGAAGCTAGCGGAGGCTGGTTCATGGGGTTTAAGGAAAGAAGCCATCTCCGTAACATAAAAGCACAAGGTGAAGCAGCTAAGTGCTGATGCGGAAGCTGCGAGTTACCCAGAAGGTCTAGTGAAGATAATCGATGAAGGTGGAGACACTAAACAACAGAGTTTCCACATAGACGAAACAGCTTCCCACTGGCAGAAGACGCCATCTAGGGCTTCCATAGCTAGAGAGGAGAAGGCAGTGCCTGGCTTCAAGGCTTCGAAGGACAGACTGACTCTCTCGTTAGAGGCTAGTGCAGCTGGTGACTTTAGCTGAAGCCAGTGCTCTTTTACCATTCTGAAAATCCTAGGGCCCTTAAGAATGATGCTAAATCTACTCTGTGCTCTATAAATGGAACAACAAAGTCTGGATGACAGCACATCTGTTTACAACATAGTTTACTGAATATTTGAAGCCTACTGTTGAGTCTTACTACTCAGAACAAAGATTTCTTTCAAAATATTACTGGTCATTGAAAATGCACCCAGTCACCCAAGAGCTCTGATGGAGATGTACAAGGAGATTAATGTTGTTTTCATGCCTGCTAACATAACCTGCATTTTGCACCCCATGGATCAAGGAGTCATTTTGACTTTCAAGTCTCATTATTTAAGAAACACATTTCAGAAGGCTGTATAGCTGCCATAGATAGTGATTCTTCTGATGGATCTGGGCACGGTAAATTGAAAACCTTCTGGAAAGGAGTCACCACTCTAGATGCTATCAGAAACATTGGTGATTCATGGGAAGAGGTCAAAATATCAACATTAACAGGAATTTGGAATATGTTAATTCCAACTTCATGGATGACTCTGAGGGGTTCAAGACTTCAATGGAGGAAGTAACTGCAGATGTGGTGGAAATAGCAAGGGTGCTAGAATTAGAAGTGGAGCCTGAAGACGTGACTGACTTGCTGCAATCTCATGATAAAGCTTTGGCAGATGAGAAGTTGTTTCTTGTGGAAGAGCAAAGAAAGTAGTTTCTTGAGATGGGGTCTACTTCTGGTGAAGATGCTGTGAACATTGTTGAAATGACAACAGAGGATTTAGAATATTACATAAGTTGATAAAGTAGTGGCAGGTTTGAGAGGATTGACTGCAATTTGGAAAGAAGTTCTACTGTGGGTAAAATGCCTTCAAACAGAATTGAGAAAGGAAGAGTCAACTGATGAGGCAAATTTCACCGTTGTCTCATTTATTTATTTTTAATTTTTATTGCGCTTTAAGTGAAAATTTACAAATCAAGTCAGCCTCTCACACAAAAACTTATATACACCTTACTACATATTCCCAGCTCTCCCTCTAATGAGGCAGCCCACTCCCTCCCTCCACTTTTATCTTTTCGTGTCCATTTCGCCACTTTGTCTTATTTTAAGAAATTTCCACAGCCACCCAGCTGTCAGCAACCATCACCCTGATCAGTCAGCACCCATCAACATCAACATAGCATTTTTTAGCAATAAAGTATTTTTTCATTAAGGTATATACAGTGTTTTTTTTAGACATAATACTATTGCACACTTAATAGGCTACAGCATAGTGTAAACATAACTTTTATATGCACCGTGAAACCGAAAAAATTTGTGTGACTCACTTTATCGCGGTGGTCTGGAACTGAACCCTCAATACCTCCAAGGCATGCCTATATGGTCATAGTATTTGTACTGCCATTGATCTGAATCTGGTTGTATAACAGGAGTTTCAGAAAACTGAGTGCTCTTTAAATACCTCTACACGGCCTAAGAATTTACACTGCAGGAGCCCCTAACACCCACAGCCATTTTTCTGGGAAAGGATAATTTATTCAATCAACAAGCATTCGTCAAGGACTTAATTCTAAACCAGGTGTTATGGACAATCTACCAAGATCAAATACAAGGTCTCTCTGCCCCGGATGAGTTCAGTCTAAAGGACCAGAAAAACAAATTGCACCAAACAGTGTGATAAGAACTAAGATCATCTTTAGTCGGTCAGTCCTATAGTTGGTCAGTCCCTGGAAACTGTCAGCTTTGGAGAGGTTAAAAACGGGGGGCAAACTAGGCCAGATGCCAGAGAGAGAACGGACAAGGGGCCAAAGCTTTGCACGTAAAATGAGCATAGCACTGGCGTGGAGCTGAGGTCATAGCTGTCAAATTGCTGGAGTTGGACCATAGGGCTGGCAAGTTGGAGCAAGGGCAAGCTAGGGGGAAAAATATGACATCAGCAGAGGCAGGGGGCGGGTAGAGGCAGGGCAAAAACCAAACCCATTGCCTACAAGTCGACTCTGACTTACAGTGACCCTATATGACAGAATAAACTGCCCCATAGCATGTTCAAGGCTGTAAATCTTCAAGGAGGCAGACTGCAACATCTTTTTCTTGTGGAGTGGTTGGTGGGTCCAAACCACCAACCTTTCAGTTAGCAGCTGAGCACTTTAACCACTTTGCCATCAGGGTTCCTTTTGAGGCAGGACAAGAAGACAGGAGAGCTTGAAGCAGGAGACCTGGAAGAGTTTGTGGGAAGGGCATTCTGTCATTGTGGGGGCTCTCTCCTCTCTCGAGGACCTATTGGCCAACCCCAGGGGACACTCCCAGTACTGATCTTAAGGGCTGCACCATCCAACCAAGTATCTAACTTTAGAGGTGAGTACAAAGTGTGTGTGTGGTGGGGGGAGTCACAAATTGGGAATGTTGGGACTTGAAGGGTAGACAATGGAAAGGAGACAGTGCAGGACAAAGCTGGTAAATTGGTATCAACAGCCAACATTCATCGAGCACTTTCTATGGGACAAGTAACGTGCTTATACTTCCCATGCATAATCTTATTTAAGCCCCACAGTCACTGTGGGATAGACTCTATTATTACCCTATTATTATCAGGTTAAGAAACAGGTTTAGAGAGGTTACATAATTTATGCAAGGTTTCACACTAGAATGTGGGTTTTAACTCCAGAGCTGGATTATTAGCAACGTAGAAACTTCCTTGGGCACCATTACAAAGAGCCTTATTTGAAATGCTGAAAGGGTTTGGACTTTCTCTTATAGGCAGTGGTGAGGAATTGAAGGTCTTAAAGCCAGGGACAGATGTGTGTTTGGTATAGTGATTTAATGTTACCAGCATATAGAGTCCGCAGGTCTGGGTTCAAATTCCAGCTCTACTATTTATTAATGGTCGCTACTCAAAGTTAAACTCATTGCTGTTGAGTCGAATCTGACTCATAGTGACCCTATAGGACAGAGTAGAACTGCCTCAAAGGGTTTCCAAGAAGTGGCTGTTGGATTCAAACTACTTACCTTTTTGGTTAGCTGCCTTAGCACTTAACCACTACGCCATAGGGCTACTATGGGTTGGAATCGACTCGATGGTAACGGGTTACTCAAGGTAGGAGTCCCTGCATGATGTAAATGGTTAAGATGCCTGGCTGCTAGCCAAAAGATTGGAGGCTTGAGTCTATCTACAGGTGCCTCAGAAGAAAGGGCTGGTGATCTACTTCCCAAAAATCAGCCACTGAATTCTCTGTGGAGCGCAGCTCTAGTCTGACACACATGGGATTGCCATGAGATGCAATCAACTCAATGTGAACTTCTTTTTTGTTTGTTTCTTTGTTCTTTTTGAAATCAAGGTAATTTTCTTAAGTCTCAGTTTCTTGTTCTAAAGTAAGAATAATAATGTCTTCTTGCTGGAATATTGTGAGAATTAAATGCAATAATGTACATGAAAACAGTTTGCTAACAGCAAAGCTAAAATAAATATTAACAATTGTGATTTTTTTCTGTATTTTAGAAAGACCCGTAAGGCAGCCATGGGGTGGAGTGATATGAGAGTCATTTGGAGACTATTGTAACAGTCCAGGTACAGGATGGTCACAAGGGCCATACTAAAGCAGTGGCAGTGAAGATGAAGAGGAAGGATGTAAAAGAGACAATTAGGACATTTTATAAGCAGGACTAAATGACTGAATATGGAGGGGGAGAAAAGAAAGCGGGGGCAGAATGATTCAGAGCTTTATGTTGGGTAATCAGGGGGATGGTGATATCATTAATATAGGAAGAAGAGTAGGTAGGATAATACGTTCTATTCCAGGAATATTGCGATGGGGTGACTATGAGACACCCAGCAGGAGATGATGAAATATGAGTGGGACTGTGTGTGGGAGACCCAGAAAAGAGATGTGCTGCAGATTCAGATTCGACATCATTGGGTACCTGTATAGCTAAAACTATGTCCAGGTAAGACATATGAAGCAATGGTTTGTAACTCTATAAAGTCGAGGAAACCTCCCTGAACAACATGTCACACACGCAAAAATAAACACTTATGCAGGAAGCTCAATTTTCAAAACAGACCAAAATGAAATTCTTCCAGCTTCCAGTTAAATCTGGAGCCAGGAGCCCAGAGCCTACTTCCTGAAACAGCCCCTGACTGGGTAACACTGAGCCCAGTTTAAGAAACCGCCAACACGGAACAAGAGAGAAGAAAGAGAAGGTATAGTTGTCATTTTGAGTCTGGAAGAAAGCTGCTTACATGAAATCAGATTGGAATTTTAGATTTTTTTTTAAAAGCTGTTTTGAAACTCTAATTCTTCTGTGAGCCTCACCCAGTCCTATGCAGTACTAAGGCTTTTTCTGGCCTGCTCTTATACATGCCTGCTACTGTGTCATGATGCCCATGCCCACCTGCTGAAAGTCACAGTGCCATTCAAATAAAGATAATTGGCTGAGTGCTGAGGGTAATACCTTCAAGTTCATCCACACTGGTTTTCCTCCTTTTCAGAAAATGGTTGCCAGGCACCCATCAGCTGGGTCATTAGTGCTGAGATAACCACATTTGTGACAATCACCACAAGACTCTTATGTGATGTCTAAACTACATAAATGTTGCCCACCCACTCAAGCAGTTGTTTAAGGTAAATTATCCTCAGTGTTCAACTTGCAAAGTTTTTTAAAAGTTGAACTGGCTGCACTTTATCTCCCAATTAAATTGAGTCTGCATGTTATTTCAACGTTGTTAAGACAATCACGAATTCAATAAAGGCAGTTTGGTTTGGTTAGTAAATCAGAAAGACCTAGTCATATGATAAAGAAAGACAGGCAGGGAAGAAAAGAGAACAGAGGGACACAAAAAGAAGAAGGGACAATGGCTGATGCATTAGTAGCTACAATTAAAAAAAAAAAAACACTCCAAAATCTCAGTGATTTAAATAATTAAAGTTTATTTCTTGCTTATTCAAAGTTCAATGTTGCGAATGTTTATGATTGACACCTGGCCTTTCATCTTGACATTAGTAACCCCTTAAGGGCCTCAGGGTTGCCTTCTGGATTTGAGATCCAGTGAACTGACCAGAGATGAAAGAGAAGCCTGCACACCGGAGGTTTTACGGGCCAGGCCTGAAGGTGAGCGCATCACTTCGATCCACATTCCCTTGGCCACAACTAGTCACATGACCATACTAATCTGCAAGGGGGACTGGGAAATGTAGTTTAGCTCTATGAAGAAGGTGAAAGTGGGGGTAGTGACCTGCTAGCCAGTCGCTGCTACAGATGAAATAGAAGGTGCCTGTGCACAGGTTTTGTAAAAATTTAGAAAACGTGAATCCCCTGTAAATACCAAATTGACAGCCTGGTTCCTCTTCTTGTCTAGAAGTCTTAACCTAAAGGCTGGAGAGAGATAAACATTGAATATCCTCCACTCTGCCATAAAAATAGATATCAGTTAATTCTTGAGCAGAGTGGGTTGTGTTTCCAAGGTACCAAAGAAAATGTTCACCACTTTTTATAGGTAAGGCCCATTTCTTAAAACATTACAGGCATACCGAGGAGATATGGCAGGTTTAGTTCCAGACCACGACAACAAAACAAATATCACAATAGAGCAAATCACACAAATATAAAAGTTATGTTTATACCATACTGTAGTCTATTAAGTGTGCAATAGCATTATGTCTAAAACAAAGTATATACTTTAATTAAAAAAATACTTTATTGCTGAAAATGCTAACCACATCTCAGCCTTCAGCGAGTCATAATCTTTTTGCTAGTGGAGGGTCTTGCCTCGATGTTCATGGTTGCTGACTGACTGATCAGGGTGGTGGTTACCGGAAGCTGGGGTGACTGTGGCAATTTCTTAAAATAAGACAATGAAGTTTGCCACATCAATTGACTCTTCCTTTCTTGATTCTGTTTGATAGCATTTTATCCACAGTAGAACTTCTTTCAAAACTGCAGTCAATCCTCTCAAACCCTGCCACTGCTTCATCAACTAAGTTTATGTAATATTTTAAATCCTTTGTTGTCATTTCAACAGTGTACACAGCATCTTCACCAGGAGTAGAAACCATCACAAGAAACCACTTGTTTGCTCATCCACAAGAAGCAACTCCTCATATATTACAGTTTCATCATGAGATTGCAGCAAGTCAGTCACGTCTTCAGGCTTCACTTCTAATTCTAGCACCCTTGCTATTTCCACCACATCTGCAGTTACTTCCTCCACTGAAGTCTTGAACCCCTCAGAGTCATCCATGAAGTTGGAATTAACATATTCCAAATTCCTGTTAATGTTGATATTTTGACCTCTTCCCATGAATCACCAATGTTCTTGATGGCATCTAGAATGGTTACTCCTTTCCAGAAGGTTTTCAATTTACTTTGCCCAGATTCATCAGAAGAATCACTATCTATGGCAGCTATAGCCTTACAAAATATATTTGTTAAATACTAAGACTTGAAAGTCAAAAAGACTCCTTGATCCATGGGCCGCAGGATGGAGGTTATGTTAGCAGACATGAAAACAACATTAATCTCCTTGTACATCTTCATTAGAGCTCTTGGGTGACTGGGTGCATTTTCAATGACCAGAAATATTTTGAAAGGAATTTTTTTTCTGAGCAGTAAGTCTCAACAGTGAGCTTCAAATATTCGGTACACCATGTTGTAGACAGATGTGCTGTTACTCAGGCTTTGTTGTTCCATTTATAGAGCACAGGCAGAGTAGATTTAGCATAATTCTTAGGGGCCCTAGGATTTTCAGAATAGTAAATGAGCATTGGCTTCAGCTTAAAGTCACCAGCTGCATTAGCCTCTAACAAGAGCGTCAATCTGTCCTTTGAAGCTTTGAAGGCAGGCATTGACTTCTCCTCTCTAGCTATGAAGTCCTAGATGGCATCTCCTTCCGACAGAAGGCTGTTTCATCTACACTGAAACTCTGCTGTTTAGGTAACCACCATCATCAATTATCTTCACTAGATCTTCTGGATAACTTGTTGCAGCTTCTACATCAGCACTTAGCTGCTTCACCTTGTACTTTTATGTTATGGAAATGCCTTCTTTCCTTAAATCTCATGTACCAGCCTCTGCTAACCTCAAACTTTTCTTCTGCAGCTTCCTCACCTCTCTCAGCCTTCCTAGAATTGAAGAGAGTTAGGATTGTTAGAGTTGTTCTGGATTAGGCTTTGGCATAAGGAAATATTGTGGCTGGTTTCATTTTCTATCCAGATCACTAAAGCTTTCTCCATATCAGCAATAGCCATTTTGCTTTCTTATCATTCATGTATTCACTGGAGTAGCACTTTCAATTTCCTTCAAGAACTTTTACTTTGCATTCACAACCTGGCTAACTATTTGGCCCAAGAAGCCTAGCTTTTGGCTCACCTGGGCTTTTGACATGCCTTCCTCACTAAGCTTAATCATTTCTAGTTTTTGATTTAAAATGAGAGATGTGCAATTCTTTCACGTGAACGCTTAGAGGCCATTGTAGGGTTATTAATTGGTCTAATCTCAATGTTGTCGTTCGCAGGGAATAGGGAGGCCCGAGGAGAGCGAGAGAGAAAGGGCAACGGCTGGTTGGAGGAGCAGTCAAAATACATACATTTACTGATTACGTTCACCATTTTATACGGGTTTAGCTCATAGCGCCCCAGTTACAGTAGTAACACCAAAGCTCACTTATTACAGATCACCATAATAGATATAACAATAATGGAAAAGTATGAAATATTGCGAAGTGAGCACATGCTGTTGGGAAAATGGTGCCAATGGACTTGCTTGACACAGGGTTGCCACAAACCTTCAATTTGTAAAAATGCAATTACCTGCAAAGGGCAATGAAGTGAAGCACAATAAAATGAGGTATGCTCGTGTGTGTTTCTTTTTCACCAGAATATAAAAGCACTCCACCTATAAAAGTTTTCCTTATTTTTTTCTATTACATATTGGTAGGTTTTTATAAATTTGTTCATGTCATCAACAGTCTATTCACTTCACTTTATTCTTCACATTTTCAAGGTTAACTCTTTGCTTTTACCAAGTACCTGGTTTATACCAATCTCTCATTAAATCCTTTCCTGTTGCCATGGCGTGGATTCTGACTTACAGCGACTCTGTAGGCTGAGCCACTGAGAGGGCTATACGAGGAAGGACCGCTTTCCTTAATCGCCTTCTCAGATCCATTACAGTGCAAACCAGATAAACAGGGAACTCAGTATCTCAAAATCGGAGTCAGGAGAACTGCCCAAGCCCGCCAAACCCGCTGCCCACCAGTGGATTTCGACTCATAGCCACCCCACGGGACAGAGTAGAACTGCCCCACAGGGTTTCCAAGGAGCCCCTGCTGGATTTGAACTGCCCACCTTTGGGTTAGCAGCCGTAGCTCTTAACCACTACACCACCCCAGGGTTTCCCAGGGGACTGAGTATTTCAAAATCAGAGTCAGGGGTCTGAGGAAGAAGAACCTGGCTGGGGGCAGGGGGAACAGAGGAGGTGGTGCAGATGTGAAAAAACACAGAAGGAAGGAGGGGAACCCATCTGTGGGACCACCTGTCTGGGCGCCCCACCAGGATGCAAGCAGACTGGAGAAAGGAAAGCGCTTTCTTTCGCCACCTTCTGGTCTACACGTGTATGTGCGCCAACTAGAAAGGTTTCCTGCTGCGCAGCGGCTGTACTTCCGATCTTCTAAATAGTTAGAACATAGTTAAGAGTTTACAACGAAAAAATAATCAAAAGGTCCAACAAAAGAAGATAGCTTGAGAAAATTTTTATTGAGGATTATTAACTAACGTGAAACAATCTTCACAATATATTGTTGAGAGAAAAAAAGGTTACAAAAATGTGTGCAGTCTTATTTCTGTAAAAAAGAGTTCCCATTTATACACATATATGTATGTACCCAGCCACAAAACCAGAAAAAAATATGGAATGGTGTACTTCAAGGTGTGAACAGAATTCTAGGCACTGGGGATAGAAACGGCGGCAAATAAGGCAGACAAGGGCCCTAACCATGAGCTTTCATTCTAGCGAGGAAGTATATAACAAATAAGTTAATAATAGATAAAATACGTGCCACAGACTGCTTTCCGTGTTGGGAATATAATTTGTGAACGAAATATATATGCTCCCTGTCTTGACAGAAGTCTCTCAGTCTTTCTGTGGAAGCAGCCTAGAAAACAGCTCAAGTCAATGTCATGATAAATGCTACAAAACGGGAAATAAGTAGGTTGTGGCAATGTACAAAAGGACACCTGACCTGTTCTCAGGGGTTCAGGGAATGTGTCCTGGAGAGTGAAGTCCAAGCTGACACCTGAAAGATGAGGTAGGAGTTAGGCAGCTGAAATCAGAGCGAGCTTCCAGAAAGGTCATCCAGGTTTGAAGGCCTGAAGGAAGGGTGGAACATAAGAGAGCTGACAGACAGGCCGACTGGCTGAAGAATCAGCTGATTCATTCCAGACACTCAGTTCCGTGTCCTTGGCACTTCGAGTTTGAGGGTAAAGAAAGGAATGAGGAGAGAAGAAGCTGGGGAAGTAAACAAGGGCAGTTCCTGAAACCATGTTAAGGAGTTTGAACTTGATGCTGAATGTTCTCTTAAAAGTCATTATGAGTGGTTCAAGGGATCATTAAATGGGGTCAGCCCTGTGTATACCTCTTCAGGAAGAAATCATTTCAATGATGACAAAAACGATATTAATAACATCTTTAAAATCAATTTTATGAAAAATACGTAATCACATGGGGAAATGCATACCCTATAAAAAAATTTTTTTATAGTGCTAAAAGAAAGCAGGTTATAAAACAATGTATAGTATATAATCCCGTCATGGAAAAAAAGCATAAATAGAGTATATATTATAAATACTACAAAGAAAAAAGTCTTAGGTAAATACATTAATGCCGAAATGTAATCTGTGCTTATTTCTAGTGATAGAATTAGAAGTAGTTTAATTTTCTCTCCTTTATGCTCTTCTGTATTTTCCAAAATTTTCACAAGGAATATATATTAATTTTATAATCAGAAAAAATATTTAAATATATAAGTGTGCTTTAGGGACAGGTAGTACAGTCTTATGGGTCAGAAGTCACCAGGCATCCTAATGATATGAAAGAAATAAAGGCAGCTATTTTTTTTATTCAGTGGGGGAAAAATTCAGACTCAACAATGAGACCAGGATGGGACTAAAGGGACAGTAAAATTTTACTCGTATTTTTTTCTATAACAATTTGAATTGCAATCTGAGCAGCACTAAAAGAAGTGCTATCTTTTGACAATACAACATAAATTTCCCTGTTGGCAGACAAGTTTCACCTGTATAACTAATACATATGCACATATTTTTGCATGTCTAATCATACTGTTTGCATATTATTTAAACCCCAAAGTCATGTTGACATGAATTCTGAGCTACATTGGTTGCATTCAACAAGCAAGGTGAACCACCTAAATTCTATCTTGTCTCCATTAAACTACTATTGCACCGGCGGTGGCTGTCCTGAGGTGGCTTCTCTAGTCCCAGCTCTCCACTGAGTGGCTTGCCAGGGAACTTAGGCCTACCATCGTCTGCTCTGACCTTGGTTTTCCAATCCACAAATGAGAGCGGTGAGCTACTAAAAAAAAAAAAAAATTGCTAAGGCCCACTAAATTCTACAATTTGAGGATCCTCTCCCCCATGGCAAAATGTGACAAGATCCTAAAGTCATAATGAAGACTGAACATTTTGAATACCAATAGTTTTTATTCTGTAAGTTTTACAGAGAATTCCTATTTTAAAAAACAACATCTGAAGTTGCTTTCACATTCCAGAAGGTGGAAGAGACACCACTTTCTTTGTGCGTGTGCATGTGTGTTTATGTATGTGTTTTGTTTGAAAAAACATCGGAAGGGGACTTTAGGTTATAAAAGGTGAGTTCTGCAAGGCCTGTTCTGGAAAGAGAGGGGTTTGACAGAGAACTAAATTGTTCTGTAGGTAAAGCACAGAGATTGTGGATTTGCAGTGGTAAAAGGAGAGGGTAGCCATGTCAGTGGTTGGGGCTTTAGCCCTTTTTTATAACCTCCATTAACCAGTTCCATTGAGCTGATTCTGATTCATGGCAACCCCACGTATGTCAGAGTAAAAATGTGCTCCACAGGGTTTTCAATGGCTGATTTTCAGAAGTAGATCTCTAGGCCTTTCTTCCGAGGTGCCTCTGGATGGCCTTGAAACGCTAACCTTTCAGTTAGCAGCCGAGTGTGTTAACCATTTGCACCACCCAGGGACTCTATAACCTCCGTTAGACCACCCCTACCCCATCCCCTGGACCCCAATCCATCCCCAATTAATCTAAGTAAAAACACTGTGCTTCTAAGAGGACTTCAAGGTAAGTCCTTTAGCACCGACTTCCAGTCAAATTGCTCTCCCGAAGCCCCTTCTTCTGTATAGTTTTAGAGATTCCCCAGCAGAAGGAGAAAGGTTTAGGAACCTTGGGGACTCTGAGAAGAGGATAAACTGGAGACGGATTAAGGTGGAAATGAAAGCAGGTCCCAGCAGTACATGAGGGCAGGACCTAAAAGAAAAGACAAGAATGGAAATTTTCTGTGGTGGAGAGTTGGCCAAAGGACTTTGAGAAAGGCAGGGCCTGATACTCAACTTGAAGTTGTTCTCTGGTCTGTGCTATGCAGTCACTCCCCCTCTATGATTATCCCAGCAAAAGCCCAAAGCATACATTGTTTAGTGTCAATAGTGCTTTAGGAACTGAAGGACAAGGGGTGGGGTCCCCACAGGGCTGAAGTGATAGGAGCAAGGGCTGCAGCTGCAGGAGACAAGATGGGAAACAGGAACCTCCCAGAGCCATCCATAGTGAGAGGCAACTTGAAGAACATAAGCCAGCACTCCTCCCCACACACTTTGGTCCTCTGTGGCAACATACACACACGTGCACACATACACACTCTCTCATTCATGTACACACCCCCACAAACACATATGCACGTGTACACACACTCATACACCACATACAATTGCACACGCACACACAGTTGTACACACACCACACATACATGCACACACAAACACACATATGTGCACACAGTCACCCACAGTCTGCCTGGAATCCTCAGAAATACTGGAAGGAGACAGGATTTCTCGTAATACATGGGTTAGGGGTGGAGGTTCATCATTTAATTTGGATATTATAGGACAAGGTATTTTCAGGAAGTTGGAAGACTGATGAAGGGATTTCATTTGAATGTATGATTCTTGACAGAAAATGTTCCTGTTAAATTAATAAAATTGAAACTCAGTTGGCTGGATTGTTTTTCTTTAAAAGAGGTAGTAATTTCCATTGTAATAGAAATAACTTATCCAATTGTTGGCAACGTTTTCAACAAGTTCACCTTCTATTTTAACCTCTTGCTCAGTCAGCTGAGCTAAATTCACAGCTTGTACTCACATGTGCTCCTTATCTGGCCATTCCTTCAGCTCTGAGGACCCTAAATCCCTTCTGAGATCCCTTCACTGAGGGAGCCCAAAGAAGTGCCTGCTCCACACACATGGGCCATCTCCCCTTACTTGACATTGAGATGTTTTCATTAAATGACTGCATTTTGGCATTAGATGCTTCATACACTCCCTCATCTGAAGTGTGTAAAACTGGGAAAACTGTTTGCGACTGTAACAGAAGTAAATATACCAGATGTATGGAGGACCCATTTTCTCCTGCCTTACTCTGTTTTTTTTTTACTCTGTTAGCTCCTCCGACCTCCATGGGCTGAAGAGAGGTCCAGACCCTCTGCTTGTGCTCTCATTGCACTTCCATCTCTAAAAACAAAGTTCAAAGTATGAGACCGTGAAATGATTCTGGGAAGCCAGAACCTTCGTTGGTTACTCCTGAAAGTACGTGAGCAAATGCCTCTTGTGTATAATGATTTTCAGTGTAACAAGTTGGAAAGAAATATTCTATTAGCAACTGGTACAAGGATTCCTCCTTGGGAAAGCTTGCTTTTGTGATGAAAATACTACTCCTACCTGGGGAAAAGCTGTGTTTACAGAGGCTGTGACTGGCTTGTTGTACCAAGAGGAGCTCCTGGGGGAATCTGGGAAGGAGGAGGAAGAAAGAGAAAAGGTATCATGGGTTGAATTGTGCCCCCAAAACTATACATTGAAATCCTGGCCATATGGTGTTATCATTTAAAAAAAAAAAAAGTGTTAAATTAGCTGGCCTTGGGTAGAGTGGATTCCTTCTGTGATATGATGTGATGTGATATAATGATCATCCATAATGCAATCTAATGTCATAGAATTAATCAATCAATCAGTTGAGGTCATCCCAATGTAAGGTGAGTCCTAAAACTAATCACTTTTGAGTTACAAAAAGAGCAAATCAGACATAGACACGCACACACACACATGGGGAAAGACAAATGCCATGTGAAAACTGCCAAGGAACCAAGGAATGCATGGGGCTACCAACAAGAAATGAACTGACATGGCCAAGACGCTGATTTAGGCTTTTAACCTTCAGGATGGTGAGAAAATAAATTTCTGCTGTTTAAAGCCACCCACTTGTGGTATTTCTGTTATAGCAGCACTAGGGGACTAAGACGGAGAGAAAGTAAGATGGTGGAGATGTTAGATCTGTGCCCAAAAGAAAAATACATATATATCATAGAACGCTTGGTGTGACTGAATTTCTTATGGAAACCCATAGAAGAACTGAGGAGCCGAAGAGCTATAACTTGTGCAATTACAGGAACAAGAAGCCCCACAGAAGGACAGCCAAGCGAACAAAAGTTGAGGAACTGTAGCAAGCATGCGTTCTAGGGACGTGGAATGGGTTGGTTATTGAAAAGATACAGAAACTTATAAAGAGCAGATAAGGAAAATCTCACAATTTTGAGGGAAGGCTCAAGTGCAAGAGCTGCAAGAAAGAAACTTGTCCTGTCCAGCAGGCACATTTACAGGAAGAAGAAATATGTGCCTATTGTCTGCTTTTAAATGTAGTGAGGGGATTCCTGAAAACCGCATCATAAATG
The DNA here is from genome assembly GCF_030014295.1 of Loxodonta africana. Lineage (NCBI taxonomy): Eukaryota > Metazoa > Chordata > Mammalia > Proboscidea > Elephantidae > Loxodonta > Loxodonta africana. The sequence continues at coordinate 44,522,207 of NC_087355.1, read as the reverse complement.
TGCTGCTATAAAATAGAGCAGTAGGAAAACAGAGCAGTAGCATTCTGACCAAGAGCTCAGCATCAAATAAATCATAAATATAACCAATGCTATGTCATAAAAGCAAAATTATAAGTATAAATTTCTATAATCACTTATAAACATACAATTATTCAAGTTCTATAAAACAGGCATACATGTAATATACAGACAATTAGATAAGAGGCTCCCAAACACTATAAAGTATGTAATAAATTTAACACGAAATACATTAGTTATAAAAAAAAAACTACTGCTGTCAATTCCAACTCATCGCGACCCTATAGGATAGAGTAGAACTGACCAATAGAGTTTCCAAGGAGCGCCTGGTGGATTCGAACTACCTACCTCTTGGTTAGCAGCCATAGTACTTAACCACTATGCCACCAGGGTTTCCAGTTACGTGTTAATTAAACAACTACTAATAATTGTTTGCCTTCTTAGCATTTAAAGTTTTACAGAATGATAAGTATAATACTTAGGAGGGCTACTTAAGAAAGTTTGCTTTTTTGAATAGTTTCTTTTCTCTTGATAAACGTTCCTGTATTAATCCATGCTGCTTAGGCAGTTAATCAAGAGTTCCTTAAGGTACATAGTAGATGCTCAGGACTCGCTTGTTATCTTTTTTGTTGTTGAGGGTGGTGATGATGGTAAGGAAGGTGTTCCTCTCTGAAGACACTGAACAGCATATGTAGAAGAAGAAAGAAGGAAGGTAGAAGAGGAGGATTCTCCAACGTGTCATTAAATATTGGCTGACTGACCGTTACATGCACATTTAAGAGGTAGGACATTCTGAAGGGTATGAGGTGCAATTAATTCCTACTATGGTGTATCTACAGGGTCCTGGTGGTACAGTGGTTAAGAGCTCAGGCTGCCAATCAAAAGGGTCACCAGTTCGAATCCACCGAGTGGCTCCTTGGAAACCCTATGGGGCAGTTCTACTCTGTCCTATACGGTTGCTATGAGTCGGAATTGACTGGATGGCAACAGGTTTTTTGTTTTGTTTTGTGGTATACCTAGGAGTTTCTGGGTGGTGCAGTTAAGTACTTGGCTACTAAAAAGTTGGTGGTTCGAGTCAACTCTGACCTAGAGGCACCTCAGAAGAAAGGCCTCTTGATCTAGTTCCAAAAGTCAGCCACTGAAGGCCCTATGGAGTACAATTCTACTCTGACACAAATCGGGTCACCATGCGTCAGAGTCGACTCCAAGGCAATTGGTGTATTATCTGAAAATTCTTTTCTCTCCTGGGTGAAAATCCACCATCTCATAACTTCCATTGATTGATCCTAGTTCTACACTCAGGATCGATATGGATAAGCTAACTCCCTCATGTTGCTGGTTAATCTCTTATCCAGTTCCTTCTATTATTCTCCATGGGGCACAGTCTCTAGATCTCTCTTCATTCAGATCACCACCCTTTGAATAACATCTGATATATCAAGGCCCCAGAGAGCCAGAAACATTCAAAACTAGACACGACAGTGTGGATAGGGTTTGAGCTATATCTTAATTATCTAGTGCTGCTTTAACAAAAATACAAGTTGATGGTTTTAACAACAGAAATTTATTCTCTCATAGTCTAGGAGGCTAGGAATCTGAATTCAGGGTGCCAGCTCATGGGAAATGCTTTCTCTGTCAGTTCTCGGGGCAAGTCCTTGTCATCAATCCTCCCCTGGTCTAAGAGGTTCTCCATGCAGGGACCCGGGGTCCAAAGGACATGCTTCCCTCCTGGTTCTTCATTCTTGGTGGCATGAGGTCCTTCTCTTCTCTGCTTGATTCCCTCTTTTGTATCTCAAAAGAGATTGACTCAAAATACAACCTAATCCTGTAGATTGGGTCCTGCCTCAGTAACATAACTGCCTCTAATCCTGCCTTCTTAATATCATAGAGGTTAGGATTCACAGCACATAGGAAAATCACATCAGATCACAAAATGGATGATAACCATACAATACTGGAAATCATGGCCTAGCCATGTTGACACGTTTTTAGGGGACAATCTATATAACACTCTATTAATGTGGCCTGAAGTTACATTCCAGTGAGTGTCGCTCCACACCGAGCTAGTGAGTCACTTGAAAGGATTATTGTTTTTCTGGAGACTTGCTGCTGGGCCAGGATTGCCAGAATTACACTTAGGTATAAAAAATACCATAGAAATATTTTAAGAAATAAATGTCATGTTATTTTGTGGTTGTAAAAATAATAACTCAGGCACAATAATATACTATATTCATTGTATCGTGACCTATCCCAGGCACTGTGATAAGAACTTTATTATCGCCTTCAATCCTCGTAAGACAGATATTATTCAGTTTTACAGATGATAAAACAATCCCATTGTGGTTAGAGTTTGCTCTAACACTAAGTAGAGAAGTTATCAGAATTCAAAGCTTTTGCTCTTAGCCACAGTTCTACTCTGCCTCCTTATCCTAAGCATACAGGGGGTGGGAGGGAAGGTGATTAAGTCCAGCTTTATAATAACCAGAGAGGACAGGTAGAATAAGGGGAATGGCTTTGGAGTTCTAGTTTGTTTAATGCCTAGGGCAGATGGTCTCACGCATAACATCTTATAACTCTTTACCCCCTGGGGGTTACAGCTAACTTGGACTAGTCACTTAAGGAGATACCATCTAAAATACTACTTTAACGAACCTTCATGGCAGCTGGCATTGGTGTCTTGCATAATACAAGGAAGCTAAAAAGGATACATGGAATGGTGCGTAAGTATTTATTAAAATATTGGGAAGCATTGTGCCATGCAAACATTGGCTACTATTATTTCTAATCAGAGTTGGCTTGAGTTTTAAGGCTCAATAGTGACAAAAGGTGGAAAAAAAGCTACGTGATTCATTTTAAAGCCATTTTTTAAATGCCCTGGTCTGCTAACACCTGTTTTTTCCTGCTGCGTCAGTTCTGCTGCTCAGCTCCTCACGGAGAGAGTGGCTGTGAGTGAAAACCGCCAATGTGAAAACATAATCAGAATAATAGCCAGCCCACAGCAAGAAGCAGACCTTGACCAAACAAGATTAGATAAACTGGCTCTGGCTTTGTGCTCTGAGCTTGGTCTCTTCCCTTCTACATAAGGATCCTTTGAAACTGCGTGTAATGATGGCTTGGAGAGAGGCTCCATAAAATGAGAAGTGTTCAGTGGATTGAACCACACGCAGCCAGCTAATAAAAACTTGCTCTGGGAGCTGCAGTGGGGAAGGCCGAAAACATGAATTAGATGGAATAAGACACTTAGGTTTTTCTTGCTATGAAACTATTTGCTTGACTTTAAAGCAAATCCTTTTCTTCTCTGTTGCTGGTCAGTTCTGTCAAACTGCCGATTCAGAGCCTCTGTAGGCAACGCCTGCTCCCTCCTCAGGGCCTATGCACATGTTGTTTTTCTGTCTCTCCAGAAAATAGATGAAAGGAATTATCTTTACATTTTTTCATTCACTTTCCCAAACTAAGTTAGAAAAACTCAGTACTAGGTATAGGGTACATTTTAGTCATTCGAGCTGCTGACCACTCTGGTGCAGAAAAGGGAAGGGATAGTAGAAATTAGGGGTGGTGATGAGGTAGCAAAATGGGAGGAAGAGGACGGTGTTTCTCTTGCTCTGCAGTCCTGTGAGCACAGCCTCCTGTAGGGATGATGCCATCAGAAGAGCTGCCGCCTGTCCTGAAAGCTTACTGAGCACTCTACTGCCATCTGCTGTCACCCACGGGTCTTCACGTCTTTAACATACAGAAAAAAAAAAAAAAAAAATTCACTGCCATTGAGTGGATTCGGACTCATAGTGACCCTACAGGACACAGTAGAACTGCCATAGGGTTTCCAAGGAGCAGTTGGTAAATTTAAACTGCCGACCTTTTGGTTAGCAGCTGAGCTCTTTACTACGCCACCAGGGCTCCAAAATACTGCAGTTTAAAGTTATAAAAAAAAAGTTATAGTTAAAGGCAAATTCCCTCATTTAACATAATAGAAGATACTGTTCTGGGTGACTGCATTTAGTAACTCATCTAATCTTCACAACTCTATGAGATAGGTTTTATTATCCCTATTATCTGGTAGCACAGTGGTTACACACTCGGCTGCCAATCCAAAGGTTGGCAGTTAGAACCCACCGGCCGCTCTGTGGGAGGAAGATGTGGCAGTCTGCTTTCCTTAAGAAACAGAAACCCTGTAGTGTAGTTCTACTCTTCCTTTTTTTTTGGTATTATCTCCATTTTACAGATGAAGTAACACTCCCGGAAAAGACCAGATAACTTGCTTAGATGGCTCATTAGTGAATTAAACCTTAGTCCACTGCTTCTCAGACCAGTGCTTTTTTCACTACTCACTTTGCTACTTCCTTGAACATTGAGGAAATAAGAGAGATAGAATGACTGTGCCTGGAATAGTGATAATTCTCAAATAGAACTGTAGCATTTTAATAAAGATTTGTGATAAACCTTACAGTTCATAAAATCCTTTAGCTATATATTGTTTCTTCCACTTCCTGCAGCCTCAGGAAACTGACGTTCAGTGAGGATAAGCGCTGGCTGTCAAGAAGCAGGGCCAGATAATCACCCCAAGATCTCTGACTCCAGTGGAAGATGGTTACTATGCTGAAGACCCTCAGACCAGTTTATGAGACAACCTGGCCCATTCAGACAAGCTCTGCTGCTCCTTGAGGTAAATCGCTTCAGCCTGGCTGACTCCTCAGTTCCGGTGAATGTGCCATACTTTCAGCATGGACCTCCATGCCCTTGCTCAAGAAGAAAATTAGTAACAGACATCTTAGTCTGATTTTAAGGTTCTTCTTACTGCAAAACCAAATATTAACCATAAAAAGTCTGACCCAAACTGCAAAAGCCTGCCAGAAACTGCTCTATAACAATGTAAATTTGTTCTATCCTGCTAGACAGGGCAGCCAACCAAAACAACAACAACAACAAAAAAAACCAAACTCGTTGCCATCGAGTCAGTTCCAACTCATAGGGACCCTGTAGCAGAGTAAAACTGCCCCATAGGGTTTCTCAGGCTGTAATCTTTACAGAAGCCAATTGCTCTTTCTCCCAAGGTGCAGCTGGTGGATTCAAACCACCAATCTGTTGGCTTGCAGCCAAAGGCTTTAACCACTGTACCACCGGGGCTCTTGTGCAGGTGGATGGAGGGCCAAATTATTAGCAGCCAGGCCAGAAGTAAACTGATACCACTTGATTTCAGTAAAAGGGGAAGGCAGGGTTCAATCAATCATTCATATTCAACATTCATCAATTAGCCAATTGTTGATCTTCTATATTTTCCCCTCCTCTTTATAAGTTCATTGTACCAAAAGAGCCATTTGCTTTTTCTGGAATCAAAATGGTCTCCCTATATGCATATAGAGTAACTGCTGAGAATAAACCTTATGTTCAAATTCTGGTGAGCTTTAATTATTTTTTTTACACCCTTTACCCTGGAGATGTCTTCATTCTGTTCATCCAAGTATCTAAGTATTTCCCAAACCTCACGCTGTTTTAACTCAGATTCATCCTGCACCAAGGCTACTTTCCTCCCCAGCAGCTTCATTCTCTTCTAACTGCCTTCTTTGCTGAACTCCTAAGAACTTCTGCTTTTAGTATTCCTTTTGGCATTTGATGGGCGCCCTGGTGGTGTAGTGGTTAAGAGCTTGGCTGCTAACCAAAAGGTTGGCAGTTCTAATCCACCAGCTGCTCCTTAGAAACCCTATGGGGCAGTTCTACACTGTCCTATAGGGTCACTGTGAGTCAGAACTGACTCGATGGCAACATGGCACTTGATATATTACTGTGTAAACCTCTAGAACCCAGTTATCATGCCTTAGTTTTCTATGCACTTTCCCCCTCTCACTATCAAGACTGGGAGAAACAATTTAATTTGGAGTTATGGAAATGTCTTCTTTGTGTGTCATAATGGATGTTCTTTTGTATTTTAAGTATTAAAATAGTGTAGTTTAAGGATACTAACTTCATTTCATTAAAAAACCACTTGGCTTTACTATTCTTCAAAGTATCCAACATGTCTACAATTAAATAAATATGCCCTCAAGTACTTGAGAATTAGCGTAACATTAATACATGCTTTTTCATTTTTAAGGTGGAGCAAACAGTTGAGCGCTCAGACTACTAACCTAAAGGTTTCTGGTTCAAATTCACCCAGAAGCTCTGCTGAAGAAAGGCCTGGTGATCTGCTTCTGCACAGATGACGGCCAAGAAAACCCTATGAAGCCCAGCTCCACTCAGTAACACACTGGTTGACATGAGTCAGAATAGACTTGATGGCAGTAAGTTTGTTTTTTTGTTTTTGCTGGCTTCGAGAATAGTCTGAACTGTAAAAAGTAAAGTAAAATAAATTACTCCCGATGTCCTTTAGCTGAGAGAAGAACAGTTTCACTCCCAAGGACTTACTAAAAAAAATGAAAAGAAAGCTAACAGAGTACTGATCACAGCTCTCTAAGGCAAGAGTTTTTGTCCAGGGCACTCCAGAGGCACAGTGGGGGGAGGGGAGGGAACCGAGAGGGACACTTGCCCCCGGGCATAAGTCTAAGAGGGTGCCAGACAAGGTGCAAAATGACATTCTGAGGCACCACAAATATGAAAGGCGCCTGACTCAGAGGCAGCCGGACAAGAGAGGGGAAGGTGCTTCTGCTGACTCGCAGCTATCAACGTCTATTCATCTTGAAATTGGTGGGGAAGGTGCAATTTAAAGATTGCCCTGGCGCTCGTTACCCTCACTCTGCCCCTGGTGCACTCCCCTGGCTCAGGGGGCTTTAATGAGCTACTTGGACTGCCCACTCTTTTAAGGTTAAGGCTGCATGGTCAGCATTCATTTTTTCATTATACATTAAATTTCCTGTGGGCAGATTCCAAGTACTTTCATACTATATTCTGTCACCCCTGCCTTGAGGGTCTTAGTAGTCCTTGTATGCAGCAAGAACTCAGTAAATGACTGCTCCATGAAATGTATATTTATTTGAAGAGATTCCTTTAATCTATGGCCATGATGCTCCTTTTAAAATCTGTCTCTGTCGTTCTGTTTCTTGGCATTCTTAGCTTTGTATAAAATTCCTTTGTTCAGAAAGGTCATTCTTGCACATGCTATGACCCACACACAGAAAAATATCTGATAAAACATATCCCAGACCATTAAAAGTAGATACTTCTGAGGGACAGAAGAGTGAGATTAAGAAGCATATTCCATTTTTATGCCCTGTACCAGAAAAAAAAAAAAAATTTTTTTTTTTTTTTTTACCAGATAGTTTCTGATTTACAACAGGGCTCTGTTCCGATGACTCTGTCACAAGTCAATTTTGGCGTTAACTCGAATACCTCATTTTTTTTTTTAAGTTTTCATATTATTGCCTTTTATTATCAGTATCTTGATAGATCAGATCTTTATTTGTCTTGGGGGTTGGAAATATTACATATAAACTTACAAATATATTTTAATATATACATAAAAAAATACACAAATCATAAAAAATTTACCCTGGCGATGAAGAGGAGTTGGATGATGTTGGCATTTTGTCAGTTGGGGTAATAACTCCACTTGTGGAAGGTTCTGGATTATCTGGATTATCCCTGGGAATGGGGATGGTGCTTCTAGTCAGAAAATTAGTGAGAGCTGTCTGTATGATCACAGTGGAGCCCTGGTGGCGCAGTGGTTAAGAGCTTGGCTGTCAACCAAGAGGACGGCAGTTCGAATCCACCAGCCTCTCCTTGAAAGCCCTATGGAACAGTTCTACTTTGACTTATAGGGTTGCTATGAGTCAGAATCGACTCAATGGCAACAGGTTTGGAAACCCTTGTGGAGGAGTGGTTAAGTGCTACGGCTGCTAACCAAAAGGTCGGCAGTTCGAATCTGCCAGGCGGTCCTTGGAAACTCTACAGGACAGTTCTACTCCGTCCTATAGGGCGGCTATGAGTTGGAATCAGTTTGATGGCAGTAGGTTTGGCTTGGTTTTTGGTCTGTATCAACCTTTTTTTTCCTTCATATATTTCGAGGTAACATCTCACCGCTTCCCAAATCTGCCTATCAACTTCAGCAAAGCAATCAGTGTTTTAGTCCACGATTTTAAGCAACCGAAGCCCCTGATTTAGTTTAGAAAAATTATCAGCTAATCCTCTCTCATTATTTCTTTCTTCTTCAGCAATTCTTTCCTCTTCAAAATCCATTAAATCCTGATCTGTCAATTTCCCGTCTTCGTGATCTATGAGCTGTTTCCCATTGGCTGGTGATAGTAAGTTCTAAATTCAGCGTTCTTACCATATGGACTTTTCCACCCATCTCTTCCATCATACTATCCTGATCAAAAGCTTGGAGCGTGTTCACATAACTCAGCAATTTCTTCCATATCCCCTGCATGCCTCTTCCTGTAACTTTCTCCCAGGAAGAGGCAATGTTCTAGATACACTGAGAATATCATAATTCTTCCAGAACTGTGTAAGGTTACCGTACATCTCCATCTGTATGTTGGCTGGGCAAACGTAGTCCGAAGGTAGCATGCACTGAAGGTGGCAATTGTACCTTGACCACAGGCTGAATCCCAGCTCTGGCATTGGGAGGCAGATACACCACTTCACATCTCGATTTAGATCACGTACGTCAGGAGAATGTCCTGGGGTATTATTAAGTAACAGCTGTCGGGCACTGGGACAGTTTAACTACATGTCCTTAGAGATGAACATTATGGAAACCCTGGTGACGTAGTGGTTAAGTACTACAGCTGCTACCAAAAGGTTGGCAGTTCGAAACCACCAGGTGTTCCTTGGAAACTCTGTGGGGCAGTTCTACCCTGTCCTATAGAGTCGCTATGAGTCGGAATCGACTACAGCAGTGGGTTTTAGAGTTGAACACTGTCCAACTACCTATCCTTTATGACTTCTGACGCCAGCCTGTTATACAGCAGTGTTTTGAACAGTAAATAATAATAACGTTGAACATCTGCGAGTGACATCTGAGAATAACATCAGCAAGTTACCCGTTGCAACACTGTCTGTAGTACATATTACTGTTGTTGTTAGGTGCCGTCAAGTCGGTTCTGACACATAGAAACCCTATGTACAACAGAACAAAACACTGCCTGGTCCTCCCAGTCGTTGTTATGCTTGAGCCCATTATTGCAGCCACTGTGTCAGTCCATCTCCTTGAGGATCTTCCTCTTTTTCACTGACCCTCTACTTTACCAGGAGCCCTGGTGGCATAGTGGTTAGGAGCTCAGCTGATAACTAAAAGGTCGAAAGGGCAAACCTACCAGCCGCTCCTTGGAAACACCATGAGGCAGTTCTACTCTGTCCTATAAGGTTGCTGTGGGTCGGAATCGACTCGATGGCACCTAACAACCACCTTATCAAGATTACTAACTATATATAAGAAAAAAAAAACTATATAAGACATACCAAAAAAAACCTGATGGTTTTAAGTTCATTGTAACTCGAATACATCGTAAGTTGGAGACTACATGTACTTTCTCACTTTGTATCAAAGGTACCTCTTCTAAGTATTCTACATATATTAAGTCATTTAAACCTCACAACTATCTTATTATCAGCCCCAGTCAACAGGTGAGGAAACCAGAGAGACACAGGGCAGTACAGTAAGTTGCCCAAGGTTACCAGGCTTGGGGAGCCAGATATAATACAGCCGCTTTGACTCCAGGGCCCTGTTCTTAAGCTTTCTTCACCACGTGGAGTCTGGTGAGCTTTTCAGGTGATTGTGTCTAATGCGTTTTGACAGCAGACAGGTCCTTTTGTGAAAATGCAGAGAAGACCTATCAAGGAAGAGACCTCATTAGCTCAGTGCTTTTGACGGGCCCCAGCACTGTGGAACTTTCTCTGCCTCCCCTATGAGTCCAACAACCCATTAAACTTGGATTTCAAGTCCTTTTCTGCCCATTTCTATTCTTGGAACAGTTTTTCTCAGATCTCTCCACCTTCCTTTAAATCTTTTCTCCTCTTCTTCCTTTCCCTTAAACACATTCATCCTGTGTGTACTCTCAGGGGCAGGGTATGTACACTCAGGAGTCAGGGACTTGATTGGCAGGGGGATATGGATAAGGTGCCAGTTCCTGCAGCTTCCTTGGACTGCAAGAATGCCCCCTGCTTGGGGACAGTAACAAATCACATTGTTTTTCAACAGAAGAAGGGGCACACTGATGTGTATTTGTCTAATGTGTGGATTTTTTTTTTTTTTTACAAAGAACATGTATTACTTTTTAAATGATACTTTAATTGAGGCATAACATATATGCCAAAAGCTCGTACTTGTTGCCGTCGAGTCGATTCTGACTCATAGTGACCCTATAGGACCGAGTAGAACTGCCTCATAGGGTTTCCAAGGAATGGCTGGTGGATTCAAACTGCCGAACTTTCGGTTAGCAGCTGAGCTCTTAACCACTGTGCCCCACGGCTCCAGCATATATACAGAAATGTACAAATCATAGATGTAAACTTCCAGCAGTTTGCACAAAGTGAACACATCCGTGTAACAAGGGTCCAGATGTGGTAGGCAGAATTCTAAGAGAACATCCAATAGACCTGTATCCTTCTATAATCCCCTTCCCCTGAGTGTGGGTGGGACCAGTGAATAAGATCGGCTATCACTCCCATGGAGCCCTGGTGGCACAGTGATTAAGAGCTTGGCTACTAATCAAACACCTGGCAGTTTGAATCTACCAGCTGCTCCTTGGAAACCCTATGGGGCAGTTCTACCCTGTCCTATAGGGTTGCCGTGAGTCAGAATCGACTCGACAGCAACAGGTATAGGTTTTTATCACTCCTGTGATTAGGTTACTAGCTAGTTGACTTTGAGCTAATCAAAAGAGAGATTATTCTGGGTGGGCCTGACCTAATCAGGCAGTGCTTTTAAAAGAAGGTCATTCATCAGAGATGCTTCCCTGCTGGTCTTGAAGAAAAAAGCAACCAACCCTATTGCCTATGGAACTGAGAGAGACCCCAGTCTGTTTCTGGACTCTATTCCATTCCATTGGTTGTTTACCCAACGGTCACAGTCATATGTTTCTTTTGTACTACAGTTATAATGGAAACAAAATTATTTTTTTTCCTAAATTTATTTTGTTGTTGAGAATATACACAGCATAACATATAGCAATCCAACAGTTTCTACGTGTACAATTTAGTGACATTGATTACATTCTGAGTTGTACAACCATTCTTACCCTCCTTTTCTGAGTTGTTCCTCCCTCATAACATTAACTCACCACTCCCTAAGGTTCCCATCTAACCCTTCAAGCCGCTGTTATCAATTTGATCCCATATAGATAGTTCTTAAAAGAGCATAATGCTCAAGGCAGACCTTTTTTACTAGTTAAGCTAAACTACAGTTTGGTGTTAAGATGACTTCAGGGGATATTTTTGTTTTAAAGTTAAAAGATTATCTCACAGCAATAGTTTCGGGGGTTCTTCGGCAGCTCCAGAAACTCTAGAGTCCATGAATATTTGAAATTTTGTTCTACATTTTCCCCCTTTTGATCAGGATTCATCTATAGAATCTTTGATCAAAATGTTCAGTAATCGTAGCCAGGCACAATCCAGTTCTTCTGGTTTTGTGGTAAAGGAGGCAGTTATTCACGAGGCAATTAGCCACATATTCCATATCCTCCTATTCTTGACTCTTCTTCCTCTGTTGCTCCAGGCGAATAGAGCAATTGTTGTGCCTTGGATGGTCGCTTGCAGTCTTTTAAGACCCCAGGCACTACAAAACAAACTAGGAGGTAGAACAGAAGCACTAAACACGTTATTAGGCCAATTAACTGGGATATCCCATGAAACTATGACCCTAAACTGCCAAACCAAGGAATCAGATCCCATGAGGTGTCTGGTTGTACATACGCAGCCTCAGCAGCTACCTTTTTTTTTTTTTTGGCACTGTTGTAAATATATCTATCACACAACTTTTGCCACTTCAGCTTTTTACAGGTGTACAACTTATTGCCAGCAATAATCGGCTGTGCAACCCTAAACTTAATCAATGTAACTTTTCCATCACCATTAACCCCACTTTTCCCCCTCCCTCCCACCTCTGGTAACCACTAATAAACTTTTGTCTCTATACACTTGCCTTTTCTTGTTTTTTTATATAAGTGAGGTCATACAATATTTGTTCTTTTGTGATTGGCTTTATTTGCTTGGCATAATGTCTTCAAGGAGCCCTGGTGGTGCAGTAGTTAAACGCTCACCTGCCGGCAGTTTGAATCCACCAGCTGCTCCTTGGAAACCTTATGGGGCACTTCTACTCTGTCCTATAGGGTGGCTATGAGTTGAAATCAACTCGCCAGCAATGGGTTTTGGAATGTCTTCAAGCTCCGTCCATACTGTAGCACATATCAAGACTTCATTTCTCCTACGGATGAGCAGTATTTCACTTTATGTATGTACCACATTTTGCTTATTCATTCATCTGTGGATGGGGATTTAAGTTGTTTGCACCTTTTGGCTGTTGTGAATAGTGTTGCAATGAACCCTGGTGTACAAGTCTCTTTTTCAGTCTCTGCTTTCTTTTGGGTGTGTATCCAGAAGTGGAATTGCTGGGCCATATGGAAGCTCTATTTTCAGTTTTTTGAGGCACTGCCACACTGTTTTCCACAATGGCTGTACCATTTTGCATTTCCACTATCAATGGATAAGGATTCTAATTTCCCCACATCCTTGCCAACATTTTATTATTTTATTTTAGCCATCCTAAAAAAAAAAAAAAATTTTTTTTTAATGGGAGTGAAATGGATCTCACTGTGGTTCTGATTTGCGTCTCTGATGGCTAATGATGCTGAGCAACTCCTCATGTGTTTGGCGGCCATTTGAATGTGCTCTTCAGTGAAATGTCTATTCAAATTCTTTGCCCATTTTATTATTGGGTTGTCTTTCTGTTGTTCAGTTGTCATAGTTTTATATATATTCTGATTATTAAATTCTTGTTAGATATGTGGTTTCTGAAGATTTTCTCCCAGTCAGTAGCTTGTCTTTTCACTTTTTTTGGTAAAGTCTTTTGATGAAGCGAAGTTTTTAATTTTTACAAGGTCCCATTTATTTATTTTCTCTTTTGCTATTTGTGGTTTTGTTAAATTATATTAGATAATCCACTGTTGAAAGCTAAGCCTGACAGTGTTGCCCTTGCTTGTTCTTATAAGGCCACACAAAGTGCTCTGTGTCAGTGTCAGGCACTTTGCCTACTGTTACTTTTAGCACTCATAGCAATGTGACATTGTCTTAACAAAGGCTTCAGTGGGACTAATCCTGGTCCCTCTTTCAGAATTAAATATTAATGGGCAAGGTTTGGGGGAAGTAAGAAATGAGAGTTATTGCTAAAGCGGCACTGAGTTTCTGTTTAGGGTGATGAAAACTTTTGGAAATGGACAGTGGTGATGGTAGCACAACACGGTAAATGCAATTAATGTCACTGAACTGTACACTTAAAAATAGTTAAAATGGCAAACTTCTTGTTATATATATCTTACCACAATAATAATAATAATAAAAGACATTAATGGGACTAACTACCTCTACTACTGGTAACAGTGATAATATACAGGTAATACTTATATATAAGGTAGGTACTATTAATCCCATTTATTGATGAGGAAATTAAGTGACTCGCCTCAAATCACACAGCTCAAAGATGCCAAGTGACTTGGTTCAAGGTCCCAAAGCTAGTAAGCGACAGGACCAAAATTTTAATACGAATCCAGAGCTTCTATTACTAAATCTGGAGCATTTTCCATTAAACCACCCTGCTCCTTGACTTATATTTATTTCCTCTCAGCTTATATTTGTCAATATTTTCTGACACCAGAAAGGATACACATTTCCTTCTAATACAAGAAGCTTGCAAGCATTGTGTTAACGGTCACTTAATCTAGGCAACCAACAGAGCATTCTCAAAAGGCAACTTGTTGTGAAGCAGTGGCAGAGAAGTAAGCATTCATGAACACAGACACTGGTCTACAGAATTATTTCAGGGCCTATGGAGTCTATAAGTCAGAATCTACTCGATGGCAACGGGTTATATACTTCTAGGAGCCCTGCTGGTGGAGTGGTTAAGTGCTCAGCTGCTAACCAAAAGGTCGGCGGTTCGAACCCACCCAGTGTCTCTATGGGATAAAAGACCTGACAATCTGCTCCTGTAAAAATTACAGCCGAGAAAATCCCATGGGGCAGTTCTACTTTGTCACATAGGGTTGTATGAGTCAGAATCAACAGCACACAACAACATGTACTTCTAAGGAGGACACAAAATACTGAGTGCTGTATTACTAAATGCCATTTCATGAGATCTACATCAGTCAAACAAAAAACAGAAACACCAAAAGTTTATTATACATTTTCAATTCAGAAATATAAACTATATTTACATAGCATCACATTGAAGTATTTATACAACATTAGGAGAGAAGGCAGTAAAAATATTGGTTCTGGGGTTAATGACCATTACACTTGAAATATAAAGCGTCTTCCAAGTACATGGTATAAAATAAAAATGATTATTAAAGAGTATGTTGAAGAAAAACATATCATGGAAAGTAATTAGCCATGTGGCTCAGAACTTACATTAATTATATTTTGGACCCTAATGTTTTTTCCTTATTTAGAAAAAAATGCAAGCCTATCGACTTATGAAGTCTAAGTTTGCTTTCAATAAATCATTTTGTCAACATAACAAGATAAATGTACATACATAATGGGAAAACAGTATTTTCAGTTATATCACATTATATACTAACAAAGCAACTTATGTATTCACAAGTAGTAAAAATAAATCTTTCTGTGGATAAAAAAAAACCTAAGGATAATGTATATTACAAGTTTTAAAAAATACGGCAAACTAACCTGATAATCACATTTTGTTGTTTGCCATGATTATATTGTCTTGAAGTTATCCATTCCATAAATTAAATCAGAAATCTTTGATCCACTAATGTTTTGGATGCCAAATTCCTCTGTCCTACTGTATTACGAATAAATCTAAAAATCTGGAAAAAATTAAAACAATTCAGGATGAAAAGAAATATAAAGAAAATTATATATGTGCATCAATTAAAATATCTAAATTGCTTAAATATCTAAATTAAATTGGCTAATTCGCTTAACTACTCTCATATATCAGACACATGAATTCCATGGTAATACACAATATTTTAAATACTCTTTAGATCATCATCATCTTTCTTAATATCAAAGAAGTGCATGTTCCTATTCAGAATATATTTTTATGAGTTAATAATACCAATTCTCTCACAGAGGAATCCACTTTCACATATCTGTCAAGGTTATTTTCCTCTAAAAGCTATGAAAACATCAGCAGAAGCTACTTGTTAAAAACAGAATCTCTTCATAATTTTAGGTATCTCTATCTCGATGGCACTGGGTTTTTTTAATCAAAACCAAACCATACCCACTGCTGTCGAGTTCAACTCCTAGCGACTCTATAGGACAGAGGAGAACTGTCCCATAGAGTTTCCAAGGAGCGCCTGGCGGATTTTAACTGCCGACCTCTTGGCGAGCAGCCGTAGCACTTAACCACTACGCCACCAGGGTTTCCATCTCCATCAAGGACTAATAAATTCTATCTGACTCATACTTCCTAGACATTGTGGGAAATATTCAGAAGATATTAAAAACAATATTTCAATAGATTTTCCATTTCTTGAAATCACCACTTCAGACTCCACTACCATCCATGCATTTTCTTCATCCACATTGGTGGAGAATGTGTGAGAGTCAGAAGGTAACGGGGCTTTTCAGTGTCTGAGCCCTGAGCCGGAATTCCAGTGCTTGTTTTTTTGTTATGTTAACATCTGGTACAGACGGTAAGTGGGGCTCTTATTATTGCTGACTCTGGCTTCTAAGAGATTGGCATTTTAAGTGTCTTCCTACTGGATTCCCTTCATACTCAAGCAACTTATGTCTTCCACTAGACCCCAGGGTTTCACTGACCCTAATGGACACAGTATAGAAAAAGGTTAGTTGAAATGTTATTCTTTCTTTTGGTATTCTAAGTGTCTACAAATTTCTGGTGAAAAGTAGACATTGTTGCTTTCAGCTATAAGAATAAGTATCAATTTCCAATATATTTCATGCAAAAGATACCTAGAAAAAAATTGAAAAATTTACCTCTTGTTGTAAGTATGTGAGGAAGGCTGCTAAAATAAAATTTCGGCAAGCCAAATCCACAACACAGAAAAAGAGTAGATCAAAGATAAGCAGGGTGGCTTCGTTTCCATAATACAGAACACTGCTGAAAGAATAACCTTCATCTATCAAAAAAGGAAAATGGGAATTTATAAGATAGAAATTAGAAATTTTAAAATAGAACAAATTTGTGATGAATTTCTGGTAGTAAAATTTGGATACTTAAACCGGTACGTATAGCACTCCACAGTAAAAAAAAAAAAGGGTATAAACTTGCTAATCTAAAGATTAGTGAACGAACTCTGCTCATGGAAAAGTTTAAACATTAGCATCAAGGGTTGGTAACTGCTAGTAATAGTTTAAGTATATTGTCAATCTCTTTGAAAGATCAGGTAGTGAATATCCTTTCTCTATTTCTTTATATAACTAAAGGCTAAATTAATCTCTGAAAGATAAAGTAAAAACAAAAAGGCAAAGTACAGAAATAGCACAAAGTGTGCTATAATTTGTGTCTCACACACACACTATACATATTTAAGTGTGTATCCGTGTGTATGTACATAAATACACAATCATTTGCTTCTTTATGGATGAAATTTCTCTGGAAATAAAAAGAAGACTGCTAACATTGACTGATATCACTGACTGATAACACCGAGGGGGAAAGAGACTGGACAGTCAGGGACAAGGAAGTGAAACTTTCCATCATACAATCTATTTGAATTTTGAATCATGTGAATGTATTACCTATGCAAAAACAAATAAGATTAAAAATAAAACATAAAAGACTAATGTAGGCTCTAGATCAAATGTCACAAAATGAAACTTTCATCCCTCATCTCAAGTCCTCCCACTCCCAGCCAATGACCTTCTTCAAACACGACAGAGAGCACTGAGCACCTGCCATATATAGTTCAGCACCTCCTTTCCTCACACCAAGAAGTGCCCCAGCCATTCAGGTCACTTGGATTCAACAGCATCCAACAGCAGAGCACACGAACCTCCCCTCTGCACTAGTTCCCTCTGGGTCTTTGTTCCATCAAATATTATTCCTTTCCCTGTTTTTCAACTTTTCTCTAGATTGGCTCTTTTCATTTTACTAGAAATATGCTTAAGCTTCTTTCACCTTTAAAAAGAATTAAAAAACAAAAGCAAAAGCCAAAAACAAAATGTAAAAAAGCCCATTTTTCTTGATAATCTTCTCTGGTTACAAATCTCTCTTTCCTTTCCTTCACAGCCAAACTCCCTTAAAGAAAAGTTTACATTCACTCTTTACTTCCTTATGTCTCACTCAGTTTTCAATCAGAATTCTGGCCCTAGTACTCCATTATTTGGCCCTAGTACTCCATAATGATAACCTTCTGTTTAGCTCTCATCTTCGTTGATTTCTTTGTGGTGTTTGATATGGATAATTCTTTTCCCTTAAGATGTTTCAGTAACCACCTATCTCTTTCACTGTTCTTTCTGAAATGCTTTTGTAAGCACCCTCAGCCCACTCTAATAGTCCTGTAAGGTTCTGTTTTAAAACATTGTCTCACTCCAAAAGAATCATCCTTTTTGGGATATGAACACCTTTTTACGATTCTGATGCAAGCTATGGACCCTTTTTACCAGGAAAAAAAAAAAAAAAGAGTTCATGTATACAAATCTTGAACAGAACTTCAGGGAGGTCCAGAGAACCACTGAAGCTGTTCATGGATACTCAACTAATTGAGTATCCCTGTTTCACACAAGGAGCTAATTCAAAAATAAGAGAAGTCTTCATTTTCGTCTTTTCACCATAGCTTCCAGTCCTTCCAATATGCTTTTTTGTACCCCGTTCCCAAATAAGCCTGGAGTTGGTTTAGTAATGGGTAAGAAATTAGCTTATTACCTAATTGATTTTGCTAAATAAAGTAAAATAAAATACACATTAATAAACACACACACACACACACACACACACACACACAAGCCTGCTTTATACACTTGCCTGGGTGATTGTTCACTACAATTGCTCTAACAACAATCTCACATGATGACGACTCCCAAGCTTATTGTGTGCCTTTACTTTCAAGTCCTTTATATTTAATACTTACTGGATATTTCGTCCTAGATATCCCAAAGGTATCTGAAGATAAAGCATACTAAAAACTAAATTCATCCTCTTTCCCTCAAAACCTGGCTCTCCACCTGCATTCTCTCAGTGAAAGGTACCACTAAACACCTCGTCATACATGCCAGAAATCTGGATATTTCTGAATACTCTCTCTTCTATCCCCTTTTTCCTTAACATCTCTGGAGTCCTTTGTACTTCTTCATCCTCACTGCTACTTCCTTAGTCCATATTCCCATCATCTCCTACCTGAATGATGATCATTAGATTATTATAAAAGAAATAGTAACAACTTCCCTTTGCTGAGTACCTACTACGTGTCAGGTACTGTACTAGGCTCTTTATACATGATAACCTCACAGCAACCTTTAGAGGGTTATATTTAATTTTACATAGAGGACATTAAAGTTCAGAAAGGCTAAGTAACTTTCTCAAGTTCACAAAACTAGTAAACGGTAGAGTCAGACTTTGAATCCAAAATCAAATGACTTGTGAAAGCTGTATTCTTAATGACTAAGTTATACTGTTACAGTCTTGGATCCTCTTAATTCAACCAAAAACACTACTAACAGAGTAATCCTTCCAATTTACAAATCAAATCTGCTTAGCATTCTTCAGTTAGCAGTGGTTTCCAAACTGTTTTGATCATGCATCCCTATCAAAATAAAATGGTGAGATGCACTCCCCAAATAAGTATAATTACTGTTGCATATATTATAAATTTTTTGAAATATGCATTAAGAATGATGGAATTGGAAATATACAAATAGACATTTTAACATTATCTTCTCACACCTCAATGGATCAACTTGCACACCTCTTGTGGGGGGAAAAAAATATATATATATATATATATAAAACAAATGGTATACAGGATAAAGTGAAACTCCTTAGGGTATCAGATAAGGTCTTAGGGACTTAGTCTCTGCCCTCTTTGTCTTTCAAATATACTCTTTCTCAGTGTCCTACTTCATACCAGTCTTCAATGATGGAGCTCAAACAAGGCACTTTTCACACTTTTTTTGAAGGCTTTTGTCCCTTTCTGCA
Source organism: Loxodonta africana (assembly GCF_030014295.1). Lineage (NCBI taxonomy): Eukaryota > Metazoa > Chordata > Mammalia > Proboscidea > Elephantidae > Loxodonta > Loxodonta africana. Next base: position 44,502,913 of record NC_087355.1, on the reverse strand, counting down.
CAAAAGTCTTTGCCTCTTTTACTTCCATTGACTCCCCTTGTTTGACAAACATCTGTTTATTTTTTAAGACCCAGTTCAAGCTTCTCCATGTTGCCTCTTCTGGCTTCACCCTACACACCCAGTTAGATTTTCTACTCTCCTTTCTGTCCTTATTGTAACCTATGCCTTTATATCATTTCCATTCTTACCTACTTATACAACAGATTGGCTGTTATATTACAAGTGACATGTATACTTCCTTTTTAGTGGTAAGAAACTAGGTTTAGTCACTATTCCTGTCACAAATATCAGTGATTTTAAAGAATTTGCATAAAATGAAAATTAGATATTAATGATTAACCACAAATATTACATTTCTCTATGCATTTCACAAATGCGCCATTGGATGAACATGCCAATAAAGTCTGAATTTTATGTTTTTGTTTACTATCTCTTCTATGTGTATTGTTGATTCTGAAATTCAACGTTTTTGATCCCCAATAGAATAGCTATCCAGCTACGGTCTTGTGACTTCCACAAAATAATTTAGTGAACTATGCAAATAATGTGTTTGTGGCCCACAAAGGGGATTGGACAGCCTACTAATAATGCAAATAAGGTGCATGGAAACCTTACGAGAATGGGACCATACACATAAGATGTATGGAACCCCAATGAGGGAATTGGTGAGTTTTGCCATCCCAAACCCAAAAAAACCAAACCCAGTGCCATCAAGTCAATTCCAACTTACAGCGACCCAACAGGACAGAGTAGAACTGCCTCACAGAGTTTCCAAGGAGCGCCTGGCAGATTCAAACTGCCAGCCCTTTGGTTAGCAGCTGTAGCACTTAACCACTACACTACCAGGGTTTCCTTTGCCATCCCACTAGGTTTAAAATGAGCCAATTGCAGAGGCTAGGAGGGGGGACCTCACTACCAACAAGAAGAATAGCCAGGAGTGGAGCACATCCTTTGGACCTACAGTCCCTACACTGAGAACCTTCTAGACCCAAGAGACAGAGTGACCAGTAACACTGTCGGTGGCAGTGGCATGAGACGGCAGGAACCAGGAGATTGGTATGGAACGGTGCAGTCGGTTTCCCAGCCCACAGAGCCCGGTGGCTACAGCAGGCATGCTGATCCATGGAATTAGAGAGATAAGCACCTTCACGCAAGAGGCTTTCTGGCAGAATGGGGTGCTTCTGGGCACTTATCAGAGGAGCTGAGGAGCTGTGTGACAGGGCAGAGGCCAGGCCAAGGGCCAAGGGAGAAGCCTGCTTGTGGTCATGGCCAAGTAGAAGCTGTCCTGATCTAAGAACTGTATCCTGAGTTATTCCTGTTACTTCCAACTTGATTCTGATCTTGAACTAATTGTAGCCTGTTACTTTCCTAATAAACCCATAACTATGAGTATGGTCTGTGAGTTCTGTGTGGTCACAACAGTGAATTATTGAACCCAGTGGAGCAGTACAGAGTGTTGTGGGAGGGACTGCTGGTGTAAGGACTGGTAAATGGTTGGTGAGAGGAGGTATGTCTGACCTCCACCTCACAGGAATCAGCTTTGGGATGATGCCGATAATGATCCCTCCCCTACCTTGAAGTCACAGGCACTCTGGAGCTACCACACCCTTCTTACATTATCTTTTATGTATTTGTTTCCTACTATATGGCATACTAAAATGCAACATACAGAAAACTACCATAATTCCATGAAGTTAAATTTCATTACTTCCTTTGTTTCTACATAAAATTAAAAGAAAAGTAGTAACTACAAGTATTTCCCCCCCCAGACTTTGCATGGTAATCAAGTTCATCAAAAGAATCTGAAGGATACCATTGTAGAAGATGCTCTTGTCCATCGGTTCCATGAATTCCATTCCAAGGATTCTTTCAAGAAGCAACTTGTCTTTTATAAAGTAGTCCATTTCCTTATGAACCTAATAGAAAAACAGAGTCCTTTAAAAACAACAGTGAAATAAATACATTCTCATTACTAAAAAATCAGAAGAGTAAATAAAAAACGAGTAGTACACAGGGAAAATCTTTTCTTCAAAAAAGGCTGAATTTATGACACTGAACGTTATAACAAAGTTCTCTTCAGTAAAGTTTTAAATTTTAAATGCCCATGAGTAAGTAAGTACTTGGGGCTAGATATACTGAAAATCATTTTACAACAAGTTTTTCAGGAATTCCACCATAGCATAACACGAAAGATTTGAATAATGTAGTACGCTAATATTTTGGTAATTAGCTAAGAAAATTCCAATACAGATACACTTTAAGGAAATCATAATTGTGTTAACAGACATACAGCATTTCATCTTATTCTTATATAACCTAACTATGTCTGAGCCATATTAGGTAAATGAGTCCACTTTTTAAATAATATTTTCTTATTATTTATAATGTTATTTATGATGTATATTATTTCTAAAGAATATAAATATAGGCTTATTTATATTGTTTAGAAATATCTTTCTCAAAAATCTCATTCTAAAGTATTATATTTGATAGCTGAAAAAGGGTTTTAAGGCCACTGACTTAACTGACTTAAAGAAATAATTGATGTTCTCACTTAACTTTTTAAAAATAACATTTTTATCCTAGCTTCATATGTTGAGATACATACATGATCGATGAAGGAGCCAAGAAATTTATTCATAGTATGATATGCTTTTATACTCTGTTCAAAAGTACTTGCTGATGAACTCAACAGTCTAGCAGGGCCATTTTTCTAATGGGAAAAAGAAACAAGAATAAATGGAACGGCTTATGCTCTCGGTATTTTAACAGCATGAAATACTGGCAAAATACAAACCCTTGTTAGTGTCTCGTGAATTCTGTCATAGTGTTGTCTCATCTGGCTAGAAACTGCAATCTGAAAAGTCTGACCATCTGTGTTGGGTACCAAGCCTCTCTGGCTACACAAATTTTCCTGAAAAGTTAAAGAATTTAAATTAAAAGCAAGATTATAAAATTTTTGCCTACCTTAAAAACGAAAACAAAAAACTCAGCATTTTTTTTGGTTGGTATTACACATTACAAGATTCTGAAGCTAACTGCAATTTTTACTGAAATATATTTGAGAGCAAGAGATTTTATCATTATCCAAGATCCCCCCTATCATCTAAAAAAAAAACTAGGTTTGACTAATTTCTACTTTGTCTTAATTCACACTTCTCTGCAGGTTTTTATGTCATCCCCTTTACTCTGCTCTATTAAAAAAAAAAATCTCATAGTTCATTTTACACCCATATTCTGAGCCTTCTTTATGATTAACCTTATTTGTTCTTTAATGCATGCCAAAAAATCTAAGAATTAACTACTTTATTATAATTATAAATGGTCTTTTTTGTTTTTTTAAACATGTTTTAAAAGCTTCCTTAATTAATGCCAATAAAAATGTAGTGATATGTGACTCAACAGTTGAAGTTTTAGACCAGATATGCTTGCCAAGAATTGAATTCAGACAATCACAAACACATAAACTTTTGCCCTCCCCTATGACCTATCCAATTTGCATGGATGCTTCAAGGCTCAGCTCAAGTTCTCTTACACCTCCACTGAGCCTATTCACTCACTCTAGAGCTTAATACTCTAGAGCTTAATTCTCCTTCTTTGTCTAAATCTAATCTGCAAACACAATACAGCAGTTCGCTTTCTACAGACTCAAAGAAAGTCTACAGGTACTGAATTACTCTATTAAAAAAAATTCTCTATTACAAAAGTACATGCCGTTGTAAAAAATTTATAAACTATGGAGAGGTACAAAAAAGAAGGAAAAAGAAAAAACCTCAACACCCAGAGATATAGATACTTTAAGGTATTTCATTTGCAGTCATCTTCCTAGATATATACATATAGGTAGGAAACCCTGGTGGCATAGTGGTTAAGTGCAACAGCTGCTAACCAAAGGGTCGGCAGTTCAAATCCACCAGGACCTCCTTGGAAACTGTGTGGGGCAGTTCTGCTCTGTCCAATAGGGTCGCTATGAGTCAGAATCAACTCTACGGCACTGGGTTTGGTTTTCGGATTTTTATACATATAGGTAGAATAAAATTGTAATCAAACTGATTTCTAAAATTTTCACTTAAAGTTATATTCTGAGCAATTCCCCCATGTCATTAAATATTCTATAAAACTTGATTTTTAACATTTACCTAAGATTTCACTGTAAAAGAAAATCAGTTTATTTCACATTCTCTCATTTTTATGTGCTTTTTTGCCATTATAAATAGCCCTGTGAAGAACCTGAACCTTTAATTAGCTGTTTCCATTGCTAATTATTTTCTCGACTTAGATTCAAAGCATTAATGAATCAAAGTATGAACTCTTAAAAAAATCTCTTCCTATATATTGTTTTCCTTTTACACTTAAAAGTTTATAAAAACTTACCCTGACACCAGTAGTTTTGTGGGTACTCATTTCACTGTGTCCTTATTGTTATAAAGTATTGGCTTTTTGAATAAGTTTGTTAATTTGAAGAGAAAAAACGTATTTCTTTATTTGTGAGTTAAACATCTTTCAGCAGTTTAAGTCTCTTCTGTTTCATTGTTTATGCATTTAAAAAATATTTTGGTTATTTCTCCATTAAAAAAAATTTTTACACAAAACATTGCTCCTAATGTTTTAAATTTAATGTCTTATTGACTTGTATGAGCTTTAAAATTGTTATCAATATCTTTGCCACTTTTGTTACAAGCATTTTACCCAAATTTGCTTTGTCTTATTTATACGATTGTTGGATATGTGAATGTTCATTAATAAAATAATGTATTATTTTTGATGCTTTCTATTCCTTATGCTTAGAATATCATCCCACAATCTGAAATATTCTTTTCTAGATTTTTATGGTTTCATTTTTTACATTTAACTTTCCAATCCAGGGGTAATTTCTAATAGTGAATCAACTGATCCAGTTTAACGTATTAAATAAATAGTACTTTTCTGACATGCCATTATTACGTATTAAATTTATAACAAATCATAGGTATAGCCCCTTATCACTAAATCCTCTTGGTTTTCCTCTTAAGTGTATCTTTTTCTTTTTAAAATTTTATTATGGAAATTTTCAAACATATACAATAGAGAGAATGTTAAACCACCCATCACTCAGCTTTAACAATTACCAACATTTTACCAATTTTATTTCATCTATCCTCCCAACTTTTTTTTTCTCGTAGCAATTTAAAGCTTACCTTTTAGCTTAGCCATTGTTATTTCATCTGTAAATACTTTAGTATACAGTAAGTCCCCAGGTTACAAATGTCCAAGTTATAGACAACTCAAACTTGTCCTTTAACGTCACACAAATTTGACCTCACTTTGAAGTAAGTGAACCAACCTCTACTTGCAACAAATCTTTTATCAGAATCACCTTCACTTGCTGAGTGTTGGTTTTTAGAGCCAATACGCTGATTAAAAGGCTTTGGAGCCTTTTCTTGTACTAAAACCAAAAAAACAAAAAAACCCGTTGCAGTTGAGTAGATTCCTATTCATAGCAACTCTACAGGACAGAGTAGAACTGCCCTATAGGGTTTCCAAGGCTGTAAATCTTTACGAAAGCAGACTGCCACATCTTTCTCCCACAGAGCAGCTGCTGGGTTTGGTTGGCAGCTGAGTGCTTTAACCACTATGCCACCAGGCCTCCTTCTTACACTAAAAAAGAAAAAAACTCATGTTGTTGAGTTGATTCTGACTCATAGCGACTCCATAGGACAGGGTAGAATTGCCCCATAGAGTTTCCAAGGAGCAGCTGGTGTATTTGAACTGCCGACCTCTTGGTCAGCAGCTGTAGCTCCTAACTACTATGCTACCAGGGCTCCTCTTAAAGTAAGGCTAAATAAGAGCCATACACACCTGTTCAAACTTACCTACAAATCCTAAAGGCCCAGTTAGAAACAGATCTTGTTTGTAACTCGGGGACTGCCTATATATCTCTAACTAATAAAAAAAAAAAAAACCCAAAAAGTCATTGCTGTTGAGTCAGTTCCGACTCATAGCGACACTATAGGACAGAGTAGAACTGCCCCCACAGGGTTTCCAAGGAGCGCCTGGTGGATTCAAACTGCCGACCTTTTGGTTAGCAGCCAAACTCTTAACCACTAAGCCACTAATAGGGACTTAAGAAATAAATAAATAACCACTATGCCCTACCATACCTAACAAAATTAATAATTCCTCAATACAATCTAATATTTAGTCCATTAAATTTTGCAGACGTTTTCAAAGATTTTTAAAAAGATAGTTGTTTGTTTCAATGAGGATCCAAACAAAGTTTACATATTGCATTCGATTGTTGTTTTTTACATCTGTCACTATCTAACAGTTCTCTCTTCTACCACCACCATCCCTCCTTTTCTTTTCATGTCATTGATTTGTTGGAGACGCCGGATCTTTGTGCATTTGTAAAACATCCTACATTCTGGCTCTGGCTGATCGCTTCCTCATGGTGTTAATTTGCCCTCCTATCCCCCTGTATTTCCTGTAAACTGGTGGTAAAAACTAAACATTTGATTATATTTAGGTTCAATTTTCTTAGGCAAGGATACTTCATGGTCGATGCTATATACTTCCTACTACATTATAGCAGGAATCACATAATGCCAAATTTTCCCATTTTCACTTATAGTAAGATTGATTCAGTGTGTTCAGGTTATGTCAAACGAAGCCCTCATTATAAAGTTCCCTGCCAACATTCACTTAATTGTTTTAGCATCCACTGATGATTGTGGCTTATATTCATGAATCCATTAAACAAAAACCAAACCAAGCCTACTGCTGTTGAGTCAATTCCAACACATAGCGACCCTACAGACAGAGTAGAACTGCCCCATACGGTTTCCAAGGGGTAGCTGGTAGATTCAAACCGCCAACCTTTTGGTTAGGAGCCAAACGCTTAATCACTGCACTACCAGGGATCCATTAATCCATTAGGCATTGCAAAATGGTGATTTTATAACTTATAATTCCTTCTACTTTCTTCTATAAAGAAGAACTTTCCCTCATGAGTTATTTGGTTACTCTAAAATATAGTCCATATAGGAGCTGGAGGATAAAATTTTATTTTTTCCCTTTCTCAATGTTCAGGGTAATGAGTTGGTAGCCTAGCAACTTTCAAAAGTGATCAATAAAAATTATTTTTAAAGTAGTATTAAAATTTTTAGATTAAGAAAAGAGACCCCATCTCTCAAATTAAAGACAAAAACGTAAACTCCATTCATACCGCTTCTCTTTTCAGATTCATATTCATCTCTTCCATGTTAGTGTCTGCATGCCCATGTACTGATCTACCGTGGACATAATACCCAAAACATCTGTGGGACAGAAGAAACACTGATATCTATGAAAAGAAAAAAAGGAGCAATTAGTAACCTACCTGTAAAACAAACAAAAAAATTAAGTTTTTCTTGAAATTGTTTTCTTTTTCCTTAAATAATAAGGACTGGATTCTTGGAAAATAAATGAAGAGGGTAATAAGGCAATAGTGAAATTTTTAAAAAGTTGATAGAAAGGGAATAGAAGATATTTTCTAAGAAAAGAAGAAATTGGGTTGATACATGAAAAATTTTCAGGGACCCTGAGCTGAACTCTTTGGGGGCATAAGGAATTCATAATTAAGAAACTACGAATAAAAAAGGAAAAGCTAAGGTGGCAAGTATTAACTTGGAGCTGATTATAACTATCTCTGGAATTAACAGCCAGTGGAAAATGAGACTAAAATCCAATCATCCCAAATCACTTTTAAAGCCTCTTTTAACATACTCATAACCTTTAAAAAGGGAAAAATAACAGTTGCAAGACAAAGCCAGAAAGTACTTACATTGCTCATACAGCATAAATCAACGAACTGTCGAATTTTATCTTCTATAAATCTCTCATAAAAAACAGCAAAGAACATGATCTGAAACATTAAGCCAAGTTCATGCTTATTAGCTTTTAGGATTTTAATTTTCTTTTATAGCCACACTGCAGTCTCTTAAAAAGAAAAAAGTTCCAACCAAGAATACAGGGCCTCTCTAATGACTCCTGTGGGATAAAATCCTACACATCATTTCTGAACCCTCAGCCAAAGGAAGGAGAATTTTGGAACTGTGTTAAGATTCATTTAGAGAACCTATTTTTAATTTTAAAAACTTTTCTGTATCATTAAAACAAAATAGGATAAACATAGAGGAAGAAAGGAAAGGGCTTTAAAAAATGTAGAATAAACTAACATATTAACAGTCCAATTTATATCTGATTTTGCAATTTTATCCATCTTCTAAATTCCAGGAGGTATTAGAAAAGTTTCTGCTTTTCAAATTAATCTCCTGTGACAGAATAGCACATGACAAGCATATATTAAGTATTCTATTTCAACTACAGATGTGTTAAATGTTCAAATGGAATGGTTTCAAAAGTTTTCTTAGACAGTAATACAAAAATGGAATTTTATTAAAAAAAGAAAAAAAAAAGTTTGCATCATAGACCTTCCCTCTCAACTATGCTTCTGAAAAAGATGTTCTGTAACCACGCTATTTAAAGCTGTCCCTGCTGTTGCCCCTATTCCTAACCTCCACTCCCCTTACCTCCATTTACTTTCTATCTCATCTCTGCTGATTCCCTTCAAAGCACTGTCATAGCCTTTAACTTGTTTTTGTTACAGCATATGTGTGAGCATGAGCTCAGCAGTGCCTGGTATATAAAATGGACTCAAATATGTGAATGAATAAATAATGAACCTACAGCAGCCAGAAACCCTGGTGGCATAGTGGTTAAGAGCTACGGCTGCTAACCAAAAGGCTGGTGGATCTAACCCACCAGGCACTCTTTGGAAACCCTATGGGGCAGTTCAACTCTGTCCCATAGCGTTGCTATGAGTTTTATGGCAGCCAATCACTGAAAAATTTTCTGAAACACTGTGTCTACATTTTTCTATCTATCCGCCACTAGGATGGCTGACATTAAAAATAAGTAAATAAAAATAAAAACTAAAAAGAAAAAAAAAAAAGGAAAATAACAGGTGTTCGAAATGATAAGAAATTAGAACCTTCATCCATTGCTGATGGGAGTGCAAAATGGTACAGTTGCTGCAGCAAACAGTTCAGCGGTTCCTTCGAAAGTTAAACACTGAACTTCCATATGACCTAGCAATCCTAATTCTAGGTATACACCCAAAAGAATTTAAAAGAAGGAAGGCAAACAGAAACTTGCACACCAGTGTTCACTGCAGCACTATTCACAACAGCCAAAAGGTGGAAATAACCTAAATGTCCATCAACAGATAAATGGATAAACATGTGATATATACATAAGTGGAGTATTACTCATTGATGAAGAGAAACGAAGTCCTGATACACGCACAACATGAACCTTGAAAACACTATGCTGAGTGAAATCAGTCAGTCACAAAAAGACAAGTATTGTATGATCGCACTTATAAGGAACAGACAAACATGCAGTTACCAAAGGTTATGGGTGGTTAGAAGTGGGAGGGAGTAGGGACAGTGGAGTCATGGTCTAGGAGGCAATGAGTTTCTGCTAATGGTGGTGGAATAATTTGGAAAAGGACAGTGGTGATGGTTGCACAACATGAAAGACATAGTCATTGCCACTGAATTGTCCGCGTAAAAATTGCTGAACTGGCAAATGCTTTGTTATATATATTTTTATCACAATAAAAACCGAAATAAATAGGCTGTTTTAGGCAGATATTTATTAGTCAGGCTATGGGAAAGTTAACCTGGTCTCTCTAGAAGTCCCTTCACTGCCAGTTTCAAAAGTTTAAGAAATTTGTGATCAAACAGGTTTTTTTTCCTTTCATGCTTCTTTCTTTTCCTTTTATTTTTAGCTTTTAAAAAGATAAGAAAAGTAAGCATAGGAAAGATACTCTCCTACAGCCATGAGACCTCAGGCTGAGAAGATTTATTTTAGTTTCAGTCATTTCAGTAAACATTTCAAATAAATGTTCCCAAGGGGTACTGACAATTTGAACGAGATTTTATGATACATAAGTAAATGCAAACAGAAAGTTATGTTTCAAAAAGAAAATATGAAAGGTAGTTCAGTCATCCCTGTAGTTAAATATAAACAAGGAGTCTTTCCTATGACCAAAAAGCTAAGACTCTGAAAGACTCTTCATAGCCTCACTATCGATAAGGACATGAACTCTGAAATAAGACTGTCTATATTCAAATTCCAGTTCTACCAAAGCTGCATGACTTTGAGTAATTTAACATTTCTGTGCCTCAGTTTCATCTGTAAAATGAGGGTGCTTGTAGAACCTATCTCTAAGGGTTGTTATACAGATTATGTGTAAAGCAATTAATTAGCAAGTTACTGGCTTATAATATTATATAAGAATTAGCTATTACTGTCATCCTTGTTACAGCCTTCTTTCTGCTACAGAAATTAGAATTTGGTCAATATTTGAGGTTAATTACTATGTAAACAGGGTTATAAATAATCTCTTCCTACCTGTATAATGCCAATGACTAGCCAAAGAGCAGAGGACACTGCATATCTCAAAATGCGGCTATAAGGAGCTATGTAGCTGGACGGGCTTCTGGAAAGACTAGAGGATGGGTCCATTAACGCTAAGTTCTTGAATCCCACAACCTGGAGTAAAAAGGAAAAATTATGACTTAAACAGACATGGATAAAGAGAACTCCTCTAGACTGAAAATGGGTTACTCTCCCCTACTCCTCACCTTGAAAAACTATGAAGTATTCAATGAGTACATACAGAACATCTAGATAAAAATCATTATTATCCAGTATTTTAATTCCAAAGTATTTAGTTTTTTTTTTTTTTTAGTTACAGAACCTCAACAATCTACGTAGTTAATTAATTTGGTATTCTCATCAATGTAACTAAGGACCAAATATTCGACGGCAATGGTTTTTTTTTTTTTATCATACATGTGGACAAAGCAAGAGAGCTCAAAAAGTTCTGTCAAAAGAACAAAGCTTTCTCCTTCAGTAAACTAGCAGTGAATCTAACCAACAACCAGTATTTCATGAATATTTAACACGTGCCAGATATCATGGTAAATATGCTTTTATACTTTTAAAACAGTGTTTTCCAAAATTTCTTCTAAGGGAGGTACCTTCTTTGATAAAAGGGAGCCACGGTTAAATAAATTTGGTTTGTACATTATTCTACATGCCTCCCTCCCCTCATGGGGCAACGGCTCTGAGAAGCCTTCACAGTAAGGGAAACTTGCTGACTTTATTTAATACAATGTTTTCCAAATTTACGTGATTGCAAAATTTCTTTTTTCATGTAACAACTTTGCAAGTTCCACAAAATACCCTTAGGGACTATTACTTTGAATGAATGCTTAAAGTATTGCTCAGAATATTTAAAATCCCCAGGGACAAATTTTTCTCCTGGTTGAAAAAAAAAATGGTGCCGGGGAAGAGCGTGAAAGGAAGGAAACAGAGACAGAAGAAGTAAGGAAGACACATAAACATTTAAGAGTTAATAATTCATATTTAACCTTATTTAAGCAGCCAATTCTTGACAAAACCTGTCACCCATATAAACGATTTCCATGTTTTAGTCTACACTCAGTACTGAATACTTCCTTCAGTAATTCCAACCAGGTTCCTAACTGTAAATGTATCATAAGCATGTATCCATTTATTTCATCTTGTTCAGCTGAGGTCCCTGCTATTAGCACAGAACACACTCCATAGTAGATGTTCAATAGTAATTTGCTAAAATATTTCAAGCTTATAATAGTTTTTTTTTTTTTTGGTAAATAATAGTAGTTCTAATGCAGGGGTGAGAATATGAAATATGGAGAGAGCTTTTTCAAAACAGAAACACCTGGGCTCGTATCAGAACTACTCAATTAAGCCCAATCTCTAGGGGTGAATCCAGGCAAGGGCATTTTGCAGAAGCTCTCCCAGAGATTCTGATTCAAACCAGTGGTTTAAAAGACACTTTTTTTTTTAATTTTAACAGTATGATAATAGTATTTTAACCTTTAGAAAACTCATCTGCTGTCATGGAAACTGAGCTGGAATTCTATTAAGTCAATATTTACGAGGTACCCATATATTGCATATAATTACATCGAACCATTTATACCTCCAAAAAGAAGATGACAGTAAGTACTTGAAAGAGTGGATTAATTTTTCTCACAGTCTGAATTTCATTCCATTCATTCGCTACAAAATACGTTCTCCATATGCTTACGGGAACAGTAGCACTCCTTACACCACCCTCACCTGGTGAGAGAGAAAAATGAAAGGATTCCACCTTCTTTGCTTTGCAAATGTAATGAAAGAATTTTGCTAAAAACGGTTATTTCAGTTACCTTCAACAGCTTTAAGAACCTTTCCTTTAGGTCGCTCCCAGTCAATAAAGAATATGTCTATGGTAACCTGGGATATGAGCTTCTGCAGAAATTGTAGAGCCTGCAAAGGACAATAAAACAGCTGAAAAGTATCAGCATTATGTCTGCTTATGAAAATAGTATTGATTCGTTTGGAAACAAACATAGTGTAACCACAAGAATATATAATTTTCCCCAAATTCACAGAATTTTCACACACATATTAATTCGCTACCCCTTTCTCCTTTTCTTAAAATACAGATATGAAAGAAGAGATACACTACCTCCTCCTGACACAGAAGGACTGGCATAACTGCTCTCCTTCCCAAGGTTTCCAGAAGCATACTTTGTTTTCTAGATCAACTGGCATTCTTTCTATGGAAAGATGTTTTCACTGTAACTTGCTTGTCCTAAATAAGGTTCTAGGGTGCTCTCACAGTCTTTTTTTCTATCTATGGTATTTTTTTTTTTTATGGTATTAAGACTTCAGATTTTTTTTTTTTAAATGTGTTGTTGAAACACATCTTTTTCATTCACAGAAGTAGTGCTATGGATAGAATTGTGTCCCCCCAAATACGTACTGTAAACTCTAACCTCTCTGCCTGCGGTTATAATCTCATTTGGCAATGGGTTGTCTTTTATTATGTTAATAGCTAGGATTAGTGTAGAATGTATCTTGAGTCAATCTCTTTTGAGATATAAAAGAGATTAAACACATGGGAAAAAAAAATTTTTTTTTTAGCAAGCAGAGATGGGGGAAGAGATACGCCAAGCCACATGAAGATCAAGCAGGAGCAGAAGCTCAGCCAAGACAAGAGGCGACAGAAGGAAAAAGCCTTCTCCCAGCCTCCTAAACTGTGAGAAAATAAATTTGTTTGTTAAAGCCACCCACGTGTGGTATTTCTGTTACAGCAGCACTAGATAACTGAGACAAGAATTGTGTATAAACTGAGGCATGCTACCCAGTAGATGCACAACTGAGCAACAAGGACAAAGACCTAAGTACGAGATGATTCCTCTTCTCAAGGAGCTCAGTTCAGACGGAAAGCAGACACCTAATAATAACAACACAATGCAATGAGTGCTACCACAGAGGTGTGTAAAGGCTTCACATACATTGATGGGGGGTCGCTGAAGCATGGGGAGGGGTTGCCTTGGGAAGAAGAGGAAAGGAATATGGAAAGAGAGAAAACAACTAAGATTTCACTACTTTACCCAGGTATTTGCCCTCAAATAACACACATAAAAGTCATGCCTGAAGGCATTTTATCCCCATTGTGACTACATCATCAGGCTTTAAAGAACAAAGTCATACAATAAAATACTATTTTATCAAATTGGTTATAACTCATGTTAATCCAAACATACTTATGGCTTCTTTGGAAAAATTATTTAAGGCAGATTTTCAGAATGAGACAGCTACTACAAATAAAAGTAGACTTTCCATGTAAAATAAAATAATTCATGCTTTCTTTTAAAACCAAAGTGATTTTACACCAAAGATTCTGAAAGCACTTTGAAGACTTATTAGTTTATTAGCAGGCCTCTTTTAAATTTGGTAACCTGTCCTCTGAAAACTTACCTTCAGAGCAAAAGCACATCCCACGTAAGTAATAAAACGTTCTTCCTGAGCTGGCGTTGGTAGCAAAACAGAGACAGACTTCTGCGCCTACAGTAAAAATTACTTGGTTAAATATAATCATACGACGGCTGTACTGAGCACAATTTATAAATCAAAGAAACTGTAAGAAAGGGAGATGATGATACACTTAATAAACATAAGACACTTGGACCAGTAAATTTAGCACTTGCCTCAATACACTATTGGAACCAACCAAAACCAAACCCACCGCCATCAAGTCGATTCTGACTCACACGACCCTATAGGACAGAGTAGAACTGCCCCATAGAGTTTCAAAGGCTGTAATCTTTATGGAAGCAGACTGCCACATCTTTCTTCCATTAAGTAGCTGTTGGGTTTGAACCTCTGACCTTCCAGTTAGCAGCTGAGTGCTTTAATGGCTGCGCCACTAGGGATCCCTCTAGATTGGAAATGCCCCCGAAATAAAAATAGTTCAGTTTTAAAGAGAGCTTAACACAGTTATTCAGATGTTGGCATTTAGATTACATTCAGAAATTTACTTACTTTGAAGAAAATAAGCCAATAAAGACCCATTCCTGCTGTGATGATAAAGAAAACATTGGCCAGATCGCCAGCATAGTACACTAAGAATTTCATAACTGTCTGCAATTAAGAAAAAGAGTTACAGCTGTTAAACTTACTAAAGACTCATTTATACTACCATTTTAAATAATGTATCATTCACTCAATTTTTCAAGCTTGAAACCTTGTTTAACGTATCCATGTATCATCCAGTTATAACACCAACTGAGTTCACCCCCTAAATACCTTTCTGATCCTTACCTTTTGGTCCATTTCCAATTGCCTATGTCTTATTAAAGCCTGTCTCATCTTTCACCATCTAAGGTTGTTCGGACGGCTTCCTAATTTTCTCCTAGTTTGGAATCCTCCCACCCTAATATATCCTCCATACTACCATCAGCGTCAGCTTTCTAAAATGTAAATTTGGTTAAGTTACTCCCCTTCTTACTAACCACAAAATATAAATTCTGACCCAACAGGTCCTTCACAACATGGATCAAAATTAACTTTCTAGCCTCTTCTGCCAATTCCAATCACTTATCCAAAGCTTAACCACTCTGTACTTTCATCTCCAATACTTTAAGAAACGGGAATTGTTCTATCAAATATTCTTTCCTTCTCTCTGGCAAATTCTTGTCAGCTCTAAGAGCAGAAATCATGTCTATCTTTACTCACCCCCACCTGTGCTTAATATAGTGCCTAGCACTTACACAGTAGGTCCTCAGTGACTAGTTGTGGGATAAAGAGATAACCCAGCTTAAAGTTCACTTCTCTGGGAAGCCTTTCTTGTTTATTCCAAACAATAAATCGAGCTCCTCCCCTCCTACACACACACACACATACTTGATTCCTTAGCACATGGGCTTTGGGGTCAGGAAGCTATCCCAACAAAAACAAATTACTATGCAGCCTTCCTTATGTTCCTATATCAACAAAATTAATACCTGCTACCGACTTGCTATAACAATTAAATGAGTAGAAAATTTACTTCTGCCTCAATTTCACCTTGTGAATAATAACAATAAAACCTTCATGGGGCTATTGTGAAGGTTAAATGAACTATAAATTTAAAGCTTTAAAAAGTGTCTGGCAATAAATGTTAGATTAAAAATATACATACATATATATATACACACAGAAAGATTAAAGGAGAAGGAAACTATAGTTAATAGAATAAAATGCAGGAGAAAATCTTTGTAATCTTGAGACAAAAAAGGCCTTCATAAACAAGATGCTAAAAACACATCAAAATTCTGCTTAAATAAAGGACCATTTAGATTAAAAAAAAGATGGTCATATATTTGGAGACAATATTTCTTCATTAAAAACCAAAAGGGACTGATATTTAGAATATACAGGAAACCCCTTCAACTAAACAAGAAAAACTGGAAACCTAATAGAAAAATAAGCAAGGGATTATAAATAACTCACAGAAGGGGAAACCCAAATGATTAACCAGTATATGAGAAGTAACCAGAGAAATGAAAATAAATTAATAATGAAATTCTACTTTATATCATCAGATTGACAAAAATTGTAAGGCTAGAAAAATATTAAGTGTTGGCAAGGATGTACAGAAATGAAAACAGCACTGTTGCTGGAAGTGTAGACTGGTATACAACAGTGTCGGAGGGAAATGATGTAGGCATATATCCTATGACCCAGAAATACCTCCCCTAGTCCTACACCCCATTGGAAACCCTGGTGGTGTAGTGGTTAAGTGCTACAGCTGCTAACCAAGAGGTCGGCAGTTCAAACTTGCCAGGTGCTCCTTGGAAACTCTATGGGGCAGTTCTACTCTGTCCTATAGGGTCGCTATGAGTCGGAATCGACTCGACGGCAGTGGGTTAGTGGCAGTCCTATACCCCAGAGAAACTTAAGTCCTCTAGCTGTGTCTTATGAGAGGGATCCAGAAGAGTTAGAAGATAAAAATTAGCTTAAAAACTCCTGAGATCATACCTGTAAATCAATCATGGGACTTCCAATGCGCCTCTTCCATCCTGCTGTCTTCAAAAGAGACAATAAAACAGCTAGCCCACCCAGCACACCCAAAGCAATCTAAAAAAAAAATTTTAGAATTTATATAATTTGTCTCATAACTGTTCAAAGTTACAGTAAATAGAATGTAAGAAAATGCTCAAAAAATGATAGTGGGGGGAGTGGTATATGGAAAGGACACAGGAGCCAAGGTGAAGAAATTCCCAATAGCTAAACGTGGGACAACTTGAGGAAGAAAAAAGATAGTGGATTATAACTGCTACAATAAAATAAATATCTGTGAGTTCCTACTGATTTAAATACTTGAATGAATAAATAAATAAATGGGGGAGAGGGGATAGCTCTTTCTTACAACAGAATTCTAATGAATAAATATAGAAGGAATGATGGGAATAGAAAATCACCATCAAGCAAACATCACGGCAATACTTTCTATAGGCAAGAATCATCATTTTAGCATGACTGCTAAAATTAGAGGACAAAAGGATGATGAGAAACAGGTATTTGCAGTTTCAAAGTATCTCCCTACAAGATACTTATTAATTACAAGGGGAGGCTTAACCGTGGAGCAATCTACAGACACCACCTCAGCCGTGTGCTAAAAATTAACACGACCCGTAAATCAGCCATACTAACATCAACGTACCTCCTGATATGACGCACCGAGAAGGGCACAACATCATCTCTGTGCTATCTTTGCCAAAACTACATGAACGCAATCTAATCATGGGAAAATATCAGGCAAACCCAAATTCAGGTCCATTCTACAAAGTAATGAACCAGTACTCTTCAGAAGTGTCAACGTCATGAGAGACAAAGAAAACCTGAGGAAATGTCAGATAAGAAGAGACTAAAGAGACATGACAGCTAAAAGCAATGTGGAATCCTGCTTTGGGTCCTGAAACAGAAAAATGGTGACGGTGAAATTTAAATAGTGTGTAGATTAGTTAAGAGGACTGTATCAATATTAATTTCCTGATGTGAGAACCGTACTATGGTTATGTAAGATGTTAACATTAAGGGAATCTGGATGAAGGGTATATATGGGAAATTGCTATACTATTTTCCAACTTTCCAGTAGACTTAAAGTTTTTGTTTTTATTTAAAAACATACTGTAAATATTTTAACAGGTTAAGATAAACTCACATCTGTCTGGACATGTGCTTCTCCTTGATTCATTTCATAGTTGACTGAGAAAGAAACCTGGTATTTAAAAGAAAGCAAATTAGCCATACTTAAATTATGTAGCACAAACCTACTCTCATTATAAAAATACATTTGGAGCTGGATCTTACAATAAATGCCTCATTTTTTAACTATCAATATTACTAGAGCAGACTTTTACTTATGCATAAATGGATATGCTTTTGGGAATTACGCATGCTGCTTTAAATAGCTCTTTTGAACACACATTAAAGAGAGGGGTTCATGAGAAGCTAGGTTAGGTTCATTAACAGCAATTCAGGCCAAACCAACCATACATCATTTTCTGTTTCTGTAACTGAGGACTGTGACTGATCTTGTGTCTCAAACGCTTAGCAACTGGATAAACAATCATACCCTTAGAAGGCAGATTAATCAAAGGGCATCAATAAGATTAATCCAAGATTAATTAATCAAAGGGCTGAATAAGAGTCTTATGGATATTTCTACATTAAGGGACAGAAAGAGAAAGAACCAGTGAAGGGTAAGAGAAGTAGGACTGCAGGAGGTAAGAGAGGCAAGATGCCTAAGTCTTATCAAGGTCATGGAAAAGGGAGTTTCATGAAGGCGGAGGTTATGAGTACAGTGTACTCATAATATTGTAAAAATGTCAAGTTAAAGAAATAAAGACCACTGTATGTATAAGTCATAGCTGATTCATAAAAGAGGTTTTTCAAAAAAATAAAATGGCAAGTACCAGACTTCAAATGATGAAAGAGTGAGTGGTTGGAAAATGAATAGAATAGCAGGTTGAAAAGCTGTCGGAACTGAGGGAAGATTTTGTTTGTTTGGTTGACTTAGTTTGTTTTTAAGACGGGGCAACCTGAGAGCTTGTATAAACAAAGGAGAGGGACCACAGAGAGGCTGGCTAAATAAAGAGTTGGGGTGAAAAGGATATTGGAGAAAATAATGTAAACAGGTAGGAGCTTAACTTAAGAAAGGAGAAAGGAATCTTGCTTTTTAGAAATAGGAACAGGAGAAGGGAAGGATAATGAAAATGGAGATTTTGAAGTTTAAAGAGGAAATCTGAGGGAATTCACATTGTACAGGCTTGATCTGCTCAGCAAACTAGGAAGCAAATTTATATGCTCTTGGCCAGACAGCAGAGATGTAGCTGGATGCTAATATAGCTTTTTGCAACAGCTGTCATGAGACATTAACAAGAAATGATTAAACAGCTGTATGTTTTACAGTTAGAATAAATTAGAGGTGGGTCTCGTCAGCACAGTTCATGATTCTCTCAACTCTTTTTTTATTTCTTATTTTCCAGTTTGTTAAGGGTTAATTCGGAATAGTTTAGACGAGGATAATATTCAAAGAAAAGACCCTGAAGTGTTCTACATTAAAAAAAAGAAATACTCTTCATGGAAAATTTGGGGAACAGATAAAGATGATGGTTAAACAACATGATGAACAAAATTAATGTCACTAAACTGTACATGTGAAGATTGTTGAAATGGCCACTGTTTGTTATATACTTACCACACAGACACAGACACACAAAAAAACTATACATATACACACACATACACTCTTGGCTACCCATGACCGCTCCAGGCAGCTTTAAACCAGGCAGTCTTTTGTTGTTACTAAGCATGTTTCTGGATTTTCTTCCCTTCTCATTACAGGGCATACAAGCTCAGGTAGTGGAAGCTAATTTTAAAATCAGATTAAGTAACACAAATGAGGAAGGAAAAACTTTATTAAAAGTTATATTATTTTTTCCTTAATTAAACGCTGAATCGAATGCAAATAAGTGCAAGTATGACAGAGATACAAAAAGCACTAGCTGATGGAACTACAACATTAAAATCCAAGAAAGTAAACTGGTAGAAATTAAAAGCTATTAGTAAGCCTTGGAGTAACCAAATCAAAACCAAACTCTCGCTGTTGAGTTGATTCCGACTCACAGTGACCCTAAAGGACAGGGGAGAACTGCCCCATAAGGTTTCCAAGGAACGTCTGGTGGATGGGAACTGCCAGCCTTTTGGTTAGCAGCTGTAGCTCTTAACCACTATGCCACCAGGGTTTCCAGCCTTGGAGTAAGGAATGCTTATCTCCCACTTCTCATGTTTCTAGAGTGGTGGGAATATCCACTCAATGTTTAGGAATAAAACCCACAGAAGGATAACCTCCGGTTTTTATCTGTATCCTTCCCTGATTATCCCTCCTCACTCTGACTAGTAAGGTTCAGAGAAGGAAAACTGAACCTGTGTGGCTCAATTTTGTCCAGGCTTCTTCTCTTGGGGACAGACCATCTTCATGGTGTACAAGGTCTCCTGTGTGTGTACAGGCCCTCCAAAGCAGGAGGCCTTTAGTTCTGTGGGCAAGTTTAGTTCAGGTGGGGAAGCAGTAGGAAGTCTACCTAGCTTCAGGTACAAACTACATTCTCTACTTGACTCTAGCACTACTAGTTATGAAGCTGATCATTTTAATTTCCTGCCTATCAAGTGGATCGTGGATTGGTGCAAAAAGGACATACATACTCAATGTAAAGTTTAGGTTCCTGGTTTAATTAGGCAAGGAGTTAAAACCTTAACAGAAGCAAGGTAACCAAAAAGGACAAGAGTAGATGCTCCATATCTCAGCATACACCGGGTCACTAACAGGGAAACCTGACTGCTGGTGATATCATCTACTAAAAAATTTAATTCTTGCATTTGTATACTTAGAATTCATACCATTACCTGTAAAAAAAAAAAAAAACCTAAGATGATTACATCTAGGGAAGGATTTATTTGAAACTTGAAACTTGAAAAAAATTGTGTTTTGACATATAAGGGCACTGAAATAAGGGAAGAACTCACTTTCATGGACTGGAGGTTGGGATCGTTGATATCAATGTCGCTGTAGGCAATGGTAATTAAGGGAGGGTAGATGTTTCCATTTTTTGTGTTGGGTACCAGGTGGATGCTACTTAAATGAAAACACATTTCTAGTTATAAAGACATCTAGGTACTCAAACATAATTTTATATCTCATTCCTTCTGAATTTAATATGGATTGTCTTGATGATCTCAGAACCAACCAGTTAATAAGGACTAGGGAAGATTAAACATAAGCTAATGATAACAACATAGGCTATCTTAAGTAGTCAAAACTTGAATGTTAAAATCTTACACCCTCTGAAACAAATTAGAAGCATTTCTTGATCCAGATGCTACGAAGCTTACAAATGAAATCGCTGAGCACTGTGAATCACCTCTGAGGAATTTTTGAAAGAGATGTGCTATAGGAAGCCTAGGGAAAGGCAGATAATATCCTGATTTTCAAAAAAGAAAGATGAATTCTTAACAAAATAATATGTGTAAGATCTAGTACTGTTTCTGGCACATTGTAGGTTACATTTTGCTCAGCTTAATCCATTAGTACTGTATAACTTGTGAACTCGGAAAGGAAAGGGTCAATCACTAGGGGCCAACCTGGTTTCACAAAGATCAAATCAGGCCTGATTAGGTTTTTCCTTTTTTTTGCTAGGGATACGACATTGGCAGATTGAGGGAATTCTGAAAACACAGTACATTTAGATTTCAACAGGATATATTATAACACTTCCGTACTATGTGCCTTGTAAGATTGGTATGAGAATCAAAATGAAATAATGAACAGTGGGAAAAAATCATGTATACTGAAGTGCTTCAAAGTTCCAAACTAATGCAAGACGGTGGTGTTGATTTTCATCGGTAAATTCAAGGAACACATCATAAAATACAGGTGTAGGCAAGTCAGTCGACACCTTAAGAGATAGGAATCTCACACTAGAAAAGATAAAGGACTATATGGCACTACCTGGAGTAGGGTCATAGTTAAGGTATTATCCTAGAAAAAGAGAAGTATCTATAAAGAATCTAGGTCAATCTAGAACAGAGGCTCTTAAAGGAGGTGAGGAGGGGGAAGGTCTGCCTGTTATAATCACCTGGAGCAGGGAGGTGAGGAGGGGGAAGGTCTGCCTGTTATAATCACCTGGAGCACTCCTTCTAAAGTACTATTTCAACCCACTGGTATTCATCTTCCCTCCACCTTTCAGCCCCATTCTCATCCCGCAGGTCTAGAACGGGGCCTAGACTATGAATTTTAACAAAACTACTCAGGATATTTTCATATAATTCTCCCCTTGGCTTCTCACCTCTCCTGGTGTATGTCAGTTTACACAGAATCTTTAAAAATTGTTCCAACTCAGTTGTTCTTATGTTTTCATCTAATAATTGATGGTAAACATTTTCATTACAATATCTTCCCATATATTCCAAGCCTATTTTAGTGCATTGGACATTTGTTTACCTCAGTGATATCTGGGTAGCAATTCGAATTACTCTTGGCTGACCTCGTAAGTCATTTTCTCGTCCACTTACTGCATCCACTAGGAAAATGCGCCGAGTCAGGAGCCACTTGGCAGAACTACTATCTTTTATTATAAAAAAGAAAAAAAAGATTGGCATTAAGGGAAAAAAAAAATACCCTTGCTAAGTACCCAAAAGAAATAAAAACATATGTCCCCACTAGGACTGATACGCATGGATGTTCACAGCAGCATTATTCAATATAGCCAACACTGGAAACAATCCAGATGTCCACCAACTGATGAATGGATAACAAAATGCAATGTATCCATACAATGAAATACTTTTCAGCAATAAAAAGGATTGCTACTGATACGTGCTATAATATGGATAAACTTCAAACACATTAAGCTAAGTGAAAGAAGGTAGATGCAAAAGATTACATATTGTATGCTTCCATTCATATGAAATATATAGAAAAAGCAAATCCATAGAGACAGAAGCAGACTAGTGGTTGCCTGGAGCTGGGGGTGGGAATGAAAATTGACTAGAAACAGTTATGAGGGATATTTTGGGGGTGATAGAAATGTTTGAAAATTGGATTGTGGTGAGAGTTTCACAACTTTGCAAATTACCAAAAATGGCTGAATTGTCACTTTAAAATTGGTTATGTTTTATGGTATGTAAATTATACCACAAAAAAGCTGTTTTAAAAATCTAAAAAAAAAAAAAAAAAAATCCCTAAATTATTCAAGATGGCTCACGAGGAGTTTATTGAACAAATTTAAAATACAAAGTTAATATGTTTTGTTCTAGATAAGATGGCTGCAAAAATGAGCTACTGCTGTCAGGAATTCCTGTTAATGGTTTTCTCCACCTCCATAAATGTTTTTGGATTGTTTAGACTTTTCATCATTTGGAAGAATTCTCCCCAAGAAAAGATTAGTCCAAAGGACTAATGGACCACATCTACCACAGCCTCCACCAGACTGAGATGGTGCCCGGCTACCACCACTGACTGCTCTGACAGGGATCACAATAGAGGGCTCTGGACAGGGCTGGAGAAAAATGTGTAACAAAATTCTAACTCAAGAAGAAAGACCAGACTTTCTGGCCTGATACAGACTGGAGAAACCCTGAAAGTACGGCCCCTGGACACACTTTCAGCTCAGTAATGAAGTCACTCCTGAGGTTTACCCTTCAGCCAAAGACTGGACAGGCCCATAAAACAAAATGAGACTAAATGGGCATACAAGCCCAGGGGCAAGGACTAGAAGACAGGAGGGGCCAGGAAAGCTAGTAATAGGAAGCCAAGGTTGAGAAAGGAGAGTGTTGATATGTTGTGGGGGTGTTAACCAATGTCATAAAATGATATGTGTACTAACTGTTTAATGAGAAATTAGTTTGTTGTCTAAACCTTCATCTAAAGTATATATAGAAAAAAATTCTTCACAGTTACCTGAAAGCAGGATTTTATAATATAGAAAACAGTAAAAGAAATGAATTTGTCCAAAAAGCAACTCAAGGACAGCTAGAAGCAGTACCCCAATTTACAGTTCTATTAATTTTTCTCAGAATATGAACTTTAAAAATAGCTTAATTTCTTAGCAATATTTCAGACATATTTAGTAAAAATACCTAAATATACCAGCAATTTTATTGTTTTGCTTTTGAGCACACTGTATAAAACCATACAGTAAGAGAGAATCCATGACCTTCATCATAATCCATAGTTAGTCTAAGTTATCGTACTGGCTGATTTACCTATTGGTTTCAGCTCAGAAAAAGGAGTATGGATGTCTTACCTTGGTTCACAAATAATTTATTGTGTTGAAGATTTAGGTTTAATACCGGCACAGCCCAAATATATTCGTGTTGATTTTCATCAGTATACTCAAGGAACACATCATAAAATACAGGAGTGGGAAAGTCAGTTAAGATCTTAGAGACAGGAATTTCACACTGGAAAAATAAAATTAAAAATAAAAGCACCACAAGTAGAAATTAGAATTCATATTTATTATCTTAAAAAAAATTTTTTTTTTTTTTAATTTTAGTTTTGTAAAATAAAGTATCTTTAAACTATCTCATTTATATATGCATTTCCATGTGTCTTCCAAAACATGGGAGCCCTGGTGGTGCGGTAGTTAAGAGACTGGCTGCTAACCAAAAGGTTGACAGTTAAAATTCACCACTACTTGGAAACCCTATGAGGCAATTCTACTCTGTCCTATAGGGCTGCTATGAGTCAGAATCAACTCAATGGCAATGGGTTTTTCCAAAACATGAATACTGCAAATATTCTTTTATAAGAGCCAAAAAAAAGTAACAGTAAAGAACTGCCTGGTCTTGCCAAAACCAAAGATAAAGAGAGACTTTAAGAGCAGGGATAAATGAAAAGTCACCTACAAAGGACAGTCAATAAGAATACGCTTGGACTACTCAGCAGAAACCACACAGGCAAGAAGGCAGTGGGAAGACTTATATAAAGCACTGCAGGAAAAATCATATACCCAGCAAGAATCATATATCCAGCAAAACTGTCTCTCAAACATGAAGGTGAAATTAGGACATTTCCAGATAAAGAGAAGTTTAGGGAATTCATAAAAACCAAACCAAAACTACAAGAAATACTAAAGAGAGTTCTCTGGTTAGAAAATCAATAATATCAGATATCAACCCAAGACTAGAACACTGGACAGAGCAATCAGATGTCAACCTACATATGGAAATCACAAAAATAAATCGATTAAAAAAAAATGCTCAAAACTGGGAAACAATGTCATTATGTAAAAGAAGACAACATTAAAACAATAAAGAGGGACTAAGAAATGTAGTCATAGATCTTTCATACGGAGGGGAAGACAAGGCGATATGAAGAAATAAAAGTTATGTTTAAACTTAGAAAAACAGGGGTGAATAATAAGCTAACCACAAACGAGACTAACGATCCTACTCTTCAAAATAAAATACAAGAAAAAAACAGAGACTCGGCAGAAACAAAATCAACTATAACAAGCAAAAGACAATATATAAAGATAAGCTACTCAGCACAAAAAACTAAGCGGCAAGAAGAAACTGTCAAAAACACACTAAAAAAGACATCAAAATGAAAGCACTAAAAAAAAAAAAACAAAAAAACTCATACCTATCCACAATTCTGCTGAATGTAAATGGACTAAAGGTACCGATAAAGAGACATAGAGTGGCAGATGGATTAAAAAACACAATCCGTCTATATGCTATCAAGAGACACACCTTAGACTTAGAGACACAAATAAACTAAAACTCAAATGATGGAAAAAAAATATACCAAGCAAACAACAATCAAAGAGCAGGAGTGGCAATATTAATTTCTGACAAAATAGACTTTAAAGTTAAATCCACCACAAAGGATAAGGAAGATTAAAGGAACAAGACACCAGAAGGAAACAACCATATTAAACATTTATGCACCCAATGACAGGGCTGCAAGATACATAAAACTCAAACAGCATTGAAAAGTGAGATAGACAGCTCCACAATTATAGTAGGAGACTTCAACACACCACTTTTGGTGAAGGACAGAACATCCAGAAAGAAACTCAATAAAGACACGGAAGATCTAAATGCCACAATCAACCAACTTGACCTCATAGACATATACAGAACACTTCACCCAACAGCAGCCAAGTATACTTTCTTTTTCAATACACATGGAACATTCTCCAGAATATACCACATGTTAGGACTTAGCAGAATCCAAAACATCGAAATATTATAAAGCATCTTCTCTGACCATAAGGCCATAAAAGTAGAAATCAATAACAGAAAAAGCAGGGAAAAGAAATCAAACACTTGGAAACTGAACAATACCCTGCTCACAGACGACTGGGTTATAGAAGACATCAAGGATGTAATAAAGAAATTCATAGAATCCAATGAGAATGAGAAGACTTCCTATCAGAACCTTTGGGACAAAGTGAAAACAGTGCTCAGAGGTCAATTTGTATCAATAAGTGCACAAATACAAAAAGAAGAAAGGGCCAAAATCAAGAATTATCCCTACCAACTGGAACAAACAGAAAGAGAGCAACAAAAGAAACCTTCAGGCACCAGGAGAAAGCAAATAATCAAACCTAGAGCAAAATTAATGAAATAGAAAACAGAAAAACAATTGAAAGAATTAACAAAACCAAAATCAGGTTCTCTGAAAAAATTAACAAAATTGATAAACTGACAAAAGAAAAACAGGAGAGGAAGCAAATAACCCGAATAAGAAATGAGATGGGCAATATTACAACAGACCCAAAGTAAAAGAATCATATCAGATTACTACAAAAAGCTGTAGTCTAACAAATTTGAAAACCTAGAAGAAATGGATGAATTTCTACAAACACCTACCCAAACTAACACAAACAGAGGTAGAACAACTAAATAGACCCAGAACAAAAGAAGAGATTGAAAAGGTAATCAAAAAACTTCCAACAAAAAAACGCTCTGGGTCAGACAGCTTCACTGCAGAGTTCTACCAAACTTCCAGAGAAGAGTTAACACCACTACTACTAAAGGTATTTCAGAGCATAGAAAAGGGCAGAATACTCCCCAACTCATTCTATGAAGCCAGCATATCCCTGATACCAAAACCAGGTAAAGACATCACAAAAAAAGAAAATTACAGACCTATATCCTTCATGAACTTAGATGCAAAAATCCTCAACAAAATTCTAGCCAATAGAATTCAACAACATATAAAAAAAAAAAAATTCACCATGACCAAGTGGGATTCATACCAGGTATGCAGGGATGGTTCAACATTAGAAAAACAATTAATGTAATCCATCACATAAACAAAACAAAAGACTGGAACCACATGATCTTATCAATTGATGCAGAAAAGGCATTTGGCAAAGTCTGACACCCATTCATGACAAAAACTCTCAGCAAAATAGGAATAGAAGGAAAATCCCTCAACACATTATATAAAGCCAACAGCCAACATCACCCTAAATGAACATAGAGTCTAAAAGCATTCCCCTTGAGATCGTGAACCAGACAAGGATGCCCTTTATCACCACTCTTATGCAAAATTGTGCTAGAGGTCCTAGCCAGACCAATCAGGCTAGATAAAGAAATAAAGGGCTTCCAGATTGGTAAGGAAGAAGCAAAAGTATCTCTACTCGCAGATGACATGATCTTACACACAGAATACCCTAAAGAATTCTCAAGAAAACTACTGAAACTAATAGTTTAGCAGAGTATCAGGATACAGGATGTTGTTGTTGTTATTAGGTGCTGTCGAGTTGGTTTCCGACTCATAGAGACCCTATGCACAACAGAACGAAATGCTGCCTGGTCCTGAGCCATCCTTACAATCGTTGTTATGCTTGAGCTCATTGTTGCAGCCACTGTGTCAATTCACCTCATTGAGGGACTTCCTCTTTTCCACTGACCCTGTACTCTGCCAAGCATGATGTCCTTCTCCAGGGACTGATCCCTCCTGACAACATGTCCAAAGTATTTAAGACGCAGTATCGCCACCCTTGCCTCTAAGGAGCATTTTGGCTGTACTTCTTCTATAACAGATTTGTTCGTTCTTTTGGCAGTCCACAGTATATTCAATATTCTTCACCAACACCACAATTCAAAGGTGTCAATTCTTCTTCGGTCTTCCTTATTCATTGTCCAGCTTTCACATGCATATGATGTGATTGAAAATACCATGGCTTGGGTCAGGCGCACTTAGTCTTCAAGGTGACATCTTTGCTCTTCAGCACTTTGAAGAGGTCCTTTACCCAACGCAATGTGTCTTTTGATTTCTTGACTGCTGCTTCCATGGCTGTTGATTGTGGATCCAAGTAAAATGAAATCCTTGACAACTTCAATCTTTTCTCTGTTTATCATGATGTTGCTCATTGGTCCAGTTGTGAGGATTTTTGTTTTCCTTATGTTGAGGTGCAATCCATACTGAAGGCTGTGGTCTTTGATTTTCATTAGTAAGTGCTTCAAGTCCTCTTCACTTTCAGCAAGCAAGGTTGTGTCATCTGCATAATGCAGGTTGTTAATGAATCTTCCTCCAATCCTGATGCCTGTTGCTCATCATATAGTCCAGCTTCTCGTATTATTTGCTCAGCATACAGATTGAATAGGTATGGTGAAAGAATACAACCCTGACACACACTTTTCCTGACTCATAACAAACTACAGATAACACTGCGAAGAATGGGATTTCCAGAACACTTAACTGTGCTCATGAGGAACCTTTACGTAGATCAAGAGGTGGTTGTTTGGACAGAACAAGGGGATACTGATTGGTTTAAGGTCAAGATACAAGATAAACATGCAAAAATCAGTTGGATTCCTCTATACCAACAGAAAGAACATTGAAGACGAAATCACCAAATCGATACCGTTTACAGTTGCCCCCAAGAAGGTAACATACTTGGGAATAAATCTTACCAGAGATGTAAAAGACTTATACAAAGAAAACTACAAGACACTACTGCAAGAAACCAAAAGAGACCCACATAAGTGGAAAAACATACCTTGCTCATGGACAGGAAAACTTAACACTGTAAAAATGTCTATTCTACCAAAAGCCATCTACAGATACAACCAAATTCCAACGACATTTTTTAATGAGATGGAGAAACAAATCACCAACTTCACATAGAACGGAAACAGGCCCTGAATAAGTAAAGGACTACTGAAAAAGAAGAACAAAGTGGGAGGCCTCGCTCTACCTGATTTTAGAACCTATTACACCGCCACAGTAGTCAAAACATCCTGGTACCGGTACAACTACAGAGACATAGACCAATGGAACAGAATTGAGAATCCAGATATAAATCCATCCACATATGAGCAGCAGATATTGACAAAGGCCCAAAGTCAGGTAAACAGGGAAAAGGGTCTCTTTAACAAATGGTGCTGGTGTAACTGGATATCCATCTGCAAAAAAATGAAGCAAGACCCATACCTCACACCATGCACAAAAACGAACTCAAAATGGATCAAAGACCTAAATATAAACTCTAAAATGATAAAGATCATGGAAGAAAAAATAGGGACAACGCTAGGAGTCCTAATAATGGCATAAACAGTATACGAAACATTATTAACAATGCAGAAGAAAAACTAGATAACTGGGAGCTCCTAAAAATCAAACACGTATGGCTCATCCAAAGACTTAACCAAGAGAGTAAAAAGATTACCTACAGACTGGGAGAAAGTTTTTAGCTATGACATTTTCCAGCAGCATATGATATCTAAAATCTACATGATACTGCAAAAACTCAAGTACAAAAAGACAAAAAAACCAATTAAAAAATGGGAAAGGATATGAACAGACACTTCACTAAAGAAGACATTTAGGTAGCTAACAGATACACAAAGAAATGCTCACAATCATTAGCCATCAGAAAAACGCAAATCAAGACTACAATGAGATTCCATTTCACTCCAACAAGGCTGGCATTAATCCAAAAAACATAAAATAATAAATGTTGGAGAGGTTGTGGAGAGACTGGAACACTTATACACTGCTGGTGGGAATGTAAAATGGTACAACCACTTTGGAAATCGATTTGGCACTTTCTTAAAAAGCTAGAAAAAGAACTACCATACGATCTAGCAGTCCTACTCCTTGGAATATATCCTAGAGACACAAGAGTCTTTACATGAACAGATCTATGCACACCATGTTCATTGCACCATTGTTTACAACAGCAAAAAGATAGAAGCAACCAAGGTGCCCATCAACTGATGAATGGATAAATAAATTATGGTATATTCACACAATGGAATGCATCGATAAAGAACAACAATGAATTCGTGAAACATTTCATAACATGGAGGAATCTGGAAGGCATTATGCTGAGTGAAATTAGTCAGTTGCAAAGGGACAAATATTGGATGAGACCACTTTTATAAGAACTCAAAAAATAGTTTAAACAGAGAAGAAAATATTCTTTGATGGTTATGAGAGCGTGGAGGGAGGGAGGGAGAGGGGTTTTCACTAATTAGTAGATAAGAATTATTTTAGGTGAAGGGAAAGACAACACAATACAGGGTAGGTGAGCACAATCGGACTAAACTAAAAGCAAAGAAGTTTCCTGAATAAACTGAATGTTTCGAAGGCCAGAGTAGCAGGGGCGGGGGTTTGGGGACCATGGTTTCAGGGGACTTCTAAGTCAGCTGCCATAATAAAATCTATTAAGAAAACATTCTGCATCCCACTTTGGAGAGTGGCTTCTCAGGTGTTAAATGTTAGCAAGTGGCCATCTAAGATGCATCAATGGGTCTCAACCCACCTGGAGCGAAGAAGAATGAAGAACACCAAAGACACAAGGTAATTATGAGCCCAAGGGACAGAAAGGGCCACGTAAACTGGAGACTACATCAGCCTGGGACCAGAAGAACTAGATGGTGCCTGGCTATAACAGATGACTGACCTGACAGGGAACACAACAGAGAATCCCTGAGGGAGCAGGAGAACAGTGGGATGCAAACCTCAAATTCTTGTAAAAAGACCAGACTTAATGGTCCGACTGAGGCTAGAAGGACTCCAAAGGCCATGGTCCCCAGATCTTCTATTGGCCCAAAAGTCATCTCTTCAGACAGGGATTGGACTGGACTATGGGATAGAAAATGATACTGGTAAAGATTGAGCTCCTTGGATCAAGTAGACACATGAGATTATGTGGGCAGCTCCTTTCTGGACAAGAGATGAGAGGGCAGAGGGGGTCAGAAGCTAGCCAAATGGACATGAAAATAGAGAGTGGAGGGAAGGAGTGTGCTGTCTCATTAGAGGGAGCCCAACTAGGAGTATATAGCAAGGTATACAAAAGTTTTTGTATGAAAGACTGACTTGATTTGTAAACTTTCACTTAAAGCACAATAAAAATTAAAAAAAAAAAAAAAAAAAAAGAACTGTCTGGTTCTTGTCCTACAACTGAGCTGGAGAAGGTATGCCTTCATTCTCAATATTAATTGTATATTAGTGAAAAGGTTTA
This sequence comes from Loxodonta africana, assembly GCF_030014295.1. NCBI lineage: Eukaryota > Metazoa > Chordata > Mammalia > Proboscidea > Elephantidae > Loxodonta > Loxodonta africana. The sequence continues at coordinate 44,471,969 of NC_087355.1, read as the reverse complement.
AAAACCGTCCTACATGATGAGATCCAAATTCCTTCTCCTGAGGTACAGTACCATCTATGATTTGGCTCCCGTTAACAGAGCCAGGCTTATCTTCCACTGCCCTCTACCAGTTCAGTCTATGGTCCATTCACACTAATCTACTTACAGTTCCTTAAATGTGCTATGCTATTCTATGTTTCTCTGATGGTGCAAATATTGTTTCCTCTGCCTGACTTTCTCCTCCTCCACTATGTTCTCCTGGCAAACTCACATTGAGTCTCTAAGCCCAAGTATCACTCATTCTGTGAAGCCTTTCTGTATTTCCTCAGGAACTGCTGATCACCCCCTCCTCCGTACCAATACGGTACCTTCTACGTACTTAAAGAACAGTGCTTATTAAGTACTTTGCAATTATTTGTTTATATAGCAGTTTTCTCTACTAGGCTGTGAACTTTGTGAGAGGCAGCCAGGTTCAATGGAAAAATTATTTTTGAACCTAACAGAACAATGGCTCCATAATTTACTTACTGTAAGATCTTGGGTAAATTACCTAATCTTACTGAGCACCATATCTTCATCTGTGAAGTAAAGATGATATGTACTTCACATAGCTATCTTAAGGATCAAAAGCAGTAACACTGATAAAATGTTGAGCATAAAGCAGCAGGTATTTAACGTGTTGATTCTCCTGAACTATGATTTCAAAACGGGTTACCAGTGGAAGGAGGGCTGGGTAGAGACGGAGAGAGAAAGTATGGAGGGAGAGAAAAGGAAGCATTTTTATTTGCTATTGGTAGGGGGGTGGAAGAAAGGAGTAGCATTTTTATTATTCACTGGGAATAAAGTAATATCTTTAAGAAAGTAATATTTTTATTTTATTCCAAAATGCTCAAAACCAGGCATTATTTTTAAGGCCTATAATTCTAAAAGCAAATAAACAACTGCTTGTGAAAATCTAACACTATATTTATGTTTAGTACTTGGGTGGCACAATGGTTAAGCACTCAACTACTAGCTGAAAGGCTGGCAGTTCAAACCCACCCTGGAAGTTAGGCCTGGAGATCTTCTTTTGAAAGGCCACAGCCTTGAAAACCCTAAGGAGCAGAACTGACTCGATGGCAACTACCAACAACATCATTATGTTTAAAACTCTAGATAACAAGGTATGCTCTTCAAGGTGATTAAGGTAAGATGTTCTGTGCCCAAATATGTTCTGCACCCAAATAAGAAAAAATTGTATCAATCAATGAAATCATTCATTTCTATTAAAAACATTTCAAATTTCAAAAATTCATATATTATTTCTATTATTGCTGATATTTTAAAGAATGAAGCTGAAATAAGACTGTCTAATATAGTTCACACTTACGTTTTGTTGATAGGTTGTTCCAAAAGAATATGCAGCATTTAGTCTTGTCTCTGTGTCTGGACAAAGCTACAGCAGAAGAGTAACACTCATAAATATCTTTCACAAGGATATAAAAATGTTTTCTTTACTTACAGCCAAGAACTCTCGAGTCCCAACATGGATATATGTTTTGTGTACTTCTTATTTATGAAAGTTAAGGGGGCATCTTTGTTAAAAAATTAGTCATAATTTAAAGCAGTTTTAAGAAATTCCGGCTTAAAGCACAAGAAAAAATCAACTGTAGCATGCTCTATTCAAGCAATAATCTAGTCGTTTTATCTTTGCCTCAGTCAAAAATAAGACACATTACTATTTCTTTAGCTAGAATCATGCTCACCTGTAAAATACCTCCTTCTAAAGTTTGCCACTTGAGAAAATGTCCTCTTATATCATAAGAAGCAGCAACAAATTTCAGTTTTGTATTCTGATTAAAGAAAAACAATATTACATACTCCAAAAGCAAAATAATATTCTATAAAGAGATTTTCGTTGTTGACTGATCCTTTCTTTTTCAGTGATAAAATACTAAATTCAACTATATTTTGAAGCTAAATTAATCTATCTCTATGATCAGTCACACCTAAGAGAACTGGTCTAGTTTTCGCATAAAAACTATTAATTCAGAGGTCAGGGGAACTGCTAGTGACAGAGAACCTCCCTTTGAACCTGTTAAATGGTGGAGGAGGAGGTTAGGAGGAATAATCCTATTCCTTTATCCTTTATTCTAGAAGGTCAAAAAATTGGACGTGACAAGTTGGACCTGTGAATTACTGGGAAATGTCAAGAGCCCCAATCAATCACTGGAAGGCACTTCTTAAACATGTGGAGATACAGAAGGACAGAGATCGTTTTACATTTGGTAATGAAAACTACCTTTCCTGATCCCTCGAGCACTAATTTCTATCATAATCACATAATTCACAGGTATTCACGTACTCAACAAAAGATGTAAACTCTATATTGTTCAGATCCTATAAGCAGCTAACATTTATATTTAGTTTAGAAACCAACATTCTAAACAACCTAAAGAAGTAAGAATTATAACTGGAAACTTTCTTACTACCTGTTTAAGTTATAAATCAAACTGTAGTTATTCTTTAATGACATAGTGACTTGTACCTGGTTTTGCCCTTTAAAACTGAAATTTGTAGGAAGTGGTGTAGTACTGAGTACTTGAGGTGCTAATCCTAGCTGGTCTCCATAGAACAGCCATGGAAGATTCTGTCTCCTATAAACAATTATAATTGTTTTAATAATATAACGAGGAAGCAATATTTCTTATATTCGTGAAAGTAACATTTTGATTGAACTCAGTCAAAATGATGGTTCGCCAATCAAACTGTCCTTACCAAAACGAAACAGAATGAACAGTCCTTAATCCAGCAGTGTTTTCAAAGATAAACTGAAACAGTCGACATGCATCAAAAGTTGCAAGGTCATATGAATTCATGTTCATCACACACATATTCCCCAGAGCTTGGCAAGATGTTAGATTGGCATATACCTACAAGAGGACAACGGCAAATAAATGTAACACAGATCTTACTAGCCTAAACAAAAGTTGATATGAAAAATTATGCCTGGTTTTAATTTTACCTATTACACAAATTCTTTTTTGTAAATTCTTTTGTCTAATACTTTTCTTCTAGCTTAAGTAGAAAAAAAGCCTTTTCATAAGGCAGGGAAATAATGTGTATATTTTAATTGTAAATTTCATGGTCAAATGTAAAGCCAACCTAATGAAAAAAGAACTAAATAAAAACTTAGCATGACATTTAAAAAAAAGTTATAAAATAGAATATTTATATTTGAAAGAAATAATTTATTTGCACATTAGATTCTATACATATAAATCTACTCCATTTTGTTCAAGTAATTTGTTAGGTGAACAACAAAATAAGATCATTTGTTGCTTGTGCCCCTCAAACTTTTCCTTTTTCAGGTTTCTCTATCTTAGGAAAAGGCAACTGTCATTTTTCAGTTACTCACGTCAAAAGCATTGGTGTGATTGTCTTTCTCTTCCTTTCCATATCTAACTCATCAGCAAATCTGGTCAGCTCAATTTTCAAAGCATATCCAGAAGCTAAACACGTCTCCTCATTTCCATGGCTACCACCCTGTTTAAGCTGTTATGACCTCTCAGTTGAACTATTGTAATATTCTCGTAACTAGTCTACCTGCTTCTATCCTTGACCCAGCAAAATCTATTCTCCATGCTAGTGACCCTTTCAAAACCATAATTTAGACCACATCCTCCTTTGTACAGAATCCTTCCACCTCTCTTAAACTTCAGGTCCCTGCTACATCTTCTCATCTCCTCTTTCCCTGACCTCATCTCTTCTTTCCCTGCTAACTCTGCTCTAGCCATTCCAGTCTCCTTGCTGTTCCTTAATCATGAACAAGTCAGCAAGCTCCTAACTTGGGACCTTTGGTCTTACTGTGTGGCCTCTGTTAGAATATTCTTCCTCTAGATATTTACATGGCTCTCTCTCACTTCCTTCTTTATTCAAATATAACCCTTTCAGAGATGCTGCTCCTGATCACCCTATAAAAAAATAGCACCTCCTCCCATTCTCTATGCTTTTTCTCCTGATATTACTTTTCTTCATAGCATTTAGCACTACCTGACATTTAAAAAAAAAAAAATTTTTTTTCTTTGACATTTACTTAGAATATAATTCCATAAGGGATGTTGTCTGTCTTTTTCTGAAATATATAACCTGATTTGAGAACAAGGCTTGGCATGCGGTAGATAATCAAGAAAACATTTACTAAATAAATATATGAAACCGTTTCCCCTAGCAATTTCAGTGGAATAAGACTGGAGACATCCACTGTACCTACAGGGAATAACATTTTGTGTATTCTCTTCCAAACCTCTAAAAAGGATTTACTCTTCTTAAAAAACATGATGAAGGAGATATACCTACTTGGTTAGAAAACTTTCCTTATCTAGGGAAAAGTGGTATCATGGTTCTTCAAAATGAAATAAAATATTAAAAAAAATTCAAACATACCCAACAAGCAGCTGCTGATGATTGCAAATACTTTGAAAACCATTCTGAAGTTAAAGACATGCCCTATAAATAAAAAGCTTAATTTTAGCTTTAAATTCAAATGAAGATTCCTTAACCCCATACTGCTTGGGAGATGTTAATATGTATACTGTTGAATTGGAAAAGAGCAAGATTATTCTTTAAGAAAAATCACCTATAGGAGACCAAATGTCAAAAATGCTCTAAAGTGAAGTTAAGAAGGTAAGGCGGGCAGGGAAATTAGAGTACTGGAAATGGTATAGCCAAAACAGAATGAATGAGATTAAAGACACATTGTGAAAAATGTAACCAATATTCCTGAATATTTTTGCAGAAATTGTTAAACGGGAATCTAATTTGCTGTGTAACTCTCACCTGAAACACAGTAAGATATTAGTTAAAAAAAAGACTAACATAATTTTCTCAATGTTAGTAGAAAAAAAAATTCTTATAGAAAGAATTCTTAACAATGTCAATTACTACAAATAGGAATGCATTACAAACAAATGTCACCTAAGCAATAAAAACAAGGAGAAAAAGTGGGTCAAAAATCTAAAAAATGTTTGCCCATTTCACTAATACACAAACAAGACACACACACACAAGAAATACACCCTGACTTAGTGTTAAGTCGCTAATACCGACTGATTGTACTGCTTATGATTATGTAAATACTGTATAAAATTGTCAGGTTGAGGGTCCTCCTATAGACTATAAGGCCTGTACTCTTCAAAACTGCCAAGGTCATGGAAAACAAGGAAAGGATGAAGAACTGTTCCAGGTTGGAGGGGACTGAAGGGACATGACCTTTAAATAACTGGGGATCCTGGACCAGATAGGGAAAAGAGATATGTTGGGGCTTTTGGCAAAATAATTTCAAATTAAATTATTAAAAAAAAATGCAAATTAAAGGCCTGTAAATTTAATAATCATATATAGAAGTTCACTGTAATCCGACATTGAGGAATGTCATGGATAGACTTGTGTTCCCAAAATATCTGTCAATTTGGCTAGCCCATGATTCCCAGTGTTGTGTGAATGCCCACCATTTTGTCATCTGATGTGATTTTCCTATGTGTTGTAAATTCTACCTCTATAATGTTAATGAGGTGGGATTAGCGGTAGTTATGTTACAAGATTAGGTTGTGTCTTAAATCAATCTCTTTTGAGATATAAGTAAGAGAAGCATGCAGAGAGACATGGGGACCTCACACCACCAACAAACAAGAGCCAGGAGAACAGCACATCCCTTGGACCTGGGGTCCCTCCATTTAGACACTCCTACACTGGGGAAGATTGATGACAAGGACCCTCCCCCAGAACTGACAGAGAGAGAAAACTTTCCCCTAGGGCTGGCACCCTGAATTTGGACTTCTAGCCTCCTAGACTGTGAGAGAATAAATTTCTCTTTGTTAAAGCCATCCACTTGTGGTATTTCTGCTGTAGCAGCACTAGATGACTAAGATAGACAAGAATCCTCCAGAAATCATACATCTTATTACAGTTAAGTTACTGAGCCAAATTTGATGGTCTATGAGCTCCTTATATATACATCTATTTCAACATTTATCTTGCTGTTGCAATTACCTGGTACTTGTCTGTCACCCCCACAAGACTATACAAAAGGAGATGTATTTTTGTCACGTTCATCAGTATCTCAGATTCCACTTTCATCATTGCCATCCTCACAGCCCTCCTAATCACACCTACTTATTCAATGATGACATCAGCAACCAGATCACGGCCTGTCTATCCTAATGCTCACATGGAAATTTCTTCAATGTTCCTGTAAAAAATTCACCTAATCCCTATTCTCTCTGATTTTTGACCCCAAAAAGATATCTTCATCAAGTCCTAACCCCTCGTACCTGAGAATGGGACCTTATTTGAAAAAAGGGTCTTTGTAGATGTAACTTGGTTAAGGATCTCAAGAAGAGATAACCTGGATTAACAGGGTGCACCCTATATCGAATGACAAGAGAGAAGAAGAGAAGACACAGAGACACAGAGAGGAAGGCCACATGAAGCTGGAAGCAGAGATTGAAGTCACGCAGCCACTAGACAAGGAACGCCTGGAGTCACCAGAAGCTGGAAGGAGCAAGGAAGGATTCTTCCCTAGGGCCTTTGGAAGCAGCATGGTCCTAGTGACACCTTGATTGCTGATTTCTAGCCACCAGCACTGACAAATTAAATTTGTTGTTTTAAGTTACCAAGTTTGTGGTAATTTTTTTACAGCATCTACAGGAAACTAATACAAGTTCCAATTCATCCACTATTTTCAGTTCTACATCTCAGATCTTGTCATTACCTGTATTTGTTATAAAAGCTCTAACTCCATAAGGCCTCAAATGCTCCATATACAAAGTAAGGAACCTGGCAATATATTAATAACCCTCATTTCTCCAGTTCTTACCATGAACAGGCACTGTGAAGTAGACATAATTATTATTACATCCAATTTATAAACAATAAAACTGAAGTTTAGAAATGTTATGTAACTTTTCCAAAATCTAAAGACACAGAACTAATAACTGGCAAACACTGGATTTTAAATCTAGAGTATTTGGTGCTCTTAACTATACTATATCGCATTCTTTATAGGACCTATATAAGACCTTTCCAGCTGAAACATTCTGTGAGTCACTGAAAAAGGAACAAGTAAAGGTATAGAAAACATTACTGTACTTAAAAATTATAATGCTGAGTTTGGGGTCTTTAAACACTAGCAAGTGGCCATCTAAGATGCATCAGTTGGTCTCAACCTACCTGGAGTGAAGGAGAATGAAGAACACCAAAGACACAAGGTAATTATGAGCCTGAGAGACAAAAAGGACCACATAAACCAGAGACTACATCAGCCTGAGACCAGAAGAACTAGATGGTGCCCAGCCACAACTGATGACTGCCCTGCCAGGGACCACAACAGAGAACCCCTGAGGGAGCAAGGGAGCAGTGGGATGCAGACCCCAAATTCTCGTAAAAAGATCAGACTTAATGGTCAGACTGGGACTAGAAGGACCCCAGGGTTCATGGTCCCCAGACCTTCTGTTACCCCAAGACAGGAACCATTCTCAAAACCAACTCTTCAGAAAGGGATTGGTCTGGAGTATGGGATGGGAAATGATACTGGTAAAGAACAAGCTTCTTGGATCAAGTAGACACATAAGACTATGTTGGCATCTCCTGTATGGAGGGGAGATGAGAGGGCAGAGGGGGCCAGAAGCTACCTGAATGGACACAAGGAAATAGAGTGGAGGGAAGAACTGTGTTATCTCATTAGAGCGAGAGCAATTAGGAGTGTATAGCAAGATGTATGTAAATTTTTGTATGAGACTGACCTGATTTGTAAACTTTCACTTAAAGCACAATAAAAATTAATTAAAAAAAAAATTATAATGCTGAGTTGTTAGTCTAATGTTTCTTAGATTGATTAATTTCTGTTTTAAAGTGATTTACACACAATTGTGTCTTATTTTAGTCCCGATGTAATTACCAGATGAAGAAAGGTCTTTATTGGAACAAAAAAATTAAAGCATACTCACAAGCTCTCCATAACGTGCGGTTGAAATCACACGTGGAGGAAAATTTCCTGTGCTGCTGAAACATAATCCCCCTGTCTTCATAAACAAATAAGAAAAAGAATCAACTTTATGGAAAGGTATAAGCAATCTAATTTAAAAATACATACTTTATCAATTTAACTAGTCTTACTAAAATGTTAGGTTCTGAACATGCACAGGACCTGCTGGTATTGACAAATGTTGGCTCACATCGAACACACCTGTTAAATAAAACAAAAGTAATGTTTAAAACATTAATGAATTATACTAAGTCTAGTCCAATCAAGACTTTATTTTCCTAAATGCTGGATCAGACTAAATTAATTCAGCTAAATAACGAAATAAATTAAACAAATTTAAAATATTAACACTGCTCTGAATAGCTTTATTATCGCTCGTTATATTACAAGGCAAAATATAAATAAATACATTTAACCAAGAGGAGAATATTCTTTTGTAAAAGAGCCCTGGGGTGCAGTGCTTAAGTGCTCAGCTGCTAACCAAAAGGTTGGTGCTTTGAACTCACAAGCAGATCTGCAGGAGAAAGATGTGGCACTCTGCTTCTATAAAGATGACAGCCTTGGAAACCCTACGGGGCAGTTCTACCCTGTCCTGTAAGGTCGCTATGAATCAGAATCCACTCACCGGCAATGGGTTCTTGTACTCTTTTGTAACCACATGGAATGTATACGATGAATACTGAACAGTAAACTGTAGCTGCGTCACTCAATTAGCATAAAAGCCTGAGAAGCTCATATAAATGATATGAAATCAGTTTTTATGACGAGTTTGTATCAGATATATCTTCCTTATCTGCCACACAGCCAAAAGACAGCATCAACAGAAAAGATATGTATCTCTACCTTCTTACCAAACCTACATCTTCCATTGATAAAGTCTATCATTGATCCTTTTTTATTTCAGGAAAATACTTCATAGTTTTCATTAACAAATGAGATATAGGCAGCGAGGGCACTCAAGTAGGGGGAACGCTGATGGGTTCATATGGGTATTCATTACTTGCAAGATAAAGCAGGTAGGACGAGGGGCCCAGGCAGGCACAGAACTCACAAACTAGGCTTGGGGCGGTTTTAGAGGGGCAAACTTGAGAATCAGCCCAGTCTTTGGTATTTGGACACCGCAACCCAGGTTCAGCCTGAAAGAAAAGATGACCCAACACAGGAAAACCAAACCAAAAAAAACAAACCCTCCACCATCGAGTCAATTCCGACTCATAGCGACCCTATAGGGCAGAGTAGAACTGCCCCATAGAGTTTTTGAGGAGCACCTGGCGCATCTGAACTGCTGACTTTTTGGTGAGCAACTGTAGCACTTAACCACTACGCCACCAGGGTTTCCCAACAAAGGAAATGACAAGAGAATAAGGCTATAAATCAGAGTACCTGGGTTATTTATCACTATATTTATGAAAATATACAAAAAGGACACTGTGTCTTAGAGTTGTTATGAGGATTACATGAGTCAATGTATAAAAAGTACTAAACATTGTGTCTAACACACAGTAAGTGTTCAATAAATGCTAGCTATTCTTCTACTTTTTTTTTTATTCTTCTACTGAGTCCCTAGGTGGTGCAAATGGTTAACATGCTTGGCTGTTAACCAAAAGGTTGGAGGCTCAAGTCTACCCAGAGATGCCTCAGAACAAAGGCCAAGCAATCTACATCCGGGGGAAAAAAAAAATCAGCAACTGAAAACCCTATGGAGCAAGATTTTACTCTGAAACAAGGGGTTGCCATAAGTTGACTTTGACAGTAACTGTTTTTTTACTGGTTATATAACATTATAAGATATATAAAGGTTTTAGCACCGTATCTGCACATAGTAAATATGCTGTCTCGAAGTTACTATTATATACTATATAATATTTTACAGATTATATACAAATTACATAATAACAACCAAAAATTGCCACCATTAACTGAGTACTTACGATGGAGCACTATGCTAACAACTATACATATGTATTTCTGAGTCAATCATAGCCTATGAGATGGGTGTTGTATTTCCATTATAAAGACAAGGAGACTAACTTATTGAGCTATCCAAGGTCAAACAACTAATAAGAGACTGAATCAAATTTGAACTCTGTTCTGTTTTGCTCTGGGTTTCAATTTCCCTGTTTGTTAATGTCTACTTGTGTGTTACTGTGGGGAGCAAGGGATGTAACGGATAGGCAGTATTTTAAAAAGGTAAAGATTCTACATAAACAGATTCTATATTGCTTACCTGTTTCCTAAAGCATTTGCTATTGTAAAAGAATTTTCATTCCCATCACAGAGCTTACAAGTTGCTTGAGACAACAACGTTCCATTAACATCTCTTTCCACTAAACAATTTAGAAACAAAATTAAAATGTAACCCATAGTTATCATATAAGCTCATATATACTTAGAAAGTGTTTAATAAAATCTACTTGTAATTACTATTCTAAACGATGCCCAAAACATTTTATTTGCATAAAAGGTATGTCAAGCACCTTCAAAATAAATTGTAGAAAAGTGGAGCCTTTCCCATCGCCACATAAAAAAATACAGAAACTAATTTTCTAAGTCACCATAATATTTTTCCTTAAAAATTTCTTTACCTATGTTCCTGCCACACTTAATGATAAACTACTATAATTTCCATAACGGCATAAAAACCCATTCTGAATCAACTCGGAATCGACTCAATGGCAGCGGGTTTGGTTTGGCTGTAACTGCACAAACACGTCTATGTTTTCAGAGGACTGAATGAGAACTTCATACTACTGAGTTGACGAAATCATTGAAGTTCATCATTCTATTAAAAGAGTGGTTTCCTTTGAATCTATAACAATGTAGGTTATGAGCATCACAACAAAAATAAGCTAAGACTATAAACTGAAAATTCATAAAAGAAGAAATACACTGGCCAAAATAAACATAAGAAATAATTTATGAAATAATGGTCAACCTCACTAGTAACCAAAGAAATATATATTAAAATAAGATTGACATTCTTGTATTTCAAATTAACGAGGCTTTTTTTTTTTTTTTTTTAAAGATAATTTCTGTTGGCACAGGTTCAAGGAAACAGGTAATCTCACATTGCTAAGAGGAGTACAACCTTTTGGGAGACCCAACTTGTAAACAAGCCCCCAAACTTTAAAAAGTTCATATCCTTTAATCCTTTAATTTCACTTCTAACAATCAGAAATTTCCACTAAATAGAAGAAAAAATAATTGCCTTGCTCAAAAGAAATGCAAGATAAAACCAAGATACCATTTCTTTGTGTGTCAAATTGGAAAAATTAAAAAGTTTGATTATGCAGGGAAGCAAATATTTTCAAAGACCGATGATGAGTTTTGTTGTTCAACTTGGGGGACTTTCAGTAGTATCTATTAATATTTAAATTTCACACATCCTACGATATAAAATTTCATTTGTAGGTACAGAAAAACTTGCACATTTGTACAAGGAGGCAGACACACGGATATGCATTGAAGTATCATTTCTTAGAAAACAACTTGAATATTTTAAATCTTTTAAATAGAATGGTGGTATATCTACGGTATGAAAATACAATGGAGTAGATTAAAAAAGAGGAGCCCTGGTGGCGCAGTGGCTAAAAGTACTTGGCTGCTAACTGAAAGGAACTGATTTGATGGCACACAACAACAACTAATTTATAGACCAGGTGGTGCACTGGTTAAGTGCTACGGCTGCTAACCAAGAGGTCAGCAGTTCAAATCCGTCAGGTGTTCCTTGGAAACTCTATGGGGCAGTTCTACTCTGTCCTATAGGGTCGCTACGAGTTGGAATTGACCCGACAGCAGTGGGTTGATGGGGAGAGCAGAGGACATTGGCAGATCAATGGCAGAAGTCTCGCCTTCCATCCAGGAGAGCCAGGTTTGATTCCTGACCAATGCGTCTCATGTACAGCCACTGCGCATCTGTCAGCAGAGTCTTGCGTGTTATTATGATATTGAACAGCTTTCAGAGGCACTTCCAGACTAGGAAAAAGACTTAGTGGTCTACTTGCGAAAATTTGCCAAAGAAAATCCCCTGGGTCACTATCATGAAATGAGACAGGACAAGGCAGTGTTTTGTTTCTTTGAGCACGGGGTCGCCAGGAGTCAGAGTGGACTCAATGGCAGCTAACAATGTTGGTAGAGTGGGCCTTTTTATGATATTTAATCTTCCCATCCAAGAATGATGTATGTATTTTCATTTACTAAAGCCTACCTTTGTGTCCCTCAGTAGGATTAATTTATCTTACACATTTCTTCTAAAGCTTATGCCCATGTATTTTTTCTTTTTTGTTGCTACTGTGGATGAGTTCTTTTTTTTCATCACATTTTCTAAATTGTTTTTATTTGTATATAGGAAGGCTACTATTTTTTAATACTAATTTTGTATCTATAAGAACCATTACTACTTACAATAATTTTTGGTGATTGCTTTGGGTTTCCTAAATAAAAATCAAGTCATCTGCAAATAATGATTTTTACCTTCTCCTTTCCAATAGTTATAGCATTTATTTCTGTCTCTAACAATAGAATCCTGACATTCATAGAAATGCTTATCATTTTCCCTATGAAATATCACGTTGGTTTTTGAGTTCAGGCATACATATTTTATCAGGTTAACATGTTAAGGAAGTATTCACCTAATCCTATATTATTAAGAATTTTTTTTTACATCAGGCAGGCCTTTTTATTTTCAATGTCCTTATCAAAAACAAACACAAATGAAGATTCATCAGTAATATTTCATAACCTACTTCTTACCTAAAATATGGCCAGTGGGACAGCTGCATTTTCCTTCTGCAGTTAAACCACCAGGGCAAGAAATGCAATTCCAGCCATCTTCGGTAACACCTTTCTAAATTAATTAAAAAAAAAAAAAAATTCTCCTTCTTAATTAACTTTCTCCTTAATGAATCATGTTTAACTTAAAAAAGCCACAAGAGTGTACAATTTAGAGTGGATATTCAACTATTTCATACAAGTGTGAGCTATATAAAAATTCCCCAGATAGCTCATTTGTGCTTATATTTTAAATTAAGCTACACAGGTTTCCCCCACTACCTAAAAGTACAGCATTCCTATGAAACCTCTCGTAAGCTGAAATGACGAAAAGCAAAGAAGCAATTATCATTAATTTATATGGGAAAATTTTTTGAGCATTACCAGACACAAGAAAATAACCCACCAAATCATACCAAATAACACATAAAACCTAAAATAAACATTAACGTGTAGTAAAAGCAGGAATGCTGAGTGTAGTTCCCAGGGAATGAGCTCGGGGATACCACTCTCTCCGCTCATGGTGTGCTCTGCCTCTTTTAACGGCTCACTGCCAAACAAACGCTGAACATTATTTCTTCTTTTTTTTTTATAAAATGAGAATCCATAATAGATTTGACTAAACTATTGTCTATTCATTGATTAAACCCTATTAAATTTTGTTTTATCTTTGTAAACAGAAAAATTGAATGATAAAATTATAAAAGGATTCATTTGAGTGAAAGATCATGAAGAAGAAAGAACTATTACTCAGAATTAATCTTTTAATAGTAGTCAGTACATAGTAATAATGTGCAAGTATCTTCCACTTTTCAAAAGTTTGTTTTAGACCATTTTTATGAAAAATCTACATTAGTACCTGTTTTCTAAGAACTAGAATAAAATTACTAGACATTATGTATTTAAACTATTGATGTGATTGCATTTCATGAACACACAGATTGCTATTTATCTAAAATGATGAGAAAATGTATTTTTGTTAATTGAGAATTATTACATGTAGCAACCATTGATTTACTGATTTTCTAAGAATTAGAATAAGATTACTAAGAGTAATAGACATTATGCATTTAAACTATTGATGTGATTGGCATTTCATGAACTTATCATACCTTCAGTATCATTGTGAACATCAATTATTATAAAAAATTGATGAAACACTCGGTCTAAGACACTGAACTCATCCTGTACCAACCAAAAGACATAGTCCCCCACCAAAGTGCTTACAAAATGACATCCTTTATGTTAGCTTCTATGTATATGTATCATTCATCTAGTTCTCTTTATACCTGAGTTACTATGTAAGGGAAAATAAACAAAAAGAAATCTTCACAGCTTTGTGGCTGTTTGGATTTCAGATTAAAAAGTAAATATATTGTGTGTATGTACCATAATTTATCCACTCGTCTTTTGATGGAATATTAATGCAACGATAACAAACAATGATGAATCTGCAAATCGTCTCACAACATGGATGAATCTGGAGGGCATTATACTAAGTGAAATTAGTCAGCTGCAAAAGGACAAATATTGTATGAGACCACCATTATAAAAACTCAAAAGGTTTAAACACAGAAGAAAACATTCTTTGATGGTTACAAGGGTGGGGAGGGAGGGAGAGGGGAATCCACTAACTAGATAGTAGACAAGAGTCCTCTTAAGTGAAGAGAATGACAGCACACAATACAGGGCAAGTCAGCACAACTGGATTAAACCAAAAGCTAAGAAGTTTCCTGAACACAATCAAACACTTCAAAGGACAGAGTAGCAGAGGCTGGGGTCTGGGAATCATGGTTTTGGGGGACATCTAGATGGCCTAACAACGTTTATTAAGAAAATGTTCTGCATCCCACTTTGGTGAGTAGCGCCTGGGGTCTTAAAAGCTAGTGAGCAGCCATCTAAGCTGCATCAATTGGACCCAACCCACCTGGAACAAAGGAGAATGAAGAATATCAAAGACACAAGGAAAATATTAGCCCAAGAGACAAAAAGGCCACAGAAACCAGAGACTCCGTTAGCCTGAGACCAGAAGAACTAGACGGTGGCAAGCTACCATTAATGACTGCCCTGACAGGTAGAAAAGTGTGGAGCACAACTCAAATTGACACAAAAAGACCAGACTTAATGGTCTAAGACTGGAGGAACCCCCAAAGCCATGGCTGCTGGATGTTCTCCTAACCCAGAACTAAAACCATTCCTTAAGCCTACTCTTTAGACAAATTAGATTGAACTATGAAATATAAAATAATATTTGTGAAGAATGTGCTTTTTAGTTCAAGCATATACACGAGACCAAATGGGTGGTTCCTGTCCAGATGCAGGATGAGAAGGCAGGAAGGGCCAGGAACTGGTTGAAAGGACACAAGAAACCCAGGGTGGAAATGGAGAACGTGCTGTCACATTGTAGGGATTGCAACTAGTGTCACATAACAATATAAATTTTTGTATTAGAAATTAACTTGAGCTGTAAACTTTGACCTGAAGCACAGTAAAAAAGTAAATACATTCCAGTTTTTTCCCAAATTTGCATAAAATTTCACTGATGTACCAAAATTTACTCTAGTAATTTTTGGTACATCAAAGTAACCATAATACTTTCAAAGTTTGTGGGAAAATATCAAATATTAATTTTAGTTTAAAAAATAAAGACATTTTATGTACTTTTTTTTTTTTTTTTTTTTACAGTAGAATGATTTAAAAATAAATACTCCATACCATGTTTTCTGGGCACTTTTTACAAATAACGACAGATCCTCCATTATTAGAGATCATCTGAAATCCTGGTAAACACACACATGAAGTTCCTAAAGAAAAAGAGCCAATTTTGCCTTTGGTAAATAAAAATAAAACTCCAAGATCAGAGAACTTTTAATAATTCTTAAAATCTTGAGAAGCAGTATAGTGGTTAAGAGCAAGACTCTGAAATAATACAGCCAGGGTGCAAATCCAGAAACACACTCCTTAGGTTCCAATTTTGCTTCTGCTACTTAGCAAGTTACTCAACTTCTCAGTGCCTCAGCTTCTTCAGTAAAATGGGGATAATAACAGTACCTACCTCATAGAGTTAACATGAGTGTGTCTGGCACACAGGAGGTATTGTGTTGGCTACCATCTTAAGTGCAAAAATCCATTCCCGTAGAGTCAGTTTCGACTCATAGACACCCTACAGGACAGAACAGAACTGTCCCACGAGGTTTCCCAGAAGCGGCTGGTGGATTTGATCTGCTGACCTTTCGGTTCGCAGCCGAGCTCTTAACCACTGTGCAAGCATAACTAAACTATTATGCTATTGAACTATTAAACTAATAATCAAACTACTGATTAACTGATCTGGGAAAATTTACATTTCCGTCACTCAAGCATACACATATATTCAATGAAATCAAATGTACTTTGTCAAAACAAACCTCATTATTAGGAAAGTTGCCTTGATTCAACTCAGACACTGTTTCACTCTGCTTGGGCACATAGTAAACATTTTAAGATAGTCAATATTCAACTTCCTGGTTAGGTTAAGTGCAGCATTCTCTAAGTAGATGGTAACTGGAAACAGCACCCATAGTAATTAATCTATGTACTACAATGCATACAATATCTGGATTTATGATTACAAAGCTAATACCTTAAGACTATACCCAGCAAAAAACCCTTAACACTAGTCTCTGAAATGCTTTTTCATTCATTTTTCCTTGCCTGAGTGGCCTGACCCATCTTGTGTGATGAGCAAAACCAGGATGTATTCAACTTGAAGATTTGATCATGAATTTAGAAGATGTAAGACTTATTCAGAGCAGTTTCAGTAAGAACTCGGACCAAATGATGGACGTTTCAGGGGGATTTATTTCTTTTAGTTTAACTTAAAACGACTTTAAGAGCAATAAGAAATATTCAACAACAGAAAAGGCTAAGTACTAAGGAAATTTACAATATTAGGGTCACACTGTATAGTGGACATACACAGTTCCACACTAAGAGCAAAGAGACAAGAGTTCTTCCATTTCCCAATTTAGGTAACACAAAAGACGTTATAACCTCCTCTGGGTTTCAATTTCTTTATCTGTAAAATGAGAAGAATGGATCTGATCATGATTACAGTCCCTTCCATTTCTAAATTACTGGGATTTGAAAAGCAAGATAAAGCGCTTTAAAAGTTTACAAATGCTAATCTGCATCCCCTTCCCAAACCTCCGCATCTCAGATTATTTCTCTACAATGCCTTTCCTTCTCTGCGAGCCGCTATCCAGGTGTTGCCCTAACGACCCCCGGGTGAGGAGTGGGGGACTGGAGCCGAGAAATGAATTACTGGGAACCGCTCAGGAGATAGCGGACTCGGGGTTCTCCAACCTCATTAGTGTGCTAAACGCAATCCTCCGAAGAAACTGTTCCCTCAGCCGTCGGCAGTTACTTTTTCTGAAACATCCCTATAGCAGCTGAAAAGGCGTTTCAGCGCTGCCGGGGTCTGGGGGTGTCACCAAGGCTGGCGCGTTACTTTTGCCAGGGCACAACCCAGACCGTCTCACCTCCGGCGTCCTGCCTCTGGTTGGCTCCACACGGAACGCAGGAGAGGGCGGAGATATCGAAGTACTGGTTATGGCTGCACGATTCTGGCTGCCGGAAAGGTAAAGAGAAGGTCTGGGCTTGTAAGACTCGAGGGAGGGCCAACAGGAGGAGCGCCGTCAAAGCCGCAGCGGACAAAGTGGGCCAAGCCGCCATTGCCACCCCACCACCACCGCCACCCGTCGCCATGGTTCCGACGCCAGCGGCCGCTCCGGCCCTGGGGCCCCATCAGCCTCCGCGGCGACTCCGCCCAGCTTATTGGACAGCTTCCCCAGCACATCCCACCCAGGCCCCGGTCCCGGAAGAGTAGGCCTCTGCTGCCTGGTTACCAAACCCGCGGGAAGCTGGCGTGTCTGGGGCACGGTAGGTTAGAAAAAAAAGCAGGGGCTATTTCAAACAGTGTGGTTCAAACTGATTTAATAGTGAAACGTGAAATCAGTTTATGAGATCAAGAAATAGAATAGCACAGGAAAGAAATTATCTTATTGTGTCTTATACATAAGGTCGTCATGAGTAGGAGCACACTGGATGGCAAACATTGTTTCATAAAACCGTTAAGTTAAATATTAATTTACACCCGAATTTAACCAACCCAAACCAACCCGTGGCCGTCTAGTCGATTCCGACTCATAGCGAACCTATAGGGCAGGGTAGAACCGTCCCACAGGGTTTCCAAGGAGTGTCTGGTGGATTTGAATTGTTGACATTTTGGTTAGCAGCCTTAGCTCTTAACCACTACGCCACCGGCGTTTTCCAGAACTTATCCAGACTGAGTAATTTTCATGTGGAAGAAGACATTCCAACTATGCATTTATTACTATGGATAAGATCAAAAAAGTATCAATAACATTTAAAATATGCAATGCTGGAAAATTGCTATGCCTGAAGCACGAAAAAAACAAAACAAGGGAAAAAAAAAAAAAACCTGCCAGAAGTTTGTTTTTTTACTTCCCTTGCTTTGAGCATTGGAAATTGTGTATATGGAATGAGACCCTCTTTATACCGCTGTGAATAAAGTAGGAATCTAAATTTTTATCAGATTTGCACATATATGAATGTTCTTTCAAAGTAGTCACCCTTGAGGCAGTTACCTGCAACATATTGGAATTACCTTCAGAGCCAGTGTACGGGACACAAAAGAAAAACTCATTTCTTTATTTTATTTTTTTGGCTTTAACCAAGAGAAATTTATTTTCTCACAGTTTAGTAGGCTACAAGTCCGAATTCAGGGTGTCAGACCCAGGAGAAGGCTTTCTCTTTGTTGGCTCTGGAGGAAGGTCCTTGTCGTTAATCTTCCCTTGGTCCAGGAGCTTGTCAGTACAGAAACCCTGAGTCCAAAGGACTCGTTATTCTTCTGACTCTTGTTTCTTGGTGGTATGAGGTCCCTCATTTCTTTATATTTAAACTGCATTTCTGTTTTTGCTGTTTTTTTGACTGCTGTATTTTGTCTCTTCAATAAAATCATCCTAGCCTATTTTTAGCCACCTTTTCATCAGTGGTAACTTCAAATGATTTTTGACTTTTTCAAAAAAAACAAATTTTGTAATAAAAATGGTTTATCACTATTAAGATATGGATAATGCATTTAAGAAAGTTAAATAACTTTACTAACCACCATTGTTGTTGCATGCTGTTGTGTTGATTCTGACACATAGTGACAGGATAGGACAGGTAGAACTGCTCCATGCGTTTTCCTAGGCTGAAATCTTTATGGGAGCAGATTTCCGGGTCTTTTCTCCACAGAGCCGCTGGTGGGTTTGAACCGCTGACCTTAAAGGTAGCAGGCCAGCACTTAACCATTGTGCCGCCAGAGCTCCATTACCATTACCCCATGTGGCCTTCCCCAAAAGACCAGCATTCACCCAGTTCTAATCTCTGGCACAGCAAGTGTATGTTTTGAAAACTGTTTCTAAGAGGAACTCCAAAAATGTGTTTGAGGTTAGAATTAAAAAAAACATGTGACCATGCAACAAACCCATGTGACCACAGAGACTCAGAAAAGGCATGGTTAGAATAGTTAGAATAGTTGGGATTAATCTGCAAAAGCTTCCTATGGGTGAGTTTTAAATCTAGGCTTCCCTGATGAAGTGCATATTGCTCATATGCTCTGTGGCAGGGATTAAAGCAATATTTGCTCATTGTCTACTATATAATTTAATAATAATAAAAAGTTCCCATTTATTACTGACCTTCTTTGTCTTCCACACTGTGCACTGTGCTAGTCGCTTGGCACCATTAATCTTAACTGTTCATAACAACCCTTTGAGGGAGAACTACCCCTGTTTATTAAAAAAAAAAAAAAATAGACAGGATCAAAAAATGTTAGTAGTTCCACTGTTTTAGGAATTAGTGAAACTAGGATTTATCTCCATTTGGCCAACTGCAAAACCCACTATGTTTTCACAGTATTAAGTGTCTTCTTTGTGGAATAAATGTAAAAAATTTTGGCATATTCCACATGTGGAATAAACCATTAATCTTTAGCTAACAAGGTGGTACTGCCATTATATACCACAGACAGCGGCACTATGATTGTGTAAGAGCTTTGAACACTGTACCTAACAAACTGCCCTAATAACTACATGGAGAGTTTATCTGTAACAGAAGCACTTGAAATAGACAAACACAGTTAAGTTTGCGATAACTGCAGATACTATGAGTTCATCTCTGTAAAGTGGCTCTGTAAACTGGCAGAAAAGAATGTTAGCTAAAATTGTTTAAGCATAAGTTGGGGCTGTATTGTTAGGGATTTTTTTCTTTTTTTTTTTTTTTTACTGTGTATTTTGAATATTATAGAAGTACCATTCATAGATAAATTTCACTTTATAGGAAGTATTTAACCAAAAAATTGTTCTTATCACTGTTATGGTAATATAATTTTCGACATGCAGTAAGAAACACAGTGACTTTTATAAAATAAAACATGGTGGAATTTTTAAAAATTGGTAATTTGGAGTTGGAGGGAAGAGTGAGCTTGTCCTTTTAGGTTTTTGATGGGGAAGGATTAAATTAAAAAAAAAAAAAATCTGTTGTCATTGAGTTGGTTCCTATTCATGGCGACCCTAAAGCACAGAGTAGAACTGCCCCATAGAGTTTCCAGGAAGTGCCTGATAGATTTGAACTGCTGACCTTTTGGTTAGCAGCCATAGCTGTTAACCACTGTGTCACCAGGGTTTCTTGGGGAAGGATAGATGCCTACAAAAAACTGATGAGCAGGGCATGCCTAGAATCATATAGCTGATGATGCTGGAGAAAATACCAGAAACTGTTCTTGCCCTAGAGTAACATGGCTCAACTCCAGCACAACCTTCCTAAAGGGCACTCATTAATGTGCATTTAAATAATATTTAGACATATTTGTTTTCCAATAAAAAGTTTAAATTTGACCAACTTATAAGAGTATTACTTCTAAGGCCTACGAGCTGAATCTGAAGTTCACCTGCATGCAGAAAAGAAAAACAAAAAAAATTTTTTTTAGGTAAGAAATTGATTTTGAAGTGATCAAAATACTTATGTTAAATATCCGTAGTTAGAAACAACCAGCATGTAATTTAGCAGTTGGAAAAAATACCATTTTGAGCTAGAAATACGGAGAGTTGATATATTATTTAAGAATGCAGAGCCATACTTGAAACACACTTGAACTGATTATTATAATAAAGAGTAACAGCAGCATTCAATGATGATAAAGATATTTTTTTTTTTATTTAGGGTTGCTATGAGTCAGAGGAAACCCCAGTGGCATGGTGGTTAAGTGCTATGGCTGCTAACCAAAAGGTCAGCAGTTCAAATCCACCAGGCACTCCTTAGAAACTCTATGGGGCAGTCCTACTCTGTGTTATAGGGTCGCTATGAGTTGGAATAGACTCAACCACAATGGGTTTGGTTTTTTTCTTGGATGAGGTGGAATGGACTCGATGGCAACAGGTGTGTGTGTGTGTGCGTGTGTGTGTGTATGCGTGTGTGTGTGTATTGACACCATTGGAAACCCTGGTGGTGTAGCAGAATTTGAATTGATTTGATGGCAATGAATTTGTTTGTTTTTTGTTTTTTATTGTCACTATTTGATATCAACATCTGATTTTCATTCTGATATATGCAAAAAAATTTTTTTTTAACTTTTTTCTGACATCCAGTCTTTGAGTAACCAATGACACAAAGGGAAACACTTATTCCACAAATTATATGTACATTAATCAAATCATTCTGTGATATTTTACTTAGCCTATAAATATGTATTTATTGTTTAATTGCCTAGATTGAAATCCACCTCCTATCAATATCATAAAGGCTTTCCTTGTTGATGACTTCATTTTTAACAAAGTCAGGTAACTGTTAAAACTTCAAAGCTTTTGAAGGTTCTATTTTGAGACTACCACTGGAAAACATTGCTAGCAACTTACTGATTCTTTGTGAACTTAGGGAAATAATTTTCTGTTGAAGTGTACCTCTCAAAAACAGATAATCTAGAACAAAATTTATAGCAGCATGGATCCAAAAAGTGATTTTTTAAAAACTCTGTTGCTAGGTGTCATCAAATCCAAAGTCTGTTCCAACTCATCGTGACCCTATCGGGCATAGTAGAACTGCCCCAAAGGGTTTCCAAGGAGTGACTGGTGGGTTTGAACTGTGGACCTTTAGGTTAGCAGCCTAGCTCTTAACCACTACACCACCAGGGAATCATTTGAAAAGGGATCTTGGAAAGAAACCTAATAGTATGTAATGCGTATTTATAAATTTATGAGTTTATCTAAATTATCTATCAAAAATAACACACATAAATATACGTGAAATGTTTATAAATTCTCAAGACCGAGGACCAAGTCAACCGTGGGAATAACTTTCTCTTAAAAAAAAAAAAAAATCCCTGAGTTTGAAGCCTTTCAGTAGTGACATAGGAGACACACAGTTATAAAGAAAATGTATGCCTTCATCTGTCAAAGTCAAAACTACAAAATTTGCTGACTTGGTTGCCTTCTGCCCCTCCATTCCTCTATTCCTACCTGCCTCACTTCCCTCCTCTCCCTCCTCTTTCTCTCCCTTCCCCTGCTTCCCTCCCTTCCAAAGGTTATTATGTAACAATTCAGTCAGAGCATCTCTTAGGCATTATGGTGGGTACAAAGGAAAGTTCAAGAAACTTGTAATCTCACCAAGTTAAGGTAACATAAAAATCTTATTTCTTAAAAAAAAAAAAAAAAAGTAAAAAAATATCGCCTTCAAAATATGGAATACTTAATTCATCTTTACTTTATAATTGTATTGAAATTAAAACTAATATGTTCAAATATTTGGTTTTTCACTCCAAGACCAATAAAAATGAGAATGCCACTATGAGAAAATGGCATGTATTATAATGATATTGTTTATTGCTAGGCAACTGAATTGCTTCAAGGGAAATTTAACCCATTTGACTTTTCGAAAGTTCTGTGTCTCAGAGAGAAAACAATGTATTTGATAGATGTGAGACAGAAGGCAGGAAGAAATTTAAAAACTGGGTTTTGTTGTGAAACACTAATAATTTTTACCTTTTTATGTAAAACCAAAAAACCACATCTGTTGCCCTCAAGTCACTTCCAGTTAATAGCGATGCTATAGGACAGAGTTGAACTGCCCCATAGGGTTTCCAAAGCTGTAATCTTTTTTTTTTTTTAATTGTACTTGAGATGAAGTTTTACAGAACAAACTAGTTTCTCATTAAACAATTAGTACACATACTGTTTTGTGACATTGGTTACCAAGCCCACAACATGTCAACACTCTCTCTTCTTGCTCTTGGATTCTCAATCACCAGCTTTCCTGTCCCCTCCTGCCTTCTAATCCTTGCCCCTGGGCTGGTGTGCCCTTTAGTCTTGTTTTGTTTTATGGGCCTGTCTAATCTTTGGCCGAAGGGTGAACCTCAGGAGTGACTTCATTACTGAGCTAAAAGGATGTCCAGGGGCCATACTCTTGGGGTTTCTCCAGTCTGTCAGGCCAGTAAGTCTGGTCTTTATTGTGAGTTAGAATTTTGTTCTACAATTTTTTCCAGCTCTGTCCGGGACCCTCTATTGTGATCCCTGTCAGAGCAGCCAATGGTGGTAGCCAGGTACCATCTGGTTGTGCTAGACTCAGTCTGGTGGAATCTTTGGTAGTTGTGGTCTACTAGTCCTTTGGACTAATCTTATATCTTTGGTTTTCTTCATTCTCCCTTGCCCCCAACAGGGTGAGACTAGTGGAGTATCTTAGATGACTGATCACAAGCTTTGAAGACCCTAGATGCTACTCACCAAAGTAGAATGTAGAACATTTTCTTTATAAACTATGTTATGTCAGTTGAGCTAGATGTTCCCCAAGACCATGGTCTCCACAGCCCTCAGCCCAGTAATTCAGTCTCTCAGGGAGTTTGGATGTGTCTATGGAGCTTCCGTGACCTTGCCTTAGACAGTTGTGTACTGTCTTACCCTTCACCAAAGTTAGCACTTATCTATTGTGTTTTTCCATCCCCACCCCTCCCTTCCCTTGTAACCATCAAAGATTGTTTCTTTTTGTGTGTAAACCTTTTCATGAGTTTTTATAGTAGCGGTCTCATACAATATTTGTCCTTTTGTGATTGACTTAATTCACGCAGCATGATACCCTCCAGATTGATCCATGTTGTAAAAGGTTTTGCAGATTTATCATTATTCTTTATTGTTTCATAGTACTCCATTGTGTGAATGTACCGTAGTTGGTTTATCCATTCATCTGTTGATGGGCACCTAGGTTGTTTCCATCTTTTTGCTATTGTGAACAATGTTGCAATGAACAGGGGTGTGCATATGTCTATTCGTGTGACAGCTCTTATTTCTCTAGGATATATTCCTAGGAGTGGGATTGCTGAATCATATGGTATTTTTAGCTTTCTAAGGAAGTGCATATCATTTTCCATAGTGGTTGTACCATTTTGCATTCCCGCTAGCAGTGTATAAGAGTTTCAGTCTCCCTGCAGCCTCTCCAAAATGTTATTTTCTGTTGTTTTGATTTGTGCTAGTAATGTGGGGATGAAATGGTATCTAAGTGTGGTTTTGATTTGCATTTCTCTAATGGAAACCCTGGTGGTGTAGTGGTTAAGCACTATGGCTGTTAGCCAAAAGGTCGGCAGTTTGAATCCACCAGGCACTTCTTGGAAGCTCTACGGGGCAGTTCTACTCTGTCCTATAGGGTTGCTATGAGCCGGAATCAACTCGACAGCAGTGGGTTTGGTTTTTTTGGGTTTTAATGGCTAGTGATGCAGAGCATTTCCTCATGTGTCTGTTAGCTACTTGAATGTCTTCTCTGGTGAAGTGTCTGTTCATTTCTTTTGCCTGTTTTTTTTAATTGGATTGTCTTTTTGTTGTACAGGTGTTGGATTTTCCTGTAGGTTTTACAGATTAGACCTTTGTTGGATTTGTAATAGCCCCCAACTTTTTCCCAGTCTGTAGGTTCTTTTTACTCTTTTGGTGAAGTCTTTTGATGACCATTAAGTATTTAATTTTTAGAAGATCCCAGTTATCTAGCTTAATTTTTTTTTTAGCTATGGTTTGTATCCTGTTAATGCCATATATTAGGGTCTCTAGCGTTGATCCTGTATTTTCTTCTATGGTCTTTATAGTTTTTGGTTTTCTGTTTAGGCCTTTGGTCCATTTTGAATTATTTTTGTGTATGGTGTGAGGTATGGGTCCTGTTTTATTTTTTTACAGATGGACATCCAGTTTTGCCAGCACCATTTCTTAAAAAGACTGTCTTTTCTCCATTTGATAGACTTTGGGCCTTTGTCAAAGATCAGGTGACAACTGTACTTTTTGCTTCCCAATGTTCAGGATTAGGCCATCTGGTCTCCTTTCAAAAAACCTGAGGGTGGGAACAACACATTTATAAAGGCACTTCTTCATGAAGTTATTAATGTCTATAAAATTGACTAAACACGCACTTATTAAGCCCCTGGATGTTGGCATTGTACCAGGCGAACATGTAAGGTAGTAAGACTAACATTCCTGTGGCCTTTTACAGTTTACAAAAAGCGGCTTCAGAAGATGCTTATGTTGCACGGTAACAACAGCACTGAAATGGCAAAGATAGCGGCAACTTTTCTGTTTATTTGCATCGCTTTCCTTATTTTTATTTTATTTTTTTTCCTTAACTCCCGGACACCTCGAACGTTTATCTCCTGTAGTTTGGCAGTTATTTGTTGAAGTTTCCAGTACTCCAGTCGCTTGACCCCTTGTTTCTGAATTCTGCCTTTTCCGGGTCAAGGCTCAAGGATTGGGAGTAATATGAGCATGCGCATAAACTCAGGAACGCGGGACCGCTTGGCGCGTTCGCCAGGCCCAGCCTCCCGCCCCTTAACGAGCGGAAGCGGGTTGGCGACAGTGCGCGTGCGCAAACGCCGCTGAGCCGCTAGGGTAGTTGGTTATTCCTGGAGAGCGCATGGGCAAACTACGTCCGTTTGTCCGGACCGGAGGGGTGAGCGGCGCCATTTTCTTCAACGCTCACTGAGGTCCCTACGCGTTTTGTGGAGGCTGCTGCGACGGGGAGTGTCCTCCTCATACACAGCCTTGTGTGTCCAACTCGACAGCAGTGGTGTGTGTTTATTGTCAAGTGCGAAGCAGTACCCTTTGGGCGTCGAGGGTGGGGGAAGGATTGGCGACTAGACGGAAGAACAGGGAAAGGCGGGGCCGGGGGCCGCGCCAGACCTAGAGTAGCTTCTGTTGTGAGGGCACTTACTGTTTTTGCCTAACGTCGACTCTCCCGTCAGCTTGCATGTGGTGGTGTTTGTGTTCGTGCGCGCGCTTCCCAGCGATCTTGAGATTGAAGATTTCGAAGGATTTTATAGGTATTTTTTTATTTGCTATGTCATCGTCTGTGGTGGCAGAAAAGTGCTGAAGGACCGGTTCGTTAGGCTTCAGAGGGACCAAAATGTTTCAGTTCGGTTTGGGGGCAGTTCACCCTTCGGCGTTTTAGGGTGGTAAATATGCCGTGTGGACGGTGTAACAAAGGCACGGAGGTTGGGCGGTCCGGGTTGATTTGAAGGATGATTTTGGCTGAAGGCCTGGCGACAGCGGCGGATCCCACGTAGCAACTTTGGCCTGGCATGAAAGAATGAAGCTCTAACCCCTGGGAGTGTGGACAAAGGCTTTGGGCTATAGAATCGATGCCTTCGGATGATCCACGCTTGAGGATGATGAATATTATGGGAAATCTGTACCGTGTGGAATCGGCTTCGTTTACAGTTCCTCTTGGGGACTATGAGTCGGAATCGACTCAACGGCAACGGTTTTTTTTTTCTTTTAATTGGGGGCTGTGGTTCTGTGTCGTCATGCCTACGTTATAAAAGGCACATCATCAAAAAGAATAATTGTGGGCTGGGTAGATTATTCTTTGCAAGGGAAACACGTTTATAATTTGTGCTTCATCATAACTTTGGGTTTTACGGCAAAGAGTCGCAGGCAAAGAGTAGGAGATTTTTCCTTCACCAGGTCTGGAAAATAACTTATTTGCGAGTTAAGAGCAAATGGATCTGAGATAATATTTAAATTAAGGCCCCCTCCCTCGTTTCTGTTTAATCTTGCTTAGAAGATACACATATTGTTTAGTAATAACGGTAATTGAGATGAACCCATGGATAAAATCAGGAAAATTATTTAAAGTGAGCTTATTAATTTCAGTAACTTACCCTTAAATGAGATTTGAGGGACCCTCTTTTTTTTCCCCGTAAGTTATAGCTCTAGCAGCTCACTGTGTCTAAATCAACACAGAGTACTTACGTTGTATTTAAAAGTAGAAAATTTTTAAGTGCAGGACTTTAGATATTTTGTGTATTTGGCTTTATGTGTAATTTAATGTTCTATGAATAGAACTTCTGAGAAATTTGCTTAAGGAAATAGCTAATGGGAGAATCATAGGAAAAATGCTCATATGGAGAGCTGGTCTCTTATAGATGGTCCCCTACCATCTCTAGGTCAAAAAACGTTTAAGCATTTGATTTGACTGGTAAATTAGAACAAACTTTATATAGTTTGCTTGAATTGGAATTCATGAGATTTGTACTCATGGGACTACTTAATTAAAAAATAGTTTTTAAGTTAGGATAAATTTTTAGAGATTTTTTGAATTCGTTGTGTAATTACTACTTGAAACATTTGTCCCCAGTTTCTCTTATTTGTAGATGCATTTATGTTCTTAGAATAAACGCCTTTTCAATTTTTTAAGAAGGATTTAGGAGGGACAAAATTATCCTAAACGCTGCTTTTTAAAATATTTTATAAGTTGTAAAGTTGCTAAGGCAACGTGTATAGGAAGGAGTTTTGAAACTTTAGTGTGGACAACTGTTCAGAAGCCATTTACAGTTTTTGAAATATTGGTGTGGATTTTGGATTGTCGAAGACACTTTTTTTTTTGATACCGTGATATTTTTATAGTAAAATTAAACCCCAGTAATTTGGCATTGATGATAATTGGGATGTAGGATTTCCCACGTAACTTCTTGATACATTAGTTTAGCTTGTAGTTTAAAAAGCTTAGGCTATGGACCCATTTTAAAGGAAAATAAACCTTTCAGACTACGCTTTGTGGAACAGTACTATTTAACTGGAAGTACTGAATTAAGCAACAACATTTGCACATTAAAAACATAAGAATGTACCATTACTAATTTAGCAGGTTTAAAAGCTTAAGTATTGTTAGTTTGGGTATCCTTGAAAGTATTAGATATAGTTTTCTTAAAAAGCAGAGTTTTAGATTTTTAAGTTGTTAAAGTTGGTAACCTCCAAATATGCCAAATTAATGCGTTTTTGCTTTTCTACAGTGTCATTTAGGTTTCCTCAGTAGAGTGCAGGCTAGTTGTTTGAAATGAAATAAACCTCTTGGCATAATAAGATTCTGTATTTACTGCACAATTTTCTATTTGGCTGGAGATGAATTCTAATATTAATTGTTTTAGGAATTTAAGACAAGGAGTGATGTTGAGATATTTGATTTTGGTTAAAGCACTTAGCTGCTAATGAAAGGTTGGTGGTTTGAATCCACCACCTACTATGGAAGGAAGATGTGGCAGTCCACTTCTGTAAAGGTTTACTGCCTTAGAAACCATATGGGGCAGTTCTTTGCCCTATTAGGATAGCTGTGAGTTGAAATCAACTCAATAGCAGTGAGTTTTGGGTTTTTTTAGTGGAAGAAAAGGCTCAAAGCCTTTTCAGTGATTTCAAAGCAGCACATGCCCTAGTGAAAGGTGATTGTGGTGAATTTGTTTTGAGTTGGCAGGGGTGAATTAACCACTAAGCAAAGCACTGCGAAGGCTTACATTAGCAAGGTAGCCTAGGCTTGCTTGTGTAAACAGGTGAAATTGTGCACTACAGATTAGTAAGTAAGCCCATGTGTCTACCTTGCTTATTGGGTAACCAGTTCCTGCAAATAGGGGTTGGTTCAGCCTAGTCAAATTGAGGGGAAATTTATATAAAGTTTGTAACCCCAGAACATCTCTACAATGAAGAGTCAGGAAATGGAGTTTTATGTTTGGAAGTGTGAGCTGTATTTAAGCAGAACTTAACAACGTTGTATCCAAATAATAGCCATTGATCTGAATTTGTTTTAAAAATGATTTTTGAATTTCAAGTGTTGGTGTTTTATTATATAATTTTAAATGGTTGCCTTATATTTGATTAGTCTTAATGTTTTGAAAAGGAAGAGAATGGCAGAGGAGTTGGACATCAGGGCGAGCTAGACGTTTGGTCTTTTCATAAGTGGAAGTAATGGAAGGTTTTTTTTGGAATTTTTGGTATTCTTAAATTGAGATTTTACTTGTAAAGCAGTTTGTTTTTAATGGACGTAAAGTCTGTATACAGTGAAATGCACACACCTTATGAAGGATGGAATTCAATGAGTTTTGATAAATTTATGCAGCCATGTAACCAACATTCCAGTAAAATATAGAACATTTCCATCACCCGTCTTACCACTTCCAGTCAGTGAACAGTCTTTTTTTTAGTGTTCAGGAAGTTTCTTGTTTTTAAATAATTTGCAGATGTCTGCTTGGATTTTGCATTTTTCCCATACCGTTTTGCTAAAGGATAATTAATTTTCTCTTGAAACAAAGTAAGCCATTTTGTAATGTCCGTAATTATGGTTCCTTGTATTGCTTTGGTTGGTCCCTGGGTGGTGCAAATGGTTTGTGCTTATCTACTAACCTAAAGGTTGGTGGCTGGAACCCACTCAGCAGAGCCGTGGAAGAAAAGTCTGGCAGTTTGCTTCCATAAAGAGTGCAATCAAGAAAACCCTATGAAGCTTTTCTACTCTGTAACACATGGGATCGCCATAAGTTGGAATCGGCTTGACAGCAACGGGTTTGGTTTTTTTTTTTTTTGGTTTATATTGCTTCACTTTCGATAGGAATTTTGAAATGGATATCCTAATTTGGTGTTGTTTAAGATCAATTACAGGGTCCAAGGATTAATTATATTTCATTTTCTTTCCACAGTTAAGTTGATTTTACAGAATTAACAGGTCTCCAAGAAATTAAAAAAGGTAAGATACCAGAGCTTAAGGCTTTTCACAGAGGCTTTAAAAAAAAAAAAAAAAAGTAAAGTAGAATAGTACATGCAGGCATACACGGATTCTGTTCTTTATGTCTGGCCAGTGATGTGCTAGTGGTAGACAGTTTACTATCATGAACAGTAATTATATACTGACCATTGATGGCCTTTCTAAATATTTAAAATTCATCATGGTTGGTAAACTAAAACAAATCTCTCATGGTTCAGTAGAAGATACGTTGTTAAGTGAATCTGAAAATAGCTTGGTCTTGTTGTGAAGCAACATTTGGCAGATTTAGAAGGGAAGATTTGATATTTTTGATGTTTATACTATTTAGGATAGGTGATATGTTTTTTCAAAGTAGTTGGTTTATTTGTATGTTTAGATGGGAGTAAGTTTATTCTTTGCTTTCTTAAGAATTAGATAGGGTCATTGTCTCTGTGAATTTGTATCTTGTCATTTATAAATGCTGAAGGAGGTAGGAAACAATTATTAAGCTTAGTTTGGGCTAAGGTACTTCAAAAATAAGATTTGCTATTATGTGTACCTTTTTGTCTGCAGGTCATTATTGCTGTTGTTTGAGCTCAGCATGGCTGTAGTCATCCGTTTACTGGGGCTTCCTTTTATTGCGGGGCCTGTGGATATTCGTCACTTCTTCAAGGGATTGACTATTCCTGATGGAGGAGTGCATATAATTGGAGGGGAAGTTGGGGAGGCTTTTATTATTTTTGCCACAGATGAAGATGCAAGACGTGCCATAAGTCGTTCAGGAGGGCTTATCAAGGATTCATATGTAGAGCTCTTTCTTAGTAGCAAGGCGGAAATGCAGAAGACGATAGAAATGAAAAGAACTGATCGCACAGGAAGAGAGCGACCAGAATCTGGGGGATCAGGGGCTGGCAGCCTATCTAATTTTGCTGGGGCTGTTAAGGAAGAAGCAAGTAATTCTGAATATCAAGATGCTGAGTTTCACACCAATGGTACAGGACGTGGTGATTTAAAGCCAAGAAGCACAAGGCCAGCGAGAGCCAAAAATCCTTACTTATTTCTACGGGGTTTGCCTTACTTAGTAAATGAAGATGATGTTCGTGTTTTTTTTGCTGGTTTGTGTGTGGATGGAGTAATTTTCTTAAAACTTCACGATGGCCGAAATAATGGTGATGCCATAGTAAAATTTGCTTCGTGTATTGATGCTTCAGGAGGTCTTAAATGTCATAGAAGTTTTATGGGTTCAAGATTTATAGAAGTAATGCAAAGCTCAGAACAACAGTGGATTCATTGTGGTGGTAAGCAGGATGACGTTCCAATGAGAACTGAAGAACATTCTCCAGCAAGAGGAATCAATGATAGACATTCTCGAAAACGGTCTCATTCAAAATCTCCTAGAAGAACACGTTCTCGTTCCCCTGTCGGACATTATGTTCATTTAAAAAATCTGTCTCTAGGTATTAGCAAAAGAGATTTAAAAAGTTTCTTCAGAGATACTGATCTGAGTAATGAACAGATTACATTTTTATATAAAAATGAAAAGAGAACAAGATACGCCTTGGTGATGTTCAAGACTTTGAAAGACTTTTATACTGCTCTGGCTTTACATAAGACTATCATACAGTATCGTCCAATTCATATTGATCCAATTTCTAGAAAAAGAGTGCTGAGATTAATGGAATATTATGAAACGAAAAGACCAGGGTCAGTAGAGAAAGAGAGGCCTGGACATGTTTCACAAAAATATTCTGAAGAAGGCTACTCTGGCCAGAAGGTATGCATATATATAAGAAATTTTCCATTCGATGTCACAAAAGTTGAAGTACAAAAGTTCTTTGCAGACTTTTCTCTTGAGGAGGATGACATTTACTTGCTTTATGATGGCAAGGGAGTTGGTTTGGGAGAAGCACTGGTAAAATTTAGATCAGAAGAACAAGCCGTGAAAGCTGAACGTTTAAACCGGCGAAGATTCTTGGGGACAGAGGTATTGTTAAGACTTATATCTGAGGCACAAATGCAGGAGTTTGGTGTAAATTTTTCCTTGATGTCCAGTGAGAAAATGCAAGACCATTCACAGCCACATGATAGAGATGACCATTCCCATTCATTTGACTCAAAAGAGCCACAAGTATACTCAGTTGGCACTTCTGAAAACTTCAGGCATCAGCTAGAGGATGTGAAGAAGTTGGACAATTTTAAGCATCCCCAGGGAGATTTCAGACAGTCTGATAGGCGCCCTCCAGAAGACTTCAGGCACTCTCCAGAGGACTTCAGGCGCCCTCCAGAGGACTTCAGGCACTCTCCGGAAGACTTCAGGCACCCTCAGGAGGAGCATTTCAGGCGGCCTCCTGAGGAGGACTTCAGGCACCCTAGGGAGGAAGAATGGAGACGGCCTCCTGAAGAGGATTGGAGGCGACCACTCAAGGAGGATTTCAGGCGGCCTCCCAAGGAGGACTGGAGGCAGCCTCCTGAGGGAGACTTTAGGCGACCACCTGATGAGGATTGGAGGCGACCACCTGAAGAGGACTTCAGGCGGCCTCCCCAGGGGGACTGGAGGCGACCACCTGAAGGAGACTTCAGACGGCCTCCTGAGGAGGACTTCAGGCGGCCCCCTGATGAGGAGGACTGGAGGCGGCCCCCCGAGGAGGACTTCAGGCATTCTCCTGAGGAAGACTTTAGACGGTCACCCCAGGAGCATTTCAGGCGGCCACCTCAGGAACACTTCCGGCGGCCGCCCCAGGAGCATTTCAGACGGCTGCCCCAGGAACACTTCCGGCGGCCATCCCAGGAGCATTTCAGACGGCCGCCCCAGGAGCACTACCGGCGCCCACACCAGGAGCACTTCCGGCGGCCACCGCAGGAGCACTTCCGGCGGCCACCCCAGGAGCACTTCAAGCGGCCCCGAGAGGAAGATTTCAGGCACCCACCAGATGAAGACTTCAGGGGCCCTCCGGATGAAGACTTTAGGCACCCTCCTGATGAGGACTTCAGGAGCCCCCGAGAGGAAGACTTTAGATGCCCTTCTGATGAGGACTTCAGGCAGCTCCCTGAGGAGGACTTCAGGGGAGCTCTGGAAGAGGACCCCAGACTTTCTGATAATTTTAGACCTGCTGGTGAGCAGTTTAGGAGTCCACCTGATGATTTTAGAGGTCATCA
The DNA here is from genome assembly GCF_030014295.1 of Loxodonta africana. Lineage (NCBI taxonomy): Eukaryota > Metazoa > Chordata > Mammalia > Proboscidea > Elephantidae > Loxodonta > Loxodonta africana. The sequence continues at coordinate 44,438,974 of NC_087355.1, read as the reverse complement.
TCGCCCTTTTGTGAGTTTTGGTCGCCCAGAAGGTGGCAAGTTTGATTTTGGAAAGCGTAATATGGGGGATTTTCCTGAGGGGAGATTTATGCCTGATCCAAAACTAAATTGTGGTTCAGATAGAGTAACTCCTATTAAGATAATGAATCTTCCATTTAAAGCTAATGTAAATGAAATTTTAGACTTTTTTCATGGTTATAAAGTCATACCGGATTCCGTTTCAATACAGTATAATGAGAAAGGATTACCTATAGGGGAAGCCATTGTTACAATGATAAACTATAATGAAGCTGTGGCTGCTATTAAAGATCTAAATGATAGGCCAGTTGGGCCACGCAAAGTGAAGTTAATTTTGCTCTAGAGAGCATTTGTAAATTCAGTACCATCCCACAGTATTGACGCAGTAAAATGCATTTGTTTTGTTTTTTTAAGTTTATTTTTAATTATCTAATGGAAAAAACATTTTAATTTGACCTTTGAATAGAACAAATGTAAATAGTAGAATGTTAACCTGGTTTTCTTTTGCTTGCAAATTGTCATTCACTTTTTCTAATTTAAAATTACATTTTTTTTTTTTTTTGGACAGTGGGAGAGCTAATTTCTTGAGTTCATTCTTGTCGATGTGTTGGGTAAATCTCAAGATTTGTATAAAGTAGAGTTGTATTTGGGGAAGATAAATTTTATATTCACTTTTGTTTTTCATTCTGTAGTCTATGTCGTTTACTCAAACTGTAAGGAAATGGTCAGTAACTGATTGTTCAGGTTTGGCATTTTCTTTGCTACCTGTCTGCAGACCTAATGCCCTCTTGCCCATCTGGGATATTACTGTGTTAAGCCTTCTGTTAAATATATGATAGTTCAAAATAAACAGACTGTGAACCTGAAATTTCTTATGTAAAAAGCATAGTAGGATTCTTAAAGTTTCCATGTTCATAATTGCAAAGTTTTATAAAAATAAAAAATTGCAACTGAATAGATAAACTAATTAGCTTTACTACTTGTATTTGACATTTTCAGCAGCTACATTAAACAAAGCAAACGTTCTGTAATAGTGTATAGTGCTATGTATAGTTCTGTGGCTTCAACATCTCATCAACCAAATTGACAAGATTAACTCAAAAGACTTTTTTAAAACAATAAGAATGTAATTATAGGCGCAAAGGGACTTTCAGGCTTATGCTGGGAAGGATCAGACAAACGGATAGTTTTTGTTTCTTGTAAGGATTTACTGATAGTTTATATAATTTGTATGTTACTGAGTTTTCATTTTGTAGTTTCAAAACTTTATCCATCTAAAAAGTTTCATAAGATTTTCCTGAGATTGCATTTTGTTATCTTTGCTATTCAGTATCTAGTGTAGACATTTTGCAAATGCTAGATTTTATTTTTCTACTCATAATATTTATTGGGCACTTACTACGTGCTGGGTACTATAAGTGCTTTACAGGCATAATCTCAATATTTCCTAAGAAGCATAGGGCTTATTATTTACCTCACTTCACAGATGAGGATCGTGACATTTAGAGGGGTTAAGTCACCGTAGGTAAACCATGGAGCCAATTTCAGCCCACACAGACCACTGACTCCAGTTCACGCCCTTAACCTTTTTGCTGCCTCACTTTATTAAACAGTATTTTAAATTTTAGTGAAATGTTAAGTTATTTTTAAGGGGAACATATATGTATGTTCTTTACCTCCATTGTTGCTTTAGCAATAGCATTGGAAAACGATAGTGCTCAAAAATTGATAACAAAAGACGAAGTAACCTTAAAAGTTCTTGAATACTCAGGGTCGCTTGGATACTCACATATATTGGCTTCTGATTCACATGGTACAAAATTACTCATTTTACCAAGCATTTGATTCTGGTTGACCTTTTACAGTTTACATAAAGTTACTGCTCTCCATTCTTTGATCCAGAGATATTTCACACTGAGCAAACAGGAATAAAACTTGAGTTTAATTATAGTGAATATTCTGATTATTCTGCGTGCTAATAGAATGAATAAACTGTTAAGCTTGGCTCTATAAAGCTCTTTAATAAGGCTTTTTAAAGTAAGCTTATAAATAGGGGAATTTGAAATATCCAAATGAAACACAATGAACAAAATAGAGGAGGTGATATTTTTAAATGTTCAAAGATTATGTCGATCATTTGATCAGCCTTCCTGAGGACTGTATGGAAGACTTAACACTTTTCTACTGCATATCAATAAACCTAAGCTGAAGCTTAACATCACTTTCTGTGGAACAACTACTCAAACTGGAATGGAGTTGGGTGGTGGTGGTGGTAAGACACCAACTATAGTAAACACCTAGGACCCCCTGGTGGTGCAGTGGTTAAGTGTGCTTAGCTACTAAATGAAAAGTTGGCAGTTCAGACCTACACAGTGGCCCCACAGGAGAAAGATTACAGCCTAGAAAACCCTGTAGGGTAGTTCTCTTGTCACACAGGGTCACAATGAGTTGATACTGACTTGATGGCACCTAAGAACAACCTAATAAATAGTATTTTGATTTTAAAATTAATTGATACATCTCTTTCCAGTTCTGCCTTCATTGATAAATTGGCTGTGACAGGAGCACTTAAACCATGGAAATTACCAAATGGAGCAAATCAGGGCTTTTTTACCCAGAGAGCTGATTTTACCAGCACACCACCAGTTTCAAACACAAAAGAGAATACACCTATTTCTCACTTGGTTAGGTTCCAAAAACCAGGTGGTTATGCGAAAGTCGGCATTAAGTGAAAGTGGAGGGTTTTTGTTTTCAGACCATTTGTCCTTTTTTTTTTATATATATATAATCATAGAAATAACAGGTAAGGTTTCCCGATGGGCTCATTGCGGTGAGTCCAGTTACAGAGTATTCCTCTGGAGAGGAGGTTTGGAGGAGACCAAGCTGGATAAAGCCAGGCTGTGTGACTAGAGGGCCCATGGCTTAAACCACTTCACTTTCATCTGGTGCTGGATCAGAGCATCCCTGCCTGAGGAGCCGCCTCCGGGGCTCCACTCCCATCCCTGTAAGCCCTGCATCCTGGAGCACACTCTGCCCTTGAAGGAGCTGGGAGCCTGGCTGCACCTGTCCCGAGGGGGTAGGCTTCACGTCCAGTTGAGCTGACTTTGAGATGTCATTAAACTCGTATGCTGCACACGTTTCTTCCAAACACCCTCTGCGATGCTGCTTTCCTTTCTCCCACCCCAGAGAGTTTTGAGCTGCAGGGCCTCATTCAGCACAGGAGCGGAGGACCCAGAACAGGCACCTGCTGGCTAGGTGCTTTCTGCGCATCTGCCCATAGACTGGTTTTGGAGGAGGCCAGACGCTGGGTGTGGTGCCCATACCAGCAGGAGGGAGCAGAAGATGCAGAGCAGCGAGGCCCAGCTTCCTGGAGGCTGCTTGGAGACCCTCCTCGAGGGTGGGGTCACTCTGCAGCTGTTGCCACCATGTCTGCCTCCTTGTCAGTGTGCAGTGCCCCCTAAGGACAGGTGTCTCTGCTTTTGGCATTCCTGCTATCACCATTGACTGCTGTTTGGCCCTGGTTGCCGTGGCTCTGCCTCTGGGCCCCTTACAGGCCTCTTCAGTGTTATAGCCCTTGATTCATGTTACGGCTTTCAGGAGGTTCCTTGCCTCCTGTTTTCTGCTTCCTGCTGCTCTTTGTCTGGAAGACCTCTTGGGGTTAGCTGAATATATACACCTAACGATTTTAAGGCATGGCCTCGGGGTGGGGGGGCGGCAGCAAACTTGATCAGTCCCCTCAGTATATCACAGACACTTCATTTGCATAGTAGGCCTGTGATCTCATTGGCCTAGTCACTTCAGGAGCCCTGGTGCTGCAGTAGTTAAGTGCTTGACTGCTAACCAAAAGGTTGGCAGTTTGAACCCACCAGCTGCTCCATGGGAGAAAGATACGGCAGGCTGCTTCCATAAAAACTCACAGCCTTGAAAACTCCTTGGGGTTCCACCCTGTCCTGTAGGGAAGGATGAGTTGGAATGGCTGTGGGTACATATGGGTAGTCTATTTGCATGAGTATCTTGACCAATCCCTACAAAGTGCATACTAATCACTGGCAGGCTTCAGCCCAGAGCTGGGCAAAGAGTATCAAACCAAGTAGTTTATAGTTTACCCAGGAAATGTAACAAACCCTCTCCTGGGTTACAAAACTAGGGCAAAAACTCAGGGTTTAGGGGTAAAATCTAAAGCGTTTTTTTCAAAGAACCAAGGCAAAAGGCCACATCTCATTTCACCATAATGATCCATAATTATGTGTGAATTAACTATATAATACGGATAATCCTAATAAAGTTGTTACTCCCATTTTGGAGATAAATTGAGGGCTATAGGGTAATTTGTCAGGACAGCTGCCCACTTCCTTTTGTCCTTAACATTCTTTAGAGATAGGCAGAACATAAATTTTATTTCAGAATTATTTGGTGATTGCTTAGTGTGCCAGGCACTGTTTCAGCTGTACAGGTAAGGCAACTGATGCTCAAGAGTAGTGAGTTAGTAAGCAGGCGTAGTGGTTGAGTACTATGGCTGCCAACCAAGAGGTCAGCAGTTTGAATCCGCCAGGCGCTCCTCAGAAACGGGGGGGGGGGGGGGCAGTTCTACTCTGCCCTATAGGGTCGCTATGAGTGAGAATCAACTTGACAGCAGTGGGTTTTAAGAGAGATACTAAAACACCTCAGTATTTCCCCAACTGCAACACCAAACTTAAATGCTGGCTGAGAAAATAATAAAGCAGTGAAATCCTAAGTTCCTTAATATTTAGGGTTTGTTTTAAAATGTTCTGAATATTCAAGTATTGTAGTCATTTTACCACTTAAGGATTATTCTCAGGAAGCAGTGCCTTGTTAAGAACAGAATCATTCACGAGTCAAAAAGCTTTCTAGAAAGTTTATTTTTCTGTTATTTTTCAGGTTATCCCAAACAAGTTCATAAACCTCAGGATTTTTATATGCCTGACTGGAATCTATGAAATATCAAAATTATCTCCCATCCTAAGAAACAAAAGCATCAGACGTACCAAAATACTGATTAAATTGTTTTATATTTTCAGGAATAAGTGACTATATACACCCTTTCATTAACTAGATGGCTGCCTAGTAAAATTTTTGGAGAATTTTTAATGATTAGTGATCTTCCAAGTATGCTTATTTATTGTTTTCCTTAGGCAACATCTCACCACACAACTACCTTTCGAAAAGCTGTACCACATATAAGGCTTTAGCTTGACAGCAGCTTTGTTTTAAAACTAGAATCAAGTTGAATGTGACTTTTTTTTAAAGCTAAAATACATGCTTTATGTATTTTTGCAAAGCATTCATATCTTGGTGTCCCATTTTTTAAAATTCTGTTTGATTCCACTATTGTTGAAAGGTAAATTTATAGATCAAATGATGACACTTCAGGTTTTAGTAAAGGTTAAAAAGAGAAACTTTTTTTTTACATGAGGCTTTAGCATATACTTTGTATTTAACCAGGAGAGGTGGTTTTGTAATGATGAAAGCATGGAGTCTTAACCGAAAAGAAGCCAGGTAGAATTGTTAGATTTTTTTGGTTTTTGTCGCCCACTTACAGCAACCTCTACCAGGTATAATACCATTATAATATGAAATACACTTAAGTATATAATCTTAAAAAAAAAAAAAAGGAACTTACACAAAAAGATCACATAATACTAGGCAGGACAGTGAAATCACTGATGTGTAGTATTTTTTAAAACCATTTTTGGCAGCATAAATTTCCTTTATTTTTACACTTCCAGTGGCATTTCATTTTGAGGTTTAATGTATCAAGCTAGTAGAAAGTTTTACAGTTCAGTAATCCTGGATTCTGAGTCATTTTAAGATAAAAGTAGAAATGTGAAGTGTACTTAAGAAAATTAATTTTCTTCTTCTGTAATGTCTAACTCTTCATCATCATCATCATCTGCTTGTTGATCCTTTCTTAGTCGACAGGTGGATACCTGTTAAAAGTTAACAGTTTTAAAAATCTAAAGTATTTTTATATACTTGGTGTATCTTTTTATATGCCCTTATAGGAAAGTACACACAGAACAAAATATTTCATAAAAATGTTCACATGAAGTAATTTTTAGTAATGAAAATTCCCTATGAATTATTAATTTTAAGGTTGGAAACAGCCGCAAAGCTTTTTCATTTATCATATATTATTTTCTGAATAAAACTATGAACTTAACCGTTTGATTCCAGTCAGACAGTCGTCAGTGCTTCAATAACATACTTTGTTTCAGCAAAAAGTATAGGCTCAGTATATTATAAATGCAAAAATATTTTAAACAATTCTTGGGTAATAAAAAGTATTTGAATGAGACTCATCAAAGGGATGGAAAGATAAGCATATTTCAACTAGGCAGTGAGACAAATACTGATTTAAAAGTAGTGTGATTTAAATGGAGTAAGTTGATCTGAATCCACTACTTAGCTTTTAGGCCTGACTGTTGCCACTTGGGTCATCTTAAAATTTCTGAGTGATTTTAACTCCCAAGGGACATACGGCAATGTCTGGGAACACTGCTGGTTGTCACAGCTAGGGGTGGTGTGTGTGCTACTGGCATCTTCTGGGTAGAGGTAAGGGATGCTGCTTAACATCTTTATAATGCATAGGATAGCTTCCCTCCCCAACAATTCAACAGGCCCCAAATCTCAATAGTGCCAGGGATGATAAATTCTGAAGTGCTCTATAAATGAAAAACCTCGGGATGATATATTCTGAAGTGCTCTATAAATGTTAACTCAGGTAATGTTGTGTCTGGTGAGTCCATTCCAACTCACGGTGACCCTACAGTACAGAGAAGAACTGCGCCATAGGGTTCCCTCGGCTGTAATCTTCATGGGAGCAGATTTTCAGGTCTTTTCTCCCATGGAACTGCTGGTGGATTCAAACTGCTCACCTTTTGGTTAGTAGCTGAGCACTTAACCACTGTACCACCATGGCTCCGTTTAGGTTAACATTCCTAGTTCTAAAGAGTCAAAACTTAATGCTGGAATAATGAAAATACAATTTGGTTAGGGGGACAGATGCATATACATAAAATAAATAAATAAATGCTTAGAAAAGACTCAAGATGGTATTGGGTCAAATTTACCCTAAAAGCTGTATTTTGAAAATATTTTGCTCAGTTTTTAAAATTTTGAAAGGTAAGATAATGATGCTAAACCAAAAGGTTGGCAGTTCAAACCCACCCATCAGGTTCATGTGAGAAAGACCTGGTGATCTGTTCCTATAAAGATTAAAAAAAAGAATTACAGCCTAGAAAATTCTTATGGGGGCAGTTCTACTCTGTCACATGGGGTTCTTGTGAGTTGAACATCGATTTGATGACAACAACAGATATGAAGGGGCATACCTTCCTAGATCAAGGGTCAGCAAGCTATGTCCCTTGGGCCAATCCAGCCTGCCTTCTGTTTTTGTAAATAAAGTTTTATTTGGGGCACAACCATAGTGATTATGTACTGTCTATGTCTGCTCTTAAAGGTGATGAAGACCATATGGGCTACAAAGCCTAAAATATTTACTCTCTAGTCCCCTATAGACAAAGGTTGTCGACCCCTCCTCTAGAAGTCAGGCTTTCTAGATGTAGAAAAAAAAGAGAAAATTGGTTTTTTCTCTAAAGTTTTGTGCTTTTGGGTCTATAATGGTCAGCAAAAGCTTCTTTTAGGTATAATTTCTGGGTACAGCAGTAAGTCGTTAGAGATTTAAGCCTAAGGGTCTGACTTGAGAATCTGCTTTTCAGATTATACCAGAGAAAAATCTAGCATTCTCCTGCCTTTTCCACCTCTGTTCTCAAGTGTTCTGCTTTGGAGAGTAATATGTGATTATAGTATAAATGATACTTGATATAAGAGTTGGCACCTTGCATCACCTTCATTTTACAGAGGAGGAAGTAGGCCCAGAGAGGATAAGTTATATGAGGTGATATGGCTGAAGGGAAACACTTTTAGTACTGAAAATCCCAAAGGTATAGGCGCCCATGTTGCTTTAAATTATTGTTTCTAGCTCACCTGTCCTGTTCCAGATACACACTTAGCTGACAGCGATCTCTGAAGAGGTGACTTTGAATTTGCTCTTACGATATCCAAACGAGAGGAATAATCAGGTGGATACAGAGAGTTTCGGAAAACCTATTGCAATGATAAAACAGCATCTTACAAAGCAGGTACTAAACAATGGAAATCTCTATAAAGCCAAATTAGGTTCCTCTTAGTTAAGATTTTTTTTAAAGCAAACCTCCAGGACCGCCCCCCAGCCGCCCAGGGACCAAAATCCAATTATTTATTGCAAATTTAAAGGGAAAACAAAAGAAAATAGAAAAATAATGTTACCTGGAAAGATGAAGGTTAAAAAAATTCTATTTGAACCATATACGATGATGATGCAGTAACTAAGTCATGAAACAATCACTTGAGTGCTTTTACCAGGGAAAACGCAAAGGCAAACATGAGTTCCTACCCTGAGTCTGCTAGCTAGCAGGGATGTTTACAACTCATGCTTCTGATTCGTTCTGTTCTGCCAGTCCTCAATTCTATCAATTTAACTTCATTGCAGCACTGCTATAGAAAATCCAATAACAGTAAATTGGTGCCGCTGTAATTTATGGATTCCAACCTCATCTAGGAAACCCTGGTGGCATAGTGGTTAATCTACCAGCCACTCCTTGGAAACCCTACGGAGCAGTTCTACTCTGTCCTGTAAAGTCGCTAAGAGTTGGAATCGACTCGACGGCAACGGGTAGTAGTAGTGGTAGTAACCTCATCTAGGATCTGGAATGTTGTTACTTGTCAGTTCTCTTTCCTTAAAGCAGTAGTTCCAAATCTTAAACACTCCTATCTCTTGCCCCATTTCTCTCTATAGAAATGAAGTAATAGGTAAGGTTATCAAGTGTGAATTCCTTTAACTTCCCTCCTTTTTCCCTCACTCCTTCACCTCATCCTTTCCTTTTTTTTTTTTTTTTAGGAAACATCATTCTGATCCTTTCCAAGATGCATTTTTCCTTTATTCAAAACTTCAAACCAATAAACAAAAGCTTCCTTTTTCCATAGGTTTCCTCCTATAACCTACAAACAAGCTCAAGATAAAATTTTTAAAATTACATTGAAGTATAACGTTCAAACCAAAACCAAACCCACTGCCGTGGTGTCAGTTCTAACTCATTGCAACCCTACAGGACACAGTAGAACTGCCCCAGAGGGTTTCCAAGGCTGTAAATCTTTACAGAAGCATACTGCCACGTCTTTCTCCCGTGGAATGGCTGGTGGGTTTGAACTGCCAACCTTTCAGATGGCAGCCGAGTGCTTTAACCTCTGCCTCACTAGGGTTCCTTAGTATAACATTAGTCCTTTAAAAAGTCTCTAATATTCTATGTTGTCTCCGTTCACTGCTCAACACACTACACTGAAATTGCTCTTGCTTTCATCACCAGTCTTTTTTTCCCTTCATTTTGACTGACCCGGTCCTTGAAACTTGTTTTTCATGCCATCATAGACTCTCAATCTGCTAAAACCAAAAACCAGACCTGTTGCCATCGAGTTGATTTGGACTCATAACAACCCTGTAAGACAGAGTAGTACTGCCCCACAGGGTTTCCAAGGAGTGGCTGGTGGATTAGAACTGCCAACTTTTTAGTTAGCAGCCGAGCTCTTAACCACTATAGCACCAGTCCTCCCTCATTGTGCTAGTTGCCCTATTCTCCACATCTCTTACACCCTGAGTGTTTTTAAAGGGTTTCTTTTACACTACTTTTTTTTAAAAAAACATGTTCCTCTGAAAGATCACACCTACACACAGTGCTTAGTGGTTACCCTTCAACCAATCCTCTTCTGATAGCCATATTCATGTTTTGAACCACCTGTTCCCGTGATGTCCAATAGAACTTTGAGGTGATGGAAATACCTGCTGTTCTGCACTGTTCAAAAAGGTAGCCACTGGCTACATGTGGCTACTAAGCACCTGAAATGTGGCTCATGTGACGGAAGAACTGAAATTTTACTTTAATTGAAACAGCCATAGAAGCCTAGTAGTGATTTACTTTTGCAATTACCCAAATTACCATACACCTAGAACACCAAGCTAGAAGCCTAAGCATTCTACCTAAATTTCTTACCTGGGGTGCTTGTGTTTTGATTTATTGACTCCACATACCTTTCTTTATAACTTACTAAGAATGATCTTATTTAAGACCAAAATCTGATGTTATTTCCTTATTCAAAAACTTGTGGCTCCTGAATACCCAGAGTCCAGTGCCGTAGGTGACATACAAGGCTTAAGACCACCCTGAACTACCAACTACTCTTCACTTACAGCCTCCAGACCTATATGTAGAACTAATGTTATACTAGGCCTTTGCAGTGCTGGCTCCTCAGCCTAGAATTCCAGCAAACTTACTCATTCTTCAAGAGCCAAGTCAAGTGTCATCTTGTATTTTTCCCTATTCTCTAGCGAGTTGCTCCTACTATTCATACCCTCAGTACACTATTTAATGTTTTATAATTGATTACATCCCTGTCTCCACATCTAGTTTTAAGTTCCTCTAGCAAGGAGCCCTGTTTTATCTTTACAACTCCTAGTTTAAGACAGTAATCTGGCAAATAGAAGGTGCTGATTAAATGAATTAAAATAAATGGTGTTTATTATCCCATGTGTGGGAGACCCAAACTAGGACATCTCTCTATGTATTTGTTTAAACTTTAGGGAGCTGCCGAACACCAAAGGAATCAAGGATGAAACAGGGCAACTCAAGAGGTGGTACTTTCATTTAGAGCAATTCAGCATCCTAGTACGATAGAAAAACTGATGACTCATTGATCTAATTAACTGATATTTGGGGAGGATATATTTTGGTTAGAACTATCCTTTTTAAACTCTTCTAGCAAAGATTAAGTTCCAAGTGGAAAATGGAAGACAATATACAACTCTTGGGATAAAAGTCTAACCAGCTAAATATTAAAATTAACATCCTGTTGCAAAATGTAATAGATTTCCAAGAATATTAATTTATTAGCTATAGTGTAATTTCCAACATGGTCCAAGATCTCTTCTAGGAGTGAGTCTCAGATTTCAACATACTTTGCAGTGACCGCAGAGGGGATCTTTTGAAGGAGAAAACTGGCCCGACAGTACTTTTTATTTGAAAAACAAAGTAAGATGCTTTGTGATATTACTAGAGTGCCTAACTGAAAAAAGTCAGCTGCTTCCTGAATAGGTCTCAGCTGTTTTCATAAAGCATGGAATAGCTATAAGAATAGCCAGGCTATTTCTCTGTTCCTCTCTGTATATTTACTTATTTCCAATAAACTTTATATTTACCTGGTACCCCTTGGTACCTGCTTGATATAACTTTACTTCCCTAGGTCCCCTAACTCTCCCCAGACTTCTCTGCTCTCCTTCTGGGTATTTATTGATTGTTGCATGGCATAACAGTAATGGTTCATGCCTAAAGTTCACTGAACAGTTGCTTTGTGTCCTGCAATATGTTAATTGCTTTATGTACATTGCTCTTTATTCACAACAGTTCTGGATCTGGACTTCTGGATATCCATACAAGATTTTGCTGGGCTTTATCCTACAGATCCCTCAAAATTTTAGTCAAGAAATCATTCCTTGATTCTCTATAATATTTCGAATGCTCCATCACACACACTCACAGCATATTATATTTTTTCCTTTAAGGCACTGGTCACATGGCAGTTGTAAAATGGGCATTTTATGAGGTAAGTACTGTATGTATCTACATTTTAGAGATGAGAAAGCTGAAGTGTGAAGAAAACCTGTTCAATAGTACCCCATTAAAAAAAATAGGAAGCTGATATTCAAAAGCACATCTATTACAGCCCTGAAACCTCAAGTTTTTCATGGATCTCTCCAACAAGCTACCTACCAAGCCAATTAAGAGTAATGGTAACAGAAGTTAAAGGAAGTGGTATGACAAAGAGTATCTAGGACCTCTGGAATGAGAAGGAAAAACTTGGGGACCAGAGGGCTTGAAGGAACTTTAATATCAGATAACAAATGATGTGTCAAGGGTAACAGAAAAAGGAAAATAGGAATATTTTTAAAGGGAACTCCAGTCTTGTAGGAAAAGGTTCATCTCACCTATCAGAGCCATGCTTCTAGCAGTATTGTGTAGAGAAAGGTAAAAAACATCATCGGTAGTCAGACTTCCAGGTTTGGCTCCCAGCTAAGCTACTTACTAGCTTCCTTGGCGAAGTTTCTTAGCCTCATTGTGCTTCACTTTTCTCATCCATAGAAATGAGGATTTTTATCAAAGTTGATGGGAGGATTAAATGTTTTACTATAGTTAAAAAGGTTAGATCAGTAGCTGGTCCAAAGTAAGAAATATGTAAGCACTTTCTATTTTATTATTTTACAAATGACAAATAAAAGCTTGATTATTTAAAAACAGGACATGAAAAGTAACAATTAAGAAGTCTTAGCATTAGTACTTGAAGGAGATACTCTTAGGAAGTCGTCTATTGACAAGCACAGTAAAGATAAATATGATCATGCATGCAGAACTGACATAAAACTGACTTGGCTTTGGAAGCATATATACACATACCAAGAACCTTCATTTTAGTCAAACTATTTTCTGGTTTTACTGAATAAAGTTTCCTGGAGCCAGCAGAGAAGTGGAAAGAAAAGGCCCAGGGAACCTCTTTATGGATATTTTTATTAAGTTAATAAAAACTGGAAGCGAAATTTCAAAATTGTCAAATGGTAGACAATTATCTCATTTGTTAATACAGAATTCTGGTTATATCTGGAAAGCAAACGGCCATTTTCACTTCTACTACAGAGATAATATGGACAAAAGATGTCTTGCATATCTATTTCAGCAAAACTACTTTTGTGCCCATTTTTCTCTTGGAAGGTAAGAGGGCAGGATTCTTATTCTTCAGATGTATTTACTGAGGCTTAAACAAAAACAACAACAACCAAAAAAAAACCAAACGCAGTGCTGCCAAGTTGATTCTGATATTTAATTGCTCTCATGTTAGCTGGCCAATCAGGACTATTTGCATTTAACTTTATAAGCCTACACTTCCTTCACAGCTTACTGATTAAGTCGTACAAAACCTGTCAGAATCCCAATTCTGCTATTTAATAAATAGCCAAGTGACCATGGGCAAGCTAAGTTATTTAAAGCCTCTAAGTCTGTTTTTGTGGCTGTAAAATGGAAATCACAGCACCTAACTCACAGGATTGTGTGAAGACTAAATGAGAAAACACATGTAAAGCTTTGGGCACTGAGCATGGCACAATGTGAGCTTATCTTGAGCACACCTTTGTAAGCTTATATCACGAGTCAAAATGATAAACTTGTTTATTTCATGTAATGGTTTTATGTAGATTCTATTTTATTAGCTATTAATAAATTAAGTGTTGGAACTTTACCATGGTTAATGTGAAAAGTTAAAACATAAATAGAAAATCATAAAAGTTTAGCTATTCAGGAGCACACAACAACAAACAGCTGCAGTGTTCTAAGTTAAAGTTTTCACGCACAGAAACTAGCGCTCTCTTAAACATTTCCATATTAAAAGAACTAAGCTTAGATAGACAATCCTACCTCTAAATCTTCTTCCTCATCAATCTTTTGTATATTTTGGTAAGCAGCAGTGTAGACCTCTAAAGCTTTGCCGTGAAATAACATTTCAATAGTGATAAATTCTGAAAATATATTCTAAAAAACAAAGATTTTAAACCATCAGTTATGTTGCTTTGTGAATTTAGTAAATTTTTCTTCACTATATTCTTAGCATTTTATGAAATACAGATTTTTCTGTTTTTCTACAGGACAAATGAAATCCAAAAGATAACTGGAATAAAAACAGTTGCAAAGGCTTTCTGCAGCAAAACCTTCATATTATACAAAGTTTTTCCTATATCACCATTCACTTCCCTCTTATTTTTATTTCTCCTATTTACATCTAGTAATTGACTTTGTGATCAAAAAAAGATCTGACTAAAATGTATGCCATTATGTACTCTGATACCACGCAGCTTAAGTATTAGAACAGTTCTGAAGCTGATATTTTAGCAACTCCAGGTGATGTTTAAACAACAGAAAACTGATTAGGCAGGAACCACATTCCATCATATTTGTGAGTATATGCTACTTGTATTCTCTAACCACCAAGGATTATTTGGTAATAATGATATTCCTACCACTAATAACAATACCATACATTTACATAGAGCTTTTCCAGTTTACAAATTTATGACTTGCCTAATGTTGCTCACAGAATATAAAACCTAGACCTGATTCTTCTAAGGTTCTAGCTCTTGCCCACTGCACTGTGCTGTTCTTGCTAGAATCATTTTCTTCACAAACTGTGCAGGTACACTTCTTAAGAGTGATAAAGACTTGTGACAAAGAAGATCATGAGCAAAGAGAATGAATGAAGATATGCAAGTTGATATAGGCAGGGGTAAGATAGTCAGGTAGGGAAAGGATACAAACCAGAGACATTTTCAGTAAAATAGGATCTTATCCTTTTGTTAATTTCCTTGTTCTATATGAAAATCAAAGCCAAAGCATTAACATAGAGCAAACTGGGCAGAATGAGAATGGGAACAGGGAGAAAATACCCAAGTACTGTCCTTAAAAAGACAAGATGGAAGAGAAGGGCTAAGTTAGAAGGCAATAGTCAAATACCCATTTCTCTTCATCCCTGCTCTCCTGAGACAACCACCTAAACAGGAGTGGTCCTGTACTTTGAAATAAAGCTATATAGATATCTATCCGGGTTCTGTGATTTCTCCATCTCTATTTATTCATCAGGGTGGTGTAGTGGTTAAGTGCTATGGCTGCTAACCAAAGGGTCAGCAGTTCAAATCTGCCAGGCGCTCCTTGGAAACTCTAATGGGCAGTTCTACTCTGTCCTATAGGGTCGCTATGAGTCGGAATTGACTCGATGGCACTGGGTTTGGTTTGGTTTATTCATCAGGAAAAACCAAACATTAGAAGAGAACACTGTGTTTGGTAGAGGGACGAAGAAAGGAGGAAAACTCTCAGTGACACAATATCCACAACGGCTGACTCAAACATGCCAATGATGATGAAGACGGCACAGGACTGGGCAATGTTTCACCCTGTTATACACAAGGTCACCATCAGTCAAAGCTGATTGACAGCAACTAATAACAATTCTTTCCTAAACAATTAGGAAAATAACAAGCTTCTGATTGTTACTCAATGGAAACAGGTATGTAGTTGAAAGTATCTTTTCTTGGCTGCTAGGCACTTTGAGTATGACCAACAATGACCCTTACTTTCACTTCAGATAGGTCACAGAGGACTCTAGTGTAATGGGCTGACAGCCAATTATTATAATAAACATTATGCCAAAACACTATTTTGGATTTTGTAATCAATCTCCAGATATCCAGGAATATGTTGGAATGGCTATTGACCAGGGCTGGAACTTACTCTCTTAGTTGTCAGCCTCCCTAAGGCAGTTGCTAACCAGAAAGGAGTCAAATGCCTTTTAGAAGTGCCGAGGCTCTCAAAGACAAATGGAAACACTGAGGACCTCTGTGTGGTTCTTTGAAGCCCATTTCAGGTTAACAGGAAAAATCAAGAACAGGCTTACATCTTTCCTTCTGAATATTAAATCCAGATGTTCTCCATACTTAGTGAATAATCAATTATATAAAAAACAATACAGAATTATTTTGACTTTCTTTTTATCCAAGGCTAGAATGGAACATTTTGTTTTTCAATTACTTAGGCTTAAGAGTAGAATTACTGACAGCTTCTACAACAAATAGTTGCGCTACAGCCACAGAATAAGCCCCCAGACTTGTTTCGTTTAAGGTGAGGTCAGAGGGAGATGGAAAACACACATTTTAGATTGTCAGTAAACTCCCTGTTTCAGTTTCTCTGTCTTCGGTGGATATTTAGAGATCGTTTATTTAGCCTACGTGGAGAGAGAAGGGGAAGGTACAAAAGTACCTGAGCAGTAAGTACAATAGCTTCAAAAGAAACTGAAAAAAAAGCTTCAAAGGGTTAAGTCTAAATCACTCAAGGAAGGTGGGTATTATTCCTAGTCTTAAATATTTGTTTCATTCATTGACATTCTATTTAGTAGACTGTCACGCTGTTTAATAACCAGTGAAGTTCAAACATTTGTAACCTCATTAAACCTAAATCTGTAGGTCTAGAATTAATTCAAATCTATTCAACTCTGGTAACTCTGGAACATGCCAAAATTTCAAAATACTCAATATTTTTCAGATATTTGAATATAGTTATTCCTGATGCTTACAATCTGTCATTTCTAAACTAACATAACTTTTTTAATACTAGCATTTTACAGGAGTTTTAGTCATCCCCTTAGCTTTTAGGTAAGCCGTGAAAAATATGCAAATATATTTGCCAATGAAGAAAGGTACATTATTTTTGTTTATTTATATCATCTGAAAGGAGATTCTACTATGTGCTCATTTTTAAAAAGACAATGATCAACTTTGACTATGTTAGCATTTTCCACTCTTAAAATTCCATTTTTTATAAAATACCTTTGTAAACAGATATTTTTACACTAGTACTAAAAAGATATGAGGGCGGAATCACTCAAACTTTGTGATACTTTTTTTGGCTTCGCCCTTTATGATTTGAATTTTTATTTCTTTACAAATCCTAAATCATATACTTATTTAATACAGGAATGGCCTTGTTAATTTTTATATTGTTTATTTTTCTGTTAAGAACAGGGAATTGGTGGTACTGCTAAGCTAGTATCCCAGACTTGGGAAGATTATTTGGAAGAGCGAAGACCCGGACAACAGTAGGGGAGGGAAAGCTGCCAGTTAGATTCTTTTCCTTCTAGCTACAATTTCATAAAGTCTGCTGAAAACAGGTAGGAGGGAGGCAAATAACAGCAAAGAGCAGACAAGTTTGATGACAACTGGTATAAGGAAAAAACATAAAAGCATCATTCCAGCTCTGGCCCATACCAACATTGGAGCAATCATAGTTATCTTCCCAAAAAGCTGTTCCTATGATCAAATTTTCCATAAAACCAGAATAAAGCTCAGTTACTGAAAAGTTTTTGAAATAAAATAATTGCAGTGAGTTGCCAGAAAGGGGTAGAACTTTCTAGGACCCAATTACATTTAGAAATAATTTTCCTCAAATGTAGCTAACCTTCAACGATCTCATGTAATCTCCTTATGTGAACAGGTCAATACAGTCAGGTGCAGAGGCATTAATGAGTTATTTTTCTTTTTCAATATGTTGTTGTTAGTTGGAAACCCTGGTGGCAAAACGGTTAAGCCCTACGACCGCTAACCCAAAGGTCGGCAGTTCAAATCCACCAGGTGCTCCTTGGAAACCCTATGGAGCAGTTCTACTTTGCCCTATGTGGTTGCTTTGAGTTGGAATTGACTCGACGGCAACGGGTTTGGCTTTGGTTTTTGTTCGTTGCTGTTGAGTTGACTCTGACTCGCAGAATCTGAAATTCTGTATATAACCATACATAAGGCAGGGCTGCATCATAGCTAAGAATACGGGCTTGGATTAAGACCTGGGTTCAAACCATGAACTGACATACTAGCTATGTAACGTTAGGCAGCTTATCTGCTCTTTGCCTCATATTCCTCACCTGTACAATGGGGATAACAACAGTATCAACCTCATAGGTCTTGATTAAATGAGATAATTCAAGAAAAAATATAGCTTAGAGTAACTTTTCAACAAATGTTAGCTATTTTTGGTGCTCAAGAAGTAAACCAGCCAAATTAGAAAATGTTCCTTCGTCAATAATTTTAAAGTTTCTATCTGGTTTGATTAGCAAGCAAGCAAGATCCTTAATGAAAAAAGTTATAAAAAAATCCAGTTAACATTTTGGCAAAGAGAGAAGAAATGACAGCTCTCCAAACTTAACTCAGAGTAGAGGCTTTTTAATAAATGATGTCTGGAGAACTTTCTATCCATCTGGAAATAATTAAGTTAGGTCCTTTACCCTATGCAAAAGTAACTGCCAAATAAAATAAGTATTTAAAACATTAAAAAATAATACAAATACCAAAAGATATAAGCAAATATCTATATAATCTTGGGAGTGAAAACAACCTTTATAAACATGACATCAAAAGCACAAACAAAAAAAGAACAAGAGCTATGGCAACAAAAAAAAAAAACTTCAAGGTGGCAAAAACTCACCATAAGCAGAACATGGGAAAATGTATTTGCACCATATCTTCTCTTTAACATAAAGATTAATTTCTCAATATATAAAAATTTTTTACAAATTAATAAGAAAAATGCCAAACTCCAATAAATATACATGCTAAGGAGAAGTGTAAGTAATTTACTAAAGAAGAAATAAAATTTGTCATTAAAAATAAAAACAAAAAAATGCCCCACCCCAACAATAACAACAAATTAAGATGAGATACTGTTTGTTCACCTATCAGATTGGCTGTTAACAAAAATACTATTACTCATTGCTGTTGCACTGGGGCACTCATGCAGGGTTTGGTAGGAATGTCAACTGTTGGAATCTTTGTGGAGAGAAGTTTAAAAATAAGTATCAAAATTTAAAGTGTGTATGCTCTTTTGAACCAGCAACTCCACTTCTGGTAATTTATCCCAAGAGAATAACTGAACAAGCCCAAAGACCAATGATTAAGGATGTGTAAGGATGCAATGATACCTAGTACTGCAAAAATAACCTAGACGTCCATCATTGAGGACTGGTTAAATAAATTAATATGTCCATATAGCAAAATACTATGAGGATAAGAAAAAAGATATGGTTCTCCTTTTCTGAGTGCAGAAGTATGTCCGTGACATTAAATTTTAAAAAGAGAAATGCTACATTCAGTGTGGCCTATTTAAATATAATATGGGAGTAATAACAGTACCTTCCTCACAGAGATGCTGTGAGGAGTCAATGATTTCATGCACATAAAATGCTTGGAAGAATGCCTGGCACATGGTTAATATTTAAAGAATGTTATTATTACCCATGTTACCAAATCTCTGTGTTTATGTGCATAGAAAAAAATGTCTAGAAGGATATAAAACAAAATGCTGGATTATGTTTGAGGGGTAGAATTACATTTTTCTCCATAATTTTATAAAAAAATTTTACGATGATTTCATACTTCTTTTGTAATAAAAAAAAAAGCCATTAAAAATTAAGTTTAGAAGATGTTTCTTGCTCGTGTTGACTACTTTATGACATACTGAACTCCTATTTTCATCTGTTCCAGGAGTAACCCCTGATCAAGATCCTCTTTATAGGTCTGAAGTTCCCTATCACATGGGACACAAACGTTCTTGTTAGCTGCCATCAAGTCAGTTCCGACTCATAGTAACCCTATATACAACAGAATAAAACGCTGCCTGGTCCTGCACCATCCTCACAATCATTGCTATGCTTGAGCCCATTTTTTAGCCACTGTGTCAATTCATCTCATTGAGGGTCTTCCTCTTTTTTGCTGATCCTCTATTTTACCAAACATGATGTCCTTCTCTAGGGATGGATCTCTCCTAATAACGTGTCCAAAGCATGTGAGACGTAGTCTTGCCATCCTTCTTTCTAAGGAGCACTCTGGCTGTACCTGTTCCAAGACAGATTTGTTTTTTCTTTTGGCAATCCATGGTGTATTCAATATTCTTTGCCAACACCATAATATAAAGGCATCAATTCTTCGGTCCTCCTTATTCACTGTCACATGCATATGAGATGACTGAAAACACCATGGCTTGGGTCAGGCGCACCTTGTCTTCAAGGGGACAGCTTTGCTTTTTAACACTTTAAAGTGGCCTTTTGCAGCAGATTTGCCCAAAGCAATGCTTCATTTGATTTCCTGACTGCTGCCTCCACAGGTGCTGATTGTGGTTCCAAGTAAAACGATATCCTTGACAACTTCAATCTTTTCTCTGTTTATCATGATGTTGCTCATTGGTCCAGTTGTGAGGATTTTTTTTTTTTTTTTTATGTTGAGGTAATCCATACTGAAGGCTGTAGTCTCTGATCTTTATCACTAAGTGCTTCAAGCCCGCTTCACTTTCAGCAAGCAAGGCTGTAGCATCTGCTTAACACAGGTTGTTAATGAGTATTCCCCCAATCTTGATGCCCCGTTCTTCTTTATATAGGATTAATGTGATTTTTCTCCCTTATTCTGTACACCAAATTACATACCAATTCTTTCTTAGAAAGACAAATTATTTGCAAGGTTCTATGCAAAATCTTTCTCTGAAAAAATCAGGCTACTTTGCTAGTTAATGCAACTACCAAAATTCAGATGGACTTGTCCATTAAACTCACCTTAAACATGGTAATGGAATTACGAGCAAAGCTCACCACTGCTAATCATCTCTGCCCCTATCTAAAGCAATAGCCTGATTACAGGCAAGAATGTTGTTTCTACCAAAATATAAGTGGGATTAGAATTTTTGATTTTTTGAAGGATTTGTCTCACAAACAGAGGGCTGAAATCCTCATGGCAATATCTAAATATTTTTATTAGAAATAAGTGGGGCGGCCCTTTTTGATTGCTCTTTGGAGATATTCATTTCATGCGATTTCTGCCTCCCCTCAGTATCATAAAAGATCCCCAATGGGGTCTACCTTGAAGACGACACAATTTGACGGTGAGGAGGAAAGAGAGGCAGACCAAATTCAGAACCCTAACAGACAGATTCTGTGGTACTGACTTCGGGAGCTCATATTTATGGGAGTTTGCTAGAGCTGTGGGGGTGTGCATTAAAAGTGTAGGTTGTCACAGACGATATGATCTCGTGTATAAAAAATCCTAAGGAATCTACTAAAAACTGTCAGAATAAACAAGTTCAACAAGGCAGTAAGATGTAAGATCAATGTACAATAATCAATTGTATTTTTATACAATTGCGATAAACATCCAAAAATGAAAATAAGAAAGCAATTCCACTTAGAATAACATCAAAAAAATAAGACTTAACAAAAAAACTTTTACTCTGGAAACTACAAAATGTTGTTGAAAGAAATTAAAGATCTAAATAAAAGGAAAAATATGCCATGTTCACCAATGACTGCCCTGACAGGGAACACAACTGAGAACCCCTGAGGCAGCAGGAGAGCAGTGGGATGCAGACCCTAAATTCTCATAAGACCAGACTTAATGGCCTGACTGAGACTAGAAGGACCCCAGTGGTCATGGCCCCCACACCTTCTGTTGGCCCAGGACAGGAACCATTCCCGAAGCCAACTCTTCAGACATGGATTGGACTGGACAATGGGTTGGAGAGGGATGCTGGTGAGGAGTGAGCTTCTTGGATCAGGTGGACACTTGAGACTATGTTGGCATCTCCCTGGAGGGGAGATGAGAGGGTGGAGGAGGTTAGAAGCTGGCGAAATGGACATGAAAAGAGAGAGTGGAGGGAGAGAGCCGGCTGTCTCATTAGGGGGAGAGTAATCGGGAGTGTGTAGCAAGGTATATATGGGTTTTTGTGTGAGAGACTGACTTGATTTGTAAACTTTCACTTAACCAAACCAAAACCAAATCCAGTGCCGTTGAGTCAATTCCGACTCATGGCAATCCTATAGGACAGAGTAGAACTGCCCCATATAGTTTCCAAGGAGCGCCTGGTAGATTCAAACTGCCAACCCTTTAGTTAGCAGGTGTAGCACTTAACCACTACACCACCAGGGTTTCCAACTTTCATTTAAAGCACAATAAAAATTAAAAAAGAAAAAAAAAAGCCATGTTCACGAATGTAAGACTTACTTTGTTTGGATGGCAATAACCGCCCCTCCACCCCAAAACTGATAAAAAGTCAGTGCGATGCCTATCAGAATCCCTATTAGAAATTGCCACGTTGGTACGGATTTGCAAGGGATCCAGCATAGCTACAATCTTGGGAAAAAAAAAAAAAAAAAGCAGGACCCGATTTCAATACTTATTACAAAGCAGAGGTAATCAGGCAATGTGGACTGGCATAAGAACAGACATACAGATCAATGGAACAGAACTGAGAGTCCAGAAGTAAACCCATGTCTCCGTGGTCAACTAATTCTGACAAGGATGATAAGGTCATGCAGTGGGGGCGAGGGGAGGGGAAACACTCTTCTCAGCAAATGGTGCTGTGATAATTGGATAGTCACGTGCAAAAGAATAAAGTTTGGCCCTTACCTCACACAATAACTCAAAATGGATCAAAGATTTAAGTGTATGTGCCAAAGCTATAAAGTTGTTAGAAGAAAACAAAGGTTTATGACCTTGAATTTGGCAATGGATTCATAGATATGACACCAAAATCATAAGAAACACAAGAAAAACATAATAAATTGCACTTCACTAAAATTAAAATTAAAACTTTATGCATCAAAGGACATTACCAAGAAAGTGAAAAGACAACCCACAGAATGGGAGAAAATACGTGCAGACCATATACCTGACAAGCAGAGAACTCTTAGAATTCAATAATAAAAAGAGCCTAATTTAAAAATTGGCAAAAGATATAAACTGGTATTTCTCCAGAGAAGATATACAAATGACCAATAAACACACGAATAGACATCATTAATCATTGTTGTTTCTGTTGTTAGGTGCCACCGAGTCAGTTCCGACTCATAGAGACCCTATAGGTCAAAGTAGAGCTGCCCCATAGGGTTCCTGTGGAGCGGCTGGTGGATTTGAACTGCTGATCTTCTGGTTAGAAGTCAAGCTCTTAACCACTGTGCCACCAGGGCTCCTCATTAGTCATTAGAGAAATGTAAATCAAAACCACAACGAGATACCCCTTCACACTCACTAGGATATAATCAGAAAGACTGATAACGTGCTGGCATGGGTGTGGAAAAATGTGAACCCTTGTGGACTGCTCGTGGGAATGTAAATGGAATAGCCACTTGGGAAACAGTATGGCAGGTCCACAAAATGATTAACCACAGGATTACCATATGACCTAGCCATTCCAGTCCTAAGAATACACCCAAGAGAAAGAAAACATATGTCCACACAAAAATCTGTACACGAATATCTGTAGCAGCATCATTCATAATAGCCAGAAAGTGTAAATCAACCAAATGCCCATCAACTGATGAACGGATAAACAAAATGTGGTACATCCAGAAAACGGAATATTAAGGAAATGAAGTACTGATATCTACTACAATATGGATAAACCTTGAAGATACTAAGCTTAATGAAGAATGCCAATCACAAAAGACCACATATTATATGATTCCCCACGTTATATGATTCCATTTATATGGAATGTCCAGAAGAGGCAAATCTATAGAGACCAAAAGTATATTAGTGGTTGCTTAGGGCTGGGGACAAAGAGGGAAATAGGAGTGTAATAACTGAAGTGTAGGGGGGTTCTTTTTGAGGTGAAAAAACTGTTCTAAAATTGACTGTTGTGACGGTAGCACATATCTCTGAATACACTAAAAATCATTGAATTGTACACTTCAAATAAGTGAATTACATGGTATAAGAATCAATGCCCATGGAAATAGCAATCAAGAAATCAAATGACGTATCGCATTGGGCAAATCTGCTGCAAAAGACCTCTTTAAAAGTGTTAGAAAGCAAAGATGTCACTTTGAGGACTAAGGCCTACCTGACCCAAGCCACGGTACTTCCAGTTGCTTCATATGCATGCGAAAGGTGGACAATGAACAAGGAAGACTGAAGAAGAATTGATGTCTTTGAATTATGGTATTGGCGACTAATACTGAACATACTGTCGACTGCCAGAAGAAGGAACAAATCTGTCTTGGATGAACTACAGCCAGAATGGCTCCTTAGAAGCAAGGATGGCAAGACTATGTCTCACATACTTTGGCTATGTTATATGGTGGAACCAGTCCCTGGAGAAGGGCATCACGCTTGGTAAAGTAGAGGGTCAGCAAAAAAAGAGGAAGACCCTAAATGAGATGGACTGACACAGTGGCTGTAACAATAGACTCGAACATAGCAATGATTGTGAGGATGGTGCAGGACTGGGCACTGTTTTGTTCGGTTGTACACAGGGTCCCTATGAGTTGGACCCAACTCAACGGCACCTAACAATGATGGTATGTAAATTATACTGCAATTTTTAAAAAAGTGTATGGTGTTTCCTGTCTTCCTTTTTTGGCGGGGGGGGTGGGGGGGGTGGGGCATTCAAGAGACTTGCCTCTTCTAGAGGCATGGAAAAGTAGGCAAGGAAAGAAGCTTGGGAGAACTTTTCTTCTCTCTGCGCCCTTCATTGTACCTCCTGTTACTCCATCTCCTATTGCTGCAGATATCCCAGGCAGTAGGAATTGTAGTTTGGAATTCTGCACTCATCCTCCTCAGCCTCAGTTTTGCAAATGATGTTCAGGGAATTAAAAATGCCTATCAAGAAGCAGCAAGTAGATGGAACACAGAAGCGAGCCTGAAAGATCAGAAAGTAGAGACAAGCTGCCATGTGAAAAAGAAAACGAAGCAGGCATGAGAACAGAGGCAGAGTGAGGAATCAAACTCCCCTCACTATAGAAGCCCTTAGGAGCCAGTGGAACCAAGCCTATTTACACAAGACTCCATTCTCATTTTTCAAGTTAAAGTTATTCATAACCCTGCTACCTCTCTCCCTCAATTTAAGAGATGTTGTCAGCAACTATAAGCTTTATTCCCTGCTCATACTCTCCCAGCTCCAGAAGAGGTTTGTCTCGGGGCAGCCTCCTGAGATGCTCTTCTGTGAGGAGCAATCTACTGTCAGAAAGTAGACAGGAAATTAAAAGAAAATAAAAGGTGCAAATGGATGTTGTTTCATGGATTTTAGAA
Source organism: Loxodonta africana (assembly GCF_030014295.1). Taxonomy (NCBI): domain Eukaryota; kingdom Metazoa; phylum Chordata; class Mammalia; order Proboscidea; family Elephantidae; genus Loxodonta; species Loxodonta africana. The sequence continues at coordinate 44,414,202 of NC_087355.1, read as the reverse complement.
ACGTATGATATAATCGTGGCAATACATTGCTTGTTTTATTTAAATGAACACGGCTCACAAAAGCAGGTTTCTTTGTTAACAGTAGTAAAATGACGCAAAACTTTATCTTTAAAGCCTGTTCCAGTAAAATTTTGGTGAGCCAGGGAGACATCCTTAGGTGAGTTGTTTTAAAGGATATAAAATGGTCATAAGCAATACTCCAAATCTTTCCAAGATGCCTATGAAAAAGTCACTGAAGACCGTTTGAATTCCATGATCCTAAAGAAGGTTTCAAATTTACTGATTTGTTACAATGGAATAAAGCAATTCTTGTGATTTTGTTGACAAAGACACCAAATCATGGTGAATGAAAGTTTATACGTGGTTGGTTACTATTATCATTTACTTACTTGATAAGATGTAGTTATTACAAAGTGCTATGCTATGAAGATTAATGATAGTGTATTATAATAGCAAGTACAGATATTTAAAAATACCTAATTGGTTTATATCTTATTTCTGGCTATGGTACTCCGGGTAAGTTACTTTATATCTCTAAGACTTAAAGTCTTAATTTATAATGTATAGATAACACTGCTTGATTCTTACAGGGTTGCTGTGAAAATTAAGATGATTTATGCAAAGAGCCTAGAACAGCGCCTGATACATAAAAAACATAATAAATGTCACTTCCTCTAGATTAAATAGTATTCCTAACAAAAAGCTGAATATCTGGCCTCTGGTTGGGAATGTAACCCCTTTACAGACCATTGTTTCTATAAGGAAATAACACTTGATATATTTCAATCTATAGTATTTTTTTCACAAAGATTGTTTATGGGTTAAAAAATTCAAAGTCATTAAAAATATTCATAATCTTAAACACAATGAAAAAGAAGATGAGAAAAACACATTTTTAACCTTAACAGTGACTTCATTACCTTTATGTCCTTTATTTTCTGTTTTTCAAAGTTGTCAATAGTTTCCTCCAGATGACGTGTTGTTCGAGTAGCATCCATGGTAGCTCTCTGTAATTCGGTTTCTGCCTACAAGTGTATTCCCCAACCAAAGACATAAAAAAATCAAATCAGAAGCCATTCAACTGAGTCTATTAGAGAAATGCTACCATTGCGGTATTGGCTTTCAGCTGTAAAGCTGTGGTTGTTTAATATTGTATTTTACCACATATAATACAATGATCCACGTAACAAGCACATGCACAATACATAACTTCAAAAAGATTAAGTGACATGATTGATGATCTCAAAAACAAAACCAAATGAACAATAAAAACTTCCCTGTCTCTCAGCAAAACCATTTCTCCCTACGTCCTTTGACTTTTTGTATTTCCTAAATGTTTTCACCAATGTCGCTGCCCGTGCCACTTATCTGCTATCCTTTTTCTTCTTACTTTCTCTTAAACTCATTCTCCCCAGAAAAGAAAGAGACTTAGTGACTTATTAGCAAGTATTTTTAATCCTCTCAAACTCTGTCTCCTAATCAGCAAAATATAATTATGCTTATTTCATAAGACTGTTGAATGGAATAAATGAAAGCGTGCTTGGGACACAGGTACACCAATAACTATGACAATTTCCACAACTGACAGTCTGTGATTTTTATACCATTATAACACTGAGATATTCTGGGCTATCAAGTCTGTAAATGAAGTCTCCTATTGTTATCACCTTGCTTACTTTTATTAGCTTTCCAAATACATTAAACATTTCTAATTCTATAACATCCTCATCAGGTAGAGAATATACACTACAAATTTTTATTACCTCAGCATGGAATTTTTAAGTGCAAGTTTTTCTTACAAGCTAACAATACAGCACCGTCTTGATTTAATTAATGCTTATTACGAAATATACACACTAGTAATGAATAAATTAGATGGCAAGTTCAATGCTTTGCTTCATATGCACTAACGACAAGTACTCATACTATCTAGATCTAGGTACAATATTGTACCTACTAGCTACATGTGGTTATTTAAATTAAATAAAATTTAAAAAATTTTCTCAGTTACTCTAGCTGAATTTCAAGAGGTCAACAGCCACCTGTAGCTAGTAGCCACAGTGTTGTAAAGGCAGAGCATTTCCAATCTAATCATGTCTTTCTCTTAAAAACTGTCTCTTCCTTTACGGCGACTGTTGCCCAAAAACATTTAAAATTCTTTGTTAAACAGATGTTAAAAAAACATATTCCAATTCTTTAATTCTTCTTAATAAAGTTTTGTTTCCCATACTCTTTTATGTACTTAAAAATATCATACATCATCATTTAATATTTAATCTGGGAAAAAACTGCATCTGTTTTCAAAGTTTTGTTACATTTAAGATTCTAAAATTCTGACAACTAGCCCTCGCTTTTTCAAGAAAATATATAAATTGAAACAAGTAAAAGGGATTTACTATAAGGATCCATCTCTTGGCACTCCACTTTATTACCCACCTGTGACTGAAATTTTTCATAAAGGAAAAAATACACTTGAAAAGAATACAACAGTTCTTTCAACAAGTTAAAATCATTTAGTCTTCTATAACTCTACACTCTTACAATCAGGTTATATTTGGTTTATAACTCTATTAACTATATATTTTTGCAAGTAGGTTAAGTCAAATACACAAGATACTAAGCATTTAAATATATTCACCTATACCTCAAAAAAGCTGTTAAAGTATGTGTATCCATTTGTTATGTAGGGTGTGAAGTTTTTTTAAAACAATGCAAGCTTTAAATTATAACCAGTGATAAAAAACAATGCTCTACATTATTGGGCTTGGAATTAACCTCATTACCAAAAAAACCCCACTGCCATCCAGTCGATTCTGACTCATAACAATCCTATAGGACAGAGTAGAACTGCCCCGTAGAGTTTCCAAGGAGCGCCTAGCAGATTTGAACTGCTGACCTCTTGGTTAAGAGCCGTAGCACTTAACCACTATGCCGCCAGGATTTCCAACCTCATCGCAGGAAATTCAAAAATAAAGAGAGTTTTTAGAACATCTGTCAGTATGAAAAAATTCCTAACAGTTATTTGATGCATGTTAACCTTTTGCTAATGAGAACATTGCTAATACTGTTTATTACGTGTAAATGATGCAATTCTTATAACTCCTTTGCTTCATGTCTTTCCCCTCCCCATTTACTGATACTTTCATTTTAAATTTTGGAAGGGTTGGAAGAGCTGGTAAAACTATGAAAAAGAGTGGGGAGGAAGATGCAACATCTGAGACACCCGTACTTTTATCTACCACCCTTCAGCAACTACTATTCATTTCTGAAAGTTTGAAATCTACTTACCGGGGCACAGCAACTCACCCAAAGTTATACAACTATTTTTAGCAAAATAAAGAGAATACAGATATCTAATGTTTCTTCCTTTCATTGACATATCTTTAAAATCCTAAAATACAACAATGTGAGCAGGAAATGCTTTTGATTAAAATACTAAAGACCGAGAATATCAGTATACCTAATGAAATTAGTCAAGAGTTCAAAATGATTTATAAAGGGGTGGGCCAGACTGCTGTTTTTCCAACTGTGTCGCAGGGAACTTGTTCAGAGGCTACATGGGGCCTTGAGGGGTGAGCAGGGAGGGCCCAAAGATTCTTCTTTACCCCACCCCCATCTACCAGAACGACTCTGTTTTATTTTACACACTGAACGTTCATACACTTCATTTGAACAAAGAGTCAGAAGATTTTTAACGGTCTACCCCTGGTGATGCAGTGGTTAAGAACTCAGCTCCTTTCTAAAAGGCCAGCAGTTTGAATCCATGAGCTACTTCTTGGAAACCCTATGGGGCAGTTCTACTCTGTCTTACAGGGTCGCTCTGAGTCAGAATCAGCTCGATAGTAATAGGTATTCTGGTAAAAATTCAAGGATGCAATGATTCCAAAAAAAACCAAACTCGTTGCGATCGAGTTGATTCCGACTCATAACAGTGATTAAGTATATTTATATTGAATACATTTATATACAAATTGTGCTTTATTTTCTAGTCTCAGATTGTCAAAATCTACTGGAGTCATATATAGCTCTTTGCCAGTGAGCTATGTATGTTGCATTTATTTCCCTCCCACGTGAACCCACGGACTTGATTCATCTATACTCAGGCCACCTTCTCCACAGCAGTGTTCAGAGAAAAGCACCTAAGTCAGAAAAATCTCTGTCTTAAGACTAGATCCATTTCCACATTGACTGCTGATACCAATAGCCCTGATTCAATCTTGCCAACTCTTCAGGACTCCAGATGTTCCATTTTCTCTGCCCTCACGCTCCCTCTCCACCAAAAGACAAATTTTTTTTTATCTCTGACTGAAATTTTTTTTTTTTTAATTGCACTTAAAGTGAAAGTTACTGGCTTAATTCTTAAACACTGGTAACATTTCCTGGTCTCTGCCTCAATCCATTTGTCAGTTATGCATTTTCTAGCACTCTCTGGTTTGTCTGACTTTTTTAAAAAAAAAAACAACACAGACTCTCTATAATTTGTAGTTTGAAGATCTTAAGCCTCAACTTCCATCTAGACCTTCCTATCCCAGCCTCCAATGGACAGTCCCAGCCCTCTGGCTGCTCTCTTTTGTTTTGTTTAGTACAAGGTTGGGCTTAAGTACCTTTGGTCCAAAGGAAGAAGGACCAGGCAACTGGTGCACCCCATATATCACTGCTCAAGGGACTCCCCTCAGGAATGGAGGTACTCTGGAACCTCAAGTGCCCCCAAAGAGCCACTCTTCACATGGTTCCTGGTGAGCTGGGCAGTGACAACCTTAAGGAAGTAGGAAGGAGACACATATAAGAAGGAACGGGAAAAAGAGGCAGCAGGGATAAGTTAGTGCTTTCTAGACAGTCCCACCTACCCCAGGTGCTGGCAACTAGCCAGGCACTATTTGCTATTCTTTTTTCTAGTTTAAGAAAATAGTCATGTTTCATAGAAACTTTCTTACAGTAGTCACTCCCATCTAGATCCCTTTGTGTCCAGCTGAGGATCTCAGTTATACTCTGGAATCTCTTGAGGGTCTTTTGCTGAAAGTCATAAATGTGGTTTCATATTTTTTGTTTTTAAAGAATGAAAGGAATTATGGGAAATTTTTTCCTTCCTTTTCTCAAAAGTGGGGCAGAGAGGGCACTGTTATATCAGGCTTAATGATAGACTTTTAAGTTAATTTTATAATTAATATTTAGTCATCATCACTACGTGGAAAAAAATCTCAGAATTCTGAATTTACCCTTTATAATTATAAAGCATCTGCATTTATGAGTTTTTTTTCCTTTGAGGGGGATATCTATTTTGGGGGCTAATATAAAGGGACTGAAACTTCAAAATTAGCTAAGTGCTACAGTGAGAATTCCTAAACCTATGTGTTTCTTTTTAACCTTTATATTCAAATTCTCCACACATTGGAAAACAGAAATGCATCATTTCCATACTTGCTGACTTTTGTATGACATACCTTACAACATACTTTAAAAAACCAAAATTCAAAGGATACAATAACGTGTCGATCAGATGGGTTTCTCTGCCGTGTCCTTTCTAACTGGGTTAACTGCTTAGCTTCTCGATTCCTTGCTGTTAATGTTGCTTTGAGGTCATCCTACAGATATGCATTTTCTTTGTTAATATAAATTTTGGATTTAAGAAATAAAGTACACACACTCTGTTTTAAGACTAAGAGAAAGCTGCTTGTTTGCTCCAGGTGCCATTACTACAGGAATTATTAGTACTGCGTAACAAATGTGTATTTATGGGTGCATACGTCTGTTTCTTTAAAGTCCTTTAAATGAGAGAGACAAGAAAGATCATTTCAATGCAAAATTATAACCATAAATATATAAATAAATAAAAACGTATACAATACTGATTGTGGCTGCACGGGCATACACATTAATCAACTCAGTAAACAGTTAAAATGTGAGAATTTTATTGCATGAAATTGCACCCCAATAAAGCTGATTTAAAAAACAGAACTCCGTTACACTCATTTCTAAAGTCAAAATGTTATCACCAATTTAAAACAAAAATATAATCTTCTATTCATATAGTAAAACAATTTCTGTCGATATATTCTTTCTGACTACAAATATTAAATATCTAAAAGTTTCCATAACAAAAAAAAATAATATCTTATGTTGCTAGAGTAGTATACAGGCAGTCCCCAGGTTGCAAATGTCTGACCAAATAGACATTTGCCCTTCTGTGTTACATAAATTTACCTTCACTTTGAAACAACTCAATTCAACATACAACAAATTCTTCATCACAATCACCTTCTCTTGCTGCAAGTGCAGATTTTAAATCATTAAAAAGGCTTTAAGCCTTTTCTCGCACTAAGCAAAACCAATTTTTTTTTTTAAGCAAAACCAAAGCAAACCCACTGCCGTCAAGTCGAACTGCCCAATAAGGTTTCCACGGCTGTAAATCTTTATGGAAGCAGACTGCTACATCTTTCTCCTGCGGGGTGGTCGGTGGGTTCAAACTGCCGGCCTTTTGGTTAGCAGCTGAGCGCTTTAACCACTGCACTACTAGGGCTTCTTTATTGCACTAAAACCCCAAAAAACAAACCCCTTGCTGTTGAGTCCATCCTGACTCACAGCGACCCTACAGGACAGAGTAGAACTGCCCTGTAGGGTTTCCAAGGATTGCCTGGTAGATTTGAACTGCTGACTTTTTGGTTAGCAGCAGAACTCTTAACCACTATACCATCAGGGTTTCCTTCCTGCACTGAAGTGAGGCTAAATAAAAACCATATGCACCTGTTTCGACTTACCTACACACAAATTCGACTTAAAGACACCGTTAGGAACAGATCTTGTTCATAACCCAGGAACTGGCCTGTCCTTAGTAAACTCACAAAAAAACATTTCATTATTTTCAAAGTTCTAAGAAACGATCTTTCAAGGTATCTAAAGAGAATGACTAAACACTGCTTTTTACCTTTTATTAAAAGGACAATTATTAGAAACCTCATACGCCTTCTTAGAATACTTAACAACAGGAGAAAAAAATAGATTTACTCACCCGCTTCATTTTTACAATGGTTCCATAAGCTTTCAAAGGTTCAACTACTTTGGCTTCAAGTCTTTCAACCTAATGAAAATTATTATAAAACATAACTGAAAAGAAACACAGACATATCAAAATTTAAATTCTGAAATAAAACCTGTGTTTAACCTGAACACAATTACTACAGAGTTCAGTATTTTTTTAAAAATTTAAGTTAAAACACTATTGTTTAACTTATTTAAATAAAAGGATTATCACCAGAAATGGGTAAGATTAAAATTCTAAATTCAAGCACATTAAAAATGGTTAATCTGTACAGTAACAGTGAAAACACAAATGTACCTGGTATGCAACATGATCAGAGAATGTCCCAAGGAGCTCATCCCTGCCAAACCATCAACTGTGTATGGCTTTTCAACCTTAAAGTTGCAGCTTTGGGGGCAAGTTTTAAGACACCTCAATTTTAATACAGCTACCATTTTCAATGTGTTAGCACAGTGTTGGATACTTCATATATGCTATTTCTGAAACATAAAAGCCCACCTTCCAGATAAGAAAATTGAAGCTGAAAAATATAGAATATCGGAAATATTTAAAGCTGCTCAAAAGCAAAAAAGGCCTAGGAAATGCTGTTATTAGCTGCAATTTTTCTGAGAAGTCATTTGTGAATTAGCAAAGCCTAGAAAATAAGATAAGTGGTCTCTGTTGCTGAGCTGTCGAACTATGCGGTTGATCTCTCTTCTTCCCCTAGTATACACTGATTCCCTTTTTCGTTATGCATTAAACAGTTTTTCTTAAACATTAATTTTTATCACATTTTGAGTAGCTATTTCTCTTACCATTACCACTAGTGGAAGGCACTGAAGAAAAACAGATTAAAAAAAGACAAGTAGGTAGCATAAGAAAAGTGTATCACGGGAGAAAAATAACTCTCTCAGACATTAAATTTTTTTTTCTCTCAGTAGAGATGACACATAATTGTTTAAAATGAACATGTATTATTTTTATAACAGGTAAAAGGCTTTTTTGATGACACATTTATATAATCAGTGAATACATTTCATATTGATTTTTCTTTAGTTCCTATAAACAAAATGTACAGAATATTTCCTTTTAGGAAAATAAAAAAATAAAAAGAATGTTTCATTTTAGGGAAAAAAAAAAAAAAATCCAGTCCCCACCAAGCATTTAAATATCAGGAATCCTAGAATCAAAACCATAACTACTCAGGATAGTTTAAAGTCTATATCATTTCTAATAACCCATACTGATTATCTGTTCTGTTCTCCTTTTTGTTGCCTACCTTTTGTTCATTTCATTTCATTGTTCATTAGCAACTCCATCATTTTGTAAGCAAGGGAAATAAAAGGAGAACAAACGTAAATCAGTTCACTTTGCTATTTGAGAAATAGCATAAAGGTTTTCTAGAAAAGGGTATTGAAATTATTGGCCAAAATGGGATGTTAGGACCATGTGAATATAAATTATTTTTGAGACAGTAAGTCCCCAGCTATCATGTATAACTGAGTGACTTGTTTATTACAGAAGACATGTCATAGAATAAGAACGCAACATTTTCCCAGAAAGTACCCCCAAACGTAATTAATTACTTCTTAAGTCTCTGAGCTTCTCTAGTTTCTAGTCTAGTTCTGTATGGATAGCAATTGTAGGTTCAAAGATTAATATTCTCATTTTACTTATCTTTGATCACAAATGTGTTCTAGGTTTTAAGAAAGGACAAAAGCACCAATAAAAAAGTACATTAAAAAAACAAAAAACAAAGCAGCTGTAACTGGGCAACTTCTAACAAGTTAATCTGTGTCTTGGAAAACTAAATAAACATAACAAAATTCTTATGAAGTATTAAAGGAAAATAAAAGGCTTTTAGAAAGAAAACATTTACAGCACCATCTTCTACTCTCCACTGCCCCAAAAAAGGAAAAAACAAACAAACCCACAAATAACTACTGGGTGGTACAAATGGTTAACAGGAAAGGTTAATGAGAAAGGCTGGAGGTTTCAGTCCACACAGAGGCACCTCACAAGAAAGGCCTGACCAACTACTTACAAAAAAATCAGCCACTGAAAACCCTGTGGAAAACAGTTCTACTCCAACGCACATGGGGTCTACGTGAGTATGGATCAACGTGAGTATAAGTCTACTAGTTGGCAAGTGGTTAACTACTGGTTTCCATCAGTGCTTTTTTCTTTTTCTGTCAATGAAACATTGGCCAAACTCCAGAGCATGGAAGCATCTTGCCTATTTATTACTTATTCACATACCATTCCCAACATCTTGAATCTCCAGACACACTTTAAAATATGCTTACATGCACACCAGACATAGTCATGCTTCTTTTCTTTCCCATGGATACTAAGCTTACTATCACCTCTAAATGGCCACCCCTTGGCCAAAAACTGGCAGTGGGGAAATTCAAGACTTCAAGAAAAGACTCTAACGTTTGACTTGAAAATGGTAAAATAAATCCCAGAAAGGTTCCCTTCAACAGACTCACGCAGGGTAACGGACATGGAAATCTGTACGTTTATCAAGAGTGTGTTCACCACTGCAGTTAGGGAGATAACACGTGCACGTCTTCCCGGTTCCTTTATCCACTACTTCACTGCTCATTCGTAACAATGACGCTGTGACCTCACGCCATACCTCTGCTTGGCGATAATCCTGAAGTTTGGCAAACTCATCAGCAAAGTTTTTCAGGCCTTGCTTTAAATGTGGGGTCTCTGTGGAGGCATACACGTTGATTTCATTCACCAGGAGGTCTGCTTTGTCTCTCAGTCGGGCAGTTTTCCGCACGTAAGCAGCAAAGATTTGGCACAGTTCTCCAAAATGCTTCTCCACATTCGTGACAGCATCTTGCAGTTGTCTGGTCTGAGCGTCCCTAGAGAAAAAGGTGACACAAAAAGCAAAACATTCTTGTTAGAGACGAGATGCCTTCATCGTTATGTTAATTCAATATGCAAACATTCCCGGGCGTCTTGCAGCTTCGAAGACGCAACCATCAACAATCCAACGATCTCTCGGGGCGGATTCTCACCGCAATTTTGCGGATAATTGTCTCTTCCGCTCATCCAGGACCCCATTCCCAGCCTGGCCTCAATATCCCGACAGGGTAGGTCCAAGAAGAGGCCGGGCCCGGGCGGGCCTCGCACTGCGGGGTGCGGGCTGCGGGGCGTGGGCTGCGGGGCGTCTCCGCGTTACGCGGCCTGGGCGCCAGGAGAGGCGTGGGCAGCCGACTGCCTCTCAGGCTTCTGCACGGCCCGCGGCAGTGCCGGGACCAGAACCTGGGGAGCGTGGGTATGTGGCAGCCAGCCCACCCCCGGGCTCCCTTCGGCCGCCGGGGCTCCCTCCGGCCCAGGGAGGTAGGCCCCAGAGAGCCACGGGTCGGTCCAGCCTCCTGCCTAGGCCGGAATTCGGCGCGGAGGCTCCTGGAGAGACGCTCCACGTCCCCTATTCGAGCCCTCGCGTGTAGGGCCTCCGGGCAGCGGGGCCCCGGGGTTGTTACCGGTTTTCCAAGCTGCGCCTCAACATCTTGCCTCGCGCAAGGCAGAGGACCCCGGGCGGGGACCCAACGACCAGGATCCGAGGGGCCCGAACGCGCGCTGCGGCGCGAGCCGCCGCCTACGTCGCCAGGAGCTGGAGAGCCCGCCCTGCGCGCCGCCGCGCGGACCCGGGCGTTTCTATGGAAACGCAGCGCGAGTCCCCGCGGCCGCGGCGTTCTCTGGCCCTGCAGTCAAAGCTGGAGTCACCTGGAGCCACCCCCACGCATTCTTCCCCTCGGAGTTTATCGCAAGCAGAGGGAAAGCCCGCGGGGCCATTCGTCGTCTTTCAGAGCCTCATTTACCAAACACCCAATCCAAGTCTTTCCAGACTAGAAAGGAGAAAAGGGACAATTAACCAATCACTCGTTGCCGTCCAGTAGATTCCGACTCACAGCGACCCAGTAGACCGGAGGAAAATGTAAAACTAAAAGCAAATAGGTTCTAGTCTGTGCTTAGGCGACATTTAGTTTTATATAAATATATGTCAAATTGTCTGCGTCTCTGTGTTAAATCTGAAAATGTGGGCTCTTGGAGGTTGCCTTTGGAAGGGGCGTTTATTCTACAAGTATCTGTTGACTTCCTACTTTCTGGAACAGATTGTGGTAGACAATGGGAATAATACAAAGATAAAAAGAAGGTATCCCTACCCTGAAGGGCCTTACAGTGTAATGAGGACTTGTTAGTTGCGGTGGGGTGGGCTCTAACTCATGGTAACCCAGGGTACAGGAGAACCAAATGTTGCCTGTCCTGTGCCATCTTCACAATCCTTGGTAGGATGGAGTCTATTGTAATGGCCACCGTGCATTTTGAGTGCCTTCCAACCTATGGGGCTCACCTTCCAGCACTGTATTCGACAATATTCTGTTGTGATCCATAGGGGTTTCATTGGCTAATTTTGGCAAGTAGACCACTAGCCAGTGCTTTCTTCCTAGTCCATCTTAGTCTGAAAGCTCCTCTGAACCCTATTTAGCATCATAAACCAAAAACCAAACCCACTGCTGTCAAGTCGTTTCCAACTCATAGTTGATCCTATAGGACAGAGTAGAACTGCCCCATAGAGTTTCCAAGGAGCACTTGGTGGATTTGAACTGCCAGCCTCTTGGTTAGCAGCTGTAACACTTAACCACTACATCACCATAGCAACGCAAGAACCTCCACTGACAGATTGTTGATGACTTTGCCCTAGGTGAAATGGCTGGGAATGGAACCTGGGTCTCCTGCATGGAAAGTCAGAATTCCATCACTGAACCACCCCTGAGATAAACAACAGGAGACATTTCTTTCTCCTTTGAACAACCATGTCCTTTTAGGCCTATTGGCTTTTACTTGTGCTGCTCTTCCATGTAAACACCTATTTACCTTTAGGAATAAATACAAGTTTTAACTGTCAGGGAGACTTCCTAGGCTCCACCCATCCTTCTTTCATCAAGGCAGACTTAGGGGTCCCTTTCTCTCTTATATACAGGTTTTGTACTGTCTCCTGTGCACTAGACTTTGGGCTCTTGTAGGCAGAGAAAACATGGTCTTGGTTTTCTACTCCTCGGGGCCCAGTGCTGTTCAATAAAAGTTTTTTTTTTTTTTTTAAACAAATGCATTCCCCAGTCCTTTGTTACCTCTCTTATGGAGCTCACCTCATTCTCTTATGTTACAACATGTAACTGTCTGCTCCCATTGCCTGGTATGTCCCAGGTGTTAAAATTAAATAACTCCCCAAAAGAATGGACAATGCTCCAAGACTTCTGGGCATGTTATCATTAGATATACCCCTGCCAATCAACCTCATTAATCTCCCAAGAATACCCCTTTTTTGTTTTCCCAAGGACCTTGATCACTTCATAACGGATGGTAGATGTTTAGCTTAAAATTTTCTTTTTCCCAAGACCTGTGTCTCTAAGACTTTTGTGTATTTCATGTGACTTGTTTTTTGCACTACTGTACAACCTTCAAAGGACCAACAGTACATTCTTTCATCAAGAGATTGTAAATGGCATGTAAGCAAAAAAACCACTTCGCCATAGCTGCACCAGTGTCTCTCAGTTTGCCCATTTGCACATCTCCCTCTTTCTCTTAGCAAATAGTTGATCTCCTTAATTGTCAGTCTTACTTATTTTAAAATAGGCATTGTGTTGGGCTCTGAGCATGCATTGGTGATAAGCAAAAAGCAGAAAAGTCTTTGCCCTTATAGAGCTCACAGTCTCCTGGGGGGGGGGGTTGGGGGGTTGGCGGGGAGGGAAGTGGGGAAGAGACTGATAAACAGCTATACCTTAAATTGCAACTGAGGTATGTACTACTGTATCAACTTTTGCTGTGTAACAAAGTACTGCAATATTTGGTGGCTTAAAATTATCCTTTAGCTAGTGAGGAACCTTTTCATTTTCCTGAAATCCAGAGTTCTGGAACAATGGAGTTGGGGTGACCTTCCCAGGACATTTATCCTGGGGTTTCCTTTTGAACCTTGAGCCTTGGAGGAACTGGTTCCTGGATATGGCCTTTGAGTCAAACAATGATCTGGATAAACCAAACCAAGATAAAACTCACACACACAAATCCATTGTTGTCGAGTCAATTCAGAGTCATAGCAACCCTATGGGACAGAGTAGAACTGCCCCATAGGGTTTTGAAGGCTGTAATCTTTATGAAGGCAGACTGTCAAACCTTTCTCCCACAGAGCTGCTGGTGGGTTCAAACCACCGACCTTTAAGTTAGCAGCTGAGTGCTTAACCACTGCACCACCAGGACTCCTTACTAGATAAACCAGTAAGACCATTTTGCCTTGGGCATTGTGCTCTTTTGAAGAAATCAGTCAGTTTCGGGAAACAGACTCCAAAGATCAGATTGGGAGCTATGTTTAGGGTACATTGGTAATTATTTTAATTGTTCCTCCAGACAATGCTGTATGAAAATCCTTCCTGACCATAAATTAGTTTATTGGTTCTGTCCTGACCCTTTTTTCCACGGCAATGCCAATACGATTTCATGTAAGAGTGTTTGAAGTTCTCTCATGTTCAGAACATTTTTGATTCTCTAGGATTTTGGGTTAGTATAAATGTTATCCCAATTGGCAAATCATGTATTAAACAAACTTAAATCAATTCCTATTATTGGCTGAATATGATTTTTGTTTTAATACTAGTTTAAGATTCTGAGTTGTCTGGGTGTCTCTCGTACTTTGACTCTGCTCAGCTGGGCTGTCATACCTTTCTGATCAGCTGGCAGGTCTGCTAGTGGCTGGATGATCTAGGATGGTCTCATTCATTTGTCTGGGAGTGGGGACAACAGGGGTTAACATGTTTCTTGTTCTCCCTGCAAGTTATCCAGGCTTCTTACTGTTGAAAGGGCTCCAAAACAATGGGAGAGGACAAGCATCCCTGCTCAGGTGTCTTTCAAGTCTCTGCCCATGTTGCATTTGCTAAAATCCTATTGGTCAAAGCAGGTCATATGACCCAGAGTCAGCATGGGAGAGCACTCAAATTTTTATGGCTAGGGGGCAGTGAGGCGCAAATGGTAAAGCACTTGACTACTAGCTGAAAGGTTGGGGGTTCGAACCCACTCAGAGGCACCTTGGAAGACATGCCTGGTGATCTGCTTCTGAAAGGTCACAGTTATCGAGTAGTTCTACTTGATGGCCACTAACAACAACAACAACAATAGGGGTGGTGAGTAGGTAGGGGGAGAACTGATGGCCACTTTTGCAATGGAACACAATATGTACTCTACCACAACCAATACAGAAAAGTATGTGGAACCAAGAGAGCATATACTTTCCACTGCCGCACTGACAATTTCCAACTGTTTCACCTCTAAAACCTATCCTGAATAATTTCTTCTACATTATCAGAATCCAAACGACCTTCATCATTTACCCCTACTGCAAAAACTTCCTTACTGAAAAGTACCCTTACGGCAAAAGCCTCCCCATGTTCACTGTTACAGGCTGCAATGCAAAATCAAAAATGTAAATCAGATCATGCCAACCCTCCACAGCCTCCCGGTGTGCTTAAAATAAAATGAAAAATCCTTATCCTGGCTGTTAAGGCCGTATCTCACTTCTGCCTACCCATCTATCTTCTCTGACTCCCCTACTGTGCTATAGCTACACCATCTTCTGCTCTGCATATATCAAGCTCATTTCAGAATCAGCTGTGTGTTTGTTATTCTCTCTGCCCCAAATGCTCCTTCCTCAGATCTTCACATACGTGGCTACTTCTTGTTATATGGGATTCTGCTTAAAAGTGAGGCTTCCCCGATCACCCAGAATACACTGTGTTTCCTTTGAAGCACATAACACTCTCTGAAATTAATCCATTTTTTTCTATGCTATTTCTGTCTCCCATGACTAGAATATATTCTCCATGAGAATACCTTTTTCACCATTATATTTCCTGTACCACCACTGTGCTTGATGCGTTGTTGCTAGCTGCCACTGAATTGGTCCCTGACTCGCGGTGACCTCATACACAACAGAATGAAACACTACCTGGACCTTCACCATTGCCTTGATTGGTTACAAATTGGATCCTTGTGATCCATAGTGTTTTCATTGGCTGATTTGTGGAAGTAATATCCAGGTCTTTCTTCCTAGCCTGTCTTAGCCTGGAAGCTCCACTGAAATATGCCCACCATGGGTGACCCTGCTGGTATTTGAAATACTGGTGGCTAGCTTCCAGCATCATAACAACATGCAAGCCGTCACAGTACAGCAAACTGGCAGATGGGTGGTGGCAGCATCGTACGGTAGGGGCTCAATAACTAGTTGAATTTATCAATGAAAAACCGAATGAATAAGTGAAAGCCCATGACCAAGGGAGCATGGTGTGAGTAAAGAAAAAGAAGAAAGCTAGTGAGGGTAGAGTGGAGGGTAGAGAGATATAGTTAGGGGCACTTCTTTTCTTATATGTTACACTTCCTCCTAAGATACACCATCTCATAGAAGAGGAGCTGGAGGCCCAGGGAGGTCAAGTGTCTTTGCCAAGGTCACATGATGAGATAGTAGGAGAGCTGGAGTTAAATCTTTTGTCTTCCATCTCCAATGGTCTTTCCACTTTACCAGAATCTCTTTCTCTCTCTCCCTTTTTCTTCTTCCTCCTCTTATTCTTCTCCTTCTTCTTTTTCTCTCTCGAGAATTATAATGTTTTGAAAGTTCTGAAACATAAGTTATTTTAATTAGTAAGTTGTCTTAGGCTGCGTTCTCTGGAGGAACGAAACCAGTAAGGCATCTACATATATATATGTAGCAATGGGTTTGGTATATATACACATATATATATGTATAAAAACCCATTGCTGTTGAGCCGATTCCAACTCATAGTGACCCTATAGGAATTGCCCCATAGAGTTTCAAAGAAACGCCTGGTGGATTTGTACAGCCAACCTTCTGGTTAACAGCCATAGCACTTAACCACTATGCCATCAGGGTTTCCAAATATATATAGGGAGAGATTTATATCAAGGAAATGGCTCACACGGTTATAGAGGCTGGAATGTCCTAAGTCTGTGGGTCAGGTAGCCACAGGGGCTGCCGAACCCAAGATCGGCAGGTCAGAGAGCAGAGCTCTTGCTCACAGGCTGCTAAGACCAATGAATCCCAAGATTGGTAGGCAAGACCTCAGGTAAACTGCTAGCTCAAGTCCCAAGAACTGGAGGTCAAACAAACAGGAGCCAGCTGCAGGATCCGGCAAGAGCAAAAAGCCCACAAGCCTTTCCAGAATGTCCACTTATATTCGATGCAGGGCACAAACCCAAGGAAACTCCCTTTCTGCTGATTGGCTGCTCAGAGGAGATCCCATCATGGAGGTGATCGTAACATCATATGACTGCTGAAGCACTTAGAATCATGGCCTAGTCAAGTTGACATACAATGTTAACCATCACATAAGTGAATGTCATTCAGTATTTTGAGAAGAAGGAGGGTGTGTGTCGTAGGATCAGTCAATCTTTGGGGATAACATTACAAAATTCCTGAAAATTATTGTCCCAGGTTACAAGCAATACATGTACAGACTTTCTTAAACTACTATATCATATTTGTATATTTATTGTGAGAACGGCATAGTCTTATTTTGCATAATATTGAATGAATTCCAATTTATTTAGGATGGGTTAAGAGGGGGTCCAGTGGAGTCAAAGAGTTATATCACCTTTATTCACTCATTTAGGTTTATGTCTAAAAAACATAACTTCAAATACAGTTGTTCCATGTTAAGTAACTTGAGCAAGTTGTTTTAATGCTGATACATAGAAATAATACATCTCTCCAGCAAAAGATTTAGGTAGGGGTGTGTGTGCTTCGTCTAGTTTATTTTTTTTAAACACTTTGGAAGGTTCAGTATTTGAAGATCTGTAGGGACTCCCTCGAGGAGCCCTGGTGGTGCAATGGTTAAGAGCTTGGCTGCTAACTGAAAGGTCAGTGGTTCAAACCCACTAGGCGCCCAATGAGAGAAAAGAGCTGAATTCTGCTCCCGTAAAGATTGAAAAATAAAACCAAACGGGTTGCCATCGGGTCAATTGTGACTCTATATAGGACAGAATAGAACTGCCCCATAAGCTTTCCAAGGAGTGGCTGGTGGATTCAAACTACTGACCTTTGGTTTAGCAGCTGAGCTCTTAACCACTGTACCACCAGGGCTCCCCTGTAAAGGTTACAGCCTAGGAAACCCTATGGATTAGTTCTACTCTCTCTTTTACGGTCTCTATTTTTTTTTTTTTTTATGAGTTGACTCCACACACAAGAACAAGGGACTCCCTCTAGTGGTTAGTTTAGTAGTTAAAATGATTTGGTCAACGCTAGAATCCAAGGGTTGGAATGAAACTGGCCCTGAAATCAGATAGTTTTTTTTGGCAGGGTATTAAGTAGAAATCACCTTTAACTAGTAGACTCTGACATCTTACAACTTGGACATAAAACCTGTCTCCATTACTATATCAAGCTTTAACCTGCATCAGAATAATTTTTAGAGCGTGTTAAAACACAGCTTTCTACCAACTCTTCAGACAAAGATTAGACTGGACGGCACTGGGTTATAAGACATAGAATGATATTGGTGAGGAGTACGTTTCTTAGCTCCAGTAGACACATGAGACTATGTGGGCAGTTCCTGTCCAGAGGGGAGATGAGAAGGCAGAGGGTGAGAGGAGCTGGTTGAATGGTCACAGGAAATACAGGGTGGAGAGGAGGAGTGTGCTGTCACATCATAGGAAGAGCAACTAGCGTCACATAACAATGTGTGTATATGTTTGTGTACGAGAAACTGACTTGAATTGTATGCTTAAAGCATAATTAAAAAAAAAAAAAAAAGGAGGAGAAAAAACAAACAAACAAACAAAAAACCCCACAGCTTTCTAGGCCCCAGGCCCAGAAATTCTAATTCAGAAGGTCTGGAGTGAGGACCAAGAACATGCATTTGTAACAAATTCTCAGCATATTGATGCTGTTGGTTCAAGACCACGCTTTGAGAACCACTGTTCCAGACTCCTGTAGTGACGAAACTCAGCCTCGACTTCCTTACCGTTTAGCCTACTTTACCTCATAGGATTATGTGAAGATTAAGTGGAATACTGGATGTTAAGTATGGTACCTGACACAGTAAGTGCGCCACAAAAGTTAACTGCTATTAATATCATAGTAGAGCTGTGAGTGTTTTCTAATTTGGAAAATTGAAAAAACAAGGTAGAACTTCTTAATAATATTGTTGTTGAGCTAATACTCTAGCTAAGTTATATCAGTTATTTATCATTCAGATCTTTGTTCTTGACATTGTGCAAAGCACTCTTAAAATATCTATTAGCATTTCCCTAATTATTAACACTATATTTAACATACGGTTTTTGAAAAGATGATATAAAACAAAAAACTTATGTTGAGGGGAGTATGTCAAAGGGATATAGGAGCCAACTGAAAGAGCTTTACCTTTCTAAAGACGGACTGTAATTCCTTACTCTTTAAGCGTGGGCTGTACATAGTGACTTCCTTACAGAGTACAGTATAGAAAGGTGGAAAAATGGAGAAACTTGACAACACTACCTCAGATTATTAAGGTCAACATCAAAGTGATAAATCATGTTACAGTATGATAAATGTAAATTTACTTCTGGTCTTTCTTCCAAAAACCCCAACTCATGGCAACTTCATGAGTAGAACTGCTCTATAAGGTTGTCAGGGCTGTTACTTTTCAGGAGCTCAGAAAATCTGAATAAAGTATGGAAAAAAAAAAAGCAAAAATATTTGACTTCTTAGAAAAAAATTGGTATGTGTAAAACAAAACAAAACAAAATCCAATGGCATCATGATAAAATATCCATAATCAATATTAGGTGAACATTTTTCTCGGTTGCGTGCTCTCTCTTTCTATATGTATGTGCTTGTGCGTAAATTATACATAAGTAAAATACAGGAAGATAAACAATTTTATAAAAAAAGGATGTGTGTGTGTGTGTATGAGCTCTTTTCTTTCTTTTTACTCTGGACATTCTTTAATTTTTTACATTGTGATATATATTAAATATATATTAATATACATTATTTGCCGTAGAGATTTTACCATGTTTGTTTCCGATAGTTTTGATAAAATTTCCAGAAAAGTTAAAGCCCTACCCCTTCATCTTGTTCCCTCCTTTTTTTTCCCCATGATAATCACTATCTTTAAGGTGATGTGTATTCTCTCTATGCCTTTTTTTACTTCCACTTTATGTGAATGTACCCATTAATGACATAGTATTTTAAAACTTTATAAAAAAATTGGTAAAATATTTTATATATCCTTTTGAAATGTACTTAAAAGAACATTATGTTTTAGAGATAACCATGTTGTTACACTTACTACTACCATTTAGTGCTGTGTAGTTTCTATTGTGTGAATAAATCACAGTGGTTGCATTCTTCCAGTGAATGTTGGTTGCTTTCAATTTGTGCTATTTTAAAAATGTTGTAATGTATATGTACTGATTTTTCTCTAGAGCGTCTATATAGAAATGACTTGTTCTTTCATGTTTTCATAATAACCTCTGTAGGACAGAAGTTTTTAATTTTAGGTCTTCAGTTGGAATTTATTTTATGTATGTTGTGATATAAGGATCTAATTTTTTCTTATGCTACATGGATAAGTATTTGTGCCAACTTAATTTATTAAATTAACCATTTTACCCACAGTGATTTTTAATACTATCTCTGTCATATACTAATTTCCCATATATAGAGTGTTTCTGGGCATTCTATTCCATTGACCTAGTTGCCTATTGCTGGACCAAAACTAAATCATCTGAATTGTATACTTTAATGGCACTATCAATACTTAATTTCCTTTAGTGTGGCCCAATACTATTCCACTTTCTGAATATACCACATTTTATCCATTCTTTGTTAATGGACATTTGGTTTGTTTCTCCCTTTTGGCTCTTATGAATAATTCTGCTGTGAATATTAATGTGCAAGTTTTTGTGAAAACATATTTTTCATTTCTCTGGGATATATACTTAAAAGTAGAATTTCTGAGTCATAGGATAATTTTATGTTTAATCTTTTTGAGCAAATGCCAAATGGTTTTCCAAGTGGCTGCACCATTTTACACTCTCGCGTGTAGTGTTGAGGGTTATAATTTCTCCACATCTTTGCCAGTTGTATAGTGTGTAAATTATATCTCATTAAAGCTATTCAAAAAGTAGACTAGGTAAATAAATTATGGTTGCATCCATTAAAAAAATATGCAAGATAAAGCCAACTCGATTTATCTTACAAGTCTACAAACAAGTTCTTTTTGGTGTGTTATACGTTGAATTGTATCCACCAAAAAAATATTGAAGTACTAACCTCCACTAATCACCTGTGAATATGATCCTGTTTGGTAATAAGGCTTTTCTTTGCTAGGTTAATGAGATCATACAAGAGTAGGGTAACTCCTATACCGAATCCCTGTGGCATTTTATAAAGCAGAATGCAGACATAGAAAGAAAGATACACAGGGGGAGACACAAAGTGATAACAGAGACAGATGCATCTATAAGGAGCAAAGGAACCCCAAGGATTGCTGGCAGTCACCAGAAACGAAGAGAGAGACCCACAGTAGGAATTGACACAGCTGAGACCTTGATTTGGACTTTTCACCCCCAGAGAAAATAATTTAAAGACACCTGCTGTCATTAAAAAGACAAGAAAGAAAGAAAAGACCAAAATGGGTGTCAGAAGGGACTCTGAAACTTGTTCTTGAGCATAGAGTAGCTAAAGCGAAAGGAAGAAATGATGAAATAAGAGAGCTGAACAGATTTCAAGGGGTGGCTTGAGAAGACAAAGTGAAGTATTATAATGAAATGTGCAAAGACCTGGAGTTAGAAAACCAAAATGGACGAACACATTCAGCATTTCTCAAGCTGAAAGAGCTGAAGAAAAAGTTCAAACCTTGAGTTGCAATATTGAAGGATTCTATGGGCAAAATACTGAACAATGCAGGAATTATAAAAAGAGGATGAAAGGAATACACAGAATCACTGTACCAAAAAGAATTGGTTGATCTTCAGTCATTTTAGGAATTAGCATTTGATCTAGAACCTATGGTACTGAAGGAAGAAGTCCAAGCTGCATTGAAGACATTGACCAAAAAACAAGGCTGCAGGAACTGACAGAATACCAACTGAGATGTTTCCACAAATGGATGCAGCACTAGAAATGATCACTCGTCTATGCCAAGAAATTTCTAAGACAGCTACCTGGCCAACCGACTGGAAGAGATCTGCATGTATGCTGAACAAAGAAAGGTGATCCAACAGAATGAGGAAATTATCAAGCAATATCATTAATATCACAAGCAAGTAAATTTTTGTGGAAGATCATTCAAAAGCAGTTGCCGCAGTACATGGACAGGGAACTGCCAGAAATTCAAACTGGGTTCAGAAGAGGACATGGAACAAGTGACGTCATTGCTGATGTCACATAGATCCTGGCTGAAAGCAGAGAATACCAGAAAGAGGTTTACCTGTGTTTTATTGACAATGCAAAGGCATTTGACTGTGTGGGTCATAACAAATTATGGATAACATTATGAAGAACTGGAATTCCAAAACACTTAATTGTGCTCATGAGGAACCTGTACATTGACCAAGATGCAGTCGTTGGAACAGAACAAGGGGGTACTGTGTGGTTTAAAGTTGGGAAAGGTGTGCATCAGGGTTGTATCCCTTCACTGTATTTATTCACTCTGTGTGCTGAACAAATAATCCAAGAAGCTGGACTGTATGAAGAAGAATGGGGCATCAAGATTGGAGGAAGACTCATTAACAACCTGCGTTATGCAGATGACACAACCTTATTTGCTGAAAGTGAGGAGGACTTGAAGCACTTACTGATGAAGACCAAAGGCTACAGCCTTCAGTATGGATTACACCTCAACATAAAGAAAACAAAAATCCTCATAACTGGACCAATAAGTAACATCATAAAAAATGGAGAAAATGTTGAAGTTGTCAAGGATTTTATTTTGCTTGGATCCATAATCAACGCCCACTGAAGCAGCAATCAAAACATCAAACGATGTATTGCATTGCGTAAATCTGCTGCAAAAGACCTCTTTAAAGTGTTGAAAAAAAAAAAGCAAAAGATGTTTCTTAAGGACTAAGGTGCACCTGACCCAAGCCCTGGTGTTTTTAATTGCCTTATATACATGCGAAAGCTGGACAACGAATAAGGAAGACCGAAGAAGAATCGATGCCTTTGAATTATGGTGTTGGCGAAGAATATCGAATATACCAGGGATTGCCAGAAGAAGGAACAAACCTATCTTGGAAGAAGTACAGCCAGAATGCTCCTTAGAAGGAAGGATGGTGAGACTTTGTCTCACATAATTTGGATGTATTATCAGGAGGGACCAGTCCCTGGAGAAGGATATCATGCTTGGTAAAGTAGAGGGTCAGCAAAAAAGAGGAGGACCCTCAAGGAGATGTATTGACACAGTGGCTGCAACAATGGACTCAAGCAAAACAACCGTTAGGAGAATGGCGCAGGACCCGGCAGTATTTAGTTCCGTTCATAGGGTCGCTGGGAGTGGGAGTCAATCCATGGACTTGAGGGTGTAAGGGAACATGGTTTTTGTCCTGTCCTATTATTAGCAGATGGAAATAAGACGGACACCACACCATCAGTTGCAGGGAAAACCGAAAGTGGCAATTTATTGTTTGCGCAAACATGGAGCAAGTGGGACCTAGCAGGCAAAAGACCACGTGCTACCTGTCTGAGGGGGTTAGGGAGCTTTTTATTTCCACTGGCATCTGGGGGTTGGGTTTGGTGCCCGAAACTCTCCACCCTTAGCTCTCCCATGTCCACATTTGGAGGTCTGGATGCTGAACGGTGTTACAAAGGAAAGGACCTTTTGCTTTGCAAATGGGCTTGGGCACCATGGTGTGCTGGAAAATATCTTCTCCAGCGATGCTCAGGTTCTAGGGCAGCCTGAGGACACAGCTCTTCAGGTCCTGCGCATGCACCAAAATCCTGGTTTCAGCAGGCTCAGGATTCTGGCGCCAATTTCAAACTGCAGTTAGGGCCACGGAGTGGTTGGACCAAACCGCAGTTAGAAGCTGCAGCTTGGGGGGCTGCAAGGGGGGAAGGGGGAACAGTGGCAGAGTGGGGGAAGCCTCGGGGAGGCTTCCAGGGCACTAACAACAATAGCAT
This sequence comes from Loxodonta africana, assembly GCF_030014295.1. Classification (NCBI taxonomy): domain Eukaryota; kingdom Metazoa; phylum Chordata; class Mammalia; order Proboscidea; family Elephantidae; genus Loxodonta; species Loxodonta africana. The sequence continues at coordinate 44,391,001 of NC_087355.1, read as the reverse complement.
TCCTCTTTTACTGCTTTCTATTTTTTTTTTTATTGTGTTAATAGTTTCTAATGTAGTATTTTAATTTCTTTAATGATTTTTTCAGAATACATATATATATTAATTTTTCCTTGGTGGTTACTCTAGGGCTTACTGTGTACATTTTAACTTATTAGGCTCTGCTTTAGATTTACAGTAATTTGATTCCAGGAAGATATAGAAGCGCTACTGCTATATAGCTCTGTTTCCCTTTCCCTCTTTTTTGGTGTTATTGTTATATATATCAAGCCCTGGTGGCCCAGTTGTTAAAGCACTCAGCTGCTAACCGAAAGGTTGGCTGTTTGAACCCACCAGCAGCTCTGTGGGAGAAAGATGTGGCAGTCTGCTTTCTGAAAGATTTATGGCCTTGGAAACACTGTGGGGCAGTTCTACTCTGTCCTACAGGGTCACTATGAGTTGGAATCCACTTGACAGCAAGAGGTTTGGTTTTGATTAATTAAATACATTGTATTTATAAATGTTAAAAACCCAAAAATACACTGTTATGTATTACTTTTTATAATGTTATGTCTTTTAAAGAAGCTAAGAGGAGGAGAGCAAATATATATTTATAGATTTTGTTATTAAAGCTTCCTATTTATCATTTCTGGTTCTCATTTGTTCCTGTGAAATTGTGTGATTATCGGAAGCACAGGCATACTTCATTTTATTGCCCTTCACTTTATTGCACCTCACAGATATTGTGTGTTTTACAAATTGAAGGTTTGTGGCAACCCTGTATTGGGGAAGTCTATTGGCGCCATTTTTACAACAGCATGTGCTCACTTTGCTCTGTGTCACATTTTGGTAATTCTCGCAACATTTCAAACTTTTTCATTATTATATCTGCTATGGTGATCTGTGACCAGTGATCTTTGATATCTAGCTAAGGTAATTGATGAAGGTGGCTACACTAAACAATAGGTTTTCAGTGTAGATGAAATGGTCTTCTATTGGAAGAAGATGCCACTTAGGACTTTAATAACTAGAGATGAGAAGCCAGTGCTTGGCTTCAAAGCTTCAAAGGACAGGCTGATTCTTTTGTTCGGAGTTAAAGCAGCTGGTGACTTTAGGATGAAGCCAATTCTCATTTATTATTCTGAAAATCCTAAGGCCCTTAAGAATTTATGCTAAATGTACTTTGCTTGTGCTCTATAAACATAACAACAAAGTCTGGATGACAGCATATCTGTTTACAACACGGTTTACTGAATATTTTAAGCTCACTGTTGCACCTACTCCTCAGAAAAAAAGATTCCTTTCAAAATATTATTGTTGTTTGACAATGCACCTGGTCATCCAAGAGCTTTGATGGAGATGTGCAAGGACATTAATGTTGTTTTCATGACTGTTAACACAACATCCATTCTGCAGCACTAGATAACTAAGACATCTGAGAATCCATTTTGCCTTCATGTTTAGAAATATAGCGTCTTAGTCATCTAGTGCTGCTATAACAGAAAAACCCCAAGTGGATGGCTTTAACAAAGAGAAATTTGTTCTCCCACAGTCTAGTGGGTTACAAGCCCAAACTCAGGGCGTCAGCTCCAGGTGAAGGCTTCTCTCTGTCAGCTCTGGGGGAAGGTCCTTGCCCTCACTGTTCCCTGGTCGATGAATTTCTCAGGCGCAGGGACCCCGTGTCCAAAGGACGCGTTCTGCTCCTGCTGCTGCTTTCTTGGTGATATGAGGTCCCCAACTGTCTGCTTGCTTCCCTTTCTTTTTATCTCTTGAGAGGTAAAAGGTGGTATAGGCCACACCTCAGGGAAACTGCCTTTACCTCGGATCAGGGAGGTGACCTGAGTAAGGGTGGCATTACAATCCCGCCATAATTCTCTCAACATAAAATTACAATCACAATATGGAGGACAACTGCACAATACTGGGAATCATGGCCTAACCAAGTTGACACATATTTTGGGGGGCACACAATTCAATCCATGACTTGTAGCATTGCTAGCATAAGATTTTTTAATATCATTTGTACCACCCAGGGGCTTCAAAGATTTTGTGCACGAGGTTTTATAACTGGTTATCATCAAGTAGGTTGCAACTCATGGTGACCCGATGTGTGTCAGAGTAGAACTGTGCTCCATTGGGTTTTCAGTGGCTGATTTTTCTGAAGTAGATTGCCAGGCCTTTCTTCAGATGGATATAAGATTCTTGGTTGACAGTTTTTTTTCTTTCAGCACTTTGAATATGTTATCCCTCTGCCTTTGAACTCCATTATTTCTGATAAGATTATCAGCTATTACTCTTATTGGGGTTTGCTTGTAAATGATGATTATTTTTTCTTGGTGAAAAATCTCTGAGCCACAACCCTGGAGCTGAGAGTGAGGACAATGGTACAATTTTCTCTGAGTGAAGAGACCTATTTTAGGAACTGAACGCTTGCTGGAGGAGATGGGCAGTAGCTGAAGGTCTTGTAGGCTTGGCTCTCCCAGCATGGAACCACTTGCCTTATGAGCAAGGACAAGGGTGATTGTGGCCCTAGTATTCTCAGCAGCACCACGCCCAAGGTAAGTCTTCCTTCCCATGAGTGGGGGATAGGCAGAAGAAGGATCCCTACATCTCTCAGCTGTGCTCAGTTAGAACATAGCTTCAGCAACAGATAGCTGGAGGCAGGATGAGAAATGCAAATGTCCTGCCCCTCCTGGGAAGATATCCTTTCAACTGGGAGCTGTGGGGAGAGACAGACTTGCCATGTGTTCCTGACTGCACTAGTCTATAGTGGAGTTTTCATCTTGCTGAGATAAGAGGGGGAAGAGAGAGAGCAAATCTCGTTTCAGATACCATGGACTCCTGCTGTTCTTCCTGAGTTTTAGTAGATTTTCTTGAATGAATGTTTTTTCATTAGTTGTATGCTCTTAGAATCATTTCTAGAGACTTTAAATGTTTTCCTTTTTTGGAATTTTTTCCAGTTTCATTGTAGAGTGAAGAGCACCTCAGTTGCTGGAAGTGTATTCCTACTGTGTTTGATTTTTGTTTTAAATAAGCTTATTTTATTTATTTATTGTTGTTGTTGAGAATATACACAGCAAAAAATATACCAATTCAATTTTCCGTAAGTCCAACTCAGTGACATTGATGACGTTCTTCGAGTTGTGCAACCATTCTTACCCTCTGTTTCTGAGTTGTTCCTCCCTCACTAACATAAACTCACTACCTCTAAGGTTCCTATCTAATCTTTTGAATTGCTGCTGTCAATTTGATCCCATATAGATATATACTAAAAAAGCAAAATACTCAAGGCAGACCTTTTTTTAAGTAGTTAAGCTAAACTATTGTTTGGTTTTAAGAAGACTTCAGGGGATATTTTTGGTTTAAGTTTTAAATATTATCTCAGGGCAAGAGTTTCAGGGGTTCATCCAGCCTCTGTGGCTCCAGAAATTCTGGTTTCCGTGAGAATTTGGAATTCTGTGCTGCATTTTCCTCCTTTTGATCAGGATTTTTGTGTAGAATCTTGGGTCTAAACGTTCAATAATGGTAGCTGCACACCATTCAGCTCTTTTGGTCTCATGACAAAGGCGGTAGTTGTTCGTGGATAAGTAATCACAGATTCCATTTCATTCTTCTACTCCTGACTCTCCTTCTTCCCTGTTGCTCCAGGTGAATAGAGAACAATTGCTGTGTCTTGGATAGCTGCTTGCAAGCTTTGAAGAACCCAGACACTATGAAACAAACTAGAAGGTAGAATAGAAGCACTAACCACATTATTGGGCCAATTAAGTGGGATGTCCTTTGAAGCCATAACCCTAAACCTCCAAACCAAGGAACAAAATCCCATGAGGTGTTCGAATGTACATAAGCAGCCTCAGCAGCTGCTCCCTTTTTTTTTTTGGTTATTGTCTTCCGTGTTTGATTTTTGCTAGTTTTTACAAAATTTATTTATTTACTTATTTTGATAGATATTGGAAGAAAGGATTCTGTAATTCAGTTTTATCTTATCGTCTTTTATCCGGAAGTCTTTATCTTTTTTTTTCCTCTCATGGAATTCCTTTAATCCTCACAATAACCCTATAAAGTAGCTTCTACAAGTACTACTGCTGCTGTTGCTACAACAATGACTGCTATGGCTATGGATTTTCTCATTTTATAGGTTCCTAAGTTTTTTCATTTGCAAAAAGGAGACTATAATGATATCTACCTCATATTTTGTTGTGAAGATTAAAATAATGCATTTAACAGATTTTGTCTAACACCTGGAATATAGGAAGTGCTTCGTGAATGTTAATTAGTAATAACTGCACTTTATTAAGTATTATAACCTGTGAATATCAAGAGAGTAGTCATGTTCTTCCCATGGCCCATTCCTTTCATTTCGTGGTCGTATTAATTTTAAAAAATAAAATTAGAGATAAATTATCAATTTTGTTTCCTGAAAAATTTAAAAGCATTCAAATGACTGTATTTTGGATTCATTTTTATAACTTGTATATCTGTTCTTTAGACTGGAAAATCATCTTGTTCTCAACTAGGAAAGCGTGTGTTGGCAACCAAAGATGTTTCACGTTTTAGCTTCATGATCCTGTCCATATGGATTCTTTTTGCTTTACTGGTTTTTAGTGTTGGTATGAGTGTCTTCTTTTTCTGAGTCTTCACAGATATTTTTAATGAGCAGTTGGATTTTTACTTGGTCAATGTATTACAATTAATTGCACTCACGATGTTCCAATTTTCCAAGATTTGGCCAATAGGAGCTCTTCTAGCTGGCTCCTGTGTTTGATACATTCCCCTTTGTCTTAAATGCGTCCTGCGTTATTGTACAAGATGTCCCAGGCTCACCTGTGTCTTCTCTGCTCTCTTGAAATCAGCCAGTTCTCCAAGGAACAGCTAGGCATCATTTGAAACTGAAAGTTTTAAATTTCTTATTGACGCAATCTCTCTAGACTTTTTGGGAGTAGCTAGCCTGCAGAGTAAAGAGTTGAAAACATCTGTTTTGACCCTACCTGTAGTGGTCACTGAAACAATAAGTTTATCTTTTTAACAACAGAATACTACAGTTAAAATGTAGGGTTAAATCATGGCTGGTTGTGCTCTTATACTTTTGACTCAAAGTAGTAAAATTGTAAAATAATCTGATTGAGATAATACATTTTACCTGTACCATGGAAACTTTTATGCAGTTTAAAAAGTTAAAAAGTTTCTCCCTAACGGGGAGCAAGTGATGTTTCTTCACATTGCCAGTTTTTGGAAATACTTACCATTCCGATAGTAGAATCCAACAAACGTGGTGTTTAGGTGATAAATACAATGAAGTAAACATTTACTAGAAAGTGTCCAGATCTATATGCTGGAAGTAACTGAAAAACTAAAGCGTTCTATAATTTTCCGAAACATTTAATTTTTATCTAGATGATGTTACCATATCATAGAGAAAGAAATATATATTTTCATTAATAAAAGAGAGAATGTAGAGAAAAGCTACATTTCCTTTAAAAAAATTCCACATGTGTACTGCTTTTAAAAATTACTAGGTAAGTTTTTTGGAAACCCTGGTGACATGGCGGTTAAGTGCTAAGGCCCTAACCAAAAGGTCGACGATTTGAATCCACCAGGCTCTCCTTGGAAATTCTATGGGGCAGTTCTACTCTGTCCTATAGGGTTGCTATGAGTCGGAATCAACTCGATGGCAATGGGTTTTTTTGGTTTTATATATAAGTTTTTTAGATAACCCGGAAAATGCAGACTCACTGATAATCACTCTCTTGATACCCAGTACTTCTCAGTAGCGCTGATCACAATTGTAAGTAAATACCTGATTGGGCAATGAGTATTCTTTGGGAATGTTGACACACTGAATGCAGACACCAGGGCTACATCGCTTACCGTAGGTCCAAGAACTAGGAGGGTGGCTTACACAAATTTAGTTGAACAAATAATATTTGAACAAATAAAAATACATGTATTTTTTCCTAATTTGTAATTTACCTCTTAAATTAATGCTTTCAAACAAATGGATAATTACATCTATGTAGTCAAGTTTAGTGGTATTTTCCACCGTAATTCGATTTTATATTTTGAAAGTTCTTTCCCAACTTTAGATAAATTAAATACTCACCTTTTCTCCCATATCACTTTTTTAGATTTCATTTTATATAATTAACTTTTTAATCCATGTAAACCTTTTTCTTCCCCTCAGCTGGAACAGTGTAATATGATAACTCCAAACAGCGATTTTCCCCAGTTATCATTGATTTAGTAATCTATGTCTCCCATGATGATTTGGGGTCCCATGTATTTCTTTTCCTTTTCATTTTCTTAAGGAGGCTTCTCTGAAACACATGCCTAGAAATCACAAAAGTATTCTTCACCCCATCTCTGCCCTTCACTTTTGCACATTTTGCTCTGAGAATTCTGAATTTCCCTGAGCAGCAGAAACTCTGAGTTTTTGGCCAAGTCTGCACACCTGGCTAGTTCTGTGTGCCAAGGCTGCCCCGAAAAAACCATTTCAGTTTTTTAAATAGACAATATTCTTGTGTCTCTACGACAGGAAGTACATTTAGCAGCTGGTAAGAGGCGAGAGCAGCTTAGCCAAGATAGCAGTTTATTTTTCTTACACGTAAAAGCTGTGCAGAGTTAGGCAGTCCATAGCTTGCATGGAGGTCCCACAAAGTCATCTAGAATACATACTTATATCTTTCTTTGTCATGAGATAACTGTCCAGCCATTACATCTATATTGTGTCTTCCAAATATTTTTGGAAAGACTGAAGGGCAAAAAGGACTTTCCCTAAAGGTCTGCCCTCCTTCTGCTTACATGTCATTGGGCAAAGATTAGCTACTTGGCCATACCTGGCTACAAGGGAAGCTGGGAAATGTGGTCTTTTAGCAGGGAACATTACGTATCTGACTAAAATTGGGGTTTTATTAATAAAAAAGAAGGGGAGAATGAACCTGGGGTAAATGATAGTAGTTTCTGTTACACGTAAAACAAATAGCAAATTCTTTGGACAGCAGGTTCCTGAACTACTCAGCTGTGTAGGATTTTGAATTTACCTAGAATTTTCCTCCGAAAGCATCAAGAATTCATACAGATCACTTATAGTGGCTCCTACAACTTTGGTCTCTCCTCTCCCTTCCAGGCAAGAGAAGCCGTGGGAATATTACTGGACAGGTTCAGGCCACTGAGCTGTTGGTACTGTCCCAGTATTAAGCCTTTTGGCTTCACCACAAGTATAATCATCTGAGTCGCCTGGAGCAGTCTTAGATAGACACGGCCCTTAAAACCAATATCTCCCTTGACTCCTATTCTTCTTCTTTTTCATTGTGCTTTAAGTAAAAGTTTACAGAGCGAAGTATTTTCTCATTGAACATTTTATACACAAATTTTGTGACAATGATTGCAATTCCCACTATTTGTCATCACTCTCCCCTTCTCCACCGTGAGTTCCCTGTTTCCATTTGTCCCATTTTCCTGTGTTCTGGTCCTTTCTTTTGGGCAGGTGTTGCCCATTTGGTCTCATTCATATGATAGACTAAGAAGCACATTCCTCACATGTGTTATTGTTTGTTTTATAGAACTGTGTTATCTTTGACTGAAGGGTGAACTTTGGCAGTAACTTCTGTTCCGAATTACAAAGGTGCCCGGGGGCCGTAGTCTCGGGGTTTCTCCAGTCTATCTCAGACCAGTGAGTCTTGTCTTTTTTTTAGTGAATTTGAATTTTGTTTTACATTTTTCTCCTGCTCTGTCCAGGGCCCTCTATGGTGATCCCTGTTAGAGCGGTCAGTGGTGGTAGCTGGGAACCATCTAGATGTTCTGGGCTCAGGGTGGTGGATGCTGTGGTATTCGTGGCCCATTCGTCCTTTGGACTAACATTTCCTTGTGTCTTTGGTTTCCTTCATTTTTTTCTGCTTTGGATCGGATAAGAGCAGTAGATGTAGTAGTAGTCGCTTGCAAGCTTTTAAGGCCCCAGACGCTACTCACCAAAGTTGGATGTAGATCATTTTCTTTATGAACTATGTTATGCCAATTGACCTAGGTGTCCCCTGAAACCATGGTCCCCAGCTCTCAGACCAGCAACTTGGCCACTCGGTGTGTTTGGATGTGTCTATGAAGCTTCTATGACTTTGCCTTCATTACATTGTACTGACTTTCCCTAATGTGTACTGTCTTTCCTTTCACCAAAGTTACCACTTATTTACTGTCTAGTTAGCAATTTTCCCTCCCTGTCCCTCCCCTCTGTCGTAACAATCAAAGGTTATTTCTTTCTGTGTGTAAATCTTTTTTTGAGTTTTTATAATTGTAGTCTCGTAAAGTATTTATTCTTTTGTGATTGACTTATTTTCACTCAACGTAATGCCTTCCACATTCATCCATGTTGTGAGATGTTTCGTGGATTCATCATTGTTCTTTATGTTTGCATAGTATTCCATTGTGTGTGTGTGTACCGTAATTTGTTTATCCATTCATCTGTTGATGGACACTTAGGTTGTTTCCACATTTTTGTTATTGTGAATAATGCTGCAATGAACATGGGTGTGCATACGTTGATTCATATGACGGCTCTTATTTCTCTAGGATATATTCCTAGGAGTGGGATTGCTGGATCATATGGTATTTCTATTTCTAGCTTTTTAAGGAAGCTCCATATCATTTTCCATAGTGGTTGTAGCATTTTACATTCCCACCAGCAGTGCATAGGTATTCCAATGTCCCTGCAACCTTTCCAACATTTGTTATTTTCTGTTTTTATGATTAGTGCCATTGTTGTCCAGGTGAGATGGTATCTCACTGTAGTTTTGATTTGTATTTCTCTAACAGCTAATGATCTCCAGCATTTCCTCATGTGTCTGTTAGCCGCTGAATGTCTTCTTTGCTGGTGTCTGTTTATATCCTTTGCCCGTTTTTCAGTTGGATTGTTTGTCTTTTTGTTGTTGGGGTGTTGCTGTACCTTATAGATTTTAGAGATTAGATCCTTGTTAGCTACGTCATAGAAAAAAAAATTTCCCAGTCTGTATGTTCTCTTTTTACTCTTTTGGTGAAGTCTTCTGATGATCATAAGTGTTTAATTTTTAGGAGATCCTAGTTATCTAGTTTCTCTTCTGGTGTTTGTGCATTGTTAGTTATGGTTTGTATCCTATTTATGCCATATATTAGGGCCCCTAGCATTCATTGGAGCTCTGGTGGTGCAATGGTTGAAAGCTCGTCTGCTAACCAAAAGGTCAGCAGTTAAAATCTACCAGCCACTCCTTGAAAACCTTATGGGGCAGTTATGCTCTCTCCTATAGGGTCACTATGAGTTGAAATCGGCTCGATGGCAATGGGTTTTGTTTTGTTTGTTTTTATTTCTATGCTAAACGTTGGTAGATTCTGACTTCCACACTCCTATGAGATCTTAAAGTGGACAGAAACCCTTATGGTAATGATGAGCTAGGTCAGATCCTACATGGACGTTTTGAAGATCAGCAGGCAATGAATTCTTCTACCACATTTCCCCTTCCACAATATTGAAGGGGTCTCCTCCTCTGCTTAGCTTCTCCAAAATTCCTTGCTGTCTAAGATCCACTCTCATCTTCGGGACTCCACAGTTTCGATAACACTACTGTCATTCATTCTGCTGACTCTTTCCCTGTGACTTACCAGCTCTACATCCTTGATCTACTCTGTCAGGTACCTCTCCTGTACAGTACCTTGGCACCTCAAAGAGCTGTCTGCCAAACTGAACAACTTGGTTATTCTACCAGCCACTGTGTACTCATGGTCTTTTTTTTCACTTGATCTCACAACATTTTTTTTTTTTTGGGAAATCTTTCCTTTGCATTGGCTAGAGTTTTAGACAGAATAATTACCTCTAGTTGTATATATATTTTCTATGACTACACAAACATACAATGACACAACTTATGTGTCTTTTTTAAATGGGATTGTACTATATAGGCTATTGTGCAAATTGTTTAAAAAAATACTGGCAATTTATCCTGAAATTTTTTTTTATAACAGAATAACCACATCTTCTTCAGCCTATTTAGTGGCTATACAATATTCCATGGTATGAATGTTTGTTTATGTATTTAGCTATTGACCTGTTATTGGATATTTAGATTGTTTACCAGATTTGCTATTACAAATAATACTGAAGTGAGCATCTTATACCTTATCAGTGTGCATAAATGTATGCATTTCTGTAGGACAAATTCCTAGAAGTTGAATTGCTAGGTTAAAAAGTTTAAAGTATAGATTGGTAGTACCAAACTGTCCTCCAAAAAAGACTTGTCAATTTATATTCTTCTCAACAGTGTATGAGTATTGTTTTCGCTGTACACTTGCCTTTACTAGAAATTATCCAGCCTTTAAAATTTTGCCAATAATGCTATCTGAATAGAGATGAAGGTGGACATATTATTGAACACAATTTTTGTCCTCTAAAGAATTTTATTTGGAGGTACCTTCAAACTTACTTTGTATACCCTTTACCCAGGTTCAGCTATTGTTAACATTTTACCCCATTTGCGTTCTTTGTGTATGTATTTGTCATGGATTGAATTGTGTCCCCTAAAAATATGTGTCAACTTGGCTAGGCTGTGATTCCCAGAATGTGTGACTGTCCACCATTTTGTCATCTGATATGATTCTCCTATGTGTTGTTAATCCTTCCTCTATAATATTAATGAGGCAAGATTAGAGGCAGTTATGTTAATGAGGCAGACTTCAATCGACAAGATTAGATTGTGTCTTAAATCAGTCTCTCTTTAGACATAAAAGAGAGAAGCAAGCAGAGAGACAGGGAGACCTCATACCAGTAAGAAACAAGAGCCAGGAGAATAGAGTATCCTTTGCGGCTGAGTCCCTGTGCTGAGAAGCTCCTCAACTGGGGAAGATTGATGACAAGGACCTTCCCCTACTGCCAAGAGAGAGAGAACGCTCTCCCCTGGAGCTGACACCCTGAATTCAGACTTCTAGCCTTCTCTACTGTGAGAGAATAAATTTCTCTTTGTTAGAGCCATCCACTTGTGGTGTTTCTGTTATAGCAACACTAGATAACTAAGACAGTATGCATGGGTGAGTATGCATACATAATTTTTTTCTGAACCATTTGTGGCTTACGTATGTCATGGGCCTTTACTCTTAAATACTTCTGTGTGTATTTCCTAAGAGTGGCGATATTCCAAAGATTAGACAGGCCTATAAAACAAACAACAATACATGTAGCTCAACCATGTATATGAGTCTAAATGGGCACATCAGCCCAGGGCCAAGGACTAGAAGGCAGGAGAGGACAGGAAAGCCGGACGAATGAAAATGGGTAAAACCAAGGTCTAGAAGGGGAGAGTGTTGACACGTTGTGGGGTTGGCAACAAACGTCCCAAAACAATATGTGTGTTAATTGTTTAATGAGAAACTATTTGCTCTGTAAGCATTCACATAAAGCATGCATGCAAAAATAACAGGGATAGCCTCCTACATAGCTACAATAAAGCTACCAAATTCACCAATTTGCATTGATACAATACTTAAATCTACTGTTTATACTCCTATTTTGTCAGTTGACCTAATAATGTTCTTGAAGCACTTTTTCCCCCTCAGTACAGGATCCAGGCTAGGTAAACCCATAGCATTTAATTGTGTTTCTTTAGTAGCCTTAACATGGGACATTTTCACAGCCTTTCTTGGTCCTTTTGTGATGTTGACTTTTTTTTGAGAAATATAGTTCCTCTGCCCCACTTTTTCAGTATAATGTTTAGCATTTTGTGCTTGTCTGATGTTTTCTCATAATAGACTGAGGTTATGCATTCCGGACCAGAAGACTACGTAGTTGGTGCTGTGTCCTTCTCAGGATATCACATCTGGAGGCACGGTATTGTGATTTCTTCCTTATTGGCGAGGTTAATAGTCATTTATGAAGTCTTTACTTCGCCTCTTCTGTGTGACAGACGTATGCAAAGTACTGGGTTCAAAGATGAACAAGACACTTCCCTTGTCAAGGAGATTACCGTTTAGGGAGAAAGCAGGAAGGTCAACAGAAAAATGACAATAATATGTTGAATGGTGTGATAGAGATGTGGACAAATCTCCTTCAGGAGCAACTCTGGGAAGTTAGGGCACTTCACAGAGATGATAAGTTACTCAGGAATAGGGACCATGCCTATGGATGTAAGTATCCTGGTTAGCACCTTGCCTTACTCTCATTAAATAAGTACTGAATAAATGAGTTAAATCTTTGCACTGAGAAAGAAAATTGATGTCAAAATATAGTACATACATATATTTGATTTTCTCTGTCTTTATAACTTAGCATTGATTACAGAATTGGATTGCTTTGAATGTTTTAGACACTTAGGAAATATATTTACATGTTGAGAGAAAATGATCATGGTAAATTATGTGCAAAAATGTGACATATAAATTCACGATATACACTTTTCTAGAACAGATTCATATCCAATTAAAGACCTTGAGCACAAAATTGAAATATGTATAGAATCGTAGACCTTGATGCAGAAAAGAATTTCAAGAGTGCATCTCTTCCAGTCCCTTCTCTTTAGACAGAAGGCCAATTTTACAGATGAAGCCATGGCAACCAGAGAAGTTTAATGTCTTGACAAAGTCAAGGTTATATGGTTATAAAAGCGTCTGTAGCCTCCCTCTAATATGTATACCATTTTACAATTGTAAACCTGAAAATATTCTCAAGAGTATGTTTGTTGAAATTTCTTGCCTTTAAGCGGATTGAAATAAAAATCATCAAGGATACATTTCTACACGATTTGTAATATGATCAATCCGTGGAAAGTTATTTCATTTCCCTGCGACTGGATCTTTCCTGTGCCAATTAAAGTACTTGAAAAGGTTTAGAAATTCAATCAAGCAATTCATTATCTTGGGTAGAAAGTAACTGGTTTGAAAAATTTTGTTTTTGAACTCACTGAAACAACTGCCTTGCCTTGAGACTAGGTGGTGGTGGTTGTTGCTGTTAGGTGCCGTCCAGTCGGTTCCAACTCATAGCGACCCTATGCACAACAGAATGAAACACTGCCTGGCCCTGAGCCATCTTTACAATCGTTATGCTTGAGCTCATTGTTGCAGCCACTGTGTCAATCCATCTCGTTGAGGGTCTTCCTCTTTTCCGCTGACCGTATACTCTGCCAAGCATGATGTCCTTCTCCAGGGACTGATCCCTCCTGTCAACATGTCCAAAGTATGTAAAGATGCAGTCTCGCCATCCTTGCCTCTAAGGAGCATTCTGGTTGTACTTCTTCCAAGACAGATTTGTTCATTCTTTTGGCAGTCCACGCTGTATTCAATATTCTTCGCCAACACCACAATTCAAAGGCGTCAATTCTTCTTTGGTCTTCCTTATTCATTGTGCAGCTTTCACATGCGTATGATGTGATTGAAAATACCATGGCTTGGGTCAGGGGCACCTTAGTCTTCAAGGTGACATCTTTGCTCTTCAACACTTTCAAGAGGTCCTTTGCAGCAGATTTATCCAGTGCAATGCTAGGTGGCCGAGTAGTATTAGTTACCAGGTAGCTGGGTAACTAACATCACAAAGTCTCAGAGTTCCCATGGGTCAAGAGAAAAGACTGGATGTGATGATTGTCTAAACCCAGTGCAGGGATCAGTAAGATCACTAAACTCTGGCCTTCCTGTATACCGCATTCTGGGCATGCTTTCCTGGCCTTCAGGTACGTTGCCTGGTCTTTGAAGTATGCAGTACACACGTGCAGCGGTAGAATCTGCAACGCCATGCACGATGGGATCAGACTGTTGTGATCCATAGGGTTTTCACCGGCTGATTTTCAGAAGCAGATTGCCAGCCTTTTTTCCAAGTCCATCTTAGTCTGGAAGCTCTGCTAAAACCTGTCCAGCACCATAGCAACATGCAAGCCTTCACTGATGAATGGGTGGTGGGCTGGAGGTGCATTGACTGCGAATCAAACCCCGGTTTCCTGCATAAAAAAGGTGAGAATTCTACCATTGAAGCACTGCTGAACTCCACTGATGAGTTATAGACAATAAATATAAGACATAATACACAATTTAAGTATATAGTATGTTAGAAGGTGGTGAGTTCTAAACAAAAGAAAAAAATAGAGCAGGGTTAGAGAGACCAGGAGTCCTGGTGCCAGAATGGACAATTTCCTGGCCCCTAACTATTTTTTTTTTTTATCTAAGTATGAGATCTAATAATATTGATTTGAGCCAAATAGTCTAAGCACTTTATTAGCTCATTTAATTATCACACGAACTATATGCTGTTGGTATTATTATCCTTATTATCTTCGTTGTACAGGTTAGGGAGAGAGAAGAAAGGTTCAGTAACTTGATGAAGGTTCCACAGCTAGCTCAAGGTCAAGCTGGGATTTGAACTCAGGCAGTCTGATCTAAAAGTTCATGCTCTCAATCAGTATTAATCAGCACCCTGCTATCTAGGGGAGGTGATAAAAACTCCCTAAATCCTTCACTTCGCTTTTCTAATATCCATTTTTCTTTTAGAGTCATTTCATTGAAAGATAAGAACTCTCTTTACAGCCAGGGGGCAGCAAATGATTGCGTTTGAATTATGTATCACATTAATGAAAACATGCAGAGATGCCTTTTTTAACTGTTTTAGTTAATAAACCCTAAAAATGAGAAATGTGAGTTCTCCTTAAGATTTTCTTTATTGTTTTAAAATGAAATGAGCTATTTTAATGCTAAAAGCGTCATTTAAAAAGACTATTATCTTAAAGTAATAAATTTACACATGGAATATGTGATATCTTCATCTCAATCTTGATCGCAATATCAGCCTCACTAATATTTTCCACTTCTATTTTAGGATGTCTAAAAAATTTTACTTATTTATTTTACTTACTTGGTTATTAATTTTACTTGTTTATTTGTGTGCGTGTCTGTGTGTATGTGTATTTGCCCTTTCGACATTTTTTTATGTACAATTCAGTGACATTAATGATTCTTTAAGATGCTAGAATATATATGTCCTTTAAAAATATTTTAATTACTGTTTTCATAAATAGAGAATGAAATAAAATGAGTATGTATTTGTGCTCATATAATCTTAATTAGAAATGGAATTTGAAATTCACTTATATAAATATATATTTTTTCAAAGATTAAAAAAGGAAGAAAATAGTGTGGAAAAATGACCACCAACTTAAATATCAATTTAGGTTTTCTGAGCTGTATAAAAGATACATTTTTTTTGCTATATACTATTAATGAAGATTTAGCGATATCTTTAGAAATTTTGAATAGCAGAATGGGGGGTCTGGTCTAAATGGCAATTCACTGATTCTTAGATAAACTAATGGGAAAACTGAGACTTGGGTTTAATTTTTCTTAAATCAACTGGAAAGAATTGGAATTGCGACACAGGGTCTCTGACATTCTGATGGACATGAGTTCCAAAGCTGAAGTAATTTCTAATCCTTTATTAGCCATCACGCAGACACCAATCCAAAGTGAGAGATGTTAGCACTACCCTTGGAAAAAAAAAAAAAAAATTTTTTTTGGAGAAGGGCTAAATCCTGTTCCCTATTCTGAAGAAGATTATTGTTGTTGTAGTTGTGTGCCTCTGGCTCATCACAGATCTGTAGTGGCCAGTGGTTAAGAGCTCAGCTGGTCTGCAGTTTGCAGTTAGAATCTATCAGCTGCTCCTTGGAAACCCTGTTGGGTAGTTGTACTCTGTTCTATAGGGTCACTATGAGTCCAACAGCAAAGGGTTTTTTTTTTTTTTTTTTTTGAAGATTAATCAAGCAAATAATTTTCCTAAAGTGTTAACAGTGACTGGTAGCATGTGTTTTTCTTCAAGCGCAGTTACTATTTTTAAATATGATGTTCTTTAAAAAAAAAAAAAAAAAAGAATCTCAGGTTGTGGCCTCTTCAGAGGAGTTGCTTTGGAGTACGATCTTTAGGACCAGCCAGGAGGCCTACTTCCTAGTGATAACACTGGCTTGTGTAGGCCTGCCCACTAGATAATCCAGCCCCAGGAAGAGGCTACAGGGAGCTGTTACCCCTACTCTCACTCACTAGTCTAGAGGGTAAAATTCACCTAAATGTCAGCCCGCACCCTTTCCTCTGCACGGGCTGTTCTGGACTAGCCTATCTTCCAATGCTTACCGTCCAGGTCTTATCTTATAAACCCCTTGTTCCTCTACAAGCCTTCCCCTACTCCCCAAGGCTGCTTGGTGCTTCTCTTGTCTGCTCCCACATCCCGTGGGTGCTATCGTTTACCCCTTGTTTCCCTGTTTGTAATTGTTTATTTGTCTACTCAGCCTTTGCCATTGAGGCCAAGGACTGTGTCTTGTTTATAATTAAACCTCTAGACCCTAGCACATGCCTGGCACAGACTGAGTGACTGAAAGGAAGGAAGAGCAATATTTGATGTCAGGGACCCTCTTGAGGGAGGCAAGGCATCCATTCTGGAAGTAAGAAAGAGTGACAGGTGAAGTCAGAGCCCTCCAGCAGGCAGGTAGGGAGCCCTGAAGAGAAGTACAAATTTCAAGATATTGCTCAACACTTCTCTTTTGTTCAGCTGAAAGAAAGTATTCATCTGGACCTTTTCTGAAGCTCTAAATTAACAGCTCGATGCCATTTCCTACTCCACCTTAATAGCGCTTTGTATTTTACAAATGAACTTTCCACTTCTTTTTCTCAATTAACAAACAAAATAAGAGGCCCTTTAAATATATATATTTGAGGTGCTGGGGAAAGTTTTACGCACAGGGGAATGTGTATTTAGTATATGTTCAAACATATTATTTATATATATGTTACGTATATTATTTATATGTTGAATATGCATTTTATTTTTATATTATATAATGTACATTATATGATAATATTACATTTAAAAAAACCCCTAAAAATCCACTGCCGTTGAGTCGGTTCCGACTCATGGCGACCCTATAGGACAGAGTAGAACTGCCCCCATGAAGTTTCCAAGGACAGCCTGGTGGATTTGAACTGCCAACCTCCTGGTTAGCAGCCGTAGCACTTAATCACTACACCACTAGAGTTTCCAGTATTACATACACAAATTTTTTTCCCTTTTTGGCTCCTGTGTGTGCTGCTTCATTGGCCCACATGCTTTGTACAACCGTCCTCCTGTTCTTTAGAGTCCTTTCAGATATAAGCTCCTTTACGGAGTGCTTTACAAGACCCCTGGGTGGTGCAAACAGTTTGTGCTCATCTACTAACCCAAAGGTTGGCAGTTCAAACTTACCTAGCAGTGCCACAGAAGAAAGTCCGGATAATCTGCTTCCGTCAAGATTCCCAGGCAGAGTCAATTCTCACTCATAGTGACCTTGTGGGGCAGTTTTACTCTGTCCTATAGAGTCGCTATGAGTTGGAATAGGCTTGACAGCAACTGGTTTGTTTTTTGTTTTTTTTTCTGCTTTAAGGAGCCCCCATGGCACAGTGGGTAAGCACTTGGCTGCTAACTGAAAGGTCAGAGGTTTGAGTCCACCAGCCGCTCCAGGGGAGAAAGATGTGGCAGTCTGCTTCTGTAAAGATTACAGCCTTGGAAACCCTATGGGGGCAGTTCTACTCTTCCTATAGGGTTGCTACGAGTAGAACTGACTCAACGGCAATGGGTTTTCTGCTTTATTTTGTTCTTCTTAGCACGTAATGCATCTAACATTCTGTATATTCTACTTATTTATCTTGTTATTTTCTGTCTGGATTATAAGGGCAGAGGCTTTTGTCTATTTCGTTCACTACCGTATCCCCAGTGCTTGGCACACAGTAGGTATCCAATGAATATTTAACAAATGTAGTAATAAATAGATAACGACATTGAATAAATACAGTAGAAAAGAATTGGAGCATATAAACGTTGGATCTGAGCCTAGAACTGATGTCCAGGGAAATGAGTGATTCTTTCCAAAATGTGTAAAAGGCCACTGGCTAAATTAATTTACATTTACCTGGATCTGGTCAATTTAGGAAGAGCCAACTAACTGGTTCATTGATGTTTACACTTAAAAAAAAGTAGGTAGGTAAAGATTTCCACCCTATTTCTACAGACCAAAGGGAAACATAAGTCTTTGTCTCCTAAACTGCCGGAAAAATGATTATGCTTCAAAGACATCTGTTGCTGTTATCATTTTTGTTTTCTCCTGTGGTTACACAATTGAGCCCTTTAGTACGTATTTGTTTACATGATGTGGCATATGGTATCGGTCAGTTCTGGCCATAGAAATGTCCTGAAGATTTGCAGTAGCACTGGGCCCCGCAATGTGGTTTCGGTGATTGAAAAATTAGATTTTTATTCTGGTAAACAATTGAATACTGAGCATGTTCACAGGAATTTTGAGCAAAGATATACCGGTTTCCCACTCCTCTGCAAAGTAGTGAATTGCAAGAAGACTTAATGAGCTAATACTAAGGAAGTAATTCTTTCACTCCTTGAAGGAGATCTGGAATCTGATTTGGGGAACTTGATCATCCAGGATGAAACTTGGAAAACACTGAAAAGTTTAGTAAAACTTGTAAAAACACCCAAACAAAATAATTTCATTTTTCATTCATTGAATACATCTATTTTCCAGAAAGCGTATTGCCCTTGTAAAGTCTTGTGATTTTATTTCGGAGTAAAGAAAAAAAAAATGTGTTAAGTGTGAATACCATACCCTATGGACATTATATAGTTTTGCTTCTAGAGCATGATGATTTTATCCTGTAATCATAATCTAGGTTTTATTTAGTCAGTTTACTTCAGCTTTAATTGAAGTTCTTAGTTTTTATAGCTAGAATGATTTTGGTAAATATTCTGGCTCTGTTCTCCATTATCTATAAAAGGATTAAAATGCAAAAGATCTGATGTTTGCTAATTTTGACATTTGAAATTTCCTTTACAGGTAGGTTCTGGAAAAAAAAAAGATGAATATATGGAAAATATCTAATTAAAGTAAAAAGTTGCATTTGGAGCTTTCTACCTGCAGAGAAAGTACATATTAGGGGATGAAATTAGCTGGTTTGTATGATGTCTGACTTGCAGAGACATTGCACATTTAATTGTAAATGAGAATTGTAGGAGAAAAGCTTTCTTTAGAACATTGCTGGAATGCTAAAAAGACATTCAAAATTAATATTTAGAAATTTTACCATAAAGTTAAGCATTCACTTTATCCCAAGCTATTTGTTTTAAAAGAACTTAAAGGCTCTCTCCTGGCCCTCTAGGATGTTTTATTCTATGATGAACAACATCGTTTGGCATGAAGTTGCATAAAGATACAAGGAATTAAAGATAAAAAGCTAGGTGTTTAAATTACAGGCAAATTCAGTTCTGCTGGATGGTGTTAAAAAGACCATAAACAGAACAATATTTAGTTTTAAATCAGTTTGTTCTCTTCAGGAACAGTTCACATATTGTATTGAATACATCGACTTTGAGATAACTGCTTATTTTATCTTTTAGCTATGTATTTATGTTACAATCTGATTTTCCTTAAAATAGCTAAAAGAAAATGATGTCAAAAAAGCTTTTACATGAGGAAAACGTGTAATTTTATCAAGCTTTTGTAATTCCAAGCATATATAAAACAAATAGAAACAGGCTGGGGGTGGGGAATGCTTCTAGGAGCCTTTTGTCAGTGCAGGAAAATTTATTCTTACTGAGCCCAATCTCTGAGGAAACTTGGTATCCAGTCTAGGCTTTATCACTCACCAGCTCTGTGACCACCCCTCGCCGCCCCCCCCACCAAGTTCACCCAAATTTTCCTAACTTCAGTCTCCTCATCTGTTAAGTGCAGACTAGATGGTCTGTGGAGTCCCTGGGAGGCGCACACAGTTAATGCCCTTGGCTGCTAACCAAAAGGTTGGGAGTTTGAGCCCACCCAGAGGCTCTTTGGAAGAGAGGCCTGGCAACCTCTACATCTGAAAAACCAGCCATTCAAATCCCTGTGGACCCCAGTTGTACTCTGACACACATGGTGTCGCCATGAGTCTGAGTTAACTCCACTGACAACTGGTAGATGGTCTCTAAAGTTCAGCCTAACTTTAAAAGTTTACTGTATTGTCTTAAAGCCAGAAATTCCTTGATCTCTGAAAGAATTTCAAAACCTTGGATCATCAACAGATTTCCAGCTCTAAAAGATTTGTAGGAGGTGAAATTGGGGAGGAGAGCAGGAAAGGAGAGAACAGAAAGATGTGTAAAGTAAATGTCACAGGAGAGAGTTTTCCTCTGAAAAGAGCTAAGCGCTCAGGGAAAAAATAATTCTTGCTGGTGACACTTTGCCTAGTATCCCGGGCCTTCCTCCTGCCTCGGTGCAGCTCATCTTTGTCTCAGATCTTTCCAGGTTTACTATTACACCAAAATATCCCCCCCTCCCCCCCGCCCCGAGAATGCTCATCCTCTCACCACCCAAGGCTCGTTTTCGTTTCTAGTAGAAGCTGCACCACTGACAGCGTCACGGAAGGTGTATGAAACGGCTTCTGCTGCTATTCCCATTTCCAGACAGTAGATGTCGCTGGTTTACTATTAAAAAACTTCGTGGCAGTCAAGTGGTCCCAGGTCTTAAAAGTTCTGTGTTGAACCACCTTCAAGTTAGAAATTTTGGATTTTTACTTGTTTGTAATCACATCTTCTAGGCAGTGATTTCACAAATTTATGTAAAATACTCAAACAGTGCTTCCCCATTTTAGATTATATCTGTAGAAGAGTTATTTTTTGATTCTGATGCTAGTGGGGAGGAAACGAGCTCCCTGCCTCAGAGATCTTCATTATATCATGCCGTCCTCTCAGAGGTATTGAGATGCTGCCTTTTGGAAAAGGGATTTTTTAAAAACCCTATATAATTTATAATACCTTCCAGCTAGCTTTAGACGTTTGCTGTTCTAACAATAATTTTTTAGAAAACTTTTCAAATTGTAGCACATATTTGTTAAGCCTTTGTATAGTTCCCTTTCTTCTTTAAGCCGTAAGACATCCTTTAGTTTTAAAGGACACAGCGAAGAATCAGTTTTCTGGAAACGGTGTGTGCCAATGAGCTAAAGAGAGCATTACAGAGCAGCTACACACACCTCCAGGCTAGACAAATGCGTTGTTCTGTCATCGGAGTTATCTGCCTACCTTTTGTAAAAGTGTCAAGGATACCTTCATGGCAAGTGTACTAAGAATTTTCACCGAAGACAATTTACCTTAGCAGTAATCAACGAATAATTTTTGCCATGCTACTGACTGATGTTCCTAAATATAAAATTCCATTTATTTTACTGAGTTTACATTAAAAAAAAAATCCTTTTTTTTTTTTTGGGAGGGGGAAGGATATTTGACTAAATTCAATTAACACAAAAAATCTAAATGCATAAATTGGAATAAAGGGATTTTTAACTTCCTTGAGCCATATTGGCCTTTCTGAAACATATCTATTCGATTTTAAACATTCAACAATTTCTTGAGTGGTGTTGTTTAAGACAGCAACTTAAGTATATTTTAGGAGATCAATTAAGGCATTTTTGATGAACTCAGTAATTAGCATGAAAAATCCCCATTCGCTCTCAAATTGGGTGGTTTTGAACAGGTTCTAATCTAAAAATGGTCCCTGACGTCTTTCCACTGCTCCTTTCTTATTCTCCAAATTCCTGAATAACGCCGACACACTGAACCCAGTGCCTCCTGAGCCCAGTGCCTCCTGGACTTGAGGATGGATTTGTGTGGCTGTCAATTCTAGATTTATTGCTTAGTTGGGGAATGAGCTGCTTCAATAGCACGTGCCCTACAGATCTCTCAGAGTGAGCAGAAATGGTTCACCTGAAGCAAAATATCAGTCTACACCTCACATGCCTGTAAATCTGAGATTATGCAAGGCTTTCTTTTTTTTTTCCTAAATAAAGTTAGAAATCAAAAATGATAACAATAATTTCTTAACTTCATTCTCATTCTGAGATATTGCTGTCTGACAGCAGCCACAGCCAAACCCACGATTTAGATTTCAAACTTAGTAAGTGAGAAATCATCTTTAAGAGCCAGAATACACAAAGCAGCAGTTGCAACAATATCCTTCCACAACACATGTTAGAAAGAACCTCACAAACACATTGCCAAAATTATTAATTTTCTAGAAGAAAAACACATGAGGCAAATGTTCTTGTGCAACTAATACAGTGGATGCCTTGAAAATTGCTTGAACTAGCAATAATATACAGTTGTGGAATTACGTTTTCAAGACATTGGAATTCTTGTTAATTCATACTTTAACTGTTTCATAACTAAAAGCACTGGAGGAAATCAAACACCTTTAAAAGCTAAAGTTCTGATGGCAGCTGGCTTAACCTCTCTGAGGCCCAGTTTTGTTGTGTGTAAGAAATCCACTTGCTGATAGGCTGCGTAAAGATAACGGTGAAGTGTCTCATATGGAGCCAGGAATATGATAAGCCCTCAATAATGAAGAAATGGTAGCTAATAACTGCTATTTGCAGTCTAACTTTCAAGTTGGAAAAAAACGTGTAATCAACAGATAAATGGTATAAACATATAAAGAGTTAATATCAGCTTGACACTAAAGCTGTCAGGGAGAGTTTTTGGCCCAGGGGCATTTGGTCCTTCTAAGAAATCCCACACAGACCTTCATCTATCATTTTTCATCCTGAGGTCAGACTTGGTCCACTCCCATAAATATCATGAAAAAGTGTTTTGTACTCATAAAATTCTTTAAAAAAAAAAAATCAGGCATTGTAAATTAGAGAGGCTACATTGAGATGAACAAACATTTAGAAAGGAGGCACAAAAAAGCAGAAGTGATCCATGAGCCGAGAAATTTAGTCATTTATTCAGCAAAATTCACTTCAGGCCAGCAAACCTTTACCGAGTGCCTACTGTCCCCCAGAGAGTGGGAATGAAGAGATGCCGTGGAGCATGCTGGGGAACACGCACCCAAACAGATTATTTCAAAACAATAAAATGAGTGGCTTGATGGAGGTAGGCAAGGGGTCCTGTGGGAACTTAGAAGAGGGACCTTTTGCCTCACCTGTGGTCAAGGAAAGGCTTTCTGAAAAAGACAACACCTGAACTGTCTTGAAAAAGGAATCAAAATTGTCTGCAAAGAAAGATGGGAAGGGCAATCACTGCAGGCAGAATGAACTGCTCAAAGAGAAGCATGAAACGTTAGTGGACAGCAGTGAAGTATTATTAGAACGTTAAATGTGCAGTGGAGGTTGGCAGGAAACGAGTCTGAGGTATAAACAAAGGACCGGGTGTGCAGGGCTTGTCTACTGCACTAAGAAGCTGAGTCTTTTCTTCTGGGAGGGGCATATCGAAGGAAACTGAGGTGGACGGATTTAGCTTTGAGAGATCATTCTGGTTGTAGTGTGAAGAAAGACTTGGGGTTTGAGGTGAGGAGAGGGCACAGAAGTGGAAGCAGGAAAACAAATTAAGACTCTGTTTCAAAAATCTGAGACAGACAATGAGGGCTTGAGCTGGGCAATGCTATCAGGAGGGCAGATTTAAGAAAAACATTGGAAGTAAATTTATCTTAGCTGCCATTTCTCCATTTATTGAGAGCTTATCATGTGCCAGGCTCTGTATGAGGCACTTTATATTTATTATCTTTAAGCATGCTGGCACAGTGGTTAAGCTCTCAGCTGTTAACTGAAAGGTTGGCGGTTTCAAATCACCCAGAGACTCCAAGAGAGAAAGACCTAGCAATCTGCTTCCATAGAGATTGTAGTCAAGAAAACCGTATGGGGCAGTTCTACTGTGTCACATGGGGTATCTATGAGTTGGAATCAAATCAAAGGCACCCAATGACAAGAAGCATCCTATCAACAAATGCTTTCCTTACATACATTAAAGCTGGGTCTCAGAGAAGTTGAGTCACCCAAAATCACGCAGTGATGGGTCGCACAGTTAGAATTCAAACTCACGTGTGTCTAGCTCCAAAGCCCATGTCCTTTCCACTTAGTCTAGATACCTCCAGAAAAAGTGATTTCTGGAAGAATGAGCCACAAAGTAGGTAGATTGTGATAACAAGGAGGTAGAGAACAAGTAAGGCACAGTTGGGTATGGGTTGGAGAGGGCAAGCCTTGAAATAATAGATCATGATTAGCATTAGGAATCTCTGAGTGATGCAAATGGTTAATGCAAGCAGCTGCTAATTGAAAGGTTGGAGGTTTGAGTCTTCCCAGAGGCACCTTGGAAGAAAGGCCTGGTGATTTACTTCCAAAAAACTCAACCATTAAAAACCCTATGGAGCACAGTTCTACTTTGACACACATGGGGTAATCATGAGTTGAAATTCACTTGACGGCAACTGGTAACCAAGATTGGAGTGACAAAGTGTGTGTCCCTGGGGAGAGAAAGGCAGGCCCCCTAGAGGTATGAGAAGGGCACTGGAAAGGGAAGTGAGGATCTACCAAAGACAAGGTGAGCCCAGGCCTTAATTTTGCAAGTGACTGGTTCTAATGGGGAATATTTTTGGTGCTTACTATTTATCACATGAACTGGGAAAAATTACACTTGAAGGAATCCTTCTCCTGCCCCTAAGTTTTTTTTTTTTTTCCAGAATGCAATGAAAAAGGGGAAAAAGAAATTAAGGTAAAAGGAAAAAAGTATACCTAGAGAGAGAAAGTAATAAAGAGAAAAGTTTAGAAAATAAGAGAGCTAGGATTGATCACCAAGTAGTGTTCTAGGTAAGCATCAGATCCTCTTGGAGAAATTATTCCTCTGCAAAATATTTTGCGGGCTGAAATTATATAGACCACAAACTATTTTTTCAAGAAAAGCCACTTGGCTTGATTTTAACTTCAATATTTAGAAGACTTGCAGTAATCATTCTTTTCAATACTTCATGATTTTTTGAGGTTCCATTTTTTCAACATTTCACCAAACTATTGAAACAGAAATGGAAAAACACAGATTTTCCCCAAATGGTATGACCACTTCTTTTTAATCTGGTTAGCATATAGATAGAGGTGACAGAATGCTCTATAACTTTGTAAACTCTGAGTGTGGAGTTCAGTTTTAAAATGAACATCATTTGTGAAAGTTATTACATCACTTGGAATTTCTACAATACATTTATTTCTTCTCTTTTGTTGACATCGAGTTAAAACTTTCTGGCAGGTGAGTTTCTCCCAGTACGAAGGCAGATTTGCATCAGCAATCTTTTTGAAATGGAAAAAAATGGTAAGTGATAAATTATGTGTAGCATTGCATGGCAGATTATAATTTAAAACAGGCTTAAGTTTCATTATGTATATCCTTGTAAATTAGACTCCAGTGGATGCCCTTGCCTATAGCTACCTATCTATGAAAAATGGCTCATTTTAAAATAGTTCACTTGAAAATGAGGCAAAGCTTGAAAATTCGACTCAGAGGTAAATTGAACAATGAGGCAATGACAGCACTAGGGTTGGTGTCACCCAGTGCGGTGACTCATGGTGCCATCCCCTATGCTAATTACCACAATATTGTAGCTAAACCACCAGAAAACCTGATAAACCAGAGACTATGAAAATACCGCAGCAACGAAAACAACAATGTACGCTTGTGAGCACATGCAGTCAAAAACGTGTGATTTGAAGCATCATCGTAATTGGGTAACAGTGACAGCTCTGACCAGAGAGCATTAGAAGGCTCAAAAAGTAAATTAGCATACAGTTTTAGCCTTGTAGGTATGTTGATACACGTAAGCTGGCCTTATGAAAAAAATTTTTTTGTTGGTATAATTAACTACAGGGAAACACTGCACAAAAATTTTATAGGCAGTCACTTTTGTGTCACCTCCTCTGAAAGAGTCACCTGATGCAGTCCACACACCCTGAACCCTCCTGGTGAAGCCACTGCAATAGGAAGAATGAACTACCTTTGACCTGGGATAAATGAAAAAGTGATTTCAATCAAAAATAACGTTTCTCCCTGCACAGCATGAAGGTAATATATGGAGATACCTTTGCAGCATCCAGACGTGTGATTGCAGGATGCTGCCAGATGTTATATGTGCTCCAGGAGACCTCACAGAATTGGGTGGGAGGATGTGGAATAAGCTGCCTGAGCCACACTCAAGGAGGGACCACGAGCCAATAAGGAAAGACTGCTGCATAAATCAAGCCCAGCGAAAGCCGCTGTAAGAGGCAGCCTGGAGCCCCAGATGCTTGTGTTAGTTTATCCCCATCAAACCAGAGGCAAGGCTAGTTGGGGTAGGGAGACCCAGACCCAAACCTTCTCTTAATTCATTTTCTGCCCTCTTCCTCTAGAATGTAGGAGGAAACGGTGTGCAAGGAGGCAGTGCAGGTTATGTAGAATTCAACATAATTTTCAGGCTGTAATGACATGACTGTAATTGTTAGGCGTACCTGTTATCTTTGTCTTCCTTTTTGGCACTTAATTACAAATGGGCTGGTTTGTGCTTTCATTTATTCATTCATTTAGCTATCATTTATTGCCTTATCGTTTTGCTAGAAGCTGATGAGGAGCTAGGGCAGAGTGCCAGCCCACAAGGTGCTTGTGAAAGGGTATTAATATCCCTGGCTGATGGAACTCACAGTCTAGTTGGGGATTGTTGTTGTGTCCATGGAGTTGATTCCAACTCATAGAGACCCCAAGTGACAGAAAAGGACTGGTGCATAGGGTCAGAAGCAGATAACGTGGTCTTTTTCTCCTGTGGGTGGCTGGCTGGATTTGAACTGCCAACCTTTCAGGTAGCAGCCAAGCACTTTACCATCGTGCCACTAGGGCTATTAGTTGGGGATATAGTCAGTAAATTAATAAAAAACAAAAACAAAGAAATAAAAAAACCTCGATAATTAAAAATTGTGATGACTGCCGTGAAGGAAATGAACAGGGTCTACCGAAAGAAAATGGTGGGGGAAGAAACTACTTAGATAAGGGTGGTCAGGGACAGCATTTTTGAGTGGTGGACATTGAGGCTCAAACTGATGAGGGGAAGCCAGCAATGCAAAAAAGAGGGGGAAGAACATTCTAAGCAGAGGGAACAGCATGTGCAAAGGCCTTGAGGGGGGAAGGAGCATGGTATCTCCAAGACATAGAAAGAAAATGATTACTGTTTTTACACAGCTGGGCCGGAGCTCTTGGAAGGGGAGAGTGACACAAACTGGAGGGACAGGTAGGCATGAACCAGATCAAAAAAAAAAAACCAAACCCATTGCCATCAAGTCAATTCCAACTCATGGCGACCCTATAAGATAGAGCAGAACTGCCCCATATAGTTTCCAAGTAGCACCTGGAGGATTTGAACTGCCGATCTTTAGATTAGCAGCCATAGCACTTAACCACAACACTACCAGGGTTTCCTGAACTAGATTACAAAGGGTCTTTTAAGGTGAGGTAAGGAGCTTGGAAGGAGCCCTGGTGGTACAACAGTTAATCGCTTGGCTGCTCACCGAAAGGCTGGCAGTTCAAATCCTCCCAGAGGCTCTGAGGGAGAAAGACCTGGCCATCTGCTTTCATGAAGATTACAGCCTAGAAAACCCTATAGAACAGTTCTACTCTGTCACATGGGGTCATGATGAGTCAGAATCAACTCGACGGCACCCATCAACAACAACAAGGAACTTGGATTTTCCTCGAAGTGAAATGGAAGCTGCTAAAGGGGCTTAGGCAGGGAAGAAATATGAGCTAACTTATGCTTTAAAAAGACTGCTGGGACTGCTGGGTGGAGAGCACAGGTGGGTGAGAGAGGAAGCTAGGAGGCTGTAAAGAGGCTCCTGGGGTGGTCTGCGTGATAAGATGGCAGTTTGCATTGGGTTCTGTCAGTGGGGAGGGTGGGATGTGAACAGGTGAGGATCGGGTAGACTGTGCAGGGAATCAGCAGGGCTGAGGGCAGGAGTTGCTCTCTGCTGGTCCTTACCATCCACCTCTGTGGAGCCCTGTGGTTCTGTGAACAGAGTCTGAAAATCACTAATGCGTGACTGAAATTTTCAAAGACTCAACAATTATTCGACGGAGCTGCCCAGATTTTCTAGTTGTTCAACCTGTAGTTCTTCCAAAGCTGAGATTCTAGTTTGTCAGTCAGAAGCGACAAGGTAGTCTTTGATGATGGGAGTATATTTATTGAGGTATCTAAAAAAGTGTTTTGCATACATGTTTTATCAATAATCTTCTGTGGAGGAAAGATTTCCTAAATCCTTGACTTTCAGTTTCATGGTGGAAAGTCAGGATGGAGGGAAGAGCATAAACAAGGGAAAAGGCCGCACATAGAAAAAAAGAACAAAGATGGATTCAGCCAATGATTTAAAGGCACAAAAAGAGATGAATCTAGACCACGTTGTTGTGCTTGATCACAATTTTTAAACTATCCTCCTTCCTTGGATGAATGGTGTTTGGAAGGTTAAGACAATGCTTTTGTGGTTGTCAGGACTTAGGCAGGGTGTCTTCTGTATTTAATTTTGCAGCAGTAACACGTGCCCTGATGGAGCACCAGGCTTGATTATTGTAATTCTCTTTTAGTAGGACTTCCAGCAGGGCTTTTCTGTCACTTGCTGCTCATGCAGAATTCAGCAGCACATCTGCCAGCTCAATTGCGAACGGGCAATCATATTACCCCATCCTGGATAATTTGATATGGGTGGGTCACTGAGGACCCCGGGAATGTTTCTTTGTTTCTCTCTCTCGCTCTCTTTAAAGGATGAAAATTACATTTCCCTCGTGTTCACACCTATCTTTTTTCACAATCATTTGTCTTTTCTTCGGGAGAATTGTGTGGCATTTTATCTGCCCTCCAGGTATATGGCATTTCAGGTTGAAGGTATCCATGCTGTTTGCAACAAGAATGATAAGGAAAGAAAAGAGAGTGTATGGAAAGAGTATGAGGCACTGTTTAATAAATTTTATTTCTACTCAATCAAAGAGGCTTATTTTTGTGTTGTAAAAATATGGATAATTTAACATTTGCCAATTTAACATTTTTCTTGTGTACAGTTCAGTGCCATCAATCATGTCGTGTAACCATCACCAGGATCCGTTGCCAAATTTTCCATCCCCATATACAGAAACTCAATGCTTCCTTATATCTCACGGAGGGATGAAGAGTTATTCCATCACAATGCATTGCATTTTTTTACTCACCGATTTCCAAGCCTGGTAGCAGCCTAGAAGAGAGAGACAGCTATTGCTGAGGTTGCAGCTTTGCCTGTGGTCAGTAATGTAGTTTTCGCCTATACGTGTGGTGAATTTGGAAAAGCCGGGGATACAGAGGCAGAGAAGTCAGGAATCATGACCCTGCAGGCTTCTCTGGATCTCCAAGTATCTCCATTTTCCCATGGGGCATTCTACTTTAAGGAGTGCCTGGGCGGTGCAAATGGTTAAGTGCTCCACTACTAATCAAAAAGGTTGGTGGTCTGAACCCACCCAGAGGTGCCTGGGAAGAAAGGACAGGTGATCTGCTTCTAAAAGATCACAGCCTTGAAAACCCTACAGAGTATAGTTCTACTCTGCACCCATGGGGTTGCCATGAGTCAGAATCGACTGGATGCCAATTGGTTTAAAGAATTTTTTTTTAAATCCTAGTGTAAGGTTGTTCAGAATGGTGGGAAATTGGATTGCAAGTAAGATCAGCATTTTGTGATCACAACTCTGGGCTCCTACTCAAAGAGGAAATGCAAGACATAAACCAGAGGTAGGGGACACACATCCTGTCCTCAAGGCCACATGTGCTTTGGGCCTCTGGTTTCCTTTACTGGTGAGTCTATTGATGTTAATTTGGAAGTGGAGAAGGGATGAGGAGGAGGTTGGAAAAGGTGGCAGGCAGCTCAAATGGAGGTGCTCCATCCACCAAGAAGGTAGAGGTGAGCTGACCCTAGGGAGAGCAACTGAGGATCACCAATACTATTTCCTAATGATTCTTAATGATTTTCTGGGTAAGGGAATACTATTTATTCCAGTTTTTGGATACTTTTATAGTAACTCTGGTCAATGCTAGTCTAACTTTTCAAAACACAAGAACAAATTTTAGGGTAAAAATAGAGCCTAAGTGGAAACTGTCGTTTTCCATTATTAGATACAGGGACTACTCAAGTATCTGAAGGAGTACCTAGGTGTAGGCTGGGGTAAAAACCCCAGCGTTGAGTCCCTAATCCCATCCGCATTAGTTGTGTCTCTCCAGGCAGGCTACTTTCCGTCTCTGCTCCTCAGTTTGTTCATGTATAAAATGTGGATAATCATACCTGCCTTGGAGTGCTGCTGTGAAGATTAAACCAGGTAATATTTGGGAAGATCCTGGAATGTAGCAATCTTCAACACATGCTAGCACCTTCTTTTTTTAATTTTATTCTGTTTTAGGTGAAAGTTTACAGCACAAATTAGTTTTTCATTCAAAAATTTTATACACTAATTGTTTTATGACATTAATTGCAATCCCTACAATATGTCAGCACTCTCCCCCTTTTCCTTTCCATCCCAGGCTTACCATGTCCATTTTTCCAGGTTTCCTGTCCCTTCTTGCCTTTGTTTTGGGCAGGTATTGTCCATTTGGTCTCATATACTTGATTGAACTAAGAAGCACGTTCTTCATGTGTGTTATTCTTTGTTTTTTTAAAAAAAATAGGCCTGTATAATCTTTGGCTGGAAGGTAGACTTTGGGAGTGGCTTCAGTCCTGAGTTACTGGGGTGTCCGGGGGCCATAGTCTTGGGGGTTCCTCCAGTCACCATCAGACCAGTAAGTCTGGTCTTTTTTTGTGTGAATTTGAATTTTGTTCTACATTTTTCTCCCTCTCTGTCTGGGACTGCCTATTGTGATCCCTGTCAGAGCAGCCGGTGGTGGTAGCTGGGCACCATCTAGTTCTTCTGGGCTCAGGCTGGTGGAGGCTGTGGTTCATGTGGTCCATTAGTCCTTTGGACTAATGTTTTCCTTGTATCTTTGTCTTCATTC
Organism: Loxodonta africana; assembly: GCF_030014295.1. Taxonomy (NCBI): domain Eukaryota; kingdom Metazoa; phylum Chordata; class Mammalia; order Proboscidea; family Elephantidae; genus Loxodonta; species Loxodonta africana. Next base: position 44,360,213 of record NC_087355.1, on the reverse strand, counting down.
TCCTTTGCCCTGAACGTGCTGGGATCAATAGATGTATCTCAGATAGCTGCTTGCAAGCTTTTAAGACCCCAGATGCTACTTACCAAAGAAGGATGTAGAACATTTTCATTATGAACTATGTTATGCCAATTGACCTAGATGTCCCTTGCGATTGTGGTCCCAAGCCCTCAGCCCCAGTAACTCAGTCTCTCAAGGTGTTTGGATGTGTCTAGAAAGTTTCTATGGTTTTGCCTTGGTCAAGTTGTCAGCACCTTTTTATGCCTCCTTTAAGGTTAACCTTGAGTTCCAAATTCTTTGGAAAGCCCTCCTTGACTAATTAATCCCACAATGTGGTATATATTTTTTGTATATTGCTATAAACTACTGTTAAATATGTAGCTTATATTTTTAACTTTGAGAGCATAGCATGTAACTTGTACTTTTGCGGTGTAGGCTATTGAATCCAGTATTGGGCATGTTGTACATAAGCCACACATAACAGAAATTTTTTTATTGATAATTGGAGTTATTTATTGACTTTCTAAAGTCAGTAACTTGATTAATGATGTTATTAAAAAACAAAACAAAACCCGTTGCCGTCAAATCGATTCCAGCCCATGGGGACCCTAGAGGACAGAGTAGAACTGCTCCACATGGTTTCCAAGGAGCAGCTGATGGATTCAAACTGCTGACTTTTTAGTTTTAGCCAGGCTCTTATCCACCGTGTGGGATAGTCTTAGGAAACCCCATATAAATTACTGTGCAATACCTATAGACGGTCTCTAAAGGGTTCATTAGTTCTCTAACGACTGAAAAGGAGCCATATACCCAGAGAATAGTTTCCCTGGAAGGTTTTCCTCAAACACTTCATTACCTTTAGCAGTCCGGGTTCCAGCTGTAGTCTGATGCTGATTATGACGATGACGATAATGACAGCTATAGTAATAATAAAGGTACTGTCATGGATTGAATTATGTCCCCCCCAAAATGTGTGTATCAACTTGGTTAGGCTGTGATTCCCAGTATTGTGCGATTGTCCTCCATTTTGTGACTGTAATTTTATGTTAAGAGAATCAGGGTGTGATTATTACACCACCCTTACTCAGGTCACCTCCCTGATCCAATGTAAAGGGAATTTCCCTGGGGCATGGCCCACACCACCTTTTATCTCTCAAGAGATAAAAAGGAAAGGGAAGCAAGCAGAGAGTTGGGGACTTCATACCACCAAGAAAGCAGCGCTGGGGTTCCTGCGCTGAGATGCTCCCAGACCAAGGGAAGACTGATGCATCACAAGGACCTTCCTCCAGAGCTGAGAAAGGTAAAGACTTCCCCTGGAGCTGACACTCTGAATTTGGACTTTTAGCCTACTTTACGATGAGGAAATAAATTCCTCTTTGTTCAAGCCATCCACTTGTGGTATTTCTGTTATAGCAGCACTAGATGACCGAGACAGTGGCTAAGATTAGTGTGACTTCTGGAATCAGATGGAAGAGAGTCAGTGTCCCAGCTCTGCCACTTACGCCTGTGTGACCTCAGGGAGGTCACTTAGCATAAGGTTCAGCTTCTTCATCTACAAGTGGGAATAATTTATTTAATGAAAACTTACATACAAATATTAAGTTGTTAAATTTATTTTTGAATAGTCTCAAAACTGTACATGGTACAAATTTCAAAAGGCATAAATGGGTTTTCATAAATCTAGTCTTTCTCCTGTAAGTGTTTCCCAATCTCTCAGTTTCTCTCTTCCCAAAGGCAACCATTTTTCTGCTTTTTCAGATATCCTTGCAAAGATACTATCTTCTTTAAAAAAAAAAAAAAAAAGTATTTTTCTACACCATGTTTTTGGTTAAAAAACAAAAAACAAACTTTATTATGAGAAATTTCAAACATTTACAGAAGTAGAAAGAACAGTATAATTGTGACAGATAGGAGGTGTGTCTCCCAGGTACCCCTTTTGAGAAAGGCCTTGCCACCCAGGTTCGAGGAACGTGGTTAGCTGATAGCCTCTGACTGTTAGGATCCACCTCAGTGTTTGAAAAGATGTCAAACTCTTCTTGAGTCCGTCTCCTGGCCAATGATTAATCAAGAAGATGGTACAAGGACCTAATCATTTCTGCCCAGTGTGGAATAACTCTCGTGTGAAACCTTCGCTCCACGGCTTCTGGTTGGTCTGGCAGAGACTTCGTTGGGTCTGCAGTGCAGGCAGACAGCTCTCCATGCCCAACCCTGCTTCTTTTGCCTTTGTCTTCATAGGTGGTGTTGTTAGTTGCCATTTAGTTGATTTGGACTCATGACAACCCCATATGTGCAGAATAGAACGGCTCCATAGGATTTTCAGGAAGCAGATCGCCAGGCCTGTCTTCCGAGGCACTTCTAGGTGGGTTCATACTGCAGATCTTTTGGCTAGTAATTGAGTGGTTAGCCGTTTGCACAACACAAGTGTTACTCCCTATAAGCCCTTTTCACTCCTAACTCCATCTCAGTGTTTACTTCCTGTACAACCGAACCAACACAACAACAAATCTCCAAGTATCCATCCCAAGATTTAACAATTCTCAACTCATGGACAATTTTGTTTTTTGTCTACTCCCACTCATTTCCCCCTTTCCTCTATTTTTTTTAAAGCAAATCTCATCCTTAATTCACCTTTAAATATTTCAATATATTGTCTTAAAACAATAAGGACTCTTAATATAATCACAATACTATTATCACACCTCGAAAATGTCAGCAACACTTCTTTAATATCATAAATACCCAGACAATGCTCACATTTCTAATTAACTCATGGATTAATTTTTTAAAAATAAATTGTTAGAATCAGGATCCAAATAATATGTAAACATCAAAATTGATTAATACCTTTTTGAAGTTTTTTTGACTTATAGACAGTCCCTCCATTTTTTTTCCCTTTGTGACTTATTGGTTGAAGAAACTGGGTTGTTTCTTTTTTTTTTTAATTAACTTTTATTGAGCTTCAAGTGAACGTTTACAAATCAAGTTAGACTGTCACATATAAGTTTATATACACCTTACTCCGTTCTCCCACTTGCTCTCCCCCTAATGAGTCAGCCTGTCCAGTCTCTCCTTTCGTGACAATTTTGCCAGCTTCCAACTCTCTCTACCCTCCCATCCCCTCTCCAGACAGGAGATGCCAACACAGTCTCAAGTGTCCACCTGATATCATTAGCTCATTCTTCATCAGCGTCTCTCTCCTACCCACTGTCCAGTCCCTTTCATGACTGCTGAGTTGTCTTCGGGAATGGTTCCTGTCCTGGGCCAACAGAAGTTTTGGGGACCATGACCGCCGGGATTCCTCTAGTCTCAGTCAGACCATTAAGTATGGTCTTTTTGTGAGAATTTGGGGTCTGCATCCCACTGATCTCCTGCTCCCTCAGGGGTTTTCTGATGTGCTCCCTGCCAGGGCAGTCATCGGTTGTAGCCGGGCACCATCTAGTGCTTCTGGTCTCAGGATGATGTAAGTCTCTAGTTCATGTGGCCCTTTCTGTCTCTTGGGCTCTTAGTTATCGTGTGACCTTGGTGTTCTTCATTCTCCTTTGATCCAGGTGGGTTGAGACCAACTGATGCATCTTAGATGGCCACTTGTTTTTTTTTTTTTTTTAGATGGCCACTTGTTAGCATTTAAGACCCCAGACGCCACATTTCAAAGTGGGATGCAGAATGTTTTCATAATAGAATTATTTTGCCAATTGACTTAGAAGTCCCCTTAAGCCATAGTCCCCAAACCCCCGCCCTTGCTCTGCTGACCTTTGAAGTATTCATTTTATCCCGGAAACTTCTTCGCTTTTGGTCCAGTCCAGTCCAGTTGAGCTGACCTTCCATGTATTGAGTGTTGTCCTTCCCTTCACCTAAAGCAGTTCTTATCTACTAATTCATCAGTAAAAAACCCTCTCCCACCCTCTCTCCCTCCCCCTCTCATAACCACAAAAGTATATGTTCTTCTCAGTTTATACTATTTCTCAAGATCTTATAATAGTGGTCTTATACAATATTTGTCCTTTTGCCTCTGACTAATTTCACGCTCAGCTTAATGCCTTCCAGGTTCCTCCATGTTATGAAATGTTTCAGAGATTCGTCCCTGTTCTTTATCGATGCGTAGTATTCCATTGTGTGAATATACCACAATTTATTTACCCATTCATCCGTTGATGGACACCTTGGTTGCTTCCAGCTTTTTGCTATTGTAAACAGAGCTGCAATGAACATGGGTGTGGATATACCTGTTTGTGTGAAGGCTCTTGTTTCTCTAGGGTATATTCCGAGGAGTGGGATTTCTGGGTTGTATGGTAGTTCTATTTCTAACTGTTTAAGATAACGCCAAGTAGATTTCCAAAGTGGTTGTACCATTTTACATTCCCACCAGCAGTGTATAAGAGTTCCAATCTCTCCACAGCCTCTCCAACATTTATTATTTTGTGTTTTTTGGATTAATGCCAGCCTTGCTGGAGTGAGATGGAATCTCATCGTAGTTTTAATTTGCATTTCTCTAATGGCTAATGATCGAGAGCATTTTCTCATGTATCTGTTAGCTGCCTGAATATCTTCTTTAGTGAAGTGTGTGTTCATATCCTTTGCCCACTTCTTGATTGGGTTGTTTGTCTTTTTGTGGTTGAGTTTTGACAGAATCATGTAGATTTTAGAGATCAGGGGCTGGTCAGAGATGTCATAGCTGAAAATTCTTTCCCAGTCTGTAGGTGGTCTTTTTACTCTTTTGGTGAAGTCTTTTTTTTTTTTTTTAGATGAGCATAGGTGTTTGATTTTTAGGAGCTCCCAGTTATCTGGTTTCTCTTTGTCATTTTTGGTAGTGTTTTGTATTCTGTTTATGCCTTGTATTAGGGCTCCTAGGGTTGTCCCTATTTTTTCTTCCATGATCTTTATCGTTTTAGTCTTTATGTTTAGGTCTTTGATCCACTTGGAGTTAGTTTTTGTGCATGGCGTGAGGTATGGGTCCTGTTTCATTTTTTTGCGAATGGATATCCAGTTAGGCCAGCACCATTTGTTAAAAAGACTATCTTTTCCCCAATTAACTGACACTGGGCCTTTGTCAAATATCAGCTATTCATATGTGGATGGATTTATATCTGGGTTCTCCATTCTGTTCCACTGGTCTATGTGTCTGTTCTTGTACCAGTACCAGGCTGTTCTGACTACTGTGGCTGTATAATAGGTTCTGAAATCAGGTAGAGTGAGACCTCCCACTTCTTCTTTTTCAGTAATGCTTTTTTTTTTTTTTTGCTTATCCGAGGCTTCTTTCCCTTCCATATGCAGTTGGTGATTTGTTTCTCTATCACATTAAAAAATGACATTGGAATTTGGATCGGAAGTGCATTGTATGTATAGATGGCTTTTGGTAGAATAGACATTTTTACTATGTTAAGTCTTCCTATCCATGAGCAAGGTATGTTCTTCCACTTAAGTAGGTCCTTTTTAATTTGTTGTAGTAGTGCTTTGTAGTTTTCTTTGTATAGGTCTTTGGTAAGATTTATTCCTAAGTATTTTATCTTCTTGGGGGCTACTGTGAATGGTATTGATTTGGTTACTTCCTCTTCGATGTTCTTTTTGCTGACGTAGACGAGTCCAAGTGATTTTTGTATGTTTATCTTATAACCTGAGACTCTGCCAAACTCTTCTATTAGTTTCAGTAGTTTTCTGGAGGATTCCTTAGGGTTTTCTGTGTATAAGATCATGTCATCTGCAAATAGAGATAATTTTACTTTCTCCTTGCCAATCCAGATGCCCTTTATTTATTTGTCTAGCCTAATTGCTCTGGCTAGGACTTCTAGCACAATGTTGAATAATAATAAAAAAAAAAGAGCGGTGATAAAGGGCATCCTTGTCTGGTTCCCGTTCTCAGGGGAAATGCTTTCAGGCTCTCTCCATTTAGAGTGATGTTGGCTGTTGGCTTTGTATAGATGCCCTTTATTATGTTGAGGAATTTTCCTTCAATTCCTATTTTGGTGAGAGTTTTTATCATAAATGGGTGTTGGACTTTGTCAAATGCCTTTTCTGCATCAATTGATAAGATCATGTGGTTTTTGTCTTTCGTTTTATTTATATGGTGGATTACATTCATGGTTTTTCTAATATTAAACCAGAATTGCATACCTGGTATAAATCCCACTTGGTCGTGGTGAATTATTTTTTTGATATGTTGTTGAATTCTATTGGTTAGAATTTTGTTGAGGATTTTTGCATCTATGTTCATGAGGAATATAGGTCTGTAATTTTCTTTTTTTGTGATGTCTTTACCTGGTTTTGGTATCAGGGAGATGGTGGCTTCATAGAATGAGTTAGGTAGTATTCCGTCATTTTCTATGCTTTGAAATACCTTTAGTAGTAGTGGTGTTAACTGTTCTCTGAAAGTTTGGTAGAACTCTGCAGTGTAGCCATCCGGGCCAGGGCATTTTTTTGTTGGGAGTTTTTTGATTACCGTTTCAATCTCTTTTTTTGTTATGGGTCTATTTAGTTGTTCTACTTCTGATAGTGTTAGTTTAGGTAGGTAGTGTTTTTCCAGGAATTCATCGATTTCTTCTAGGTTTGCAAATTTGTTAGAATACAATTTTTCGTAATAATCTGTTATGATTCTTTTAATTTCTGTTGGGTCTGTTGTGATGTGGCCCTTCTCATTTCTTATTCGGGTTATTTGTTTATTTTCCTGTATTTCTTTAGTCAGTCTAGCCAATGGTTTATCAATTTTGTTAATTTTTTCGAAGAACCAGCTTTGGCTTTGTTAATTCTTTCAATTGTTTTTCTGTTCTCTAATTCATTTAGTTCAGCTCTAATTTTTATTATTTGTTTTCTTCTGGTGCCTGATGGATTCTTTTGTTGCTCACTTTCTATTTGTTCAAGTTGTGGGGACAGTTCTCTGATTTTGGCTCTTTCTTCTTTTTGTATGTGTGCATTTATTGATATAAATTGGCCTCTGAGCACTGCTTTTGCTGTGTCCCAGAGGTTTTGATAGGAAGTATTTTCATTCTTGGTGCGTTCTATGAATTTCCTTATTCCCTCCTTAATGTCTTCTATAACCCAGTCTTTTTTCAGGAGGGTATTGTTCAGTTTCCAAGTATTTGATTTCTTTTCCCTAATTTTTCTGTTATTGATTTCCACTTTTATTGCCTTGTGGTCTGAGAAGATGCTTTGTAATATTTCGATGTTTTTGATTCTGTAAAGGTTTGTTTTATGACCTAATACGTGGTCTATTCTAGAGAATGTTCCACGTGCGCTAGAAAAAAAAGTATACTTTGGAGCAGTTGGGTGGAGAGTTCTGTAGAAGTCAATGAGGTCAAGTTGGTTGATTGTTTTAATTAGGTCTTCCGTGTCTCTATTGAGCTTCTTACTGGATGTCCTGTCCTTCTCCGAAAGTGGTGTGTTGAAGTCTCCTACTATAATTGTGGAGGTGTCTATCTCACTTTTCAGTTCTGTTAAAATTTGATTTATGTATCTTGCAGCCCTGTCATTGGGTGCATAAATATTTAATATGGTTATATCTTCCTGGTCAATTGTCCCTTTTATCATCATGAAGTGTCCTTCTTTATCCTTTGTGGTGGATTTAAGTTTAAAGTCTATTTTGTCAGAAATTAATATTGCTACTCCTCTTCTTTTTTGCTTATTGTTTGCTTGATATATTTTTTCCATCCTTTGAGTTTTAGTTTGTTTGTGTCTCTAAGTCTAAGGTGTGTCTCTTGTAGGCAGCATGTAGACCGATCGTGTTTCTTTATCCAGTCTGAGACTCTCTGTCTCTTTATTGGTGCATTTAGTCCATTTACATTCAGCGTAATTATAGATAAGTAAGTGTTTAGTGTTGTCTTTTGGATGCCTTTTTATGTGTGTTGTTGACAATTTCATTTTTCCACTTACTGTTTTGTGCTGAGACGTTCTTCTTTGTAAATTGTGAGATCCTCATTTTCATAGTATTTGACTTTATGTTTGCTAAGTCATTACGTTTTTTTTGGTTTTTATTTTGAGTTATGGGGTTTTTATACCTCTTTGTGGTTACCTTAATATTTACCCCTATTTTTCTAAGTAAAAACCTAACTTTTGTTGTCCTATATTGCCTTGCATCCCTCTCCATATGGCAGTTCTATGCCACCTGTATTTAGTCCCTCTTTTTGATTATTGTGATCTTTTGTATATTGACTTCAATTATTCCCTGTTTTGAGCATTTTTTTTTAATTAATCTTAATTTGTTTTTGCGATTTCCCTATTTGAGTTGATATCAGGATGTTCTGTTTTGTGACCTTGTGTTGTGCTGGTATCTGATATTATTGGTTTTCTGAGCAACCAATTTCCTTTAGTATTTCTTGGAGCTTTGGGATTGGGTTTTGCAAATTCTCTAAGCTTGTGTTTATCTGTAAATATCTTAATTTCGCCTTCATATTTCAGAGAGAGTTTCGCTGGATATATGATCCTTGGCTGGCAGTTTTTCTCCTTCAGTGCTCTGTATATGTCATCCCATTGCCTTCTTGCCTGCATGGTTTCTGCTGAGTAGTCTGAACTTATTCTTATTGATTCTCCCTTGAAGGAAACCTTTCTTTTCTCCCTGGCTGCTTTTAAAATTTTCTCTTTATCTTTGGTTTTGGCAAGTTTGATGATAATATGTCTTGGTGTTTTTCTTTTTGGATCAATCTTAAATGGGGTTCGATGAGCATCTAGGGTAGATATCCTTTCGTCTTTCATGATGTCAGGGAAGTTTTCTGTCAGGAGTTCTTCAACTATTCTCTCTGTGTTTTCTGTCCCCCCTCCCTGTTCTGGGACTCCAATCACAAGCAAATTATCCTTCTTGATAGAGTCCCACATGATTCTTAGGGTTTCTTCATTTTTTTTAATTCTTTTATCTGATTTTTTTTCAGCTATGTTGGTGTTAATTCCCTGTTCCTCCAGATTTCCCAGTCTGCATTCTAATTGCTTGAGTCTGCTCCTCTGACTTCCTATTGCGTTGTCTAATTCTGTAATTTTATTGTTAATCTTTTGGATTTCTGCATGCTATCTCTCTATGGATTCTTGCAACTTATTAATCTTTCCACTGTGTTCTTGAATAATCTTTTTTGAGTTCTTCAACTGTTTTATCAGTGTGTTCCTTGGCTTTTTCTGCAGCTTGCCTTATTTCATTTCTGACGTCATCCCTGATGTCTTGAAACATTCTGTAAATTAGTTTTTTATATTCTGTATCTGATAATTCCAGGATTGTATCTTCATTTGGGAAAGATTTTGATTCCTTTGTTTAGGGGGTTGTAGAAGCTGTCATGGTCTGCTTCTTTATGTGGTTTGATATCAACTGCTGTCTGCAAGCCATCACTAAGATATTGTAGTGATTTATTCTATATTTGCTCACTGAGTCTTATCTTGTTTTGTTTTCTTTCAATATACGTGGATGGGCTACTAGATTGTGCTGTCTTGATTGTTGTAGCCCTTGACTTACTTATGACTTATTACTGGCTGGTTTGGGCTGTTGCCAGATATATATGCCTGAGTCTATTCACTATTCTTGTGTAGAATCTGATTTTGGGTCATCAAGTGTGTGCTGCACTCTAACACCTATCCACCTTGAGAAGTAGTGGTGATAGTTGTGTTCACCAGATTCTATTAGCAGCTAGGGTTCACACTCCAGGGGGGGCAGGATGCTGACAGGCTTCCCCCAAGTGTCAGTGAGGTAGGTGTGTCTCTATTCCTAAAGCACCTTGGTGGGAGGGCTCTGCAGCTGTACCTTAGGCCCCCAATGCAAGTACCTCTACAGATTGGTAGATGTCACTCTCCTTAGACCCCTAAGGCAAGAGGCTAGGTGGTCTGGGGGGAGCTTCAGCCCTCAGTTCCCTGTTGTGGGTCAGTTAGGGCTCTGTTGAATACGCAGAGATATCAGACCTGGGAAACTTGTTTTTCCAGTAAATCCACTAAAAAAATGCAGTCAGATCCGTATCAGAAATGCCTTTGCATTGTAATAGCCACCTTGTTCCCTGTAGGGATGAAAGCCCGAGATATGGAACATATATGCTTGGCTGGAGCTGGTTCTGTTTTTAGTCCAATCAGGGAAGGATTTTTGGTCCCTGGGTTTTTTGTGGTTGCTTCTCTCAGGCCGGAAGAATGGGTTAGGAAAAGACCAAAAAAAAAAAAAAGGGAAAAGAAAAGCCACGGAGCTGGAGCCGTTCTCCCTCTGGCTCAGGAAATTCCAATGTTAATGAAGCTGCCTGGGAAGGGGAGGGGAGGGTTCAGAAAAACAGGAGAGAGTAACACCCCGGGATATAGACAAAGTTGCTTATCTTGCTTGGGATGAGTATTTTATCTGAGATTCCCAAGGGGCCTGTCGCCTATGTGTGCTGGCTGGGTAGAGATTGCCCCGGAGGGTCTGGCCTGCAGAAGCCACGGTCAGTTCCTCCGCTGCCAGTCCATAGCCCAGCGTCAAGGTTCCCCGGCTGGGACGTTGCACTCCCGGCTCCAAAATCAGTCGCTGCCTCCCAGGGACTTCTCGTCCTGCCAGCCACGTCGCCGCGCCGCCCCCGCGGACCGGCTGGGCCCCCTCCCGGTGTTAGTTCAGGGGAGTAGGGCTGTGCCCCATGTTTGCGCCATGAGAGGATGCCGTGCTCAGCTCTCCCCTGTGCCCAGTCCTAAGCCCGGCACCAAGGTTACCTGACTGGGACGCTGGCTCCAGGCTCCGAAAACAGTCGCTGCTTCCCCGTAGTTGTTTGTTCTCCATCTCTGTCACTCAGGTCAACTCTTTAAATCTGTATTTGTTGCTCAGGGTTCGTAGATTGTAGTGTATGTGATCGATTCACTTGTTTTTCTGAGTCTTTGTTGCAAGAGGGATCCGAGGTAGCGTCTACCTAGTCAGCCATCTTGGCCCCCCACTGGGTTGTTTCTTTATAAAGATTTTGCTGACTAAATCCCTGTGGTGAAGTTTAACATGCTCTCCTGTCCTCTGGCAGTTAAATCTAGAGGTTGTCTCAGATTTGGTTTCTATATTTTTACAACACAGCTTCTTGGGAGATGGTGTGTTCTTCCATCAGTAGGCACATAATGCCCTGTTGTCTCTCTTTTTTTGATGTTAGAAGGTGCTGATGTTCATTAAATACCAGTTGCTGTCGAGCTGGCTCTGACTTATGGCGACCCCTTGTGTGTCAGAGTAGAACTGTGCTCCATAGGGTTTCCAATGGCTGATTTTTTCAGAAGTAGATCACCAGGCCTTTCTTCTGAGGCATCTCTTGGTGGTTTCCAACCTCAATCTGATGCCCATTACCTCATTAAAAATTGCAAAATAGTGGTATTCTAATTTGCACCAGGCTTTTAAAAATAAAAGGATATCTTGAAGATCTTCCTAAATATTTGGAGGTGCCTTCTTTTTAACGGCTATAAAGCAGCATGTATTATAGATGCTCCATAATTTATTTAACTCGCTCCCTCTTAATGGATATTTAGATTATTTCCAGTCCTTTGCTATTCAGACAATGCTCGTGTACACATGTGTAAGTATACCTTTAGGATAAATTCTTAGAAGGGCAATTGCTATTTCAAAAGATATGTTTAAAAAATTTTTTTTGTAAGGTGGACCAAATTGCATTCAGTAGAAGTTTTTACCAGTTTATACTTGTATCAACAGTATATGAGTGCCTCTTGTCTACTCCTCAACAGTGTGATTAAATTTTTCCATCTTAGATAAACTGACTGGTGAAAATGATATCTTTTTTTTTTGAACATTTTATTGTGCTTTAAAACCCATTGCTGTTGAGTCAATTCTAACTGAAAGTGACCCTATTGTGCTTTAGGTGGAAGTTTACATGGTAAATTTGTTTCCCATTCAAGAGTTCTTACACGAACTGTCCCATGACATTGGTTGCAATCCCCATAATGTGTCAGCACTCTTCCCATTTCCACCCTAGGTTCCTTGTTTCCATTCTGTGGGTTTTTCTGCCCCTTCCTGCCTTCTCACCTTTGCTTCTGGGCAAATGTTACCCTTTTGGTCTCGTATAGTTGATTGTTTTAAGGAGCACATTCCTCTTGGGTATTATTTTATTTTACAGGCCAATCTATTATTTGACTGAAAAGCGATCTATGGTAGTGGTTTTAGTTCCAACTTAGAAGGGCATCTTAGAGGTATAGTCTTGGTGGTTCCTCTGGTTTCTATCAGACCAGTAAGTCTGGTCTTTTTTATGAATTTGAATTTTGTTCTACTTTTTTCTCCCACTCTAACTGGGAACTTCTACGGCGTTTCTGGTTGGAGGGGTTGGTGGTGGTAGCTGGGCACCATCTAGTTCTTCTGGTCTCAGGCTAGTGGAGGCTGTGTTTCCTGTGATCCATTAGAACTTTGGACTAATTACTTCCTTGAGTTTTTGGCTTTCTTCACTTTCCTTTGCTCCAGATGTGAAGATACAAGCAGTTGTATCTTAGGTTGTCACTCAAAAACTTTTAAGACCCCAGGTGCTGTTTACCATAGTAGGATGTAGAACATTATCTTTATGAACTTTATTATGCCAGCTGATCTAGATGTCCCCTCAGACCAAGGTCCTTAGCCCTCAATCCCAGTATCTCAGTCCCACAAGGTGTTTGGTTATGTCTAAGAAGTTTCCATAAATGTGCCCCATATGAGCTCTATTACATATATGAATATACCCCCCAAACAAACAAACAAACAAACAAACAAACAAACAAACAAACAAACCCATTGCCATTGAGTCGATTCTGACTCGTAGAGACCCTATAGGACGGAGTAGAACTACCCAATAGAGCTTCCAAGGAGTGCCTGGTGGATTTGAACTGCTGACCTTTTGGTTGGCAACGATAGCACTTAACCACACCACCAGGGTACAGCACATATAAATATATATGTAGAAATATTCATAACCATACCTATGTATGCACATGGGTGTGCTCTTGTATGACTTCCCACACCTATTTAGCCTACATATCTACCAGCGTGTCTTACTCATAAATTATCATTTGTCATTACTGTTGTTGCAGGATTGTGTATGCTATAGTATTTACTGTTGTTGCCCCTTATTCTTGCATATCTCTCAGTGTCTTCCTTTGCCTTGGTCATGTCATGCTGACTTCTCCCATATTGTGTATTGCCTTTCCCTTAAGTAAAATTAATGTGTGTACTATCTAGTTGGAAACCCTGACGGTGTAATGGTTAAGTGCTACGGCTGCTAACCTAAAGGTCGGCAGTTCAAATCCGCCAGGCGCTCCTTGGAAACTCTATGAGGCAGTTCTACCCTGTCCTATAGGGTCACTATGAGTTGGAATCGACTTGACTACAACGGGTTTGGTTACTGTCTAGTTAATGTGTCCTCATCCCTCTTAACTACCAAAGAGTTTCAATCTCCCCACAACCTCATCAGCATTTGTTGTTTTCTGTTTTTTTGATTGGTGCCATTATTACTGGGGTGAGATGGTATCTCATTGTAGTTTTGATTTGCATCTCTCTAATGGCTAATGATGGCGAGCATCTCTTCATGTGTCTGTTAGGCACCTGTCTTAGTTATCTAGTACTAAAATATTATAGAAATGCCAGAAGTGGATGGCTTTAACAAAGAGAAAATTATTCTCTCACAGTTTAAGAGGCTGTAAGTCTGAATTCAGGGCATCAGCTCTAGGAGAAGACCTTCTCTGTCTGTTGGCTCTGAGGGAAGGTCCTTGTCATCAATCTTCCCCTGGTCTAGGAGCTTCTCAGTACACGACCCTGGGCCAAAGGACACGCTGCACTCCTGACTCTTCTTTCTTGGTGGTATGAGGTCCCGCTCCCCTCTGCTTGCTTCTTTTTTGTATTTCAAAAGAGGTTGACTCAAGGTACAACCTAATCCTTTGGATTGAGTCCTGTCTCATTAACATAACTGCCTCTGATTCTGCCTCATTAACATCACAGAGGTTAAGATTTACAACACATAGGATAAATACATCAGATGACAAAACGGAGAACAATCATACAACCATATGGCCTTGACAAAGTTGACACACAGTTTTGGGGAACACAATTCAATTCACAATACCACCTGAATGTCTTCTTTGGTGAAATGTCTGTTCACATCCTTTGCCCATTTTTTTATTTGGATTGTTTGTCTTTTTATTATTGAGGTATTGAAATTGTCTATAAATTTTAGAGATTAGACCCTTATCAGATATGTTATTGCCAATTTTTTTTCCCCATTCTATAGATTCTCTTTTTACTCTTTTAGAGAAGACTTATGATGAGCGTAAGTATTTTATTTTTAGGAGGGCCTGGTTATCTAGTTTATCCTCTGTTGCGCATTTTTAGTTATGTTTGATAGTCTATTTATGCCATAAATTAGGACTTCTGGCTACCTTTGTCCCCCACGTGTCTGTCAGTTTGTTGTACTGTGGGAGCTTGCGTGTTTCTGTGATGCTGGAAGCTATGCCACGGGTATTCAGATACCAGCAGGGTCACCCATGGAGGACAGATTTCAGCTGAGCTTCCGGACTAAGACAGGATCTGGCAATCTACTTCTGAAAAACATTAGTGAGTGAAAACCTTATGAATAGCAGTGGAACATTGTCTGATATAGTGCTGGAAGATGAGCCTCCCAGTTTGGAAGACACTCGAAAAATGACTGGGGAAGAGCTGCCTCCTCAAAGTAGAGTCGGCCTTAATGATGTGGATGGAGTAAGGCTTTCGGGACCTTCATTTGCTGATGTGGCATGAATCAAAATGAGAAGAAACAGCTGCAAATATCCATTAATAATCGGAACCTGGGATGTATGAAGTATGAATCTAGGAAAATTGGAAATCATCAAGAATGAAATGGAATGCATAAACATCAATATCCTAGGCATTAGTGAGCTGAAATGGACTGTTATCGGCCATTTTGAATTGGACAATCATATAGTCTACTAGGCTGGGAATGGCAACTTGAAGAGGAATGGTGTTGCATTCATCGTCGAAAAGAACATTTCAAGATCTATTCTGAAGTACAATGCTGTCAGTGATAGGATAATATCCACACGCCTACAAGGAAGACCAGGTAAAACAACTGTTATTCAAATTTATGCACCAACCACTAGGGCCAAAGATGAAGAAACAGAAGATTTTTATCAGCTGCTGCAGTCTGAAATTGATCAAACATGCAATCAAGGTGTATTGATAATTACTGGTGATTGGAATGCAAAAGTTGGAAACAAAGAAGAAGGATCAGTAATTGGAAAATATGGCCTTGGTGATAAAAACAATGCTGGAGATCGAATGATAGAATTTTACAAGACCAACAACTTCTGCGTTGCAAATACCTTTTTTCACCAACATAAATAGTGACTATACACATGGACCTCACCAGATGGAACGCACAGAAATCAAATTGACTACATCTGTGGAAAGAGATGATGCAAAAGCTCAATATCATCTGTCAGAACAAGGCCAGGGGCTGACTGTGGAACAGACCGTCGATAGCTCATATGCCAGTTCAAGCTGAAACTGAAGAAAATCAGAGCAAGTCCACGAGAGCCAAAATATGACCTTGAGTATGTCCCACCTGAATTTAGAGACCATGTGAAGAATAGATTTGATGCATTGAACACTAGTGACCGAAGACCAGATGAGTTGTGAAATGACATCAAGGACATCATACATGAAGAAAGAAAGAGGTCATTGAAAACATAGCAAAGAAAGAAAAGACCAAGATGGATGTCAGAAGAGACTCTGAAATGTACTCTCGATCATCGAGCAGCTAAAGCAAAAGGAAGAATTGATGAAGTAAAATAACTGAACAGAAGATTTCAAAGGGTGTCTTGAGAAGATAAAGTATTATAATGACATGTGCAAAGAGCTGGAAATGGAAAACCAAAAAGGAAGAACACGCTCGGCGTTTCTCAAACTGAAAGAACTGAAGAAGAAATTCAAGCCTCGAGTTGCAATGGTGAAGGATTCTACGGGGAAAATATTAAGTGATGCAGGAAGCATCAAAAGAAGATGGAAGAAATACACGAAGTCATTATACCAAAAAGAATTAGTTGGTGTTCAACCATTTCAAGAGGTGGCATATGATCAGGAACCTATGGTACTGAAGGAAGAAGTCCAAGCTGCTCTGAAGGCATTGGCAAAAAACAAGGCTCCCAGACTTAATGGACTATCAATTGAGATGTTTCAACAAACAGATGCAGCACTGGAGGTGCTCACTCGTCTATGCCAAGAAATATGGAAGACAGCTTCCTGGCCAGCTGAGCAGAAGAGATCCATATTTATGCCTATTCCCAAGAAAGGTAATCCAACTGAATGTGGAAATTATAGAACAATATCATTAATATCACACCCAAGCAAAATTTTGCTATGCCTATTCCCAAGAAAGGTAATCCAACTGAATGTGGAAATTATAGAACAATATCATTAATATCACACCCAAGCAAAATTTTGCTGAAGATCATTCAAAAATGGCTGGAGCAGGATATCAACAGGGAACTGCCAGAAATTCAGGCTGGCTTCAGAAGAGGACGTGGAAACAGGGATATCATTCCTGATGTCAGATGGATCCTGGCTGAAAGCAGAGAATACCAGAAGGATGTTTACCTGTGTTTTATTGACTATGCAAAGACATTCGACTGTGTGGATCATAACAAATTATGGATAACATTGCAATGAGTGGGAATTCCAGAACACTTAATTGTGCTCATGAGGAACCTTTACATAGATCAAGAGGCAGTTGTTTGGACAGAACAAGGGGATACTGATTGGTTTAAAGTCTGGAAAGGTGTGCATCAGGGTCGTATTCTTTCGCCATACCTGTTTAATCTGTATGCTGAGCAAATAATACACGAAGCTGGACTATATGAAGAAGAACGGGGCATCAGGATTGGAGAAAGACTCGGTAACAACCTGTGTTATGCAGATGACTCAACCTTGCTTGCTGAAAGTGAAGGGGACTTGAAGCACTTACTGATGAAGATCAAAGACCACAGCCTTCAGTATGGATTGAACCTCAACATAAAAAAAAAAACCAAAAATCCTCACAACTGGACCAATGAGCAACATCATGATAAATGGAAAAAAGATCGAAGTTGTCAACGATTTCATTTTACTTGGATCCACAATCAACAGCCATGGAAGCAGCAGTCAAGAAATCAAAAGACACATTGCATTGGGCAAATGTGCCGCAAAGGACCTCTTTAAAGTGTTGAAGAGCAAAGATGTCACCCTGAAGACTAAGGTGCACCTGACCCAAGCCATGGTATTTTCAATCACATCATATGCATGTGAAAGCTGGACAATGATGAAGGAAGATCGAAGAAGAGTTGATGCCTTTGAATTGTGGTGTTGGCGAAGAATATTGAATATACCATGGACTGCCAAAAGAATGAACGAATCTGTCTTGGAAGAAGTGCAGCCAGAATGCTCCTTAGAGGCAAGGATGGCGAGACTACATCTTACATACTTTGGACATGTTGTCAGGAGGGATCAGTCCCTGGAGAAGGACATCCTTCTTGGCAGAGTACAGGGTCAGCGGAAAAGAGGAAGACCCTCAACGAGGTGTATTGACACAGTGGCCGCAACAATGAGCTCAAGGATAACAACGATTGTGAGGATGGCACAGGACCCGGCAGTGTTTCGTTCTTTTGTGCATAGGGTCACTAAGTCGGAACGGACTCAATGGCATCTGACAACAACAACAACAACAACAAAAATAGAGTTTGATAGAAAGATTTGTGCAATATCCCAGCCTGTGGCTCATGCAGAACACGGTCGTGGGTGTAGTCTGGATAGACTCTGACAGCCACTGATATATATATATATATATATATATATATATATATATATATATATATATATACACACAAAGGAAGCATTTTCTAAAGCCAACCTTGACGGCAAAAAGTCATAAATGGTGATGGGACCTGAGGAAATTGCTTTTTCTTTGTGATCTGGAAAGGAGATGCCAGACAAGATAGGACAAGAGACTTGGAAGGGATGGGTGAACTCAGAGGCATCCTAGTTTCTAGATTGTTGTGATTGATATGCTCACCAGTCTTTACAAAAATACCTATAAAGATCTCTAAAAGAATTTATGCAGATCACATGGGGGTTTCTTTTAAATATACTTAACTCATGATAACCTAGATTGATCAGATCCATAAGACCTCTCAAATTATCAGTATAACCTTTTAGAAATAGCTGGACTCACAGAGGTTGTTTTTTGGTTTCGAGATTTTATGAGTGTTTTTATGAATATATGTGATTAATTTCATTTATTTTAGAAGATTTTGTTTTTGTGTGTGTTTGTGTGAGTTTTCCTTTAGGAAATTAGTCTAAGACATTATTGAAAAAAGAGAGTACAAGATGGCTTGACCCCAACCTACTAGTGGCCATGGGCAAGTCATTTCACTTCTCTGGCCCTCAATTGCTTCAATAATGCAATGACAGAACTGATGTATGTCCTTGGACTTGTATCTATAAAATGCATTATGCTGCTTTGTCTAAATATGCTTTTAATGTACATAGGCTATTGCTTGTTTTTTTTCCAGTTGTCACTATGACATGGCTAGTTACACAGCAGAGTGCAATGGGAGCTTGGATCAGGGATGAAGGGGAAAAATAACACAGGAGAGGCAGCATGGCATGGACTGATGACAATAGGGGACCACGAGCTGAGGGAGTGTTCAGTTCTCTGTGGCCACAGAAATTAAAACAGAAACAAACAAAATGAGAGAGCCGGACCAAGCGAGTGGTTCCCAGTCCTTTTAATCACATCAGCTAGCAATATTTCAAAAAATGATTTTTTTGGCATTGACAAATTTAATACGACATTCTAGTATGATGTATTACCTTCATTTTATAAATAAAGTGACATGCAAATATGTAAAATACAACAACAACAACAAAACAAAAAAAACAAACCCGTTGCCATTGAGTTGATTCTGACTCATAGTGACCCTATAGGACAGGGTAGAACTGCTCCAGAAGGTTTCTAAGGAGCGCCTGGTGGATTTGAACTGCTGACCTTTTGGTTAGCTGCAGAATTCTTAACCACTATGCTATCAGGGTTTCCATGTAAAATTTAGGAAGCATATATTATTGGAATAAGAGAGAGTTCTTGAAACTCTACAAATTTATCTTTTGGAGAACTCATTACTTTATCCTTATTTTTCTCATTTTTCCTTGGACTGGTGAAAAAAGTCATCCTGTATGGTCAAGGATCTTAGGACTGGCATTTCGAAACTAATGAGTCTTTTCCAGAATTACATTCTATGCTTCTTGTTTATGTTTTCCTGGAGAGAACCACTGGGTGTGTGCTCCCCAGGCGTGTTTAAAATCTCAAGAGTCTAATGTCTAGCAGCGTTATTAATCTAGGGACTGGAGGGGAAGAGCAACTCTTTGTTGACTTCTTAGGAGACTAGCTGAGCTGCTTCTGTGTGTGAGGAGGGAATGGGTATACGAGAGCCTGGGCCTGTGGAAGCAGTGGGGGGCACTGAGATGGAACCTTTGTAACCCTGCTGGGATTATCATCTTTAGATCCAGTTTTACAATTAGAGTGGTATGAATAACATAAATAAACTGGTGGTGATTTACCTTGCTTTTTTATTTCATATCCTGGAGTTTTATGACTGCAGTTTTGTGAAAATCTCCATTATCAGTCGGCGGGTAGTCTACCCATCTAAAATTATTTGTTGATTGCCTGAGAAATAATTTTTCCCCAAGGAAGTCCAGCATTGACATAGCACTGATTTAATTGTTATAGAGTTTTGTTTATTTTTCCATAGCCTTCTGACCATTTGTAGCCTTTAGGTGTTCTGAGGATGCTCAATAACACTGTGTGGCTCAGTCTACACTTGAGAGTCAAAGCCTGCTTTCAGGGGACTCAGTTTTCTAGTTTGTGTTTGGGAGGATGATAACAACCAGGCAGTTATCTCCCCGAGGTTTAGATGACAGCCTCCTGCCCTGTCATGATTTGCTAGTGTAACTGGTCTTGTTACTACTGCTGTGCAGTCAATTCCAACTCATAGTGACCCTATAGGACAGAATCAAACTGCTCTATAGGGTTTCCAAGGAGTGGCTGGTGGATTCCAGCTGCCGACCTTTTGGTTAGCAGCCAGGCTCTTAACCACTGTACCACCAGGGCTAACTAAGCTCACTACCAATGTATATTTAGCGTATAAGCTTCCCAATACTTGAAGCCGTGATTTCCTGTTGCAGAGTTGTAGTACATGTAATGGTGTAATAATAAAAGTCCCTTAAGAGAAACTCTTCTACCTGTCTGTCAGCTGTTGTACTGTGGTGACTTCTAAGTTTTTATGATGCTGAAAACTATGCCACTGGTGTTTAAAATACCAGCAGAGTGACCCATGGTAGATAGGTCTCAACAGAGCTGCCAGACTAAGACAGACTAGGAAGGAAGGCCTGGTGATGTACTTCAGAAAATTAGCCAATGCAAACTTTATGGATCGCAACAGAATATTGTCTGATTCTCTTGCTTTGGACATGTAATTAGGAGGGATCTCTTGCTGGAGGAGAACATTATGTTTGGTGAAGTAGAGGGCAAGCAAGGGTGAGGGAGATGGGTTGGTACAATAGTTGTAACAGTGGACTTGAATATGCCCGAGATTGTGAGGATGACGTTGTGGGCGACCTTTTGTTCTGTTGTATATAGGAGTCATGGGTAAGAGAAATATTTGGAGAGAAAATATCCTGCACTTAGAGAATGACTGGAGTAGGAGTCATCTGGATGGCAGCTAACAGCCACTACCACAAGAGGAAACTGGAAAGCACCTTGGATTATTTCTGTAAGCACTTGCGAGTCCTCTGAGCTTTGGATGTTTCTGGTCAATCCTTTTTGGCAGGCAAGAGGCCAAACTGGTCTTTGCCCAAAGGCACACCATAGTGTAGAGAGGATCGGTAAGGGACATGTCTCCCATGGGCAGATTAACTAGTAAGCAAGGTACACACAGGCTTAATTAAACAAAGGTGGTGAAAACAGATGAAATTGTGCACTGCAGATTAGCAAGCAAGCACAAGTAAGCTTGCGGGCACCTTGCGTATTGGGGAATCCATCCCTGATGTCTCCCCTGTTTAAAGTCACACAGAGACTTTAAAAGATATCCTTCTGGTGTTTACATCAGGCTGCTCTTCCCCTCAAAGAGGGATGTTAAGTTCATCAAATGGAAATTTTATTCTATTCATCTCCAATTGAACTTACTGTCTTTTTAAAATTCCCAGTAATGGAATGGTGTTAATGGATTAAATTGTGTCCCCCTCCCCCACAAAAAAAACTGTGTGTTGGAATACTAACCCCTTTACCTGTGTATATAATCCCCTTTGGAATAGAGTTTTCTTATTTCTGTTAATGAGGCCATATTAGTGTAGGGTGTGTCTTAAAGTCCATCACTTTTTAGACATAAAAAGAGCAGGTTAAGCACAGAAGTAAACAAGCATAGATGGGGAAGATAGATGCCATACCACATGAAGATCACCAAGGAACCAAGGAATAAAAGCTGAAAAGAGACGAGGACTTTCCCCCGGAGCTGACAGAGAGAGAAAGGCTTCCCCTAGAGCTGGTGTCTGAGTCAAATTTCTAGCCTCCTAAACTATGAGAAAAGAAATTTCGGTTTGTTAAAGCCACCCCCTTGTGGCATTTCTGTTACAGCAGCACTAAGAAACTAAGACAAGTAGCTTTGAAAAACGGCCTCTTTGTTTTGTGAAGACGGCATCCTTTAAAGATGGGACAAGAAAGGAAAGGGCATGTAAAAGATTGAGAGGGGCGCGGTCTAGAAAACGATGTGTGAGTGAGTTTGTTCAGTCAGATCCTCCGGCCTCTGCTCCCTTGTCATACTTCTTCCCTCTTCCTGTAACACAGAAGCTTTAGTTTTTCTCAAAGCCGGAACTCTGTTTGCCCATTAAACTGCTCCATCCTGCCGATCCCTGGGTCTCAATCAACGAAACCATCCTATTTCAGTCACCCACAGTAAAAATTTTGACCCATTTGACTTTTCACATTCAATCATTTACTAAGTGTGGAAGGTTTTCTTTCCAAATATTTCTCTCCATTCTCACCACAGTTACTTGATCCAGGCCCCCAGAACTTCCTGCCTGAACTCCAGCGTGGTCCTCCTAGCTTGCTTCCTTGGCCTCATTCACTTTAGTCCTTCAAACCCATTCTGTGTACTTATTTTTGGATTTATGTTTCCTGAATCCCCATTTCATAGCATCATCATCCCTGTCTTAGAACCTACAGTGATACCCAGTATCCAGTGCATGAAATCTCAACTCTGCTACTTGGGCTTCTCCATCATTCATTTATTTCACCTGCATTTATTGAGCATTGGCATTGCATCAGGCACGGTGCTTGGGCCTGGAGGTAAGAAAAAGATACACGTTCTACCTTTGATGAGCACCCAGGCTTGTTGGGGAGAGAGACATATTGTATAGGAAGAAGTTCTACATCTTCAGGCAAGGTCTTGCAGAGGTGATGTTGGATCCTGGTTTTGAGGGATGAGTGAAATTCATCAGATAAAAGAGAGATGTGTGAAGAGAGATAAAAGGGCACAGAAGAAGTTTGGGAGTTGGCATGAATTCAGAAGTTAGTCCAGGCTGACTTGAAGGTATGTGCTTGGCAGAAGTGGCTGCAGATGAGACCTGATGGGTAGGAGACTGATGGCCCTATTGGCTGTAGTTCCTCTTCTCCCCAGCAGAGGGCCTCAGCTCTGCCCAGGCCAGCCTCCTGCCATTTTTTCCCTTGGACCTGGGCCCTCACATTCTCTCGACATGTTCCCCTCTGAACGTGGCTCCATTTCCCAGATCTTCCTATCTTATAAGGTGCTTATCTTGGTGGCACCTGTGTTAAGGAGCTTCCCTAGACTGCTCTGGCTCTCCTTACAATGCCCTGTTTCTAAACTTTTAAAAAGATTTTTTAGTCTACATTACAAAATTTAGTATGAAATCATTTATTGCATAATATTATTATTATTTTAAATTTTTTTATTGTATGTTAGATGAAGGTTTACAGAACAAACTAGTTTCTTGTTAAACAGTTAGTACCCATATTGTTCTATGACATTGGTTAACAACCCCCATGAGGTGTCAGCACTCTCTCTTCTCAACTTTGGGTCCCCTATTACCAGCTTTTCTGCTCCCCCCTGCCTTCTAGTCCTTGCCTCTGGGAAGATATGCCCCTTTAGTCTCATTGCTTGATATTATTTTATAATACTATTAAACACCTACTAAGCAGTATGGGATAGGTGCTTGTTTAATGTATAACAACGACCACGACCGCTAACATTCATTGTTTACTATGTACCAGGCACTGTTCTGAATGCTTTACGTGTAGTGACATATTCAGACCTCAGAACAAACTCATGAAAAGGACACTATGACCTCCATCTTACAGATGAGGAAACTGAGGCACTGAGCAGTTCAGTAACTTACCCCCAGGACACACAGCTAATAAGAAGTATATATTATTAACTCCTACAGCAACTCAGAAAGGCAGATATTATCATCTTTATTTATTCACATGAGACAATTAACGTTCAGAGAATTGAAGTGGCATCCCTAATACCACCTGGTTAAGAAGCAACAGAGTTCAAATTCAATCCCGGTTGCCCTGACTCTAATGCCCTTTCCATGGCAGAGTGTGTCTTATTTTATTATTTAATTTAATCTAATTTTTAATAGATTACTTGTTCTTAAGAGAAGAAAAATCCTCTGATTACTGCATGTTTCCAGACACATAATCAGTGACCTCTAAATATTTAATTTCTCAACGTTATGTCAATAAGTGGATGGATACATAGGATTCAAGGAAAGGACATAATAATTTTGAGAGGAGACTTATGGAGTTTGAGGACAGGGGAATGGGAAGAAATTATTTAAAACAATACAAAAGATAATGAGTGTTCAATAACCATTGTTTTCTAGAATCTCTGTTGTTGTTTCTATGTGCTGTCAAGTCGGTTCCAACTCATAGCAACCTATGTATAACAGAACGGAACGTTGCTCGGTCCTGTGCCAGCCTCACGGTTGTTGCTATGCTTGAGTCCATTGTTGCAGTTACTGTGTCAGTCCATCTCGTTGAGAATCTTCCTGTTTTCCCCTGACCCTCTACCAAGCATGTCCTTCTCCAGGAATTGTCCCTCCTGATAACATATCCAAAGTAAGTGAGACAATGTCTTGCCATCTTCACTTTTAAGGAGCATCTGGCCGTACTTTTTCTAAGACAGATTTGTTTGTTCTTCTGGCAGTCCACGATGTATTCAATATTCTTCACCAACACCGTAATTCAAATGCATCAATTCTTCGTCAGTCTTCCTTATTCATTGTCCAGCTTTCGCATGAATATAAGATGATTGAAAAATACATGCAATGCAGTGTTAAATATGCTCCATTCCTTGCAAGAGAGAAAAAAGCCATTTTGATTATTCACAAGAGTTGCATTGCTCTTGTAAATTATTGAAATTTGCTAATGAGATGAGAAGCAGCCCCAAACTCCCATCAGGCTGCGGTTTCTGCTTCTGCCACAGAGGGGCCTTTTCTTTAAGAGGGGAGAGCTTTGGGGGGAGTTGGCCTGGGAGGGGACACTGACAGGGAGAGTCAGTGTGACGATGGATGGCCCCAGGGGGAGGAGGGCATGCATGAATTAAGAAGTAGGATCCATCCATTATATAAAAATAAACAATAAGCAACTTTTGAATCGCACTGCTGTATTTCCTTCTGGGATTCAAATGACTACACAAACCACTTGAGCTTCATTTTTATGGTTTATGAAACTCAAGGGAATTATAGGCTCGTAATTTACAGTTGCTGGTTCCACGTAGTGTTTATGGCTCCATATGCTATGTATGATGATATCGTGTGCATGCCTGTACACAGGGTATAATTAATGACCTAGAGATTATCCTTGGCCTGACTTATTGATGTCTCTGTGTTGGAAAACATGCACTCACACACTGGAAAATAAGAGCAGTTCAGGGCCAAAAGCAGCAGCTTTGGAATTTGGAGTGGAATTTCAGGTTCATCCATGGTTATACGAGTTGCGGATTCAGTCTTTGAATTTTGCTTGCGTTGTGCACCTTTCCAGCTCCTTCTCTAAGCCTTTGCAACAAGTGAAGCAATTAAAAGTTAAATTAGATTTTGAGTCCCTTCAACCCATTTCTTTCCTGTGTTTTTTTTTTGAAGAGCACAATGGACATAAAAGTTGCAATTGATTTTTTTTTTTGAGTTGCTTTTTCTTTGAGAAGCAATTAGCCCTCTCTCTTTCCCTCTTTTTTTTTTTTATTTTAACATTTGTGGTGAGTCCTATAGTGGGCCTGTGAAAGGGTATCTTTTGGGGTCCTCACACATGAGGAGAAGAGGGAAGTTTAGGCAGGCAGGTAGCAATTTTACTAACTTCTTTCTTTAGATTAGCTCTTGCTAAAATGAGATTTTAGAATGGCACATTGAAAAGTGACTTAGATTGAATTTAGTAGCTTTCAAACTCATTTTAATCCATAGATCCCTTCTTTAAAGAAAAGTACATGTGGGAGCCCACAGGTACAGATTAAAAGAGCAGCTGCCTTCTTCAGTCAGGCTGGTTGAGAGGCAGTGTGGTGCAGTGGCGAAAGCACACGATCTGGTGCTAGACTACTTGGGTTCAGGTCCCAAGTGGGGTAGTCAAGTTACTTAACCTCTTTTGCAGTTTCCCCACCTTAAAATGGGGATATGATACTTAGAAGCCACCTCATAAGATTATTGGGAGGGTTGAAGAGAGAAGTTGATACAAGTGAACTGCTGAGAGTATGCCTTGAACGCGGTACTTTCTGTCAGCTGTTGCTGTTACTTAACCTGCTCCAGCGCTCATCAGAACAGCTTGAAAACCTCTGAGTTACGCAAATATTTATGTTTTTAGAATAGCGAGCAGTTTCTGGGTAGTAAAAAAATAAAATAAAATAAATAAAGTTAACATGTTCGGCTGGTAACTGCAAGGTTTGAGTCCACCCAGAGGTGCCTTGGAAAAAAAGTCTGGCGATTGATTTACTTCTGAAAAACTGCCATTGAAAATGCTAGTTCTACTCTCACATACATCGAGTCACCACGAGTCAAAATCTACTTAACAGCAACTGTTTTTTTTTTTTCCTGGTAGGATACCTTTTTTTTTTTTTTTAGGATACCTACCATGTGTCGGGTACAGTTCTAAGTGTTGGTGATGTGGTAGTGAACAAAACACAATCTCTGCTTTTCTGGCTCTGATAATCTGGTGGTATAGCCTAGGGGTTGGCAAATTTTTTCTGTAAAGCAAATATAAATATTTTAGGCTTTGCAGGCTATGTACAGGTAGATAGTCCCTAATTTATGATGGGTTCAGTTCTGATGACTCCAGTGTAAGCTGGTTCCGATGTAAGCCAAATACCTTATCTTTTTAAAATTTTTCTTAGTTTTCATTATTATTGCCTTTTATTATCAGTCTCTATAAATCTGATCTTTATTTGTCTTTGGGGGTTGACATGAGAAACAACATCAGCAAATCACATGCTGTAACATTTACACAGTACATATTACTAATGATAAGATGTACAAAAAAAAAAAGGACGGTCGTAAGTGCATATCTTGGTTAACTAGTGTTGCTATAACAGAAATACCTCAAGTGGATGGTTTTAACAAAGAGAAATTTATTCTCCCATAGTCTAGGAGGCTAGAAGTCCAAATTCAGGGTGCCAGCTCCAAGGAAAGTCTTTCTCTCTCTGTCTGCTGTGGGGGAAGGTCATTGTCATCAATCTTCCCCAGTCAAGGAGCTTCTCAGTGCAGGGACCCCAGGTCCAAAGGACACACTATTCTCTTGGCTCTTGTTTCTCAGTGGCATGAGGTCCCCATGTCTCTCTGCTCTCTTTTCTCTTTTATATCTCAAAAGAGTTTGACTTAAGACACAACCTGATCTTGTAGATTGAGCCCTGCCTCGTTAACATAACTACTGCTTACCAACCGCCTTAACATCATACAGGTAGATTTACAACACTTAGGAAAATCACATCAGATGACAAAATGGTGAACAATCACACAATACTGAGAATCATGGACAAGCCAATTTGTCGCACATTATTTTTTGGGGACACAATTCAATCCATAACAGTGAGGTTCCTGTACCTTGGATAGGTCATAAGTCAGGGACTACCTGTAGCCTCTGTCACAACTACTGCATTTTTATTCAAATAATGTGTGCCTTCTCTTTTTGTTTGCCAAATGCACCCTCTGCCCCCAATGTATTTTTATAAGCGCTGCTATGCCAATTTTTTTTAACCTGTTGCAGTAAAGAAATTAGCATGCCCACTTACAAAAAATACCTCGTGGGGGTGGGGAAGGTGTGGTTGGCAAACATAGAAGGTACACCATATTTACGGTACTCATCTCTGCCATTGTAGTGCTTAAGCATCTGTAGACAATGCAGGTGAATGAGCATGGCTGTGCTCTAAAGAACTTTTACTTACAAAAACAAAAAGTGGCCGGATTTGGCTTGAGGGCCAAAGTTTGCAGCTTGCTGACCTAGCCTAATTCCTCCTTTCATAAACAAGATAGTTGGGGTTCAGGTTGCATAATAGCATCAGAATCAAGGTGATCCTATTTCCAGGCATGCTCTGTGGGGTGCTGGCTTAATGAGTGCCTGGCCTTCCTGCCTCCTGCTTTCTGTCAAGCTGTCAGGAGAAGGACGGAAGAGGTGGTGAGCGGGCAGCCATCTGCTTACTTTCTTATCTGTGTTCAGAATTGTGCACTAGCTCGTTTAACAAATATTTATCAGGTGCCTACTGTGTGCTAGGTACTGCTTTAAGGTGTATGAGTTTGAGTGCTGTCAAGCTGATTTTGACTCACAGTGATGCCTTGTAACAGAATTGAATTGCCCCATAGAGCTTTCTAGGCTATAATTTTTATGAAAGTAGATCGCCAGGTCTTTCTCCCACAGAGCTGCTGGGTAGACTCAAACCCCCAACCTTTTGGCTAACAGCCAAGAGCTTAAGCATTGTACCATTGTACCACCAGGGCTCCTTGATGTAATGGTTCGTGGTTATCAAAGCGGACAAAGATTTCTGCCCTCCTGGAGCTTACATTCTACTGGAATGAGAGAAACAGTAAACAACAAAATAAATAAGTCATCAGATGATTAATTAGTGCTATGTCCAAAATAAAACAAAGTTGGGCACTGTAGGCATAGGCTATGTCCAAAATAAAAAGGATCAGGAATGTAGAGGTAGGCTGTAGGGTGGTCACAGTAGGCCTTAGTGAGAAGGTGAAATTTGAGCAAAGCGTTGAAGGAGATGAGGGCACCAGCAGAGTGACTACTGGGGCAAGAGCCTCTGTGGCCGAGGAAATTTCTGGGCAAAGACTTCAGACCATGCTGTCTTAGTTTCTTAGTGCTGCTGTATCAAAAATACCACAAGTGGGTGGCTTTAAAGTACAGAAATTAATTTTTTCACAGTTTAGAAGGCTAGAAGTCTGAATTCAGGGCACTGGCTCTGGGGGAAAGCTTTTTCTCTCTGCCAGCTCTGGGGGAAGATCTTGTATCAGTTGGTGCTCCTCAGCTTCTTGGCGATCTTCACTTCACTCCACTTGACATCTATCTTCCTCCATTTTTGCTTCCTTCTTTCTGTGTCTATGCTGCTGTTTATATGACTCAGAAGTGGTTAGGTTTAGGACACATCCTCCACTGATATGGCTTCATTAATAACAAAAACCCTATCCCCAAAAAGATTACATCCAGAGGTATGTTGTAGGCCCTCCAGTCCATTCTGACTCACAGTGACCGTCTGTTGTTGTTAGGTGCCGTCGAGTCGGTTCCGACTCATAGTGACCCTATGCACAACAGAGTGAAACACTGACCAGTCCTGAGCAATCCTTACAATTGTTGCTATGCTTGAGTTCATTCTTGCAGCCAGTGTGTCAATACACCTCGTTGAAGGTCTTCCTCTTTTCCACTGACCCTGTACTCTGCCGAGTATGATGTCTTTCTCCAGAGACTGATCCCTTCTGACAACATGTCCAAAGTATGTAAGACGCAGCCTCATCATCCTTGCCTCTAAGGAGCATTCTGGCTGTACTTCTTCCAAGACAGATTTGTTTGTTCTTTTGGCAGTCCATGGTATAGTCAATATTCTTCGCCAACACTACAATTCGAAGGCGTCAATTCTTCTTCGGTCTTCCTTATCCATTGTCCAGCTTTCACATGCATATGATGTGATTGAAAATACCATGGCTTAGGTCAGGCGCACCTTAGTCTTCAGGGTGACATCTTTGCTCTTCAACACTTTAAAGAGGTCCTTTGCGGCAGATTTGCCCAATGCAATGCATCTTTTGATTTCTTGACTGCTGCTTCCATGGCTGTTGATTGTGGATCCAAGTAAAACGAAATCCTTCACAACTTCAATCATTTCTCCGTTTATCATGATGTTGCTCATTGGTCCAGTTGTGAGGATTTTTGTTTTCTTTATGTTGAGGTGCAATCCATACTGAAGGTTGTGGTCTCTGATCTTCATTAGTAAGTGCTTCAAGTCCTCTTCACTTTCAGCAAGCAAGGTTGTGTCATCTGCATAACGCAAGTTGTTAATGAGTCTTCCTCCAATCCTGATGCCCCGTTCTTCCTCATATAGTTCAACTTCTCATATTATCTGCTCAGCATACAGATTGAATAGGTATGGTGGGAGAACACAACCCTGATGCACACCTTTCCTGACTTTAAACCATGCAGTATCCCCTTGTTCTGTCCAAACAACTGCCTCTTGATCTAACAGTGACTGTGTAGGGGTTAGGATTCCAACACATGTTTTTAGAGGATACAACTCAATCCATAACATGTGTCAAAAGTGTTAGAAGAATAGCAAATAGGCCAACATGGCTGGGGAGGGGCACATGAGCAGAATGAAATAGAAGATGAGGTCAGAGAAAAAAGGGGAGAGATCACATAGGGGTCTGTAAACCTGGGCAATGTGGGGGAGCTATCACACATTACTATCATTATTATCATATGCAAGTAAAATTTTGCTGAAGATAATGAAAAAATGGTTGCAGCTGTACATCTACAGGGACCCACCAGAAATTCAAGACAGATTCAGAAGAGGATGTGGAACAAGAGCTATCGTTGCTGGTGTCAGATGGATCTTGGCTGAAAACAGAGAATATCAGAAAGATGCTTACCTGTGTTTTATTGATTATGCAAAGGCATTTGACTGTGTGGTCATAACACATTGTGGATAACACTGTGAAGAATAGCAATTCCAGAACACTTAATTGTGTTCATGCAGAACCTGTACACAGACGAAGAGGCAGTCGTTCGAACAGAACAACTGAGTGGTTTAAAATCAGTAAAGTCGTGTGTCAGGTTTGTATCCTTTCACTATACTTACTTAATCTGTGTACTGAGCAAGTAACCTGAGAAGCTGGACTGAATGAAGAAGAATGAGGCATTAGGATTAGAGGAAGACTCATTAACATCTACGGTATGCAGATGACACAATCTTGCTTGCTTAAAGTGGACTTGAAGCACTTATTGATGAAGATCAAAGATCATGACCTTCATTACGGATTATACCTCAACATAATGGAAACAAAAATCCTCACAACTGGACCAATAAGCAACACCATGATAAACGGGAAGAAGATTGAAGTTGTCAAGGATTTCATTTTACTTGGATCCGCAATCAACAACCGCGGAAGCAGCAGTCAAGAAGTCAAACGGCATATTGCATTGCACAAATCTGCTGCAAAAGATCTCTTTAAAGTGTTCAAAAGCAAAAATGTCACCTTGAGGACTAAGGTACGTCTGACCCAAGTCATGGTATTTTCAATCACCTAGTATTCTTGGGAAAGCTAGGCAATGAATAAAGAAGACTGAAGAAGAATCGATACCTTTGAATTATGGTGTTGGTGAAGAATATTGAGTATACTACGGACTGCCAGAAAGAATGAACAAATTTATCATGGAAGAAGTACAATCAGAATGCGCCTTAGAAGCAAGAATTCGGAGACTTCATTTTACATACTTTGTACTTGTTATCAGGAAGGACCAGGCCCTGGAGAAGGACGTCATGCTTGGGAAAGTAGAGGTTCATTGAAAAAGAGGGAGACCCTCAGTGAGGTGAACTGACACAGCGGCTGCAGCAATGTACCAAACCCGGGCTTCATTCTGGCTGGAACCCCTGCTGAGAGCTTGCATTTCCACCCCAGATACTGGTACTGAATCAGAACTTACATTTTAACAAGACCCCTATGTGATCTACTAGTAATCTACTAGTAAGGAGCCCTGGTGGCACAGTGGTTAAAGCATTCAGCTGCTAACTTGAAAGGTTGGCGGTTCGAACCCACCAGCCGCTCTGCAGCAGAAAGATGCGGCGGTCTGCTTCCCTACAGATTTCGTCCTTGGAAACTCTATGAGGCGGTTCTATTCTGCTATGAGTTGGAATCAACTCAACAGCAGTGGGTTTTGGCTCTACTAGGTGTTCTCAGAATTGGTCCCCAACCAGCAGTATTAGCTTCTCCTGGGAACTTGTTCAAGATGCAAATTCTTAGCAGGGGTTCAAACCAGAAGGAAGCCATCAAAGCCCTGGATCAAAATAGCAACACCATAAGGATGGTGCAGGACTGGGCAGTGTTTCATTCTGTTCTTCATGAGTCAGAACCAACTCGATGGCACCTAATGACAACGATATCACAGTGTTCCGAATAGAGGTAACCCATGCTTCAGCTAACAGGCTCACCCTGGCTGTCCTTGAGAATGGAGTGTAGAAGCTGACTTGTTAGCAGTCCACTGCATTGATCCAGGTGAGAGGTGAGGCTGGCTAAGTCTACGAAAGTGCCCATGGTTGGAAGGGGAAAGAGGAGGTCAGATCCTGCGTATATATTTCGAAGATAGCACGTTCAGATCCCACATATATATTTCGAAGGTAGCATGGATAGAATTTCTGGCAGGTTGGAGGTTGTCTTAATTATCTAGTGCTGCTGTAACAGAAATACCACAAGTGGATGGCTTTAACGAACAGAAACTTATTTTCTCACAGTTTTGGAGGCTAGAAGTCTGAATTCAGGGCATGGGCTCTAGGGGAAACCCTATGTGGAAGTTCTACTCTGTCCTATAGGGTGGGTATGAGTTAGGCATGACTTGACGGTGCACAACAACAGCAACAGTATAGTTCTTGACATGTGTTGTCAGTCGCCCTTGAGCCAACTCTGGCTTACGGTGACCTTATGTATAACAGAGCAAAATGTTGCTTGGTCCCGTGCCATCTTCATGACTGTTGGTATGTTTGAGCCCATTGTTGTGGCTACTGTGTCAATCCATCTCTTGGAGGGTTTCCCTTATTTTTGCTGACCTTTTACTTTACCAAAGAGGATGTCCTTCTAGTGATTGGTCTTTTCTGATGACGTGTCCAAAGTAAACAAGCCAAAGTCTCTCCATTCTTGCTTCTGAGAAGCATTTTGGTTGTATTTTTTCTAAGGCTGACACCAAAAAAACCTCAAACCCATTGCTTTTCCATAGGGTTTTCAAGGGTTGCCTGGTAGATTCGAACTGCTGACCTTTTGGTTAACAGCCAAGCTCTTAACTGCTGCGCCACCAGGGGTCCTCTAACACTGATAAAAAAAAAGTAGGGGCTTAATAAATGTTTGTTGTTTGAAGAAATAAACTGTTTTAAAAATAGGTTTTCTTCTCTTAATTTACAGCCATTCTAAAATAATCTCATTGCTCTTCTTTTATTAGTTTCTGTCTTTCATCCACTTTTCTTTCAATGTTTTCTTTCTTTTTTCCTCTTAGAGTCTTTACTTGAATTGTGTCATGCTTTCTACTTTAAGAGTTTCCTGAGACCCTTTCACATTGAAGGGAAAAGCCCTTGGATTTTTCTTTTTTTAATTATTTTCTTTAAGCAGGAAAACTCAGGTAGTAGGCATTTGATATTTTGAATGTCTGTTTTTACTTTCTTTTGGTTCCTCATCAGGCCTCCTGGGGGGCGTCCAAGTGCAGAGAGCCTTGAAATTTTGCCAGAAATGTGGCCCTGTTGCAGCAGCATGTATAATACTTGAATGTGTAAATTGCAGCTGGAAAAGGTGGGATTTACCTGTGGCCAGGGTGCGATGCCTCTGTCTAAACCAGATCTTCTCTTTTGCCATTATTCTTAGCTGAGCATGTGCTGGAAAGGCCATCAGGTGTCAACAATCTAGGCAGCCATGCCTCAACTAAATCTTCTCAGGATGAAGGTGCACCTGCCAGAAGCATCTTC
The DNA here is from genome assembly GCF_030014295.1 of Loxodonta africana. Classification (NCBI taxonomy): domain Eukaryota; kingdom Metazoa; phylum Chordata; class Mammalia; order Proboscidea; family Elephantidae; genus Loxodonta; species Loxodonta africana. The sequence goes on along the minus strand of NC_087355.1, from coordinate 44,327,072 downwards.
CAGAACTGCTAGTTACTGAAGTTGAAAATTAAAATAACCCTTGATTTAACTAAATTATTGCTCCAACTTCTGCAAACTACAAAAAGAGAGAATCAGGTTGGAGTGCATAGTGGGCACTATGAATTATTATGACTTAGAAGATGTTTTCATTTTTGTTTATTCCCTTGCTTATTAGTTTCTGAGGAATATATGAGTCTTTTTTATTGTTTTAATAAGGACTGTGAGCTAATAATAATTTGCTGTGATAGTTTTGGTCTTTGACCCGTTGATCTCATCCTTTTGAATTCAATAATACAATAACAGCTAGTATTTATAGCTTGGCATTGTGTTAAGCATTCTACAAGCATCCTTTAAAAAAATTTTCTTTATTGTACTTTACCTGAAAGTTTACAGAACAAACTAGCTTCTCATTAAACAGTTAGTACATATATTGTTTTATGACATTGGTTAACAACCCCATGACATGTCAACACTCTCATTTTTCGACCTTGGGTTCCCTATTACCAGATTTCCTGTCTCCTCCTGGCTTCTAGTCCTTGCCCCTGGGCTATAGTGCCTCTTTAGTCTTGTTTTGTTTTATGGGCCTGTCTAATCTTCGGCTGAAGAGTGAACCTCAGGAGTGACTTCATTATTGAGCTGAAAGGGTGTCTGGAGGCCATACTCTTGGAGTTTCTCTATTTTCTGTCAGGCCAGTAAGTCTGGTCTTTTTGGTGAGTCAGAAATTTGTTCTACATTTTTCTCCAGCTCTGTCTGGAACTCTCTGTTATGATCCCTGTCAGAGCAGTCAGTGGTGGTAGCTAGGAACCATCTAGTTGTACTGGACTCAGTCTGGTGGAAGCTGTGGTAGTTGTGGTCCATTAGTCCTTTGGACTAATCTTTCCCTTGTGTCTTTAGTTTTCTTCATTCTTCCTTGCTCTCGAAGGGGTGAGACTAGTGGAATATCTTATATTGCCACTCACAGGCTTTTAAGACCCCAGGCACTACTCGCTAAAGAAAAATCTACATGCATTCTTTATTTTTCTCACAACAATCCTAAAGTAGGTACTATTATTATTAGTCCCATTTTACAGATGTAGAAAAAATTTAAGTGAACTGACCCCATGACAGTATCTGTAGAGCTCAGGGCATACTTGTTATCATCACATGGCATTTGCGTATCTATAGGCTCTATAATATTGTGCTAGCTTATATTCCATTTTTATTTATAGATATTTTAAATTATCACCCGTTTGAGGGTGCATATTAAATCTCAATAAGCTGTAAGGTTAATTTCTGTTTGAAGTGGTATACAATATTTACATACCACTGTAGTGTCTACAAAGTGTTTTTGCAAACATCGTCTCTCTTAATTTTAGAAACGCTGGTGGCATAGTGGTTAAGTGCTATGGCTGCTAACCAAAGGGTCAGCAGTTCGAATCTGCCAGGCACTCCTTGGAAACTCTATGGGGCAGTTCTACTCTGTCCTATAGGGTCACTATGAGTCAGAATCGAGTCGACGGCACTGGGTTTTTTTTTATTGACAATCAATGTATCCTCCTATTATCAGAATCATATTGATCATCTTAAGCACAGAGGAAAATCTCCCTGTCTCTTCTTTTCTATTTTACCCTAGCTCTCACCTCTCCCCACATAAATTGCTTTACAGTATTCAAATTAATTTCAAATCTATTATCCCATTTATCCCCAAACCAGTCATCCGATGTAGACGTTATTTTCCTCATTTTGCTGTTGAAGACATTGAGACTTAGAGAAGTGATTTGACTGTCAGAGAGATAAGGCAGAAGGGGAAGTCCGAGAGGTTTGACGTGTGGGCTGGACTCAACCCAATGTTGCTGGCTTTGAACATGAGGGGGCCACAGGTCAGCGAATGTGGGTAGTCTCTCAAAGTTGTGTATGACCCCTGGCCAACAGCCAGCCAGGAAACAGGACCTCAGTCTTCAACCTCATGGAACTGAATTCTGCCAACAACCTGAATGTGGCAGGCAATGGATTCTTCCCTAGAGCCTCCAGAAAGGAATGCAGACCTGCCAGCACCTAGAGTTTAGCCTTGTGAGGCTCCAACCAGAGAACGAGCAAAGCCATGCTGTGCCCGGACTTCTGACCTGTAAATCTTGAGATAATAAACTTGTGTTATTTTAGGCTGCCAAATTTGTGACAACTCATTATGGCAACAATAGAAAACACATGAAAGCCACAAAGCTGCTTAGTGGTTGTTATGGACTGAATTGTGTCCTCAAAAAACACGTGTTGAAACCCGTGACCTACAAGGTCCCTCACAATCTACTTCTCCATCTTCATTTCCTTCATCTCTTCCTGCTCGATGGCTCCAGGCTCACTGGCCTCCTTCCTTCTGCTCTGGGCACACTCCCAGTGGCCCCTTCTTAGAACCTCTGTGCTCACTTGCTGTTGCCCAGTCTGGACCACTCTTTCCCCAGTTCTGCCTATCACTGCTCCTTCTAGTTCTTCATGTCTCTGCTCACATTTTATGTCCTCACAGAGGTCTTCCCTCTCTCCATCACTCTGTCCTCTAACCCTGCTTTATTTTCCTTCACTGTGCCTGACATTTAAAAGAAATAATTTATTTTATTTTTGTTGTTGTTGTTGAGATTACACACAGCAAACATATACCAATTCAATAGTTTCTACACGTACAGTTCAGTACATTGATCACATTCTTTGAGCTGTAACCATTCTCACCCTCCTTTTCCAAGTTGTTCTTCCCTCATTAACGTAAACTCACTGCCCCTTAAGTTTTCTGTCTAATGTTTTGAGTTGCTGTTGTCAACTTGATCCCATGTAGATAGTTCTCAAAAAAGCATAATGCTCTTTATTACATATTTATTTGCTTTTCTGTGTATCATCTGTTTCTCTCGATGGACCATAAACTCCACAGTGGCAGGCACTCAGCAGCTGGAAAAATAACCAGCTGTGGTAGAGTTGACTCTAACTCATGGTGACCCCACGTGTGTCAGAGTAGAACTGTTCTCCAAGGGATTTGCAGAACTGATTTTTTTGGAGTAGACTGCCAGGCTTTTCTTCCAAGGAGCCTCTAGGTGGACTTGAACCTCCAACTTTTTAGTTAACAGCTGACCACAGTAACTCTGGAAAAAAATACTTGGAAAATATTTTAAACCAATGAATGAATGAGTTATTGAAGAATTAATAAGTGACCATGAGAGAAGAGAGAGTTGGATATTTCCAAAAAGACTTTTAGTGAGAGAAGCAAGGGAGATAGAAGGCAACCTGTCTAGGGATGAGTCCCTCTGCTTCATAGCAGGTGGGAATTTAACTATCTCAGGGAACAAGCAAGCCTTAGTTGAGGGAGGCTTCTCCACTCCTGTCTGCTTTACAACCTGTTGCCTGCCTGTGGGACCCCTTCTCCCCAACCCCATCCTGTTGGTTGGAGGCTCGAGAAGAAGCTCCTGACTTCCCTTTACTGAGCAGGTAAGCTGTGCATTTCCCAATTTCCCTTGCGCTTGAGATCTTGCTATGAGTGGGCTTGCAGCAGGAGGGTACACGGGAAGTTACTCTCTCCTGGGATGGTTTGGGAGGCAGTGGGAGCCTGTTTGTCCACTTGGGAGAAAGGTTTTTAGGGGATGCTCAGTATTTGGGCTGAATAGCAATGCCTTTCTCAGAGAAACTCTCCAAGGAGTTTCTGTGCAGGCCTCCCAGGGTAGAGCAGTGGTTTGTAGACGTTTTAGTCCTCTTTATATTCTAGTTTCATCTCTTCCCATTGATTCTGCCATTTGCGGTTTATAATGGGAATGAGCATAGCTGGCGCAGATGGAGCAGTTACCAGATGCTTCTCTATCTCGCAGCTGGGCACTCCGGGGGAATCAGTAGAATGGGTATTTGCTTCCTTAACTCTTCTGTAGGTCTCACCAAGTTGGGGTCACTGAGAAGGTGGTCATCAATTCTGTGAATTGGTTTATATTGGCTTGGATAACTGTATGGTGTGAAAACAGATGAAAGAATTAGAATCACCCCCCTTAAAGAGCTTAAAAGAGAACATAAACACGTATGTTGTAACAATTTATACTAATTTTGGAGGGTATAAGTAGTTAATGTGGTTGGCTGCTAACCGAAACGTTGGAGGTACAAGTCCACCCAGAGGCACCTTGGAAGAAAGGCCTGGCAGCTACTTCTGAAAAGTCAGCCATTGAAAATCCTATGGAGCACAGTTTTATTCTGACACACATGGGGCCTCCGTGAGTTGGAGTCGACTTAAAGGCAACTCGTATACTAATTTTAAGAATACATTTTGCTAGTACGGGGTGAAAAGTGTAATGTTAGGACAAATTCCCTCCACCCAGTTCTTACAAGGAAATGAACTATTTGTTTTACCGTGGCTTGATTATGATGCTGGTGTCATAAGGAATGCTGGTATTTAGTTTAAGAAAACCTAAGATGTGGTAGCATCTCATGTACGCAGGTAGTGGATGACTGCTGTAAATTGGTCCTGACATAAGCTGAATACCTCATTTTTTTCATTATTATTGCCTCTTAGTATCTTTATAAATCATAACATTGAACATCTGCGAGTGAACATCTGAGAGTGATAACATCAGCAAATTATGCTCCAGAACATTGTATGTAGTACGTATTACTAACCCTCAGATGTACAAAGAAAACCAAAACAAAACAAGTGGTCGTAAGGGCGGTTTGTCATCACTTGAATATGTCGTAAATTGGAGACTGCCTGTCTCCAAAAAGGAACCCTGGTGGCATGGTGGTTAAGTGCTCAGCTGCTAACTGAAAGATCAGTGGTTTGAGCCCACCAGCCACTCTGTGGGAACGAGATGTGGCGGTTTCCTTCTGTAAAGATTTACAGCCTTGGAAACCCTACAGGGTCGCTATGAGTTGCAGTCACTCGACGGCAATAGGTTTGGTTTTTGCTTTACCTGTATAGAGGTCAGTCTGGAACATAGTTTTGATGGAAAAAAGTAAATGAAAAGGGCCTGTGAAGGTACGAAGGAGATTCAATGTCCCCGCATTAAAGCCTGGCCCCTTCACACTCCCTCGGATCTTCATTGACTCTTATTTCATATTCTATTCTCAACACCGTTAATTGTCTTGTTTTCCAGCCCAGAGAAGCTAAGGAGCAGCAAACTGGAAGAGGGCTGAGGAGATTGCAAGTCAAAATCATGATGCTGGAAGAGAGAAATGACAGCTGACAGCCTGGCAGCAAGGGGGGTGACAGCAAATCCTAACCTGAAATGCAGGATTGTGGGACACCAGCTCAGAATGGCCCAGGTTTTGTCTGCAAGGCCAGGACAGATATGGTAGGGGTTGCTTGCAAGCATGACACATAGGAAGGGGACATTGGAAGGAATGGCTTGAACCAGGAGGCTGTGAATCTCTACAAGTTGTTTATGAATTGGCCAAGTCAAAGAGTTATGCCTGGGAGGGAAGCTAAGTAGGAAATGGAGCAAATGTTGCTTGCATCAAGCTGGATGTTGGAAGGCCTAGATAGATGGTTTTCAAGGTAGGTGAGAATGAGCTTAACAGAGAGATGGACTGAGGTGTAGGTGGGTGGCTAGGGTGATACAGAAACTAAATTAGAAGCATTAGGGTTTTTGGTGCAGGGTTCTTTTTTATAGGTATTTAAAACAATCCACACTGGCCTAGACCAGTTACCTTCACAGTGGTGCATATGTGCTCTAGGGAAGGAGCCCTAGTGGCGCAACAGTTAAGTACTTGGCTGCTAACCTAAAGGTTGGTGTTTCAAACCTACTCAGGAGAAAAAACCTGGCAATCTGTTCCTGTAAAGATTGCAGCCTAAAGGACTGTAGTCTCAGGGGATGTCTAGGTCAATTGGCAAAACGTAGTTCATAAAGATTACATTCTAGCCTGGTGAGTAGTGTATGGGGACTTAAAAGCTTGCAAGCAGCCTTCTAAAAAACAACTATTGGTCTCTTCCCAGCAGGAACAAAGGAAAACAAAGAAAACTGAAGACCCTATGAAGCAATTAAGACCAGAAGAACTAGATAGTGCCCGGCTACCACTACCGACCACTCTGGCTGGGATCACAATGGAGTGTCCCCAGTAGAATGTGTAAAAAATGTAGAACAAAATTAAAAAAAAAAAAGACTAAACTTACTGGTCTGAAAGAGACTGGAGGAACCCCTGAGACAATTGCCCTTAGACAACTTGAAACTATAGACACTACAGGAGGTAACCTTTTAGCCCAATAATAGACAGGCTATAACATCAATAATAGCACCTGTGAAGAATGTGCTTGTTGGAACATTTAACTATATGAGACCAAAAGGGCAACATTTGCCAAAACCAAAGATAGGGAGAGACAGGGAGACCAGACTAATGGAAACGGGGAACCCAGGGAGGAAATGCGGAGAGTGCTGACACACTACAGGGATTGCAACCAAGATCATGAAACAATTTGTGTAAGAACCGTTGAATGCAAATTAATTTGCTATGTAAACCTTCACCTAAAACCAAAAAAAAAAACCAAATCAAATCTGTTGCCATCGAATTGATTCTGACTCATAGCGACCCTATAGGGCAGAGTAGAACTGCCCTATAGAGTTTCCAAGGAGTGCCTGGTAGATTTGAACTGCTGATCTTTTGGTTAGCAGCAGTAGCTTTTAACTACTATGCCACCAGGGTTTCCAAACCTTCACCTAAAGCACAATGGAATGTAAAAAAAAAGAAAAAGGAAAAATGAAAAGGATTGTGGCCTAGAAAACCCTATAGGGCAGTTCTACTCTGACACGTGGGTCCTCTGTGAGTCAGAATTGACTCTAGGGTGCTCAACACCAGCAACAGGGAGGGAGCATGATGACTGTACTGTATGTGTGATGGTTAAAGTTGTGTATCAGGTTGGCTGGGACATGAGTCTCAGGGTTTTGATAGTAGTATGATGGTGATCACTTCCATGACAAGATTCGATCTTATGTGATCACCTCCATGAGGGGATCTGCAGTGAGTAGCCAATCAGTTGAAAGGGAGTTTCCTTGGGTGTGTGGCCTACCTTGAATATAAGCACACATTCTGGCAAGGCTTGTGGGCTTTTGCACTTTCTGGATCCTGCAGCTGGCTTCTGTTCATCTGACCTCTGGTTCTTGGAATTTGAGCTAGCAGCTTACCTGCGGTCTTGCCTGTCAATCTTTGGAATTCATCTATCTTCACATACTGTGACCCACAGCTCTGCTCCCTGACTTGCTGATCTTGGGTTTGCCAGCTCCTGTGGCTACGTGCATCGGGAGAAGACCCTACTCTTACCCATGGACTTGGGATGTTCCAGCCTTTACAACTGTGTGAGCAATTTCCTCGATATAAATTTCTCTATATAAAAATATTTATACACTTTACTGGTTTTGCTTCTCTAGAGAACCCAGCCGCAGTATGTGACTTACACAGTTACATGATGCCTTTTAATCTAAAAACAGAAAGAAGTTAAACTTCAGTAAAATAAAGTTTGATCGTAAAATTTGTGTGAAACTTACAAATAAATAACATGTATTGGAGAGTATGCTCAAATCAAGTACAAGATAAAAAAAAGTGTTTAGAAATGACCAGCCTAAAGAATAATATGGCCTGATCAAGCAGTCTGCATGAATTCTTTCAATTTCTTGCCCCTCATCCTAACTGCAAATTTATCTGTATCCATAGCCTTGATGTCTTCCTTCACTCCTTTTGCTACGGAACAGATGACTTTCAGTGGAAGGGCTGGCCTTCTTTCCCTTCTCCTGAAGGTGATTTCTCCACCTGCATTCAAGATCCCATTCCTGCCAGTTAATTTTCAAGCCTTACTTCATAATCTGTTCTCTCACCCTCACTCACTATTGAATATTTTCTGCTCAATTTATGAACAGGTTCACAACTCTTCCATCTTAAGAAATATTCTCCATCCTGAATCTATTGTCCTTTCTCCCCACCACACTCCATCTCTGCCAGGTTTTGCAGGAGGCACCTATGCACCCCGTTTATACTCTATCCTCTTCCTTTCACTTCTCTCCCCCTGTAATCCTCCTCACTCTCAGTAGTGCTTCATTCAGTGGCTCCTTTAAGTCTCATCGTAGAGCTATCCTTACTAAAGTCTATTGATGGTCCATCCACCAGGTCCTTCCACAGTCCCTGCTCTCTTGTCTCTTACAATCTAGCAGAGAAGACTAAAGGTCCAGGGTCTCAGGACAAAGATGTGGATGCATCTTATAAGAGCTTTCAAAGAGTTTCCTTACTGTCCATTGCTTTGCTTAAATGACCCCTTTAAACTGGGACACGTTCAAAGGGGTAAAAGAACACATCAAAGAGAAATAAAATTCAGGTGGAACAAAAATTAAGATATGGCCTTTCTATCTACAGATGGGTCTCTGGGTGGTACAAATGGCTAACGTGCTCGGCTGCTATCCAAGAAGGTTAGAGGTTTGAGTCCACCCAGAGGCACCTTGGAAGAAAGGCCTGGTTATCTACCTCCAAAAAATTAGCCATTGAAAACCATATGGAGCAAGTTCTACTCTGACACACATGACATTTCCATGAGTTGGAGCTGACGTGAGGGCCACTGATAATTTATGAACACAAAATATATGTGTTTCTTTGTGACTTCACTGAAATACCCAGGATTGTACCTGCGGGGGGAAGGCCCTGGAATTGAAATGTGTTTATTTTGGCCACAACTGCCATCAAGTTCTGAGGCTCGAGATGTGACACACATTCTGTGTGAACATACCTGAGCCTGGGCCCAGGTAAACTGCAGGCCCACAGCAGAAGCGTTTGACCTATTTGCGACCTCAGGCGCTCTTAATTCACTTCCCAGGACCAAATGAAGGGATAACCGTAATGCGTCAACAGTCCAGAATTTAGCTGGCCCTGGAGACATTGCATGAGTATCTTGCGGGTGAGGTCTGAATTAGATGGCCTTCAGGTACGTACACAGGAGCGGTCATTACTGCAGGCAGATGTGCACAGCTAGTGGTTGGCGGTGGAGATGGCTGCAGGGGGAATTCCTTGATCAAAATGAGTTAAAATGAGACAGTGGATTATCCAGAAGGGTGCTTTTTCATAGACTACACTTTTATTGGTGGAAGCAATCAAAGGAAAGGAAAAAAATTGAGCCATTAAAAATGAGAGCCACTCTAATGTGCTTCTTTCCTATCATCCATGTAACACACAACTGAATGTGTATATATGAATTTTGTTCTTTTATCCTGAGTAAATGAAAAGAGAAACTGCTTTCATTTTATTTTTATCTCAAATAAATGTCGATGGGAAGCTGGTACATTAAGGCAATGTAGGAACCTAATGTACAGGGGCAGAGGGACTACTTGCAAAAGAGTTAAATTTTTATACATGTAAGCCAAGCTGCCCATGATCTCACTACACCACAGAGAGCTTGCAAGCATTGCTCCCAAATCACAGAGAAAAATCAGCGCCCAAGTGACCTGTGTATTAGCATCTCTGCAAATCTCAGGCAGGAGCTGAGAGTTATATACACTTTACACACCCCTGAGGAAATACCCATTTTATACCATTGATAGGCCAGATGTATTTTCCTTTGCGAAATGTGATCGGAATGTAATTAGAAGAAAATACACTGTGTATTCAAAAACAAATAGACGGTATTCTTTAAAACTCCTTGGTAATTTAGAACGGGGAGTAATATCAAATTTGGAGCTGTGTGGAAGGGTTATTATGGTGTGATTGGACCTGTGAGGTTATATTGGCTACAGTACACTGATTTAATTTATAGCCATTGAGCTCAACTGGAAATTTCGCATGTCCAAAAAAACTTCTTCTCTGAATGTGATTACTAATGTGATAGAAAGTTGCACATTAGATAGTGTGATTCCTTGAAAATGCCAGTGTAGATTTGAGTCTTTTTTTTTCCCCCCCCGGAGTCAGTTTAATATGGAAGAAAAAAAAATTAATATGGCTTTGGGGGAAAAATACACACATTTCTAATAGAACTTGCTAGAACAGTCAACACAGTCTGCTATTTTTCTACTGCAGCTGTGCGTTTTACTGTAACGAAGTGATTAATATGTTTCAAATTTTGAACTTATGGACTCAACCATTATAGTGTCATATCATCAAAAGACACAAAAACCTGACACATATAATTTCTATGTAATCCCAAGTAGTAAAAAATTATATGTGTATTTATAATGCTGAGGCATTTGAACGGGTTGTGTGACATAAGCGTGGACAATTATATACAGGAACATGAATAAAACATGTTCAAGTGCATAAACAAGGCAGGCACCAGCCAAAAGAATTGTATATGTGCATGATGAATTAGGATGGAAATTCATCCTTTAATCTCCCCTAGACTTTGGATGGCAGTATTTTTTATAAGACTGAATTCTTTATGGGAACTCTCTGGGGGAAAAAGTATAATTTATAACCTGTGAACTACAAGGGTTCTAATCCTTAGTTTTAGGTGAATCAAAAAGATGAGTTAAAAACATTGTTAACATTTCTAAACCTCTCTGAAGAGGTCCAAAGAGAGGTTGGATTAGTGGCAATGGATTTAAAGACAGGATTAACAAGGGTTGCTTCCGAATTGAAGGCATTAGGAACCATTTCACAAGCAGAGTATTCTCAAAGCAGATTCTGGCATCACCTGGGACCACTGAGAGGTTCCAAGGAATCAGCAACCCATAGCCTTTTTCTAGTATTTGTCAAAACCTCACATATGTGAAGAACGTCTAGAGAAAAGGAAAGCTGGTGTGGGTGCACATTAAGGATTGAAAGAAGACATGTGGCGGTTTAAAAATATAGTCCCAAATTCTTTGATATTCCTCCCATTGAGAGGCAGGTCTATGCCCCTTCCCTTTGAATCAAAGTGGGTTTGTGACTGCTTCGACCAATAGGATTCAGTGAAAATGATGTTGTGAGGTTCTGAGGCGAGGTCAGAAAAGGCCCTGAAGCTTCTCCCCAGGTCCCTAGGGGTGCACACTCTGGGGGAAGCCAACCATGATGTGGAGAGGTACTACTACCCTGAGACCACCAGGCAGAGAGGCTGCATGTGGGCACTCTGGTTGAGAACCAGCATCAACTCCCAGCCAGGTGAAAGAGCCATATTGAACGTGGATGTCCAGTTGAGACTTCAGATGGCTGTACTGCTACGTTCTGAAACTTTGTGGCTGAAGGCCCAGACATTGTGGAGCAGAGTCAGGCCATGTTCCCTTTGCCTTGCCCAAATTTCTGACCCAAAGAGTCTATGAGAATAATAAAATGATTATTTCATACCACTAAGTTTTCGGGTGTTTGGTTTGCACCAGTAGTAACCAGGACAAGCCAGTATTTTCCAAACTTATCTTTAATAATTATAGCTTGGGGAGCATGTTAGAAAAGAGATTCCCAGGCTTCACCCGTGGGCAGTTTGACTTAATAGGTATGGGGGAGGGGCCTGTTTTAATGAAGAGCGTGGAAAGTTAACTATAATAAAATGACTCCATAGGATTTGTTGGCCAGATTTGATACATGAAATGTGAATAACAAACAGTTTTTTAAATTACTTGGAATGGGCTCACAGGCCCATTATTTTCCTTATTTTAAGATTGTGCAATATGCCACTGAAGGGGATATCTACCTTTCTAGACCCACTTTGTGAAAAAGCAGTGAAAATACAAGACGCTTTCACTGAGAACTAAACCAGAGTACCGAGAGGAAGACCAGCTAAGTTTGGCGTATGAGGGGAGTTTTATGGAGGAGGAGACGAGGGAGTCAGGCCTTTAGTACTGAGTAGTATTAAATTGGCTTAGGGGAGAAGGAAATCATCACAGATGGAGGATGGCAACAGGAGAGAAGGCAGAGAGATAATGGAGAGGCCCACCTGACCAGAGGGCCCTGACAGTGCAGCGCAGATGCAGGTAGGACCCATCAGACAAAGCCAGAGGCAGGGCCTTCTCTTCTAGTTCCCAGAGTCCATTGTAGCTCCAGTGCATCTGTTTATTACACTATTACTTCTAACAGCAACGACAACAACTACCCAGGCCATTATTTATATAGTGTTTCCTTTATGCGCGTCATCTGCATTGGCTCGTATCTGCTTCTTCTCTATTACCAGGATCGTGTCTTACTCTTCTTTGTATCCTGTGCTTGGCGTGATACCTGTACATGGTAGGCATACCCGTAAATGGTTGTTGAGTAACTGTAGGAATAAAGTGACAATAGATAATATTTATGGGGGACTTACTATGTACCAGGGTGTCCCTGGGTGGCACAAATTGTTAATCACTCTGCTACTAACTGAAAGGTTGGTGGTTTGAATACACCCAGAGGCACCTTGGAAGAAAGACCTGGTGATCTACTTGCAAAAGATTACAGCCATTAAAAACCCTATGGAGCTCAGTTCTACTCTGACACACGTGGAATGGCTATGAGTTGGAATATACTTGACTGCAACTGGTGGTTACTATGTACCAGGCTATGTGCTAAATAGATTACCATATTTAGTCCTAACTGCAAAGGTAAGATACAGTAATACCCCCATTTCACAGATACGGGAACTGAGGCAGGTATGTGACTTGCCCAAGGTCATGCAGATTGCAAATGATGGTACCCGCCTTATGACCTAGGTGAGCTGACTCCAGAGCTTGGCGCTGAATGAATTAATGAAGCTGTAAAGAAGAATGGACAGAGTCCGTCACTTTTGACCCCTCCTCATGCTGCCACAGCCTCTGCCTGGGACACTCCTCTTGCCCTTCTTTGCCCCCTTAATACCTATTCACCCCACATTGTCCTTTCCTCGTGTGTGCCTAGACATGATAGAGTCCCTGGCTGCACTCTGGACCCGCTTTTTTATTACTCACACCAACCTTGAAATTACTCGTTTAGTGTCTGTTTGTCCTTCCCTCTAGACTGTAAACCTCCTGAGAAACGGTCATGTCTGTCTCATTCATTCACCATAACCTCCCCAGAGCTGAGCACATTGCCACTAATCAGTATCCTGTCTGTAGTATACCGCAGATTACATCCTATGGTATGGTGTGTAGCGTACTCTAGTGCACGTAGTGTGTTAGGTGCTGGGGATTCAGAAATGAGGAAACCAACTCTATTTTCAGAGAGTTCAATGATTAAACGGGAGACCGACAAGGAAACAAACAGGTGTAACATGTCTGAGTGGGGCTGAGGTGGGGAAATTACCAGGAAATGCCCCCAAGAGCTGATCCTCAGGCTGCCCTTGCAGGGTGAGTGTTAGCTAGTCAGGTGGTTGTGAGGGCAGGGTTTGGGAGGCATTCCAGACAGAGGAAATAGCATGAGTGAAGGTACAGGGGTGGGAAAGAACAAGGCACATCTGTGCAATGGCCAGTGGATCAGTGATGCTGGAGGCAAGGGTACATGGAGACATCGCAGGAAATAAAGCTACCAGTGACAGCGGGAACAAGTCATGAAGGACTTCATCAGGTTTGATCAGGCTTGAACTTCATCCTTAAGGAAATGGGGAAGTCATTGGATACATTTTTTTTTTTTTAATTGTACTTTAGATGAAGGTTTACAGAGCAAAGTAGTTTCTCATTAGGCAATTAATACACATATTGTTTTGTGACATTGGTTAACAACCCCATGACATGTCAACACTCTCCCCTTCTTGACCTTGGGTTCCCCGTTACCATCTTTCCTGTCCCCACCTGGCTTTTCGTCCTTGCTCCTGAGCTGGTGTGCCCCTTTAGTCTTGTTTTGTTTTATGGGCCTGTCTAATCTTTAGCTGAAGGGTGAACCTCAAGAGTGACTTCATTATTGAGCTATAAGGGTGTCCAGGGCCCATAGTCTCGGGGTTTTTCCAGTCTCTGTCAGACCAGTAAGTATGGTCTTTTTGTCATTGGATACATTTTATCCAATCCAAATTTAGAATATGTCGCTAAGGGGAGGGTTAAGTAATATGTGGGGTGTTCTGGGAGGTCACGTAGTACTTCTGCCATTTTGGGGGGTGATGAGGAGTGATGTTAATGTCCTGCAATACATGGAGCAATCTTACACAAAATGCTAGTAGACCCCCCTACCCACAACTGAGAAATGTTGCATAAAAAAACTAACTAAAAACTTGAAAGAAATCTCCCAAATATTTACAGGGTCCAGACAGTGAATGCATTATTTTATTGGTAAGGAAGGGAGGTATTTTCTTTTGGCCTTCTTGAAACACCAGACTTACAGGGAACAATTTAAGGACTGGCTCCCCAGAGACCTACAACAGCAGCCTTTTAACTTTTGGATCTGAATTCAAGAATATTTTACTCCTCCACCTCTAGCAGGGAGCCCTAGTGGCGTAGTGGTAAGGAATTTGGCTGCTAACCAAAAGGTTGGCAGTTCTAATCCACCAGCTCTAATAGAGTTTATTCATTTATTCATACTCATTCATTTATTTAACAATCAAAAAAACTTTTTTTTTCTTGTATTGTGCTTAAGATGAAGGTTAAAAAAAGTTTATGGAGCACTTTTATGGACAAAGCACCACTCTAGGTTTAGGTTTAGGAGATATAGCATGAACAGGGCAGATGAAGACCCTCCCCCAATGCAAGAAAGAGTTAAAAAAAAAAAATTACAACCCCAAAATTCGAAGGGGGGATAAAGCATGAGAAAGATGATTCAATTGCTTCTTTTGCAGGCAAGAATTATTTATGTGGGATTTCTGAAGCTATAACTAGGGCCACATTTCTTCATAACTAGACAAGTTCATAACCCCAAGGGTGTATGCACTGTCCGTGCCTTGCAAGAAAGGTAGACGTAGATAGTGTCATTAAAACCAATAGCTAACACATACCCAGGGCTGTTTGGGGACTTAGAGAATAGAGGATCTATTTAAAAATGAGAGAAGACAAGAGTTGGCACCTAAAGGAAATCTTGCCAGTGCAGTTATGTTAACTATCATAGATATTTCATTAAAATCATTGGTTAAAAGGACATTAGTATTGACCTAATTGGTTGCAAATAAGGCAAAACCCAAAGACTACTAAACATTCTTTTAGGGCAGAATTGGTCTCACTTTGTTTCAGCTCTTTCTCCCAAACCTCTGTTGGACATTCAGGCAGGAAGAAGAAATATATATGGAAAGAATGTATATAATCATCACCATCATCAACTTTGTCAGTATTATTTGTGTGTGTGTGTGTGTGTGGTGGCACTTTGGATAATGGCCATTTCGCACACTATCCAAATGCTCTAAATGAAGAAAGAGAGCTAAGATACTTTTCTTTTCTCTAGCTCAATGTGATTGAGGGAGAGACCAAGAGAAATATTTCCTGCTTACACTTAAAGCCAAAAACAAACAAACAAAAAACTCAAGCCACACCCACTGCTGTTGGGCTGACTCTGCCTCATGGCAACCCCGTGTGTTCCGGAGTAGACCTGCCCCATGGAGGTTACTTGGCTGTAGTCTTCACGAAAGTAGATCACCTGGACTTTCTTCCGCGGGGGTTTGAACTGCCAACCTTTAGGTTAGTAGTCAAGCACAAACCATTTGTGCCACCCAAAGTCCCATCTACTTAAAGCCACAGGTGCAAAAAAAGGGGTAAAGGTATGCCACTGGTAGGAAAAGTTAACAGAACCACAGCGAACCACTTCGGTGCTTTCTGCCATGGCAGGATAATTTGAGATATGAACTGTGTTTTTGCTTTCCCTGTGTTTTTGTCTCCCTGTGTGAGGAGAAGGTGGCCACTCCTTGGGTTCAATTGCCTCAGGTTTGGGCTTGAAGAGGACTTCTCTTCCTGTCTTTGGTGAAAGCCTAAAGGTATCCAGGAGATTATATTAAAGTGCCCTGGCAAGCAGGAGGAAGAGATAAGGAAGGAGGTAAAAGAAGGAAAAGCAGAAGAAAGGAGAGACTCCAAGATTGGCAGCCTCCAAGGAGCAGCGGATCCCTGCACTCTGCTCTCTCACAGTGGACCCAGGGACGGCAGGGCCTTGGTACGCCATGGCTGCATGGAAGGCTGGACCCAGAGCACCTTGGACCTGAGTCTAAGGTATTTTAACTGCCCAGCTGTAATGGAGTTTCTTCATTTGTTCACATGCTCATTTACTCAACACATGTTTACTGCTGAAATTAAACAATATTTAGGTTCTGTTCTGCCACAGCAAATCACAGGATTTTATTTTTCTGTTTAAGTAAAAGCTCAGATAATCATGCTCAGTGCTCTAGCAGCATCTGAGTCATTTATTAATGCAAGGACATTAGTCTGCTGCTTTTATTATAATACAGGATAATTACCCAGATGATGTGTGAAGCTCTTTCAAAATTTCTTTTCTCTACTTAGTCCAACATGAGAACTCACATATGGTGCTTTTGCCATGGGTACATGTAGACAAGGTCAGTTATAAAGAAAGCAAAAACCAGGGCTGATTGATAAGTAGGTGTGGTTTTGAGAATTAGTTAGTCAATAAATATGTTAAGGGCCTCTTCTGTGACTGGGACTAGGTACTGTGGGGCACAGGGACAAAAAAAAAAAAAAAAAAGTAAAAACTGTTGGCGCTTGTTCCAAAGGATTTCTAGTCTAGCAAGGGCAGGAAGGCTAAGCTACAGGAGTCAATTAGGCTGAGTGAGAACACGGTAACCATGGAGGTGAGAATGTGTTTAGAAATGCCAGCCACGCACTGGAGGAAGGAAGGTAGGCATACGAAGACAATAGTTTATACCTCTGATTTGTATCTTCAGTTTAAGGGGGAAAGGTGCTTTAAAAAAATAAAGGCTTCCATCCGACTTAAGGTAGGTGATTGTGGAACGAGCCAGTTTTGAGCTTTGTCCTTTATAGAAACAAGAAGGATAAGAACAACTGAATTTTGATGCCATTTGAGAAAGGGAGTTAGAATGATAGACCTAAAATCCATGCTAAGAAATTTGTAACATTTCTTACCCTTCAAACTTTGGCTCTGTTGCTAGTTTTTTTAGCTTTTTCTCCATGGTTGATCATCAGTACATTTTGGGGAGGAAAAGATACTTCAGGACAGTGGAGGCTGGTGAGTGGTTAGTATAGGAATTCTAATAGTAGATGTTCAGCTGTCTGCTCTGCTGGCTGTGCGGGACCCCCCTCTGTCACTCCCATGGCTCTGCCTCACACACTTCTACACTGGTGAAACTGTGTGGAAGAATTAAAGGACGAGGGAGCTACATTTCACCTTGGGTGGATGAGAGCTGGAGAGAAGAGGATGGCTGACGAAGGAAATACTCAAGGCAGAGAAGTTGTTGAAAGCAGGTGATCAAAGCAAGGGTGACGAGAGAACTAGAATTCATTTAAGAATCCTGAGATACGGAAATGATGTTAATTTGTGCTT
Source organism: Loxodonta africana (assembly GCF_030014295.1). Lineage (NCBI taxonomy): Eukaryota > Metazoa > Chordata > Mammalia > Proboscidea > Elephantidae > Loxodonta > Loxodonta africana. The sequence continues at coordinate 44,309,843 of NC_087355.1, read as the reverse complement.
GAGCACTCTTTAAATTGTTGCTGAGACTCTCCTGCCACCTTTGTTCTCACAGTGCCGCCATTTTGGTTATAGAGGCCCCTGTGTTTTTCTTTGGGCAGCAAGGAAGGCGTGGGTATGGTGAAGGCTGTGTCCAACTCCACAACCAACCTAGAAGGGAGAAAATCCTTAAGGGGTTGGGGAGGTGGTATGAAAGAGCAGGAAGGTTAGCAGACCTCCCTTCATTGTGGCCTGCAGTGGAGAAGACAAGGGAGCCTGCCTGTGTGGTTTAAGATATGCCTGAATACTCTTGTCATTTCCATAAAGAGCAATAGATACTTTGTGCCATCTGCCCCCAAGGATGGTGTGAATACAGTGCATGCATTATAAATTCAAAAGAAGAGGTAAATGGAGCTATTGAAGCTTCATGGAGGAAGTTTGGCTTGTGTTTGACTTTAAAGAGTGAGAGGGGTTTGGCTAAGGGAAGAAGAAAAATCATTTAATGATAACTCCCATCCCTAGGAAACCCTGGTGGCGTAGTGGTTAAGTGCTACGGCTGCTAAACAAAGGGTCAGCAGTTCAAATCCGCCAGGCTCTCCTTGGAAACTCTATGGGGCAGTTCTACTCTGTCCATTAGGGTTGCTATGAGTCGGAATCGACTCGACGGCACTGGGTTTGGTTTTTTTTTTTTTTGGTCCCATCCCTAAGTGTTTCCTATGTGTCAGGCCTGTGCTATTTTACATATTTTATATCAATTAATCATTTGAAGGCTTATTTTACAAATGAGCAAACTGAGGTTTCGAGAGATGAATTCCTTTTTTCTGATGGTGGGGATGGTTTTCATACCTAAGAATCTCAGGTGCCAAAGATTGTGTTTTTAGTTACTACACTCTATGGTCTCCTTAAACCAGATTGTGAGGTTTTAAACTGGAGCAATACTGCCCTCCAGGAGGGTATTTGGAAAGGTGGGGGTGGATTTTGGGGTTGTCACATGTACTGTGGGGCCTATAAGCATTTAGTGGGAAAGGGCAGGGATGTGAAACATTCTGCAATATGCAAATAGTCCTGTTCCATGAAGAATTGCCCTCAATGCTGATAGTCCCTCAACTGAGAATCCCTGGAGGGGAGCTGCACAAATGTAGGGGAGGCAATGGAAGGTGGGAGCTGCCAGTATATGAGAGGCAGAGCGGAGATTTGTCTGATCAACACACAGATTCAGATTGAGGAGAAAAGCGTGCTTATTCCTCAAACATTCCAAGTCCTTCCCCAGCTCTGCTGATTTTTCTCTTAGGCTGGCTTTTCTTTGCATAGCTCATTCTTGTCCTTCACATTCTTATGGCAAGTATAACTACCTCTTAGAGCAAATACAATAGATGTCTAGTTCAATTTTTGTTTTTACTTGATAAATGATTTGAAAGGATTACCTGTATTCTTAGTATTTCTTTGACATTCTGTCAAATACAGTCTCTAACAATCAAAACAGTCTGGTAGGTCTTTCAAGCCACTGTCCTGCTTATTTCATCATCCTCTTATCAGTTATCTATGCTGTGTAATAAATTGCCCCAAAACCTAGCAGCTTAAAACAACAAATTTTTATTGTCTCACATTCTCTGTGGGCCAGGAATGTGGATGCATGTGGTTCTGGCTCAGGGTCTCTCATGAGGCTGCAGCCAAGCTGTTGCCAGGGCATGCAGTCAGCTGAAGGGGCTGGAGGGTCCACTTTGAATATCAGTCACATAGCTCTTGGCAGAAGGCCTCAGTTCCTTGCTGGCTGTTTGCTCCGTGGGGCTCTCTATAGGTTAAGTGTCTTCAGGACATGGCAGTTGGCTTCTCCTCCCGAGAGAGACAGAGTATGAGAAGGTGGCTATAACAGAAGCCCCAGTGTCTTCAACCTAATCTTGGAAGTTATATACCATCACCTCTGTGGTATCTCACTGGTTAGTGAGTCCAACCTTGTATAATGTGGGAGGGGACCATACAAGTGCATGACTATCAGGAGGTGGGATCATTGGGGCCATCTTGGAAGCTGGTGAAAAGCATGCTTATTCTCTTCATAGTGCTTATCCAGTCTCGGATTCTCTTGTTTATTTGTTTACTTGTTGACTTTTGTTGATCTCACTAGAATGAAAACTGTACTAAAGTATGGACCTTCATCTGACTTCCTGCTGAATCTCCAGTCTCTAGAAGAGCGTCTGCCATAATACATATTGCGGAAAGAAAGAATATGTGAGTGAATCAAATGGTAAAGTATACAAAATCACAAACTGGCCTTCATTTCTCCTGTCTAAAATTATTTTAATCACACCGGTCCGTGATTATGTTAAGAGTTGACTTAGAAGATCCTGGACTGGATAAAGACGCAGGAACATAAAATTGGTGCCTAGTTGAATTTTTTTTGTTTGTTTTTACTTGATAAATAATTAAAAAAAAATTACCTATATTCTTAGTGTTTCTTTTACATTCTGCCAAATACAGTCTCTAACAATTACAGTAATCTGGGCTAGTATACCATAGGTTCAAAACTGTTTTACTTTTTGTATTTCATTTGATCTTAACCATGTTGTGTTAAATTGCTAGAACATTACTTACAGATGAAGTATCAGAGGTTTGGGAAGGTCAGTATGACTTGCCAAAGGAATATACTTAGTGAATAACCTGGGACCTAAACCAAACCTCTACCTCCAAGTCAAGGACATTGTCCTTGAACCGAGATTATCTCTTCTCAATGCTTACGTTACACCAGCACTGACCCCGCTCATAAAATCACATATACAATTTCTATTCTTAGAATAACTGATTTTCTTTCATATGTGCGTGGACCATTCCTTGCATATCTGGGTGATTATGTGAACTTTCCATTATGGCATGGGCTTTGACTTGTTTATTTAACTTAGTTGTCATTTTCTGACTGCAGCTGTGTACCAGCACTGCGCTCATGGCTTCATATAAATAAGGTGAATAAGATGTGTGCCCTGATTTCAAAGAATGACATTTCTTGTTTTCTCTCTTCCTAATTATAAAAGCAATTTAGGTGTATTACAGAATTTTTGAAAAATCTAGAAATGTATAAAAAAGAAAACAAAATCACCCATAAACCTCCCCCCCCCCAAATGTTAACTACTATCGACAGTTTGGAATATTTTCTTCCAGGTTTTACATATATGTATATGTACTGCCCTGTAATACTTGTGTGCAAGGAAAAAACAAACTACATTTATAAAAGTTTTTTTTTTCACCCACATTATGTTAAATCTGGCTTAGTCCCTAACCTATCGATTCTGGGCTTTGCCAACTGCTCCCTTGGGATTGTAAAAGACCTCAACGGCTCGAACAATCTAAGAACATTGGGAAGGCTTCTGACCTTCAGTCCGTAGCGATCCCTGTCCTCATGGAACTTTCAGTGGTGGGAGGCTCCTCTGACGTCACGGTTCATAAGGGACTGGTGTTTAGGCCCCAGATCTCCAGGAGGCCATGACAGCTTTTGAGGCACATTGAATGGAGCCAGAGAGCAGAAATCCATCACTTGACTCCTCCATCTCCCCAATCTTAAGGGCGCTAACTCTCTCTCTGTATCTGGGACATAGCCCTCAATTGTCCTTAAATCACCCCTCCTCCCGTAAATATCCGGGTTGCCTGCCAAAGATGTTAACTGCTTTTTGGAGCAAGCTGTTGTTGTTGGGTGCTTTTGAGTTGGTTCTGGCTCATAGTGAGCCCATGTGAGAGTAGAACTGACCCATAGCAGATTGCCAGGCCTTTCTCCCCCAGAGTGGCTGGGTGGGTTGGAACCACCAGTCTTTCTATTAACATCTGAGCGCTTAACTGTTGTGAGCAAGAGAGTCACAAAACTCAAAGACCCTGATCTCCTTCAGTGAGGGGGGAAGGAAAAATTACATTTCCATCCTCTTGCTAAAGATTACTCAGCAGAAAAAAAAAAGACAAGATGTTCATTAACTTTTAAATCACATACCCTATTTTGTCGATTTCCTCTCTACCTATATTTAAATTGAAATGATTCTGAACATAGTTTTGTATCCTGCTTTTTCATGTCACATCATGAACATCTCCCACATTGTTAACTATTTTATAGGAAACATGATTTTCCTACTTTTTGATATTACAAAAGAGTTCCAAAATCAACACTCTTGAACATAAACCTTTCTTCAAACATTTAATCAATTTCTTAGGATAAATTATGATCCTGCTCTTAAAGAGCTCATAGTCTGGTCTGGGAGTGGGAACGGGGCAGGGAGACAGACAGAATGGAGACAGAATAGCCGGTGCAGAGGTGGGGCACATGAGGGAAGCATCAGCAGTTGCCTTGGATTTCTCAGATGTGTTCAGTATTGCTCCTAGGTCCTCTTATAATCAGTGGCATATCTTTTATTTATTTATTTTACTTTTTTAAAATTGAACTTTAGATGAAAGCTTACAGAACAAACTAGCTTCTCATTAAGCAGTACACATGGTATTTCATGACTTTGGTTAACAACCCCGCGACACGTCAACATTCTCCCTTCTCGACCTTGGGTTCCCTCTTACCAGCTTTTCTGTCCCCTCCTGCCTTCTAGTCCTTGCCCCTGAGCTCGTGTGCCCCTTTAGTCTCATTTTGTTTTACAGGCCTGTCTAATCTTTGGCTGAAGGGTGAACCTCAGTAGTGACTTCATTATTGAGCTAAAAGGGTGTCCGGGTGCCATACTCTCAGGGTTTCTCCAGTCTCTGCTAGGCCAGTAGATTTGGTGTTTTTTTGTGAGCTAGAATTTTGTTCTACATTTTTCTCCAGCTCTGTCCAGGACCCCTATTGTTATCCCTGTCAAAGCAGACAGTGGTGGTACCTGGGTACCATCTAGTTGTTCTGGACTTTGTCTAGTGGAGGCTGTGGTAGTTGTGGTTCATTAGTCCTTTGGACTAATCTTTCCCTTGTGTCTTTAGTTTTCTTCATTCTGCCTTGTTTCCAAAGGGGCAAGACCAGTGGAATATCTTAGATGGCTGCTCATAGGCTTTTAAGACCCCAGACGATACTCAGCAAAGTAGAATGTAGAACATTTTCTTTATAAACTATGTTATCGGTGGTATATATTTTAGATGTAACCCTGAAAAAGGGGTCTAGTCTAAGGCCTTGCTACTCAAAGTGTAGCCTCAGACCAACAGCATCACAACCTGGAAGTTGTTACAGATTCAGAATTCAGACGCCACTCCAGACCCTGATGTATTATAGACAGTATCGCTGTTATCTTATCCTAAATCTTGGTGTTCCAACCAGCTGATAAACCTGCATTTTTAGCTCACAGCCTAATTTCCCTCCCCACCAACACAGAGCCCATGTTTGAAAATGCATGAGCAGTTATTGCTATTAGGATGATGACTGTTATTACTATTACCTTGATTTTATAGTGCAGATTTTCTTTTAAGAACTGAAAAGGCTTAAGAAACATTATATCACCGATCCCTACAACATCACTGTGAAATAGGTAGGTGGCAAATATAAACAAGTATCAATATTATGCTAAATCATACTTAAGTATACAGTGTGAAATTCCCTGCGAGCTAAGGAAAGCAATATCCTTTTGTTTCTGGTGAAATATTTATTTTTGTATAGTTTATGTTAAATTTCTGAAGGATTGGGCTTGGTGACCTATTATGTTTCTCTCTGTCCTGCCAATTTAGATAATGTCCCTTTTGCATTTATATAAAATTAGTGTAGGTACGTTTTTAAAAATTCTAGACCTGAAAAGATTTTGTAAACATGATCTCAACAAAGCCCCATTAGCACCACACAGATATGGAATATAGAGAGACTTTAGAATTATCAAATTGAATTGAAATCGAAGGCTGTAATTTATGCAGTCAGCTTCTGCACTGAGGCATTTCTGGATTGAGTCCAACAAGTCTTTCCAAACTTGCCAGTTATGATGCCACGTTATTTCTTTCCAAACTTTAGTCTTTTGCTCATCACATTTACGGGTTCTGCTATTATTTTTAAAAACAACTAATTTTTAACATTTTAAATACATTTTTCTAAAAGGAAATTTTATATCACCAACCCAAATGGAAGACCAGTATTTGCTATAAAATAAAGTGATATGAAAAATAAATATAATAAAATCAAGCAATATTGTTAAATTCTAGTCTGAAGCTTAGTATTTTTATACTTTGAGCCTGTGGCAGGCTCTCTCTTTTTTAAAAAGAGGTATTTAGCAAATACTGGAGCGGTGTTAAAGATATACTGGTACCGAACTGACATTATGCTCTGCAGCCATTAGGGGAATGAAAAGAGTTACTAAGGAATTGTTTTTCTGACTTTGTAATTCAGTGTTGTTTAATGTCTATGTGGCTACCCCACAAATAATTTCCCATACCCACCAGCCCATTGCCATCAAGCCGATTCCGAGTAATAGTGATACTATAGGAAAGAGGAGAACTGCCCCATAGGGTTTCCAAGGAGTGGCTGGTGGATTTGAACTGCTGATCTTTTGATTAGCACCTGAGCTCTTAACCACTTCACCACCAGGGCTCCTTACCGCCTATAAAAAAACAAAAAACTAAACCAGTTGCTGTCTAGTTGATTCCAACTCATAGCAACCCTGTAGGACGGAGTAGAACTGCCCCATAGGGTTTCCAAGGAGTGCCTGGTGGATTTGAACTGCCGACCTTTTGGTTAGCAGCCATAGCTCTTAACCACTACACCACCAGGGCTCTATACCTCCTACGGTAACACACTAGTTCTCAAATGTAACCAGAGTGGTCTACCCATAATTTCTCCCATCATTCCTACTTCCTCCCACTAAGCGCTTCCTGCTCTGAGCCTTTTTTGTAAAGCTTTTCCCACCTGATATGACTTCCCTTCTCTGTCCATCGGAGCCTTCTCAGCCTTCAAATTGATCTCAAATTCCTTTTGGAGTTGTTCCTTGATTACCTGGGCCTGTGGGGGTCTCAACGTCATTTTAATTACTTTTAGCTACGTTGGTATTTATCATATACCATCTTAGTGGTTGAGAGTCTTCTTGTGGGTGAATCTGTCTTCATTACTATCTCGGTGGTAAGCTTTCTGAGGGCAACATGGCATCTTAATCACCTTTTCAGTGTAACATCTTGAAAATAGCAATTGTTCAATAAATAAAACAAAACAACAAAAACTGTTGCTGTTGAGTTGATTACGACTCATGGTGACACCATGTGTGTCAGAGCAGAACTGTGCTTCGTAGGGTTTTCAGTGGCTGATTTTTCTGCAGCAGATTGCCAGGCCTTTCTTCTGAGTCACCGCTGGGTGGACTCGAACTGCCAATGTTTCATTTAAACAGCTGAGCGTGTTAACCGTTTATACTACCCAGGGACTCTGGTGCTTATTTGACAAAATCTCTCTGACCCTGCTACATTCTGATTTGAATATTCACCTGCTAACTTAAAAAAAAAATTTTTTTTTTTTTTTAACTGCGGCTGTCTCAGCAGTAGATTGATAGCTCTGAGAGTTCCAGTTAGACCTTGTCACTCTGTTCAGTGTCATTACTGCAGAAGTGGAAACTTTTGGCAGCCTGTAAGTGAGAACACCGAGTTCCAATTTATTTCTGCTTTGACCTGGAAGTTATGGTTTATGCTATTTGTGACTGTGAAGATTCTTAGTGACCTTAGAAAAGCCCCGTCTAACTCAGAAAAGGTCTATTAAATCAAATTGAAACTTGGGGATTTGGATTCAATCTAGTGGCCCAATCATTCACAATTCATAGAAGGCGTCCCTGGAAGAGGCAAGGAAACCACCTTAGACCGTCTGACACAGTTTCCATTATTTAAGCCTTTGGATCATACTTCTTTCTTCCGTGTGCAGTATTTTTCGGGCTCTCCTTACCACGCACAGTATGATTGCTTTTCAATTTAATCCCTCCTTTTGGGCTTGGTTTGTCAAGTTAATTAACTGCATTTGTTTCATACCCTGAAAGGTAATTGTTTCTAAGATTTGAATGCAATATTTCCCAGTAGGTCACCAAATTTACAAACAAGTTGTTACTGCTGGAATCTTGATGTTTCACCTGAGTAATATTAAAAATACTAAGATCATTATCTAAATATTGATAAACTTCCCCTGTTAGTTTGAAATCTTTTTTTCTACTGTGCGTGGTTACACTTTGTATGGCTTTTAAGGAGTTTCTTCCAGAATATACTGTCTTTGGAGAGGTCTTGTTTTCATCTTGTTTAACTTTTCAAAACAGCTAGGGAGCATTTTAAACAAGCCAAGACACAGAAAATTATTGTAAAAGCCTAGAACTCACATAAAAACTAGAAGTGTTAAACCCAAGCAAGCAAATAGATAATTTCTTTCCCTTTTTTTTTTTTTTTTGGTTAGAGTTGTTAAGATTGCATTTTCATGGCCTTTATAAAATTGCCACAGTCTGTAGGAATGTTAAAGGGTTAATCCGTTGCATTTACTTAAATATTCCAAACCATGATGAAAACGTTTTTGCACCTAAGAGGAAGGATTGTGGGTGAAAAACTGAAGCTACATGATTTATCACGCCCCTCACAAATAAAATTTATTCATTGCATCCACCAGCCATCACACAGATGGTCAGAAAATTGGCTTTGTGTAGGGATGTGGATTCAGGCATGAATATTAATACGAGACAGATGTAAACGCATATTAATATGCATTTGCTTTGCATGGACTGACATGACAATATTTTCATTAAAGAAACTGCATTTGAAAAGAAAGTATAGGTCACCTTTTACAAAGCATAAAATGGTATGGTAAAATGTATTTGTTGGCTCTGGAAAACCGTTGTTGATAAGAAATGGAAAAATTAACGTTGACTGTGGTAGGATGTTTACAACGTGGCAGGAGAGACATTTAAAGGTTTTGCCTCTCTGGATTGCAATTTCAAAGTATTTTCCAACTTCAGCGATACTGGGTACAGGCTGCCACTTGGGCAATCTAGAAAGCAAAGCCCTGTTTGGAGATGATATATGGGTAAGGATAAATCATGAGGAGTCTGAGATAAACTAAACTATCTAGAAAGATCCATTCACATCCGAAGACACAAATTTTTCGGTGTGCGGTTGCCATAATGGCAGTGATTCATAAAAACGTAAGATTTATGCAGGCGTGGTACTTTGGGATTTTTTTGTGTGTGTGTGCGGGACAGCTTTTATGCTCACATCAGCGCCAGCATCTGTGCTCTGTTAGTATCTGCTTATGGTAGCATTGTGCTCCCTTCCCGAGTGGAAGGAGGGAACGTGATATTGTAAAAAGCTATTCACATGCTTGCTGCTTTGTACTCACAAACCATTCGGGGGGTGTTTTGCCACGAAAATATTGCTTACTGGAGAGAACAGCAGCTTTCTTCTGTTTGCGAATCCCTTTAAAACTGCTGTGTTGGCCCTTCAGACAAACATGATTACATCCCAGCACATGAATGTGTGAGTTAATAATTACAAATGATCTGTTATTGATTATTCACTTCAGTGACTTCACTAATCCCTACAAAACCTCTGTGAAGCTTCTAAATGCCATTCTCCAGCCCTGATTTCCCCTTTGGACTTCATCATGTCTTTCCAGCTGTTCTCTCAACAAATCCATCTGGAGGTCCAGCACTGTGTCCAAAAACAGAGTTGGCATCCTCTCCCCACCCTTGCAAGGTAGAGTGGTGTGAGTACGATGAACTCTGGCGTCAGGAAGCTTTGGGTTCCAACTTGGCTCTGCTGCTAACTGGCTGTGTGATCTAGGCATATTATATTTAAGTTTTCTGAGCCTCAGTTTCTTATGGGTGAAAAAGGGGGCCATTTTATCAGTGTCCACAGTGTTATTTTTAAATGATTATTCTGTGTCTTGAATGTGAAACCTTAGGGGACTATGCCCAGTATGCTCGACGTGTAGTAGTTTCTCAGATCACTTTCTATAATCTTCTAGTTCTTTTACTGGCCCTGCTGTTTCTGCAATATCTCTGTCTCTTTGCTGAGTTATTGTTAATTCCTGTCTCGTATCCATTTTCACTCTCATCACTCTGCTTTGGCCATTATTATACCTTTCCTGGACTTTTATTATACAGTGGTTTTTTAACCGGTTTCCCCATCTCCTCATCTAAACAGTGGGACAGATTGATTTCCAGGAAGCAAAGCACTGATTTCTCTTTTGTTCAGAATCCTTCAGGGGTTTAGCATTACTTACCAAGTAAAATCCAAATCCTTAGTTGGCATTCAGAGGCTCTTTTGCTGAGTCTCTAATCTATGCCTTCAGGCCAACTCCATCTTCATGAGGCATGTCTCCAGGGCTGCAGCCAAGTGGGATTATCCATTCTTCCCCAAACATCCTCTCACCTCTTTGGCTTTGGCCATTGCCTGCATTCTGTCTAGGAGAGTGCCCCTCCACATCAGCACCTGCTGGGTTCCTATTCATTCAAGTTACTCTTCTTCCAGAAATTTTTTGCCTCTGAACACCTGTGGCATTTGGTTTCAGTCCAATAAATGTTTGCTGAAAAGTTTATTTGACAAACACTTTTATATCACTCTAACTCATTTAACCCCCATTACATCCTTTTAGAGATGAGGAAACCAAGACACAGAGAGTTAGGTTATTTACCCAGGTCACACAGCTCCTGAGTGGCAGATTTGGTATCCAAACCAGGTGGTCTGGCCCCAGGGTTGTATTCTTAGCCACGTGTGTTCTATGTTATACTGCTTCTCAACATAAAACTTTTAATATTTTATGTTTCTTTCCACCACTCCTATTCCTATTAACGCACTATTGCAGTTCTCTCTCAAGTCTTCCTTTAAAAAAACAGAAAACCCAGGATGTCGTTTGTCTGGATAAATGAATCATTTAGTTTTTTCCATCATGTTTGGGTCTGAAAAACTAGTGGTTGGATGAAAAGTGTTCTGAATGGGGATAACTATTTGAGAGTTGAGAAAAACTATATATTCCATATGTATGTATATAATAAAGAAAACCCTGGTGGCGTAGTGGTTAAGTGGTACGACTGCTAACCAAAGGGTCGGCAGTTCGAATCTGCCAGGCGCTCCTTGGAAACTCTACCGGGTAGTTCTATTCTGTCCTATAGGGTCGCTATGAGTCGGAATCGATTGGACAGCACTGGGTTTGGTTTTGGTTTTCATATATAATAAGTTTTTATTTTTATATGAAAACCAAAACCAAACCTGTTGCCATTGAGTCAATTCCAAGTCACAGCAATCCTATAAGGACAGTGAAGAGCTGCCCCATAAGGTTTCCAAGGAGTGCCTGGTGGATTCGAACTGCTGATCTTTTGGTTAGCAGCCGTAGCTCTTAATCACTGTGCCACCAAAGCGCTGATTATATATATATAGTATGTTATATATATATATATGTATATAAAAAACCAAACCCAATGCTGTCCAGTTGATTCCGACTCATAGCAACCCGATAGGACAGAGTAGAACTGCCCCATAGAGTTTCCAACGAGCGCCTGGCGGATTTGAACTGCGGACTCTTTGGTTAGCAGCCATAGCACTTAACCACTATGCCACCGGGGTTTCCTAATGTTATATATAAAATACGTTAATATACGTATATATCTCTATATACATATCTCAGATTTTCTCCATATATTTGCTTATTATATTCCCTTTAGAAACTGAAATGATAAAATTTTTTCACTCTGGTTCCCTGATTCTTATATATCTTTTGTACATATTATTCCTATACTGAAGATTTTCATAACATGGGATGTCCTGCTTTAAACATGTAAGAACAACCCCCCATGTCTCCAGGCACCCTGTGGTTTCTAGGTGGCCGACAAGCCTGTTGTCTCACTGCCCTATTTCCAGTGTCTAGCATATTGCCTGGAATATGGCTAGTAAACCAGTGCTCAAAGAACTATTTTCTCTTGTTCTAAATACTCTTAGTAATAAGTTATTTATATGTTAATTTATTCCTTCATGTTTGTTATGATCACCCTTGGTGTGGCTCCTAAAGTTGCAATACAGAGTTCCACGTCTAGTCACTTTCCAAAGAAACAAAGAAATGAATCTTTATTTCCCACTTGAGGGCAGCTGGAATGTCATAGCAATAGACCCAGCGGGATTACAGAATATACCTAATAGGTCCCCTGACCCTGCCTCTTTCCACATGTGCAGGCATCCATCTTTTAAAGCAGGGGTTCCAATCAGGGGACCAAGTACCCTTCAGGAGATCCACAGAAGGGCTTTGATCTCCATGAGATTGCTAAAATTGTATGTAAATTTTTGTGGAGAAAAAGTCCAGAGGTTTTTTTTTTTTTTTATAAATCATCTTATTATTTTATCTTTATTTACCTTTTTTGGGGGGTGGGGTGGTAAAAATGTATATAACCCAACATTTGGCAATTCAACATTTTTTACATCTATGATTCAGTGACATTGATTACACTCATCATGATGTGCGACCCTCACTTGTATTCATGGCCAGTTCTTTTTTTTTTTTATCACCACTTATTTACCTTTTTAAATGATAAAAGTAACACATTCACAATGTAAAATAATTCAAACAGTACAAAAATGTGAAAAAATCTAAACAGCACAGAAGTATAGTAAGTAAAATTTGAATTTTTTTTCTTTAACTTTTTACTCTTTACATCCTTAATCTCCTTCCTCATTAGGGGATCACACCATGATGCTATTTGGCAAACTGACTCTAATAATATAAGGATATATTTCGGTGTCCATACATTTGGGCCTACCTTAAAAATTTTTTTCTTTGGAAATAATTATAGATTCCCAGGAAGTTGAAAAAAAAAAAAAAAGTATAGGGAGGCCCTATATATCCTTCACTCAGTTTCCCTCAGTATTTTGCATAATTATAGTGCAATATCAAAACCAGGAGACCGACCTGGGTAAAATCCACAGAGCTCATTCAGGTTTCACCAGTTTTACACGTACCGATTTGTACATATGTGTGTGTTTAGTTCTGTGCAATTTTATCACATGCAGATTCATGAAACCATCACTAAAATCAAGGTACAGAAATGTTCCACTACAAGGATCTCTGCTGCTACTCCTTTATAACCACTTCTACCTCCTTCGCTGCCTTTCCTAACCACCAATCTGTTTTTCTCTATAATTTTGTCATAACAATGTTATGTAAACAGAATCACGCAATTTGTGGTCTTTTGAGATTGCCTTTTTTTTTTTTTCATAAGTCGCTGGAAATTCGTTTCAATTGTGTCTATCCATAGCTCATTCCTTTTTATTACTGAGTAGTATTCCACATTAAGGAGGTACCACAATTTGTCTAACCATTTACCTGTTGAAGGACATCTGAATTGTTTCCCGTTTCTGATGATTATGAATAAAGCTGCTATGAGCATTAGTGTAGAGCATAAGTTTTTACTTCTCTAGGATAAATGCTCAAGAGTACAATTTCTGGATCACGTGATAAGTGAATATGGTTTTATGAGATGCTGCCATCTATTTTGGGGTCCATAGCCTTTTGATAGGCTATCAAAGGTGGCTGTGACCCAAAACAGATTGAAGGTTTACCCAAGTAGACATGAACCAAATTTGCCCTGTGACCAGGTTGATATTTGCTCCAAATTGTCATGTAAGAAATCTTCTCTCATTCTTTCTTCCACTACTCATAGGCACTTCAAACTATAACTCCAGCAACAATTCTTTGATGACATTGCCTTGTCATTCACAAATGTACTCCTAGGGCTCCCCTAGCTCCTTCTGTTCATCTACAATCCAGGGCTTCTAACCACTTCGAACCAGTTCAGTCATGGTCAAGGAAATGAAACAGGAACATGGCTGAAGTTTTACAATTTGGCAGATTTGTCACAGTACCTGGGAAAAATTATGAGTCTAAGCCCTGGAATGCGAGACTCAGAAAAGGAGTTGTAAGCCCTTTCAGGAGCCTGAGCCATGAGATTATATGATTGGAAGGGCTGTAGGAGAGTGACACACATTCAAAGCTTCACGGTTGGCTTCCATCTTTGAGCATGATGCTGCCTCCTTTGAGTGGGGTGCCACCATCTTTGAGTGGGGCAGAGCCGCCTTGGCCTGTGCTCAAAATCCAAGGACAAGAAATGTGGTTGCTATGAAATGTGTACACTGCGCTTGTTCTCTAAGAGGAAGATTGAGTTTCTAGCAGGGCTTCGATCTGTAATTTTTCCCATTCTGGCTATGTTTCTGGTCCACCATAACTTTATAAGTTTGGGTCCGTTCTGGTGACACTTCCTTGGCCATGACTGAACCCAGCAGAACCAGTTCAAAGCCCTGCTACAATCTTCTCAACATCCATTATATGCAAGAGAAATCAGCCTTAAGTCTTGCTCTCAATTATTTGGACTCAATTTGTCATACCATTCTAACTTATTTGCAGTGTTGACATTCCATCTACTGACTGATAATGTTTGCTCTGCTAATTCTGTGTTTCCTAGAAAGTTAAGTTCTTTCTACTTATTCTTCCCCTGTGCCCTCAAAGTGCAGCTCATTGAAACCCAAACTTAACTGCCATCCCTTTGTTGCAGGGGGAAAAAATCTCTGCTTAGGCTGGCGATGGGAATGAATTTTCTAGGGGAGAGAAGGATGATGATAAGAATTGATTAAAGCAGGATGATGCAGGTTTATAATTTCTTCTAAGTTAACTCTTCACTAGTGCTTCATTACTTGGCTTGAAGCGAGTAACGAACGCACTAAACAGCCATTTACAAATATAAACATAAAAAAATTCCAGAGATAATGAAGCAGATAGTTTAGGCCTAAAATGGTAGCCTGATACTTTATGCACCCTGTCAGTCCCTTATTTACTGGTTATCAGCATGTTTGATCTAACATTTTTCCAGTGTTTTAGTCTGTGTTATTCCACCTGATTTTGGAATCCAACGTATCCATTGATAATTTGTCATCAGAGTGAAATAACTTGTGTTCTGGGTAGTACTTTTAGTTTGCTGTATCTGATTTCTACCAGATCCTCATCTTCGAAGATTTGTTTTCAGCCTGGTACTAAGTTTTCAGCATCTAGGCTCTCTTTGATGGTTCTTAGTTGAACTTTGACTATATTCCAATGATCGTGAGGAAACAACAGAAAGGATCTTTGTGTTTTTTTCTCTCTTTAAGTTTATGTTTATCAAAAGTTAATTGTTTCAAAACTGTGTTATTTTGCATGCATTACATTTAATATTCATAGCAACCTTATGTGCTTAGTCCGTGGGTGGCTTATCTAGAGCTTTCCTTCCCTCCAAAACATGTTGACTAGTACTCATTGCTCACTGGATACTTAAGGTCAGTGGGTTATTTTTTAGTGTGCTGAGCCCTTCAACTCCCCCTCGTTGACCTATATGCTCAGAAGGGTCAGTTGAGTATGTTCCGAAACCTGTTTTCCAGTTGCGTTTGCTGTCGAAATTATATAAATTAATTAAATATTGTATAAAATGACCATAAAAGGATGGGAAACGAAAAAGGCATTGTTTTTATGAAAACTAAATTGAATGTTTGAAAAGTCTCCATAAAGGAATACGTTGCTCTTAAATTTATTGTGGGGAAAATATATGAAATCTAGATGGATTTTGCACTGAGACTTGTGTCAGAAGTGCTTGCACATTGTTTCATTTTAAAGAAACGACAACTGGAAATAGTAGATGATACATTACCAGTGCGGTTTATGTGAGAATGATAACCCCACAACTACAATCAGCAGATTCCTACTAAAAAAAAAAAAAAAGGACTTGGCACTATCACAAAAGCTCAGCGAATGTTCATGTGTATGTTTTAAGTAACGGCAAAATGCTTAAGGTGTGTATGATCATTTTAGGACTCCCCTTTAAACTGATATTTTTGATTATACAACTAATTCCAGGAGTGAATTATGCAGGATACGAAATCTTCAATACTACTGTCACATTTTATAGATTAGGAAACTTAAGTTTAGAGAGTTTATGTAACCTGCCTTCTTTTTTTCCAGACAATTCTGTGATACCCCATGCAATATTGCAAAACTGAGCTTGGGCATCCATGACTTAAATGTCAGGCAATTGTTTAAGGTTATATCAGGTTTTTTTTTTTTTTTTTAAATATATGTACTCTTTATGTACTATGCATATTAGTGTTTAAAAATCATTTTTGATGATGATAAATCTAAAATATTATAATTGAAATAACCATGAATATTCAGTTAAAAAAAGCAGGTTACAAAACAGTGCTTATAAACTGAATTTTGGGAAAATTATATATATGAGATATATCTATACCTGTAATTTTCCCCATAATTTGATTTAAATTTATAAATCAAAGATTTAGTGTAAACATTATGTATAATGCTTATCTATAAATATAATAATTTATATTATATTACACATATATATATCTCCACAGAAAATAGACCAAAATGATTTATATCAGTGTTAGTGGTTGTTTTTATTTCTGAGTCTGGGAGGAGAAATTTCTTTCTTGTGTTTTCCTGTATTTTTCAAAATTTCCTCCATGCACATGTATTTTTATAATCATAGAAAATGTCCTAAAAAACCAAGCATGAGTTTTGATTTTCTCCTTTCCCCTCCACCCTAAAAATACGCTGTTTAGTCATTATTATAGTCATCTTAATAATGGTGACACAGAGTCAGGGGAGGAGAAGGGATTTTCTACAATTTTTTTTCCTTTGTCTGGCCTTCTGGACAAATTGCTTTAAAAAACAGGCTTCCATTCTGACCTGCTTTTCTCTGCTACCTGACAATTCGTCTCAGATGTTTCTCTCCTGGGTCTTCCCATGTCTTATCACTGCTATGTCCTGAAGAATTGAATGCACTATGAGTTGATTTAACGGAGCTTCTGTCATTCGAGCTCTCTATAATGTGTAAGATTATAAGAAGTCTTCCTTCTTGTGACCTGGAATGGCCCAGATAGAATGAATAATTCACCATATAGTTTTCTCCAGTCATCTATTTATCCCTTATATTTTTTAAATTAAAGTTTCCTAACAAATGGAAAAAAAAACCCCAAACCATGAGTAAACAAGTTTTCAGATTTCATCTCTTATACACCATTAGTAGATTCCTGAGCTATATAAATGTGTAAATGAAAGCTATCTCTTCCTATCTGCTTGGCTTTCTCTATGCAATTCATTTCGTTATGTCTCTGTCTTCTCTTTTTGATGTAATGGTTGCTGATGTGAGGATGAATTGTAATGCTATTTTTCTGGAATCTAGCTGAGTGAAATGTGCCCGAGGAATGGCATGATGCGGAGGGGGAAGGGTGTTTCTATGTGAAAAAAAATTCGTTTCATCAGCATTAGTGGAAAAATTGCCAGCCAGTACATGAAGCTTTTAGTTATAAACAAATGAATCGAAAAAGCTCCTAAGTTATAGTTTTGCAAAGAAGCTTGATAATAATTTATTAAACTTTTAACAATTTTTTTTTTTTTTTTTTTTTTTTTTTAAATTTTTATTAAGCTTCAAGTGAACATTTACCATTCCAATCAGTCTGTCACATGTAGGTTTACATACATCTTACTCCCTTCTCCCACTTGCTCTCCCCCTATTGAGTCAGCCCTTACAGTCTCTCGTTTCGTGCCAATTTTACCTTCTTCCATCTCTCTCTATCTTCCCATCCCCCCTCCAGTCAAGAGTTGCCAACACACTCTCCCGTGTCCACCTGATTTAATTAGCTCGCTCTTCATCAGTATCTCTCTCCCCCCCACTGACCAGTCCTTTTCATGCCTGATGATTTGTCTTCGGGGTTGGTTCCTGTCCTGTGCCATCAGAAGTTCTGGGGAGCATTGTCTCTGGGATTCCTCTAGTCGCAATCATACCATTAGGTGTGGTCTTTTAATGAGAATTTGGGGTCTGTATCCCATTGGTCTCCTGCTCCCTCAGGAGTTGTCTCTTGTGCTCCCTGACAGGGCAGACATCGATTGTGGCCGGGCACCAACTTGTTCTTCTGGTCTCAGGATATTGTAGGTCTCTGGTTCAAGTGGCCCTTTCTGTCTCTTGGGTTCTTAGTTGTCGTGTGACCTTGGTGTTCTTCCTTTGCCTTTGCTCCCGGTGGGTTGAGACCAATTAATGTATTTTAGATGGCTGCTTGTTGGCATTTAGGACCCCAGGTGCCACAATTCAAAGTGGGATGCAGAGTGTTTTCATAATAGAATTATTTTGCCCATTGATTTAGAAGTCCTCTCAAACCAAGTTCCCCAGACCCCAGCCCCTGCTTCGCTATCCTTTGAAGCTTTCATTTTATCTCGGAAACCTCTTTACTTTTAATCCTGTCCAATTAGGCTGACCTTCCTTGTTTTGAGTGTTGTCTTTCCCTTCACCCAAAGCAGTTCCCATCTACAGATTGATCAATAAAAAGCCCTCTCCCTCCCTCCCTCCCTCCCTCCCCCCTTTGTAACCACAAAAGTATGTGTTCTTTTCCATTTTTTCTATTCCTCAAGATCTTATAATAGTGGTCTTATACAATATTTGTCCTTTTGCAACTGACTCATTTCGCTCAGCATAATGCCTTCCAGATTCCTCCATGTTATGAAATGTTTCAGAGATTCGTCACTGTTCTTTATCGATGCGTAGTATTCCATTGTGTGAATATACCACAATTTATTTACCCATTCGTCCGTTGATGGACATCTTGGTTGCTTCCAGCTTTTTGCTATTGTAAACAGAGCTGCAATAAACATGGGTGTGCATATATCTGTTTGTGTGAAGGGTCTTGTATTTTTAGGGTATATTCCGAGGAGTGGGATTTCTGGTTTGTATGGTAGTTCTATTTCTAACTGTTTAAGATAACGCCAGATGGATTTCCACAGTGGTTGTACCATTTTACAATCCCACCAGCAGTGTATGAGAGTTCCAGTCTCTCCGCAGCCTCTCCAACATTTATTATTTTGTGATTTTTGAATTAATGCCAGTCTAGTTGGTGTCAGATGGAATCTCATCGTAGTTTTAATTTGCATTTCTCTAATGACTAATGATCGAGAGCATTTTCTCATGTATCTGTTGGCTGCCTGAATATCTTCTTTAGTGAAATGTGTGTTCATATCCTTTGCCCACTTCTTGATTGGGTTGTTTGTCTTTTTGTGGTTGAGTTTTGACAGAATCATGTAGATTTTAGAGATCAGGCGCTGGTCTGAGATGTCATAGCTGAATATTCTTTCCCAGTCTGTAGGTGGTCTTTTTACTCTTTTGGTGAAGTCTTTAGATGAGCATAGGTGTTTGATTTTTAGGAGCTCCCAGTTATCGGGTTTCTCTTCATCATTTTTGGTAATGTTTTGTATTCTGTTTATGCCCTGTATTAGGGCTCCTAGGGTAGATCCTATTTTTTCTTCCAAGATTTTTATCGTTTTAGTCTTTATGTTTAGGTCTTTGATCCACTTGGAGTTAGTTTTTGTGCATGGTGTGAGGTATGGGTCCTGTTTCATTCTTTTGCAAATGGATATCCAGGTATGCCAGCACCATTTGTTAAAAAGACTATTATTTCCCCAATTGACTGACACTGGTCCTTTGTCAAATATCAGCTGCTCATACGTGGATGGATTTATATCTGGATTCTCAATTCTGTTCCATTGGTCTATGTGCCTGTTGTTGTACCAGTACCAGGCTGTTTTGACTACTGTAGCTATATAATAGGTTCTGAAATCAGGTAGGGTGAGGCCTCCCACTTTCTTCTTCTTTTTCAGTAATGTTTTGCTTATCCGGGGATTCTTTCCTTTCCATATGAAATTAGTGATTTGTTTCTCTATTCCCTTAAAGTATGACATTGGTATTTGGATTGGAAGTGCGTTGTATGTATAAATGGCTTTTGGTAGAACAGACATTTTTACTATGTTGAGTCTTCCTATCCATGAGCAGGGTATGTTTTTCCATTTAAGCGTGTCCTTTTGAATTTCTTGTAGCAGAGTTTTATAGTTTTCTTTGTATAGGTCTTTTACTTCCTTGGTAAGATTTATTCCTAAGTATTTTATCTTCTTGGGGGCTACTGTGAATGGTATTGATTTGGTTATTTCCTCTTCGGTGTTCTTTTTGTTGATGTAGAGGAATCCAAGTGATTTTTGTATGTTTATTTTATATCCTGAGACTCTTCCAAACTCTTCTATTAGTTTCAGTAGTTTTCTGGAGGATTTCTTAGGGTTTTCCATGTATACGATCATGTCATCTGCAAATAGTGATAGCTTTACTTCCTCCTTACCAATCTGAATACCCTTTATTTCTTTGTCTAGCCTAATTGCCCTGGCTAGGACTTCAAGTACGATGTTGAATAAGAGCGGTGATAAAGGGCATCCTTGTCTGGTTCCCGTTCTCAAGGGAAATGCTTTCAGGTTCTCTCCATTTAGAGTGATATTGGCCGTTGGCTTTGCATATATGCCCTTTATTATGTTGAGGAATTTTCCTTCAATTCCTATTTTGGTGAGAGTTTTTATCATAAATGGGTGTTGGACTTTGTCAAATGCCTTTTCTGCATCAATTGATAAGATCATGTGGTTTTTGTCTTTTGTTTTATTTATGTGATGGATTACATTAATGGTTTTTCTGATATTAAACCAGCCTTGCATACCTGGTATAAATCCCACTTGATCAGGGTGAATTATTTTTTTCATGTGTTGTTGGATTCTATTGGCTAGAATTTTATTAAGGATTTTTGCATCTATGTTCATGAGGGATATAGGTCTAAAATTTTCTTTTTTTGTAATGTCTTTACCTGGTTTTGGTATCAGGGAGATGGTGGCTTCATAGAATGAGTTGGGTAGTATTCCGTCTTTTTCTATACTTTGAAATACCTTCAATAGTAATGGTGTTAAGTCTTCTCTGAAGGTTTGGTAGAACTCTGCAGTGAAGCCATCTGGGCCAGGACTTTTTTTTGTTGGGAGTTTTTTGATTACCATTTCAATCTCTTTTTTTGTAATGGGTCTATTTAGTTGTTCTACTTCTGTATGTGTTAGTTTAGGTAAGTAGTGTTGTTCCAAGAATTTATCCATTTCTTCTAGGTTTTCAAATTTGTTAGAGTACAATTTTATGTAGTAATCTGATATGATTCTTTTGATTTCATTTGGTTCTGTTGTGATGTGGTCCTTCTCGTTTCTTATTCGGGTTATTTGTTTCCTTTCCTGTTTTTCTTTAGTCAGTCTAGCCAATGGTTTATCAATTTTGTTAATTTTTTCAAAGAACCAGCTTTTGGCTTTGTTAATTCTTTCAATTGTTTTTCTGTTCTCTAATTCATTTAGTTCAGCTCTAATTTTTATTATTTGTTTTCTTCGGGTGCCTGATGGATTCTTTTGTTGCTCACTTTCTATTTGCTCAAGTTGTCGGGACAGTTCTCTGATTTTGGCTCTTTCTTCTTTTTGTATGTGTGCATTTATCGATATAAATTGGCCTCTGAGCACTGCTTTTGCTGTGTCCCAGAGGTTTTGATAGGAAGTATTTTCATTCTCGTTGCTTTCTAAGAATTTCCTTATTCCCTCCTTGATGTCTTCTATAACCCAGTCTTTTTTCAGGAGGGTATTGTTCATTTTCCAAGTATTTGATTTCTTTTCCCTAGTTTTTCTGTTATTGATTTCTAGCTTCATTGCCTTGTGGTCTGAGAAGATGCTTTGTAATATTTCGATGTTTTGGATTCTGCAAAGATTTGTTTTATGCCCTAATATGTGGTCTATTCTAGAGAATGTTCCATGTGCGCTAGAAAAAAAAGTATATTTTGCAGCAGTTGGGTGGAGAGTTCTGTATAAGTCAATGAGGTCAAGTTGGTTGATTGTTGTAAGTAGGTCTTCCGTGTCTCTATTGAGCTTCTTATTGGATGTCCTGTCCTTCTCCGAAAGTGGTGTGTTGAAGTCTCCTACTATATATGTGGAGGTGTCTATCTCACTTTTCAATTCTGTTAAAATTTGATTTATGTATCTTGCAGCCCTGTCATTAGGTGCGTAAATATTTAGTATGGTTATGTCTTCCTGATCAATTGTCCCTTTTATCATTATATAGTGTCCTTCTTTATCCTTTGTGGCGGATTTAAGTCTAAAGTCTATTTTGTCAGAAATTAATATTGCTACTCCTCTTCTTTTTTGCTTATTGTTTGCTTGATATACTTTTTTCCATCCTTTGAGTTTTAGTTTGTTTGTGTCTCTAAGTCTAAGGTGTGTCTCTTGTAGGCAGCATATAGATGGATCGTGTTTTTTTATCCAGTCCGTGACTCTCTGTCTCTTTATTGGTGCATTTAGTCCATTTACATTCAGCGTAATTATAGATAAGTAAGTTTTTAGTGCTGTCATTTTGATGCCTTTTTATGTGTGTTGTTGGCCATTTCATTTTTCCACATGCTTTTTTGTGCTGAGACGTTTTTCTTAGTAGCTTGTGAGATCCTCATTTTCATAATGTTTAACTTTGTGTTTATTGAGTCGTTACGTTTTTCTTGGCTTTTTTCTTGAGTTATGGAATTGATATTCCTTTTTGTGGTTACCTTTTTATTTACCCCTATTTTTCTAAGTAAAACCCTAACTTGTATCCTTCTATTTCGCCTTGTATCACTCTCCATCTGGCAGTTCAATGCCTCCTATATTTAGTCCCTCTTTTTGATTATTTTGATCGTTTAGCTATTGATTTCCATGATTTCCTGTTGTATGTATTATTTTGTTTATTTATTTATTTTTTAGAATTAGTCTTAATTTGTTTGTTTTTGTGCTTTCCCTGTTTGAGTTGCGTTGATATCAGGACGTTCTGTTTTGTGTCCTTGTATTGTGCTGGTACCTGATATTATTGGTCATCAGGCCAAACAATCTCCTTTAGCATTTCTTGCAGTCTTGGTTTAGTTTTTGCAAATTCTCTAAACTTGTGTTTATCTGTAAATATCTTAATTTCTCCTTCATATTTCAGAGAGAGTTTTGCTGGATATATGATCCTTGGTTGGCAGTTTTTCTCGTTTAGTGCTCTGTATATGTCGTCCCATTCCCTTCTTGCCTGCATGGTTTCTGCTGAGTAGTCTGAACTTATTCTTATTGATTCTCCCTTGAAGGAAACCTTTCTTTTCTCCCTGGCTGCTTTTAAAATTTTCTGTTTGTCTTTGGTTTTGGCAAGTTTGATGATGATATGTCTTGGTGTTTTTCTTTTTGGATCAATCTTAAATGGGGTTCGATGAGCATCTTGGATAGATATCCTTTCTTCTTTCATGATGTCAGGGAAGTTTTGTGTCAGGAGTTCTTCAACTATTTTCTCTGTGTTTTCTGTCCCCCCTCCCTGTTCTGGGACTCCAATCACTCGCAAGTTATCCTTCTTGATAGAGTCCCACATGATTCTTAGGGTTTCTTCATTTTTTTTAATTCTTTTATCTGATTTTTTTCCAGCTATGTTGGTGTTGTTTCCCTGGTCCTCCAGAAGTCCCAGTCTACATTCTAATTGCTCGAGTCTGCTCCTCTGACTTTCTATTGCGTTGTCAAATTCTGTAATTTTATTGTTAATCTTTTGGATTTCTACATGCTGTCTCTCTATGGATTCTTGCAACTTGTTAATTTTTCCACTATGTTCTTGAATAATCTTTTTGAGTTCTTCAACAGTTTTATCAGTGTGTTCCTTGGCTTTTTCTGCAGTTATCCTAATTTCATTCGTGATATCTTTAAGCATTTTGTAAATTAGTTTTTTATATTCTGTATCTGATAATTCCAGGATTGTATCTTCATTTGGGAAAGATTTTGATTCTTTTGTTTGGGGGGTTGGAGAAGCTGTCATGGTCTGTTTCTTTATGTGGTTTGATATGGACTGCTGTCTCCGAGCCATCACTGGGAAACTAGATTTTCCCAGTAGTCAGCTAAAAAAAAATGCAGTCAGATCCCTATCTGAATTCTCTCTCTGGCTCCGGGTATTCGGATGTTAATGGGGTCGCCTGGGGAGGGTGGGGGAGGGATCTGAGAGCTAGGAGTGTAGCACCACAGAATATAGAGCTGAACACCACGTTCACGCTCCGCCCCTGTTTGCCAAAATCCGGGCTGGACGGGTCCCTGGCTAGGACACTGCTTTCCTTGCTCGAAAACCAGTCCCTTCCTCCTGGGGACTTCCTCCGGTGCGCGGCACCGCTCGTGGGCACTGGGTGGGCGTTTCCCGCACGAACGGGTGGGCCCGCCCCCAGGGTCTATTCAGGCGATTATAATTAGATCCCGCGGTCACGCCCCGCCTGTGCGCGCGCCCAAATCCCAGCGGGATGACTTCCGGGTTGAGACGCTGCTTTCCCTGTTCGGGAACCAGTCACTTCCTCCCCGGGACTTCTCCTTCCGGAGCGCCACACCTCTCGCGCGAACTGGGTTGCGTCACCTGCACGGCCAGGTGGGCCCGCCCCCTGGGTCAATTCAGGGCAATAAAAATGGACTCCGTGCTCACGCCCCGCTCGTGCGCGCGCCCAAGCCCCAGCAGGACGGAACCCCGTCTGGGACGCTAGTTTCTGCGCTTCGGGACCAATCAGTTCCTCCGCACGGCCAGGTGGGCCCGCCCCCTGGGTCAATTCAGGGCAATAAAAATGGACTCCGCGCTCACGGCCCGCTCGTGCGCGCGCCCAAGCCCCAGCAGGGCGGCACTTTGTCTGGGATGCTACTTTCTGCGCTTTGGGACCAATCAGTTCCTCCCGGGGACTTCTCCTTCCAGTGTGCCGCACCTCTCGCGCAAACTGGGAGGGCGTCACTCGCACGACCAGGTGTTCCCGCCCTCTGGGTCAATTCAGGGTAATAAAAATGGACCCCGCGCTCATGCCCCGCCCGCGCGCGCGCGCGCGTGCCCAGATCGCAGCGGAATGGCTCCCCGTCTGGGATGCTGCTTTCCCTGTTTTGAGACCAGACACCTCCGGGGATTTCTCCCTCTGGTGTGCCGTGCCACACGCGCGGACTGGGTGCGCGTCCTCCCGCACGAACGCGTGGGCCCCGCCCTGGGGTCACTCCAGGGAAACACAGCTGACCCCCCCCCGCGCGCGCCCCGTCGGCTTCTCGCCTAACTCCCGGCGGACAGCAGGGCACCCCAGCTGGGACGCTGTTCTCCCCCCTCTCAGATCAGTCACTGCCTCCCGGGTGTTTCTCCCTCCGGCTGCGCCCCTACGCCGCCCGCGCCAACCTGCTAGGCTTCCTCCCGGGATGGGTTCGGGGGGGAAGGGGTGGGCCCCCTTTCTGTGCCGTCTGCCCCCCTGGGCTCTGCCCCAGATCGAGCTCCGAAGGTCACCTGCCTGGTGCGCTGGCTCCTAGTTCTGAAAACAGTCGCTGTCTGCCCGTATTTGTTCGTCCTCCGTCTCTAAGTCTGTGCTTGTTGTTCAGAGTTCATAGATTGTTATGTATGTGATCGATTCCCTTGTTTTTCCGAGTCTTTGTTGCAAGAGGGATCCGCGGGAGCGTCCACCTAGTCCGCCATCTTGGCCCCCTCTCCAAACTTTTAACAATTTTAATCAAGGAATCAGGGATAGTGGGGGGCCTCTGTGTGAAGCACAGATAAAAAATCTTTCTGAATTTTGGTGCCATTTTCTTGCTTTTAATCTGGAGCTCAGGGTGTTTCCAATCATCCTTGCTTCACAGTTGGGAGTTTTTCCTTGGTGTTTTCATAGACTGTAGAAGGACTGATAAAGCAGCTGTTATCAGGTTGTCTGAGAATCTCTCTTGCCTCGCCATGATAGGGGAGTGAGGTACAAATGTAGTTTAATCAAGAACTTAGAGACGAGGTCAATCTGTCCAGCTCGGATGAGCACAAGGCTGTAACTGCTCAGGTAGGGGACACATGTTGTACCTCATGGAGGATTCTCTATGGCATATCTGGCTTTCCTGCCTGAGCCCTCTGAGAGGTAAGAATAATAATGTCTGTGGATATTTACTGATGGATAAACAGGGAGGGTGACAGGTGGCAGATTTGAGGGTCACAAAATGTTTTATTAACTTTTCCTTTGTCTTCCAAATTTAAGACATGTCTGGCATAAAAATAGCTCTGAGAGTTCAGCCTTTGGCTTTCCTTGAGCAATTCAATACTCACTGGTAATCCATCTCCCAGTCAGCAACTCGGAAGCAAATGGAAAATGCCTGAAGACGAACTAAATACCTTGTTCATTATAGTTTTTATGGGCAGAGAAGAAGAGAGAGTCCACTCAGATGATCTCTCAAGACAGCATCCAAGAACTTCTGCTCACAAATATCTGATTCACAGAGGCCTGGTTATACCCCCGCCCCCTTTATTTTTTAAATTGTATTTTCAGTGAAGTTTTACAGAACAGACTAGCTTCTCATTAAACAGTTAGTACACATATTGTTTTATGACATTGGCTAACAACTCCACGACATGACAACACTCTCCCTTGTCGACCTTGGGCTCCCTATTACCAGCTTTCCTGTCCCCTCCTGTCTTCTAGTCCTTGCCCCTGGGCTGGTGTGCCCCTTTAGTCTTGTTTTGTCTTACGGACCTGTCTAATCTTTGGCTGAAGGGTGAACCTCAGGAGTGACTTCATTACTGGGTTAAAAGTGTGTCCGGGGCTCATACTCTCGGGGTTTCTCCAGACTCTGTCAGGCCAGTAAATCTAGTCTTTTTTTGTGTGTGTGAGTTAGAATTCTGTTCTACATTTTTTTCCAGCTCTGTCCAGGACCCTCTATTGTGATCCTTGTCAGAGCAGTCAGTGGTAGTAGCCCGGTACCATCTAGTTGCATTGGACTCAGTCTGGTGGAGGCCCTGGTAGTTGTGATCCATTAGTCCTTTGGACTAATCTTTCCCTTGTGTCTTTAGTTTTCCTCATTCTTCCTTGCTCCTGAAGGGGTGAGACCAGTGGAGTATCCTAGATGGCCACTCATAGGCTTGTAAGACCCCAGGTGCTGCTCACCAAAGTAGAATGTAGAACATTTTCTCTATAAATTATGTTATGCCAGTTGAGCTAGAGGGTCCCTGAGACCATGGTCCCCACAGCCCTTAGCCCACTAATTTGGTCCCTCAGGGAGTTTGGATGCATCTATGGAGCTTCCATGACCTTGAGAGGTCTGGTTATACTCTGGTTGTTATCCGTTACTTTCACTTAGTAATATAACTTGGTTGTTATTTCATGTCAACATATTAAGCCTGTGTCATTATTTTCGATAGCCACACAGTAACCAATTTTATGAACTTATCTTTAGTTATTTAGCTGACTCTGTGCCGATGGACATTTAGTTTGTCCCCACTATTCTGGTACTATAACAAACTCTGAGTACGGAGCACCTGAGTGGTATAAACAGTTAATGAGCTTGACTGCTAAGCTAAAGGTTGGCAGTTCTGGTCCACTCAGAGGTGCCTTGAAAGAGAGGCCTGGTGATCCGCTTCTGAAAAGCCAGCCTGGAAAACCCTATGCGTTATAGTTCTGCTCTGACACACGTGGGGTCGCCAGTTGGAATCAACTCAGTAGCAACTTGTAGGGTTTTATTTTATGATGAATATCTTTGCCATACTTTGTTGTTGTTGTTGTTTCTTACTTTGACAAATTATGTTAGGAAGTAGAATTTCTGGGAGAAATTTGATACCTATAGCCAAACTATCGTCTAAAGATATTAAACAAATTTACGCTCCCATCAACAGTGAATGAGAATGCCCATGTTACTTTAAACCCTTGCCAACATTAGGTTTTGTGTTTTCTAAAAAAAAAAACTATATCAATCTGTTATGTTAAGAATATTATCAGTTTGTTGGTCTGATTTGCGTTTATTTTGTTACTAATAAGATTGAGTCTCTTTTACATGCTTATAGGCCATATCTACTCTTTCTTTTATGATCTGTCTCTTCGTGACTTTTGTTCACTGCTTTTTCTATTTGGGTGTATATCTTTTCCTTATTGATTTTAATGTTTATGTGTGTATTAAACCTACACGAAGTTCTTTATGTATTACTTTTTTTTTTTTTGGCATGAATTCCACCCCCACCTCCCCATTTGACAATTGTCTTTTAAAAACTTTGTCAATGGTGTTTTATGTCAAACAGAAACTTAAAAAACCATATGTGATCAAATCTATTTGTCACGATTCTATCTTTCATGTCATTCCCAGCCCAAAATTACATCAGTTTCTTTTGTATTTTCTTATAATACTTTTATAACTTATATATTTTTAATCTAATTGCAATACTTCATGGTATATAGCATAGGTTAGGAACTTACCATCCTTTCTCCTCAAATGGTTAGCCAGGTTTTCCATCATCATTTATTGACCATTCCATCATTTTATCACTTTTTTGAGATGCTTTGTTTATCAGATTATAAAATCTTATATATATTGGGTCTATTTCTGAATTTACTCTTCTATTAGTCCATCTGTAATGGTACCAGTGCCATACTCTTTCAAGAGCTTTGACAGTAGAATATATTTGAGTAACTGGAGGACACACTCTTGTGTCTACTTAGCCATTACACTACACTGCCTTTCCCTAGCCATTATGAACCTGAATTAGGATTGCCCGGACTTGAATCTGACGCTGTCACTTATTAAATGTGTAACCACAGGCAAATTATCTTAACTCTTTCTTGAATAACTCATCCACTGATTTCTTCCTGAGTAAAATGAAAAATGTAATACCTACTTCACAGACTTGTGACAATTAAGTGAAATTATCTATGTAAATAAAGCTCTTAGAGTAGTTCCTGGAATATAGCATGCTCAAGAGTAACTGTTAACTCATAATAGAAAGACATTTAGGACATGATTCTCTCACGATTCTGCTTAGGTGGAGAGATTAGATATAGATATCAAAAGAGAAATGACTGGATGATACACCTTAAGGTAAATCCTCACATTCCAATCCTTTCTCCTGGTAGGAAGCAGACTCAGAGACCACTGTGGTAGGTACAGAGGTGTGAGTAGGGCCAACTGCTGCTCACACAAGTCATTTCAGGCTGGCAGTGCCTTAATTTGGTTGTCATTGTCCCAGGGACTGGTTCTCAGTTTTGTGGTCTAGGGGCACCACTCTGTCACTTTATCTGGAGTCACTTTCGATCTGTAGTACCAAGTCATACACACCAAAGATATGTCTGAGTGTTCTTGATTTGGGAAGATTCATGATTCTAATTAAAAGGGCTCACTCTCAGATTATGTGCTCTGTCCAGAAAGCATGGAGAGCTGTTTCCCACTGGCCATTTTTACAAGCACAGAACCCTTGCCCCATTTTTTATTTCTACCAATCAGTATAAAGTTCAGGTTTCCCAAATCAGGCGAGTGAGGCACACTGCAGATGCACAAGTGCTGTTGTGACTTGATCTGGTTCCCTCTCCCTCGTAAAGTCTGAGTGACCTTAGTTAGGTATGAATATGGCTTTATCCGGATGGGAAGCCCTGTCTTTATTGCCCTAAATGACACTAAAACCGCTTGTCACAACTTAGGGTAACTTCTTAGACTTCTTTCCACTCTTCAACCCACTATTCCCTACATCAGTCTCTCATAGCTGGATTAATTGTCCCTGCATCCCGAAATAGAACAACTCTTCTAGTAACAGGAATATTCGTTTCTTAGTGCAGAGTCTATCCCTTATTCACTGTTGGATAGACACTGACATTCTTTGGCGTTTCTCTTCCTATACATGTACAACTCTCCTCTGTTGATACATCTCTTCTTTATACTTGTTCTTAAATGTAGTTGATTGGGTTATAACTTCCATTCCCTCCATTGCAGCCCTCAGCTATTGGGCTTGGTTGATTCTAAGTCTATGCGGCAACACATTTATCCACCAACACTTGGGACCACCAAACAGGCTAATCCTTTGTATGCTGACTTCTACTGCCTTCAGTGTCAATGGGCAGCTGCTTCCTGACCTTGTCTCCAAATCGGAAGGGTGTGGGGGTTGAGTACAGGTCCCCAGATAAGTAGTGACTTCTTTTATGCTACTAAAAGGAAACTTGCACTCTCAACCTAGTTTCATTTTCTTTGGCTGACACAAGACAGGGGAGTTACAGTTTTCACATCTAACGTTATCTGTCTATACTATAATAGCAGGCTTTATTGTTCTAAACTGCTGTAGAAAGACAGAGCCACTACTAAGCCATTACCTATATATATTTTTATCACCCACTATTCATTATAATGCCTTTGTGTTCTGTCAGTGTTATCGGAGACAACCAGTATTTATTAGGCATCCCCTGGATGTGTGACATTGTGGTAGGTGCTGCCAAGGGCACTTATTTAGAATGAAGCATTACGAGGGAGGAGGGGAACTATTTTTCTCTACAGTCTACCATTTTACACCTTTTCATTGTGGTTTAGGCCACCAGGTGGCCCAAATTACTCATTTTGTCTCGTGGACTCTATTAGGATTTCCTAGAAATGTGAGCGTATTTGTTATGTGGTTTAGATGAGCTCGCTGTTATACAACCTCTAGGTGAATTTGCAAATATAAGAAGATAGTCCCTCCTATTATATTTACATATAATTTATATGTAAATGTATACACTTTATATGTATTAATATATATTTAACGCCAGTAAAACCAGGAAATACTAGTACCGTACACCAGTTTTTTGAAAAAGCTGCAAAGCTTTCTGATAAATGAGAAAAAAAATTGTATGTATGTGAGTCTATCAAAAAGTGGCATAAGAACTGTTTTCATTTTAGTATTTATGTTGTGAGCTGGATTAGTTGAATATGAGACTTTTTAAACATTTCTAGACTCATTTGCCCAAAGAAACTTAGTTTCCCTTATTACATATTCTGTCTTAAAATTTCTGGTGTGGCCTTAATGTTCTCTCCTGGGAGGGGTTCCTGACTTCTTGGCTTTAGATCAATATAGACTCTGAACTCCCAATTATTCTTAGCCTTCAAATTCACCAACCACCTCAAGTCTCATAGTGTAGATGTATCTGTGATCAGCCATCACCCTGCTGGACTAATGAGTATGAAATGCTTGTCCATATCGGCACACACAGTGTGCCTTCTGATCCTGCTTTCTCTTGGTCTCTGGGGTGTCTATTATTACAGTGTGGAACCCTGCTAGATACTCACAACTGAAAAGTCTAATATGATCTTTTTGAAGTTTCCAAAGTCTCTTTTATTATGACAATGATGATGGCTTGGGCTATGAGTCATTTCTTGTTCTCTGATCAAAGTTTCTTAGAGAAGCTGGAACCTCCCTTGGTGTTGCAATTGCTGGTCCCACCAGGTAGAAGATTGCCATGACATTTTCTTAGCCCTGAAAGGGATTTAGCATTATACCAGACAGAAGCAGGCTAAGCCTTTGAACAAGGTATTCTGGTGCAATGAAAACCACTTTTTCTTCATAATAGTAGAATCACTATAATGAAAAGAAAACACAATTCTTTCTCCTCTTTAGCTATCTCCCACGTTGCTGATTCTTCAAAAGATTTCCATTTTTCTATTCTTATCTGGTATTCTGACTTAAGCCAGTATTGCCAATCCCGTTTTGTGTTAGGGGATACCGAGGTTCGAAGTCTGTTTGAGACTTTCCCTGAGTCATACGTGCACTTGTAAAAAGGCCTGGAAGGGATTCAAGAGTCCATCGCGCTGCTATCAGGGACTCTTGAATTCTGAAGCATTCCTGGCTCCTACTTGCTCAGGGGTATGGAGACTGCCACTAGAAATTCAGAATGAGTGTTCTGTATGGTCATGTGGGTACATCACTGCTAGGTCCTGAGGCAGGCCAAGGACATCCCAAGTCTATGCATTATGCAAGAGAGGGTGTAAGAAATAAAGGATCAATCGTCTTCTCCCTCAGATAACATTGATCATTTGCTACACATTATTTGGCCAGACTCCGCAGATTTATTTTTTCCAATGAGAACTGGAAGCAGATTGCCTGTTTTCTTAATGAGCAATGACATCAATCTAGCCAAATCTATCTAATGCATTGGATGTCTTCTCTCTCTCTCTTTCTTAGTTAGAAGAAACACGGACAGCTTTTAAAGAGTGTGCCAGTTCTCGTGAGGGTGGTGACAGAGTGGGAAAATTGGGCCTAATTCAGGGCGATGAAAAGCCTTTTTCTTGATCTCTTCTTCTAATTTAAAGCAGTATTTCACGCCCCATTTTTCCAGATGGCGTATTCTGAGGGGGCTGATCTGCAGAGAGGCCAAGTGAAAAGTCATCCTCTAATGAGAAAGAAGGAAGATGGCATACCAACCTCAAGAATAGGTAAGTCATGCCATGGCTCTGAGCAGGCTGGTATGGCGCAAGCAATTACCAGGAAAAATACCAAAGATCAGTCAGAGAATGTTATTGCTAGTATTCCTTAGTCAACACAAATGGCTTTTAATAACAATGGAATCAATACGTGGCATCCAAAAAGAAATTGGAGTTGAGCTTGTCTTCTGTGGATACAATGCTCTCCTAATTGTGTGAGCCAAAAAGCAGTAAAAGATGTTGTAGGTGATGGTGTGATCCAGGATTTGAGAGGAGAGTGTGATGTTTTGTTGGGTCAGATGCTCTCCCTTAATCAGACAAGTGCCGGCTGAGGGACTTTGAGCCATTGACTGAGTGAGGCTGAGCAGCTTGGGAATTGGTGGAGCAGACTACCCACAGCAGGCTAAGGCTGGCATGGAGGGCACCAAGCTCTGGTGAAATGGAACCCCGCTGCACACTGTTTGCAGGGAAGAGTAGAGGGAATGGAAACTTAAGAGAGGGCAGAAATGACAAGCAGAGAGTAGGCCAAGAGGAATCCCTAACAAAGGAGAAGAGTGTGCCTGCAGGTGAATGGAACATAGGGGCAGAGCGACAATCCAGGATGTCCTATCAACAAGGATCAGTGACTCAGGCGCTGGAAGGTAGAATGGAGAGAACAAGACAGGCATCCATCCTAGGCAAAGGGCAGAGTGGTGAGATATAAGGGGGACTTGGTCTCCCATATCATACATTTGCTATTTACATAAATACTCACCCCCAGAGTCTCAAATTGCAGAGAAAGAAACATTTTTTAAACTATCGGTAGCTAGTTAATGATGCAACATGATAGCTTACGGAATCAGTGACATAAATTGTGAAATATAAGTTTTGGTCCATTTGTTCTGCAGAGGCATAAATATGGCAAAGTTTTCATCAAACTGAAGATTAAGAACAGAGAAGACCTGGGGAGGGGCATTGTGTGAAGGGCCATACCATTGCTATGTCAGGTTTGCTACCCCTGTGAGAGTGACTGAGGCAGCTTATCAGAATAGATCTCAGGAGCAGGGGAGGAGGAGACCTAGTTCCAGAAACAAGGGTTCAATAGAGGAAGAGAAGGACAGGCTGGGAAGATTTTAGAGGCTTTATTCGTCAGGTTCTCCAGAGAAACAGAACCAATATGATGGTGTAGTGGTTAAGATCTATGGCTGCTAACCAAAAGGTCAGCAGTTTGAATCTACCAGGTGCTCCTTGGAAATCATGTGGGCCAGTTCTACTCTGTCCTATAGGGTCACTATGAGTTGGAATCGACTCAACAGCAAAGTTTCTTTTTTTAATATACGTATATACCAAACACTCAAGCACATACGTGTATATATATATATATATATATATATAGGCAGAGAGAGAGAGAGAGAGATTGATTTTAATGAATTGTCTCATGTGATTGTGGGGGCTGGCAAGTCCAAAATCCATAGGCCAATCGACAGGATGGAAATTTCTGTGGTCTTGAGTCTGAAATTGGTGGACCTGGTGGTGGGCTGGCAGTGTTACAGTCTTGAGGCAGAATTCCTTCTTCCTCTGGAAACCCCAGTTTTTGCTCTTAAGGCCTTCAACTGACTGGGTGAGGCTCACCTGCATTATGGAGGGTAATCTGCCTTACTTAATGTCAACTGATTATAAATGTGCATCACATGTAAATAACTTCATAGCAACATCTAGGCTGGTGTCTTAGTCATCTAGTGCTGCTACAACAGAAATACCACAAGTGGATGGCTCTAACAAAAAGAAATTTATTCTCTCACAGTCTAGTAGGTTACAAGTCCAAATTAAGGGCATCAGCTCCAGGGGAAGGCTTTTTCAGTCGGCTCTGGAGGAAGGTCCTTGTCCTCAGTCTTCCCCTGGTCGAGGAGCTTCTCAGGTGCAGGAACCCTGGGTCCAAAGGATGCGTTCTGCTCCTGGTGATGCTTTCTTGGTTGTATGAGGTCCCCAACTCTCTGCTTTTTTCCCTTTCCTTTTATCTCTTGAGAGATAAACGGTGGTGCAGGCCACATTCCAGCGAAACTCCCTTTACATTGGATCTGTTAACAATCCCACCCTAATCCTCGCAACATAAAATTACAACCACAAAAATGGAGGACAACCACAGAATACTGGAAATCATGGCCAAGCCAAGTTAATACACACATTTTTGGGGGGACATAGTTCAATCCATGACAACTAGTGTTTAACCAAACCAGTGAGCATTATAGCCTAGCCAAGTTGACACATAAAGTTAACCACCACAGAGGCTTACCTATAATAATAGCTCAGTATATGCTAGACAGGGAACTCTGGCGATGTAATGGTTAAGAGCTATGACTGCTAACCAAAAGGTCAGCAGTTCAAATCCACCAGGTGCTTCTTGGAAACTCTACAAGGCAGTTCTACTTTGTCCTATATAGAGTTGCTTTGAGTCGGAATCAACTCGATGGTAATGGGTTTGGTTTTTTGGTTATATGCTAGATAGGAAACCCTGGTAGCACAATGGTTAAGTGCTTGCCTGCTAACCAAAGGTCGGCGGTTTGAACCGACCAGCTTGCTCTGTGGGGGAAAAGACCTGACAATCTGCTCCTGTAAAGATTACAGCCCAGGAATCCCTATAGGGCAGTTCTACTCTGTCATATAGGGTCACTGTGAGTCAGAATTGACTCAACACACAACAACAACATATGCTAGACACTGTGCTGGGACTCTGAGTGTTTTCTCATAAAATTTGGTGTCATCATTAGCATCCTTCTTTTTTTGCAAAGGAGGAAACTGTAACAAGGAGAAGTAAGCTAACTTTCCCAAGGTTACATGACTGATGGGTCTATAATCTGCTAATTCGACTCCAGAGTCTGGTCTCTCCACCACAGTGCCACACGGCATCTCAATTATCTGATCTGAAGGTCACATGCAAGACTAATTCAGAGGCTGTCCTGAGCCAAACCAACAGCTTTCTCATTCTAGACACTGCCCTTTCATTGATTCATTCTCAGATCAACTTAATGTTTGGGGGGTTCAACTTCAACATGGTATTGATGGTATCAATTTGTAGTCAGCTTGTAAATGGTCTTTTTATTCCATAGCCTGGTGCAGATCTTTATTTAAAGTCATCTTGTTATCTTTAGCCTACTGCTCTAGCCTGTTAGATCTCTTTAAATTCTTATTAACAGCAGATCCTTTTTCTTTCCTTTTTTTTTTTTTAAATCCCACACAGCATGAAACAAGGTTGACAACTCTCTTAAAAGTCCTCCTGTTTCTGAAAACTCCGACACATTCAATAAGGATCTATTCCTCCGTGTCTGTCTGTGCTGTGTTGATTTTCTGCTTTGCCGATTCGTGGACTATAACTGTACTCAAATGTGCTTTTAGATGGCAAGCTCTTTGGGGCAAGGGCTCTGCTCTTTGTTTTGGCACATGCTACCTATTACAGAGTGCAGTGCACACCTGGGGCTCTAGATAAATAATCACAACCCAGGGGTATTTCGCAGTTTGAGAGTTGCCCAGACTTTTCCAGTGGCATGTTAGCTTTCTTTAAAGCACATTCCAGTGACCAGATTTCACCTTGCTATGTATGGGAGGCGCTCATCTCTCTGCCTGCACCTGTTCCACCTGCTACCCAGCTGGTATCTGCCTCTATATTGGTGGCTGTCGCAGCCCTGCCCTTAGGAGCCATTCCTGAGAAGTAGCACTTTGGCTTGCAGATGATGCTTGCCTTTATAGACGTTTGGATTGTGACCTTGGCCTGGCAGCATCCTTCCCCTCTTCCCCCACCTCAGCGCAAAACCCTGCCCTCCCACCCCGTTAGTGCTGAAGTGTGAAACCCGGATGGCTTCCAGTGGACGGAAGCCAGAACACAACGAAGTAAGGAGGGGGAGGGGACCTTATTTGATTTTTGGCAGTAAAAGCAACTAACCAAAGCCTGGCTTTCACAGGTTTTAGTAAAACAGTCTTTGATTTTGGTTTCTTTTTCTCTCTCATGAGGAAGTGGAATGTGTGCGTGTGTGTTTTTTTGGAGGGGGGGAGGTGTGGGGGATTGCAGCTTTCTTTTGTTAGCCTGGAAAAGAATAGTTTAAATACAGTTAACATACATATTGTCATCTTTGAACTAGAGAAGGAAAGAAATCCTGGTTGTCTCCAATGAATTTGGACACAGAGTTGCCTGCTTTGGTTACAGCCAGATTCGATTACTGTAATTCTCTCAAGTGGCACTTCTGCCAGCAATTAAAGTGGATTTTATGGAGGGGCCAGGACTCAGCTGAAGGGAAGATGTCTTACACCCTTAAATAAAATATTTATTCTCAGATTCAGAAAAAAAATCAACTTCTAATTCAATTCCACTCTCCTACCTCAGGTCGATGTTGCAAGCGGAGTGCTTGCTCTTTATCAGGCTGGTACTCTAAACTGAATGACTTGGCTCAGTCTCATGCCTTCTGGCTCTTCTCGGCAAACTGAACTGGGTGATTAGATGGTTCTCATATTCTCTTTTAAACATTCCTTTTTATTATGCTCAAATCTCATTTAATCACCTCTAAAGTAGCCAGGCCACAAATTGTGCACCTAGAGATGACTATGTCATCCTGTCGTTAGCTGCCTTCAAGTCGGCTCCTGACTTGTGGCGACCCATGTGCAGTGCGATGCGGTGTTGCCCGGTCCTGTGCTAGCTCCATGATCTGTGAGGATCTGACCGTTGTGATCTGTAGAGTTTTCATCATCTGATTTTTAGAAGTAGATCACCAGACCTTTTTCCTATTCTGTTTTACTGTGTGATGAATACATGTTAATGGTATTAACTCTACGGTCTTAAATTGTTGTTCCAAAATTTTCTAGTTCTTTCTAAAACTGACTTTAGTTTCTGCCTCTGAGACTTCAGTCTGTTTTCAAGTTAAAACAGGCCAGTGTAGTAATTTTTGGTCAATATGTATAAAATAGACATAGTATAGTTCAAGTGTAAGTAGTTTAACATTCAACTGTATGAAGGCTCTTTTTTCCCCCAGTCTCTTCCTCTCTCTTCCTTCTAATCCACCTTCTAAAGTATGCTGAGGGAAGGGAAAATTACTTTCGTGACAGAGAAGTTGTTGAAGGTGGGGAGAGCTCATATCCATTTTCTAGTCTGCTGATATTCCTGTAGTCTATTTTCCTGCCCTAGTTGATATCTGGATTTCCTGGGTGTGCAAACAGTTAAGGCACTTGGCTGTTAACTGAAAGGTTGGAGGTTCAAGTCCATCCGGAGGTGCCTTGGAAGAAAGGCCCAGTCTTCTACTTCCAAAAGATCATCCATGGAAAACCCCAAGGAGCACGGTTCTATTCTGACACACTTGAGGTCAACATGAGTCAGAGTCTATCCCACAGCAAGTGACTGCTTTAGCTGACAACGGGAGCAATCACACAGAGAAGCAGCCCTTCTCCTCCTCCCGTGCAGACAGCTACATTTTCCTTCTCCACCCCTTTGATGGTTTCTCCCAACATAGGCACTTAAGGTTGTTCACTGGCTCATCCTTACTTTGGGCCCGTGACAAACCTTGCAGATTCCCACATCTGCCTGTGGCTGATGACTGCAGTTTGATAGCTCATGTAGGTCTGAACTACGATACTGCCTATTTATTTTTAGGTAATAGCCTCATTAGTTTTGACTCTCAAAGTTATACTGTTATAAACTAGTGAAACAGAGTAGGAAGAAAGGTCTGGTGACCTATGCCCTATTTGCCTTTTGATCCTTTTCCAGTGGTTAAATGCTACAGCTGCTAACCAAAAGGTCAGCAGTTTGAATCCACTGGGCACTCCTTGAAAACGCTACGGTGTAGTTTTACTCTGCCCTATAGGATGACTATTTTTATTTTATAGGGTGACTATGAGTCGGAATTGACTTGAAGGCAGTGGGTTTTCTCCAGTCCCCAACTGACCGTGGGGATGGAGCAGGACCAGGCAGCGTTTTGTTCCATCGTGCATGGGTTGCCACGAGTTGATGCTGGCTTGACGGCAGCCACCTCTCAGTCCCGGTGCACGTACCATCCGCACTCTCATTCCTTTCAAGTCTCATGGGGCTGGATATGTCTGCTTCCCCTCTCCTACTATACTTGGAAAATGTATCGGCAATCTTCTTTTTCCTCAGACGTTCCCTAGCATCACAGGAGAAAGCCCAAGTACCTCCCAAACTCCCAGGTTGGCTGGAAATGAAAAAAGGGTGAAAAATTCCCTCACTGCTAATTCTTTTCATCTTCTAGTCTTGGTTGGGTTCCTTTGTTTCTCCTCCTTTCACATACTCAGACACCTTTTGGAGTAGGGGGTGGTGGGGGGGGATGCGGAGGTAGGGTGGCTGCCAGCTCCCCTGGTTTGGAAATATGCAGCTGTCTCCCCTTCCTCACAGGTGAGGTCCTTTATCTCAAAGTCAAGACTTGGGCATCTCCGCTGCTTCCTAGCGAATCCTTTCCAGTGGCAAATGGCAACTCAGCCTTTTATGGCCTGGATGGGGACATTGCAGGGGATGTGAGCCCTGCGTGCTGCTTGAGGTCTCAAAGTATTGTTGGGGATTTTTGACTCCTAGTGACCACGTGTGACGGAGTAGAATTGCCCCGTATGGTTTCCTACTCTGTAATATTTACAGAAGCAAGCCACCAGGTCTTCCTGCCACGGAGCCACTGGGTAGCCTTGAACCATCAACCTTTCAGTTGGCAGCCGAGTGCTTAACCATTGCACCACCAGGGCTCCATCTCAAATTATTAGCCTGCCACAAATGCTTTACAT
This sequence comes from Loxodonta africana, assembly GCF_030014295.1. NCBI lineage: Eukaryota > Metazoa > Chordata > Mammalia > Proboscidea > Elephantidae > Loxodonta > Loxodonta africana. The sequence continues at coordinate 44,271,136 of NC_087355.1, read as the reverse complement.
TTCTTTCTGCTATACATATGTGTAAGTGTGTGTGTTTGAATGTGTGTGTATTTTTGTAATTAACATAATGGAAGTATTCATACAAAGAATAAAGCTCTCAAATATGAAAATATTTTTGTAATATAAGTGAAGCCTAACCTACAGATATTTAGGCATATTAAACATGGTATCATCTCTAGATCCATATGTAAGAAAGGATCAATGTAACATTTTTGATTCCAGAAGGAAATACTCATGGCTGTGTCAAGACGGTTAAGTAGATATAAATATTTAATTACATTTCTCTTTTTCAGGAAATCTGGAAGCAGGATGACAACCTTTCTCCATTACTAGACCAATGATGCTGGAGCAAGGGTCAGACAAGCCCAGGGATCCTGAGAAAGAGGTTTATGGGCAGGACAGATGACGGACAAAGAGGATGTAAGCCTTACTGTGCATGGCTTATCTAACTTGCGGATTACTCATGGAGAAGATAGAATTCCAGTATGGTTTTCCCCACCACCCAGCATACATTGGGTCTCTTTTCCAAACTGTTATGCTGTGTCATACTTTTCCATACTGTGTGTGGTGAGAGAATTACATTTCCTTTTAGTGACTGTTCATCCAGACCCGTTCCTATCTGTTCTCTACATGGCAGCCTACCCAGAAAGCAAAACTGATCTTATGAGTCTTCCACTGAAAACACCTCAGAGTCGTCCTGTTGTTCTTAGAAAAAATAAAAATTCCTTTTGTGGACATCAAGGCCTCACATGATCTGGTTCTATACTGGCTTTACTCACACCCACTCACCACCACACTTTCTGTCTCTACTGCCCTGGCTTTTTTGGCCTCTCCCACTTCCTGGATTGCCTCCTACCACAGGGCCTTTGAATGTGGAGCTCCCTCTGTCTGAAGCCCTTTTCCTTTTCTGATTTGTCATGGTTTTAATTTAACACTTATTTGTGTGATTGTTGTTTGAAGTATTTGCCTTTCACTTCACTTGAGCTTTAAATATGAATTCTACTGACTGCTTGGTGCTAGGGCATCACCTGGCATATAGCTGGGTCTGAATGAATGAATGCACAAGCAAATGAACGAATGAATGGATACAGGAAGCAGGTATCATTTAACCTTGACCTTGATGGAGTTCATCATGTTCATCAGGAAAAGGGTATTCCAGAAAGAAGGCAACAACATGAACAAATCTGGATAAAGGACTAACATAAATTGGTAAATTATCAAGGTTCATGTGGGGAATGTACGAGGGGGAAGTGACTGTGGATGAGGCTGGACATGCAGCCTGGGCCAGATTCTGAAAGGCCTTGTATGTCTCATTGGAAAATTGGTACTTCATTCCAAGCAGTGGAACCACTGAAGGGTTTGAGAAGGAGATTGACATAGTGAAATAGAAACTCATCTTACGTGACAATGTGGGAAAGAAGTGGATGGCTAGGAGCCCACTGAGGAGCCTGTTGATTAAGTCTAGGGAAGGGATGATGGGGCTTCGTCTAAGGAGGTGGCTGTGGGAATGTGGAGGAGGAAATTAGGGAGTGGACTGTGCTTGGCAATTACCTAGATATCACGAAGGGCACATGAGAAGCTACAGTCAAGACTTAAACTAGGATGGCAGCAACTATACTCTGAGGACAATCTTTACAAGAGACTTTGGATAAGCTACAATGTCCTTCTTGCACTTAACAATGGAATGGAAAGCTGAGAGTTACCTCTGTGAGTGGGGTGTGTGTGTGTGTGTGTGTGTGTGTGAAAAAGACACACAGAGGGAGAGAGAGACAGAGAGAGAGTATGACACTCTGATGTTTGGTGTCCTCAATGCTTCCTAATTATTCTGTTTAGTTTGATAATTTGAAATGGAGTCACGTTATTCATCTGCTTTCTTTGGGAAGCACTTTAGGTGGTTGCTTACTTGGATGTCTAAGTTATGATTAAAATTGAGGGAAGAAAGTAGAAGGAGAAATATGTGGCAACATGGTATAGGTCCAGCAGTTAATCTAATTTACCATGTTTGAAGAAAGACTGAGGCTTTGACAGTCAGGCATGGAGCCAACCATGAGTGGTGTGCAGGCATGAGACATACTTGAAGAAATGTGTGCTGTCATCCAAAAGGGACAGATCTTAGACTGGGATTGGATAAGGGCAATGTCTTTTAAACTGGCATAGGTCTGAACTGTGATACCACCTATTTTTTTTTTTTTTTTAGGTCACAGCCTCATTAGTTTTGACTCTCCAAGTCGTTTTATTATAAAATGGTAAGCTCTCTGAGGCAGGATCTATGCCTTATCCGCCTTTTGGTCTTTTTATAAGGTTTAATACATACTTTTGTCCAATTCCCAATTGATCAAGGGTGTTATGGATTGAATTGTATCTCCTCAAAATGTGTGTCAACTTGGCTAGGCCATGATTACCAGTATTGTGTGATTGTTCACCATTTTGTCATCTGATATGATTTTCCTCTGTGTTGTAAATCCTACCTCTATGGTGTTAATAAGGCAGGATTAGAAGCAGCTGCGTTATGAGGCAGGAAAAGCTACAAGATTAGGTTGTATCTTGAGTCAATCTCTTTCTAAATATAAAAGGGAGAAGCAAGCAGAAAGACATGGGGACCTCATACCACCAAGAAACAAGAGCCTGGAGAATAGCATCTCCTTTGGACCCAGGGTCCTTGCGCCAAGAAGCTTCTTGTGTTGACAAGGACCTTCTCTCCGGGCCAATAGAGAGAGAAAGCCTTCCCCTGGAGCTGGTACCCTGAATTCAGACTTCTAGTTCCTAGGCTGTGAGAAAATAAACTTCTGTTTGTTATGGCCATCCACTTGTGGTATTTCTGTTATAGCAGCACTAGATGACTAAGACAATGGGGATGGAGCAGGACTGGGCAGCATTTTGTCCCATTGTGCTTGGGTTGCCATGAGTTGGGGTTGGCTTGACGGTAGCTAACAACAACAACAACAATATATACCTTGTTCAAACTAGGTTACCATACACATTTATTGAATATGTTGAATGATAACTCGACACTGAATAGAAATGATCAGGGATGAGATTTTCAAGTACGGACTTCTAGGGTCAATGTTTCTTAGAATTCAGTAACATTGGTTTATGCCTTTACAAGTCTTGCGTGTGAACTGATGCTGGAAAGTCATCTTCCTCCATTTAGCCAAAAAAAAAAAAAAAAGAGGTTCTTATTCCTTGACTAACATTCATATGAAACCCTGGTGGCATGGTGGTTAAGTGCTATGGCTGCCAACCAAAAGGTTGGCAGTTCAAATCCTCCAGGCGCTCCTTGGAAACTCTACAGGGCAGTTCTACTCTGTCCTATAGGGTTGGTATGAGTCGGAATCGACTGGATGGCAGTGGGTTTGGTTTAACATTCATATACACTAATACTAATAAAATAATGCTGATAAATAATAATAATGATGGTGGTGATGATAATGATGATAGGTAGCATGTACTGAGAACATCAAATCTACCAGGCATTCACAAAGTGCTTTGTAATTATTATCTTCTTTAATATTCACAGAAATCTCATGAAATATTGTAAAAGCCATCTTTTATGTGAGCATTATTTATTATTAGCATGAGTGCACTTAGGATTGCTTTCCACTGGGAAATGAACCGCTCTCAAAACTGGCTTAAACAAATAAGGATTTTTTTTTTCTCACTCAATAAGATGTCTGTAGGCAGGTGATTGCTGTTACTAGTTCAGTGGTTCAAGGGTCTCTGTAATTCTTCAGCCTTTAACTCACGGTCAGAAAACAGCTGCTGCAGCTCCAACTACTATGTCCACAATCCAGGAGTGATGAATGGGGAAATGAGAAGGGCAAAAGGAATGTGCCTGCTGAGTCTGCCCTGATTTAAAGAGCTTTTCCAGCAGCTCGACTCAGTGACATCTGCTCATATCTCATCGGTTAGAAATGTATCATCACATGGCTACTGCTGGCTATGAGTGTATGGGGAAATGTAGTTTATCAAATTAGTCATATCATCTCACCCTACAAAATCACGATTCTTCTAGTGAGAAGAACGTGAGAATGGATATTGGGTAGGTAACCAGCTATATAGCACCTAAGGTAAAAATCCCGTATGGCCAAAATTGCCCTTGGAAACTTCAAACTAGACCATATTGAAGACTAACATTCATTTCTCAATGACTCTAACAGAGCAAGTGTTTCCTCCATGTTTGAAACATATCCCAGTCTTTAGCTGGAATCAAATGAAGCAGAGTAGATGTGTTCTTCTCTGACTTGAACCTGATTTGTTAGATTAACCAGGGCTCTCCTCTCTCTCTGCAAAATGTGCTGACAATGCTTACAGCACCCTGAGTCGTTGATGGTGTGCTTACTAAACACTGCTTGTTTCCCAACCTGTTTATGACAGTTGTACTGATTACCGTAAGTCAATAATTTCTAACTGGTGAATTATGAATGCAAAAAAGAATTGTTTCAATGACAACTGAGCTGTAGGTTTTTGGAAAGACTTGTACGAATAAAATTAAAAACAAAAAACAAAACAGAACGTAATTTTTCTGGAATTAGGATATATTGAGATACGAAGATAGAAGTCAGGAAAATATGGTAGAAATCTAGGATTCTGCAATCAGACTGTTTTGCAAGTGTTTTTACATTCTTGTTCCAGTTTAAGAAGAGCAAAGTGGAAAGTATGTAAATTTACTCTAGGAATATGATGTGGAACACCAATTAGTGGACACATACTACGGAAGGCAAAAAAAAAAAAAGGAAATTGCAAAAACAGTAAGTCTTTGCCCTACATCAAAAGACAGGCTACTGAATTTATTTGTGTTTTGTGTTAAAATGATTAAAGTGTATATATTTGATTTTTTATAATTCCTTGCTTTAATGACATTTTGATCAACCGACCAAAGCCTGGTCCCAGTTATACTGGATTTCATTTGGGGCCATGTTTTATGAAAAAAAAAAAAAAAAAAGTACATTTAACCTTTATAATCAGACTCAGTGTAGGAGAGATATGTGGGAACCCAATGGACAGAAGCCATAGCAGATCCCCCTCTTCCTTATCGCCTTCATTTTAGAGCTGTACTCATTGAGTGGAATGGTTTAAATTATGGCTACCTCATTTAAATTCTTCTTTCTCTTGTGCTCACACTTACTCTCATTCTCTCTTGTGCTGAGGTCATAGTTAAATTTACATGAATTAAGCCCAAATTTATACTGTATTGTTATCTCCTCCTCACAGATGAAGAAACTGAAGCTTAGAGCAGTCGAGAAACTTCTCAGTCTCTCAAAACTTTAACAACCAGAAAGGGCATTTCGAAAGCAAGCCCTGGGCAGTGTTTAAGTCGGCATCTGGAGTGAGTGAGCTGTCTCCCCCTGCGTTCCTTATCCATTTTCACCCAACCATTTGCTCAAAGTCAGACATAGTAGTCATTCTTGACTCTCCCCTCTTTCTCACTCCCACACAATAAATATTTAAAATCTATCCATTTCCTTAATTTAGGACACCATCATCTCTCACATGAATATTAATAAGAATATAACAATAGTGAAAATGTGTGTGTCTGTGTGTGTATATACATATATATGTGTGTGTTTGTCTATGATATTACATTTACTATGTGCCAAGCACTGTACCTAGCACCTTACCTATATCAACTCATTTAATTCTCATAATAACTCAGTGAGGTAAGTGCTGTTATTTTTCTTATTTTACATTTAAGAAACTAAGGGATGATTAGAGAGACATGTGACATAAGAAGATGAACAGCATTTTACTTGATTTTTGCTTTCCTCTCTTCTGGCATCTTGTTGCCGTTTTGGGCTCATATTCTGTACCCATTTTCCATGGGTCCTCGCTATGAATAGTATGAATGCATGTGAACAATACTATATGAATAGTAACGTATGGAAAATTAATAGTGGAAGCTGGATATCAGACCTGGTTGGGGGGGAGGGGGGGAAGGGAGAGCTATATTTGAACTAGAGCCCTCTCAGTGCCTTTGGCAGGTTGTATTTTCCAAAGATCATTGTCGTTGTTAGTTGCCGTTGAGTGGATTCCGACACATAACAACCTCATGTGACAGACTAGAACAGGCCCAGGGTTTTCTAGGCTGTGATCTTTTGGGGCGGGGGCAGATCGCCAGGTCTTTCTCCTGTAGAGCCGCTGGGTGGGTTCGATATTGTAGCAGCTGAGCGCTTAACTGTTGCTGCAACAGTGTCTTCTCTCCCACATGCTCTTCTTATAATGTGACTTTGACACTCCGAGAGGTGGGGTCTATGTCCCTTACCTCTTGAATCTGAGTGGGCTCAAGACTGTGACATTATGAGACTTCTAAGGGTAGATCATAAAAGGCGATGCAGCTTCTGCAGAGTTCATTGGAATAATTCTTTTGGAGCCCTAAACTAATGTCCCAAGGCCGTCGTGCTATGAGGAACCCAAACAAGCCCAGGTAGACTGTTGGCTCTCAAGCTGGTAGGAGTCGACGCCAGTACACCACTGTCCCGTTCTTTCCCTCCAGGTAGTTGGATCTGCTCCTTGCCTAGCCCTTCAGACGTGGGAGGAGGGCTGTGCCACACCGTGTTTAGCCCTGGGACACTGCACTATCTCCTGTGGTTTTTAACACCATACCCACACCTTTGTAAATAGACCCTTTATTAGACCCTCCTCAAATAATCCAATTTGAGGTACCATCTGTTTCCTGGGGGGGAACCTCATTGATTCCCCAAGTTATATGATGTGGAAATTAGTCCTTTAGAAATTTATTTTCCTGCTTAGAGGGCAGGGATTATGATGGGTTAACTTTTAAATTAATCACCACCTAGAAAGAAGAAACTAATTTTCATTGAACATCTACTACGCACCAGAGGTTGAGTCAGATGTGTTTGATATGTTTTCTCTTTAAATGAAATCATTAAACAAATCAAATTATTCCTAGACATTATTATTTCCATTTTATAGATAAGGAAACTTAGGTTCAGAGTAGTTAAGTAACTTTTCCAAGGTTGCACATTTCAGATATGATTGAGTTAGCATTTGAATCTTTGTGTCTGGCTCTAAAACATATTATTTCTGTATTGTTGCCTGAATTTTTAGTGATTGAATGGGTGCTTTGGTCAACAAAGAAGAGGGAGTACCATCACAGCTCTATGATAAGGGAGGTCTTTAAGTGGTAGGAAGATGGAAGTCGGCTCCTTCTGTTCCTGGGAGTGAAGTTTCTAGCAATCTAGCAGCTTATGAAATGTAAACTGTCCATGTATAAGTGTTCCCTTTTAAAAGGGTATTTTAGATAACATTAGACAATTTGTATTTTAGTCATAAATATGGCAAATATTTTTATTAGTAGCTTGACAAATCTATTTGACAAATATCTTACAGTAGTACCAGACAGTTTCTAATCTCCTTAATAAGGTTTAAAAATAGCTTAACTTCTCATGACCGGTGGGTTATACGGCTGCCCACCAAGAATTTTTTGCCTTTCAGTTTCATTGGGAAGCTGCTTTCCCACTGACAGTACATGCTGGCCCAAGGCAGGGGCCTTTATGACTGTTTGAAACTGAAAAGACAGGCATGTGCTGCAAATAACTGTTTGTACACGGTGTTCTATGAGGTGTGCACATTTTTGGTAGGAAAAATAGAAACTTTGAAAAAAAATTTTTTACACACAAGTGTCCCAGTGGACTTGGGAACTCGGGGGGATAGAATTAGTGGGAAAATGTGTGTTCCTTTGGACTCTAAGGGTAGGCTTGTAGGAGGGGGCAAGAAAAAAATCCATACTAACTCCCAAAAATTCAGCAACACTCAATGATTCATCATACTTCCATTAATGAAAACACATGGTGTCAACAAAAAAGTCAAAGCAGAAAATAATTGGATCTTGAAAGGGTTAATACTTAGAGACAAGGAAAATCATGTCTGTGTAGTTGCATTACATGATGCACGAATACGCAAACATGATCAATTACAAGAGAAATTTTGTAAGGAAAATACTTAGACCATCCCAACATCTCAAATCTTGGGCCATAATCTTTCCATCTAGAAGATACTGGTGACCCTATTCGAGAGACTTGTAAGGACCTGTGGGGATCTGCCTTAAAGAAGCATCTATAACATATTTCTGCTCTCTTAAGAGGCTCAGAAGCTGACTTGATTTGTAAACTTTCACTTAAAGCACAATAAAAATTTTTTAAAAAATTGCAAAAAAAAAAAAAAGGCTCAGAAACAAGCAGCATTTTGTTTCAATGATGAAAAATATCTACTGGAAACATTGATGTTTGCATTGGCAATTTCACTCTTTTAGATGGCTACAAAAGGGAACAAAACAGGTTTAATGGGCCTAATCCAGCAGTTAGAAAACTTGAGCTTAGTTCTGGCTTTGTTACTTGCCTAGTTTTAAAATTCTAAGTATGCCACTTAAATTTTCTGTGTCTCAGTCTTCTTTATAGGTGAAACCTGCAGTTGGATTAGATGTAGCTTAAGTATTGTGATGGTTAAGATTGTGCATCAACTTGGCTGGGCCATAATTCTCAGTGTTTATATATGATCACTCCCATGATGGAATCTGCTGTGTATAGCCAATCAGTTGAAAGGGAGTTTCCTTGGGGGTGTGGCCTCCATCTGAATATAAGCTGACATTCTGGCTTTTTGCTCGCTCTGGATCCTGTGGCTGCCTCCTGTTCTTCCGACCTCTGGCTCTTGGAACTTGAGCTATCAGCTTATCTGCTGATCTTGGGATTCATCAGATCTTCACAGCCTGAGAACAGGAGCCCTACTCTCTGACCTGCTGATCTTGGCTCTACCAACCCCTGCAGCTACGTGAATCGGAGAAGCCTTGCCGTCTTGCCTGCAAATCTTGGGATTTGTCAGTCTTCACAGCCTGTGAGCAAGAACCTTGCTCTCCGTGACCTGCCAATCTTGGGTTCAACAGCCCCTACAGCTGCGTGAATCGAGAGAAACCTCTATCCTGATCCATGGACTTGGGACGTTCTACCTTCTAAAATCACATGAGCCGTTTCCCTGACACAATTCTCTCTTTCTATATATTATACGCTTTACTGGTTTTGCTTCTCTAGAGAACTCAGCCTAAGTCAGTACCCCTCCTAGCTCTGGCAACTTTTGAAACGCTTAGTTTTCCTTCCTTTTTGGTATAGTCATTATAATTTTCTATATTTGTTTATTAGCTACTGTGTCTTTCAATTCCAATTTTATTCTTATTTTCTTTCATAGTAATGTTTTGGTAATTCAGTTATCATTATCTTTCTCTCTTCCTTTCTATCTCTATATGTATCTCTATCTATCTATCTATCTACCCACCCACCTTCCTACCTACCTATCTACCTAGCTAGCTATCTAGGTACAAAAGTAATACATTCCCTACATTATACTTCTGTTTTGCCTGCTATTCTCTAAAGTAAGTTTTGTATGTACGTGTGTGTATACACACACACATTTATTCATCCACATATATATATATACACACACACATATGCAGAGGTGTGCTGGTGTTGGTAAATGTTTACCTACCAGGTGTCTTGCACAAAAAAAAGCTCTAATTTGTAGCATTTGCCAATTTCTGTGGTATAAATACTCTTACCATACCTCTTTTCAAGCTACCCACATTGAATTGCTGAACACGCAGTTGGGAAAAGATGCACAAAATTGGCCCTTGCAAGCTGGCACAAGCTGGTTCCAGCAAACCACTGAATACAAGCAGCCTGTTGGGGGCTAACTCCCCTCCAATGCTAAAAGACCTATTTTAACAATACATTATGAGAACTGAATATTGAATATAAAGCTAAAGAACAAAAAGAATATGTTTTCTATTCATTATGATATTTACCTTGAATTACTTCTTTTAATAGCTTTCTCTGTCTTACTTTCATACCAAATACACGCATACATTTACAATACAAGCACATTTATGCACATACACCCACCCAAATTTTGTTAGGACGCCCTGGGTGGTACAAATGGTTATTGTGTTCGGCTGCTAACTGAAAAGTTGAAGGTTCAAGTTCACCCAAAGGCACGTCAGAAGAAAGGCCTGGTGATCAACTTCTGAAAAATCAGTCATTGAAAACCTTATAGAGCACAGTTCTACTCTGACACACAAGAGGTCACCATGAGTCAAAGTCAACTCAATGACAACTGGTAACTTAAATTTTATTGTTTTTTTCTGAAGTCTACGCATTATTTAAGGAGCCCTGGTGGTGCAATAGAGCCCTGGTGGCATGGTGATTAAGAACTTGGCTGCTAACCAAAAGGTCAGCAGTTCGAATCCATCAGCTGCTCCTTGGAAACCCATAGTCCCATAGTCACTATGAGTAGGAATCGACTAAACGGCAATGGGTTTTTTAGGGGTGGTGCAATAGTTAAGCACTCCGATGCTAACCAAAATGTTGGCAGTTCAAACACACCCAGTGGCTCTGGGGGAGGAAGACCTGGTGATCTGTTTCCATAAAGATTATAGCCTAGGAAACTCTTTGGGGCTGTTCTACTCTGTTATATGTGGCCACTATGAGTTGAAAATGGACTCGACGGCACCTAACAACAACAATATGCATTGTTTAATCATGTATAAGTAGACAGCACTAAAATGTGGCACGAATTTGTTGTTTCACAAGTCATCTATCCTTTCAAATTTGAAGTGAGTTTCCTCAACGTGGGGTCATCATGAGTCAGAATCAACTTGACAGCAACTAACAACAACAACAAAACTTTTAAGTCCATCTTCACGTGTGTGTCTCTGTGTGTACCGAAGCTTTTCCTTGATTGTTTATCAAAGGCGTTAGGGCTGAAGAAATCCCCAAACTATTAGATCATCAAGTGTGAGAATGATATAAATTTGATATACTCAGAAATTCAAAAAGCTGCACACAGTAATTTGGTGTTTAGTCAATCATAGAAAGGCTACAATGCGTTAACTGTTGACTGAATGATGAGCATCAAACATAGAGTGTAATTAACACAGACAGAAGCTTACTGCCAACAACAGTTTGAAACAATTTTAGTCCTCTGTTTCCTGCCAAATCTGATATATAAAGAACCCTTCATAGTATGATTGAGAAAATTTGTTTTTGTGCGGGGAATTCAGCCTGTACCCCTAGAGCCTTGAGAACAGTGTCTCTCACAGGGTAGGAACTTAATGGGTATTCGTCAAATTGAAACAGATCTACTTTTTTTTTTTTTTTAAATTGGTCCTCAGACACCACAATTCTTATTAGTAAATTCTCATTGAATTTCATGAGCTGGTGGTAATATGTTCTCATACCCTTATGTAGTGAGTCTTTGATGGGCTAGTGAACATTTTCAAGGGACTAAAGACGATGAATATCTATCTTATTCAATAGAAGGAAAACTTTTACAAAAAGTGTTGTTGGGAATATGAAGTGTGTGGAATATAAAGAATGTGGTGATACAAGAATTGATCTGTGCCAATCAAAAGTTCAAGAAGGAATATGTATTACTTTCAGCTCTAAGTTCTCCATTAACAGTTTGTCTGCTACAACTGGAACCATGTCCTCCCCGATACCTCGCTGAGTCCTGGACAATGAACTTGAATTTTGATCCGAGAGCCAACTGGGATTGGGCTTGGAAAAGGGTGTGTGGCTGAGTGAGCAGATGTGTGAGTGTGTATGTGCATGTCTACGTGTGTGAGCGTGAATGTGTCAGAAAGTCAAACACTAAACACGTATATGATTCATTCACATTGACAGAGATGGTTTTCAAAACATAGCTGTTATCTGTGGCTACTGATTGTCTTTAGTCTACAGTTCAAGGTCCTGATCATGACAGATAAGGCTGCTTGGTATCTGCTTCTTCCCATTCCACCACACTCCTCATATGCCTACCTTGTTGTTAGGTACAATTGAATCATTTTCAACTCATAGTAGCCTGTGAGTGACAGAGTAGAACTGTCCTATAGATTTTTCTTGGCTGTAATCTTTATGGGAGCAGATCGCCAGATCTTTCTCCTGGGGAGCCTCTGTGTGGGTTCAAACCGCCAGCCTTTTGGATAGCAGCCGAGTACTTAACTGTTGTGCCACCAGGGCTTCAGCTTGGTTTACTACTCTAGCTCGTTCTTCAAAACCCAGTTCAGATGTCTTTTTCTTGGGATGTTACACCTGTCTTCACTGAGTGCCCATATTGTGAGGTCCCATGTTGTTGGTTGGGTGCCATTGAGTTGGCCTCTGACTCATGCTGACCCATGCATGAAGAAGCCAAATACCACCTCCATGATCGGTTGTGGATCTGACCATTGTGATCCGTAGGGTTTTAATTGGAAGTAGCTCACCAGACCTCGCTTCCTATTTTGTCCTAGCCTGGAAGCTCCGCTGAAACCTGTTCAGCATCATAGCAACACAAGACTCAATGACAAATGGGTAGGGGCTGAGCATGAGGTGCTGTGGCAGGAATTGAACCTAGGTAATTCTCTCACTGACCCACCAATACCTCACTCTTGTGGGAGGTGGAAGGCAGGACTCCTTAACTGAAAACTTCCTGGAGGTATTTTTCAAAAGGAAGTGATGTGAGAGGTAAAAAAAATTAACAACTATCTATACGCTGTTGTTGATTTTGTAATATGATCAACCAGTACGTAATTTTTGGAAAGCCTGCCATGTATACCGGCCAATTTAATTCCTTCATCTACTATTTCTCTGTGCTCCATAGGGCTTTCAAGCGCTTAAATTTTGGAAGTAGATCACTTGTCCTTTCTTCCCAGATGCTTCTGGGTAGATTCAAACTGTCAAATTCTTGGTTAGCAGCTGAGCTTGTTAGTTATTTGCACCACCTAGAGGTTCCTCTGGGCACAGAAAAAAAAAAAAAAAAAAAAACGAGTCGGTGCTAAGTAATTAAGTATTGGCCTTTAGTACATTTCTATATTGAACATCTTCTAAGTGCAACATGCTCTACTAAATACCAGGAACTACAGAAGATGTTCCAGGCATAGCTTCTGCCACAATCTTTATCAGCAAGTCCTCCTAACCCGTCTTCATCCTCACACATTTTAATACTCCAGTGTGTTGCTATCCGTTTAATAAAATAATGTCCTTACTCTATCAGCATTTTCTATAAGATACCACATTTGGCTATTCATTAAACTAGAAACTATATGTAACTCTGAAAATATTGACTTGGAGTAGAAACATGATCTAAGGCAATAGTACTTGGATAATGAACAACCTGGTTTACTTTGCCCAGAAGGAAATGAAGTCTTTATATGCCACTTTCCAATAGCAATTATCTTCAGATGCTCCAAAGATCTTTAATTACGATTGCCAATTGTTAAAAAAAACTACTGAATGCATGTTGTACACATAAAAACAGCCAGTTAGGACTATACTATGAACAAACCAGCCATCATGTAGCATTTTTAAAACTGAACTATTTTAATGGAATGTGCCATTAAAGCATAATTAAAAAAATGCTGAAGATTTCATTTTAAAAAAAAAAAAGAATGGCCACTCATTACTTGCTTGAATTTATAAATTAGGATTAAAAATCCGGGACCGTTGGCAAATCTAGTTTTCTAGTTGTGGGTCTGTCATGGATTGAATTGTGTCCACCAAAACTCTGTGTATCAATTTGGGTAAGCCATGATTCCCAGTATTGTGTGATTATCTACCATTTTTGTCATCTGAAGTGATTTTCCTATGTGTCGTAAATCCTACCTCTATGATATTGATGAGGTGGAATAGGCGGCAGTTGTGTTAGTGAGGCAGGACTCAATCTACAAGATTGGATTGTTTCTTCAGGCAATCTCTTTTGAGGTATAAAAGAGAGAAGCTAGCAGAGAGACGGGGGACCTCATACCACCAAGAAAGCAGCACTGGGAACAAAGCACATCCTTTGGACCCAGGGTCCTTGTGTCTGAGAAGCTCCTCGACCAGGGGAGGATTGATAAAAAAGACCTTCTTCCAGAGCCAACAGAGAGAGAAAGCCTTCTTCTGGAGATGACATCCTGAATTTGGATGTGTAGCCTACGAGACTGTGAGAGAATAAATTTCTGTTTGTTAAAACCATCCACTTGAGGTATTTCTGTTACAGCAGCACTAGATGTCTGAGACAGGGTCTGTGGGTCTATCAGTTAACTTCTCTTTCTCTACTGGTAGAGGAGAGAAAAGGAAATATTTTCACATTTGTACTTTGCAGTAATACTATGAGCAAAGATGTCACCTTGAAGACTAAGATGTGCCTGACCCAAGCCACGGTATTTTCTATCACCTCATATGCATGCGAAAGCTGGACAATGAACGAGGAAGACCGAAGAAGAATTGGTGTCTTTGAATTATGGTGCTGGTGAAGAATATTGAATATACTGTGGACTGCCAGAAGAAAGAACAAAACTGTCTTGGAAGACGTGCAGCCAGAACACTCCTTGAAAGTGAGGATAGTGAGACATCGTATTACTTGCTTTAAATGTTTTATCGGCGGGGCGGGGGGGGGGCAGTTCTTGGAGAAGGACATCATGCTTTGTAGAGTTTCATTGAAAAACAGGAAGACCTTCAAAGAGATGGAATGACACAGTGACTACAACAATGGGCTCAAACATAGCAAGGATTGTGAGGATGGCACAGGACTGGGCAATGTTTCGTACTGTTATACATAAAGTGGCTATGAGTTGGAACCAACTTGACCTAACAACAACAACGTGAGGTTTAATGAGGGAATCATTTTGAAGCTCTCCGAGACCATAGGTGTCAATAGGTTTCAAAATAAAACTTTGGTATATGAGTTAGTAAACTAAAGAATACTTAAAGCTATGTTAAAAAATTATATGCATTTATGATGTGTGCTAAAGAATCAAGAAAATAGCTTTCAGCTTCAAGTAAAAATTGATATTTTTTAATAGCTCAAAAAGTGGAAATTTGGATTGATCATAATCCCAAACTAATAGCTAAAAAGATGTTTGGGATCTGAAATACAAGAAATGGTTGTGTTTTCAAAGATTTTCATGTTATCAAGAAACTCTCCAAATAGAAACACCAACACAAAGTCTTCTCATGGCTCTATGATCTCACACAGAGAAATCCAAAATATTTCCTTTTGTGAAGTTTAGTTTTAGGGTAGAATCTTTAAGACATCTGATATTGCACTAGGAAATTGCACTTTCTCCCATCCGTGAACTCTCCTTGGATCGTATATAGACTTTCAATGGGGTTAGTTTCAAAATTAATCCATGCGTTTAAGGGCAGTTGGGCTCTCTGTGGTTGAATAATTAAGTGAGTACTATTAAAAAAGAGCTACACATTAGTAACTTGGAGGAACCAGAGTGAACGAAACACTTTTCAGAACCTGCAAGACAGTTTTGAAAATTAAACCCAGTTAATAGAAAAAAATGCTAAATCAATGGCCATAAAATTTAATGGGTTTATAGCAGCCTTAACACAGTAGGACTGAATTATCATGTTAATTTAATTTCCATTTCTAAATGAACCAGAAGGCACAATAAAGGTCAATTAACCAGCTACCTTCCCTGTCTTCTTTTTCTTTTACTGCCGATTTTAAATCACATTAGCCCTAAAGCACTCACACTGCTTCTGGAAACTAATTAGTATTTCCTGAAATTAAAACAAAAAAGAAAAAAAGAAGACACAAAAACTAACAACTACCCATGTGCTGAGAACAACCACTGAGAATGTTCCACAATTATAGGTATATATATATTCAATGAAAAATCTTCGCTCTTGTCACATTAAGGCTGCAGACATAGTCACACCAAGCCTGGGGAAACACACGAGTTAAAGGTCTCAATTATAGTGTTTACCAAGTGTTCATCTACAGTGAAAAAGCTGTGTACGCTACTCTTAACATTTATGAGGCGAATAAGGAAGGGAACTCCATCTGTGTAATGCGGGTCTGTTGTTAGTACAGTGAGAATCCGAAGCTTTGCACAGCCTGTATTTTAAGCACTGAAATGTGTCACTTTATATTAGTAGGCTTTTTATTTCTTCTTTTAAAAATATTGGATAGCAAGAGAAAAAAACAAATCCATTCCTGGCCCCTCAACAGCAAGAAAATTTGGTTCTCAGTTTTTGTGTAATTTTCATAATGGATTACCTGTAATTTGATCTAACGTGAATCCAAATCTTTAAATCTTCTGGTGTTTCCTAATGATACAAAAAACATCAGTGCACTAGGGCAGTGAACAAATATATTTTTATTTTATAAAATCTTTAGTCACTAAAATTAGATTCTGATTCTAATTTTTGACCATCCTTCGGACAATAATTTGGAGACATTGTGAAAAGGTCATGATTTTGGTTTCATAATTTTGACAGTTTAAGAACCTTTCTAAAATCAAATGAATAATATAGGTAAAGTGTCTAACCCCAAGTACCTAGCTCTCAGTAAACATTAGACTTCTTTCCCTTCCTCTTCTTCAGTATGAAGTAGAAAAAAGAAATATTTTTGAAAGTTTAGTTGTTTGGAATTATTTCATAGAGTTATAGAATCTTAAGAGAACAATGAAATCAATATCTTTTCAATCCAGTTCAAAAACCATTGAATAACTTAAAGCCAGAAGTCTATGGTTTGTATTACATGGCTAAAAACTATCTCTTTTTCAAATAAAAAAATTTAGTTTACCTTTCACATAATAACAATCTGCTCTTTGCCTCCCTTTCACACCTGGGACTATTTATTTATTTATGGAAGCCATAGGAGAATTTAATGATCTCATGACATTTTCTGGATTAAAAAGAAATCAATTCCTGCCCCCTCCACAGCCAGAAAATTTGGTCCTTGGTTTTGGTGTAGTTAGTTTTGGAACAGATTGTCTTTAATTTGATCCAATGTGAATCCAAATCTTTAAAGAGTTATGCTCAGAAATATAAAAAAGGAAACATATATTTACAATATGTATACTTGTCCAGTAAATATATTATCACAAATGTGGCTGATTCAAGAAATGTCTTTTTTCTTCTGAAAACTTTTCATAGGCTAGCGAGTACATCCGACCTTTCTTTAAATTGCATCATGTTGGATTCACTTTGAAAGTTCCTGTAATAGAAGAGAAATAAATGGAAAATTTGTGCCTGATATTCTTTAAATGTCAAATATACTTAAATTATTTTATTAATTCCATGTGTACAACCTTTTTGTGACCCAGTTATTTCCCACTTCGAATTTTTTGTTGATGTCTTGTGTTCATTAACGGGAGCGTGCTGAATCGTTGCGGGGGTCTGAATTTTTGGTAGGTAGTATGGGTGTTTTTTTTTCTTGCCTCTCCCACAAGCCTACCCTAAGTCTTTAGAGGTACATATGAAGTAACCCTAATTATACCCCAGAGTCACCACTGCGGACTACCAGTACGTATGTGTACCAAATAAAAAATTCCAAATTTGTATTTTTCCTGCCAAAAATTCAGACACCTCATACAATACTGTGTAAAAACAGTACTTTGCTGTACATGCCCTATTCTTCAGTTTCAAACAGTCATAAAGGCCCCTGCCTTGCGGCAGCAGGTGCTGTCAATGGTGCAGCAGCTTCCCCCCAAAATTTCAGAGGCTGAAAAAGTAAGTGGTCATTGAATGTACCTTTGGGCACGAAAGGGTGTAATGAGCAGTGCTCTTATGAAATGAAAGGGATTCGTTGTGCTGTTTTACTCTTGGTCTTCTTCAGACTGATGGTGGGGTTGCATACATACAGTACCAGGTCAGTCCACTGTGCAAAGTAGCTCTTGGGTGAATGCCAGTCTTTTTCCTTTTCTCTGTCCTTTGTCTTCTCTCTCTGTGAGCTCTAGAGTGCTACCTTAGGAGCAGTGTGAACCAAGTGCCCGCCATGACCTCTGGCCACTCACTAACAGTTTTCCACAACTGTTGAGGGCACCCTGTTATAGTAGATGCTCAAAAATTATTGTTGATTAGCTGAACAATATAACATCATATCATATGATGTAATGATATGCCTTCCTTTTTGTGACACTGAAGACATGGTTTTTGAACATTAGGCCACTGTGCCATGAATTATATCACTGCTGTCAGTATGATTTAGCTGTTAGGATCATGGACGTAACTGGACTGTGACTGAGCATGTGCAAACAGGGAGTATATAGAACAGTCTCGGTACATGGTAGGATAAGAGGGGAAGAGAGAAAAAAACAGCAGAAAGAGGAAGAACATAAGAATGAGAAGAAAAGGAGAAAGCTGTGGCAATGTACACTCTTTGTGGTTGTGCCTTCACATACACGTGCACACATGCACACACACATACACTCGCATGCACGCACACTTACACTCGCGCTGCTTATTGACCCCTGGGAGTATTACTGCAGGTATTACTTGCTATGCCATGGTCAAGTGACTCTCAGGTCCAGAGATTATTAACTTTCTGTTTTGAGGGCTTTAAATAAATTTGTATCAAGTGAAAGGCTGACTGGTCTCTATTCTTACCATCATCCAATATTCCCTAAGTCCATGTCTTCCTGACATTGTTTTACTAGAATACAATGAATGTCATGGATGAACAGTTCTTTTGCCATCTGGCTGTGTGACATTGATGAGTCACTTCACTTTTCAGGGTTTCCTCAGTAGTCAAAGAACTTTGTTCCTGAAGGGATGTTTACCTGCTGCACTCTGAGATCCTCAGTAAGGGGCAAGATCAGTAGTAGCCTTCAAGTAATAAGGCAAGATCCAAACACCCCAGCTTTCTCTTTTCCCTTCAGTTTACCTCTTGCTCAAAGTTAATTAAAGAAACTCACTGAATTTTCCTAGGAAATGTTGTCTCTCTGTGTATATATACATGTATGTATATATTTTACTAAACTAGCAGCAGCTTGAAAGATTAGTAATGGCATTCAGTGCCTTCCAGGAAGAATTTGGATATTGTCTACATAAAAATATAATAAAAAGAAAAAAAAAAAACTCTGTTTCCTGACATCTAAAATTTTTGAAAGATGTCAGTTATATTTTTTAAGACATGTCTCGTGCATGTATACATGTGTGTTTGTTTTTAGTCTTATCCTATCAGGAAAACTGGAGAAAAATGTTACTCATTATCCACGAGGAAACATCTGTCCACTTTCGTAGTTCAAAATATATATATCTACATATATCTATTTAGTGACAATATTATATATTACACTTAAACCTCACAAGAGAACCCAAGACATCGCACTGAGGGAAGAGTCTGATGCTGTACATAAGACGACCAAGCGGCTGGCTGGTAAAGGAAAGTGTAGATTTGGTTCAAAGAGGCATTTACTTTTTCTTATTAAAGATGAGTTTGCTAAGAGTGTAGATTAGTAGGAAAAACTTGGGGATAGTTTACTTTTTTGTCCTTTGGAATGAATAAATAAGCGATGCCATACAGCTTGGATGGACGGCTTTCCCTCACACTGCAGAGCCTGTCAGAAGGCCTTGGTGACTAAGAAAAACAGCCACCCAGAGGCAGAAGAGGCCCCTGGGCAGGGAGGAGAGCAATTTGGCCCTCCATGAGCTCCCTCGGGTTCGTGAGCAGAGCAGCTGGAGTGGGCAGGGACACAGGTGACAATTGTGGGTCTAATGGCTCTCTCTCTATTTTTATTTCTCAGTTGGGGGTTGAATGTTCTCATTTTATAGTCACTTGTCCTTTTCAACTCTGAGAAAAGAGATGGTTTTTCCCTCCCCCAACTCTGTTCGCATTATTTCCTTTTCTTTGTTCCAGAAGAAAAGAAAAACAACACTCTAAGATGATTTCTCTAAGAAGTTTCTTACCTTCAGAAACCTGTACATGAATGTAGCCAAGCCCTGTGTGAGGTGATCCCCCTGCTCCCATTCCCTGCCCAGTTTAGGGAGGCTTCCAGGATGCCTGAAGTCAGGGGGTCAGGGATGTATGAAGATGGCGTGAGGAATGGAATTGATGTAGGAAAAGTACATAGAAAATACCTGAGTGATTTTCTTAAGGATGGGACTTGTACTTTCTTCGTATGGATTAGGTTTGCTTTCTGGCATCACTGCCAGCTAGAAGCTATGTGACCCGTGAATGTTCATAGCAGCATTATTCATAATAGCCAAAAACTGGGAAGAGCCTAACCTTCCATCAATTGGTGAAAAGATAGTGAAAATAGATAGATGTACAATGAAATGTATTCAGCAAAGAACAGGAATGAAGTACTGACACATGCTCAAAAACATTAGGTTAAGTGAAAGAAACCAGACAAAATGATTCCATTTATATGAAATGTCCAGAAAAGGCAAATTTATAGAGGCATGTCTTAGTTATCTAGTGCTGCTTTAACAGAAATACCAAAAGTAGATGGCTTTAACAAACAGAAATTTATTCTCTCACAGTCTAAGAGGTTAGAAGTCTAAATTCAGGGCACAAGCTCCAGGAGAAGGCTTTCTCTCTCTCTGTCAACTGTGGTGAAAGGTCCTTGTCTCCTTTCAACATCTCTGGGCCTGGTGTTCCTTGGAGATCTCCATGCGTCTTGGCATCAGTCATCCCCTGGATCTAGGAGGTTCTCAGCACACACCCCCCAGGTCCAAAGGAAGTGCTCCTCTCCCGAACCGTCTTCCTTGGTAGTAGGAGATCCCTCTCCTCTCTGCTTGTTTCTCTCTTTTATATCTCATACAACTTTATTCTATAGATAGTGTCCTGCCTTATTAATATAGTTGCCTCTAATCCTGCCTCATTAACGTCACAGAGGTTAGGATTATAACACATAGAAAAATCATATCAGATCACAAAATGGAGGACAAGCCCACAATACTGGGAATTATGGCCTGGCCAAGTTGACACATATTTTGGTGGGGACACAATTCAATCCATGACAAGGCAGAAAGTAGATTAGTGATTATCTTGGATTGAGCGTGGGAAATGGGGATTAACTGTAAATGGCCATGAGGGACTTTATTGGGATAAAAATATTCTAAACTTGATATATGGTGATAGGTGCAACATTTTGGTAAATTTCCTAAAAATTATTTAATTATACACTTGAAACGGGCAAATTTTATATGTAAAATATACCTCAATAAAAAATATCCTTAAAAAAAGGAAGAAACTGTGATGTTGGCCTAGCTATTCCTTCTTACATCAGTTTACTTATTCCATAAAATCTCGGTTTTAGTCCTTATCTTAATCTAGGGTCAACATTTGACACAATGTTATCTTAGTTGTCTAGTGCTGCTATAACAGAAATGTCACAAGTGGATGGCTTTAACAAACAGAAATTTATTTTCTCACAGTTTAGGAGGCTAGAAGTACAAATTCAGGGTGCCAGCTGTAGGGGAAGCCTTCTTCTCTCTGTTGGCCTTGGGGAAAGTTCTTTGTCTCCTTGCAACATCTGTGGGCCCAGCATTCTTTGGAGATCTCCTTGGGTCTTGGCATCAATCTTCCTCTGGGTCTAGGAAGTTCTCAGCACAGGGACCCCAGGTCCAAAGTTGTGGTCTGCTCCCGGCTCTTCTTTCTTGGTGATAGTCAGGTCCCTCTTTCTCTGCTTGCTTCTCTCTCCTTTTATCTTCTGTGAGATAAAAGGTGATACAGGCCACACCTCAGGGAAACTCCCCTGACATCAAATCAGGTCTCTGACCTGATTAAGGGTGTTTCATCTCACCCTAATCCTCATTAGCATCACCTAATCTTGTCTCATTAATCACAGGCAGAGATTAAGATTCACAACACATAGGAAAACTACATCAGATCACAAGATGGAGGAAAATCACACAGTACTGGGAATCATGGCCTAGGCAAGTTAACACATACTTTTTGGGGACACAATTCAATCCATGGCACACAGTTTATCACCATTACTCCCCTCCCCCTAGACCCCATTTAGAAACATTACTTCCCTTGGTTTCTTTGACCCTGAATTCTCCTAATTTTCTTCAAAGGCTGGAGTTGGGTTCTCTGAAAGTGCTGAGGTTGGCTTAAGTGCCTCACTCTTTAATTAATTATCCAGGCCAATGCCTGTGGAGTGCATCCTCATCCAGCCCCTGCTGCTTCTGATGTTGGGATCATTCTGGGATTCTTCCTGGGTAAATTATTCTTTTGGGATCTTTCTCTGACACCTGAAAAACTCTTCAGGTTCCTTAGATCTGTTGGGCTTTGTTCTCAATCTTTTTCCATCAATTTATTCCAGAAAGCCTTCCCTGTTCAGTTTTCCTAGAGACGCCTCTCCTGATTTTCCCATGTAGCTGTAATTTCAATTTTATTTTTATATTTTTTTTCTTTCATTTACACAGGATTTTGTGAGGGAGGTTGTAGTGGATGCTGTGATGTGCTGTCAAGATCCCATCTCAGGACTGAAGGGCTATTCCTCTAGCTTGCAAAGGTTGGCCCCTTCCCAGGGCAGCCTACATCTGAAGACTCAATAATATAAGGCTCAACTCTCTCCCCCAACTCGGGACACATCTGAAGGACCATCTCAGCTTTAGAACTTTCTGTGGGATCAACAGAGGCCTTCCTTGGGAATCTATCCAGCTCAGCTTATCCCTCTGAATGTTTTTGTTTCCTTCCTTTCCTTTCTACAGATGTTGATCTCAAGGGTTTACCATTTGCCGTCCAGTTGATTTCAATTCATGGTGACCCTATGTGTGTCAGAGTAGAAGTGTACTCTGTAGGGTTTTAAATGGCGGATTTTTCAGAAGTAGATCTCCAGATCTTTCTTCAAAGGTGACTCTGGGTCGATTTGAATCTCCAACCTTTCTGTTAGCAGCTATGCATATTAACTGTTTGCACCACCGAGGGACTCTGATCTCAAGAGTACTGCCTAATAGAATTTCTCCATACTAATCTCCATCTCAGAGCCTGCTCCCTGGAGAGCCCAAACTGTGACAGAGAAGATATAAAATCATGTGTTCAGCCAGCCATCTTGAATCAGTATCTCTATGCAGTGCTTTCTATACCGCTTATTTTGAGATCATTGACCTTTCTTGGAAGATGATAAAATCTATGAGTTCTTTCCATCTAGCAGGTGGAGTTGAATTTCCCTCTCCAATACCAATTCACTACTCTTGGCTTTTGACTAGAGGTATGAGGTTCAGTCTGGTTCCCAGGTTCTCTCTTCCTTTTTCTCCCCACAGCTGGTACTGTGCAACCCTTACCTATGAGTTGGGGTGGACTTTATGTCAGTTAACAACAACAACAACAAAAAAAACAAGAATGATTTATTAAAGAAGTGTCCCAGGAGAAAGGAAAAGAGAGAGTAGGGTAGGGGTGGGAAGGAAGCCAAGCTAGGGTAAGATCTCTGGCAGAGTCCCTTGGAGGGTAGCTTTGCTGATCTGTCAGAACTCCCCTCAAGCAGGGGAGCTGGGCTTTCATACTCTTGCATCTAATTGTTAGATTGATTTACAGTGACTCCCTGTGGTAGGAGCAGAGACGGGGAACTTAAACCTCCAGGTACATCTGGCTCTTTGCCTACTGGGAGCAAAGGCACTCCAGGAGCAGAAGGGTAGGCCTCCCAAGAGCACTCACTCACAGATGCTGGATGTTGGACATCAAAACTCATCAAAGCCAGTGGATGGTATACGGAAACAGTAGGAAGGATCTGAGGGCATTTGGGTGGAGCAAGGGCATTGTCTGCTGCATTGTACCATCACTGTTCTTCCTTGCCAGTATGGCCTTGATGCCATGCTCCAATTTTGACAGTGTGTCCTGGTAGGAGGCTTTCAAAAACTGACTTTTAAAAATAGTCTGAGTCTACCATAAAAGAACTTGTAGACTATCTAATTTTGTCCACATTGAACTGCATTCTAATGACCCTGTTTGAATGTGTTAGTTACAAATGTCCATCAGATAATGAAATGAGTTAATCTTTTTATGGAGTTGCTTTGTATTTGCTATCTAAATGCTCAAGAGTGTTTACCAAAAGCAGCAATCCTGGTATTGGTCTAATTGATATTGAGCTGTTCCTCATGGCAGTAATTGCTCAGCAAGCTTAGTTGCTCCTTGAGGCCACTCTCAGAATGATGATAGGACCATGTCATCAGCATAAAGGAGGATGCTACGATAGGAAGTCATGTACCCAGGTTATCAAAAGATGTATCAAGTGGTTTGGGTAGACATTAAAGAGTAGGTAGATTAGAACATTTATACCATTTAGGCCTACAATTTGCTCTGTCAAGAGCCCATTTCCCATCCATTTTGATACTTTTGTTGGTTTTACAGTAAAGGCCCTGAAGGACCATTAAAAGCCAGGGATCAATATCTAGATCCTACAACTTAGCTCATAAATGATTTCTGTTTATAAAATCAAAGGCAGACAATAGAATAATAAATGCTGCAAGTCTCAAATTATTTTTAACCATTTTCTCTAGTAGATGAAATAGAGTGTAGTAATATTCCATAATAGAAAATCTATCTCTAAAGCATTTGTGCTCTTTCTGTAGGATATTATATTGGGAGATCAAGATCCATGGTTGTGGAAGAGCAAGCTGGTTTTGATTTTTAAAAGGATATTCTGAGGAATACTGGGTGGTAATAGAAAATAGAAGGCTGCTTTGTTTACTAGCAACAGACTGTACTTTGGGTCTATTTTGTAGAAATTATACTGTAGGTGATAAAGTTGATAATTTTGCCTGGATTGGGGCCTACACTCATATATAGGGTCGCTATGAGTCAGAATCGACTCGACAGCACTGGATTTAGTTTTTTTTGGGGGGAGGCCTACAATTTAGAACAGGATTTGTGGTGGGAAAAATTCTCTTTAGGACATAATTCAACATGAAACCACTATTTGAATGGAATCTAATGAGTAGGGGCACTGAATTTGAGCTAGAGAAAGTTCTAGAGTTCTTAAGGTATAGCACGAATGTAACAGAGTTCTAAAAATAAGAAAAAGTACCAATTACTGAATTCCCCATAATGGCAGGAGCATGGCCAGGAAGGCAGATCCTGAGATGTATGTGTTGTGGGCCAGAGACGGGTAACCTGACTACAGACAAGAGATAGAGATAGAGAGAGAGAGACAGTGTATGTGAGAAGCAAGGTTCCTAGAGAATGCTCAGGGTCAAAGTCATGGAAACCAAGTTCAGCCATGAACCCTAAAGGCAAGGAGAAAGTTCAAGGCTAAAAATGGAGACAAAGACAAGAACTAACATACAGACAGCTAAGGCTTTTATTACATTTCATCAATAAGTTAAAAAAAAATGTTGATGGGTGCTGAGCAGCCATTTGCATTCCTTTCTAATAATTACTTTTAATAAACTATAAATACAGTATACTTTCGTGACATAATAAAAAATATCTGAGACCAATGGTCAAGCTTATGCTTAAAGAGGAAACACTTGAGGTCTTCTCATCAAATTAAAACAAACAAAAAAAAAACAACAAAGAAAGATATCTGCTATTAGATAGCAATGGTCTGGAAGTTATAGCCACTGAAATAAGTCAAGAAAAACAAAACATCTGTGCTGGAACTTGGATGATGCGGCAGCCATGGAGGTGTGCTGCTTGAATTACCCTCAAGACAGAACTTGTTGTTCCACTACAAAAAGTGCAGTTAGCTGACAAACTCCAGCTGTTAGACACTTCAGGGTTTGCTTCAACTTCCCAGGCAGCCCCCAGCCAATGACTAACCATTTCTGCCCAGTGTGGGACTGCTCTAATGGGCAATTTTTGCTTTGGAGCTCCCAACTAGGGTGGCTGAGGCTTTGTTAGGTCTATATTATAGTTACGTCCTCCTTGACCAATTTAGCTTCCTGCCCTTTTTTTATTTTTCACTGATGTTACCCCATAAACTTCTTGGATTCCTAACTCCATCTCAGTATCTACTTCCCAGAAGACCCAACTGACACTCTTGGTACCAAGAATGGTACAAGAAAACAGGAGGTAAGATGAGGTTTGGGAACATTCACTGCCTGACTGGCAATGTGAACCCCTTCCAGGATGATACACAGTGTATGGCTACCCTCTGGCACAAGGGGCAGTCCAATTGCTAAAATTAGTGGAAATGTCTGGTTGTTAATAAATTGTATTGTTGCGTTATAGAGGGATAGTGAAAAGTCGAGGGCAGTTAACAAAC
Source organism: Loxodonta africana (assembly GCF_030014295.1). Lineage (NCBI taxonomy): Eukaryota > Metazoa > Chordata > Mammalia > Proboscidea > Elephantidae > Loxodonta > Loxodonta africana. The sequence goes on along the minus strand of NC_087355.1, from coordinate 44,245,224 downwards.
AAATACTTTGGTAACTTGCAGAATCCCTTATTTTCCTTCAGTGTGTGAGCAGAACAAGCTGAAGACTAAACTCATGTCTTAATAGTTGGAGTTACCAAACTACTGAGATGGTTGAATGACCAATGCAAAGTCTGTTATACCAAAACCAGAGTCCTAGTTGGAAAACCTGGGACCTTGACTCATGAGATGGGTCATCTAGATTGATGCCTCCAAAGATTTTGACTCTCCAAACTTCAATGAATCCTCCAAGTTGCAGACAGGGCCCACCCATTTCTATTAAGAACTAGCACTCTCCCCACGTGGGAGCACACCGTGGAGACCTCTTTCTTATGAGGAGATAAGGCCCTTATCCATCCAGGATCTGCCCTCACCTCTTCTCCTGGCTACCAGGTTAATACCTAGGGCTAAGATACAGCATAACTCAGCTAGGGTCGTGCTAGCCCTGATAAAGGAGGAAAGGGAATAATTATCCAGCAGTAACTAGTAGGAGTTGGGAGACTGAATCTGAGGTTGCTTGAACAAAGGGGTCCAGAAACCAAAACATGTTAAGAGTGAGCTTATTAACTTGGGAGCATTCTCCTAGGATATGGGATTTAATACTCTGGCAGAGACCCTAGAAGCTCACAGAAAAAAATGACTCACAATTGAAATGCCTGAATTACTGTGGCAGGTGATGGAAGAAAGGATTAAAAAGCTCAGGTAAGAGGCATTATGGAGTAGATAAATTATGCAAGGGCAAAAAACCCATCAGAAATTACATTATGCAGGAAAGACCAAGGAACACATCAAGGCCAGGTGACAGAGACACCAACGTTGCTAAGAAGTTCACCGGTGGCTGAGACACTGAATATCCAAATGTGTAATGGCACTATGATATTGTTCAAGAATTTCCACATTCCATTTACCTTTCTTTGGAATGGGCACTTACATAGATTTCTTCCAGTCAGTTGGCCAGGTAGCTGTCTTCCAAATTTCTTGGCATAGATGAGTGAGTGGTTCCAGCGTTGCATCTGAAACATCCAATTAGTATTACCCCACTTCCTGGAGGCTTGTTTTTCACCAATGTCTTCAGTGCAGCTTGGACTTATTTCTTCAGAACCATCGGTTTTTGATCATATGCTACTCCTCGAAATGTTTGATCATCGATCAATTCTTTTTGGTACAGTGACTCTAAGTATTCCTTATATCCTCTTTTGAAGCTTCCTGCACCATTCAGTATTTTGCCCAGAGAATCCTTCAATATTGCAACTGGAGGCTTAAATTTTTTCTTCAGTTCTTTCAGCTTGAGAAATGCTGAGTGTGTTCTTCCCTTTTGGTTTTCTATCTCCAGGTCTTTGCTCATGTCATTATAATATTTTACTTTGTCTTCTCGAGCTGCCCTTTGGAATCTTCTGTTCAGCTCTTTTACTTTATCATTCCTTCCAGTCACTTTGGCTATTCTGTGTTTAAGAGCAAGTTTCAGAGTCTTTTCCGACATCCCTTTTGGTATTTTCTTTCTTTCCTGTCTTTCTAATGACCTTTTGCTATCTTCATGTATGATGTCCTTGAAGTCATTCCACAACAGGCCTGGTCTTCAGGCATAAGTGTTCAGTGTGTCAAATCTATTCTTGAGGTTTCTAAATTTAGGTGGGATATACTCGAGGTTGTACTTTGGCTATTGTGACCTTGTTCTAATTTTCTTCAGCTTCAACTTGAACTTGCATATGAGCAATTGATGGTCTGTTCCACAGTCAGCCCCTGGCCTTGTTCTGACTGGTGATATTGAGCTTCTCCATCATCTCTTTCCATGGATGTAGTCAATTTGATTCCTGTATATGCCATCTGGTGAGGTCCATGTGTATAGTCTCTGTTTATGTTGTTGAAAAAAGGTATTTGCAATGAAGAAGTTGTTGGTCTTGCAATATTCTATCATGCGATCTCTGGTGTCATTTCTATCACCAAGGCCATATTTTCCAACTACCAATCCTTCTTCTTTGTTTCCAACTTTTACACTCCAATTACCAGTAATTATCAATGCATCTTGATTACATGTTTGATCAATTTCAGAGGTTGGTAGAAATGTTCAATTTCTTCATCTTTGGCGTTAGTGATTGAGATGTAAATTTGAATAATTGTCATATTAACTGGTCTTCCTTGTAGGTGTATGGATATTTTCCATTCCAAAGAAAGGTGATCCAGCAGAATACAGAAATTATTGAACAATATCATTAATATCACATGCAAGTAAAATTTTGCTGGCAATAATTAAAAAACAATTGCAGCAGACATCCCAGTTAATTGGCCTAATAATGTGTTCAGTTCTTCTGTTCTACCTTCTAGTTCATTTTGTAGTACCTGGGTTCTTAAAGGCTTGCAAGTGCCATCCAAGGCTAGACAAGTGGTCTCTACTTGCCTAGAGCATCAGGGGAAGAAAATGAGTTAGGAATAGGAAGAGAGAATGGAATGTGTGGTTAGTTGCCTCCATGAACAACTGCCTCATTTGCCATGAGACCAGAGGAACTGGATGGTGCCCACCTACCATTACTGAACATTTTGATCAAAGATTCTGCAGAAGAATTCTGATCAAAAGAGGGAAAATTCAGAACAAAATTTCAAATTCTCATGGAATCCAGACTTTCTGGGGCCAAAAGGGCTGGATAAAACCCTGAAACTATTGCCTTGAGATAATCTTTAAAACTTAAGCTGAAAATATTTCCTGAAGTCTTCTTAAAACTGAACAATAGTTTTGCTTAACTAGTAAAAAAGAGCATTATGCTTTTTTTAAGAGCTGTGTGTATGGGATCAAAGTGACAGTTGCAACTTGGAAGATTAGATAGGAACCTTAGGGGCAGTGAGTTTATGTTAATGGGAGTGGAACAACTCAAAAAAGGAGGGTGAGAATGGCTGTACAACTTGAAGAATGTAATCAATGTCACTGAATTGTACATGTAGAAACAGTTGAATTGGTATATGTTTGCTGTGTATATTATCAACAACAACAACAAAATAAAATTAAAGGAAAAAAAATGATTGCAGGATACATCAAAAGGGAACCACCAGAAATTCAATTCAAGCTGAATTCAGAAGAGGACGTAGAATGAGGGATGTCATTGTTTATGTTAGATGCATCTTGGCTGAAAGCAGAAAATACCAGAAGGATGTGTTTTATCGACTACGCAAAGACATTCGACTGTGTGGATCGTAACAAATTATAGATAACATTGTAAAGAATGGGCATTCCGGAACACTTTTGTGCTCATGTGGAACCTGTACATAGAATATAACATTGCTAGGGTAAAACAGAAGAGGAGTCAGAGAAGGTATTGCACAATATATATTTAATCAAAGAAAGCAAACATGGAAGAGCAGGGGACCTGAACCAGTTTTTGGACCCAGACCCAGTATCTGAAGAGGTGACTTGGTTCCAGGGAGAAAGATTCTACATCACATGGCAAATATATATGGTAATAATTCTTCTGCAGAAGGACCTATGAGTATTTACGTGAGTGACTGTACAGCAGGGAAATGGAAATAGAAAGACATTTTTGAGGACTGTTGGACACAGCATCTGACACTGATTTCTAGAAACCTGAAATATCATTATAGCCCCATTGTTATAGTTGGGGGATACGAAGTCCCAACCAAAGCCCAGCTTGCAACGGATCCACTGAGTCTGTGGACTAGCTAAGTGGTCTTTTCCCTAATTCCTGAATATGTAATTGAAATTAATAAACTTGGAAGTTGGGCCCTTAGCCTCTGGGTAACAGATATGATATTGGGGAGGGCAAAGGACTTGAATAGACATTTCTCCAGAGAAGATACACAAATGGTAATAAGCACATGAAAAGATACTCAACATCATTAGTTATTAAAAACCTGTTGGTATTGAGTCGATTCTGACTCATAATGACCCTATAGGACAGAGTAGAACTGCCCTATAGGGTTTCCAAGGAGCGGCTGGCGGATTCCAACTGCTGACCTTTAGGTTAGCAGCCGAACACTTAACCACTGCTCCACCAGGGCTCCATTAGCCATTAAGGAAATATAAATCAAAACCACAATGAGATACTACTTCACACCCACTAGGATGGCTTCTAAAAAAAAAAACGGAAAGTTACATGTGTTTGTCAGGCTGTGGAGAAACTGGAAACTTCATGCATTGCTGGTGGGAATGTAAAATCGTGCAGCCTTTGTGGGAAACAGTTTGGCAGTTCCTTAAATAGTTAAACATATAAATACCATATGACCCAGCAAGCCTGCTCCTTGGTACATACACAAAAGAACTAAAAGCAGGGATTCAAACAGATACTTGTACACCAATGTTCACTGCAGTATTACTCACACTATCCAAAAGATAGAAACAACACAAATGTCCATCAATAGATGAATGCATAAACAAACTGTGGTATATACATACAATGAAATGTTATTCAGCCATAAAGAGAAATGAAGTCCTGATACATGCTACAACATGAAAGAACTTTGAAAGTATTATGCTAAGTGAAATGTCAGACACAAAAAGAAAAATATTATATGATCCCACCTTTTGCAAATATCTAGAATAGGCAAATGCATAGAGAAAAAAGTTTATTAGTGGTTACCAAGGGCTGGGGGAGGGAAGAATGGGGAGCTATTGCTTAATGAGTACAAAGTTTCTGTTTGGGGTGATGAAAATATTTTGGAAATAAATAGTGGTGATGGTTGCAAAAAGAAAAGAAAACAAAATAAAACCAAAATCTATCACTGACAACCACTTCTTCTGACATCAGGGAGATCGTCTAAGCCTGAGCCAAAGCGCACACCTTTAAAACAAGCTTATGATGTCTCAGTGCCTTCTGCCACGGGAGCCTTGCAAAATTGCTTGTCATGGATTGAATTGTGTCCCCTCAAAATATGTGTCAACTTGGCTAGGCTATGATTCCCAGTATTGTGTGGTTACCTACCATTTTGTCATCTGATATGATTTTCCTATGTGTTGTTAACTCTAGCTCTATGATGTTAATGAGGGAGGATTAGAGGCCGTTACATTAATGAAGCAGAACTTAATCTTCAAGATTAGGTTGTGTCTTAAGTCAATCTCTTTTAAGATATAAAAGAGAGAAACAAGCAGAGAGAAAAGACTACCAAGAAAGCTGGCAGCAGAGTGCAACTTTTGGACTTAAGTTTCCTGAGCTGAGAAGCTCCTAGACCAGGGGAAGATTGATGATAAGGACCTTCCCACAGAGCCAACAGAGAGAGAGAGAGAAAGCCTTCCCCTGGAGCTGGCACCCTGAATTTGGACTTCTAGCCTACTAGACTGTGAAAGAATACATTACTGTTTGTTAAAACTATCCACTTGTGGTATTTTTGTTATAGCAGCACTAGATAACTAAGACAGAATTTGGTACTGGGAATGGGGTGCTGCTCTAACAAATAACTGAAATGTGGAAGCAGTTTTAAAACTGAGAGTGGGTAGAGGCTAGAAGAGTTTTTAAGTGCCTACTAGTAAAATCTTAGATTGCCTTCAAGAAACTGCTGGTGGAATTGTGGACATTAAAGACAATTTTGGTGAGCACTCAGAAGGAAATGAGGAGAGCTGTTCACTGGAGATGGTGCAGATGGCGAGGAGAGCAGCAGAACCAGGAGACCAGAGAGAGACAGTGCTAGAGCCTACCCAAGGAGTGAGACAGCTGAGTGCCTTTGTGCAGGAGGCTTCCTGGCTGAGTGGTGGTTCCAGGCACTTATTGGTGGAGCTAGGGCTGCTGGCTAACAGAGCAAGAGAGCTGAGTGCGTTTGAGCGGGGGCTTCCTGGTGGAGTGGGTTGCTTCCAGGCACTTATCAGTAGAGCTAAAGAGCTTTGGAACACTTGCCTCAGCAGGGCAGACACAGGTGGTGGGTCCTGAGGCCAAGGAAACAGGAAGCAGAAGCTGAAGAGACATGGAACACAGGAAGTAGAGATGAATCAGTCTCAAAGGGTAGGGCTATGACCTCTGGGGTCTCAAAGCCTGGAACCACAGCTTCCTAGCTTTCAAAGAGTCAGGTCTTCATCAACTTGGTTCCAGACTGTGGGGTTGTCACCAGGATGGGGCCACATAAGCTGTCCAAAGCTAAATGGGTGGGGCTGCCATGCCCAAGGGGCAGAAGAACAGGGTTGCCAGGGCCAAGGGGGTAAGGTCGGCACTCAGATGGACTAGGAGAATGGGTTGCCCAAAGCTGAGGTAGCAGAGTTGCCATTCCAGTGAGCCTGTAAGGAGAAGCTGAAGTCCAGGGCTGAGGGACATCCACCCAGTATCCAAAGAGTGTGGCCAACATCCAGAGTCTAGAGGGCAGGGCCATTGCCTAAATGGTCTCAGAGAACAGAGGATCATTTTCAAGCCTTGAGGGCTAATGTAATGTATTCTGCTGACTTGCTTGGTGCCTGTATTCCTTCTTTCCATTCAGTTTCTCCCATTTGTAATGGAAATGTCTACCTTGTTCCTGCCTATTTCCATCATTATACCTTGGAAGCAGATAACTTGCATTCTAAATATCACAGATCAAGAGGAATTTTTGGAGTTGGGACCTGGAGTTGAATTAAGACTTTTGCTATGATATGATGGGGTGAATATGTTTGACATGTGGCAAGGACATGAATTTGGGGGGCCAAAGTATAGCATGTCATAGATCGAACTGTGTCCCCCCAAAATATGTGTCAACTTGGCTAGTCTGTGATTTCCAGTATTTTGTGATTGCCCACCATTTTGCCAGCTGATGTGATTTTCCCATGTGTTGTAAATCCTACCTCTATGATATTAATGAGGCAGGATTAGAGGCAGTCATGTTAATGAGGCAGGACTCAATCTATAAGATTAGGTTGTGTCTTAAGGCGATCTCTTCTGAGATATAAAAGAGAAGGGAGCACAGAGACATGGGGACCTCACACCACCCAAGAAACCTGGGAGGAGAGTGCATCTTCTGGGCCCGAGTTTCCTGCACTGAGAAGCTCCCAGACTAGGGGAAGATCGATGATGAGGGCCTTCCTCCAGAGCCAGCAGAGAGAGAAAGCCTTCCCCTGGAGCTGGCACCCTGAATTCGGACTTCTAGCTTACCAGAATGTGAAGGAATAAATTTCTATTTGTTAAAGCCATTCACATGTGGTATTTCTGTTCTGTTACGGCAGCACTAGATAACTAAGAGGCTGCTTTACTTATTACCATTAAGCTTGATCTTTGTTCCCCTAAGTTAGCCTGAGGTCCAAAAGAGACCATGCATACTAAAGGGAGGAAAATATGATGTAATAATATGTATATATAATGTGTGTGTGTGTATGTGTGTGTGTATAAAGAACAAACCCAGTGTGTGTGTGTGTGTGTGTGTGTGTGTGTGTGTGTATGAAGAATATCTAACGTATATTCCTGGTTACAGTGTCTCAGTTACAGCCATCTTGACCAGTCAATCCCACTGACAGAACAAGACTTACCTTGATCTTTACATCTTTCTTGCTTCCTTTGACTCATGAGTATCAATGAGTCCTCCAGCTTATGAACTCTTGGATCTCAATAATCTCTTTAGCCCAGTTTTTATTAACTTTAGATGCACTTTGGAATCACCTGTGGAACTTTGAAAAACCCAGGTACCTAGGCCACACTCAGACCAATTAAATCAGAATCTCTGGAAGTGGGTCTCAGGCATCAGTGTTTTCTTAAAGCTCTCAAGTGATTTCCACGTGTAGCAAGGTGGGGAGCCACTGCTCTAGCGAATTTCTTATGTAGTTTTCCAAGGTCTTCATTTTCAGTAAGTTGGGACGAACTAAGAGTTTATGCCTTTATGAACTTGAGGTAGAAAAGACTAGATCATACATATTGTACCACTAAGAAGACTGTTCTCTCAAGATTCCATTTCTCTTTTCTACTTTTTCCTGTTTAAAAAAAAAAAAACAAATATTTTCTCATGATGTTTGGTTAAAGGATAAAATAATTCTGCTTAAAATGCATCGTATGTGGCTCATATTCAAATCACTGCTATCCCAGCAGAAAGTTCTTCTTGTTCTACATGAAACCCTTGACTCTTTGAAACCTAGCATATGATATAAAGCAAATACCTAGTTGTTAAACTAATATGAAATGTGAATTTCTGTCTTTCATTTACGGCAATTACATTATCCCACTATCTGAGAGTTCTGAAACTCTGATAAGTTTGAGATTTGCCTGGACAAAATGGGACCATTCCATCTTTCCAGACTGTCTAGCTCCAAGTACCCACTGCCGTGATGTTCAATCTTCTGTGAATTCTTAAGCTCTAAGGATTACTGGCAAGATGAATACAATATTATCTTGGCAGGGAGTCATGTGTGTGGGGGATGGGGCAGAGTGGGGATGATACTTGGTCCTATGTATTTCTTTAACATGAAAGAAGTTTGGTCAGTTGCTCCTATTTTATTCCCCTAGTACAAATACTCAAGAGGAAGAATAATATTATTTCACTTTGAGAGCTAACAGTGATAGAAATTTGGAAATGAAAGCAAGTGTGCCTAGGTATTTAGGTCATGAATTTTGAAAGCCCAAGTACCTCTGGTTTGTTCATCTAAAATATAAATATTCTTCCATCATCACAATCATGTTTATGGCTTATTTGGGAAAATTTATCTCAAAACCAGATATAGATTTTGGAAGGAAACCAGGAGCCTGGACAGTTGGATTCACTTGAGGTTAAGGCAAAAATGACTGGGAAATCAGAGTTTTTTTCTTACAAAGCCTGCAATATTAAGATTTGGGGAGTATAGAAGATATAATTTAAAATATCTTCTGAGAAGTCGCTGTATATCATCAAGTTTAAATGAGAAAGCTAGGAACTGGCTTCATCATCTTGAAAGCTTAATTACTCATCTCTCTAGAGTTTTCTTTAATGACATCAAGGACTAAATTTAGAGCTTATATCATGTACTGTTAAATCCTTTTTTTGCAGAATCTATTCAAGCTAGAATTTTTATTAGATTTCTGTTTATTCATTCGTTTGGCAGGTACTTATTGAGTGCCAGTATGTACCAAGCTCTGCTAGGTGCTGGGAATATAATGAGGGACAAGATGGTCCCTGTCCTCATGCAGCTTACAGCTTAGCAAGAAAAGTAGTCATTGAACAAATAAGAGAAACATAAAGTGATTTAATTCTAGTTACACTGTAATTCTCCTTTACTAAGTGCAGCAGAGAAGAATTACAGTATGCCATGGAAGTGATTAATATGGGAAGTGTGTCCAGAGTATAGTTAGAGATGGTTTTCCTGAGAAAATAATATTTTAGAAGGATTCTGAAGGATTTGTAGGTTTTAGTTCATATGTTATTTTGCAATGGTACATTTTAATCAAATCATCGAAAGCTGCTATGTGTAGAAAAAGCCAATTCCGTGTGACAAGGTGTCTGGGGTGCTTGTGTAAAATGAGTAACTCCATATACTCATAGATGTCATAGATGTCAAAGGTTAAAAGCTAAAGTGACAGGAATTACTTGAATGATAATATTCATTCACTTGACAAATATTTATCGAGTGCCTATTGTGTGCCAGGCAATGTTCTAGGCACTGGGGATATAGCAATGAGCAAAACAGACAAACATTCCTGCCCTCATTGAGCTTAAATTGTAATGGAACAAACAGTCAATAAAGAAGATAATAACGTAAATAGCGTGACAGTTATTAGGCCTCTTTAAAGTGTTAAAAAGCAAATATATCACCTTGAAGACTAAGGTGTGCCTGACCCAACCCATGGTGTTTTCAGTTACCTCATATGCGTACGAAAGCTGGATGATGAGTAAAGAAAACTGAAGAAGAGCTGATGCCTTTGAACTGTGGTGTTGGAGAAGAGTATTGAACATACATACCATGGACTGCCAAAAGACTGAACAAATCTGTCTGGGGAGAAGCACAATCAGAATCCTCCTTTGAAGCAAGGGTGGCAAGACTACATCTCATATATTTTGGACATGTTATTAGGAGGGATCAGTCCCTGGAGAAGGACATCATGCTTTGCAGAGTACAGGGTCAGCAGAAAAGAGGAAGACCCTCAATGAGATGGATTGACACAGTGGCTGCAACGATGGGCTCAAGCATAGCAACGATTGTGAGGATGGCTCAGGACTAATGTACCTAGGGTCGCTACGAGTCAGAACTGACTCATAAGCACCTAACAACAACAAAAACCATGATAGCACCTAACAACAACAATAAGGGGGAAAACTAAAGCAGAAAGCAAGGTAGAGAGTATTGGTGATTGGATACATACCTACTTTAGCAGTAATGCTCTTGGAAGGAAGTGTACTCTGATTCAACTCATAGACCAGCTACTTGGCTCCCAGGTGGTTGGGGTTGATACCACATTTGAATGCTCACTGGTGTTCCTTTTAGAGCTGTCATTCCTCAATTGATGTGAGGAGGCACTGATGACACTTTTCTGACGACTTGTGATTGCAGAGTGCAGAGATGGAAAGATGCTGGCAGAGAAGACCCTGTTGCACTGCAGGAGATCCTTAGCTCTTAGCCGAGGGCCTAGATTTGGGGTCTTTGAGTGTCTGCAGCGCCAAGGCAGCTCAGCGTGATGTAGTGGAGCGAGCTCGTCCTCAGGGCATGATGGATCTGAGTCAAATCCTAGCTCTATGATTTACATGTTGTGTGATCCCTGGAAAACTAACACACCTCTCTGATCCTCAGTTTCCTTATTTGTAAAATGAACGAGAAAAAAAAAAAAATAGATAAAATCTTTAAAACTGCTTCAAACCCCAAGACTTCCTAGGCTGAAAGGCTCTTACCTTTTCTAGGGGTATTTTATTTTTGGGAATGCCTATATGGAGCCCTGGTGGCACAGTAGTTAAGAGCTACAGCTGATAACCTAAAGGTCGACAGTTTGAATCCACCAACTACTCCTTGGAAACCCTATGGGGGCAGTTCTACTCTGTCCCGTAGGGTCGCTATGAGTCAGAATTGACTTGACAGCAAAGGGTTTGGTTTGGTTTTTTTAATATGGGGCCCGTTCCTGGGTGGCATAAATTGTTTACTCTCAGTTATTAGCCCAGAGGTATGAACCTGTGTAAAGGTGCCATGGGAGAAAAGCCTGGTGATCTGCTTGCATAAAGATTACAGCCACGAAAACCCTAGACAGCAGGTCTCTTCTGTAACATGTCGGGTTGCCACGAGTCAGAATTGACCTGACAGCTGGGGGTTTGGCTTTTTTGGTTTACCTGGGGCTCTTGACAGCACCTGATCTATACTACTTTCCTGCATTGGTGAGTGGCCTGTCAGGCAGGTAAGTAATGTATTACACTTGCATTAACATCATTTTAACCAAAATAACAAACATCTGTGTGTTACTAGCTGTGTGTCAGGTGCTTCTATCATTCTTAATCTACAATCTTTACACTTTACAATCTTTACGCTTCCCATTTTACAAATGACAAATTCAGAGGGGTTAAGTAACATGCCCAAGGTCACATGGGTAGTAAGTAGCAGAATTAGGAATGAAATCCAGGCTGTCCGTGTTGTAGCCTCTAAACGTTTTTGAACATGCATCTCACTAATAAAATAATTTTGAGTCCTCACCTCCAATTATTTAAAGTTGTACGTATACACTAATGTAATAACAGTATTTGCATTATAAAACATACACAAAATAGAAAATAAAAAAGGGTGAGCTAAAAATGAAACACATATTTAGAAAATAAAATTTAAAGCTTTATTAATAGTAGAAAACATTTTTATTCTGATAAATGCAATTGAATCTGCTTCTTTATATTATTTTTTTAAAATCTTGGCCTATCCTGTATGATTCAGCTATTCAAAGATCTGTTTCTATGTTCTTAGCTGAATAAGATACCTCAGGGATACCTGGATCCTTATGGAGGAAGTCCATCCTTAGCTGCCCTTGGGTATGATATGCGTTTGTCAATCATTCAGTCTTCATACAAAGGCCTTTTTATTGCTATTGTTCACATTCTGCAACAAAATTGCCATCATTCCTGATCTCATCAGTTGCCCTTACATATTGCTTGGAAGGTGCTTCCATGGTTATATTTTAACAAATGAGATTAAAACCAACTGATACTTTATTTTAAGGATTTTGAAACTGGTTAGAATGTTGCTTGTAAGTTTTTTTTTTTTACATTGGTACAGAAAAGGGAGTTTTTAGAGGGAACATCTTGTGGTAGCCTGGTTTCCCCAGAAAGCAAAACCCGAGACTGATTAAAAAGTACAATCCCAGAGAGCAGGATGAGGGACTAGGGGAGGGAAAGCCTGTTAAGGAGGTATTCTGGAGTTGGCCACCATCTCATATGGAGCATGACTGTTTGATATTGAGATGGTCTTCCTATATATAAAGGATTGCATCTCAGGACAGTCCTAGGGAAAGGAACCGGGGAAAATGTATTCTCTACTTTCATTCTTGCTGCTCACCAAAAGGCTGGTGGTTCAAATTCGCCTAGCACCTTCACGGAAGAAAAATCTGGTGATCTGCTCCTGTAAAGATAAAAAAAAACAAACCAACCCTCTACTGTCAAGTTGATTCTGCTCTATAGGGTTTCCAAGGCTATAATCTTTATGGAAGCAGACTGCCACATGTTTCTCCTGCAGAGCTTTCTGTGAGCAGCCGAGCGCTTAACCACCATGCCACAAGACTGCCTCCCATAAAGATTAAACCAAAAAACCAAATCCATTCCCAATGAGTCCATTCCGACTCATAGCGACCTTATAGGACAGAGTAGAACTGCCATGTAGGGATTCTAAAGAGCAGCTGATAGATTCAAACTGCTGACCTTTTGATTAGCAGCCACACTGTTAACCACTAAGCCACCAGGGTGCCCCATAAAGATTACAGCCTAGAAAATCCTATGAGACAGTTCTACTCTGTCACATGGGGTCTTTGAGTAGAAATTGACTCAATGGCACCCAACAAAAACAACAGCTCCATTCTCCATTGGTCAAAAGTTTCCTTACTTCTGGGATGGATAGGTGTGGGTACTCACAGAGTCCTATAGCCTTTCACCCCTCCAAGTCAACAGAAAAGATTAGGAGGCAAGAAGGAGACATCCTGAGCAGGTAGGAGGTGAGGCGCTGTCAGCTGTGCTTGCAGGAAGATCAGAGCCCAGGTACCATACAGGCGCTGGCACAGGAGAGAGGTGGGGCAGAGAGAGTTGAAGTGACCCCAGAAAGGTGATTGATATACACACACTTAAGTAATTTTTTTGGCAATAAAAATCACATACTATGCGAACATTTTCAAGTAACCCTTTTCAAAATATTCTCTGTATTTTTTCTATCGTAATGCTCATCAAGCTTTACTCTATTTGCTGTTTTATTATTTGTCTTTGTCCCCAGCCCATAAACTGCTAGCTGACCATTTGGCCAATGTTGGTCTTGATGTTTGGTCTGAATGCTGCAGCCATTGAGACTCTTCTAAGTTTAAGATTATTTGGTAAATAGCGACTGCCTGGAGCTTCCTGAGTGTCTTCCTGTTCCCCTAGGATATTCTCCTCCATCTCCCCAGGATTTGTCAATTCAACTCCTGGCCTACCAGAGGGTTCCCAAGACACTGCCCCAGCACTAAAGCACAGCACTCTATCTGATTAATCAGTAGTGCTCACCCGCACCGGTGATGACATATTTTGAATATCATTTCAGCAGATATAACTAGTACTTTGCATATATTTGTTGAATGTTGAGAAAGCTCTTCAGTCTTATGCCTCACAAATGCCCTCAAGCATATCACTTCTATTTAATGACTTTTATTTTATTATTATCATGCATTAATAAGAGCGTGCAAATATCTTAAACCCATCAAGAGTCTATACTGCCTGTTCTTTACTTCCCTGGCTGCTGTTCCAAGAAACCTAACAAGAAGGTATATTGGTTTTTATTTCTTCTGGGCTTCAGCCACATACATTGCCATGCAGTTTTATACACTAGCAACTGAGGCAGACACTGGCAGTATAGTTTTAGGGGTTTTGATAATAGCTTTGGTCTACATAGCCCATTCATCTCAGGACACATGTCTCTACCCTCCACAGGCAGAGTTTTCCTGGAAGCTTTCAAATATATAGAGTGTGTGTTTGGGTGGTGGTGGTGGGGGGGAGGGGTTTGTATGTCAGAACAGTACTCCAAGCCGATGTGTCATCAACAAAGAGGGCCGAGCCAAGCTCTAAGACAGATGTAGCATAAGCAACAGGAGAGGAACAGTGACATTTTCCATGAAGTAAAACAAACCTCACACACCCTCAACAGCTTCTCCTTTGAGAAAGTCATGTTTTAGTAAGAACCACAGAAAGGGTTGAAGGGCCAGTGCCTTACTTGCCTGTGTCTGTGGGGATAGACAGGACATACTCTAGTGAATAGTCTTCCTGAATCTTCCATTGCACTTGTTATCTCTTTTCTGGCATGGAGCCAGTTGACTGGTCCTCTCTGAAAGCCACTGAGTGCTTTTTTTGAAGGATCTTAGGTTTGGCTACACAAGAGCTGAAGGGATGCAAGATATAATTGCATCCTGTTTTCTTCATTTTCCCTCTTAATTATTTCTCTTTTCCTCCATTTGATGAAGAGAAAACCACAGAAAACCACAGGAAACAAAACTACCCTTTCCCCTTTGTTCTTAATTTGTGTTTAATAGAAGAACAATTCAAGAATTATGACCAATAATGCACTAATGCAGCCACTTGTTTAGTGGCTGGGGTCACCAGTTGACGATGTCTAGGGATCAGAGCTAGGGAGACTATCCAGCTCTCAGCATGGCACAACTTTAAATGCAAAGGAAAAACATCTTTAATAAAGTTCCCAAAGGAAATGAGTAAATGAATTCTCTACCGTAGACCTTGCTTAGATGCTCCCTGTGATGGCTAACTGTACCATCGGTTGGAGGTCCACCTTAGGCTATTTGCCCACCAATATTTTAAGAGAATCAGAGGAGGAGGCCAGCTTGGAAAACTCATCTGACCACACAATGAGATGCAGAGCAAACACAACTGCTGTGTTGAGCCTTTGGCTTGTTTACACAAATCCTCTAAATTCTAAGTACCCATGCAGAACATGAAAAGTATCTTGGCACATGATTTACATTCTTCAACTCGAAATGGGTCAACAATAGACTTCAACATAGTTTCAAAATGATACAACTGAAGGCTCTGGTATCATCCTGTTTACGTTGCTGGCTTTATAAAATATCAGGACCTATAAGGTCGCTATGAGTTGGAATCGACTGGATGGCATTGGTTGTTGTTGCTGTTTTTTTTTCATAGCCTCTTTGTGATCCATGAAGGATTTCTATTATGCAGAAGATTGCTGTGCACAGTTCTCGGCACTCAAAGCAGGTTCATTGTTTTCATCATGGCAGCAGCAGTGCTGACCTTATTTTCTCGAGGCATTTTGAGATACACTATTTTAACATGGATATACCACTGCCAGCACCTCCCATCCTTGGTCGAGACCTCACAACAGAGGTTGTTGAAGTGTCACTGCTTGCTGGGTGTCAATGCAAGGTGATGGGTCAGGAAGGGACAATTGTAACCATTTTGTTGGGCTCCCGATCAGCCACTCCTTATAACATGGTGGCAAGAGTATTGAAACTGTTGGTTACAAAGAAGTTTTGGAGATTATCTGTGGATTTGGCTCATCCATGGCAACTGTAGGGAAGGAAAGATTAGAGGACATTAAAGAGGACCAAGCAAGAAATGATGAGGGTCACCATGATAGAGATAAACGGGAGTGGATTGTGTCGGAATTAAGTCAAACCAATCTCTCTCTCTTCTGTTTTCCTTTCATTCCATTTCACTTCACTTCTCACGCTTTTACAAATGGAAGGATAGATCTGGGTGTGTATTACAGCTCTACCTTTTGACCATTTTCTCTGCCTACTGTTTGTTCAGTCTCCTATATATCTAAAAAGCAACAACAAAACCTATTGCCATCAAATTGATTCCAACTCATAGAGACCCTATTGGACAGAGTAGAAGTGCTGTATAGGATTTCCAAAGCTGTAAATCTTTACAGAAACAGGCCGCCACATCTTTCTTCCACGGAGCGGTTGGTGGGTTTAAACCACCGACCTTTCAGTTAGCAGCAGAGCTCTTTAACCGCTGCGCCACCAGGGCTCCTTGTCTAGTACATCCCAAACCAAACCCACTGCCATCAAGTCAATTCTGACTCATAGTGATCCCACAGGGCTTCCAAGTCTGTAGACCTCTATGGAAGCAGACGGCCACATCTCTCTCGCGTGGAGCAGCTGGTGGTTTTGAACTGCTGACCTTTTGGTTAGCAGTCGAGTGTCTTAACCACTGCACCATCAGAGCTCATCTGTCTAGTACATAGTGGGCTCTTCATAAATGTCTGTTGTATGGTTCTGCGAGCTGTAAGAGAATAAAATGTACAGGACTTATTAGGTAAATTGGATATAGAAAGTGTCTTTTAAAGTAAGTCAGGATTTTGGTTTGGGTAAATGCACGGGCAGTGGTCTTATTCATTCTTTTTTAATCAGCTGGGGTCCAGGAAAAGGGCTAAGTGCTGAGGCTGCACAGACAAAATGACGTAGCATCTGCCTTGAAGGAGTTTACACTGTAGTAGAGGAGATAGACACTTCAGCTGACAAATGAAATACGGTACTTACCTAACAGTTATGACTGTTATCCCCAATAAGGACTACAAGTGATTGTAGATAATGCTTAACTTACAGACGTACTGAGCTTAAGGAGCCCTTGGGACACCGAGCTGAGAGATGCAGTAGACACCCGGGTACACAGAATTAGGACTGAGGCGACACAGACTTAGGAATAAGCAGGATAGAGTTTATAGCCAAGACCTCGTGAGTGGATGAGATCATAGAGAGAATGGAAGGTGTCCTAAGGAAAAACGGACAAGGAGAGAAGCAAATTTAAGAGGCAGAGAGGAAGTGATGCCAGCAAATAAGACAGAGAAGGAACTGCCAAAGAGGTGCGGGGGAGGGGGGTACATTTGCATCCTGTCTTTCATCACTTTTGCAAATCCTGCTTTGTGGCATATAGGGGAGCACCTCTTTTATTTATCCCCAATATCTATTTTGGGGCCTAGTATAAAAAAAAAAGTATAAAGTAGGTACTTAGAAATATATTTTCATTTAATTAAGCTCAATATCCATTGGCCATCGAGTTGTCTCTGACTCATGGCCACCTCCTGTGTGTCAGAGTAGAACTGTGCTCTACACGGTTTTTAATGGATAGTTTTTTGGAAGTAGATTGCCAGGCCTTTCTTCTGAGGCAACTTCGAGTGCACTTGAGGTTAGCAGCCAAGTGCGTTAACCATTTGCACACATGGGGACTAAATTTAATACAGACATTACGAAATTAATTCTATCCTACTGGTGTGCTGAATAAAGTGGAGAAACGTAATGAAACATTGCAAATTTGAAAATAACTGAACTCAGTATCCACTGAGTTTGTGAGCAAGAAAATTTAGTTCTAGACTTTACCACAAAGTGCTGGGCGAGTTCAGACAGTCCCAGGCTTACCACGTACTTGAGTTACAACGAACTGCACTCATGACTGTCTTTTTTTTTTTTTTTTTTTGTACATCTCATTGTTAGTAGTGTGTACTACATACAATATTGCAGCACGTAGTTTGCTGGTGTTATCATTCTCAGATGTTCACTCGCATATGTTCAATGTTGATTTACTGTTCAAAACACTGCTGTAGAGCAGGCTATGGCAATAATAATGAAAACTAAAAAAAAAAAAAAAGATGTGGTATTTGACTTATATCAGAACTGACTTACGACAGAGTCATAGGAACCGAACCCTGTCGTAAGCCTGGGACTACCTGTACTTGTACTTCATTATTGTACTTGCCCTCTGTACTTCAGTGTCCTCTTAGCAAAACCAGGGGGTGTGCTAAGAGACTCTTAGAGTCTTTTTTGGTTCTAGAAGTCTGTGGGTTTAGAGCCTGATTAGAGGGTCAAGGTGAAGAGATGATGTATTAGTGAATGGAGGTGTCCTGCCAGTTTTCACTGATATATTATCTTATAAAACATTGGGACATTAAATATTTGGTAGTGGAACTCTGAATATTGATTTTTTTCCCCCAGTCTAAATGGCCTTTGCTTCTGCAGAATGGTAGGCATTGCAGAGTGGCGTATACCAGTAGATTGCATCTCGGCAAAATGAATGTCAAACAGTGCATCTGGGTATTGTCTTGATAAATTATATGACTCAGTGATCACTGACCCACATTTTGTAATATGATTTTATAAAACCCGTGTGACAACCCTAATGGAGATAAATGCACTGTAGTTCTTTACACAGTAGAGGCCAACAGTGTTCTTGGGGGGAAAAAAAAAACAGGAAAATAGGAAATGTAATTACAGATTTGCTGTTATAAGATTTCACATAAAGAAAGAATGCTGGATGGGTAGATGTTCAATACAGGGAAGTTGTTGGAATTTCAAGCAAATTCACTGCATGCCAACCAATAACACTGCTTTGTCAAAATAACGGTTTATTTCCACGCCTCTAGAATCACCACCGGCAGAGCACCAGGTGTGAAATAATAGACTTGCTCTCTGTACCTATGCCGGGGTGCGCGACACTTTGCCTCATGCAGGCTTGGTCTGGGATTTCCTTTTTATGACTTCATTTTAGCGGTGGCAGCCTGCACCTGAGGATTTGCAGGAAAGACTCTGACCTTATCAGCGAAGGTTTTCATCTTACGAAAGGAAGAAAGCACAAATTCACAGAAAAAGCAATCAGAGAGTTAAAAAAAAAAATTCTTTTTTTCTTGAAATGTAGCACCTACATTGTTTCAGACCCGCCAAGATAGAAGGAAGGGGTTTAGTGAGTAGAGGGCCATATGCTTCAGAGCCTATGACTGGTTCACAAAATTCCTTTCTCAGCGGAGCACCTGAATTCCCAAATATTTTTGCTTGTCTGTTCCAATCTGGGGTCTGAGTTTTTGCTTGTTTAGAAGTTATAATGATGGCCTGACATTTGCACATGATTATTGCCCCATTCTAGGTTGCAATTTCTTTCATAAGGATGGGATCTAAAGCAGCACTAACCTGGTCTTTCATCACTTTTCAAGAACAGAGCTGCTAGTCTCTATCTGCCACGCGTGCACTTAATATTCTATTACTTACATTTATTCTATTATTTTTGCCTCTTAGTCATCCATGGCCAGAATCAAAGAGACAGTAGAAGGGAGAAGGCAAATAAGGAAACCAGATAATTTAGGTTCATAAAAAATGACTTTTTTACTCAATTTTTTTTGGGACAAGGAGGCAAGGAAAATAATGAGGTTAGTTTTGGTTATAAGTTTGAAGTCATCTGCTTATAGCCTAGGCAAGCAGAGACATGAGCTTAGAGGTCAGATGCCATCACCCGTGGGTCTTAGTTGAAGCTTGTGTGTGGATGAGATTACCCGAGGGAGAGTGTGAGGCGTGAAATAAGTAAAATGCTGAGAGCCAAATCTCAGTGAAGATCAATTTTGAAGTGGCTGGTAGAGAAAGACAAGGAAACTCAAAAAGAAGAGTCAGTCAATCACAAGGAGAGCCTTGAAGGTTAAGGATGAAGAGAATTTCAAAAAGAAGGAAATGGTCGACAATGACAAATGCTGCAGAGAGATAAAGTAATAATTGAACTGGGAAGTGTCCATTGTCAACCAGATTGATATTACTGGGTGGCAGAAAGGGTTAAGTCTTGGCTATTAATCAAAAGATTGGCAGTTTGAATCCATCCATAGGTATCTCAGAGTGAAGGCCTGGCCATCTGACTCCAAAAGGTCATATCCATGAAAACTCTATGGAGCACAGCTCTACTCTGAAACACATGGGATCGCCATGAATTGGAATTGACTGGATGCTAACTGGTACTGACCATTGCAGAAGCTGGGTCAGAGGGATAGTTGTGTCAGGAACCCAGATTGCAATGGATTGAGGAGTAAATAGGAGAAGGACAAATAGAAAACACATAGTCTATCTTTTTAAAAAGCTGCAGTTCTTCTTTGAAGAAGTTGCAAAAGATTTCAAGAAGAATAGAAGAGTTTAAGAATGTTGTAAGGATGGAAAGATAGCAATGTTTTGATCTGAGTTGGGGACATTTTGGGATTTTATTGAGACAATACGGTTTGACAAATAGAAGGAGGAATCAATTCTCAAAGCTGTAGGGTAGATACTGAATTAAAGCAAGGACGAATCTACAGGGGCAAAATGGGCTTGGTATAAGGTCACTCTCCTCTAGTCCGTAAGTGACATAGACTTAGGTGTGGCAATTCTAAAGACAAATCCTTTAACAGAATCATAAACAGGAAGGGTCAAATCTCTTTTCCAATGCAAAAGTTCTTTTTAAATAACCCCAACAGATGGGGTGAACATCTCCAGTGACTAGGGTTCATCCCTAGACATGTTCATCTGCAGTAAATATCTCTGAGAGCTGGGGTGAACATCTGCAGTGGTGGGAAGGTCACTAGCTATGAGGCCAGCCATTCCATTCACAAATTTCAGATTCGCCATCATCCAATGTCCTACAGTCACTACCTCCAACCTCCAAACTTATTTTTTCTAAGAATGGACTTTCTTAATATAGAACTTTTACTTAGTGATCCTATCTCAATCTTCTGGAATTGTTGTTTTGGATATGTAAAGGCCTCTATCATTTTCCAGGTGTATCTTTGTATCATTCTTTATATTATGTAGTTTCTATGCCTTCATGTAGATCCCTGGGTGATGTGAAGGGTTTGCTCTTGGCTATTCACAGAAAGGTTGGTGGTTTGAACTCACCCAGTGGTGCTACGGAAGAAAGGCCTCGTGAACTGCTTCTGTAAGATTAGGGCCAAGAAAACCCTGTGGAGCGCAGGTCTATGCTGAAGCATGTCGGCTCATCATGACTCAGGAATGACTCGACAGCAATGGCTAAGGCATTCAAACACCCTGCCATTGAGTATCAGGACCTAGAACTGGATGTGGTTCTCCACATGTGAGCTGGTATTGTTCATGGCGCTAGTGCCCACCTGGATCCAAACACAATAATGTCACCAACAAAATCTAATATGTTTTTAGTCCAGTAAAGGAATCACATGGTTCTCTCATGTAAGTTTTTTGACCTTTGAATTTATATTTTCACACGAATTGCTATAAAGCGGGGATTCTCCATTTTATCCTTTGCAATAGATTATGTTGTAAACAAAACTGTAGGTTAAAAATTTATCTTGCTGGCTTAGGCCCTTCACTCCAGCCTGTCGAGAGCTTTCTGAATCTTCATGAAGCTGAGCAATACGTTTGCCTTTCTTGCCAGCTTTGCAGCATCTGTAAAAAGACTTTGACCCACACCCAGTGCTGTCAAGTCGATTCCGACTCATAGCGACCCTATAGGACAGGGTAGAACTGCCCCACAGAGTTTCCAAGGAGCGCCTGGCAGATTCGAACTGCCGACCTTTTGGTTGGCAGCCGTAGCACTTAACCACTACGCCACCACCAGTTCTTCATAAATACATTGAATGAGACGGAACCAAGGAAGGGGCTCAGAAAGATGCCGACTGAGCCTGCCAACAATTTTATGCATTAACACTGTATTGGATAATTTTCTGAAAACTTACAAATCTACCTACTTCATCACTACCCAGGCCAAATTCTTCATCATATGGGTGATTAAGTTATAAGACTGTCAAGTGTCTTGGTGGAATGTGTACATTTTCTTAGTTAAAAATCCCCAAAAGGTTCTCCATTACTCTCAGAATAAAGTCCAAACTCCTTAATGTGGCTTTCGGAGCTGACTCTTACCTGTTTCTGCTACCTTTTCTTTTCCCATTCTTCACTCTCCACTTTGAACCCTGTGCTCCATTCATCCCCAGTTACTTGCAGTTCCCTAAGCCACGTTGGCCTCTGTCAACTCAAAGGCTTTACACTTGCTGTTTTCTTAGCCTGGTGTCCTCTTGACCCCCAGTCCCCAGCTCCTTCTGTCTGGCATATTTCTCTGTCCTTACTGAGATGTCAGTCAACCTCCTAGGTTATTTTCCCTCATCTAAGATCGCCCTTTCATCTTCCCCCAGTCTCTCCATGCTTAACCCCCTGAAGACTGACCATGCTTTCTTTTCTGTCTCGTCCACTAGACTGAAAGTCCTTTGCAGGCAACAGCCATATCTTGTTGGACATTTTATCCCCAGGGCCTAGGGTCGTACCCAGGACGTGGCAGGAAACTAGGAATTCAAAAAAAAAAAATTTTTTTTTGGAATGACTCCTGAGTGGTGTTTGAATGGCTTTTGTCTGTGATATTCTTTCCATCTATTCTCCTTCTAATATCGTAACCATACAAAAATGGTTTGACACAAATTATTTTTGGTGAACTCATGCTGGCTCTGGTGATCACTTCTTTCCCTACTGATTGAATACCAATTATCTAGTTAAGAATACACTTTAGAACGTTGCTAGGAAGGGAGAGGTCGCCTAATAAGCAAGGGAGCAAGGGCTTAATTGCTTGTGCACCTTGCTTACTATAAACCTGTGCATACAGTGCTTACTGGGCAATCCGCCCCTGTTGCTGGCCATGAAAGTCAAACTCATCTGACTTTAGATTCTGAAATCTCCCATTCTGAAATGTTAGGCATTTGCTTATCACTGATCTTTTGGCAATTTTCCCACTTTTGATTTTTTTTTTCCCCAGGACATGAGCAGCTGCGATAACAGCTGCAAATTGTTTTAATTGTCTTTAGATGTAATGCATCTGGACTCGAACACATTTTAAAGCTGCTAGATGCTCTCCCGCCATCTCCCCTCTGTGTTTGTCCTTTCCAGTCTGGATATCATTCTCCTTTCTGGAGGAGAAATGGAAGCAAACCAGAAGGAGAACAGTTCTACTTTCTTTCTTTCATCATTTTCACCTAGCAGTTAACTCATTCATTCTTTAGTCTCAATTTTAAAAACTCGGCTGTAAATCACAACAACATTCTTATTTCAGTCTCGTTGGAATTGAGCTCTGTCAGGCTTTACCAGCCACGGTGGTGGAGTGGGAGGAGCCCACTGAGGGAGGGGCCCTGACAGACTCAATGGCTGGCCGCAGCTCTTCTCACCTCAGTTTGATGGTGTTTCCAGCACAGCAGTTGTTAGCTACCCACAGTTGGCCCCAGACTCAAGGTGACCCCACGCACAACACAGTGAAAGGCTACTCGGTCCTGCATCAACCCCATGATCAGTTGTGAATCGGACCATTGTGATCTATAGGGTTTTCACTGGCTGATTTTCAGAGGTAGATGGCCAGGCCTTTCTTCCTAGTCTGAATCTGGAAGCCCCACTGAAACCTGTTCAGCATCATAGCAACACACAAGCCTTTACTCACGGTAGAGTGGTGGTTGTGCATAAAGTGACATTTGCTGGGAATCAAGCTTGGGTCTCCTTCACGCAAAGTGAAAATTCTACCAAACCACCACTGCCCCCCTGAAGAACAGTCAAAGGTTTAAAAAGCCTGGGAAAAATGTGAATACACTGAATAAATCAAGTTTCCATTCAAGGGTGCTTTGAATGCCCCTGGAGGAGTCGCAGGTAGTCTGATTACCGCGCAACTTGGCACGTGCTGTGTGGGCTCCTTTCAGCTGTGGCCTCTGAACCCGCGCCCCAGTGGCACCTGCATTGCCTGTGAAAACTCTTTGCAAGACTTTAAACCCCATCAGACCTGGTTTGATTGCAGTCGCCTCTCCACAGCCCCCCAATCATTCAAAATGCCAATTAGCTTTGGCCTTCAGTCCTTCTTCCCAGCTGCGTGAGCGGGAAAGAACAGGAGTCCATTTTGAACACCCAGACACCACCTGAGTCCTGAGACCAGCTAATGCGGCCTTCCAAGGGCAAAGCCATCACAAAGCCCTTCCGTTCAATCCACATTTCTTTTTTTCTTCCCCCCTTCAAAAACAACTGATCTGTGGGTAGGAAAGCCACTTAGTCAAAAATAAAGATGAAAATGTTTTCCCTTCAGATAATGTCCCTGGTTCCGTCACTCGGTATTATGCTCCATAATGTGCCACGTGCAGCCATTTTGTCATCGCTTTGGGTCATCCTTGCTCACAATTGGTTATTTACTCAGGGGCTTTTGAAATTATTGAGTTGACACATCTGTCAGACGGCAAAAGCAGAAATGCTAAAAGGTCACTTGGAGAGAAACCAGCTGCTCCAGACAAACCTTTCTGCCTCCAAATAGCACAATCATTACAGCCGAGCAGATGGGGCCTCTGCTTTCATTTTAGTCTCTCCCTTCGCCTTCAGGTATTTAGCTACACTACCTCATTGCCAGGTCAGCCAGGCCTCCTTGTAATTACCCACACAATAGGCATCTCTCTGCGTACGAAGAATAGCTCCATTTTCTCTAAATAGGGAACCCATTTCCTCACAGAGACAGCTACCGAATGCTTGCCACAAACTTTCCCATTAACAGATTAGTTTTGACAGGGATAAGTATGTTTCTCTTATTTCTGCAGGCTTCACCAAAAACATGAGGCTCCGTCTGATTGAACAGTTTGGAAGGGCTTTTGAGGGTCTCTGAGTCAATGGTCTCCAGGGAGCAGGTCTGAGATTCCCTTTCCCCCACCTAAGCCTTCCTCATCCTCACCTTGCTCACCTCTTTGTGTGCTCCTGAGGAGGATACCTTTGGAGGAAGATTGCAAAAGTGGTCATGCCTGTTTGCTGTGTTTCTGGGAAGGTTTCATTTAGATGAATTTTCAGTTAGTCCGGCTTGCCCGAAGCCACAAAATTTGAGAGACAGGTGTGTGTGTGCGTGTGTGTGTGTGTGCACCTGGCTCGCCTGAAGCCACAAAATCTGAGACAGGTGTGTGTGCACGCGCATGCGCACGCACGCGTTGTGAATGTGTTTATGCAGTGAGAAGCAAAATGAAATGAAAATAAAAAATGAAAACAAGCTGGTATTATTGAACCTCAAGCATGTAAGGAGTAGAAGGAGATTCTTCTAAACCTCTGTTTTTGGGGAAAATTAATGTCAGCACCCATAGTAAGAGCAGTTTAATCTTTCTGGAAAAAAAAAAATTGACAAAAATAGGCTGTTGTGTTATGGGTTGGTTCGTGGCCCCAAAAAGATATGTTGAAGTCCAAACTCCTGGCACCTGTGAACACGACATTATTTGGAAATAGGGTCATTGTAGATGGAATTAGTTAAGATGAGGTCATACTGGAGTAAGGTGGGCTATATTCCAATGTGACTAGTGTTCTTATAAAACGAGAAGAGATGCTGACAGACACAGAGAGAAGACGGCCTTGTTGAGGCTGAGGCAGAGATTGGAGTTATGCTGCCACAAGCCAAGGAATGCCTGGGGCTACCAGAAGCTGGGAGAGACAAGGCAGGATATTCCCCTAGAGCCTTTGGGGAGTGCACAAACCTACTGACATTCTGAATTCAGACCTCTAGTCTCCAGAGCTGTGACAGAATAAATTTCTGTTATTTTAAGTCTCCCACTTTGTGGTAATTTGCTATGGTAATCCTAGGAAATGAATATATTGTGTCTCTCAAACTTGGGTAGCAACGGTGATGGTTTTTAGAAACCCTGGTTTAAGCATGGCTCTTTTCCCTGAGGTATTAATATTTTTATAACCCAGTAGTAATTTTGATTGTCACTGTGGACGTTTCAGTGAATCGACATAAAAGGCGCTGCACAAATGAGGCTGAGAGAGGAAAGGGGTCTGGGAGTTGCCTCGTAATTACTATAGGAGTTCTAGAATCATCACACATTGAGTAGGTCAGACAACCTCAATATCTCCTTTCTGCCTGTTGGGGCTTCACACTATTATAAATGAATGCGAACTTCAAGACTTTGCTTGGGAAATGCCATCAAAGAGCTTCAAAGAGAAAAACAACAATAACAAATCCCTCAACAACTCGATACCACCACAAACCTTAACTGATGTACTAAAAATTGAGGATTTCTCTTTAGTATCCCCCGATCTTCTGTCTTACCCACCAGCCTTTGTTTAGTTTACACCTTTCCATTTCCCTTCATTCTATTTTTGTTTTATTCTAGGAGTTAAGTTAAACAGTGACTCCCTGCGGGTGGTTTAGAGTCTGTGAGCCCCAAGAGTAACTACCATTAACAGTCAAAAAAAGAACTCTCTACGTTGTACTTCAGTTTTACCACAAGAATTCAATGAAGTTTTGTTAAACACCATAGCCTGAGCTTAGCTGTATATCAGGAAGTGGCAAGAAGTTAAGAACTGAGGCCACTGGTGCCAGCAAGACCTGTTTGTTCTAGAAAATTCTTCCTAACCCAAGGTAAGATTTTAAATCAATAAATAACTTTACTGTTTGACTTCAAGAAATTCTTGCAAATTTATTTATCCAGGGAAAGCATTGGGTCATTTGGACAAACCCTTCTCTCAGATGATAGATTGCTCGCCTAGGCAACCTGTTCACTTATCAGGCAACAGTTTACTTATCAAGGCCTTCTTCAAGACATGAACCTTGCCGTATCCACCAAACTTAAACTATTGTATTGTAAACTTTTTCTGATCTCAGTTAGTTTCTTCACGTTGAAAGATTCCCCCTTAAACCGGACTTCAAAATCCTATAAATGTCCTCTTCTGATCTCCCCCTGTCTAAGTGGTATTTTCCTTTATGGCAGTAAATCTAATAAACCTAGCTTTGCTTAATCAACAGGCTTTTCTCATGGTTTTTCTGAGAGTGGGCAGTCAACACAACGGACCTGCATCCAGTCTTGGAGTAAATCACTACAGGAAGAGAGAACACCCTGAGGAGACTCCAGAGAGTTTCATATAGCAATATTTCAGAACATGGGTGACGGGGTGTTTTAGCTTCCTAGGGATGCCATAACAAAATATTGTGAAGTAGGTGGTTTTAAAGAACAGAAATTAATTTTTTTTACAACTCTAGAGGTTAAAAGTCCAAATCAGGGATTTGACTGTGTCGTTTCCTTCTGTGGACCTCTCTCAGTTTCTGGAGACGGTCAGTAATCCTTGGTGTTCCTTTGCTGCTTATAGGTGCATCTGCCTCCATGGTCACATGGCGTCTCTCTGGCGTGTCAGCCTCTCCTGTCTGTACTCCTCTTTATAAGACACCACTCAGAAGAGATTTGGTTTGACCTTACCCTATTCTGGTATGATCTTGTTAACATAAAAGAAAAACCTCATTTTTTTTTTTTTTTTTTGCCATTACTGAATATATATATATCTTTAATTGTACTTTAGATGAAGGTTTACAACTAGCTTCTCGTTAAACAGTACACACATTGTTCTATGACATTGGTTAACGACCCCACAACGTTTCAACACTCTCCCTTCTTGACCTTGGGTTCCGCATTACCAGCTTTCCTGGCCCCTCCTGCCTTCTAGTCCTTGCCCCTGGGCTGACGTGCCCCTTTAGTCTCGTTTTGTTTTATGGGCTTGTCTAATCTTTGGCTGAAGGGTGAACCTCAGGAGCGACTTCTTTACTGAGCTAAATGTTATCCGGGGCCATACTCTCAGGGTTTCTCCGGTCTTTGTCAGGCCAGTAAGTCTGGTCTTTTTATTGTGAGTTAGAATTTCATTCTACATTTTTCTCCAGCTCTGTCCGGGAACCTCTATTGTGGTCTCTCTCAGAGAAGTCAGTGGTGCTAGCCAGGCACCATTTAGTTGTACTGGACTCAGTCTGGTGGAGGCCATGGCAGTTGTGGCCCATTAGTCTTTTGGACTAATCTTTCCCTTGTGTCTTTAGTTTTCTTCATTCTCCCTTGTTCCCAAAGGGGTCAGACTGGTGGAGTATCTTAGATGGCCACTCACAGGCTTTTAAGACCCCAGATGCTATTCACCTAAGAAGAATATAGACCATATTGTCTGTAAACTATGTTAAGCCAATTGAGCTAGATGTTCTCTGAGACCATGGTCCCCACAGCTCTCAGCCCAGCAATTAGGTCCCTCAGGAAGTTTGGATGAGTCTCTAGAGCTTCCATGACCTTGCCTTGTACATGTTGTGCTGGCTTTCCCAGTATTGTGTACTGTCTTACTCTTCACCAAAGTTACCACTTATTGTCTATTTAGTGTTTTTCCATCTCCACCCCTCCCCTCCCCTCCCTCATAACCATTAAAGATTGTTTCTTTGTGTGTGTAAACTTTGTCATGAGTTTTTATAGTAGTGGTCTCATACAGTATTTGTCCTTTTGTGACTGACTTATTTCACTCAGCATAATGCCGCCCAGATTCATCCATGTTGTGAGATGTTTGGCAGATTCATCATTGTGTAGTACTCCATTGTGTGTATGTACCATAGTTTGTTTATCTATTCATCTGTCGATGGGTATCTAGGTTGTTTCCATCTTTTTACTATTGTGAACAATGCTGCAATGAACATGGGTGGGCATATGTCTATTTGTGTGACGGCTCTTATTTCTTTAGGATATGTTCCTGGGAGTGGGATTGCTAGATCATATGATGTTTCTATTTCTAGCTTTCTAAGGACGTGCCATATCATTTTCCAAAATGGTTGTACCATTTTGCATTCCCACCAGCAGTGCATAAGAGTTCCAGTCTCCTCGTAGCCTCTCCAACATTAGTTTTCTGTTTTTTTCTCCATTTGTGCCAGTAATGCTGGGGCAAGAAGATATCTCATTGTAGTTTTGATTTGCATTTTTCTAATGGCTAGTGACTTAGTCATCTAGTGCTGCCATAACAGGAACACCACAAGTGAATGTCTTTAACAAAGATAAATTTATTTTCTCACAATCTAGTAGGTTACAAGTCCAAGTTCAGGGCCTTGGCTCCAGGGGAAGGCTTTCTCTCTGTCAGCTCTGGAGGAAGGTCCTTGTTCTCAATCTCTCCCCGGTCAAGGAGATTCTCAGGTGCAGGGACCCTATGTCCACAGGAGGTATGAGGTCTCCAGCTCTCTGCTTGCTTCCCTTTCCTTTTATCTCTTGAGAGATAAACGGTGGTGCAGGCCACACCCCAGGGAAACTCCCTTTACCTTGGATCAGGGAGGTGACCTGAATAAGGGTGGTGTTACAATGCCACTCTAATCCCCTCAACATAAAATTACAATCACAAAATGGTGGACATCTACACAATACTGGGAATCATGGCCTAACCAAGTTGATATACGCATTTTTGGAGGGACATAATTCAATCCATGACATCTAGTGATCTTGAGCACTTCCTCATGTGTCTATTAGCCACTTGAATGGCTTCTTTGGTGAAGTGTCTGTTCATTTCCTTTGCCCTTTTTTAAATTGGATTATTTGTCTTTTTGTTGTAGAGGTGTTGGATTTTCTAGTAGATTTTAGACATTAGACCTTTGTCAGATTTGTCATAGCCAATAATTTTTTTCCCAGTCTGTAAATTCTCTTTTTACTCTTTTAGTGAAGTCTTTTGATGAGCATGAGTGTTTAATTTTTAGAAGATCCCAGTTATCTAGTGTATCTTCTGGAGTTTGTGTGTTATTGGTATGGTTTGTATCCTGTTAATGGCGTGTATTTGGGCCTCTAGCATTGATCCTATTTTTTCTTCTATGATCTTTATAGTTTTTGGTTTTATATTTAGGTCTTTGATCCATTTTGAATTAGTTTTTGTGTATGGTGTGAGGTATGTGTTCTGGTTCATTTTTTTGCAGGCGGACACCCAGTTTTGCCATTATCATTTGTTAAAAAGGCGGTATTTTCCACATTTGATGGACGTTGGGCCCTTGTTGAAGATCAGGTGACTGTAGGTGGGTAGATTTACATCTGAGTTCTCAGCTCTGTTCCATTGGTTAATATACCTGTGGTTGTACCAGTACAAGGCTGTTTTAACTACTGTAGCTTTGACTGTAGTAGGTTCTGAGGTCAGGTACAGCGAGTTCTCCTACTTTATTCTCCTTATCTGGGGTCTTTTCTGTTTCCATATAAAGTTAATGATAAGTTTTTCCATCTTTTTAAAGAATGTTGTTGGTATTTGGATTAGGATTGCAATTGTAAATTGCTTTGGGTAGAATTGTCATTTTCACAATGTTAAGTCTACCTACCCATGAGCATGGTATGTTTTTCCATTTATGTAGAGCTCTTTGGTTTCTTGCAGTAGTGTTTTGTAGTTTTCTTTGTATAGGTCTTTCATATCCCTGGTTAGCTTTATTTCTAAGTATTTTATTTTTTTAGGGGCTATTATAAGTGATATTATTTTCCTGATTTCCTTTCCATCCTTCTCTTTTTTAGTGTATAGGAATCCAGCTGATTTTTGTATGTTTATCTTGTATCCTGCTGCTCTGCTGAATCTTTCTATTAGTTTCAGTAGTTTCCCCATGGAGTCTTTTGGATTTTCTCTCTATTTTTTTTAGTATAGTATCATAGTGTCCTCAAATAGGGACGATTTTACTTCTTTATTACCAATTTGGATGCCTTTTATTTCTTTTTCTTTCCTTGTTACTCTGGCTAGGACTTCCAACACAATGTTAAATAGGAGTGGTGATAAAGAGCATCCTTGTCTTGTTCCTATTCTCAAGGGGGGTGTTTTCAGCCTCTCTCCACTAAGAATGATTTTGGCTGTTTGTTTTGTATAGATGCCCTTTCTTATGTCAAGGAATATCCCCTCTATACCTACTTTATTGAGAGTTTTTTTTAATCAGGAATCGGTGTTGGAATTTGTTGAACGCCTTTTCTGCATTGATTGAGATGATCTTGTGATTCTTTTATTTATGTGGTGGATTACATTGATTGATTTTCTAATGTTGAACCATCCTTGCATACCTGGTATGAATCCTACCTGCTCGTGGCGTATTATTTTTTGATATGATGCTGAATTTTATTGGTTAGAATTTTGTTATGAATTTTTGCACCTCTATGCATGAGATATATTGGTCTGTAATTTTTTTTTTTTTTTTTTTTTTTTGTGTCTTGGCCTGGTTTTGGTATCAGGGTTATGCTGGCTTCATAGAATGAATTTGGAACATATACTTCGTTTTCTATGTTCTGGAATAGTTTGAGTAGTACTGTTGTAAGTTCTTCTTTGAATGTTTGGTAGAATTCTCCAGTGAAGCCACCTGGGCCGGGACTTTTTTTGGTTGGGAGTTTTTTTTTTTGTTGTTGTTGTTACGTATTCAGTCTCTTCTCTTGCTATGGGTCTGTTCAGATTTTCAACATCAGTTTGTGTTTGGGTAGGTAGTGTGTTTCTAGAAATTTGTCCTTTTCTTCTAGGTTTTCAAATTTGCTGGAGTATAATTTTTCATAATACTCTGTTATGATCCTTTTTATTTCAATTGGGTCTGTTGTAATGTCCCCCATTTCATTTCTTATTTAGGTTATTTGCGTCCTCTCCTGTTTTTCTTTTGTCAATTTGGCCAATGGTTTGTCAATTTTGTTGATCCTCTCAAAGAAACAACTTTTGGTTTTGGTGATTCTATTGTTTTTCTATTCTCTACTTCATTTATTTCTGCTCTGATCTTTATTATTTCCTTTCTTCTGGTGGCTGTGGGGGTTCCTTTGCTGTTCTCTTTCTATTTGTTCGAGTTGTGTAGCCAGTGTTTTGATTTTGTCCCTTTCTTCTTTTTTGATGTGTGCATCTATTGCTATAAAACGACCTCTGAGCAATGCCTTTGCTGTGTCCCAAAGGTTTTGATATGATGTGTTTTCATTTTCATTTGTTTCTAAGAATTTTTTGATTCCATCTTTGATTTCTTCTATTACCCAGTGGTTTTTAAGCAGGTGTTACTCAGTTTCCATGTAAATAATTTTTTTTTTTTTCCTTACTCTTCCTGTTCTTAATTTCTACTTTGATGGTGTGGTGATCAGAGAATATACTTTGTATTATCTCAATGTTTTGGATTTTGCTTAGGGTTGCTTTGTGGCCTACGTTGTGGTCTATTCTGTGGAACATTGGAAAAGGAAGTGTACTTTGCAGCTATTGGCTGGAGTGTTCTGTATATGTCTGTGAGTTCAAGTTGGCTGATTGTATCCTTTAGATCTTCCGTATCTTCACTGAGTTTCTTTTTAGATGTTCTGACCTTTACTGAGAGTAGTCTGTTGAAGTCTCCTACTACTACTGTGGAACTGCCAATTTCTCTTTTCAGTGCTGTTAGAATTTGTTTTATATATTTTGGAGCCCTGTCACTGGGTGCGTTGATATTTATTATGGTTGTGTCTTCATGATGGATCATTCTTTTAATCATTATATACTGCCTTTCTTTGTCTTTTATGGTGGATTTTGTTTTAAAGTCTATTTTATCTGAGATTAGTATTGGCACTCCTACTCTTTTTTGGTAGCCATTTGATATGTTTTCACCATCCTTTGATTTTTAATAAATTTATGTCTTTGTTTCTAAGGTGTGTCTCTTGTAGACAGCATGTTGATGGACTCTGTTTTTTTATCCATTCTGTCACTCTCTGTCTCTTTATGGGTGTGTTTACGCCATTTATATTCATCATAATTATTGATAGGTGTGAATTTATTGCTGTCATTTTGTAGTGCTTTTTTATTTATTTATTTTTTTGGTGTTGACGTTTTCTTTGTTCCTCTTACTCTCTTGTGCTGAATTCCTTTTGTTTGTGTATTTTTTTAAATTTCTTTTGTTTTTGTAGATTAGTTTTTACTGAGTCTGTACATTTTTCTTCTTTATTTTGATGAGTAGGTTTGTTAACTTTCTTTGTGGTTTCCTTAAATTTACCTTTATCTTCCTATGTTTCAACCAGTCTATTATTATTTGGTATCAACTTGCCTTCCTCTCCCTCAGAAAGTTCTATACCTACACCGTTTATTCCATCTTTTATTGTTCTGACATTGTTGTCATTTACAGATTAACCTGTCTGGTTCTCTTTTGTAAATCTTTTGGTTTTGAATAGTCCTTGAGAATTCATTTCCTAGGATGGTATCTGGCTGTTGCAATCTTGCATCCTAGAGTCAGGCTTTCATTTAATGTTGTTTGTTTTCAAACTGAAGGGCTCCCAGTTTGGTTTTTACATATCTCGTTAATTTCTGTTTGTCTCGAAATGTCCTAATTTCACCATCATATTTGAATGAGAGTTTTGCAGGATATATTATTCTTGGTTTGCAATTTTTCTTTCAAGGTTTTATATATGTCATCCCATCGCCTTCTTGCCTGCATGGTTTCTGCTGAGTAATCAGAGCTTAGTCTTACTGTCTCCCCTCTATATGTGACTTTTCATTTTTCTTGAGCTGCTCTCAGGATTCTGTCTTTGTCTTTAGTTTTAGCAAGTGTGATTTTGATATGCTTTGATGATTTTCTTTTGGGGTCTATCCTATATGATGTATGTTGAGCTTCTTGGATGGTCAGCTTTCATCATTCATGATGTTAGGGGAAATTTTCTGTCAGCAATTCTTCAGTGATCCTCTCTGTGTTTTCTGTTTTCTCCCCCTGCTCTGGAATTCTGATCACTTGCAATTTTTGATTTTATCCCACATCATTCTTAGGGTTTCTTCATTCTTTTTTCTGATTTTTCTTCAAACAGAGTAGTATCCAAGTATTTGTCTTCAATTTCACTGATCCTGTCTTCTCTTGTTTTAGACTTGCTCATCAGACCTTCTATGACACTGTCCATTTCTGAAATCTTGTTTATCTTTTGGATTTCTAATTGTTTTTGTATGGTTTCTAGTTGTGAGTTTATTTTGGCATTTTGTTCTTGTACTATTTTCCTGAATTCTTGCATTGTTTTATCTGCATTTTCCATGAATTTGCCTGCTTTTTCCATGAATTTGTGTATTTTTTTCCTCATTTTTGTCTGCTTTCTGCTTCAACTCTTGGATTGATCTGAATATTAGAGATTAGAATTCCCTATCAGGTAGTTTCAGTGCCTTCTCTTCTACTGGAAAGTCATCTGGTGTTTTGTTTTGGACAGCTGCTGGAACCGTCCTGTCCTGCCTTTTAAATATGTTTTGGTATTGTTTGCTGCCTTTGGGACATTCAGTAAATATTTTCTTTGTTTCTTGATTGTAGATTTGTTTCATCCTACTTTCGTTTTATTTAGTTATATCTGAGCATGCAAACTGTGCATTCTTTGTTATTTGCTTGTCTGTGGGCATGATACTTTTCACCTTCTTGTCCAATGGGCAGGGCCAGTCACTCAGCTATGGTGCTGTACTGCAGGTCCAGCTGAATGGGAGGGGCTGGGATGGTTGTTTGTGGCAAGCACTGTGGCTGATAAAGCAGGCTGGAGGTCAATGCAGGAGAGGTTCCAGTAGGCCATGCCTGCACTGCTCATGGTGGAGGAGGCAACCTTTAGCTCATGGTGCAGATAAGCAGAAGTGAGGCGGGCAGTTCTGATATGTGGAGCTAAGTTGTATATGGGAAAGAAGAGAGAGAGGATAAACAGGAGCCCAAAAAAAAAAAAAAAAAGTGCTGAGGTAGTCTGCCATTGGAGTGGCAAGATGAGGAATCGAGGAACAAACAAACTAAAAAAGAAATAGAGAAAAAATAATAAACAAAATTAAAGGACTGTGGAAGTGGCTCCAGGACTCGGGGCACAGCCTGTCTAGAAGGGGCAGAGATGGCACCAGTTATTCAGAAGTCAGGAAAAGAAGGAAAGTAGTGAGAGATGAGAAATGAAGAAATGAAGAAAAACAAAAAGGAAAAAAAAAGTAATAATAAGAAATAAAAATAAAGTAAGGAAAAAAAAAAAGGCCCCAGGTATTCCACTGGCATGGCTGTGCAGACCAGGGTAGTGGCTCCCAAGCCACGCAGTACAGCCCAGCTAGAAGGTGCAGAGGTGGCACACAGCACCAGGTATTCAGGAGACAGGAAAAGAAGGTAAGTGGAGATGAGAAACCAAGAAATGAAGAAAAATAAAAAGGAAAAAAAGAAATAGAAAACAAAACTTGGCATGGACTGAGGAAGCAGTCCCCCAGCCAAATGGCACTTCACAGCCTGTGAAGAAGAAGCAAAGATGGCACACAGTGCCAGGTTTTCCAGAGAAAGGAGGGGCAGGAGGTGAGAGACGGGGAAGAAACCAAAAGAAGCCAAAAAAAGCAAAATCAGCAACAAAAAATGGTACTGAAGGAGCCAGCCAGTATGAGTGGGGTGAATCCAAGCAGCATGGAGCTGGTGCCTCCCAGCCAAGCAGGGGGAAGAAGGGTGAGAGGTGGGGAAGCTTGTATCGCTGGTTACTGGGTGCTCTGTCTCCTGCTGGGATTTCCGTGAAGCTGCTTTCCTGTACTCCCTGTCTGCTGACCTCCAGCAGGAGTCCAAGGTGTCAAATCCATGCTGCATTAGCTGATAGGTGAGCTCTGCTTGTATCTCTCCTCACTGTCTGTTCTCTGTCAGTTTCTTATTCCATCTGGTTCTTGGTTGAGTTCTTTATTTCTTCATTTGATACTTAGGATTCCAAGATTGACATTTGTCTCTGTTTTATTTAGTTTTTCAGGTCTTTGCTGTGGATGGATGGTGTGTTGCTTCTGTCTATAGTGCCACGTTGGCTTCCTCATTTCAGAAAAATCTCCTTTCAAAACAGAATCACATCCACAGATACAGTGATTATGACTTCAACATGTATTTTTGGGGGGGGACACAATTCAATTCACTGAAATGTGGGGGAAGTCACCAGATAGATTTTAGAGCACATAAGTATTCTGCAGGGATGAATTGTATCCCCCCAAAATGAAGGAAACTTGATAGAAAAATAGATTTCCTGTGATTCGTGGAACAGCATTCAGAATCATTGTAGTTTTAGTATTAAAGAATAAATGATCTTACTTTGAGATTACTGGCTGTTGATATCTGGGGACATATTGAATATTAGGCAGAAAGAACACAATGTGAAGCTTTGAAGGAGAGGGAGATACTATGTGAGAAGATAATGGGGCTCAGGGAAGGCTTCATGCTGGAGGTAGCTATCACTTGGGTATGGTTTCCACACACATCGTGTGTGTGTGTGCGTGCGTGTGTGTGTGTGCGTGCATGTGTGTGTGTGTGTGTGTGGTTATGTGGTGGTAGGTGGTGAGGATGTGGGTGCTGAGGACAATCTGAGTGGAGTAAGGTGAAGGAGGTAGTATAATAAATTAGTTTAAGAGAATGGGCATTGGATTCAGGAGCCTGGGTTTTAAGCCCAATTCTACCACTTAAAATCATATAGGTAACCATAGCCAAGTTACTTAACTTCTCTAAGTATCATCTATAAGATGAGGCTATGCTATCTACTTCATAGGGCTGTTGTAAGGATAAAATAAGACAATGTATGTAAAATGATTAGCAAATTACGAGGATGTAGAAAAGGTTCCATAGATGGTATCTATTATTGCTGTCATTATTATCATATATTATAATTATGGGCAGTGTCCCTAGCTGGGACAAATGGTTAAGTGCTCAACTACTAGCTAAAAGGTTAGAACAAACCCAGAGAAGCCTCAGAAGACAGGTCCGGTAATCTGCTTCCGAAAGGTCACATCCTTGAAAAACCTGATGGAGCAGAGTAGGTGGAGTGTTCTATTCTGACATGAGTCAGAATTGACTCCTTGGCAACTAACAGTAAAGTTATTATGGGCTAACACCAATGATGGTGAAGAGAATGGAAAGAAAGCACAGGGCACCCTCTGGAAAAGGCTGAATCTTGAGTTATGCTTAAAAGAATACTAGAAAACAATTCTAGAAAAGTTGATTGAGGCCAACTGTAAAGACCTTTGAATTTGAAACTCGTTAAAAAATATTTATTAAGTGGGCAGTGGGAGCCAATGAAAGTTTTTGAGTGGGGGAGTTACATGATAAGAGCTATGCTGATAACATACACCATGGATGAGATGGGAGAAAAGACTGAGGTCAGAGAGACTAGTGAGCTAGTACACTATAGCAAAGTCAATAGGGAGTAAACCAGGGTAATATTTCAATGCTAGAAAGAAAGGATAAAGCAAAGGGGAGCATGGAACGGTTTCTGGGTTAAAATTTCCATTTGTTCACTGAACTCTGGCTAAATAAATCAGCACAGACTTCTAAACCCTTAATCTAAAACATATCAAATCAATTTTAGTCAAAACTTTAGAGCTAGCTCATCCTACTGGCCCACAGTGACTCTGTGTATTCCTTCCATTTTCTTTCGATGCTTCTTGAGTCTTTCAGTGTTTTGCCCAGAGAATCCTTCACAATTGCAACTTGAGGCTTGAATTTTTTCCTTCAGTTCTTTCGGCTTGAGAAATGCTGAGTGTGTTCTTCCCTTTTGGTTTTCTAACTCCAGGTCTTTGCACATTTCATTATAATGCTTTACTTTGTCTTCTCGAGCTGCCCTTTGAAATCTTTTGTTCGGCTTTTTTCTGTTATCATTTCTTCCACTTGCTTTAGTGACTTGACATTCAGGAGAAAGTTTCAATCTCTTTTGATATCCATTTTAGTCTTTTCTTTCTTTCTTGTCTTTTTAATGAACTCTTGCTTTCTTCGTGTATGATGTCCTTGATGTCATCCCACAGCTTGTCTGGTTTTTGGTCATTAGCGTTCTGTGTGTCAAATCTGTTCTTGAGATGGTCTCTAAATTCTGATGGTATATACTGGAAATTGTACTTTGGTTCTTGTGTAATTGCTCTAATTTTCTTCAGTTTCAACTTGAACTTGCATATGAACAATTGACGGCCTGTTCCACAGTTGGCCCCTGGCCTTGTTCTAACTGATGATACTGAGCTGTTCCACCTTTTCTTTCCACAGATGTAGTCAGTTGGATTCCTATGTATTCCATTTGTCAAAGTTCACGTATCTAGTCCTGTTTATGTTGTGGAAAGAGGTATTTGCAATACTGAACAACTCAGGAAGCAACAAAAGAAGGTGGAAGGAATACACAGAATCACAGTACCAAAAAGAATTGGTCAGTGTTCAACCATTTCAGCAGATAGCTTTTGGCCAAGAAGCAATGGTACTGAAGGAAGAAGGCCAAGCTGTACTGAAGACATTGGTGAAAAACAAAGCTCCAGGACTTGATGGAATACTAACTGAGATATTTCAACAAATGGATGCAGCGCTGGAAGTGCTTACTCCTCTCTGCCAAGAAATTTGAAAGACAGCTGCCTGGCCAACTGGCTAGAAGAGATCTGTATTTATGCCTATTTCAAAGAAAGGCGACCCAAAAGAACAGATAGATTATCAAACAATATCATCAATATCACATGCAAATAAAATTTTGCTGAAGATCATTCAAAAGTGGTTGCTGAGCAAATAATCCAAGAAGCTGGACTATATGAAGAAGAATGAGGCATCAGGATTGGAGGAAGACTCATTAACAACCTTCTTTATGCAGATGACACAACCTTGCTTACTGAAAGTGAAGAGGACTTACTGATGAAGATCAAAGACTGCAGCATTCAGTATGGATTACACCTCAACGTAAAGAAAACAAAATCCAACATCATGATAAATGGAGAAAAGGTTGAAGTTGTCAAAGATTTCATTTTACTTGGATCCAAAATCAACACCTATGGACGCAGCAGACAAAAAGTCAAATCACGGTTGCACTGGGTGAATCTGCTGAGAAAGATCACTTTCAAGTGTTAAAAAGCAAAGACGTCACTTTAAGGACTAAGGTACACTGATCCAAGCCATGGTATTTTCAATCCCCTCACATGCATGTGAAAGCTGGACAATGAATACAGAAGGCTGAAGAAGAATTAACGCCTTTGAAATACGGTGTGGAGAAGTATACTATGGATTACCAGAAGAACGAACAAATCTGTCTGAAGAAATACAGTCAGAATGCTCCTTAGAAACAAGTATAACGAGACTTCATCTTACCTTGGGCATGTGATCAGGAGAGACCAGTCCCTGGAGAAGGAAATCATTCTTTGTAAAGTATGGGGTCAGCGAGAAAGAGGAAGACCCTCGACGAGATGGATTGGCACAGTGGCTGCAACGATGGGCTCAAGTATAACAATGATCTTGAGAATGGTGTAGGACCAGGCAGTGTTTTGTTCTGTTGTGCATGGGGTTGCTATGAGTCAGAACGGACTTGACAACACCTAACAACAGTGACAACATCCTACTGATGTTGCAGCTTATGCTCTGACCGCTCCTGCTATTGAAACCTAATCCCAAGAACACTGGGAATCATGAAAAGAATGCATAGGAAAAACAATGAGGTGCCTGAAGGAGCCTGGATGGTGCAAGTGGTTTGAAATCCCCTGCTAACAGAAAGGTTGGTGGTTCGAATCCTGTATAAGAGAGGCCTGGTGATCTGCTTCTGTAAAAGATTGCACCCAAGAAATCCTTTGGAGCTCAGTTCTACTCTGTAACACATGTGGTCACCATGAGTTGGGGGCTGACTCAATGGCAGCTAACACCACCCTAATGCACCTGCACTTCTATTTTACAACACATTTACATGGCCTAAGAAGTTGCAGGCATCATGGCCCTCAAAGTAGTACAATGTGCTGCTTATTTTTTCTTCAGCTCAGCAAATTCTAACCTAGTCTAAAATTTATCACACAGATAGTTAAATCTGATGCCCTCCCCTTCCTTTTGCATTCATATCAATTTGGGAAGGAAGCATTAGCAAATACGCTGAATATAGTATTTTTTGAGTCAATTCATGCCAAGCTTTATCTATTGACATTCAAATTAATTTAATTAGTAGGCTTTAATTTGCACTAAACAGAAAGGCCAGGATTCAGAGCTAGCATCAGGTGACACTAATGTTAGCCTAATTAGCCAGATCTGTGTTAATTATCAGGTAACTTGCTAAATAATAAAGCCATTCACAGACAAGGACAAAGTCATTTTAAAAGTCTCTTAACAAGGCCTCACTTCTCTGTTGTTCT
Source organism: Loxodonta africana (assembly GCF_030014295.1). Taxonomy (NCBI): domain Eukaryota; kingdom Metazoa; phylum Chordata; class Mammalia; order Proboscidea; family Elephantidae; genus Loxodonta; species Loxodonta africana. The sequence goes on along the minus strand of NC_087355.1, from coordinate 44,205,634 downwards.
GCTGGATCATCTGATAGTCTAGCAGACTTTAGAGCCACAACGTGTTATTTATAGTGGCTCTTATTAGATATTCTATTTTTAGATGGAGGGTGAGAATTAAGAATCAGGATTTAAGGTCAGGAGATACAAATCAGAGTATGTGCATGGTTAGTATGGCTCACCACACAAGGGAGAGAGACCAGCTTCAAGGGTTTGGATGATATTTAGAAAGGAAATGAAGAACATAATGTGTTTTATTTGTAAATAATTAAGCAAGCCTTTAAAAAGACTGAGAACAATTGAGATAAAATCCAAATCACATTCAAAGATGAATCAACAAAAGATAATACCTACCTGCCTGTGATTGGACCATATTGTGTATATGGTGTGGTTTTCTGATCCTTTTATTTAACATATTATGAGCATTTTTTCTGTGGTGCTAATTCTTCCTCAAATACACTTGTCTAACTTCACTATACACCACCCGTCTGTCACTTTGTCACACTGTGGTGGCTTTCGTGTTGCTATGATGTTGGAAGCTATGCCACTGGTATTTCAAATACCAGCAGGGTCACTCATGGTGGACGGGTTTCAGTGGAGCTTCCAGACTAAATCAGACTAGGAAGAAAGGCCTGAGGATTTACTTCTGAAAATTAGTTATTGAAAACCCTATGGATGGCAACAGAACATCGTCCGATATAGTGCTAGAAGACATGCCCCCTAGGTTGGAAGTCACTCAAAATATACAGTGACTGAAGTAATGGACTCAGTCATACCAACAATCGTGAAGATGGCACAGGACCACGCAACGTTATGCTCAGTTGTACATGGGGTTGCCATGAGTTTGAGTTGACTAGACAGCAACTGACAACAACAACAACAACTTCACAATAAAAATAGATAAGTCATAGATCACCCCCTTATAGGAGAAGGGGGTTAGTAAGTAATATCAGGGTATAGAGTCTCTATGAGTTGGAATTGACCCCATGGCAATAGGTTTGGTTTTTGGGTTTTATCAGGGTGGAGAGGTAGAGAGGTGTCCAGTGGAAGTATTACTGAGTGGAAACCCCAGGTTCCACTCAGCAAGAGTCATGTTGGCCAATAAATGAGAGACTGAGATGGGAGAGCAGAAAAGGCACTTTTACTTCATTGCACAAGGAAATAGGCAGTCAGAGCTGCTGCTGCCAAGACTACTCCGTGAGGGCAAAGGGAAAGGTTACTTTTAAGGGATTTGCAAGAAGGAAATTCATACAAGTTACACCAGCAACATTCTTAATCATACTACACAGGTGCAATTGGGTTTACATATAACTTCATGCATCACCAGGATTTTAATGTAAAATTATGGGGTGTGCCAAGCAAAGGAAGTAGGATTCTAATGCAAAGCTGTGTGTGGGGGTGGGGTGGGGGGGGAGATGGGGGAGGTGGAGGGAGGGCGGGGGTGGGGAAGCCAAGCAAAGGAAACAAGATTCTAACGCAAAGCTGCTTGAGCCAGTGGAACTTTCCACAGCCTGCAGCTCTCTCCCTTGAAGTGCCCAGTATAGACCAACTGTAAAGGAGAGAGGGAGCCCCTCTTTCCTTCAGACATCCTGAGAAAGTAGACAGAAACTGATGGTAGGAGGGCAGGTTAGATCCTTACTCTCAGTTATTAATCCCATGCAGAACTCGTTAATTTAAATTTGAGGCATTAGGATTGTTAACAGGAGTTGTTAACCATTTTGGCCTGCACTTGTTTTTGTTATATACAGTCCATGAGCTAAGGATGTTTTTACACTTTCAGGTGACTGAAAAATATAAAAAGTATATGAAATTCAAATTTCAGTGTATATAAATACAGTTTTACTGGAACACAACCACACCCATTCATGTATATGTCATCCATGGCTGCTATTGTGCAACAATGGCAGAATTGAGTAGTTGGGACAGATAATCTATGGCCTGAAAAGTCAAAAATATTGTCTGGACCTTTATGGAAAAAGTTAGTCCACTCTTACTCTAGAAGATAAATTTTTATCTTCATACCCACAAGTCTTCCTGTAATGACAACATCCTGATATAGCAACTTCCACTAACAACTGACTAGCACTTGTTTCTGGGCATTGTTTGTTTCAAATACTTCATCACTACTAATAAGAACAAACCATCAGTTGCTCTTATGCACACTCAAGCTGAAGCTGATGAAAATTAAAACAAGGCCAGAAGAGCCAAAGTATGACCTTAAGTATATCTCACCTGAATTTAGAGGCTATCTCAAGAATAGATTTGACACACTGAACACTGATGATCAGAGGAGCTGTGGAATGACATCAAGGTCATCATACATGAAAAAAGCAAAAGGTCATTAAAAAGATAGGAAAGAAAGAAAAGACCAAAATGGATGTGAGAAGAGATTCTGAAACGTCCTCTTGAATGTAGAGTAGCTAAAGCGAATGGATGAAATGATGAAGTAAGAGAGCTGAACAGATTTCAAAAAGCAATTTGAGATGATAAAATAAAGTATTATAATGAAATGTGCACAGACCTGGTGTTAGAAAACCTAAAGGGAACACTCTTGTCATTTCTCAAGCTAAAAACACTGAAGAAAAAATTCAAGCCTCGAGTTGCAATATCGAAGGAATCTACAGGGAAAACATTGAACGATGCAGGAAGCACCAAAAGAAGATGGAAGGAATGCACAATCACTGTACCAAAAAGAACTGGCTGATATTCAACCACTTCAGGAGGTAGCACATGGCTAAAACCCAATGATGTTGAAGGAAGAAGTCCAATCTGCAATGAAGGCATTGGCAAAAAACAAGGCTCCAGGAATTGGCGAAATACCAATTGAGATGTTTCAACAAATGGATGCCATGCTGGAGGCCCTTACTCATCTATGCCAAAGAAATTTGGAAGACAGCCAAATGGCCAACAGACTGGAAGAGATCCATATTTGTACCCATTCCAAGAAAGTGATCCAGCTGAATGTGGAAATTATCAAACAATATCATTAATATCACATGTAAGTAAAATTTTGCTCAAGATGGTTCAAAAGCAGTTGCAGCAGTACATTGACAGGAAACTGCCAGAAATTCAAGCTGGATTCAGAAGAGGGTTATCATTGCTGATATCAGATGGATCCTGGCTGAAAGCAGAAAACACCAGAAGGATGATTAATTGTGTTTTATTGACTATGCAAAGGCATTTGACTGTGTGAATCACAACAGATTATGGATAACATTGAGAAGAATGGGAACTCCAGAACACTTAGTTGTGCTCATGTGGAACATGTTCGTAGACCAAAACAAAACAAAAGGAACAAAACAAGAGGATACTGCATAGTTTAAAATTAGGAAAGGTGTGAGAGTTATATCCTTTCACCATACTTATTCAACCTGTATGCTGAGCAAATAATCTGAGAAGCTGGACTGTATTGAAGAAGAAAGTGGCATCAGGACTGGAGGAACAATCATGAACAACCTGGGAGAGGCAGGTGACATAACCTTGTTTGCTGAAAGTAAGGACTTGTAGCACTTACTAATGAAGAACAAAGACTACAACCTTCAGCATGGATTACACCTCAACATAAAGAAAACAAAAATCTTCACGACTGGACAAATAAGCAACATCATGATAAACGGAGAAAATATTGAGGTCAACGATCTCATTTTACTTGGATCCACAATCAACACCCGTGAAAGCAGCAGTCAAGAAATCAAAAGACATATTGCATTGGGCAAATCTGCTGCGAAAGACCTCTTTAAAGTGTTAAAAAACAAAGATGTCATTTTTAGGACTAAGGTGTGCCTGACTCAGCCATGGTATTTTCGATCACCTCATATGCATGGGAAAGCTGGACAATGAGTAAGGAACACAGAAGAAGAATTGATGCCTTTGAATTATGATGTGGTGAAGAATATTGAATATACCATGGACTGCCAGAAGAATGACCAAATCTGTCTTGGAAGAAATACAGTCAGAATGCTCCTTAGAAGCAAGGATGACGAGACTTCATCTTACTTACTTTGGGCATGTTATCAGGAGGGACGAGTTCCTGGAGAAGGAAATTATTCTTGGTAAAGCAGGGGGTCAACGAAAGAGAGGAAGGCCCTGGATGAGATGGATTGAGTTGGTGGATGCAGCAATGGGCTCAAATGACAATGATTGTGAGGATGATGCAAGGCTGTGTGGTGTTAAGTTCTGTTGTACATGGGGTCACTGTGAGTCGGAATCTACTTGACGTCACCTAACAATGACAACAATCTAAGAGAAATTGGAATATGAGAGAGATAGTAGAATAAAAGAGATGCAAGAGGAGGCGGAGCCAAGATGGCGGACTAGGCAGACGCTACCTCGGATCCCTCTTACAACAAAGACACGGAAAAACAAGTGAATCGATCACATACATAACAATCTACGAACCCTGAACAACAAACACAGATTTAGAGACGGAGAACGAACTAATACGGGGAAGCAGTGATTGTTTCCAGAGCCTGGAGCCAGCGTACCAGTCAGGTACGGCACAAGCACAGAGAGCTGCTCCACCCCCCTGAACTAACCCCGGGAGGGGGACCAGCCGGTTCCGCGGGAGGCATGGGAAGCAGCCGGTAGGAGAAGTCCCCGGGAGGCAGTGACTGGTCTTGGAACGGGGAGAGCAGCGTCCCAGCCGGGGAACCGTCTCTCCGGGATTTGGACTGGACGCAGCAGATTTTCTGGAAAAACTAGTTTCCCAGTGATGGCTCGGAGACAGCAGTCCATATCAAACCACTTAAAGAAGCAGACCATGACAGCTTCTCCAACCCCCCAAACAAAAGAATCAAAATCTTTCCCAAATGAAGATACAATCCTGGAATTATCAGATACAGAATATAAAAAACTAATTTACAGAATGCTTCAAGACATCACAAATGAAATAAGGCAAACTGCAGAAAAAGCCAAGGAACACACTGATGAAACTGTTGAAGAACTCAAAAAGATTATTCAAGAACATAGTGGAAAAATTAATAAGTTGCAAGAATCCATAGAGAGACAGCATGTAGAAATCCAAAAGATTAACAATAAAATTACAGAATTTGACAACGCAATAGGAAGTCAGAGGAGCAGACTCAAGCAATTAGAATGCAGACTGGGACATCTGGAGGACCAGGGAATCAACACCAACATAGCTGAAAAAAAATCAGATAAAAGAATTTAAAAAAATGAAGAAACCCTAAGAATCATGTGGGACTCTATCAAGAAGGATAACCTGCGGGTGATTGGAGTCCCAGAACAGGGAGGGGGGACAGAAAACACAGAGAAAATAGTTGAAGAACTCCTGACACAAAACTTCCCTGACATCATGAAAGACGAAAGGATATCTATCCAAGATGCTCATCGAACCCCATTTAAGACTGATACAAAAAGAAAAACACCAAGACATATTATCATCAAACTCACCAAAACCAAAGATAAACAGAAAATTTTAAAAGCAGCCAGGGAGAAAAGAAAGGTTTCCTTCAAGGGAGAATCAATAAGAATAAGTTCAGACTACTCAGCAGAAACCATGCAGGCAAGAAGGCAATGGGATGATATATACAGAGCACTGAAGGAGAAAAACTGCCAGCCAAGGATCATATATCCAGCAAAACTCTCTCTGAAATATGAAGGCGAAATTAAGATATTTACAGATAAACACAAGTTTAGAGAATTTGCAAAAACCAAACCAAAGCTACAAGAAATACTAAAGGATATTGTTTGGTCAGAGAACCAATAATATCAGATATCAGCACAACACAAGGTCACAAAACAGAGCGTCCTGATATCAGCTCAAATAGGGAAATCACAAAAACAAACAAATTAAGACTAATTGAAAAAAAAAAATACACATAACAGGGAATCATGGAAGTCAATAGGTAAAAGATCACAATAATCAAAAAGAGGGACTAAATACAGGAGGCATTGAACTGCCAGATGGAGAGTGATACAAGGCGATATAGATCAATACAAGTTAGGTTTTTACTTAGAAAAATAGGGGTAAATAATAAGGTAACCACAAAAAGGTATAACAACTCTATAACTCAAGATAAAAGCCAAGAAAAACGTAACGACTCAACTAACATAAAGTCAAACACTATGAAAATGAGGATCTCACAATTTACTAAGAAAAACGCCTCAGCACAAAAAAGTATGTGGAAAAATGAAATTGACAACACATAACATGGAGGAACCTGGAAGGCATTATGCTGAGCGAAATTAGTCAGAGGCAAAAGGACAAATATTGTATAAGACCACTATTATAAGATCTTGAGAAATAGTAAACCTGAGAAGAACACATACTTTTGTGGTTATGAGGGGGGGAGGGAGGGAGGGTGGGTGAGGGTTTTTTATTGATTAATCAGTAGATAAGAACTGCTTTAGGTGAAGGGAAAGACAACACTCAATACATGGAAGGTCAGCTCAATTGGACTGGACCAAAAGCAAAGAAGTTTCCGGGATAAAATGAATGCTTCGAAGGTCAGCGGAGCAAGGGCGGGGGTCTGGGGAACATGGTTTGAGGGGACTTCTAAGTCAATTGGCAAAATAATTCTATTATGAAATCATTCTGCATCCCACTTTGAAATGTGGCGTCTGGGGTCTTAAATGCTAACAAGCGGCCATCTAAGATACATCAATTGGTCTCAACCCACCTGGAGCAAAGGAAAATGAAGAACACCAAGGCCACACTACAACTAAGAGCCCAAGAGACAGAAAGGGCCACATGAACCAGAGACCTACATCATCCTGAGACCAGAAGAACTAGTTGGTGCCCGGCCACAATAGATGTCTGCCCTGACAGGGAGCACAGCAGAGGACCCCTGAGGGAGCAGGAGATCAGTGGGATACAGACCCCAAATTCTCATAAAATGGCCAAACTTAATGGTCTGACTGAGACTAGAGGAATCCCGGTGGCCATGGTCCCCAGACCTTCTGTTGGCACAGGACAGGAACCATCCCCGTAGACAACTCATCAGACATGAAAGGGACTGGTCATCGGGTGGGAGAGAGACGCTGATGAAGAGTGAGCTAATTATATCAGGTGGACACTTGAGATTGTGTTGGCAACTCTTGTCTGGAGGGGGGATGGGAGGATAGAGAGAAAGGGAAGCCGGCAAAATTGTCAAGAAAGGAGAGACTGAAAGGGCTGACTCAAGAGGGGGAGAGCAAGTGGGAGTAGGGAGACAGATGTATGTAAACTTATATGTGACAGACTGATTGGATTTGTAAACGTTCACTTGAAGCTTAATAAAAGTTAAAAAAAAAAAAGAGATGCAAGAAAATTGCCTGGATGCTCAGAAAGACACTGTGGACTGGTGAGGCTAACACCGATCCTAGAAAAACTCCTACACTGCACATAGAGGTGCCTGATTTTATTATGCACTTATGTTTGCTAGGCACTGGAAATACTGTGGCGAACAATGTAGTCAAGGTTTGTCCCCATAGATCCTTTTGGTACCTTCAAAATAAATCCAGAATCTGAACACTGTTTAAAAAAAAAAAAATCCACTTTCACAGCTATTATCCAACCAGCATCTCTTATCTGGCTTAGAGTAAGTCTCCTGTCTCCCTGCTTCTACCCTTGTCCTCCACAGTCCATTCTCAACACAGCACTCAGAGTGATTCTTTTAAAATCCAAGTCAGCTTATGTGACTCAACTGATCAAAACTTTCCACAGGTGCCCTGTTTCAGAGTAAAAGCCAAAGTACTTACACTGGTCTACAAGTTTCTTCAATAGAGTCTATAGGATCTGGGCTCTGGGTGGTTCCCTATTACTCTGCTGACCTCATTTCCTGATATTTTCCACTCTCCTTACTCCACAGAAGCTACACTGGTCTCTGTGTTTTTGTGAATGTCAAGCAAAATCATGTCCCAGGATTCTTGCACTTCATGTCCCTGTGCATGGTACACTTCTCCCTCACTTCCTTCAGGTCTCTGCTCAGATATCACCTCTGCTCAGTTATCAGAAGCAAGCCCTTCTCTAATAACACTATATAAAAAGCACTTCCCCCTCCAATGTATTTCCTATCCCTTTGTCCTGGAAGGTCATATCATGAAGTGCCTTGTTAACATGGCTTGATGATCTCAGTGGGGAAAGTTATTGGCTTTTGGATACATTTTAAGGTAGAGCCGACAGGATTTTCTGATAGTAGGAAATGAGAGAAAGAGGGAAGTAAATAATAAGCTCAAAGTGTTTGGCCTCAGTAACTATAAGTAGAAAGATATCACGTGCTGAGATGAGGAAGGCTGTGGGTAAAGAGAGTTCTGGGTGGAGGATTAGGAATTCAGTTTTGGGACATACTGAGTTTGAGATGTCTTTTCCTAATAAAAAAAAAATTTTTTTTTTTTATTAGGCAAGTTGTGGAATGACATCAAAGACATCATACATGCAGAAAGCAAGAAGTCATTGAAGACAGGAAAGACCAAAATGGATGTCAAAAGAGACTCTGAAACTTTCTCTTGAATATCAGGTAGCTAATAAAGCAAACAGAAGAAATGATGAAGTAGAGGAGCTGAATAGGAGATTTCAAATGGGCGGCTTGAGAAGCCAAAGTAAAGTATTATAATGAAATACGCAAAGACCTGGAGTTAGAAAACCAAAAGGGAAGAACATACTTGGCATTTCTCAAGCTGAAAGCACTGAAGAAAAAATTCAAGCCTCGAGTTGCAGTATTGAAGGAATCTATGAGGAAACTATAGTACGATGCAGGAAGCACCAAAAGAAGATGGAAGGAATGCACAGTCGCTGTACCAAAAAGAACTGGTTGATGTTCAAACATTTCAGGAGGTAGCACATGGCCATAACTCAATGATATTGCAGGAAGAAGTCCAATCTGCATTGAAGGCATTGGCGAAAAACAAGGCTCCAGGAATTGGCGAAATACCAATTGAGATGTTTCAACAAATGGACTCTACACTGGAGGCCCTCACTCATCTATGCCAAGAAAGTTGGAAGACAGCTACCTGGCCAATGGTCTGGAAGAGATCCATATTAGTACCCATTCCAAAGAAAGATGACCCAACCGAATGTGGAAATTATAGAACAATATCATTAATCATTTTACTTGGATCCACAATCAACAGCCATGGAAGCAGCAGTCAAGAAATCAAAAGATGCATTGCATTGGGCAAATGTGCTGCAAAGGGCCTCTTCAAAGTGTTGAAGAGCAAAGATGTCACCCTGAAGACTAAGGTGTGCCTGACCCAAGCCATGGTATTTTCAATCACATCATATGCATGTGAAAGCTGGACAATGAATAAGGAAGACCGAAGAAGAGTTGATACCTTTGAATTGTGGTGTTGGTGAAGAATATTGAATAGACCATGGACTGCCAAAAGAACGAACAAATCTGTCTTGGAAGAAGTACAACCAGAATGCTTCTTAGAGGCAAGGATGGCGAGACTGCGTCTTACATACTTTGGACATGTTGTCAGGAGGGATCAGTCCCTGGAGAAGGACATCATGCTTGGCAGAGTAGAGGGTCAGCGGAAAAGAGGAAGACCCTCAATGAGGTGGATTGACACAGTGGCTGCAACAATGAGCTCAAGCATAACAACGATTGTAAGGATGGCGCAGGACCGGGCAGTGTTCAGTTCTGTTGTACATAGGGTCGCTATGAGTCAGGACCAACTAGACGGCACCTAACAACAACAACAACATCATTAATATCACACATAAGTAAAACTTTGCTCAAGATGGTTCAAAAGCTGTAACAGCAGTACATTAACAGGGAACTGCCAGAAATTCAAGCTGGATTCAGAAGAGGACATGGAATAATGGATATTACTGTTGATGTCAGATGGATCATGGCTGAAAGCAAAGAATATCAGAAAGATGTTTACCTGTGTTTCATTGACTATGCAAAGGCATTTGACTGTGTGGATCATAACAAATTATGGATAACATTGTGAAGAATGGGAATTCTAGAACACTTAATTGTGCTCATGCAGAACCTGTCCATAGACCAAAAGGCAGTCATTCGAACAGAATAAGTGGGTGCTGCATGGTTTAAAATAAGGAAAGGTGTGCGTCAGAATTGTGTCCTTTCACTATATGTATTCAGTCTATATGCTGAGCAAATAATCCGAAAACCTGGATTATATGAAGAAGAAAGTGGCATCAGGACTGGAGGAAGACTCATGAACAACGTGTGATATGCAGATGACACGATCTTCCTTGCTGAAAGTGAGGAAGTTTTGAAGCACTTACTGAGGAGATCAAAGACTATACAGCCTTCAGTATGGATTACACCTCAACATAAAGAAAACAAAAATCTTCACAACTGGACAAATAAGCAAAATCATGATAAACAGAGAAAAGATTGAAGTTGTCAAGGATTTCATTTTACTTGGATCCACAATCAATGCCCATGGAAGCAGCAGTCAAGAAATCAAATGACACGTTACACTGGGCAAATATGCTGTAAAAGACCTCTTTAAAGTGTTAAAAAGCAGATGTCAACTTGAAGACTAAAGTGAACCTCACCCAGGCCATGGTGTTTTCAGTTGCCTCATATGTATGTGAAAGTTAGACAAAGAATAAGGAAGACTGAAGAAGAATTTATGCCTTTGAATTAGGTGTTGGCAAAGAATGCTGACTATACCACAGAGTACCAGAAGAATGAACAAATCTGTCTTGGAAGAAGTACAGCCAGAGTTCTCCTTAGAAGCAAGGATGGCGAGATTTTGTGTCACATACTTTGGATATGTTATTACAAGGGACAAGTCCCTGGAGGAGGACGTCATGCTAGGTAAAATAGAGGGTCAGCGAAAAAGGAGATGACCCTTAGGAGATGAACTGACACAGTGGCTGCAACAATGGGCTCAAACATAGCAATGATTGTAAGGATGGTGCAAGACCAGGCAGCATTTCGTTCTATTGTACACAGGGTCGCGATGAGTCGAAACTGACTTGATAGCACCTAACAACAACAACATTAGATATCCAAAAGGCCATGTTGACTAGCAGTTGGATATACAAATATGGAGTTCTGGAGAAAGGTCTGGATTTTTGAGTGTCATTGGCATGTAGACGGTGTCTTTGCCTAGGTTTCCCAGAGAGCTGAGCCTGATGTTGCTAGGAAGTGGCAATCACAGGGAATAGAAAGAAGGTCTAGGAGAGTGAGGTGGGAAAGGAACAAGAGCCAACATGAGATGTTTTATCAGCCTGGATGGCTCTAGATGAGATTCACTGCTTGATCTCATGGGACTGTCCTCTAAGAAGTTGTATAAAGTACATTTTAGGGCAATTATCTTGGAGACAGAATGAGAGAAGGATTTATACCCTTTGTCTGAAGGTTCACTCCCAAGGTGTTAACTCTTCTGCACTTTCAGGTTGTACATTCCTGGGTGCAGAGTGGGACCTCCAAGAATCTTGAGGGAAGTTCTGGATTTGAGGTGAGAGGCCCGTATGGTAGGCATGAGGCAAGGGTCTATCAGGTGGTGTAGGTGTGAAGTTGTTTGGAGCCCATGTAGAGCTGGTTGTGTCCGTGATGGCTGGAATAAGGGACCTGTGAGGCCAAAGGGATCTGAAATGGTGCATAAGGGAGTATTATTTATTAGATGAGAGACTTTCTCCAATGGCTTCCCCACCCCTGACCTAACCTAAAATGCCCATGTTTATTTACTTAGTATTTACTTATGAAGTTGGAATTTATTTATTTATTTTATGGAAAAAACCTTTCATTCCTCAATTAGACAAGAAAGTTTGAATTGTAATTTAATATTTAAGGAAATTTATTGACCAAAATTCATCACACTGAAAAGTAATCAAGCAATTATGGTACAATTATCTAATAGTAGATCCTTTTCTGGGTCTGATGGGAAGAAAGAAAAGCCAAAAGCCTATTGTCGTTGAGTTGATTCTGATTCATAGCAACACTATAGGACAGAGTAGAACTGCCCCATATGGTTTCCAAGGCTGTAAATCTTTACAGAAGTAGATTGCCACATCTTTCTCCTGCTTGTGGGTTCAAACTGCCAATCTTTCAGTTAGCACTGGAGCACTTAATCACTGCATCACTAGGGCTTGCTATGAGTTAGAATTGACTCTGTGGCAAAGGCTTGATGGGAAGAAGCATGGACATTGGAAAGTTAAGAAGCATGGACATTGGAAAGGGAGAGGGACTTTTCACTGAAGAAGAAAAAGGGTAGAGAAGGGAGATGGAATTTAATCAGCACATATTTATTGAGCACTCTTTATTGTATAGCAGCTTACTAGTATGCAGCAGCATACAAAACAGACTAAGTCCCTGTGCTCTAGGGCAGAGTTGGCAAATGGAACAGACAGTAAACAAAAAATATGTCACTGGGGATAAATGTTATGAAGAAATATAAAACAGGATAGGAGTAAAGGAGTAATGGTAGGGTATATTTTAAATAATTGAACAGGGAATCTTCTAGAATAAGCTAAGGTTTTAGTAGAAACATAAAGCAATTGAAGGAGGATGTCTTGCCAATAGTTGGACAAAGAGGATTCTATACAGAGGGAATAGCTTGTGCAAAGTCCTTGGACAGGAACATGCTTAACATGTTTAAGGAGCAACAAGAAGGCCACTGTGTTCAGAATGTTGTGAGCCAGGAAGAAAATGGAGGTGATGAATCAGAGAATGGCCTTGTGAAGGAGAGAAAAAAGGATTTTTTTTTTTTTTTTGTAGGCTGATTTCCTGAGAGTAAGCCCTGTATACTTGACTTGGACATATGCATAGAAAAGGGAGGAAAGAGTCTACTGTACAAGGTTTCATATGCTCTCCATTTAATGGAGCATCACCCTGAGTATTATGTGCACCTTTGCTTATAACATGTCCTGAAGTCCTGGCCCTGCCTCATCCATTTTACTCTCTGTGGATGACAGGAATTTCTACTTCAGAGGAAGACAGTTCAACACAACTGCCTGTCACCTACCACCCATGACATACTTTTATCTGCTTGTCTGAATTCTCCTTCCTTTATGCTTTTTTTTTTTTTTATGCTTGAAGGCAAGATTTGTCCCTTCTTCTGCCAGGCTGGGCTCTGGGTCCCAATCTCTGTGTCCTTGTTCATAAATCACTCATCTCCTCTCTTTATTGTGAACTCCTCTTCCAATAGTCCTTTTTCTTCAGCTTTTGGGGAGACTTCATTCTTGACCATTTTAAAACAACTCTGCCTCAAGCTGATGGCAAAAGTCTAGCTATCACCAATGTCTTTCTTCTCTTTCATAGCGCAAGCCTAGAGTTGTCTATGGTCCTGCTCTGTGCTTTTTATATCTCTTTTATTCCCCATTCTAAAATCTTGACTCTACTACCACCTCCCCACAAAATCCCTTACTCTTAGTCCATCAGTGATTTCCTCTTTGCCAAAACTGGTGGATACCATTCAGGTTCCATTTTACACAACCTCTCTGAAATGCCTCTGATCAATTCTTTCTTCTTTTGGCTTCCATGATGATGTTCGTTCCTAATTTCTTTCCTTTGGGGCTCTTCCTCAGTTTCCCTTGTTCCTTTCCAGCTGCCTTAAAAGTAGCTATTCCATTAGAATCAAGCTTTCCAACCAGCGTGAAGTAAGTGATCTGCTCAGTCCTTATGGTGGTCAGAGCCCATGGGTTGGCTGCTGGCAGTCTTGAGCTGCCCTATTTATTCCAGTGTGTTACACAAATACTATCGACGTCCATGTGTGCCCTGATGTGGAAAAAGCTGGAAAGCATTGCCCTAGGATCCCATCCTCAGTCCTCTCCATTTTATACTTTAGATACTCTGTAGTGATCTCATTCACTCAACTACTCCCCACAGGGAGATGAATTCTAAACCTCTATCTCTGGCAATCATTTCTCTGTTGAGCTCTAGATATTGACCTTTTTCTTGGATAGTCCTCAAAGTTAACATGTCCAATATTAAACCTTTTATCTCCAATTTGTTCCTCTCAGTGAATTCTGTCACCACCCACCTGCAAGTGTGGGAGTAATTGTTACTTCTTTTAACATCATTACTACTCACATCTAACCATCAAATCCTCTTGATTTTGTTTCCATTCCATCATCACATTTGTTGTCACTCTATTTCAAATCTTTATAATCCTTTGCCTGAACTACTGTGTTTAGATTTTATTTTTGTTGAAAATATTTGCATCTCTTTCCTTGCAGTTTCCCTCCCTGTGATGACTCTCCTTATGGGAGGATTGTACATCCCTACCTTATTGAATTCACGTAGGGTGGGCTGGGTTTTGCCTTGGTCAATGAAACGTGAATAGAAGTGAAATGCATCACTTCAGAGCAGAAGCTGTAAGCACTAGTGTGCAGTTTGCTATATCTCTTTCCCTTCTGCCACTTGACAGGTGATGTTCCAGGTAAATTAGCCAAGTCTAGAGTGAACATGGCATACAGCTAAGTTGCAGCTGATCCATCATGGTCATATAATATGAGCAAGGAATAAACCTTTGTGTCTGAAAGCCTTTGAGATTCTGGGACTGTTTGTTACCAAAGCATAATTTAACCAAAGTTGCTAGTATACCTCTTACAGGCACCCTTACTTCAGTATATTCCATTCTCTCAGCTGTTGCAAATCTAATTAGGCCATTTCTCTGCCTAAAATGCTTTAATGACGTCCTAATGCATTGATGCTAAAACCTGAACTCCTTGGCATGGCACTGGGATCCTTTATGATCTGGCAAACTGGCAGAGGAGTTCAGAACTTGCATTCTGAAGCTAATGGCTTTGACACATAATATACCTGTGACCTTATGCAGGTTATTTCCCTGTTCCCTACCATGTAGAGTTGTTATGAGGATTACATGAGTTAATGTAGCATTTGTGAAGTGCGTAGAATAGTGTCTGGCACATTGTAAGTGCTGTGTAAGTGTGTGATTAAGTAAATAAAAATATACTCCCAGACACACCTCTTTAAGTCTCATACCTCCAGCCTATGAAATATCACTTGGAATTTTCCAAGTACTTATGCTTTCTCCACTTTACGATATTTGCCTATGCTGCTTCCTGTTCCTGGAATAACTTGATCTCCCTGTTTTACCTGGCTAAGCCAATCTCTACCTTCAAGGCTCAACTCAAGAACCACTTTCTAGATTTAGAAAGCCTTCCTTGCCTTGCTTCCCTTCTGTGGTGACTGGATTATTGTTATAAAATATTTATGCCCTTTACTTTCACCTGCCACTGTGGGCGGATACTTCCCTGACTCCTTGATTTGGGGCTTGGCCATGTGTTTTGCCTTAGTCAATAGAATGTTAGCAGATGGAATGAGTACAGAGGCCTTAAATGTACTTGCACAGTTAGACTTGGCACTTGCACTTCGGTCATTGCCATGACAACATGGCATAGGTAGCTATTTTACAAGGAGGTTAAGTGAGATGCTGAGTAGTCCTGGGTTCAATATGCAACCTGGAACTGAGCTTACCAAAGATGCAGGGTGAAACAGAGGAGGCTAGCTGAGCTCAGCCGAGATCAGCAAACCACAGTAAACCTGCACGCTCAGTGAGCTTGAGAATAAACGCTTGTGTTTCTAACCCACTGAGTGTTGAAGGGTGTGTTATGCAGCGTCATTATGGCAAGAGCTGATTAATACACTTCTACTGTTCACTTTTCCCTCATGCTCATGTTGCGCTTTAATGCTACTTCACTCATAACACTAAACGTTATATTATAAATATCTTTTTAGGTTTCTGAGTCTCCAATAGGAAGGTGCTTTTTGAAAAAAATTGTCTTTTCTTTCTGTATGCAAATACATTGCTTGGCAATATTTAACAAATGATTATAGAACTGATGAATAAAGACTATGCAATTAAACCTTATATTTTTAAGTTGATCTGTAAGGTGAAAATCAAATTTCATCCAAATTACCATTGAAAAACTTAAAATTGCTCATAAAGTACAATAACTATAGTTTTATGTGTTTGATTCCATATTACACAACCTTGCTTGCTGAAAGTGAAGAGGACTTGAAGCACTAACTGATGAAGACCAAAGACTACAGCCTTCAGTATGGATTACATCTCAACATAAAGAAAACAAAAATCTTCACAACTGGACCAATAAGCAACATGATGACAAATGGGGAAAATATTGATGTTGTCAAGGATTTCATTTTACTTGGATCTACGGTCACCACCTATGGAAGCAACAGTCAAGAAATCAAGAATGTATTGCATTGCACAAATCTGCTGCAAAAGAACTCCTTAAAGTATTAAAAAACAAAGATATCACTTTAAGGACTAAGGTGCACCCGATCCAAGCCATGATATTTTCTATTGCCTCATACGCATGCTAAAGCTTGACAAAGAATAAGGAAGACCAAAGTAGAATTGATGCCTATGAATTATGGTGTTGGTGAAAAATATTGAGTACACCATGGACTTCCAGAAAATGAACAATTCTGCCTTAGAAGAAGTACAGCCAGAGTTCTCCTTGGAACCAAGCATGATGAGACTTCATCTCGTGTACTTTGAACATATTATCAGGAGGGACCAGTCCTTGGTATGCTTTTATGTGATGTAAAAGGTCAGTGCTTGGTAATGCCTGGTAACGTAGGTCAGTGAAAAAGAGGAAGACCCTCAAAGAGATGGATTGACACAGTG
Source organism: Loxodonta africana (assembly GCF_030014295.1). NCBI lineage: Eukaryota > Metazoa > Chordata > Mammalia > Proboscidea > Elephantidae > Loxodonta > Loxodonta africana. The sequence goes on along the minus strand of NC_087355.1, from coordinate 44,189,110 downwards.
GCTGCAACCATGGTCTCAAACATAGCAACGATTCTGAGGATGATGCAGGACCAGGCAGTGTTTCGTTCTGTTGTACACAGGGTGGCTATGAGTTGGAACTGACTCAATGGCACATAACAGCAACAACAATAATATGTAGTGTAATATACAATATATAATAAGCAGTACATATGAAAATAATTAAAAAATTTTTTACTGTATTACTATAGTTATTATATTACTTGTCTATTAAATTCATATACATTAAATATAAGCATGATTCAACTTTACTATCATGATCTTACCAATATGAAATTTTTTAAATTATGGCCACCTTCATTTTTTTTTAAGTTGTGCAACCATTCTTATTATCCTTTTTTCTTTAAATTTTATTTATTTTGTTGTTGCTGTTGAGAATATACACAGCTAAACATACACCAATTCAACAGTTTCTACATGTACAATTTACTGACATTGATTACATTCTTTGAGTTGTGCAACCTTCCCTTTATGAGTTGTTCCTACCTCAATAACCTAAATTCCAGTTGCTGTTGTCAATCTGATCCCACATAGATAGTTCTTAAAAGAGTATAATGCTCAAGGCAGACCTTTTTAATTGTTAAGCTAAACCATTGCTTGGTTTTAAGACTTCAGGGGATACTCTTGGTTCAAGGTCCAAAGATTATGTCAGGGCAATAGTTTCAGGGGTTTATTTACCCTGCGTGGCTCCAGAAAGCCTAGAGTCAATGAGAATTTGAAATTCTGTTATATATTTTCTCCCTTTTGGTCAGAATTCTTCTATGGAGTCTTTGATCAAAATGTTCAGTAATGGTAACCAAGCACCATCCAGTTTGTCAGGTCTCATGGCAAATGAGGCAGTTGTTCATGGAAGCAATTAGCCACATATTCCACACTCTTCTCCTATTCCTGACTCTCTTTCTCCCTCTGTTGGTCCAGGTGAATAGAGACCAATTGTGCCTTGGATGCCCTCTTGCAAGCTTTTAAGACCCCAGTCACTATACAATGAACTAGGAGGTAGAACAGAACCACTAAACATGTTATTAGGCCTATTGACTGGGATGTCCCATGAACCATGACCCCAAACCTCCAAACCAAGGAACAAATCCCATGAGGTGTTTGGTTGTACATAAGCAGCCTTAGCAGCTACTCTTATTATTATTATTTTTGTCATTGTTGTAAATATATCTATCACACAACTTTTGCCAATCGAACTTTTTACAGGTGTACAACTTACTGACAGCACTTACAATGATAGGCTGCGCAACTCTACCCTTAATAAATGCAATTTATTTCCCCCTCCTCTTCACCCTTGGTAACCATTAATAAATTTGGTCTCTATACATTTTCTTTTTCTTGTCTTTTTATATAAGTGAGGTCCAAACCCAAACCCACTGCCATTGAGTCTATTCAGACTCATAGCGACCCTACAGGACAGAGTAGAACTGCCCCACAGTATTTATTCTTTTGTGATTGGCTTATTTCGCTCAGCATAATTTTTTTTTTTTTTAACGTCTTCAAGCTCCATCCATAATGTTGCATGTATTAACACTTCATTTCTCCTCCTGGCTGAGTGGTATCCCATTGTATGTTTGTACCACATTTTGTTTATCCATTCATCTGATGCTGGGCGTTTAGGTTGTTTCCACCTTTTGGCTATTGTGCTGCAATGAACATTGGTGTACAAGCCCCTCTTTGAGTCTCTGCTTTCCAGTTTTTTGGCTATATACCTAGGAGTGGAATTGTTGGGGCAGATGGTAGTTCTATTTTTAGTTTTGTGAGGAACCATCACACTGTTTTCCATAGCAGCTGTACCATTTTGCATTCCCACTAGCAATATATGTGTTCCAATTTCTCCACATCCTCACCAACATTTGTTATTATTATTTTCATCTTAGCCATACTAGTGGGAGTATAATAGTATCTCATTGTGATTTTGATTTACATCTCTCTGATGGCTAATGATGCTGAGCATCTTTTTATGTGCTTGGTGGCCATTTGAACGCCCTCTTTGGTGAAATGTCTATTCAGGCCACCTTTATTTTAAAGGTTTTTTATTTAGTGTATTTGCTAACTGAGCTAACACCAGATTATGATAAGTAATGATGAAACAAATCTGGGCAATGGTAAAAGTAATTGATATAAATCTATGGGAAATTTTTGGTTTGTATTAGGGCCTGTATGGCATGCTGGAACCTCAGAGAAGGTGAGTCAGAACCAGGGTGACCATGGCTAGGAATAATTATCTAGCAGTAGGGCCCATTAGTCCCAATTACAATGTTCAGAGAAATGTTCAATGCAGGTTGGTGCTAATAATCAAGGACTTTAACCTGGAAGAAGAGGGCAAGGCAGTAGGAGTCGCTTGAATTCAACAGCAGCAGTGGGCTAGTTGCTGTTTTGGCATTTTCATTTCAAATAGGTTCACATGGAGCAGAATGTTAGCTAATACTTGGAAGAAAAGGATCTTTGACCATCATTTTTGGGAATAAAGTCCTTGTCAAATCAACATGAGCTTCAGGTAGCTTTGGGGACACATTCCAAAGGTTCCAGAAGATACTACCAGCGTTTGGGGCTACAGTGAGGCATCCACAAGAGTTTGAAGATGAGTCTGACTTCTAAGAGTTAAGCTTCACGGTTATCATCTGCAAACACAGGAGAGACAAGCAAATACACTGGATGAGTCTGCAAAGCTCTTTTTTCATGCGGGCTTGACCACAACCTGAGAGAATATATTAAAATGTTTAAGGGAAGCATAGAAGCACAGAAAGAAAAGTCACCGAAGCAAGATTGGCAGAGCCCATCCCAGGGAGACTTAACTGGAAGACGTTGGGTATTCTGGCCTCATGGCAAGGTTTTCCCTGGCAGGGTGATACATGGGTTAGGGTGCAAGGCCCAAGGCCATTAGATACTCAGTTCCTCGAATAACCCAAATTCTGGTTCCATACTCACTAAGCTGCCTTCATCCGGGGCTTGGGCTTCTCATGCAGCTTTTTCTGTCCTGCTGTAAATCATCGTCCTTGATGTAGATCAGTTGTCATATTGATTTTATGTATCAGTTTCATAAGCTTGCTTAATGTGGACTCACCCTATTCAGCACTGGCTCCCTCTCACTGTGCTGGTAAACTCAGCTTTCTGAACCTCTGAAGTTGAGCACCAAATCCTGTTGTTGTTGTTAGTTGTCACCAAGTCGATTCTGACTCATGGTAATCCCACGTGTGTCAGAGTAGAACTGTGCCCCATAGAGTTTTCAAGGCTTTGACTTTTTGGAAGCAAATCACCAGGCCTTTCTCCAGCAGGTGCTGCTGGGTGGGTTCTAACTGCTGACCTTTCAGTTAGTGATGAGCGCAAACCATTTGTGCTACTCAGGGAACTTAGTGGGCACCAGGGAGGGCTAAATCTGCTGACATTGGTACTTGCTGTTGGATAGGACTGGGATAGGTAGCAATTGATAGTTCAAATTGTCCTTATTATTGTTAATCCATTTTTAATACAGAAGACCATTCCAAGAACAGAACAAGGACAACAATATGCTTGTTTTCAAGGTAAAAAAGAAGGAACTACTGGGGGTATTCTGGGAAAGAGTAAACATTTTGGTTTAATCTGTTTGGCTCTTCTTTTAGGATGGAATCAGCTAATGGATGAGGCACTTGGCATTTTCAGTGAGTCTGAGGCTATTATGTGCACAGGCAGGAAAGAGAGAGAGTGAGTGACTGAAGGACTGGCCATAGTGAGCCCTGTCAAGAGGGCAAGAGAGGCTCTGAGAGAGGAGATGGAGTGGTGGGTGGCTTTGAAGGGGAGGCCAAGAGTCTATATTTGATCTAAGAGGTAAAAGGACCAAGAGAGTGAAGCAGTTCAAATAAGAATTAATTTCCAGGGAAACAGGATACATAGCAAATGGTCTCTTTTTCTGAATTGCAAGATAAGATAGGAACTATAGTAATCCATCTCAAAGGATGAGCAGTTGATTCCCAGGGGTACTTTATTTACTGAAAAGTAAATCTCTCTGAGAATTTGGCTGGAGATATCTGTTCATTTACTATGCTTTCTGCTTGCCTTGCTTTTAACAGAAATCAAACCAGGAATATTCTCAAATAAAATAAAGACCATACGGCCACTAGTGAGTTCTAGAAGAACATTTATGACAATAATTGCAGATAAAAGGATTATTCTTTCAGGGATTGAGGTTCCCAGGCCTCCTTGTTGATGTGGAACAGAGCAACCCACATGTGCAATACTGGGCTCCATGCTTCATATAAGGTTCAAAGACAGTCAACTGGAACTCAAGGGGAAAGGAAATGTGACGGGAAAAAGTACTCAAAAGACATTTTTTTTTTTTTTAAAGGGCAGAAAGACCTTACAGGAATAATGTTGAGCAATTTACTAACTCATGAGTAGTTACTACTTCTTTACTTTTTTCCTTCTTCTCCTTCTTTGGTCTAAGCCCGTTCTTGGTTTGATCTCAGCCCCAGTGACCCTGGTAACTGCCCTGGGCAGGGACCAAAAGCAGACCTGCCTCTAACCAAAAAACCAAACCAAACCCCTTACTGTGGAGTTGATTCTGACTCATAGAGACCCTACAGGACAGAGTAGAACTGCTTCGTAAGGTTTCCAAGGAGCAGCTGGTGGATTCAAATTGCCGACCTTGTGGTTAACAGCCAAGGTCTTAACCACTGTGCCACCAGGGCTCCAGACCTGCCTCTAGGAGCGCTTAGTACTGTTTCCTGAAAAAAGCAAGAAATGACAAGGACAAAGAGGGGACAGTCACAATGAAGTAAATACATGTATAATGGATATCTTCATGTGATTTTCTTTATCTACATGTGTTAAGTTTGACACATATCTGACACACATCATTGTTGTTGTTGTTAGGTGCTGTCAAATTGATTTTGACTCATAATGACCACATGTGACAGAGTAGAACTGCCTCATAGGTTTTTCTAGGTTGTAAACTTTATGGGAGCAGATCGCCAGGTCTTTCTCCTGTGGGGTTGCTGAGTGGGTTTGAATCGCCAACCTTTTGTTAGCATCTGAGTGCTTAACTTTAAGTCACCAGGCCTCCTTCATTGTAGACCTCCTTTTTTTTTTTTTTTCTTTTTTCACTGAAAGGCTGAGATAGTATTTCCCGAGGTGTCTGTGGTGAGTTTGAAGGTACTCAATGGCTCATATGTTTCAAAATATTCCCTCTCCAGGTTTGTTCCTGGGGGTCTAAAAAGCAGTATTCTTGCCAATAAATTATTTATTGGATGCCTACTAGAGTCATGTGTCTTTAACTAAGACCAGCCTTGGAGTTATCTGACAGAGATTAATGCATATGTTAAGTACAGTGTGGTCAGAATTCCTTCCTTCTTCTTTTCAGCATCATCTCTGTGAAGAGAGAAAACAAACAAAGCAAACCCACTGCTGTCAAGTCAATTCCAGCTCAGAGAAACCGTAAAGGACAGAGTAGAACTGTGCCATAGAGTTTCCAAGGAGGGCGTGGTAGATTTGAACTGCCAACCTTTTCATTAGCAGACATAGCTCTTAACCACTACGCCACCAGGGTTTCTGTGAAGAGAGAAGCCCTGGGGAAATGGAGGATAGGATGAGTGGGTTTGATGGGTAAAGTGATGTTTGGAATATGGATGGACTCTTGTCCGGGCCTGATCGATGATAGGACTGCATGAGGACACTATGCATGTGAGTATGCGTCCACTTGTGTGCATATGTGTGGGTGTGTGTTCACATGTATGCATGTGCGTGTTGGGAATACAGATAAGGGACGGAGGATGATAAATGAAGGGAGGGGTGTTGTGAGGCTTGAACACAAATGCTTTCTACTTAAAAATTCTTCACCTGGCAGTACCACTTATTTGTTAACCATAACATCTTTTTTAATTTATGAGATTTATCACTTGTGGTTCCTCCAGGATTCACTTTTAAAAAATTAATAAACTTTATAGCTTTAGGCTTACAGAAAAATTATGAAGAAAGTACAGAGAGTTCCCATATGAAGATCAAAGTCTACAGCCTTCAGTATGGATTACATCTCAACATAAAGAAAACAAAATTCTCACAACGGGACCAATAAGCAACATCATGATAAATGGAGAAAAGATTGAAGTTGTCAAGGATTTCAGTTTACCTGGATCCACAATCAACACCCGTGGAAACAGCAGTCAAGGAATCAAATGACGTATTGTATTGGGCAAATCTGCTGCTAAAGAACTCTTTAAAGTGTTAAAAACCAAATATGTCCCCTTGAGGACTAAGGCGCATCTGATCTAAGCCGTGGTATTTTCAATTGCCTCATATGCACGTGAAAGCTGGACAATGAATAAGAAAGACCTAAGAAGAATTGATGCCTTTGAATTATGGCATTGGCAAAGAATATCGAATATACCATGGACCCCCAGAAGAACGAACAAATCTGTCTTGGAAGAAGTACGGCCAGAATGCTCCTTAGAAGTGAGGTTGGTGAGACTTTGTCTCACATACTTTGACATGTTTTCAGGAGGGACCAGTCCTTGGAGAAGGTCATCATGCTTGGTATGTTAGAGGATCAGTGAAAAAGAGGAAGACCCTCTTCAAGATGGTTTGACCCAGTGGTTGCAACAATAGGTTCAAACATAGCAACAATTGTGAAGATGGCACGGGATTGAGCAGTGTTTCGTTCTGTTGTATATAGGGTCACTATATAGGGTCACTATGAGTCAGAACCAACTAGATGGCATCTAACAACAATAACTCCCTGCACAGTTTCTCCTTTGCATTACTGTGATACCTTTATTACAACTGATGAATGAATATTGATACATTATCATTAACTAAAGTCCATAGTTCCCATTAGGGTTCACTCTTTGTTTTGTACAGTTCTATGTGTTTTGACAAATGCATAAAGTCATGTGTCCATCATTACAGTATCATACAGAATAGTTTCATGTCCCTTGAAATGTCCTGTGCTTCAGCTATTCAACCCTCCCTCCAGGGTTAATTTTTGTAATTGAGTTTAATTGATAATGGGAAAGTCAATTTAATGTGCATATGTACATGAGCTATATGCATACGTTATTGTATATTATAAGTATACATGTGACTACACATACACAGTTTTGTATTTATCGACGGCACTGGGTTTTTGTCATTTTTTTTAGCTGCTTTTAAACTATCTTCAGTGAAATAAGGAGCTGCAAATATGTAAAGCCTTTATGAGGTATTTTCTCTGACAGGGCTATGCAACGGTATTATCATCTATCATTAAACCCATGGAGTGTCAAACTTACCACCTTGACACTTTCATGATCCTTAAAATGTCCTTGTAAAGGTTTGATGTCATGGCAACCAGTGTTATATATCAGGATCTAGCACTGTTGAATAAATCAGGCATAATTGGCATATATGCAGTATAATGAATTAAAACTTATTCAGCTGGAATGATTTTATCTTGTGCAACATTAAGTCATTAAATTTGCTTGTCCTGATCTTCCTTCAGTGTTGGTATTTTTGTTTAGCTTAAGAAAATCCTTAGATTTTAGCCTCCTTAAAACATAGCTGTTTATGGGTAATGTGAAATAACTTGATACATTATTTATTTTTTAAATGTTTTTGACAGTTAAATTTAAATTCTGGTGGGTTTAGGTCAAAGGGGAAATGAGTGAAAAGAATTTCCTTCCATTCTTCAATGGACATTTGCATGGTTCATTAATGTATGTTGTTAGGTGCCTTCAAGTTGATTTTTGACTCATAGAGTAGAACTGGCTCATAGAGTTCTCTAGCTGTAATCTTTATGGGATCAGATCTCCAGGCCTTTATCCCATGGAGCTGTTGAGTGGGTTCGAACCACCAACCTTTTGGTTTGCATCTGAGCGCTTAACCATTGTGTCTCCAGGGATCCTTCTTATCTTTTGGTTGACTCCCAATCTGGGGCAGAGCCAAGAGTAACTAGTTATTTGAAGCTTGAAGGCAATGAAGAATATAGGAAGGTTGGCAAGCATGGTGCCTAACTACTTAAAGTATAATCAGATGACTAGCAATATTTATCACCTAGGAGCTTGTTAGAAATGCAGAATCTCAGGCCCCTCCCCAGACTGACTGAATCAGATCTGCTTTTAATCATGATCCCCAGATGATCTGTATACACGTAAAGTTTGAGGAACACTGATTTAGTGATTAAGAACATGTACCTTGAGTAGGAAAGATGTGGTCTTCAATGATGGCTCTACTACTACTATCTAACAGAGGAATTGCGTAAGTTACTCAGTTTCAGTTTCTTGATCCTTTACCATAGGTGTACAACGACATAATGGGTGTAAAGTGTCCAGCACTGCCCCTGGTACATAGTAGTGTTTGTGTTAGCTGTGATTCAAACTGGTAGTAGGTCAATGTGGAGAGCTGGGAACCTGACTAGGGGATGTCAACGGAGAATAAGCCCCAGCTGAAAAACATGAAATGGAGACTCAGTCAAAATCCGTAAGAAATGATGTACATCCTTAGAATTTAGGAGGTGCCGTGAAGGAGAGGAGAAGTCTGACCAAATTCCTTGGGTGATTTGTAGGTAGGTCCAGAATTCACCCTACTAGCACATTTTATTTATTTTTATTGTACAGTACATATATTGTTTTGTGACATTGGTTACCAACCCCAAGACATGTCAACACTCTCCCTTTTTGGGTTCCCTATTAGCAGCTTTCCTGTCCCCTTCTGCCTTCTAGCCCTTGCCCGTAGGCTGGTGTGCCCCTTTAGTCTGTTTTTTTTTTATTTTTTTTTTTATGGGCCTGTCTAATCTTTGGCAAATCTGCTGCAAAAGGCCTCTTTAAAATTTTGAAAAACAAAGATGTCACCTTGAAGACTAAGGTGCACCTGACCCAAGCCATGGTGTTTTCAATTGCCTTCTATGCATGTGAAAGCTGGATGATCAATAAGGAAGACGGAAGAAGGTTTGATGCCTTTGAATTATGGTGTTTGAGAATATTGAATATACCATGGACTGCCAAAAGAACGAACAAATCTGTCTTGGAAGAAGTACAGCCAGAGTGCTCCTTAGAAGCAAAGAGGGTGAAGCTATGTCTCACATACTTTGGACATGTTGTCAGGAGAAATCAGTCCCTGGAGAAGGACATCACGTTTGGTAAAGTAGAAAATCAGCAAAAAAGAGGAAGACCCTCTATGAGATGGATTAACACAGTGGCTATAACAATGGCCTTAAGCATAAAAACAATTGTGAGGATGACACAGGACCGGGCAGTGTTTTGTTCTGTTGTACATAGGGTCACTATGAGTCAGAACAGACTCCAAGACACCTAACAACAAGAACAATCTTTGGTTGAAGGTGAACCTTAGGAGTGACTTTATTACTGAGGTAAAAGGGTGTCTGGGGGCCATACTCTTGGGGTTTCTCCAGTCTCTGTCAGGCCAGTAAGTCTAGTCTTTTTTTTCTTTATCTTTTGGGTTAGAATTTTATTCTACATTCTTCTCCAGCTCTGTCCAGGACCCTCTATTGTGATCCCTGTTGCAGCAGTCATTACTAGCACATTTTAGCTTCCCTGGTATTTGCAAAATATCTCAGGTATTCTGGAATTCAGTATCATTGCCTCAGCAGATTCTCAGAAAGTAAGAAGGCGGCAACAAAGAAAAAAAAAAGCCTTCCACATTAGAATCACAGGCAGTCACGTTTGGAACAGACCTTAAAGGTTATGTAGCCCAAATACTCATTTGATGCTTCAATTCCCACCAAGTCATTCTCCAGCCTGTGGCTAAATATAATCTGTGACTAAAAACTCACCGTTTCTACTTAATAACTCTGAGATGGCTGGTATATGTGACAGAGAGTGTTTTAGAAATCCAATGACTCAGGTATTTACTGCCCAAAACTCAGAGAAAACAACTGGAGAATTTCAAACAAATTATCCATGTTTGCACAATATTTATTGAACATCCTTTATGTGCCAGCATCAGGCTAGTTGTTGTGGATAAAAATCTGAATAATACATAGGCTACATTTTGTTGAGTTCATAGTCTAAATAAATGATAGACATGTAAACAATAATCGCAATACACTGTGATAAAGACAATAATAGAATAATGAACAGAGGGGTAGAGAAAGGGGCTCATTTATTCTGTTGGGGAGTGTCTGGGATTTAAGAAGATAATTTTTGAACCGAGTCTTTATCGTAGGCTATTAGCGTTTGCCAAATGGATGCATTCTTGCATGCATGGATGTATGAATAGTGTGTGCGCATGCGTATGCGTGCGCACACCTCTATGCTTGAAAATCCGCATGTACACCTGAAGGGGGCATAGACATGTCTAGCGTCTTGCAGACCTGCTGTTCTAGGTGATGTTGCCAATGTTTTTTCTCCTCCCTGAGCCTCAAGCCTAGACAAGGGCAGCTCTTAGTATTTTCTAATAAATAACACTGCTTTGCAAGTTCTGCTTTAACAAATTCTGTATGTGAAGATAGAGATTTAAAAACGTAAATAAGGCTATGATTATTCACATAAAATCATTCCTCACGCTGTAGAAGGATTTAATTTCAGATGGTTTATAATCTCTATTTAGTTCATTTCAAATGTAGTATAACAAAATGTTTTGTTATGTATTGCTTTTAAAGGCATGTATATCTCCATTTAAATGGTATGGATCATAAAACAAATGTTTGAGGTACTTGGGGAAAAATCATTTCTGTTTTAGGAATGCGTGGACTGTAGAAGCAGTTGGGAAAAAAATGTATTGGATTTTTAAAATTCAAAGTGTATTCTCTTCTTCCATCCACCTATCCATTCATTCATCCACCTGTCAATCCATCCATTCATTCCAAGTCTAGTGTTCCTCATTTTTCCCAAAAGTTATGATGACATTGAGCACAACCAACTTAAAATTAATCTTAAGATTTGAAATATTTAGGAGGTTGGCTAGTTGTTTCTAGATTTTTCTCAAAATTAAATTAGTGTCACTTGCATGCTTATGCCTTGAGTGAATCGTCAGGTAACAACAATTATTCCTTTCCAGAGAATTTTTAGGAAGGAGTTTCAATATCTGCTTGAAATAAGTATGTTTCTCTCTAATATTTCAAATATCTATATATTACTTATCATTTTGATAAGCCTGCCACTTGGACGTCAAATATTTTGTGATTCATTAGATATACTTCCCATGTTTACCTAAGAAAATCTTCTGAACACTTATAAAGATGTCTTTGGCCTTTTGGATGTCAACTTGGTGCAAAATAGCATTTGTTGCAAAAGGTGTACATGAATTAGAAATGGATGGATTATATTTCTCTGAATAAATATAATTAAATGTTGAAAACCTTGGAGAAAAGTATGTGTTAAAACAAAATGGCTGAACAGATAACGTGGGAGGTTGACTAACTTCAAACTGGTTAGGGCTGCCTTTCAAGCCCATCTCAAAGCAGTATTCTGGATTACTCCTACCTGTGTGCCCACACATTTGGCCAGTGCTTGTGACTGACGTGGAAACCTCAGGTGGAGTTGGTTACCAGGCACACGCAGGAAAGCAACTGTGCTTAAAGCCACTTCATTAAAGCTTAGACCTAGTAGGCATTTTAGCTAGTAATCACCTCATCATTCCTAGCTCCCAGTTCTGTGATAAATGCACACTAGCTGTACCGAGAAGTTGCTTCCATTGCATCTCTGGAGTAGGCACTATGGAGTCACGTCCAGGGTTTGCTCAAGTAGATAGAACTGTAAGCTGAATTCACAAGCAGTTCTGATATATGTTATCCAGAAGAGGGCAGCAGGACACAGAAATTAAAAGCCCACTCAACTAGGCACTCCAACTAACAATGGTTGCTAAAACTGCTGAGTGTTAGAAAAAAGATCTACCTTCCCTTTGGCACGCCATAGGCAGCCTGGTGCAACTAGAAAAGGAACTAACACTTTCTGAACCCCTACTACACGTCAAGCACTAGCCAAGTATTTTTCATGAGCGTTATTTAATAACAACCCTGAGATGTAGGTGTTATATTATTCCCATTTGTGTTAACGAGAAAATCAACATTCAGAGAGCTTAAACAACTTGCCTGAGGCCACACAGCAAGTAGGAGAGCCAAAATTAAAATGAGATTTGATCTCAAAGGCTGTGTTCAACCATATCAGGGTATTATTTCCGACCTTACCACGTACAAATTTATTGACCTTGGGCAAGTAATTTTACCGTTCAGAAATTTAGTTTTTTCATTGTTAAAGGAAGACTAACCATACCCTCTTATTCTTCAGAATTAGTCCTTGGATCAATTTCTACCTCATCAGTTTTGCCCAAGTGGATAGGTTTTGCTCTTTGATAATATTTTAACTCAGAGTAAGAAAACCATAGAAAATCAAGTCTGAAGGGGCACAAGAGAGCTTATCCAACTCTGTCAGCTTAGAAATGAAGAAGCCAAGGCCCAGAGTACTTGAATGACTTGTATATCAGAAAACTAGATAGTGACAGAAACTAGAACTCAGGGTTGGCAACTTTTATACAGCTCTCTTCTCTTACCTCTCTCCACCATTTTTTAGAGCTACAGATACACAGAGATGTTAATAATAACAATGCTGTTGGTGGGGTTGAAGATAACATAAACGTGGTTGAGGAAATTATAGAAGAGAGTAACTTTATTTCAAAAGAAACTTATATTAGAAAGCCCTGGTTCCCTTACTCTGTTTATGGGAGAGGCCAACATATGGGATTTGTCTAACTATATGTTGACAGGAGAGTGGGAAAAGTCAGGGTATGCAGGGTTAAGATGCTCTTCAATGCCTCCGTTGAGAGATTTTTAGGCAACCAGCCACCTTTTATTTCATTTCTTCTATCTTCTTTCTCTCTGAATTTGGTACACTCTTCATAGTTCTCAAAGTCTTAGATTCATAGAGAATTGGAAGGAGAGAACAAAGGGAGAAAGGAAGGAGTAATGCGAGGGAGAGAAACGCTTTACTATTGATCACCAAGAAGCTTAGATGCCAAAGCACCTTGTTTACTTGTTTGCAGAATTCCCCAGGTCCCAATGGCTTGTGGATTTATGGACTGTAGCTAGGAAAGCTGAGAGTCAATTAAACAGATACAATGAGCTTTCTATGTAAAAGTACTTGGTATCAGAAGGACTAGTGTGCTTAATTCATCCAAATCTGGCTTGGTTGCGTTAAAATTATTTGAAAGAAATTTCTAATAGCCTATGTGATCTGCCTCTTTAGTCACCTGGGGGCTAGTCTTCCAGATCCCATAAACCAATGAAAATCCAAACCCATTGCTGTCAAGTGGATTACAACTCACAGCGACCCTATAGGTCAGAGTAGAACTGCCCATAATGTTTTGAAGGAGCTCCTCGTGGATTTGAACTGCCCACCTTTCTGTTAGCAGACATAGCTCTTAACCACTAGGCCACGAGGGTTCCCAGATCCCATAGCTTTCTTTTATTTCATTAAATATTTAGGTCGCTCTCTTTCCATTGCAGTTCTGAGAAAAGGACGTTCTTACGGGTCTGGAGAAAAGCAGCTTATGTGGTGAACACATAAGGATATAATACAGCTGTCCTGGAAGCAGAGAGAGAGGAAAGATGGAGACCGTGATGTCAACGCCTCTGAAGGCAGCACGCGAACATCTGCGTCGCTCATTGAAAATCAGTGACGTAATGGCTGTGAGAAAACCCTGCTAGTGTTTTCTGTTATTGCTGGCCAAATTCTAAATTTTATTTACTTTTTATGGTTCAGTATCTTGTCTCCATCACAGGTATGCCCACACCAAACTCACGCCCAACACCTAGAACAGAGTGCTGGCCAGAGGGCTAATAATGATTAATTCTGATGGCCCTCTAAACCCAAAAACCCAAACCCACTGCCATCTCGGTTGATTCTGACTAATAGCGACCCTATAGGACAGAGTAGAACTGCCCCATAGGGTTTCCAAGGCTGTAAATCTTTACGGAAGCAGACTGCCACATCTTTCTCCTGCGGAGCAGCTGGTTGGTTCCAACGGCCGACCTTTTGTCTAGCAACTGAGCTCTTAACCACTGTACTACCAGGATCCTGTGGCCCTCTAAACAGGACAATGCTTCTGGTTTGTTTAGTCTAATGGACTGATTGGGCAAAGAAATTTTTAGATGTGAAATACAAAGAAGGAGGAAAGAAAGCAATGGGTTGACATTGCTATCTGGTATATTTGGATGCAGAAGTTGGCGTATTAGCAGACATGTCATTACTGCCTGTGAAGCTCTGAATAATACTGTTTGTATTGCATAGGCTTCCCCTGCCGGATGGCAGCAAATTGTGATATAGTGCTGCTAATGGTATGAGTGCAAGACATGAAAAAGTCTAGAGGATGGAATCTGACCATTCTACACGGTTTGTAGTGGTCCTAGTACCCCTAGGACATGTTTAAGGCAAGTTATAATTTATTTTCCACAGCATTCCTGGGAGGAAGTTGATAGGACACACACACACACACACACACAAACACACATGAATTTAAACCACTGACCAATAGGCAAAATGTAATATCTCTACCTCATCATAGCTCTCCCATGGTACCCTTTTATTTCATCTGCCATCATTTCCAAGGGCCCAATAGTTTGATAAAATGTGTGTGTATGCAATTTTCCCCTAAAAAGTCTCTAGTTACCCATAGAACTGTTGTAATTTCAGATGGTTAGAATGGCCACAGAAAACGACAGGTAGATATTTGAGAGTGAAGTTATCACCATAAGTATTAAATGCTAGTAACATATATGATAACAAATGAGGGTTGTCGCTCTTTAAAACGTGGTCAGTCATATAAAAGGTTAACATGGTCAGTAGTGTTTAAGAGCGATTAGTGGTGTGTGGAGTTATGAGAAGAACAAAGGTCTGATTTAGCCATTTGTACATTAGGTCCAGTGATGGATATGCAGAATATCTTGTATCTCATCATCCTGTAATACCACTATCATTTTTATCACAAAAGAATTATGTTACTCCACATATGAAAAATGCATTCTAGAACCACTGTGAATTAGTTTTTAATGTACTGTGACCTTGGATTGCCCTGAGATATTAAAGCTAAATGATTACTTCTGAATGCTTTTTGAATAGCTGCATAGTGCAATTAATGTGCAATACATCATGGATGACATAGCTAAGTGCCTCTTCTGGTCAAGGAACCCAAGGAGGTCTCCAGGATGATGGCAATTCTGCATTGCTGAGGATGGGAGAGGAAAAAAATCTCTCGTTAGTAGTGAAATAAGTATAGGCCAAAGTAAGTAACTTTTTATCGGGGTTAAAAAAAAATAATTTTTTTTTTATTGGAGTTAGTCAAAGGGAAATAAATTTTCAATTAATAATCATAAAGGAAAATGAATTTTGATCACTGCCAAAGCAGCCTCCCATTATATCTGCCAAATGCCCAAGTGAAAAATTGTCGTCCGTCTTTCTGAGTGACAAGTTATCAAACAGTATGTGTGGGAACGTGTGTGTGTATGTGTGTGTGTGCAGGTGTGTAGAGGGGTAGATAGAGGAATAAAGAATTTTGTTTATATTCTAGCCCCGTTTTTAGGATGGGCTTCTATCGAATTACAATTTCTCTCAGTGTGGAACCTCGTAAATCTTGCATGTAATCAAATCTCTTTCTATCAAATTATTGGCCCTTGGGAAATGGTGACAGGTGAAACAGTGATGTGAAAGAGCCATGATGAGGTAGAGAGAGGGCCTTTTACCTATGGCTCAGTGGTTTAAATCCAACTGTGCTGGCTGGCGGAAGTGATTACTGTCCACTGGTTGTGGACAGGTGGCCAGAGCCTAGTTGTCAGGTGACTTCATCATCCGCAGAAAAGCCCCAAGTCCGATGGAACCCCCACTCAGAGCTGGGCTTAGATGTCTAGCAGACCTTCCTTATCTGTAGGTGACAGGAGCTACTTTGTGAAAAGGTTGCTTCCAAACAGCCCAACCTTGGAGCTATTTGGTGACTGAACTTGATCTTTGGGCTATCAACTAGGAGAACTTTTAACTAATACAGAACTCACTTAATTTTTCTTTAACTGGTGACATTTTAAACAGAAAGCATTAATGAAGGTTTTGGTTTCCTGTCACGAAAATGAGTTGCAATCATGTCAATCAATACAACTTGAGAATTCAGCCCTAAGTGTATCAGCCCAGCCAGGTCCAGTTTAGCTGTAGCCCCAAGGCAAGACCTAGGAATGACCTGAGGTGCTCAATCAATGCTGAAGTGTTCCAGCGCACCTCCACCAGAACACCATAGAGCTTTTATGAGCTTCTTTCACATCGGAGATGTAAAACAGATTTCTCTGCCTGCTGGAGTTCCCCATTCCCAACTCCCGCACCTGACCCTGCAATTAGAGGCTTTGCTTACTGTTTTGAGCACCTGACCTTTTATTTTTAATGGTAGTGGTTTGGGGTAATCGCGTAAGTCTATATATAGCACCTTTCCCAGTGAATGATGGTATGTATAGTGATGTTGCTTAGTGGTTCAGTTGTGAGGATTTGTGTTTTCTTTATGTTGAGGTGTAATCTATAGTGAAGGCCATGGTCTTTGATCCTCATCAGCAAGTGCTTCCTGTCCTCTTCACTTTCAGCAAGCAAGGTTGTGTCATCAGCGTATCCTAGGTTGTTAATGAGTCTTCCTCCAATCCTGATGCCACGTTCTTCATACAGTCCAGCTTCTCGGATTATTTGCTCAGCATACACTTTGAACAAGTGTGGTGAAAGGATACAACTCTGATGCACACCTTTTCTGACTTTAAACCATGCAGTTGTTCTGTTTGCATGAATGACTGGACATTGTTTTGTTCTGTTGTACATAGGGTCACTTTGAGTCAGAACAGGCTGGATGTCACCTAACAACAACAACAACATACATGCCAAAGGATCCTTGTGTGGCACAAATGATTTCACTCAACTACTAACCTAAAGGTTGGCAGTTCGAACCTACCCAGCAGTGCTGAGGAACAAAGACCTGGTGATCTGCTTCCATAAAGATTACAGCCAAGAAAAGCCTATGGAGCAGTTCTACTATCTAACACGTGGTGTCATCGTGAATTGACAGAATGGCAACAGTTTTTTTGGGGGGGTTTATATGTACCAAAAGAGGGCAGTAGTAGTTCAGGGGTAGAATTCTCACCTTCCATGTGGGAGACTCGGTTTTGATTGGCGGCCAATGCACCTTACACTCAACCACCACGCTTCTGTCCCTGGCGGCTTGCGTGCCGCTATGATGCTGAATGAGTTTCATCAGAGCTTCCAGACTAAGACAGACTAAGAAAAAGGCCTGACGATCTACTTCTAAACTTAGACAATGAAAACCCTGGCGTGTATCATAATGGCCCAATCCCATTGTGCATAGGGTTGTCATGAGTTGGGGGCCAACTTGATGGCAGCTAACAACATAGATACCAATACTTCTTCTCTAGAATGATACTAATATAAATTAAATTTAAATATATTCATTCTTCCATTTTAACTGGCTGATTTTTCCTGGGGGAGGCTTCTGGGACATTTCTGTACACATCCTACCACTGATAGTCTAGTGTTAAGTATTTTGTTGCTATTTCTTCATAGAGATTTGAATTTTGCAATTATTTACTTGTTTACACTTTTTTTTAAAGTACTTACCATTATCGTGTGTCTCCCCATTAGACTGTAAGTTCCATGAGGCAAGAACTTTATTTTGTTTGTCCAATGCGCCCAGTACCTAGTACCCATTCCAGAAAACCCAGTAGTGCCAAATAATGGATACCAGAAAAACCCCCAAACCCAGTGCTGTCGAGTCGATTACAACTCATAGTCACCCTACAGGTTAGAGCAGAACTGCCCATAGGATTTCCAAACGGTGGTTGGTGGATTCGAACTCCCAACTTTTTGGTTAATAGCTATAGCACTTAACCACTGTGCCACCAGGGCTCCAAATAATGGATACTCAATAAATAGTTATAGAATGAAGGAATCAATGAATGAGTGAATGAATGGGCACACTTGTTAGGAACACATTTACATGCCTGCATGAATGGAGAAAGGGGCTCAGGAAGAGGAAAAGGGTGGAAGCATAATGTTATAATCATTAAAGTTCTAAGTTTTGGAACTTAATTATGAAAGACAATATGAGTACAAAAAATTGAAAGCTCTTCAGTGGGGCAGAGCAGAATCAGGAAGATGTGGGCGCTTTCTTTGCAGTGCGCTGCAATGAGTTAATTTTCCCTATTAGAAGACTTTGGGAAGGCTCTATCTTCCCTGTTTTACAGAGGAGGAACCGGCCTGGTCTCAGTTCAGACTCTCACAATTTCCTGCTTGACTTATAGCAAGAGTTTCTAACTAACTTCCCTGGTCCAAGCAAGCCTGTCCAGTCCCCTCTCAATTCCTTCCTTCTTAGTGCTGCCTGAGGAATCTGTAAAATGCAAATCTGATCCTGCCACTCCCAGTTTAAAAGCTTTCAGTGACACCCAATTGCATTTAGGCTGAAGTCCAAACTTCTTAGCATGGTTTACAAGGTCTTGATCTTAAGCTTTTCTGTTGCTCCACCTTCGTGTCTCCCTCTGTCCAAATACCTGCAGCTCTCCAGAAAGCTAAGCTTCTCTGTTACTGTTTCTGCAAGTCGTAGTTCCTCACTGAAGTCCCTGGGTGGTGCCATCAGTTAAGTTCTTGACTACTGACTGAAAGGTTAAACCCACCCAGAGGCTCCCAGGAAGATAGACCTGGCAATCTGCTTCCTAAAGGTCGTAAAAACTAAACCAAACCTGTTGCCATCAATGACTCATAGTAACCCTATAGGACAGAATAGAACTGCCCCATAAGGTTTTCAAGGAGTGGCTGGTGGATTTGAGTTGCTGACATTTTGTTTAGTAGCCGAGTTCTTAACCACTGCACCACCGGGTTAAGAAGGTTACAGCCATCGAAAACCCTATGGAGCACAGAATATGGCTTCGTCCATAGCAAATCCTATAGCTTGCCCTTATGGCCCTCTCTGACCTGGCACCAAATGACATTTCTAGCTTTACTCCTCATCACTTATGCCGTCCCCCACATCTGGCCATGCTGGCCATTCCATTTCCTATTGTATTTTGCATCTTTGTTCTGATTGTTCTCTCGGCCTAAAATTATCATCATCTCATCTGAACGTGTTCAATTCCTTCCTTGTCTTGCATTATCTCTTTCTCCTAGAGGATGTAATCAGCACCAATGCTTGATGCCATTTATATCCTTCTTAAGGCAGTTAATTAGTTTTATCCTCTTGAGCAGGTTAAGACAATGGGCTTTGGATTTGAACTTAGAGTCTGCCACTGAAGTATTTCTCAAAACTTGGACACATTTCTTACCTCCTGGTTGTCAACTACCTCATGTGTAAATAGGTGATGATCATAACTGTCTCATAGCACATATTTGGTGAGTTATGTAAAGTGCTTTGTCACAGCGTTTGGCACAGAGGAAGTGCCACCAACAAATAATTTGGCATGCCTTCCCAGAAGGAAAAACCATACATTTCCAAAGGGCCATAGACTGGGGGATGGAAAGGTTCTGATTTTGTCTCTAAAGTATGGCTCATGTGGTATGGTTGCCACCAATGCAGATTGTCCCTGTTAGTGTGTGAGTTTGTGTCTGTACGTCCATATTGAAGCAGCACAAATCCACTGATACAATTTTCAGGTATGAGAAACATCGTAAGACTCACTTCACTTTGAACAAAATGTATCTGTAGGCACTTAATGGGCTAATCAAGTATTTACATGGTCCCTCCACCATACTACCTACCATCCTTGTTAAATCTTAGTGTCACACTGTAAACGTTACTAGGTTTACTGTTCAAAGTGGAATTGATTCTTAATCTATTTAAGAATCACCTCCTCCACTGATTGTCTCTTTCCTTATAACTCTGGATAGAGAATAGTTTAAACTTTAATTCTGACAGTCCTTTACTTTCTGAGTTTCCCTAAATACCCTAAGAATCATCTAATTTTATGCAGCTCGATGCTAATATTCAAATGCATGTTTTCCAAAATATATTTTTACCTTGTACCCCAGAGATTTAGCTCCCGTTTTTAATGCATATGTTTTTGGTGCTTATGCTAATTTCACTGCTTATCCTTAAAATTGACATATCATTGCTGTTTTTATTATTATTATTATTGTCTATTGACCAAGCTGAATGCCTCATTCTCATGGGATTGCTGTCAGAGTTATATAATACAAGAACAATGGATGAATGTTGTTCATTTTCAATGTGAAATTATAAATCAATTACAGTGGTGGCTAAAACCCCTTCATGACATGCCACAATTTACTTCCAATGACATTTAAACCTATCTCACATGCTGAACAATCTGTAATAAATTATGATTTTTTTTTTGCTTCTGAAATGAAGCTATAATTATGACAGTTGAATTCTTGTTCTGGGAAATAAGGTGGCATTTAATTCCTTGAGAACAAATGACACTCACAAAAGAACAGTTAATTATTCTCAGCTGCAAAGGAAGGGAGGCGGGGAGAGAAAAAAATATGAAAAAGAACATGGTAGCACTTTATAGGAAGTATCTATTAACTAATCCTTAACTAAGGCTGAACTACAATTGAACTTTTGGGGCTGTCCCTGAGCCCAGGTAACACCTTTCATGATTTCAATTCTCAATAAAACCCAAACAGAAGGAATTAGCAACCTGAAACTTTCTCCATTAGCTGCACCTGATAATACACATGTCTTCACAACCAGCCCTTGGTTTCAAGAATGGAAGCCGACACTCCAGCTTAGTTAAATCAGACTCAAGGGGATAGCGTGGTTTAGTTTTCAGTTATAAAAAAAACTAATTTGGTCTTTAACTGCTGTAGTCATTAATCTATACTGCAAATAAAGGGAAAGGAAACCATTGTATCCCCAGTTTTTTTTTTTTTTAGAGTATTGTTTGTTTCTAGTTTAAACAGCAACCGTGCTTCCACTAGCTTTTCTCTGATGGCCCTTTCTTGTTCATTCTGGCAAGAAGCCCCAGTGCAATTGAATATGCCAGGAAACACTAGGCCACTCCTCCCAGCTAGTCCTGACACCATCAGCTGTGATGTTAGCAGCCTGCTATTAGAGATGCCTCTTTCTTTGACTTCCTTTTCTTCCTTGGGAGGAATAGATACTCTAGAGAAGGGCCCTGCTGAGTGGAATTCCCCATTTTGACTGCAATTAGGGATTGTAACTTGATTGATTTGGGGGCTCTCTGAAATGTAGCAGGATCAACACAGTTGCACACAAAACAAGGCATAATCCACTGGGTTAAATTAACGTTAAATCAGAGATGATTGGATTAATTGCTATTACATTTTATCTTCTGTGCACATGTGCTGTTGGCAAGCTTTCAGAGCCTTTTTAAAATTAGCTTAGAACGGGATGGAAATGGTACAGGTGCAAATGATTTGTGCACTGGGTCTTTCTAGTACGCAGCGGGCTCATAAGAAGGTGCAATTTTTTTTTCCAAATTGTATTTTGGATGTGATTTACAAAAAAACTGCACTGAGAATAAACTTGGCATCATTGTACAGGGTTAGAGATGTGTTAAACGGCAAAAGGACTCTGTTGGCTAGAAGGTAATTTGGAAAATGGATCCCCTTTGTACCTGTGGCCCTGGCACTGTCTGCTGTTCTGTTGTGTCTCCTACGTGATTTTCTGGCCAAGGGGGGTCTTTAGGGCCCTAGGGACTAATGCAGCAGAGCACTGGGTGGGACAGCTCATTTTAAGGCCGTTGTGTATACAGCACTATGAACAGCATTGTGGAGAAGAAAACGACTTCATTCTGGGGCCGATCATATTTCAGATCAATGCAGATAAAATGGTAAGAGCATGGTGTCTTCTTGTCCTTGGCCGTTTAAACCCTGCCAGCAACGTCAGACACAGGAGAGCAAGCAGGGAGCGTTAGCATTTTCCCTTCCTGGACAGTCTGCCTTCTGCAGGCCCTTTGCTTCTCATGCGTTTGCTTTTGCCTGGTTTCTCTGACCTGAACTTCTTGGTTTCTCATCTGGCTTTGTTATCTCTGCTGCTGGTCCTGTTCAGACTGTGGCCTTCTGCACTCTTGCTCTGGCTTCCTGAACTTGTCTCTGCTTCCTCTTTGCTTTCAGCATCCCTTGTTACCCCTCATGGGCACTTGCTTCCCAGGCTTCTCCCCAGGCCATGTCAGTTCCCAAAAGGAAGAGCATTTTGATGCATACAAATGTCTGAATGTAACAAACTATTGGGAACTGGGCTTGCACATTCGTTCCACCAATTTATTAAAAGAAAAGTATACATGTGTGTATATACACACGTGTCTACCACCGATCTGTCAGTCTGTTGTACTGTGGCGGCTTGCACGTTGCTGTGAGGTAGGAAGTAATGCCTCTGGTATTCAAATACCAGCAGAGTCACCTCTGGTGGACAGGTGTTCTGCAGAGCTTCCAGACTAAGAAAGACACTAGGAAGAAAGACCTGGTGATCTGCTTCCAAAAATTATACATTGAAAGCCTTATAGATCACAACAAAACATTGTCCAACCCGCTTGCTTTGGGTGCTTCACTAGGAGAGATCAATCGCTGGAAGAGGACATCATCTCTGGGGAAGCAGAGGGTCAGCGAAGGTGTGGGAGACGCTTGGTGAGATAGACTGGCATAGTGGCTGCGGTGGTGGACTAGAACATGCTGGTGATCGTGAGGACGACACAGGACCAGGCAGCATTTTGTTCTGTTATACACACAGTTGCCGTGAGTCAGAGTCAACTTGATGGCAGCTAACAACATATACATATGTATCATCTTTTTATTTATTATTTTGAAAAAGTAACATATATACATGTTTTATATTTTGTTTATTCCAGAAATATTATATGCACGTATAAAACACACATACAATTTATTTTGTTGTTGTTGTTATTGAGAATATACACAGCAAAACACAAACCAGCTCAGCAGTTTCTACAATTTAGTGACATTGATTACATTCTTCAAGTTGTGCAACCATTCTTGCCCTCCTTTTCTGAGTTGTTCATCCCTCATTTACATAAGCTTAGTGCCCGCTAAAGTTCCCATCTAATCCTTTGATGTGGTTGTCAATTTGATCCCATATAATAGTTCTTAAAAGAGCATAATGCTCAAGGCAGATTTTTTTTGCTAGTTAAGCTAAACTACTGTTTGGTTTTAAGACAATTTCATGGGATATTTCTGGTTTAAGTTTTAAAGACTACTTCAGGGCAAATAGTTTCAGGGGTTCATCCTACCTCCATGGCTCCAGAAAATCTGGAGTCCATGAGAAGGCAAAATTCTCTTATGTATTTCCCCACTTTTGGTCAGGGTTCTTTTATATCCTCCACCTCTTTTTTGAGCACAAATGAAATGGTAGCATGTTTTGTGATGTCGAAAGTTTCTTTGTTCCACTTAATTTTCTGTGCTGAATTGTTTTTGTTCATGGGTTGCCTTTTCATTTCCTTCATTTTTGTTGATTGTGTGTTTACTGAGTCTTTTGGATTTTCTTCTTTATTTTAGTGGATAGGTTTGTTAATTTTCTTTGTGGTTACTGTGACCCAGAGGTTACTGTGAGGTTTACCTTTTGCATCCTATGTTTAAAACAGTGTGTTATTTTTAGATATAGCCTAGACTTCCTCTCCACGTGGAATTTCTGTAACTACACCATTTGTTCCCCCTTTTGTTTTGAAGTTGTTGTCAATTTCAGATTGATGTCTCTTGTTCCCTGTTTTCAGTTCTGTAGCTTTATTTTACTTTTGAGATTTCTCTATCTGGGTTGGCATCTTGGTGATGCTGTCATGTGGCTTGCTTTCAGGTTCTTGTCTGCTGTTGTTGGTTCTCTATCTTAATATTCCCCTGTAAGGATGGTCTGGTTTCTACAAATTCCCTTGATTTCCATTTGTCTGGGAAGGTCCTAATTCCCCATTGTATTTGAGAGACAGTTTTTCTTAGTATACGATTCTTGGTTGGCAATTCTTTTCTTTCAGAGTCTTATGTATGTCATCCACTGTCTTCTCGCCTGCATGGTCTCTGCTGAGTAATCGGAGCTTTGTCTTATTGGAGCCCCTTCGTAGGTGGTATTTCATTTTTTACGAGGTGCTCTCGGAATTCTTTCTTTATCTTTGGACATAGAAAATTTGATTATGATATGTCAGTAACTTTCTTTTGGGGTCTGTCTCATATGGGGTTTGTTGAGCTTCTTGGATGTAAATCTTTTTGTCTTTCATGATTTCCAGCAAATCTTGAAAAATTCTCTTTGTGTTTTTTTTGGTCTCCTCCTGTCCTGGGATTCCCACCATGCCTAAATTAGTCCTCTTCATGGTGTCTTACATAATTCTTTGACTTTCTTGACTTTTTTCATTCATTTTTCTGATTGTTTCTCAAACAAGGAAACCCTGGTGGCGTAGTGGTTAAGTGTTACAGCTGCTAATCAAAAGGTTGGAAGTTCAAATCCACCAGGAACTCCTTAGAAACTCTGTGGGGCAGTTTTACTCTCACCTATAGGGTTGCTATGAGTCAGAAATCGACTCAACAGCAATGGGTTTGGTTTTTTTGTTTTGTTTTGTTTTCTCGAACAAATTGGTATGAAGGGATTTTCACTATTTCACTAATGCTTTCTTCTGTTGTTTCAATTCTACTTCTATGTCCTGCCATTGTATTATTTATTTCTGTTATTATATTGTTAATCTTCTGGAATTCTAGTTGCTGTTTTTGTCCTCAGGCATTCTTTCTGGTGGGGGAGGGGTAGGGTGGTCAGCTCAGGGGCATGCTGGTGTTCTCTCTGGCAGGGAAGGGGTGGGGTGGGCAGCCGGAGGTCACACAGCCACTCTCTCCTGTGGGGGAGTGGTAAGGGCAGACAGCCCAGGGGGTGGGGGAACAGAGAAAGAAAAAACAAAAACAGGGGAGGTTTTCGTCTATTGCTCCATCCTTGCCACCCACCCTACTAGTCAGGTACCACTACTGGTAAGTTGCCCAGCCTCTAAGTCCTGACTCCTCCCTGTTCGGTGTATGCAGAGATCCCTGAAGCTGTCATCCTCCATCCTGTACTTTTCCTTCTTAATTCCAGTTCATGTCCTGCTCACCTTGGTTCACTTTAGGTATGTCAACACAGTTTCTCTGTCTCCTACTGGGAGTTTCATGATGTTCTCTTTTTTGCTTCTGACCCACGGTTGCTGCTGGCTTTGTCTCAAAATGGCCTAGCTGTGCTGGACCGTCTGGCAGGGCACCTCTACTTCATAACTCTCCCTGTTTGTTGCTGTCGTTCAGTTGCTTTTTCCAATTAGTGTTTGATCTAATTCTTTATCCTTTCATCTGATGCTCAGAGTTTCAAGGTTGTCATCTGTATCTGCTTCACTTTGTTTCTCAGCTTTTTGCTGTAGAGGGATGGCATGGTGTGTCTGACTAGGCTCCCACCTTGAATCCACCTCCAAATGCTAGCATATTTTGCACACTGTTCTGTATCTCCTGCTTTTTGTTTGTTTAAACATGTACTGGAGATTGTCCTATATTAGTACACGTAGAGGTGCCTCATTCTTTAAAAAGTTTCCACAGTATTCCTGATTTGGCTCTTATTTATTGAACCAGTCATCTATTGATGGACATTTAAGTTGTTTTAAGCCATTTGCTCTTATAAATAATGCTTGAACCTAATGTTTTGAGTACTTATGCATTTTATCTAAAGGATAAAGTCCCTGGCTTAAGGATAATATTACAAAACTGTCTTAGTCATCTAGTACTCTTATAACAGAAATATCACAAGTAGATGGCTTTAACAGAGACTAATTTATTTTCTCACAGTAAAGTAGGCTAAAAGTCCAAATTCAGGACATCAGCTCCAGGGGAAGGCTTCTCTCTCTGTCGGCTCTAGAGGAAGGTCCTTGTCCTCAATCTTCCACTGGTCCAGGAGGTTTTCAGGTGCAGAGACCCTGTGTCCAAAGGACTCATTCTACCTCTGGTGCTGCTTTCTTGGTGGTATGAGGTCTCCAACTCTCTGCTAGCTTCGCTTTCCTTTTATCTCTTGAGAGATAAAAGGTGGTGCAGGCCACACCCCAGGGAAGCTACCTTTTGGATCAGGGAGGTGACCTGAGTAATCCTTTTAACCATAGGCAGAGATTATGATTTATAACACATGGGAAAATCACAAAATGGAGGACAACTACACATGGCCTAACCAAGGTGACAGATATTTTGGGGGGACACAATTCAATCCATTACAAAAACTTTAATATTTTATGTGAAGTAAAACACACTTGAAGTGGCACAAAAATATATGTGTATCTCAGTGAATGTCACAAATGAAATACCTATGTGGCCACCACTTGGGTCAAGAAAGAAACTGTTGCCATAGCCCCTAGAATTGCCCTTCAGGTCCCCTTCCAATTTTCACCCATTTCCCTCCTTTACTTCCTTAACTTTAATACTGTAGTTTTTTTTTTTTTAACTTTATATAACTGATTTGCATAGTGTTCAATTTTTGTGTCTGGCTTCTTTTTTTCCTCCTTGTATTTGTGAGGGCTGTTAATGTTGTTTCATGTACCTATAGAGATAATTTTTATTGGTTTGTATTATTTCTTGAATGAATATACCATAACTCATTTATCTATTACACTGTTGGTGGAAATTTGAGTTGTTTCCAGATTTGGCTATTTGGAATAATGCTGCTATGCCTATACTACTATTGGGTGTATAACCTAGGAGTGGTGTTGTTGGATGGTAGATTTTACATATGTTCAATTTTGGTATATAATGTAAAACTTTTTCCCAATTTATATTCATACCAGAGTGTATAAGAATTATCATTGCTCCATATTCTTGCTAATAGTTGTCAATGTCACTTTAAAAATACAATTTAAGGATTCTAGTAATTATATTGAAACCCTGGTGGTATAGTGATTAAGAACTACGGCTGCTAACCAGAAGGCTGGCAGTTCAAATCCACGAGGCGGTCCTTGGAAACCCTATGGGGCAGTTCTACTCTGTCCTATAGGGTCGCTATGAGTCAGAATCGACTTGATGGCAATGGGTTTTTTTGTTTGGTAATTATATAGTGGTATGCCATTGGGATTTTAACTCATGTTTTCCTGATTACTAAAGAAGTTGAATATATTTTTTTATATTTACTAGCCATTTAGATATTCCCTTTGTGAAGTGCCTGTTAAAATCTCTTGTCCATTTTCCCATAGGGTAAGAATTTTAAGAGTGCTTAATGTATTCAGATATGTGTGCTTTGTTTTATCACTTTCTCTCTCTGTAAGTATGACATTTATATATATTTATAATTATATATATTTTATGTACAATGAATTTTTTCCCTTTTACTTTCTTAATGTTGTTTTTTGGTTAAAATATTGCTAGTTTTAATGTAGTAAGACTAAAAATGTTTTCCTTTATGATTTTGCTCTTGTTTTGTTTTGGTATATGTGTTGCTTAAGAAATATTTCCTTATCTCAAGGTCATGGAGATATTCTATTGTATCATATTTTAGAAGCTTCATCATTCACTCTTATTTACCTGGAATTGATTTTTGTGCATGGTGTGAGGTAAGGGCCAAGTTTCTTTTTTCCCATAAGAATATCCAACTGATTTAGCACCATTTGTTGAAAAGATTATTCTTTTACCTCTGAATTGCAGCATTGCCGCCTCATAAATCATGTGTTCATGTATTTATGGTTCTGTTTATGAACTTATTTTATTCCACAAGTCTACTTGTCAAACCTTGCACCAGTATCATGTTTCTTAGTTACAGTAGCTTTATAACAAGTCCTGCTATCCAGTGGGAGCGAATCCTCTCACCTGCCCTTCTTCAGAAATGCTTGCTTATTCTTGGGCATTTGTATTTCCACATAATTTTAGAATTAGCTTGTCAATCTCCTCAGAAATATACTTTTTTTTTTTTTTTTTTACTATGATTGTTGTGAATCTATAGAAAATTTGGGAGAACCAACATCTTTACAATATTGAGTCTCGTGGTTTATGTATGTAATTGGAATCCTACGTTCACAAGTGAGATTGACTCATAACTCTCCTTTCTTCTAATGGCTTTGTCGGGTTTTAGCATCGAGATTATGATAGTCTAAAGAACTGACTTGTTTTTATATTCTTTGAAGAATATGTATAGGATTGGAATTATCTCTTCAGTAAAACCTGGGTTTGGTGTTTTTTTGGTGGAAAGATTTTTATTTGTAAATTCGATGACTTTAATGGCTATAAAACTACTCCAATTTTCTATTTCATTTTATATCACTTTTTTTTTCTAGGATTTTTCCATTTCATTAAAATTTCAAATTTAGTGACATAAATTTATTCACAACATCCTGTGATCTTTTTAATGTTTTGTAATATTCCCCATCTCGTACCTCGTATTGGTTATTTGTGCCTTTTCTCTTTTTTTCTTGATCCATCTCACTGAGGGATTATCAATTTTATTGACCATTATAATGAAACAATTTTGGCCTTGTCAAGCCTCCCCATTGTATGTTTCTTTTCTATTTTACTTATTTCTATTCTTATCTTTTCTTTTCGCTTTTTAAAAATTGTGGTAAAAATATATACAATAAAACATTTACCATTTCGACATTTTTTACATGTATAATTCAGTGACATTAATTATGTTCATCATGTTGTGCAATCATTTCTTTGATGGTTCAGCATACGGTTAATTTTTGTAAATGTTTTTTGTGCTGAAAAAGTGTATGCCATGGTTGTTGCCTACTATTTTCTACACATCAATTAGATTAAGTCTATTAATCATGTTGTTCAAGTCTTTCAAATCTTTTTCTTTCCTCTATTTCTATTACTTACTTAGAGTTGCTTTTGAGGCTCCCACTATAATTATTGGCTTTTCCCTTTCTCCTTGTAGCTCTGTCCATGTTTGCACCCTATATTTTGAGGCTATGATATTAGATGAATACAAATTAAGAGTGGAGTAAGATAGATTGACCCTTACATGTGAAGTTTCCCTCTTTATCTCTAAAAAAACCAATCGAAACCTATTGCCATGGAGTTGATTCTGACTCATAGTGACCCTAGGACAGAGTAGAACTGCCCTATCAGGTTTCCAAGGCTGTAATCTTTACAGACACAGACTACCACGTCTTTCTCCCATGGAGTGGCTGGTGAGTTTGAACTGCTGATGTTTCAGTTAGCAGATGAGCACTTAACCACTGCACCATTGGGGCTCCTCTTTATCTATAGTTATGCTTTTTGTCAACTTTACCTGGTATTAGCGTAGTTTAACCAGCTTTTTTGGGTTAATGTTTGCATGTTGTTTTTTTTCTACCCTTTTACTTAGAACTTTTTGTTTTCTTGTTTTGAAATGTGTTACTTATAATCAGCATACAGTGCATTTTAAAAGTTCAATCTGGTCATTCTTGTCTTCTAACAGGAGCACATAAATGTAAATACTGATACACACACACACACGCACTTCAGCTTGGTAGTTACATACTTATTATTCTTTTAGTATTTATCCTAGAAATTACAATGTACATCTTTAAATGATTAAAGTCTAATATTACTTTTTTTTTTTAACCCATTATCTGTTATTGCAATGATCTTTTTTTTCATATAATAAAAATATTTAATTGTGTTTTAGGTGAAAGTTTAGAGTGCAAATTAGTTTCTCATTCAAAAATTTATACACAAATTGTTTTGTGACATTTGTTGAATTCCACACAATGTGTCAGCACTTTCCACTTTCTCTTTCTACCCTGCATTCCCTGTGTCCATGCATTAAGTTTTCCTGTCCCTTCCCACCTTCTCACCTTTGCTTTTGGGCAGGTGTTGCCCATTTGGTCTTGTATACTTGACTGAACTAGGAAACACGTTCCTCATGTGTGTTATTGTTTGTTTTATAGGCCTGTCTAATCTTTGGCTGATAGGTGTACTTCAGGAGTGGGTTCGGTTCTGAGTTAGCAGGGTGTCCAGGGTCCACAGTGTTGGGGATTTCTCCAGTCTCTGTCAGATCAGTAAGTCTGGTCTTTTTTTGTGAATTTGAGTTTTGTCCTGCATTTTTCTCCTGCTCTGTCTGGGACCTTCTATTGTGAGCTCTGTCAGAGCAGTTGGTGGTGGTAGCTGGGCACCATCTAGTTCTTCTGGGCTCAGACTTGTGGAGGCTGTCGTTCATGTGGTCCATTAGTCCTTTGGATTGATATTTTCCTTATGGCTTTGATTTTCTTCATTCTTCTTTGTTCCAGACATGATGGGACCAATAGATATATCTTAGATGGCTGCTTGCAAGCTTTTAAGACTTCAGACCCTACCCACCAAAGTAGGATGTAGAATGTTTTCTTTATGAACTGTTATGTCAGTTGACCTAGATATCCCCTCAGACCATGGTCCCCAGCCTACAGCCCCAGTAAATTGGCCCCTCAAAGTGTTTGATTATATCTAGGAAGCTTCTATGACTTTGCCTTGGTTAAGTCATGCTGACTTCCTCTATATTGTGTGTTGTCTTTCCCTTCACCAAAGTTAACACCTGTCTATTTTTTTTTTTTTACTATCTAGTTAGTGATTTCCCATCCCCACCCTTTCTCTCCTTTGTAACCATCAAAGACAGTTTTTTTCTGTGTGTAAACATTTTCTTGGATTTCTATAATAGTGGTCTCATACAATATCTGTCCTTTTGTGATTGACTTATTTCACTCAGGATAATGTCCCCCAGATTCATGCATGTTGTGAGATATTTCGTGGACTCATCATTGTTCTTTATTGTTTCCTAGGATTCCATTGTATGTATGTACCATAATTTGTGTATTCATTCATCTGTTGACGGGCATTTAGGTTGTTTCCTTCTTTTTGCTATTATGAATAATGCTGCAATGAAAATGGGTGTGCATGTGTCTATTTTGTGTGAGGGCTCTTATTTCTTCAGGATATATTCCTAGGAATGGGATTTTCTGGATTGTATGGTATTTCTATTTCTAGCTTTTTAACGAGGTGTCATATTGTTTTCAAAGTGGTTATGCCATTTTATATCTCCACCAGGAGTGCATAAGAGTTCCAATTTCCTGGCAACTTCCCCAACATTTGTTATTTTCTGTCTTTTTGATTAGTGCCAGTAATGTTGGGTGAGACGATATCTCATTGTAGTTTTGATTTGCAGGTCATTTTTTTAATGACTAATGATCACGAGCATTTTCTCGTGTGTTTGTTAGCTGCCTGAATGTCTTCTTTGGTGAAGCATCTGTTTATATCCTTTGCCCATTTTTTAATTGCATTGTCTTTTTGTTGTTGAGGTGTTAAAGTATTGTATTCTATAGATTTTAAAGATTAGACCCTGGTTGGCTATGTTGTAGTCAATTTTTTTTCCCCAGTCTTTAGGTTCTCTTTTTACTCTTTTGGTGAAGTCTTTTGATGAGCATAAGTGTTTAATTTTTAGAAGCTCCTAGTTATCTAGTTTATCTTCTGGTGTTTTTACATTGTTAGTTATTGTTTGTATTTTCTTTATGTCATGTATTCGGGCCCCTAGTGTTGTCTCTACTTTTTCTTCCATGATCTTTACCGTTTTAGGTCTTTGATCTATTTTGAGTTAATTTTTGTGCATCGTGTGAGGTACAAGTCCTGTTTCATTTTTTTTTTTTTTTTACAGAAGAACATCCAGTTTTTCCAGCACCATTTGGTAAAAAGAATGTCTTTTCCCCCATTTAGTAGACTTTGGTCTTTTGTCAAAGATCAGCTGACCATAAAAAAAAAAAAAAAAATTTTTTTTTGGATGGATTTACATCTGGGTTCTCGATTCTGTTCTATTGGTCAAAGTGTCTGTTGTTGTACCAGTACAGGCGGTTTTGACTATTGTAGCTGTATAGTAGGTTCTGAGATGAGATAGTGTGGGGCCTCCTTCTTTGTTCTTTTTCTTCAATAATGCTTTACTTATCTAGGGTCTTTTTCTTTTTCATATAAAGTTGGTGATTAGTTATTCCATCTCATAAAAGAATGTTGTTGGTATTTGGATTGGGATTGCATTATATCTGTAGAGCACTATGGGTAGAATTGACATTTTCACAATACTCAATTTTCCAGTCCATGAGCATGTTATATTTTTCCATTAATGTACATCTTTTTTGGTTTCTTACAATAGTGTTTTGTAGTTTTCTTTGTATAGGTCTTTTACATCCCTCATTAGATTTATTCTTAAGTACTTTATCTTTTTAGGGACTACTATAAATGGAATTGTTTTCCTGATTTTCTTTTCAAAGTTCTCTTTGTTGGTGTATAGAAAGCCAGCTGACTTTTGTATGTTGAGCTTGTATCCTGCTACTCTGCTGAATCTATTAGTTCCAGTAGTTTTCTTGTGGAATCTTTGGGGTTCTCCATGTATAGGATCATATCATCTGTGAATAGGGATAGTTTTATTTCTTCCTTTCTAATTTGAATGCCCTTTATTTCTTTTTCTTGCCTTATTGCTCTAGCTAGGATTTCCAGCACAATGTTAAATAGGAGTGGTAGTAAAGGGTATCCTTACTTTGTTTCCATTCTCAGGGGGAATGCTTTCAGCCTCTCTCCATTGAAAAAAACAAAACAAAACCCAGTGCTGTCAAGTCAATTCGGACCCTACAGGACAGAGTAGAACTGCCCCATAGAGTTTCCAAGGAGCGCCTGGCCGATTTGAACTGCTGACCCTTTGGTTAGCAGCTGTAGCACTTAACCACTAAACCACCAAGGTTTCCTTGGTTTTGTATAGATGCCCTTTATTATGTTGAGGATTTTCTCTTCTATTCCTATTTTATTGAGAGTTTTTATCAGGAATGGGTGTTGGACTTTATTAAATGCCTTTTCTGCATTGATTGGGATGATCACATCCTTTTCTTTTGTCCCATTTATGTGTTGGATTACATTGACTGATTTTCTAATGTTGAACCATCCTTGCATACCTGATATGAATCTCAGTTGGTCATGATTTTTTTTTTTTTGATATTATGCTGAATTCTACTAGCTAGAATTTTGTTGAAAATTTTTGCATCTATATTCATGAGAGATATTGGTCTGTAATTTTCTTTTTTTGTGGTGTCTTTGCCTGGCTTTAGTATCAGGGTTGTGCCAACTTCATAGAATCAATTTAGGAGTATTCCTTCCTTTTCTATACTCTGAAATAATTTAAATAGTACTAGTGTGTGCTTTTCTCCAGTGAAGCCATCTAGGCCAATGCTTTTTCTTTGGTTGGGTGGTTTTTTTTTTTTTTTTTTTAAATTATCTCTTCAATCTCTTCTCTTGTTACGGGTCTATTCAGATTTTCTATCTCAGTCAGGTTAGGTAAGTAGTGTGTTTCTAGAAATTTGTCCATTTCCTCTAGGTTTTCAAATTTGTTGGAGTACAGTTTTTCACAGTATTCTGTCGTGATTCTTTTTCAGTTGGATCTGTTGTAACGTCCCCATCTCTTTTCTTATTTTGGGTTATTTGCTTCCTCACTTGTCTTTCTTTTGTCAGCTTGGCCAATGGTTTGCCATTTTTATTGATCTTTTCAAAGAACTAACTGTTGGTCTTGTTGATGCTTTCTATTGTTTTTCTCTTCCCTATTTCATTTATTTCTGCTCTAATCCTTATTATTTCCTTTCTTCTGGTGTCCATGGGCTTCTTTTGTTCAAGTTTTAGGGCTAACATTTTGATTTTGGTCTGTTCTTCTTTTTTAACGTGTGCATTTATTGGTTTAAACTGACTTCTGAACAACACTTTTGCTGTGTCCCAAAGGTTTTGGTATGATGTGTTTTCATTCTCATTTGATTCCAGGAATTTTTTTATTCCCTCTTTGATGTCTTCTATTACCTCATTGTTTTTAAGCAAGGTGTTATTCAATTTCCATGTATTTGTCTTTTTCCCTTGTTCTTCCTGTTATTGATTTGCAAGGGTCTTATTAGACTGCTTTAGCTTATTTACTCCTCTCTTAACTTTTTTCTTTTTTGTCTTTTATCTTAATTCTATGCATATTTTAAATATCACAGGCTGTTATTATTATTATTCTATAAGCTTATTTTCATTTAGGAGCCCAAGTGGTGCAATCTTAAGAACTCAGCTGCTAACCAAAAAAATCAGTGGTTTGAACACACCAAAGTCTCCACAAAAGAAAAGACCTGGCAATCTAATTCTGTAAAGATTACAGCCTAGGAAACTGGATCTGTCAGTTCTACTTTGTCCTATGGGGTCAACATGAGTTGGAATGGACTTCATGGCAATGGTTTTTGTCAGTTTTGAAAAATTCTCAGTCATTATCCCTTCAAATATTGCTTCTGCCCCATTATCTCTTTCCTGTTTTTACGGGACTATAATGTCACATTTTTAGACTTTCTCATACATGCGTTGCATGTATGGTATCCCTATACTTCTTACCCCCTTCTGTGCATTTTCTGCTCTTTTGCTTTTCTGTGTTGCATTCTTATTGTTTCTTCTTATTTTATTTTCAAGGCAGAAGAAAATCTTTTATCTTTCATCTATTGAAGAAACAGTCATTATACAAATAAATAACTAAACTATAAAGTGCTTCAGATGGTGATAAATATTTCAGAGAAAAACAAAATAGGGCAGGGAGATTGGGCATGTTGTGCAGCAGAGTTAGAATTTTAAATGGGGGGATGAAGGAAGTTCTTGCAAAACAAATGAGCTGTGAAGCTAAGACCTATAGGACTGAATGATGAACCATGAAATCTGGTAGAAGAGTGTTCAAGGCACAGTGAACAGTAAATTAAAAGGCTCTGAGATAAAATTGTATCTGATGTGTTCCAAGATCAGCCAGGAAGCTGGTGTGGCTGGAGTTAAATAAGTATGGGAGAGTAGAATTAGATGAAGTCAGAGAGGTAGCAAGGTGGGAGTAGGATACAATCACTAGGGCCATGTAGAAGGACTTTGGCTTATTAGTTATAAATTCCATTTAAGAGAAGTTATGGCAGTTGAATGCAAAATACAACTTTTTTTATTTTAGCAAACATTGATAACTTATTCAGGCACTGTGTTAAGCACTTTACACACATGATTTTCTTTAATACTCACTGTGGAAGAATCTCAGTTTTACACAGGTTAATTCATTTACCCAAGTTCTCAGTTCATATGTGGCAACACTAGGACTCAAATCCATTGGTCTCTTAACTGTAATTCTACACTCTGACTCTTCTTGTCATCTAATAACAGAAATTTTACCAATTTATCTGGAGAGATCTACCATATTTTTTGCAAATGACATGCCCATGTAAACAAAGCACCCATATATAGCGCTTACAAAAATAACGTATGAGAGAGGAGGAGGTTTGCGTGTTGGTGAAACGTTTAACGTGTGTTATTTGCTTAAAAATGTGGTAATTCTGAACTCTGTGGTGGGCTTTTCTACTTCCTCTGCTTTCCCTAAACACAGCACCAGAAATGGTCCCAAGGTCCTAAATTGGCTCACGGTGTGGATTATTTACCTGTGCTATGGTTTACCTGAGGGCAGTGGTGGTTCAGTGGTAGAGTTTTTGCCTTCTGTGCTGGAGATCCTGGTTGGGTTCCAGGCTAATGTGCCTCATATGCAGTCTGTTAGTGGAGACTTGCATGTTGCTATGATGCTGAACGGGTTTCAGTGGAGCTTCTAGACTAAGACAGACTAGAAAGAATGACCTGGTGATCTACTTCTGAAAATCAGCCAGTGAAAACTCTATGGATCGTGATGATCCAATCTGCAACCAATCATAGGGTTGAAGCAGGACTGGACGGTGTTTCATTCCATTGTGTATGGAGTTGTCATGAGTCAGGAGTGACCTGATTGCAAGTGACAACATATTTACTTGATACATCCTACCCACCTAATTCTGGGCTATTGTTTCATGAATACCTATTGCCAGACACACAGGAATGGAGAAAGACATTATGGATGGATCAATCCAAATTAAATACCATTACTGGGGAAAAAAAAAAATCATGTCTGATAGAGGCCATTGGTATTCGAGAGCTATATTATTTTCATCTACTATAAATTCTTTTGTCTACACCTGAGTGACCAATTGTGCTTCTTTTTGTACTTTAGGTATAATATACACAAAAAATTAACCAGATAGTCGATGCAATAAAAACATCTGTACTTAAAACAATCCAGTGTTACATTTGTAATGTCACAAAGGAGTGGCATATGCATTCTTTAGTTTGTCATCTGATGATCACACCTGATTAACCATCCTCGAAAGGAGGGCTATTGACTAACCCAACCCCTGTGGAACAATCAGGAGGTTGGGCACTTCCTTTTATTTTGTACACAATTTGGCTAGAAAGCTGAAGATTTACTGACGCAACGTAAAATATTAGCTGGCAGGTAAAATACGCCTGTTAGTGAATGTGATTGGAACAGCAGCTGGAATGAATTGCAGTGTTTGCAACATCAATGGAATTAATAGACCTTAAAATATTCAGGGAATCAATTAAAAGTCTTCTTCGGGATTCAAAAACTGTGTGCTCATGTGCTTAACTTTAAAATGAGCACCGGGAGAAGAAATGGCCAAACCTTCTGTCAGAAAAGCATTAAAGATTCCAAGGGCGTCTGTTTCTGGACCCAGCCAGCTTCTGAAGGAAGCCCTGGTGGGCTGAGCGGCAGGAGTCTTGGAACACAGGCTCCAGACTGTGCTTCCAAGAATTAAACAAAGCGAGCACGTGAGAGCAATTGAAATGGGTGTCCTGGCCATGCTCCCTGAAGGGCTTGCAACCTCGTTAACCTTTGAGAGGAGCACAGCTTCCCACCAGGATGAAAGAACAAAAGAAGGTGATAGTTTCTTAAGCGTATCTCCTCTAATGGTCACCCTGAAGACCTTGAAAAGTTTGAAACCAGAAGTTTTGAGCTGAACAGTCTTACATAAAAGTCCTTGGGAGGAATTAATTGGACAGCATAATGTACAAGCAACGGAACATAGATATTATCTAGCATTCCCAAAACTAGATCAATTAGCCTCCATTCCCCCCACTAACAAAGAAATTAAATACGCTTTTTAAAGCTATGCCTTTCTTGCCTTCCCCCCCAGGGAAGAGCCAGGGGAAGAGTCCATTGTCTCTATAATTGTTTTATAATGCAAAGTTGAAGGTTTCTCTTCAAATTCACTTAAGAGAGATGCATGAGATAATAAAACTGGGGAGATTATTTTGTTCAGGTCAGGATGATCTAAAATACCTGTTTTAATTTTGGGGATATATTCATGCCCTGTGGAAACCCTGGTAGCATAGTGGTTAAGAGCTAGGGCTGCTAGCCAAAAGGTCGGCCGTTCAAATCCACCAGGGGCTCGTTGGAAACTGTAAGGGGCAGTTCTACTCTGTCCCATAGGGTCACTACAAGTCAGAATTAACTTGAGGGCGACAGGTGGATTCATGCCCTGTTACATATCAAGTGCAAAAGATGTGTACTTGTTGACATTTTAACTATTAACTATATCCTATGTACTTTTTATGATTTTTTCCTCCTCATCACAGTCGTGCAGGGTCAGAAATCCTGCAGTCAGAATTACTGGTTTTATGAAGATGGCTTCAGCATTGGTTTGCCAAGTGGATCATTTACCTGTGCTATGTTTTGGGTTATGTTTTTCTTGATGTTAATTAATGCCAAAACTTCCTGCTTGTTTCTTATTACCCACAGCTGCTTGTTTCAACATCACCCAAGACCCAAGCAACTAACATTCTGCCCTAGTCCCACACTACCCCGTGGACATCTTCTGGATGCTGTTCCTGGAGATGGGAGTGGGTGAAGAGATGGCCAAAGAGATGTGTTCACCCAGAGCCTGAACCCCCCTCTAGAACATGCTCTGGGGACCTGGGACCTCAACATTCCTACTTATGCCTGTAAGCTTTCATTCAAGGCCACGTCGTGTCCTTACAGGAGTAGCCTGTGATGCCATGGACCTAAGTGGTGGGCAGTGGGTATCTGTTTACAGGGAGAAAGTTAGCATTGGGGGTGAATGGAACTTAGTTAGACATGTGAGATGGGATTCCAAAAGTATGCACCTCTCAGGGTGCCAAGTGAGTGGGAAGATGGGAAAATGAGTTGGCTACACAGTTAGGAAGCCTCCATTTTGTCCTTTTGCCTCAGACCCCACAAGTGTTAGAAGTGGCCCTGTTAAGCTGCTGCAGCCAATACTGATCAGAGCCACACCAGGATAGTACTGTCTGTGTCTTGGTCCCTGACAAGGCACTGAAGACACAAAATAGCCTACTGAACAATTTAATAATTTTTTTTTAGAAAACTGAAGAACCCATGTAACATTTTACTATCCAGTTTCTAGAAGCAACAAGCGATAAGCTCTACCTCAGTTCTAGTTTCAGTAACTTATCTCCCATTTTAGCAGCTCCTATGTCTCCTTCTCTTTGGGTATTCCTTTTCTAGCCATCCTGCATTACCTTCCTTCTCCCAAACCCAGCACCCATTCACATTTTTTCTTTGGTGTTGTCCCCAATGTTCTTCTACTTCATCCTCCTGAATGGCTTCTGTTGTCTTTGCCTTGGTCCAATCCACTAGTGCTGGCAAAGATGAACATTTCAGGTGGCGGGGAGTGTGATGTCATCATACTGTGCATGTGTTGGGGGATATTAGAGGGAGCCCTGGTGATGCAATGGTTAAGCATTCGGCTGCTAACTGAAAGGTTGGTGGTTTGAACCCACACAAAAACTCGATGGGAGAAAGACCTGGCAAATTGTTCCAGTTAAGACCACAGCCAAGAAAATCCTATGCGGCAGTTCTATTCTATCACATGGGGCCTCTGTGAGATGAGATTGACTCAATGGCATACGTTAGCAGCGCGAGGCCAGAGGAGGCCATTGCATGTTTTGCAATGAATACCATGAAACCACAGAATCTTGAGACTGTGTATTTTTCTTGGTTTTATGATGTTTGTCAATTAATCATCTGAAGACCTGTAAGGAGAAAAAATGCATTCCCAGTGAGGAACACTAAGAAGAGCAAATTAGTTTTTTTAGACCAAAGTGGAAATTTTAACAATATGTGAACATCCTAGTCAAGAGCCCAGATCCTGATCTTGGGTCAGGAGGATAAGGCAGGTGGACAGTAGGTTTAAATCCTACTAATTCAGGACATTGGAAACCCTGGTGGCATAGTGGTTAAGTGCTATGGCTGCTAACCAATGGGTCGGCAGTTCGAATCTGCCAGGCACTCCTTAGAAACTCTATGGGGTAGTTCAACTCTGTCCTATAGGGTTGCTATGAGTTGGAATTGACTTGATGGCACTGGGTTTGGTTTTGGTTTTTTTTTGAATTCAGGACAGCATACTAATTAGAGACCAAGAAAACACATGCATCTGAGTGGTGAAAAATAATACGTTGAACTGTCATGAGTAGGAGAACTCAGTTCTATGTTTTATTGCCAACGACCTGTGTGACCTTGAGCAGGTTACGTAAATAATTTCACCTTCAATAAAGGTAGCATAATATCTTTCCTGATGCCTCACAGGATTGTTGTGAAGATGAAGTGAAACAGTGAGTATGAAAACACTTTGTCTACTGGGACATGCTATGTAAGCGTATTTGAGCCTCACATTCTCTCCCAAGCTCTGTTCGTGTCTAAGATCTAGGCCCCTGTCAAGCCCCAATAAACATAGCTGTTGAACCACATGATAAACATAACTAATGTCAATGAATTATACATATGAAGACTATTGAAATTGCAAATTATTTCTTTTATATATTTACCACATTAAAGAAAAAATATTCTTTATAAATACATTTTTCTTAAACAAAAAATCACATGGCAGTGCTATGTCCCTTGTTCTGCTTTTTCCATAAGATGCTGCCCCCAGGACATAAAAGTTAATTGGATAAATGAAAATAATACAGGATAATATTCTTCTGCTTCTGTCATATAGTCTTGTAGCTCATGTTTTGTTTATTTTATTTTGTTAATAGAGGTCTCCATGTATTCTGGTGAGGCAACAAGAGCAAATAGAGGGTCCCCCAAAGAGCTCCTTTTATGGACAAGATATGTTCTGTCTCCCCCAAGAGACTTAATTCTAAAACTCATAGATCTATGAGTGGTTTAGGGTCACAACACCAGCTTGGCCCTGCCCAGCTGTGATGGACCTTGGGTATCATTTTACTTAGCCCCTGGCAACCCTAGTTCCCTCAATTGTAAAATAAATACTTTGAATAATATAATTTCCAGGGTCTCTTCTAGGTGTCAGTTTCTATATATCTAAATCTACCATTCATACATTCCCAGCTTCAAAATTAAACGATGCATAAGCAAAGGAAAATAATCCTAAATAATCCAAATAATTAACTGAATAATTACATATTTTATTAATTCAACAAATGTTTCTTGGACATTCGCTTTCTGGTAGTTCTAGGTACTTGGGACTTTGGGAAGAGCAAGGCAGACAAAGCCTCTGCTCTCACAGAGCTCACTGCTTAGTGGGAAGACAGATAATAAATAAGAAAATAAGTAAATAAGAAAAATGTCAAACAGAGAGAGCCATGTGCTATATAAAATGGGATCTTTTAAGCTCAAAAATTAACCAAATATTTATCCTCAAAGATCTCAAGATTTCTGATTAAGTGTAATCTTTTGAGTAGATTTGGAATGTAACTTCTCTTTTGGTCTGCGTGGACGGACATGGAAAGAAAAGTAAATTAAAAGAGGATAGAGAATTCTGAATCTTTGTTTGAAATGATTAATGCTTTGAATTTTTCAGGCAGAAAAGCTGGACACTAAATGAAAAATTCCTGGCCTTAGCTATAGCATTGGATATACGAGATGTAAATATGGGGGAAATGCTGAATGATACAGTCATCAATTTACAATGGGTCACAATAGGCATTCATTTGTGTGGTGATAGGAAGAATATTCCAAAGCTTGTTGAACTATTTGAGAGCTCACAAAGCTTCTTTAGCTCACAGTAGCTAGTCACATATATTTAAAAAAGAAAAAGAAAGAAAACAATACTTGTACAATGTCAATGTACCCAGAAAACTTAAAACTGAGTAGAAAGTAGTTTTGAATTTATTTTGAGTGTCAGTACTTGAAGGACATTGTTCAAACCATGGCAATATGTGATGCTGAAATGGAGAGATGCCACTGTGGACATTTTGAAGGGCTACATCGGTTCCTTTTTATGCCATATTTCACTTCTAAATATATGGTTTTCCTTCCCCTTGATTTAGTGGTGTCATGAATGCTATACTTATGTTTCTCAGCCATGATTACAGTCATTTTATTTGACTCATAAATGGAACAAAGTGAGGAGAAAAAAAAGGGCACGGGCATTTTCTGAAGTAATAGGGAAAGAGTTGAAGGGGGGCTGGGAAGAAAGGGGGTCAAAGGAGACAAGAATGGGCAATGCCGAAGAAAGAAGACCTGTGGAAAATTTGCCAAGTTGTGAGAAGTGAAAGACTAGAAATAAGAGTGGGGAGAAGAGGTTGGGTAAATAAGAGTGCTCATCTTTTGGGTGAGGCTAGTGGTGGTTCAGGGGTAGAACTACAGCCTTCTGATTGGGAGAGCTGGGTTCAATTCCTGGCCAATGTACTTCAAACACAGCCACCACTTGTCTGTCTGCAGGGGCTTGTGTGTTGCTGTGATGCTGAATAAGCTTCAGCAAATCTTCTGGACTAAGGCAGCCTAGGAAGAAAGGCTTGGCCACCTACTTCTGAAAATCGGTCAGTGAAAACGCCATGGATCACAATGGTCCAATCCCGTTGCTCACAGAGTGGCTGTGAGTCAGGGGCCCATATGACAGCAGCTAACGACAGCAACAACAGCAACATCTCTGGGGCAGGAAGGAAAAAACTAGAAGACTACACGTAGGTTGGGAGAAAGCAAGGCTGAGTAGCCTAATGGTGCTTGGTGCTGGTAGACAGATTGCAACCTACCATTCGTATATTGGAATCTTTGTAAATCGGCTGTTGGTGTTTTAAAGTGTGCCCATTTTTTGAACATTTGCCTTGGACCTACAGTGCTTTAGCCATGACACATTTTCTTTTAAGACAAGCTTTAATGCTATTCTTTGTCATTCAGCAAATCTACCATCAGATGTGGATGGTTCGCTGACATTTTAGCACCAACTACAATCTATTTTCTTCACTAAATGATAAGTTAGAGACATTATGCACATAATATGGATTTAGGAAATTTCCCTGCAGAGGTTAATGTGCTTAAAGGTCAACGGAGTGGGGTGTGTTTTGGAAGAATGTAATATAAAGCATTTAAAAAATATAGACTTGACAGGACTTTTACAAGCTTCATTATCTAAAATGTAATGCTTAGTTTCTGTGAGATAATATACCCACAAAAGAAATAAGTACTGCTACTTTGACAGACTGAATGGTTTCTGAAACTCCTGTAACACCAAATCCACACTGAGTACAATGAACACAGGGCAGCAGTGAAGGTATAACTCAGCCTTGTGTGATTATGATGTTTAAGTAGAAAGCAAGATTCCTGGAAAATGTTTTGCAACAGTGTCCCCTCAAATAACAGATTATTTACTGATTCACCAAGAAAACACCAATGTTCAAAAAAACTCCTTGGGTGTCACAAACAATTAGTGTGTCTATGAAGGGTCTTCGGCAATTCCCAGAGAAGACAGGAAAATGTTACAGAGAATGTAAAATGTAGGGGTCATCTCAAATGTAATGGGTACTGACACAGAGAGACAAACAATTTTTAGGTTTACACATCACTCAAAGAAATTGGATTAGAGCCAAAGAAGAAGATGTCTTATATTACAGTGTCAAAACAACAACAACAGAAACAAAATCTTAAGGGCATTTGGTACAAGACAGCATAATATCTGCCTTTTTTTGACATGTGATATACGTGAAGGCAAAGGATTCTCTGTCATTTCTAAGGTAAAATGTTACCACTTTGAGCATATTTTGTTCCAAAAGACTTCACATCAGCAATAGCCTGTGCATATTAAAATAGTTTACAAGTAGTGGTGTAGTGGTTAAAGTGCTCGTCTGCTAACCAAAAAAATCTCTGGTTCTAACCCACCAGCTGGTCCATGGGAGAAATACGTGGCAGTCTGCTTCCGTAAAGATTTACAGCCTTGGAAACCCTGTGGGGCAGTTCTGCTCTGTCCTGTAGGGTGCTATGAATAGGAATTGGTTCAATGGCAGTGGGTTTGGTTTTGGTTTTTATGCAAATAAAGCGCCTAATCTCTGGTGTTCAAACTTTTTTCTACACATTTTCCCTAAATAAATTTCTTACCAGATGTTCCTTTGCCTCTGTCCAAATTCCCAAATAGGAGGAGACTGCCATTCCCCACCTCCTACCTCCCACCCCCCACATTGGAAACATATTATATCCAGTTAGGTGTTTTCACTCAGACTTGGATACACATTTGTGGGTACTAGATGGTTCGGGGGAGTAGTTGAC
Source organism: Loxodonta africana (assembly GCF_030014295.1). Classification (NCBI taxonomy): domain Eukaryota; kingdom Metazoa; phylum Chordata; class Mammalia; order Proboscidea; family Elephantidae; genus Loxodonta; species Loxodonta africana. The sequence continues at coordinate 44,145,886 of NC_087355.1, read as the reverse complement.
TCTCCGAGTCTGAGCTCTGGTAGCCCTTGTGAAAGTTACCTCTATTATTATGGGTGCTATAGTGATTTGAATGGTGGTCCCCCCAAAAGATATGTCCATGTATCAACTCCTGGAACCTATGAATGTTACCTTATTTGGAAAAATGGTCTTTGCAGATCTAAATTAGGGATTTTGAGATGAGGAGATTATCCTGGATTACCTGCGTGGACCCTAAATCCAAGGACAAGTATCCTTATTAGAAAAAGACAGAGGGAGATTTGAGATAAACAGAAGAGAAGACAGGGAGGATAAGGGGATATGAAGTAAGGGGATATGAAGGCAGAGAAGAGATTGGGGTGATGTGGCCACAAGCTAAAGAAGTCAAGGGCTGCCAGAAGTCACCAGAAAGTGGAAAAGGCAAGAAAGATTCTCTTCTAGACCCTCTGAAGGGAGTATGGTCTTGCTGATGCCTTGATTTCAGACTTCTTGTCCAGAACTGTGGGAGAATAAATTTCTATAGTTTTATGCCACCTAGTTTGTGGTAATTTGTGATGGCAGCCATAAGAAATGAATACAGGCACCTTTATCTCTTCTGGTTCCTACATGCCAAAGAACAAACGAGGGTACCACATAGAAAACAATTCTATATTTACTCCCCCTCCACATCTCAGTCTGTACTCACTTGAAGTGATAATAACACACTGGGAGGTGACAACAGAGATGGAGAGAATAGTTCTAAATTCCAAATGCCAAATTGTTTAGGTCAAAAGTTTTGATGTGAGGAAAAATAGGAACCATTTCTATCCATGTGCTTATCACCATATCTCTATCTGCTTCCTTTATAATACTGTCATTTGGCCTTGGGAAGAGGAGTTTTTAATTACCTCCTTTGGTAAGGAAGGAATTTCCCCTCTAGGATTATAGGGATGACCAAGCTCATGACAACTGACACTGGACAATAAGAATGACAGCACTCCATTAATCACACATACGCGTAAGTTGGGTGAGGAAGATACCATATTCTACTTACGGCCACATGGAGGTTGCACTTGGGAACAGAGTAAACAACCAGGGGCTGTAGGAGGCAGGCTTCGTGGTATCAAAAGGGTGAGGTGACTCCTGATTCCTTTAGATGGATGTGATTGGCTTTTTGAATAATTCCATGGGTTGACAGTAAACGGAAGCCCACTACTCATGGAAACCCTTGTGCTGTAGTGGTTAAGTGCTACAGCTATTAACCAAGAGGTTGCCAGTTTAAGTCCACCAGGCACTCCTTGGAAACTCTATGGGGCAGTTCTACTCTGTCCTACAGGGTCGCTATGAGTTGGAATTGACTCAACAGCAGTGGGTTTGGTTTTTGGTTTACTCATGGAGGAGCTCTGGTGGCCCAGTCATTAAGAGCTTGACTGCTAACCTAAATGTCGGCAGTTCGAATCCACCAGGGGCTCCTTGGAAACCCTGTGGGGCAGTTCTACTGTGTCCAAGGAGGTCACTATGAGTCTCAATTGACTTGACAGCAAGGGGTTTGGGTTTTGGCTTGGTTACCCAGGGATAAGTAGGACATGTGCCTGGTCTCTGTGATAAGGACTCTTTTTGGCTGTTGTTGTTAGATGTGCTCCAGTGAGCTCTGACTCACAGTGACTGTATGCAATGAAATGTTGCTCAGTTCTGCACAATTCTAACAATAGTAGGTATGTCTGAGTGCATTGTTGCAGCCACTGTGTCAATCTGTCTTGTTGAGGGTCTTCCTCTTTTTTGTCGACTCTCTACTTTACCAAGAAAAACAAGACTCCAGGAATTGACAAATACCAATTGAGATGTTTCAACAAAATGAGGAAGACTTGAAGCACTTACTGATGAAAGTCAAAGACTATTGCCTTCAGTATGGATTACACTTCAACATAAAGAAAACAAAAATCCTCACAACTGGACCAATAACCAACATCACGATAAATGGAGAAAAGATGGAAGTTGTAAAGGATTTCATTTTACTTGGATCCACAATCAGTGCCCATGGAAGCAGCAGTCAAGAAATCAAATGACTTATTGTATGGGGCAAATCTGCTGCAGAAGACCTCTTTAAAGTGTTGAAAAGCAAAGATGACACCTTGAGGACTAAGGTGCACCTGAACCAAGCCATGGTATTTTCAATCGCCTCATATGCGTGTGAAATCTGGACAATGAATAAGGAAGACTGAAGGAGAATTGATGCCTTTGAAGTATGGCATTGGCGAAGAATATTGAATATACTCTGGACAAATCTGTCTTGGAAGAAGTACAGCCGGAATGCGCCGTAAAAGCAAAGATGGTGAAACTTCATGTACTTTGGACATGTTATCAGGAGGGACCAGTGCCTGGAGGAGGACATCATACTGGGTAACATAGATGGTCAGTGAAAGAGAGGAAGACCCTCAATGAGATGAATTGACACAGTCGCTGCAACAATGGCCTCAAACATAGGAAGGATTGTGAGGATTGGGCAGAACTTTGCAATGTTTTGTTTTGTTGTACATGGGATCGCTATGAGTTGGAATTGACTTGACAGCACCTAACAACAACAACAACTAGTTTACCAAGCATGATGTCCTTCTCCAGGGATTGGTCTCTCCTGCTAACATGTCCAAAGTATGGGAGACAAAGTCTCATCATCCTCACTTCTAAGGAGCATTCTGGCTGCACTTCCTCCTCCAAGACAGATTTGTTTGTTCTTCTGGCAGCCTATGGTAATCTTCACCAACACCATAATTGAAATGCATCAATTCTTCTCTGGTCTTCCCTATTCATTGTCTAGCTTTCGCATACATTTAAGGTGATTGAAAATACCATGGCTTGGGTCAGGCGCACCTTAGTCCTCAAAGTGATATCTTTGCTTTTCAAGACTTTAAAATCTTTTGCAATAGATTCGCCCAAAGCAATATGCTGTTTGATTTCTTGACTGCTGCTTCTGTGGGCATTGAAATGCAAAAAAGAAAAGTGAAAAGTAAAGTAAAATGAAATCCTGGGCAAATTTCCTGTAAAAAAAATCCAGCCATCAAGGATTTTTTTTTTTTTTTGGCTAGGGGACCTTATCTGCAGGAGCAGAACTAGGAGCAGAACTTGCAGTTAGGGCATTTGAGCCCTCTTGATAAGGGACAGATAATATTGGGCCTTAATTTTAGTTCTTATACCACAAGGAAGGTAAGTGAAATATGGGGAAGGGAAGAGACTTAAACTGAAAAGTAAACTGAAAGTACTAAGGGCTCTTCCCTGACAGGAACATATAGTTATGGTATATAGATTAAGACATCTTAAGAAAAAAGCAAGTACACACACACGCACATGCACACACACAACCAGACACAAACCCAAGATGGATATAAACCAACAGTGAAAGAGTAATGTGACTTTCATAACCTTAACATTTAATGAACTAGGTTGATTATACCATCATATTAGGAGGTAAAATATTTCTGTCTGTGTCTTGCCAAAGATGCTGTATAAAGATACATAAAAATGACTGTGTTAATATCACTTAATTTTAGATAGAATATATATATATATATACTTCTATCTGAAACAGTGTGACTACATGGAATAAGTATGCTATTAATATTTTGGTCCTTTGTTTGAAACCGGGCTTTGTTCTTGGTTCCTAATTCTCTGTTCTCTCTCCATATATTTGTTCTCCTTAGTCATGTCTTTAAGGTGGATTTCCTCAGGGTTCAACTTTAGATGTAGTTCAAACTATCAACTTGTCTTTTAACCAGAGCATTTTAGGTTTTGTGCCCCATGGATTTAAGTAGATTACATAAAACCCATTGCCATCGAGTTGATTCTGACTCATAGTGACCCCACAGGACAGAGTAGAACTGCCCCATAGGGTTTCCGAGGAGTGCCTGGTGGATTCAAACTGCCAACCTTTTGGCTGTCAGTCAAACTCTTAACCACTACACCACCAGGATTTCCAATAGATTACATACCGATATGTTATTAGGGAACCTGGACTTCTCACAGGCTCCATAAAATAGTAACCCTGCCCTCTAGAGCCTAAAATGATGGTGGTACAGCAGATTGAGGAGAGGTACACAGGGAGACAATCTTTCAGGTTCACTTGAGCCTTCTTGTATCCAGGTGCCATGAGGCAACTGGTAAGGTTTGAAGGTGCACGAAGGTGATTGTTCAGGCAGCTGCTTATGTGTGAGAAAACTTGTGTCTTTCTTGGATTAATAACAAGGAGGCAGTGCTGTCAAAGTGAAGATGGATTCTATTTGCTTCAATTCAAACAGTTATAGGAAAAATTTGCTGAGCTAGTACACTGTAAATGGCTTTGCAGAAAGCCCCCATGGTGACTCACAGATACCCCAGAAGATGTCTGCAGAAAGAGCTCTGCTGCTAATGCCTCAACGTGGACCTTAAGGTTTCCCTGATCTTTATACCATTTTCCTTTCCTCCACTATATTCCTCTGCGCACTTGCCACTTTGGTCAAGCCTGGACACTCAGTAGTCACTTTTGGTCTAGGAGATTTTTCTGAAACCACTTTCCCCTCATCTCTGCCAAGTAGAGAGCATAGTCATTTGAAGGCCCTATCTGACCCAGACCTCCTGAACATAGTTGCTAGCTTTGTCCTCTGCCACCACACATGTCATATTGCTGAAACCTCTTCCTGGCCCCTCTTTGACCTGCCCTGTTTCACAGCTGATGCTTTTTCTGATTGTCTCCCACTGAACTATAACTTCCTTGAGACTTTTGTTCTAATCGTCTTTGCATAACCTACAGCAAGTAATAGGGGCTTTGTCTTCTATTATCATTTAATATATATTTATCGAGTGAATAAAAAAAATCATCAGGAGCTCCTAGAGAAAAAAAGATGATTTGTATATTCTAAAAAAATTTTTTTTTGAATTTTTACATTTTAAATATCCTGGAGTTTCCGGGAACTCTGAATGAACAATTGTCTAGAATAACTGTAAATTGAATAAGCTTTTGGGAATAAAAAAAGCAATCCATTGTTCTGTATTATAGGCAAAAACATTGGAATTAGCTCCTGATATACCCTGTGCAAGTTACTCCAGATGGCAAAACCAAAGATCACTGTTGCCAGACTCTTAATGGCTTAGGGTATCTTGCTTGTGTGGCAGCAATGACCTCCTAATTGGTCTCCATTTCCTCTTGTATCTCCTTCAGACCAGTCTTCACAAAGGAATATTTATAAAATGAAAAACTGATTCTGCTTCAATCCTGCTATCCAGACAAAGTCCAGACACTGTGGCCTGGCATGTAAACCCTTGATGACCCAACTCTGTTGCCTCTCCAGTCATCTCTACATACTGTTCACTCTCCTCTTTCAGAGTCATTGGTTGTTCTTTGACACCAAGCTCTCTTATGCCTCTGTTCCCTGGAATATTTTCCCCTGGGGACTTTCTCTCTCTTTTCTTCTTTCATATAACTCCTTCTATTGTTTCAGACTCTGTTTAAGCAAATTCTTCACAGGCTGAGTGCACTTCCTGAGCAAATGCTATCATAGAACTTTCTAGCATTGCATTTCCTAAACTCTGTCATAATAATCGGCATTTTTTAATCTTGTCCCCAGTAGACCATGAGTTTCCTGAGGGCCCAGGCTATGTCTCATTCACAAGTCTAGAACTTTCAAAATCCTTAGGACTTAGGGTAATTTTAGGCAGAGACGCAGATGGGGTTGCCCGAGAAAAACATGTAGAGCGAAGGGGCATCAGGCAGAAGAAGGAGACCTGAGGAAGATACGCTTTCACAGGATTAAAAAAAAAAACAAAAACAAAAACCCAATGCCCTCGAGTCGATTCCGGCTATAGATTAGTAGAGAAGTACTCATCAAAGGGGACGAAAAAAGTAAAGGGTACATTGAAAGACGAATGGGTACACAAAATGTGATATGTACACATGATGAAATATTATTCAGCCATGAAGAGACATGAAGTACTAATACATGCTATGACATGCTTGAACCTTGAAAACATTATGCTGAGTGGAATAAGTCAGACACAAAAGGACAAATATAATCCCGCTTATATGAAATACTTAGAATAGGCAAATGAGTAGAGATGAAAGTTTTTTAGTGGTTACCAGGGGCTAGGGGGAGGTGAGAATGAAAAATTATTGCTTAAGGGGCATTGGATTTCTATTTCGGGGTGATGAAAAACTTTTAGATAGTGATCATGGTTTCACAGCATGGTGAATGTAATGATTGTCCCTGAGTTGTACACTTAAAAATAGTTAACATAGGCAAATTTTTTCTTGGATGCATTTTACCACAATAAAATCAAAAGAAAAAAAAAAAAAAGGAAGTGAATCAGAAGAGAGCTGTGTTTTGGAATCCAATGGAGAAAAAAGTTTTTATACCGAAAAAATGTTCAGTCGTGTGAGGTATTGTGAAGGGATCGAGTTAAATAAACACTGAAACATACTTGTTGGATTTGGTGCTTAGGAGCTCACTGGTGACCTTTGTCGCAGATCACAGGGCCCCTTTAAGGATTTAGCAGCAGACAAACATTTTCGTACACCCAGGTATACATAATTTTCACTTAAGTCTTTTGAATGCTCAGGCCCCTTATATTATTATAGCTAGGGAAATAGTCCAGCTTCTCAGCACAAAGAGATATTTGGCAGAAGTTGAAGAATGAGGATATATTTCTATGCTTTGGATACCGTTTGAATCTTAAACTCCCATTGTATGCCATGACCTATATACCTTTGTTTTAGCTTCTTAGTTCTGCTGTAACAGAAATACCACAAGCAGGTGGCTTTAAAGAACAGAAATTTATTTTCTCACAGCTTAGGAGGCTAGAATTCAGGGCACCGGCTATAGGCTAAGGTTCTCTGTCAGCTCTTAGAGAAGGTCCTTGTCTCTGTCAGCTTCTGTAGCCCTGGTGCTCCTCGGTGATCTTCACTTGGCATCTACCTTCCCCCATTTATGCTTTTTTCCTGTGTCTAATCTGCTCTTTTTATAACTCAGAAATGATTAGGTTTAGGACACACCCTGTACTAATATGGCCTCATTAACACATAGCAAAGAAAACTCTATTTCCAAACAGGATTACATCCATAGGCATAGGGGTTATGATTCTAACACGTATTTTGGGGGGACACAGTTCAATCAACAACAACTTCGGATTCAATCTCTCAGCCTTGCCTGACTCCCAGGCCCTCAGCTGCTTGCACTATCTCAGCTGTTGTGGAGACTGATCCTGTGAGGGCATGTGCAACTTGCCATTTGAGGCTGACCAACTACACTCTTGGGACCCTGACTCCTCCAGCCTCTTCTAGGCATGGATGCAACATGACACTGCAGGACAGAGAAGGGCTTCTTCAGTGACCAGAGGGAGTTGGGTGACATGACTTGGAATTTTGGGTCACTCTCTGTGTGGTAGAGGGCAGTTGTGGTTCAGGGGTGGAATTCTTACCTTCCATGCAAGAGACCTGGCCTTGATTCCTGGCCAATGTACTCCACAAGCACTGACTGTCTGTCCGTGGAAGCGTGCATGCTGCTGGAGAGGTTTCAAGGGAGTGTCTAGACTAAGATGGACTAGGAAGAAAGGCCTGGTGGTCTACTTCCAAAAATAAGCCAATGAAAGCCTTATGGATCACAACAGTCCAATCCACAACTGATCGTGGCGATAGTGTAGGAGCAGCGCTTTGTCCCATTGTGCATGGGTTTACCGTGAGTCGGGGGCTGACTCTACAGCTGCTAACAGCAACAACCCTGTATAGTGAACCTGGAAGCTAACAACAACCAGCCTGTGTAGTGAACCTGGAAGACAGGAGATGGGACTGAGCCATATAGATAAATTCCCTCTCCTTCCTCCCCAAACAGTCTGTTTGGAGCAGCTTCTCTGCACAGCCTGTCTGGAGAAATCCCAGGTGGCTTTGCGCCTGCACCTGCGAGTAACCAGCTGTGTGTCTTTGCAGCTTATGGTAAAGCAGTGGCCAGAGCAATGACAGAGCTTTCTATCCTTCCCTGCCTCACTTCTCTTTTTGTTCATTCTCACCGCCTTGATACTCCACCTTTCAAATAAAGCACCCCTGTTAAAGGGTCTTGTTTTCAAAGGAGGCCAGGCGTGGACATTTCTTTATCTCCCATGTCCTCTTGGGTTGCCGGTTACTCTGGCAATACCAACAGCAAATTCCAGACTCTTCTAGGCAATAGCTGATCTACCGTCTACCTCCAACTTCATGGCAATTGATGGAACAAGGATGTCATGTAATTTGAATGACATGAATAATTGGCTGGGATTCTTTTGACTGACATCCTGCCTGTTTACAAAAAATTGAAAACTGACTTGAATAAAGAAATTATGGGTTATTTGGGGGCAAAAATGTGAGATTCACCTGCCATTTTATCACTAGACCGTTAGACTCTGAATTCCTTTCCTTGGCGGCATATGGTAGGAGAATGGGGCTGATGACCATTCCAGCATCAGGAAGAAGAACGTGCTTTTGTCAAGACACCAACAGATTGCTGAGTTCGTCGCCAGCCAGGCCGTATTGCAATGGATATGAAATTGTATCCTTGTTGAAACAAGTGTCTTTTAGGTTAAAAGTAATAAATATGTTCTTACTTAATTGAGAGGTTGTTAGGATTGTTTCTTAGGCTTTTGGTAAAGGCCCAAGAGGAAAAGTGAATCTACATATTCTGGAGGAGGAGGAATAAGCTAAACACTAAGATCTGGAGCAAATCCCTGAGCAGCTGGGCAGAATTTGGGGAGGAGGGTGAGATTTTGAATATGTCCTCCTTTAAATTACCACAGGGGTCCTGGTGGTGCAGTGATTAAGAGATCGGCTGCTAACCAAAAGATCAGAAGTTTGAATCCATGATCCACTCCTTGGAAATCCTATGTGGCAGTTCTACTCTGTCCTGTAGGAATCAACTGGATGGCAATGGGTTTGGTTTTTTATTTTTGTAAAGAGCCACAGATTGAGGGGAGAAAAAAAAAGCAGATAGTGCCAACTTCTATTTCTAGAAGTTTGGTTATAAGGGGAAAGATACATAGGATGGTAGCTAGAGGCAGAAGCTGGGTCAAAGTTTTAACTCTTTTGTGTTTTTTGTTTTTTGATATTGGGTTGATTTTTATTTGTTTACATGCTGAAGGGAAGATATCATCTGTTGAGTTAGAGTGTAGCCATGCAGAGAAAATGTTTCGCTGGCTACTAGATAACACTTAGGATCTCATGTGGATTCCGAAATCTTATGGTCATTTTGCTTCTCAGTTTTCCTTACTTGTAAAATGAGGACAATGCATTAGATGGTCTCCAAGGTCACTGTGATGAATGGAAGTTTCATGCCCATTCATTAGCTGTGTGAAGTTGTGTTATGGAGCTTGTATTGACCTGCCTTCAGGTCCTATCAATTCTTCAGTTTCTGAATCCCAGAGAAGATGTGTGGCTACTGTAGACTACCTTTACTCTGATGTCAAGATTACAATTCTAAACATTCCACATGAAGAAGCCCCATGGTGGGGACTGCAGTTCAAGTTGTTAGTTGCCCTCAAGTCGATTCTGACTCATGAGGCCTCATGTGTTCAGAGTAGAACTACACTCTATATTGTCTTCAAGGCTGTGAACTTTAGGAAGCAGATTCCCAGGCCTGTCTTCCTAGGACCTTGTGGGTGGGTTTGAACCACCAACTTTTCAGCAAGCAGTCTAGCGTTTAACTGTTTGTGGCACCCAGGGAAGCTTAGGGTAGGGGTAGTGACAAAAAATTAAAAAAAAAAAAAATTCTTTGACAGATTGGCTGCACAGATTCCGAACTTGTATTATGTATAGTGCCCAAGGAAGCAGAAATGTAGAATGATAGAGGTTATGCCAATTTAGATTAGAGATGAGATTATGGAGAGAGAGGAAGAGAGATTGAAAAAGAGGGAGCAAGAGATCTCTGTAATGGCTTTAACCAGATGCTGTGGCGTTGGGTCTGACTCATGGCAACCCTGTGTGTGTCAGAGTAGAACCATGCTCCACAGGGTTTTCAGTGGCCAATTTTTCAGAAGTAGATTGCCAGCCCTTTCTTCTGAGGCTTCTCTAGGTGGACTTGGAAGTCCAACATTTCAGTTAGTAGCTGAGCACATTAACTATTTGCACCCCTCAGGGACTCCTCTAATGGCTTTACCATAGAAACAAACGGCAGGAACCTCAGATTCTGTTCCCAGCTGGGTAACTCTCAGACCTATTAGCCTTCTCCAAAGATCTCACATTTCCTCCTTGTCTCTATGCAATTGGAGGAAACATTGTTCATAGCTAGAGCCTTGCAACTTTTTCTTGGTTATGTGTGTTCGTTTCCCAACATATATTTGCTGAGAGTCTACACTGTATCAAGCACCGCAACACAAGATGGTGTGCCCAAGCCATAAACCCAAACCCGTGGATGTTGAGTCAATTCCAACTCATAGCGACCCTATAGGACAGTGTAGAACTGCTCCATAGAGTTTCCAAGGAGTGCCTGGTGAATTCAAACTGCAGACCTTTTGGTCAGCACCCATAGCTCTTAACCACTATACCACCAGGGTTCCCAGCTGGTGCACAGCAGTGAGCAAATGAGGGGATCTGTGTCCATGGGGCTTCCAGCCTCAAATCAGGCTTTCTCTAGGGGATATGATAACATATCCTGCGAAACTTTAATCTTTCTCACTTTTTATGGGCAATAGATAAGAATGATGCAGAATTTATTCATTAAATAAACGTTTGTTGATACCCACTCTATGTGCCAATGACCTTTCTAGGTGCTGAGAACAAATTCAGAACAAGAAAGACACTGCTCCTGCCACTTGAAGTTTGCACCCTAGTGTGTGGAAGACAGAAATTGAACAACTATATGTGCTAAGTACTGTGAAGAGCTACAGAGTATTACGGGGTTCACATGGGGATGTTTAAGCGGGTGATCAGAGAACAGCTTTATGAAGATGTCTTGCTTAATAAAATTAAAGCTCATTCTAAATTATTTTAGAGAGAAAACATACAAAAAAAAAAAATCCAAACCCAGTGCCGTTGAGTCAATTCCGACTCATAGTGACCCTGTAGGACAGAGTAGAACTGCCCCATAGAGTTTCCAAGGAGCACCTGGTGGATTCGAACTGCCAACCCTTTGGTTAGCAGCCATAGCACTTAACCACTAAGCCACCAGGGTTTCCGAGAAAACATAATACAGAGTAAAATTTTAATCTCTCATTTGACTTCCTACTCTTACCTAGTATGGATATGGGCTATCTCCCTCTTCAGTCAGTTGCTGGTTGCTGGGGAGCTGCATGCTCACTGAAATGTTAATACGAGCAGAACATTATTAAGAAGGTAGCTTAGATGCAAAAATGAATGAATAAATAAATGGTTCTAAAGCCAAATTGTGGTTGTTAGGTGCAGTCGAGTTGACCCTACGTACAACAGAACAAAATACTCCCTGGTCCTGCGACATCCTCATGATTCTCGTTGTGTTTGAGCCCATTGTTGCAGCCACTGTGTCAATCTGTCTTATTGAGGGTCTTTCTCTTTCTTTGACCCTCTACTTTAATAAGCATGATGTCCTTCTCCAGGGACTGGTTCCTCCTGATATTATGTGCAAAGTATGTGAGATGAAGTCTTGCCATTCTTGCTTCTAAGGAACATTCTGGCTGTACTTCTTCCAAGAGAGATTTGTTCATTCTTTTGGCAGTCTATGGAATATTTAATTCCAACACAGTAATTCAAAGGTGTCAGTTCTTCAGTCTTCCTTATTCATTGTCCAGCTTTCACATGCATATGAGGCAACTGAAAATACAATGGCTTCGGTCAGGCACACCTTAGTCTTGAAGGTGACATCTTTGCTTTTTAACACTTTAAAGAGGTCTTTTGCAGCAGATTTGCTCAAGGCAATGCTTCCTCTGAGTTCCTGACTGCTGCTTCCATCGGTGTTAATTGTGGTTCCAAGTAAAATGAAATCCTTGACAACTTCAACCTTTCCTCTGTTTATCATGATGTTACTTATTGGTTCAGTTGTGAGGATTTTTGTTTTCTTTACTTTGAGGTGCAAACCATACTGAAGGCTATAGTCTTTGATCTTCTTCAATAAGTGCTTCAAGTCCTTTTCATTTTCAGCAACCAAGGTTGTATCATCTGCATAATGCAGGTTGGTGATGAGCTTTCCTCCAATCCTGATGCTTGTTCTTCTTCATATAGCACAGATTCTAGGATCATTTGCTCAGTGTACAGATTGAAAAAGTATGGTGAAAGGATACAACTCTGACTCACATCTTTCCTGACTTTAAAGCGCACAGCATACCCTTGTTCTGTTCTAACGACTGCCTCTTGATCTATGTACAGGTTTCTCATGAGCAAGATTAAGTGTTCTGGAATGCCCATTTCCATATCCATATATTATCCGTAATTTGTCACGATCCACACAGTCAAATGCCTTTGCATAGCCAATAAAACACAGGTAATCATCTTTCTGGTATTCTGGTAATCACAGCCAGAATCCATCTGACATTAGCAATGATATCCCTTGTTTCATGTCCTCTTCTGAATGTGGCTTGAATTTCTGGCAGTTCTCTGTCCATATACTGCTACAGTCGCTTTTGAATGATCTTCAGCAAAATTTTACTTGCCTGTGATGTTAATGATATTGCTTAATAATTTCCATATTTGCTTGGGTCACCTTTCTTTGGAATAGGCATAAACATGGATCTCTTCCAGTTGGTTGGCCAGATACCTATCTTCCAAATTTCTTGGCCTAGACAAGTAAGCACTTCTAGTGCTGCACCTGTTTGTTGAAATATCTCAATTGGTATTTCACCAATTCTTGGAGCCTTGATTTTTGCCAATGTCTTTAGTGCAGATTGGACTTCTTCCTTCAGTACATCAGTTCTTGATCATATGCTACCTCCTGAAATGATTGAACATCAGCCAATTCTTTCAGGTACAGTGACTATGTATTCCTTTATTATTCTTTTGATGTTTTCTGTGTTGTTTACTATTTCTCTCATAGAATCCTTGATTTTTTCCTTCAGTCCTTTCAAGTTGAGAAATGCTGAGGTGTTCTTCCCTTTTGGTTTTCTAACTCCAGGTCTTTGTATATGTCATTATACTTTACTTCGTCTTCTCGAGCTGCCCTTTGAAATTTTCTGTTCAACTCATTTACTTCATCATTTCTTCCTTTTGCTTTAGCTATTAAAGAGCAAGTTTCAAGAGCAAGTTTCAGAGTCTCTTCTGACTTTTATTTTAATCCTGGGTTTCCAGAGGATCTCTGAATTGGAAATAATTTTGACCTTTTTTTTTTTTTTTACTCTGATTAAGTGTATAAATTGTTTCTCTAGGAAAAGGCTTATATGCACATGTACTTAAAATGTTGCTTGTTTTTTTTAGGAGACCATGGACCTCAAGTTAAGAACTCTTCCGACTAGAGGTAAAATAGAGCCTAATAACTCTTATTTGGACTGGGATAATCTCTTTTTACTTGGATCCACAATCAACGCCCATGGAAGCAGCAGCCAAAAAATCAAATGACGCATTGCATTGGACAAACTTGCTGCAGAAGACCTCTTTAAAGTGTTAAAAAGCAAAAGTGTCACTTCAAGATGTGCCTGACCCAAGCCATGGTATTTTCAATCACCTCATATGCATGTGACAGCTGGACAATGAATAACGAAGACCGAAGAAGAATTTGGCGCCTTTGAATTATGGTGTTGGCAAAGAATATTGAATATACCATGGACTGCCAGAAGAACGAATAAATCTGTCTTGGAAGAAGCACAGCCATGATGTTCCTTAGAAGCAAGGGTGGCGAGACTTCGTCTCACATACTTTGTACATGTTATCAGGAGGGACAAGTCCCTGGAGAAGGACATCGTGCTTGGCAAAGTAGAGGGTCAACGAAAAAGAGGAAGACTTGCAACAAGACGGATTGATACAGTGGTTGCAACAATGGGCTGAAGCATAACAACAATTGTGAGAATGGTGCAGAACCGGGCAGAATTTTGTTCTGTTGTACATAGGGTAGATATGAGTCAGAACTGACTGTACGGCACCTAACAACAACAATCTCTCAAGTGTGATTTGGTATTGTCTTAAGGCATCTTGAATCATTGGTGGGGGGGTGGGGCTGGGGGAAGGTCCACGTTCTGATGTATTCACCTTGAGGTTAATAATTTCTGGTCACTTTTAGGTAATGTGGATACAGCATGTGCCTGCTGTAGACTGGAGACCCATGTTGAGCATTAGGAAAGGGCTTTGACTAGTTTCTTCTCTCTACGTACTCGTTTATTCTTCCTGTGATTTCTGAGTCCTGGATGGTTGGAACAAGGCAAAGAAGGGCAAGGAAGACAGGAAAGATCCCACTTGACAGATACCGGTGTGAGCTGGCTTCAGGTTGGTGGTTGGTGCTTGAAACCCACCAAGCAGTGCCACAGAAGAAAGGCCTGGTAATCTGCTCCCATAAAGATTATGGCCAAGAAAACCCTATGGAATAGTTTTACTCTGTAACACATGGAGTTACCATGAGTTAGAACTGATTCGACAACAAGTTTAAAAAAAAAATGTATACGTATATACATTGTATCCGTATATATGAATATGTATATGTGTGTGCATTTATATGTGCTCTGGTGACACAGTGTTTAAAGCAATTGGCTGCTAATTGAAAGGTCAGTGGTTCAAAACCACCAGCGGCTCCAAGAGAGAAAGATGTGGCAGTCTGCTCCCATACAGATTTGTAGCCTCAGAAACCCTCTGGTGTTGCTATGAACTGGAATCAACTCAACGGCAGTGGGTTTGGTTTTTGGTTTGGTGCATTTATATATTTATATAATAAGTATATATGTATAATAAGTATATATATACTTATAAGAATATGTATATCTATACATACATATATGTACATACACATTTATGTGTGTATAAATAGGTGTGTGTGTGTATATACACACACACACACACACATATATATGAGAGATAGAATGAAAGCCAATGTGTCAAAATGACAGTAGGTTAATCTAGGTGAAGGATATACTTTACTAGTCTTCCACCTTTTTTCAGGTTTGAAAACTTTCAAAATAAAAAGTTGGGCAAACATAAAATTTTTATGAGATCAAAAAGCATGTGTACAGAGTAATTAGTTTCTATTATTACGTATAACTTTTACATGGAAATGTGAGCACGGAGAGGTTAGACACTCATTTCAAGTTTAGACAATAAATAATGAACTTGTAATGTAAAAAAAAAAAATTTTTTTTTTAAATTTACTGTTAACAATTTGTAAGGAAGGAACCTTTTTTTTTTATTGGGCTTTAGGTGAAAGTTTACAGAGCAAATTAGTTTCTCATTAAACAGTTAATACATAAATTGTTTTGTGATCTTGTTTGTAACCCTGCTATATGTCAATACTCTTCCCTTCTCTACCCTGGTTTCCCTGTTTCCATTCGTCCAGTTTTCCTGTCCCTTCCTGCCTTCTCGTCTTTACCTTTGGGCTGGTGTGCCCATTAGTCTCGTATACATGATTGAACTATAAATCATATTCCTCATGTGTGTAATTGTTGGCCCTACAGACTTGTCTAATCTTTGGCTGAGAAGTGTGGACCTCAGGAGTGACTTCAGTACTGAGTTAAAAGACTGGGGGCCATACTTTCGGGGTTTCTCCAGTCTCTGTCAGACCAGCAAGGCTGTTTTTTTTTTCGTGTGTGTGAATTTGAATTTCGTTCTACATATTTCTCCTGCTTTGTCCGGGACCCTCTATTGTGATCCCTGCCAGAGCAGTTGATGATGGTAACTGGGTACCATCTACTTATTCTGGGCTCAATCTGGTGGGGGCTGTGGTAATTGTGGTTCATTAGTCCTTTGGACTAATCTTTCCCTTGTGTCTTTGGTTTTCTTCATTCTTTCCTCCAGCCAGTATGGGACTAGTAGTTGTATCTTAGCTGGCTGCTCACAGGCCTTTAAGATCCCAGATGCTCCTCATCACAGTTGGATGTAGAACAATTTTCTTTATAGACTATGTTATGCCAATTGAGCTAGATGTCCCTTGGAATCATGGTCCCCAGCCCTCAGCCCAGTGTCTCGGTCCCTCAGGGCATTTGGATGTGTCTGTGAAATTTCTATGACTTTGCCTCCATCAGGCTGGGCTGACATCCCCAGTATTGTGTACTGTCTTACCCTTCACCAAAGTTACCACTTATCTACTATCTAGTAAGTGATTTTCCTTCTCCTTTCTTGTAACCACGAAGATTATTTCTTTCTGTGTGGAAACATTTTCATGTGTTATTACAGTAGTGGTCTCACGCAGTATTTGCCCTTTTGTGATTGATTTATTTCACCCAGTGTAATGCCCTCCAGATTCATCCATGTTGTGAGATGTGTGACAGGTTCATCACTGAAGAACCCTGGTCTTTCTGACTCGTAGTAGTTACTGTTACCATATTTATAGCCATCCCCTGAGATCTCCTATACCATCAAAGGAAGGTGGACACCACAGTCTTCCTTCTGTCTATGTCAACTCTCACTCTGTCCTTTGGGACTTCTTTGGAGTCTTTTAAGGACAATCAAAAATGTTTATTTTAGCTTGATTTCACCCATGTAAAAATGGACTTGGGATGTAGACAATCTAATATACTTTATCCGAGACCCACATCAAAAGGGACTTGTTTAGCGGGAAAGGATTCAGGTCCTGTTACGCTCCTTACCAGGGATTGGGGGTGTACTGGTGACACATTTAATACAGTGAACTACAGAGTCATTGGGTGGCACAAACAGTTAAGCACTTGGCTACTAACAGAAAAGTTGACAGTTGAAGTCCCCAGAGGTGCCTTGGAAGAAAGCCCTGGCAACACTTCCAAAGGATCATAGCCACTGAAAACCCTAAGAAGCACTGTTCTACTCTGACATACATGGGGTTGCCATGAGTTGGAACTGACTCCACAGCGACTTTTTTTTTCACACAGCCCCTGACCACACTTGCCTGTTTGACAAAGTTAAGCAAATACAAGGAGTCTAAACTCTCATTACTTTTAGTATCTCTAGATAAACAGGGAAGAAAGCAGAACAAGTAGAAGGACTGCAGGTTTTGGAGCCAAAGGAACATGTTTCTGAACCTACTCAGCCTCGACTCGAGGGGAGTGGGTTTTTTTTCTAAACCTATGTCTTTTATTTACCAGCTGTGGAATCCTGGGTGAGTCGCTTGTTGCCTCTGCACACAGTTTTCTTATTGGAAAAACAGGGAGAATGATAACCACTTTTGCAGCCTTATTGGAAAATCAGAGATAATGTTTATAGGGTGCCTGACACCTAGAAGGTACTCAATAAATAGTAGCTATTACTATTATTTTGAAAACACCCAATCCCTTATTACAGATGTTTATAAGCACAGCACATCCTCATGCATTCTCTGTATCAAATATTTGTTGTGGTCTCAAAAATAACATTCCTGCTGAGATTATTTTTCTCTTCCACATGTGGTTTCTCGTAGTTCTACATGTGTGGCTTGGTTCTTGGATTCCACTCAGTCATTATGCAACATCATGATGTTCCTAAGATGCTGTGTTGGAGAGAAAGGCACATTGAAAACAGACACAAGTAACATGGTGGTGGCAGGAGATGAGCTTGACCAGATGTTTTCCAAACTCCACAGGCTGGGACTCACAGGTGGCCCCTGGTGCTGAGTGCAGCCGCTCAGGAAATAACCTGCCTCCCAGCTGATTTCTCCATCATGGTTAGGTCAGAGCCTGATGCAGGCCCAAATTTATGGCAAGGTGGAGTGCAGATGGAGAACACTGCAACCTTGGTTTTGTGTGAGAGGATCAGGAATTACCTTTAGGAATTGTTACTGCCAGGATTTATTGGAGAATTACAGATTTCTGAACCATTTCTTCTGGGAACCCCCCCTCGGATGCTGACTTCTTCCCCTGGATGTTTTTACCTTCACTTTGTCCTGCCATTACCTCCACCCCACAATCTCTATCCTTACCGACTGAGCCCTTTATTCATTGGCACTTGATATTTGTTAGAGGCTTCTCCTTTTGTCTCAAGTCCCTGGGTGGTACAAACAATTAACACATTTGGCTGCTAACCGAAAGGTTGGAGGCTTGAGTCAGAAGAAAGGCCTGGAGATCTACTTCCTAAAAATCAGCCATTGAAAACCCTGTGGAGCACAGAGTCTGACACACACGGGGTCGCCATGAATTGGAGTCAACCTGACAGCAACTGATTCTCTTTTGTCTGCCTCTCTGGATGGATTTGAAATTCCACATGGCCATACCTATTCTCTGGTAGAACTCAGAATACGGGGTTGGGTAACTCACAGAGCTTGCAAATTGAAGTTGTCTTAGTTTTCTTTCCCTTGGAAGTCATGAGCATGGTTTTGTACCAAGCGAATTTCATTTCTTGGGTGTGTCTCTCAATGCTGATGAAAATAAACGTTCTGGTATTAAGCAATGTGTCTTGCCATGCATCTCCTTGCCCTGGGTCAGGAATAAAATAAAATAAAATAAATAAAATAAAATAAAATAAAATAAAATAAAATAAAATAAAATGCTAAGATTGAGTAGAAGTAGAACCCACTTTCCACAAAATTCAAACACGTACTGTATGAATGGTCTGGCTCCACCGCTCCCTTTTTGGTGTATGATTCCCCAGCCTCTGTTCTAGTCAACAGCTGCTAGCAATTTAGCAATGAATCGCCCCTTTAATTAATCAATTGGAGTCCACATGGAGGAGGTCTGTATTTACTCTGTCAAAATTTTGACAAAAGCATGCATGCAAAGAAATCAGGCATGCACAGAAAATCCAATTTCTTTTTGACTGTGTTCAAATAGTAATCAGAAAGCTGCATGTAAGATACATGCAATTGCCTTTGCATAGAAAATGAATGTGTGCTTTTTTTTTTTAAAGGGGGACCATGCTTTGGTTAGTAGAATAAACTTAGCTGTACTGTAAGATCAAGAACAGAATAATGTGTTTACAGAAGAAGAACAAAATTTATAAATCCAAGCTTTGGAATAACTGAGAGATTTCAGAGAATGGGAAACAGGGGAGAGGGTTGTTTCCCATTCTACCCAACATAAGCAGAAACATAAGCAGAAAACATGTCTTGTTTTGAAAATGCTATTAACATGGGGCAGTTTTGCTGACAGAGGGTGAAGGACAACTGGGGAACAACCCGGATGTGAAGCCCACTTCCTGACATATGCCAAGGCATGTGGAATGTAGGGGAATGAACGCCTGCATCTTCGTCAGGCTGCAGGGATGTGGTGTCATCATGCAAGAGCCAGACTTCAATGAAGGTGGTCAGTGAGAGGGGAGCTCAATGAGGAGGTCCAAGATATAGGGGCGTTTGTTAACGGGAAAGGGCTTCCAGCAGGAGGATCTGCATCCTAGAATGCATTTAGCTTTATTATTTGGCACATATGTTGTCTATATACATGTATATATATATATATGGGTATACAACCATCTGTTTGTCAGCTTGTTGTACTGTGATGCCTTGTGTACTGCTATGGTGCGGGAAGCTATGCCACCGGTATTCGAAATACAGCAGGGTCACCCAGGGGGACAGGTTTCAGCAGAGCTAACAGACTAAAACAGAGTAGGTAGAAAGGCCCGATGATCTTTCCTCAGAATTAACCAATGAAAACCCTATGAATCACAGTAGAATATTGTCTGATACAGTGCTGGAAGATGAGTCCCCTAGTTTGGACTACACAGTGGCTGCAGTGATGGCCTTGAGAACACCAGGGATCTTGAAGATGGCATAGGACAACATTTTGTTCTGATGTAAATAGGATCACCATGAGTTGGAGCTGACTCAATGACAGCTAACAACAACATACATGTGTACCATATTTTAACGCAAATAAAACACATCTTCTTCATTTGTTTGCCAGCTGCTCCCTCTCCCCTTGAGGTATTTTCATAAACGCATGTTATTTGCATAAAATATGGTGTGCATGTATATATATATATATGTGCATGTGTTATATGTCACATATACCTATATACACGTATTATATGTCACATAGATACCCTTACTACTTTATCAATTTTATGTTTTATTAAAATAAAATTTCCACAACCTCAAAACGTCTGGAAAAACTAGAAAATACCTTTACCAAGATGATTTTTTTTTTTTTTTAATACCACAAAATAGGTGAATGTGGCACAAGACACTCTCTGGACAAATCTCATTTATCACTATCTTACCTATCTATGAGAATTCTGGACAAAATAAAGGACGGCAGGCAGACAGTCGGTGGTGTTCTGTAGCCACCTAGATAGCCAGGGTTTGGCAATTACACAGCTTCTGCTTTTCCTAATCATTGGCCATAATGTCATAACAGTCCTGATCTCCCGGGGGCCCCCTGGGAAGTCTTTCTTTCCCAGGGAGTCAGGAGGGGAATAAAAGGCTCAGACTCCCTCTAGGGTGTTTAGGGGACAGGCTGGCCGGGTGGGTTTTTGTCTTCTGCTTCTCCTTCATATATTGTTTCTCCCTCCTTAGAAATGACACTGCTGACAGCGTTATTTCTTGGGCAGTTTACATGCCACAGAATGTGCTGAAGTTGTCTGGCAGCTTCCATGATTAGGGTAATCATCGTCGCAGACACCAGTCATCTGCACCTGCACTTCGTTCCAGCGCAGCGTGTCGGAGGGGCGCAGCAGCGGGCGCCCAGAGCCCTCGGATGCCGCCCCCTCCGCTCCGCCCCCTCCCAGCTCGGGCTGCTTACACAGCTCTGCAGCGGTGCGCGGGCCCTGACAGGGGGGTGCAGCCAGTGACTTACGGAGAGGGGACAAGAGACTGAGTCTGCTTGCCACAGGGATGTTTCCTGCTAATATACTGGGCTCCTGGGAGCACACCGAAGGCTTCTTATATGAAGAGTAATGGGGCTATCTTAGGCAGCAGGATGAGAAAACATAGACCACTTGGCTCTCTATTTAGGACTAGAATTTGAGTCAAAACTACATGGTAGGAAACAACTTTCATGTGTGGAACTTACTTCTACATTTGTAGTATGTTCTCAAAAAACGTTACCACCCATTTATTCTAAGTAGGGAGCTAAGTTGTTGTTTGAAACACAAAGAGACAGTCCCTTAAATTTAAGGAGTACTTCCTGAGTGAGGTCACATCTCAGACTCTACCTGGGAAGGAAAACCTAGAGAAAGGACTTGATACTTGCTCCCCAGGACTTACCCATGGGAAATGAGTCAGATACAAGAACTTATTTTCTATTGTTACAAAAAGTAAGTGCATAGGAATTTCTGAGAAGGGTTTGGTAGCTGAGGGTCAGCATTTGGGAAAGGTTTCCTGAATTTCTGGATGCCAGATCGGGAAGGAAAGGATGACTCCACACAAGTGGAGAGAAGGAAAGGTCATGAAATAACACATGGATTTTAAATTCTTTCAGCCAACATCAGATTTCGTGGCAATTAGGAACCAGTGTGAAGTTCTGTTTAATGTTAAATCATAGGGTGCTTTTTTACCAAAAGGGAATGGGAAAAGTGAGAACTAGGAACTGCTTAGAGAGGTGCTAGGATATAACACATTTCTAGGCATGTCAAGACAACTCAGCTGGTGGGTACAAATAGGAAATGGCAGACAGAGGAAGGGAGGGAAAGAGGGAGTAAGAGAGACAGAGAGAGACAGTGAGAGAAAGAGAGACAGCGAGAGCACGTGTGCTCATGGGGTATGCCATAATTATTCAAAAAGGGAGAAATTAAGATATCGAGAACTCAAGAATAGCGATATTGTTGTCCCAAGACGGCATCACAGAAATGTTACACCAGTATTTAACATGTGTCATTCTACCTGGTTAACAGCTGAGAAGCAGCCTAGGAAAGAGTACTCCAGCCGAACTGCAGCTAGGAGTGAGGCAGAGAAGAGAGACAGTTAGGAAACTGGCTTTGTCATGAATGGCATCACGTGTCCTCTCCCGGTTCTTGGCCTTTATTTTTAAATTACCTGTGTATTGCTTCGTATTAGTTGGAATTTAAAAAGAATTTTTAAATTTAGCTATGTTTATTGTATTGTTTCAGTAAATAATAATTTCCCCTGTAAAAGCCACTGACGAATATGCTGCACTGTGTAGAGCTACTTTTTTTTCTGTTAAGGAATATTTAAACATTTAGGTCTGTTAAAGTTAGGGGAACCTGCAATCATTTGTGACAACTATTAGAAGGGAAGGCATCCTCCCAGCTGCCATGTTTTACTCCCCCAACTCCATTGCCCCTGCATCTAATGAGCTGTCCCATCGACAGATTCTCTGTCCATACTACCTCGCACCATTCTACTCCTCTCCATTCCTGCAGCTCCTATCCACAGTCCACTTCCCCTTGCCTTTCACCTGGACATTAGGATATCCTCATTCATTCCAGACATCACAATTTGAGCATTATAGTAGGTATAGGGATGCAGTAATGTATGAGACACAGTTCCTGCTTTAAAGTAGCTCTAGTGGCCTGGTGGCACTATGGTTAGCTGCTTGACTGCTAACCAAAAGGTCGATGGTCAGAACCTACCAGTGGCTCTGCAGGAGAAAAGACCTGGCCATATGTTCCAGTAAAGATTACAGCCTAGGAAATCCTATGGCACAGTTCTACTCTGTCCTATATGGTCACTATGAGTTGAGGTCGACTCGATGGTATACAATAGTCTAGTTAAGAAATCCCTCGGTAGTGCAAACGGCGAAAGCACTCGGCAACTAACTGGAAGGTTGGAGGTTTGATTCTACCCAGAGGCGCCTCAGAAGAAAGGCCATTTCCAAAAAATCAGCCACTGAAAACCCCCGTGGAGCATAGTTCTACTGTGACACACATGGGGTTGCCATGAGTCAGAATCGACTTGGTGGCAGCTGGTTAGTCTAGTTAAGGAGCAAGACGAGCAAACTGACAGTGTAAATACTATTTTAGAGCAACGAAGTTGGGACATTTTCAGCACCCATAGAAGGCCCACCTAACCCAGGTGGAGGTTCAGAGGTGGCTTCTGGAGAAAGAAGAGATGCCTGAGCTCGAGTCTATCAGAGGAAGCCGAGTGGGAGGGGAGTAATGTGTGCAGGAGTCTGGAGGCAAGAGTTAGCATGATATATTTAGGGAACTACAAGTTGTGCAGAATAACTAGAGCCCAGGAAAAAAGGATAATAAGACAGTGTGAAGAGTTATGTTCCCCAAAAATGTGTGTTGTAAATCCTAACCTCTGTACCTGTGGTTGGGGACATGGTGGTGCAGTGGTTAAGAGCTATGGCTGCTAAACAAAAGGCCAGCAGTCGGAATCTACCAGCCTCTCCTTGGAAACCCTATGGAGGCAATTCTACTCTGTCCTATAGGGTTGCTATGAGTCGGAATCGACTTGATGGAATTTTTTCTTTTTTTAAATATCTGTGGTTATAATCCCATTTGGGACTGGGTTTTCTTTGTTATGTTAATGAAACAATATTAGTATAGGGTGTATTTTAAGTCAATCTCTTTTGAGGTATGAAAGAGATTAAACAAGCAAGCAAGAAGTAGAGATGGGGGAAGATACATGCCAAGTCACATGGAGATCTCTCAGGAATCAGGAAACAGCTAAAAAGAGACGAGGACCTTCCCCTAGACCTGACAGAGAAAGCCTTCCCCTAGAGGCAGCACTGGAATTTGGACTGCTAGCCTCCTAAACTGTGAGAAAATCAATTTCTGTTTGTTAAAGCCACCCACTTGTGGTATTTACTGTTATAGCAGCACTAGGTAACTAAGACAGACAGTAGCTAAGCACGTAGACAGGGTCAGGCAGTGGTAAGCCTGTGCTTTCATTCATTCATCATTCCATCATTCACTGCTTCATGGTTTTGAGTGCTTACAATGCACAAAACAAGAGACTAAGCACCACATATTTAAGGAAACAGAATAATTTAACAAGTGTGTTTATGAAAGAGACCACAGGTGAGGTGTAGTGAGGAGCTGGATGCAGAGTGGAGAAAGGGGTTGATGCTTGACTAACGTTCGACTAGTGGGGTTCTCATGCCCCTGCTGCCCACAGATTCCTGCTTGTGGGTGACACCCTACAGCTGGATGTCAGCTTAACTTTACTCGTTCCTTGACTGAAAATATAAATGTAGAATGATGATGGGGCATTCAGCAGTGAGGAAATGAGCCAGAGACAAGGCAGAAGAAGCAAGCTAGATGGTTGAGCAATTTTCCTAAACCATATATGAAAGAAGAGTCTTGTAAAGGAATGGATTTTGACTTGACTTTATGTGCAGAACTTATAAAAATGCCAGGCAACGTGCATTCAGCAGAGCGTTAGTGCATTAGGGGCCATAATTTAGTTGAGTTTCTGTAAAGCAACTCGAACCAAGAAATGAAAAATGAGGGTGTTCGATTTCTGCAGAATCAATTTTTGGGAAAAAAAAGTAGTGAATAATGGATGCAATAGAATGGAATAACTGAATAATACAGTGGGAAGAAATTAGGAGCATAAAAGGGAAAAGAAAGTGCTCAAAGATAATCTGATCCAAGGCAAAGGGTTATAAACTACCATTTAGTAATAAAGCTACTTTTGGGCCAGGGAGAAGAATAAGAAAAATAAAAAGTAATTTCAGATGAAAAAAAAAAAAAGAAAGAAAGAAATGTGAAATATTAAACACTTGGGCCATGCAATATTGAAAAGACAGAGCAAAATTAAAATAATATATAAACTTTGACAGTTTCCATATTTTTCAAACTATATTTCCTCAGCCTGATTTCCAAACCGATGCCATCTTCCTGCTGGTCCTTGTTCAAAGCCCATGGGGGAACCACCACCAACCACTGGTCTCCTCTTACCTACTTCTTCAGGTAACTCAGAGTTATCCTTTCTCTCTGCCATCACCACTCCAGTCACTCAATCAGTGGTAGGTCAACAAATATGAGTACCTGCTAAATGGCGGATACTGCACCAGGTTCTTGGGGTTATGGGATAAAAAATAGTGCCTGCTCTTAAAACAGGACGGTCAAGGTTCTAGAGACCACATGATTAAGTGCGGTGATGAAAAATAAACTCTAAAAAAGGAACGCCATTATCTTCTTCTGGTACTGCGTTCTAGTGGGAACAAAATCTCTTACCTCTCTGACCTTTTCTCTCAGATTACCTTTCTACCATGGTGGTCCTGGGACCAGCCACATCAGCATCTCTGGGAGCTTGTCAGAACTGCAGATTTTTAGGCTCTTTCCAGACCTGCTGAATCAGAAACTGATCCTGAGTGGGGCCTAGGATCTGTGATTTGACAAGCCCTCCAGGTGATTCTGCTGTACATTCGTGTTTGACAACCACTTCTCTTCCTTTTGGCCTAACTTTATCCTGAAGATTCCACTCCCTATTGAAGCCCAGGCAAGAACTAAGCACTTTTACACTAGCTCTCTCTTGATCCTCAAAACAATCGTAGGAAATATTTCTTTGTTACTTGCCATTTTCACTTATGACAAGACTGAGGCTCAATTAAGTAAAGTGACTTGCCGAAGGCCATGGTGATAATAAATGCTGAGCTGGGATTTGAATCCAGGTCTGGTTTGATTCCAATGCCTGTGCCCCTTTTCTCTCAGCACTGCAACGTTTTCTAACTCAACTTCTCACACTTTCAATCAATAGTCCCTTTCTCATTTAAGTCTACTGCATCCTACCTCAAAATATATCTGTATTTGCCCCTTCTTTATTGCCTCCTACTTAGAGAGAGGGGCTCCTTTCCAAGTCTAGCCCTTCCAGTCTGTGCTCTTGATTGTGACTCCTCTGAGACTTCCCTCTCTGTCACTTTCTATCTATTCTCCGTCTTTATTATCTTTTCATTAGCCCTTCTCATATGTTTACATCTTCAAAAAATTACTTAGTTGTCTCCTTTCATTTTTAAAAAATAACAGATTTTAGTTTTTAGAACAGTTTTAGGTACAGGGAAATTGTGTAGCAAGTACAGAGAGTTCCCATATGCTTCCTCTCCCCCTTGTGAACTGCTTCTTCTATTATTAACATATTACATTCCTGTGGTACCTTTATTACAACTGATGATCTAATGTTGTTGTTAGGTGCCATCGAGTCAGTTCTGACTTATAGCGACTCTGTCTATGTACAACAGAACAAAACACTGCCTGGTCCTAAGCCATCCTCACAATCGTTATGCTTGAACCCATTGTTGCAGCCACTGTGTCAATCCACCTTGCTGAGGGTCTTCTTTTTCGATGGCCCTTCACCCTGCCAAGCATGATGTCCTTCTCCAGGGACTGATCCCTCCTGATAACATGTTCAGAGTATGCTTCTAAGGAACATTCTGGTTGTACTTCTTCCAAGACAGATTTGTTTGTTCTTTTGGCGGTCCATAGTATGTGTATTCAATATGCTTCACCACCACCACAATTCAAAGGCATCAATTCTTTAGTCTTCCTTATTCAGCTTTTGCATGCGTATGAGGTGACTGAAAACACCATCGCTTGGGTCAGGCACACCTTAGTCCTCAAAGTCACATCTTTGCTTTTGAACATTTTAAAGAGGTCTTTTGCAGCACATTTGCCTAATCCAATGCATCTTTTGATTACTTGACTGCTGCTTCCATGGCTGTTGATTGTGGATCCAAGTAAAATGAAATCCTTGACAACTTCAATCTTTTCTCCATTTATCATGATGTTACTTATTGGGCTAGTTGTGAGGATTTTTGTTTCTTTATGTTGAGCTGTAATCTATACTGAAGGCTGTGGTCTTTGATCTTCATTGGTAAGTGATTCAAGCCCTCTTCACTTTCAGCAAGCAAGGTTGTATCATCAGCATAACACAGGTTGTTAACGAGTCTATGAGTCTTCCTCCAATCTTGATGCCACATTCTTCTTCATAGAGTCCAGTTTCTTAGATTATTTTCTCAGCATACAGATTGAAGAGGTATGGTGAAAGGATACAACCATGACACACAACTTTCCTGGCTTTAAGCCAGGCAGTATCTCCTTGCTCTGTTCGAATGACTGCCTCTTGATCTATGTACAGGTTTCTCATGAGCACAATTAAGTGTCCTGGAATCCTCATTCTTTGCAGTGTTATCCATAATTTGTAATGATTCACACACACAGTGAAATGCTTTTGCATAGTCAATAAACCACAGGTAAACATCTTTCTGGTATTCTCTGTTTTCAGCCAAGATCTACCTGACATCAGCAATGATATCCCTGGCTCCACATCCTCTTCTGAAGCCGGCCTGAGTTTCTGGCAGTTCCCTGTCAATATACTGCTGCAGCCGCTTTTGAATGATCTTCAGCATAATTTTACTTGTGTGTGGTATGAATGATACTGTTCAATAATTTCTGCATTTGGTTAGATCATCTTTCTTGGGAACAAGCATAAATACGGATCTCTTCCAGTCAGTTGGTCAGGTAGCTGCCTTCCAAATTTCTTAGCATAGATAAGTTAGTATTTCCAGCACTGGATCCATTTGTTGAAACATCTCAATTGATATCCTGTCAATTCCTGAAGGCTTGTTTTTCACCAATGCCTTCAGTGTCGCTTGGACTCCTTCCTTCAGTACCATTGGTTCTTGATCATACGCTACCTCCTGAAATGACTGAACATCAACCAATTCTTATCAACCAATTCTTTTGCATTCTGTGTATTTCTTCCATCTTCTTTTGATGCTTCCTGGGTGGTTTAGTATTTTCCTCTTAGGATCCTTTAATATTTTAACTCGAGGCTTGAATTTTTACTTCAGTTTTTTTCAGCTTGAGAAATGCTGAGCATGTTCTTCTCTTTTGGTTTTCTATCCCCAGGTCTTTAAACATGTCATTATAATACTTTACTTTGTCTTCTCAAGCCACCCTTTGAAATCTTCTGTTCAGCTCTTTTACTTCATCATTTCTTCTGTTTGCTTTAGCTACTAGAAGTTCAAGAGCAAGTTTCAGAGTCTCTTCTGACATCCATTTTCGTCTCTTCTTTCTTTCCTGTCTTTCTAATGACCTCTTGCTTCCTTCATGTACGATATCCTTGATGTTATTCCATAACTCGTCTGGTCTTCAGTCATTAGTGCTCAACCCATCAAATCTATTCTTGAGGTGGTCTCTAAATTCAGGTGGGATATACTCAGGGTCATACTTTGGCTCACGTGGACTTGTTCTGTCAGTTTGTTGTACTCTCAGGACTTCTGTGTTGCTGTGATGCTGGAAGATATGCCACTAGTATTCAAATACCAGCAGAGTCACCCATGGCAGTCAGGTTTCAGCTGAGCTTCTAGACTAAGACAGACTAGGAAGACAGACCCAGCAGTCTGGTTCTGAGAAGGATTAGCCAGTGAAAACCTTATGAATAGCAGCAGAATGTTGTCTGATACAGTGCTGGAAGATGAGCCCCCCAGGTTGGAAGGCACTTAAAATACAACTGGGGAAGAGCTGCCTTCTCAAAGTAGAGTTGACCCTAATGATATGGATGGAGTCAAGCTTTTGGGACTTTCACTTGCTGATGTGGCATGACTCAAAATGAGAAGAAAGAGCTGTAAACATCCATTAATAATCAGAATGTGGAATGTATGAAGTATGAATCTAGGAAAATTAGAAACAGTCAAAAATGAACTGGAACGCATGAACACTGATACCATAGGCATTAGTGAGCTGAAATGGAGTCGTGTTGGCCATTTTGCTTCGGACAAACACGTGGTCTACTACGCTGGGAATGACAACTTGAAGAGGAATGGTGTTGCATTATTGTCAAAAAGAACATTTCAAGATCTATCCTGAAGTATAATGCTTAGCCAGTGATAGGATAATATCCATACGTCTACAAGGAAGGCCAGTTAATATGACTATTACTCAAATTTACATACCAACCACTAAGGCCAAAGATGAAGAAATTGAAGATTTTTACCAGCATCTGCAGTCTGAAATTGATCAAACATGCAATCAGGATGCATTGATAATCATTGATAATTGGAATGAGAAAGTTGGAAACAAAAAAGAAGGATTGGTACTTGGAAAATATGGCCTTGGTGATAGAAATGATGCCTGAGATTGCATGATAGGATTTTGCAAGACCAATAATTTCTTCATGGCAAATACCCTTTTTCACCAACATAAACAGTGGCTATACATGTAGACTTCACCAGATGGAATACACAGGACTTGAATCTACTACATCTGTGGAAAGAGACAATAGAAAAACTCAATATCATCAGTCAGAATGAGACCAGGGGCAGCGGCAAAACAGACCATCAATTGCTCCTATGCAAGTTGATGAACTAATACTGATACATTATTATTTACTAAAGTCATTAGTTTACAGTAGGGTTCATATTTTGTGTTGTACCAAACCTGTTGCTGTTGAGTTGATTCTGACTCATAGTGACCCTATAGGAGAGCGTTGAACTGCCCCATAGGGTTTCCAAGAGCGGCTGGTGGACTCAAACTGCTGATCTTTTGGTAAGCAGCCGAGCTGTTAACCACTGCACCTCCGGGTGTCCACCATTACGGTATCATACAGAGTAGTTTCTCTGGCCCCCCAAATGCCCTACTCGTCCTTTTCTACCCCCCCACCCTGAGCCCCTGGCAACCACTGACGTTTTACCGTTTCCATGGTTTTAATTTTTGCCATCTATTCCTACCTTTATTATCTTTTCATATGCCCTTCTCATCTTGTTTATGTCTTCTAAAAATTTAGTCATCTGTTTCCTTCTTTCATTCTTAATCTCCAGATTACCCTGTCTTTCCTGCGGTTGTTGTTGTTGTGAGGTGCCATTGAGTCAATTTGGACTCAGTGACCCCATGTGACAGAGCAGAACTGCCCCCTACAGTTTTCTTGGCTATAGTCTTTATGGGAGTAGAGTTCCAGGAACCTGTCAACCTTTTGGTTAGCAGCCATACCCTTAACCATTGTACCGCCAGGGCTTCTTCCTGTTTTCCCTGGTTTTATATTATCTCACTGAGTATCTCACCCATTCTCAGGATTTTTCTTTGGATAAATTCCAAAGAATTTATGTCTCTAGTCCCGATCCCTTTTCTAAGCCACAGACCCATGACTAAAACTTCTTGCTGGTATCTTATTCAGCCTCAGCTCAGTATGCCTAAAATGGAGCTGATTGTCTCTTTCCAAACCTGATCTCTGTCTGGTTAATGGTGTCATTGTCCACCAAGTCTGCTAGCAGAAAGAACCTGGTCTCATCTATGCTCTTCCCTCTCTTTCACTCTCTGTATCCCATCAGTCCCAATGACCTAACAGCTCTTCCTTAAAATATCCCTCAGATCTGGTCCTCCCCCTTATAGTTCCCAAATAGATTATAAGCTCCTTGAGGGATGAATAGGATCTTTCCCCCCTCATGTTTGTACATGGATTCTCTTGCATGTCACAGGTGCTTAAAAAGTATTAAGTGAATATATAGAGAGATTATGGGGAATAAAAGAAAAGCGACAATCATTATTCTCATAGGAAGAGGGGAGAAATAGCAGACACTGTAAAGGTAAATTAAAATAACTTATTGGCAACCAAGGTGACTGTTAAAATGCATACTGAATTATTAGCCACAGAGGGCGAAGAAAATGGGGGACCTGAAAGACTTATCAAATAATGAATCAAAGGACGGTTCCTGCAGCCTAAGAGGCAGAGATATTTCAACATCTCAAGAATCAAGTGCTACAATCTTTTACGAGACTAGAAAATCATTGTAGGTCTCATAAATTTTCCTCTGCTCATTGTTTCACAGGCTTAATTTAAGATGAGTCACTCCATAAATCTAGGCAAAGATGACTAATGATTATAATAACAATATCATAAATTATATAGTGCTTTTCCTCCAAAGGAAAACTTTATCTAATTTATTCTCACAATATTCCTTACTGGATGCTACAACCAGGTATTGTGATCTCTATCTTTCAGATGCAGATACCTGGGCAGGGGAATGCGCTTACCTGTTATCCACACTGGTGTGCCACACTCTATGGCCTGCAGCCTCATCCCTAGCACAGCCTTCTTCGGAGGGGATTCCCACTCCCTCGTCACCTTTTTCCTTCTCTAGATCTTTGCTTCGTTTTCCCTCCTTCTACTTATCATGCCACGTACCTGACCTCATGCATGGAAAATTTGTAACTTTCTTGGTATTTAACTTATTGCCCCAGAACCCCACCAAAGGAGAATTAAAAAAAAGGTTTTTAAAAAGTAAAAATTAATTTTAGTTCAATTTACTGACAACAATTATAATGCTGGTCAACTCTTCTCTCATAACAGGTATTTATTTACTGCAATTACAGGTATCCTTTTGGTATATTCTTTCAAATAGCTTAGCCTACTCTTTTCTATTGGCTGATAATACAAGAAATATTTTTTAATATGGCCTTAATTACTGTTTTTCCAATTATAGGAGATGGGTGCTAAGTACAATTATTTACTGGGGGACTTGGTTAAAGCCAGAGGGTCAATAATACTGTGATCACAGTGTTTAAGTCATTAGAATATGAATTTATGTATTTTAATATTAGGCTTCTTATTTGGTCCATAAATCCATGATTGTGTAAAAATTTAAGCAGAACTTCAGAATATCTCCCCTGGGGAAAACCTACAAATGAGTTAATCTATGAACAATTATTTGAAGAATATAATGACAAAGAATACTGCCTGGGATTTTAAAAACAATTTTTTTATGCCTTCAAGTTGCTTTGTGCGTGTGATTTAAAATGACTCCACAGAATGGCAAGGAAAAGAGCACTGCTATTCTTGCCTTTCCCATCATAGGTGGAGTTGCTAATACCCTTCATTCATCCGTTTATTTTTTCCACAAATATTTGTTGGCTGCCAACTATATGCCAGAAACACTGTTAGGTGCTGAATATATACTAATGAAAAAATCAAACATAGTCCTTGTCCTTGAGAAGCTTAGGGTTGAAAATGAGATAGAGACACACAAGACACCAGCAGGTTATGATAAGTATTACTGTCTTAGTTTCCTGGTACTAAAAAACTGTAGCAGAAATACCACAAGAGGGAGGTTTTAAAGAACAGAAATTTATTTTCTGATAATTTAGGAGGCTAAAAGTCTGAATTCAGCACATCATCTATCGAGCAAGGCTCTCTTTCTGTCTGGGGCAAGGTCCTTGTCTCTCCTATAGCCCCAGCGTTTCTCAGTGTCTTGGAGATCTTCATGTGGCATCTATCTTCCCCCTGTTTGTGCTTGTCTCTGTGTTTGTGTTACTCCTTATAATTCAAAAGTGATCAGCTTTAGGACACACCCTATACTGAAATGGCCTTATTAACATAACAAAGAAGATGATGTCACTTTGGAGACTAAGGTGCACCTGACTCAAGCCATGGTGTTTTCAATCACCTCATATGCATGCAAAAGCTGGACAAGGAATAAGGAAGACTGCAGAAGAATTGATGTTTTGGAATTATGGTGTTGGTGAAGAATATTGAATATACCATGAGCTGCCAAAAGAATGAACAAACCTATCTAGGAAGAAGTACAGCCAGAATGCTCCTTAGAGGTAAGAATGGCAAGGCTGCATCTCATATACTTTGGGCATGTTATCAGGAGGGATCAGTCCCTGGAGAAGGACATCATGCTTGGTAAGGTAGAGGGTCAGCGAAAAAGAGGAAGATCCTCAATGAAGGGAATTGACACAGTGGCTGCAACAATGCACTCAGGCAAACCAATTATGAGGATGGCGCAGGACTGGGCAGTGTTTTGTTCTGTTGTACATAGGGTCATTATGAGTCAAAACCAACTTGACTGCACCCAATAACAACAACAAATGGGATTACAGCCACAGTTGTAGGGGTTAGGATTCCAACACATATTTTGGGGGGATACAGTTCAATCCATAACAGTTATGAAGTAAAATAATTGAAGGGACACAATTTACAATGAGGATTCCAAGAAGACCTCTTTGAGAAAGAGACGTTTATCATGAGATTGAAGGGTGAGTAAGAGTCAGGCTGAGTGGCATGAGGATGAATGAACACGTGAGAAGGACCAGGATGCATCTGAGAACCTTGGAAGAAGAGACTGGGGTCTGATGGTAGTGAGAGAGGGTGAGTGTTACACAATGAGATGGCAGAAGGAGGCAGGGAGGGTCCTTGCCAGATGGTGCGTCATACTATTTTCCATGTTAAGGTTTTGAGATGTTATTTTAAGCACAAATGGAAACTATTGAAAAGTTTTAAAAAAGGGAATAAATAGAATCAAACTTATACTTTAAACAGACCACTGTGGCTACTCTTTGGGAACATGAATTGGAGAGGTACAAGAGTGGAAAGATCAATTGGAAGGCTCTTGAGTCAGTCCAGGTTAGAAAATATCACAGTGGCCATTGTAGAGGTGGACAGATTTAAAGTATATTTTAGAGTCAGAGTCAGTAGGGCTTAGTGAGGATTGGACAGAGCTAGGATGGATGGGGGATGTAGGAGAATGGGATACTCTAAGTCACTGAGTTTCTGACTGTGAGAGTAGGAAGGAACAACCGGAGCCAACCCTCCAATTTAGAGAAAACAGAACTGAGGTTCCAGTGATGAAGTGGTTTTCCCAACACAAATACTAATTTTACAACTGATAAAGACATGAGCGGTGCTCAAGGCCAAAAGGATGAGCCAAAGGAGGTAAATATAGTCTGCTTTGATTTAGTTCTCACCTCTAAGAAAGGAACCTGGAAAACTATTACTGGAAACTCACCATTCATTTTATAAATATGTACAATGTGTGTGAGCACATAGGAAAAAAGTTGCCAGTGTCTTTTCTAGTGTCGTTTAAGTGGGAGAGCCACCTCCTCATCCGAGTGGTTTCACAGCCTAATAATGCTGTACAATGGTTCCTTGATTCTCAGTCCAAGCTTTCATTTGTCCATTGTCAGGCACTATTTTTTATTCAGAAATGTAACAGAAAACAGTGAAAAGAAGAGGAGTTTTATTTTTCAAATAAATTAAGTTCATGCTTGCAAATTTTTATTTTTTGTTTCTTTTTTAATGATGCACAAAGAATTGGTGTCTGAGAAATGAGTTACAACACTTAGTCCTATTTTTGTTGGTGTGGCATATTCTTTGAAACTTTGCTTTTTTATTAAATTGAATTATACTATTTTATTATTCTCTTTGGAGAACGAGGCTTATATTCAATGATAATCATTATGTTCTTAATAATGATAGTTAATGCATACAGGAGTCTTGGTGGTACAAATGGGTAACATGCTCAGCTGCTAACCAAAAGGTTGGAGGTTCAAGTCCACCACGGGTGTCTTGGAAAAAAGGCCTGACAATCTACTCTTAAAAAATCATCCACTAAAAACCCTATGAAGCATTGTTCTTCTCTGACACACATGGAGTCATTATGATTGATATAGACTGGATGGCAACTGATAGTAGATAATGCATATAGAGCCATTTCCTTTATACCGGGCACTGTACCATGACTGATACATGCACTATTTGCCTATAATCAGATAGCTAGAGGTGACAGGAAATTCAAGCCCAGACCCACCTGATTCCAGAGTCCGTGTTCGAGCAATTCTGTTCTAGGAGCTTAGAATATAGCAGTGAATAAAGCAGACAAAAATTCCCACCTTCGTGAACTTATATTCTATTTTGGAATAGGAAAGGGTTAGATGATAAACCATAATAAGTAAGTAAAATATGTAGTGTATTAGAAGGTGGTAAGTGCAGTGGAGAAAAACAAACCTGGGTAATGGGAGCATTGCACCTCAACATAAAGAAAACAAAAATCCTCACAACTGGAACAATGAGCAATATCATGATAAATGGAGAAAATCTTGAAGTTGTCAAGAACTTCTTTTTACTTGGATCCACAATCAACACCCATGGAAGCAGCAGTCAGGAAATAAAATGAAAAATTACCTTAGGCAAATCTGCTGCAAAAGACCCATTTAAAGTGTTTAAAAACAAAGGCGTCACTTTGAGGACTAAGGTGAGCCTGATCCAAGCTATGGTATTTTCAATTTCATCATCCATGCAAAAGCTGGACAATGAATAAGGAAGACTGAAGAGGAATTGATGACTTTCAATTGTGCTTTTGGTGAAGAATACTGAATATACCATGGACTTTCAGAGAACAAACAAATCTGTCTGGGAAGAAGTACAATCAGGAGGCTCCGTAGAAGCAACAATGGCAAGACTTTGACTCACATACTTTGGACATGTTATCAGAAGGGATAAGTCCGTGTAGAAGGACATCATGCTTGGTAAAGTAGCGGGTCATCGAAAAAGAGGAAGACTCTCAGTGAGATGGATTGACACAGTGGCTTCAACAATGGACTCAAGCATAATAACGATGGTGAGGATTGTGCAGGGTGGGGCAATATTTTGTTCTGTTGTACATAGGGTCCCTATGAGTCAGAACCAACCTGATGGCACCTAACAACAGGGGCATTGCAATTTTAAATAAAGAGATCAGATGGGCTTCACTGTGAAGGTAACATTTGAGCAAAGACTTCAGGAAGATGAAGGATGAGCTCTTTGGCTATTGAGGGGAAAAGAATTCTAAGCAGAGGAAAGAGCGATGCAAAGGCTTCCTGGTGTGTTTGAGGACTAGCTGAGAGGCCAGTGAGTATGGAATGCCTAGGTCCTGAAGCGTTCTTTCAAGCCATGATAAGGATTTAAAAAAAAAAAAAAAAGAGAGAGATAATCATAAATCTTGTATAAGAATGCCATTTGTCACAGTATTACGAGGCAAGCTTTATTCACATAGTGCTGGGTTACAGAGATTTGATAAATGACAGTGTGGTTCAGGGGCAGACTATCTGATAGGCAAGGTAAGCACAGTGCTTACCAGATCACCTGTAGTGAACAATTTCACGTGGGTTTCATCAAAGATGTGGTGAAAGGCATGTAAAATTGTTCACTACAGATTAGTAAGTACACGCAAGTAAGCTGTGCTTACCTTGCTTACCAGGTCATCTGCTTCTGCCAGGGATTGTAAATTTGAAAAGAGGCTTTGATTCTGTAGGAAGGTGCTGTGGGGTTAGGAGAAAGACAAATGCCAGTCCTACCTAGAAGCAGAGTCTTTCATGTGGTGAAAAAACGTGAAATTGCTACAGATGATCTGCTAAGCAAGTAAGCACTGTGCTTGCCTTGCCTATTGAATAATTCACCCCTGGTCTCGCTGCTCCCTGAGAGTGTCTGATCGACTGAGGAAGTGGGGCTGGCTAAGAATATCAGTTCGTTGTTGAAAGTTTGGTAGCCAAGATCGAGATGGGTTTTATTCAGCTTTGGAACCAGTCTCTAGATCCATTTTTAGGGTGGCTTAGAGTGACAAGGAGCTCTGAGGTGCAGTGGTTAAGCACTCAGCTGCTAAATGAACCCACCAGCTACTCCACAGGAGAAATATGTGGAATTCTGCTTCTGTAAAGTTTGTTGTTGTTAGGTGTCGTCGAGTCACTTTTAACTCATAGCGAGACCCTATGTACAACAGAGCAAAACCAGCTCTGCACCATCCTCACAATCGTTGCTGTGTTTGATCCCAAGATTGCAGCCACCGTGTCAGTCCATTGTTGAGGGGCTTCCTCTTTTTTGCTGACCCTCTACCTTACCAAGCATGATGTCCTTCTCCAGGAGTTGTCCTTCCTGATAACATATCCAAAGTACATGAAATGAAGTCTTGCCATTCTTACCTCTAAGGAACATTCTGGCTGTACCTCTTCCAAGACAGGTTTGTTCATTCTTTTGGCAGTCCGTGGTATATTCAATATTCTTCACCAACACCGCAACTCAAAGACATCAATTTTTTGGTCTTCCTTATTCACAGTTCTGCTTTTACATGCATATGAGCCGATTGAAAATACCATAGCTTGGCTCAGAACCCATTGCTGTTGAGTCTCTTCCAACTCATAGCGACCTTATCAGGCACACCTTAATCCTCAAGGTGACATCTTTGCTTTTCAACACTTTAAAGAAGTCTTTTGCAGGAAAAATTAAAACAAAACAAAACAAACCAAACCCATTGCCGTTGAGTTGATTCCTTGGAAATCCTGTGGGGCAGTTCTACTCCATCCTACAGGGTCAGTATGAGTAGGAATCGACTCATCGGCAATGGGTTTTAGAGGAAGGTTTCTCGAACACGATTCTGCACGTGGATTTTGTTAAAATGCAGGTTCTGATTCAGTGGGTCTGAAGAGAGGCCTGCGAATCTGCTTTTTTAACCAGCTCCCAGGTGCAACCAGTGCTGCTGGTCTGTGGCCCATGCCTGAGAAGCAGAGCTTTAGAGTTTGCAGAAGACTTTCATATACATCATTTCATTTTAACTTGAATCTTCACCACAACCCTGAATTAATTGGTTCAGATATTATCATCTCCATTTACAAATGAAATCATCAAAGGTCAGAGAGGTTAGATGACCTGGCAAAGGTCATATGGCCTAATGGCAGAGTTGTGACTTGAATTTTGTTCTTTGGTTTCTAGACAATTGTCCTCCTGATGGCTTTTAAGCTCTGATACATAAAAGCTAATTAGTGTACACACACACACACACACACACAAACACACACACGTGCGTACAAGGCCGTGGGGTTGATAAGTTTCCACTAAAGCTGCTGCTGCCCAGAGGGCTGCCTTGGCAGCAGTCCCTGGAAATGATCCAGTCCTCACAACGTGTCCTGAAAATTTCTCTCCTGTGTGACTATCTCCGGTGAGTGCTGGCTCCCAACAACGATATGAACATTTTCTTTGCATTTACTTTGCGCATGAGCTAAACTCTGTTTCATCTACTTCTGAGGTAATCTGGTCCTGCGCTCTTGTCTAAGTCCGAAAGTTATTTACTGTCAAGCTGGAAAATACTGCTCTTCTCACCCAAGGAAAGCATTGTTCCCAGAGATGAGCAACATCACTTCATACTGAGTTCCAGCTTTCTCGGAAAAGCGGAGCTCTTTGAAGCGTTTCCAACCAAATCCTTGGAGAGGTAAACATATTTTTCAGCTGCAGGATTCTAGGTTAAAGAAATATGTCCCCCATTTGTTTACATAGTAGCGCAGCAGCTGTTAGGAGGCTTCTGCCCCCATTGGACAGACAAGGGCATTTGGAAGATGCGCTGCTCTCCCCTCCCCATAGGGTCTGCTCAGGCTGCAAGCCCCCTACCCCACACGACCTCATCACCACCAGCCACCGGCAGCGCTGAGAGCTCAGGGTTGCAGGAAAGGCAGATGAGTGAGACACGCCTGGTTTCTCTTTCAGTGTTGTTGTTGTGTTCATTTTATTAATATTTAAAAAAAATCATGCTGCTTCTCAACTTCACCTGCAGATGACTTGCAAAGAAAAGCTACCTACATCGTCTCCTGTTTCCTTTTCCCTAGTGGGAAACACAGGTCCCTAGGTGGCACAAATGGTTTGCACTCTACCGCTCACCTAAAGGTTGTTGGTTCGAACTCACCCAGAAGGACCACAGAAGAAAGCCCTGGAGATCTGCTTCCATTAAAATTACAGCCAAGTAAGCCTTATGGAGCAGTTTTACTCTGTAATGCATGGGGTCACCATGAGTAGAAATCGACTCAATGGCAACCAACAACAAGTGAGAAACACACCTTCAGAGACTGTGGGCATAGTTTCTGGGGCTCTGCAGTAAGAAGTGCTCTGCTTCCGTCTCTCCGCGTGTGTGCCCAGGCTGAAAACCCCTTCATTCTCTGTCGAAACCCTCCTTGGACACACCAGTTCACAGGGATTGCTCTTTTCCTAATTCCTAGAACACAAAGTATTTTCTCTACTCACTGGATGCTTATCCTGTATTATGTTGTATAGAGGAGTCCCCTACGTGGCACAAACCGTTAAGCACTTGACTACTAGCCAAAAGGTTGGCAGTTTGAACACACCCAGAGACACTGTGTCAATCCATCTCAATAAAGGACTTCCTCTTTTTTGCTGACCCTCTATTTTACCAAGCATGATTTCATTCTCCTGGGACGCATGTCCAATGTGAGATGAAATCTGACCATCTTTGCTTCCAAGGAGCACTCTGGCTGTATTTCTTCCAAGACAGACTTGTTTGTTCTTCTGGCAGCCCATGGTATATTCAATATTCTTCACCATAATACAAAGGCATCAATTCTTTGGTCTTCTTTATTCACTGTCCAACTTTCACGTGGATATGAGGTGATTGAAAATATTATGGCTTGGGTCAGGTGTACCTTAGTCCTCAAAGTGACATCTTTGCTTTTCAACCCTTTAAAGAGGTCTTTTGCAGCAGATATGCCCAATGCAATACATTGTTTGATTTCCTGACTGCTGCTTCCATGGGCATTGATTGTGAATCCAAATAAAATGAAATCCTTGCCAACTTCAATTTTTTCTCCATTTATCATGAGGTTGTTTATTGGTCCAGTTGTGAGGATTTTTGTTTTCTTTATGTTGAGGTGGAATCCATACTAAGGGCTGTGGTCTTTAATCTTCAACAGTAAGTACTTCAAGTCCTCTTCACTTTCGGCAAGCAAGATTGTGTCATCTGCATGTCACAGGTTGTTAATGAGTCTTTCACCAATCCTGACGCCACATTTTTCTTCATGTAGACCAACTTCTCGGATTATTTGCTCAGCGTACAGATTGAATAAGTATGGTGAAAGGATGCAGCCCTGACACATGCCTTTCTTGGTTTTAAACCACACGGTGTCCTCTTGCTCTGTTCGAATGACTGCCTCTTAGTTTACGTACAGTTCCTCATGAGCACAATTAAGCATTTTGGAATTCCCATTCTTCACAGTGTTATCCATAATTTGCTATGATCCACACAATTGAATGCCTTCGCAAGTCAATATTAGACATTAGACAACAACTTCCCTAAAACTGTGGTGAGGAGGCTGTGTCTCTCATCCAGACTGTATGCTTAGGTGCTGCTCAAAAGGATTAGATTTGAAGTTCACGAAGTATTCATTCCAAGAATATATATTCAGCATCTCCTACTTTTCAGGCACTGTGCTGGCCACTGAGGCTACAGTAATCAACAAAATGGCATGGTTTACAAGCTACCTTCATGGAGCTTAGAGTCTAGTGGTGCTGCCTGATGACTAAACATGGGTGATGTTTTAGTGCCTTGTTCACAGG
Source organism: Loxodonta africana (assembly GCF_030014295.1). Taxonomy (NCBI): domain Eukaryota; kingdom Metazoa; phylum Chordata; class Mammalia; order Proboscidea; family Elephantidae; genus Loxodonta; species Loxodonta africana. The sequence continues at coordinate 44,105,984 of NC_087355.1, read as the reverse complement.
ATACTGAAAATCTCCCAAAATATCACTTTCTTGTTAGGACAGTATCATTGGTGAAGCCTATAGGTATGCATTTTTGTTTTGTTTTTTATAGGTACGTATAAATGGTTTGACAGGACTTTATCTGATTAGATGTGGAAGCTCCTTGTCTTAGTTATCTAGTGCTGCTATAACAGAAATACCATAGGTATATGGTTTTAACAAAGTGAAATTTATTCTCTCACAGTCTAGGAAGCTAGAAGCCCCAATTCAGGGCACCATCTCCAGGGGAAGGCTTTCTTTCTTTGTCAGCTGTAGGGGAAGGTGCTTGTCATCTTCCTCTGGTCGAGGAGCTTCTCAGCACAGGAACCCAGGGGACAAAGGATGTGCTCTGCTCCTGGTGCTTCTTTCTTGGTGGTATGAGGTCCCCTTTTCTCTCTGCTCACTTCTCTCTTTTATATCTCTAGAGAGATTGGCTTAAAACACAACCTAAGCTTCTAGATTGCCTTTTGACTCGTTAACATAACTGCCTCTAATCCTGCCTGATTAAAATCATAGAGGTAGAATTTACAACACAGAGAAAAAGCTCATCAGATGACAAAATGGTGGACAATCACACAGTACTGGGAATCATGGACTAGCCAAATTGACACACATTTTTGGAGGACACAATTCAATCCATAACGCTCCTCTTTAGTCTTTTATTTTCACCATACAAAGGGAAAATTACTAGGTTCATGTAAAATAATTTAATGGCTGGATCCAGGTGTAATGACACAATTCCATTCACTAGAGAAGGGAGGAGTTTGTAGTGCTTTATTATCACATATTTGGATCCCACAAACAGTAGGTAGCTCATTTTGTCCAGATTTGTCTATAATATTTGGTTCAAAATAGAATGAAAGCATTTTAGCATAGAAACCTCAGGAAGCAGGTTCACTAGTGTCATGGACTGAATTGTGCCCCTCCAAAATATGTGTCAACTTGGTTAGGCCATGATTCCCAGTATTGTGTGGTTGTCCTCTGTTTTGTGATTTTCCTATATGTTATAAATTATAATCTCTGCCTGTGGTTAAAGAGGATTAGGGTGGAATGTAACAACCTTGTTCAGGTAACATCCCTGATCTGAAGTAAAGGGAGTTTCCCTGGGGTGTGGCCTGAACCACCTTTTCTCTTATAAGAGATAAAAGGAAAGGGAAACAAGCAGACAGTTGGGGACCTCATACCACCAAGAAAGCAGTGCTGGAAGCAGAGCATGTCCTTTGGACCTGAGGTGTCTGAGCTGAGATGCTCCCAGACCAAGGGAAGACTGATGACAAGGACCTTCCTCCAGAGCTGACAGAGAGAGAAAACCATCTCTTGGAGGTGGCACCTTGAATTCGGACTTCTGGCCTACTGGACTGTGCGAGAATAAACTTCTTTTTGTTAGAGCCATCCACTTGTGGTATTTCTGTTATAGCAGCACTAGATGACTAAGACAACTAGCACAAACCATCTCAGTAGCTAAATTAGCCATTTTTAGTATTAATTCTACAAATGGGAATGTCACACCGACCATGACCAGATGCTGGGAACACCCAGTCTGCTCAGTTCTCAGGCTTAAGAACAGTACACTCATGTGAATTCATGCAATTGTTAAATATTCTTTTGATGGGATCCCACTACTCATTTCCCAAAAATGCCATGTTGGTATTATAATAAAAAAAATCAAGGGCTCAATGGATTTACAAACCCAGGTTGTTGTGGCTTGTGAACTCTTCTGGCTCAACTTCATCATAGGTGACGGCAATATGTAACTGTAATAATGCAAAAGGAACAAAAACATGAAAGTTTCCATTCCCTTTTTTCTTTTCCCTTTGAGGTCCCTGGGTATCACAAATGATTTGCACTCAACTGCTAACCTAGGGTGGCATTTCGAACCCATCCAGTTGCTTCATGGAAGAAAGGCCTTACAATTAGTTCCTTTTACTTTAACAGGCATTTATCACCTCACATGTTAACATTTAATCAATAGTTAACATTTACAAGGATAACTTATGTACTTCTCACAACATTTCTCTGAGGTAGGTAGTTTATTTGTTCCCATTTTACAGATGAGGAAACTGGAGGTCCAGGACTGCAATAACATGCGTGAGGTCAGGCTGCAAGGAAAAGGGAGAACTGGATTGCGTCTAGGTTTAACTGACTCCAAAGTCACTGTTTCTGAGGGCATGATTGTATTTTAAAATTCTTTGTAGTCCCTGCGATGTTTTGTCTATGGTAAGTTCTCAGTAAATACGGGTCAGTTTTGAGTTTGAGGCTCTGTTGCAGGGTGAGGAGTCATCTAATTTTAATCCAAATTCAAAACTCCTTTTTTTTTCATACCTGCTTGACTCAGCTGTCATCTATCATTTATTTAACTCTACCTTTGAAATTCAGGTAACCTTGTTTGGGAGCACCAGCTTTGCATCCTGGTTAAAATCACTTCGGATCCCCAAACTTTCTGCTCCTGCTTCCATACAGGTTCCGCTTTTGAACTGACTTGATACAAAATTTGCACGCTGTTAGTTTCCATAGAGCCTCTGAGTGGTGCAAACGGTTAACAAGTTTGACTGCTAACCAAAAGGTTGGAGGTTCAAATCCATTCAGATGTACTTTGGAAAAAAGGCCTGGCGTGGGCTGAAAACTCTGCCATTGAAAACCCTATGGAGTACAGTTCTACTCTGACACACTTGGGGTCACCATGAGTCGGTGTCAACTGGTACTGGTTAGTTTCCACAAGACATCTAATCCAACAAGGATCATGTTTCTCTAGTACTTTACCTGAAGGTTTGTGGGATCACGTTGTACAGTTAACAATATTTTACCAGTATTCTGCTGCCAGCTGAACCTCAGAGCCACCTTCCCTTTCCACTGCTCCCTCCCCCAGACAGCCAAAATCACACACACACTTCCAGAGTCTTCTAAAAGTTGGAACTTGAGTCCCCACTGGGATACCCTGTTTGTGCAGCTTCCCCTCGAAGGCCCATTCATTCTCCTGTCTTATTTTTCTTCCTTCGGAAACCTGGTGAATAAGATCTTCTACGTTTTTACACTAACAGGTGCTGAACAATTTATGCACATCTTCAGTCAATCCTTATAATCACTCTATAAATTAAATGTTGGTGTCCTCATTCTAAGATGAAATAACAGACAGAGAGAAGTGCAACTTCTCCAAGTCCAGTTGTCACCAGGGAACATGTTGGAAACCTTAATCTTCTACCCAGACTCTGATGCTTTTTCGACCACACTGTGCCTCCCAAACCCGAATAAGGCATGCACAAAGAGGGGAAATGGAGATTCTTCCTTAGCTAGCCAGCTGTCAGTGTTTCTTAATGAAGTGCTCTTGACATTTGGGGTAGGACGAATCACTGTAAGGAACTCATTGCAGGGTAGCTAGTATCTGGTCCCCCGCTCACTAAATGTTAGTAGTGTCCTGCAGTCATTGTGGTACCCATTGAAACAGCCCTACACATTTCTGAAGGCCACCTTTTGGGGAGGGGCAGTACCTTCTACATGGAGAAGAGCAGATCATTCCTAGAGATCATATGACTGATGACAAGTGGTTTAATTACAGGGTTTTCATTCCATACAAACTGATCAATTGGAAGGCTGGTATGAACACAACAGCCTCTACGAATGTTAACATAGCACCATGAAAGAAAATGGCCTTGGGAGAGGAGAATGACAGTGGGGGAATGCAACCCTCCTCTTAGCCCATTTAATACCTGGGTCCTGGGGAAGGCATGGAGTCATGCCGTTGTGCAAGCAGTCAATGCTCTTTGCTGCCATCTGAAAGGCCGGAGGTTTGAGTCCACCCAGAGGTGGCTCGGAGAAGAAAAAAAAAAAAGCTCTGGTGATCTACTTCTGAAAAATTAGCCATTGAAAACTCCATGGAGCACAGTTCTACTCTGACACACAGGGGGTTGCCATAAGTAGGAATTGATTTCACAGCAACTAGTGGACGGCCCAGGCTATGTGGTCATTCTTGCTCCTGGAATTACCTAGAATTAGGCCCTGGATGAGCCCCAAGACAAAAGGGAAATCAAAGCCTGGACGTGGTGTTTGGAGAAGGGGCAGGAAGTAAGGAACCAGCTTTTGGTTGTGGAGAGATCACTGGGCGTGGGGGAAGAGCCTGAGTCCAGTCTTTGCTTGGTTACGAGTAGCTATATAATCTCGAGTGGCATCCTCTTGACTGCAGAATGAGAGAGCTGGATAAAGGGATGGCTAAGAGTCCTCTTGCCTATGTTTCTTAGTTTGGGGGCTCTGGAGGATCAGACATGCTGATCACTTTGTTTACTGCAAGTTCTTAATAATATGGTTGTCTTGTACAATTTAGCCTGCTAATGATTTCCATATTTCTCAGCTGCCTCAGCCTGAATCATCTTATTCCTTATGAGGAAGGCAAGCCAAAGTCCGTGATTTGATTCTGTGCAGAAACCAAAACCCTCAGGCCCAGGCTCAGGGACTATACTGCCCTATTTATTCCTGCTGGCAAGCCACAAACTCTGGGTTAGGAGATATATGATCTTACAAGTTAGCGGAGTCAGATGTGCTCAATGGAAACAGTCTGGCTAACTCACAACAGAGTCTCAGCCTTCTTGGCTGTCCTCCAGAAATCATGTCTGGTAGGATTTCTGCAACAGATCTGATAGTTGCTGACTTGGAGAACTTGTAAACTGCTTACGAATTCATAGCGCTGGTCCTAGTTCCAGACACAAATTCCCATTGACAGTAAGAGACTATAAATTTTCAGAAAGTGAAATGAAAGCTTATTTGTGAGATCTCTCTCCCCCTCACTCTGTGTGTGTGTGTGTATGTGTGTGTGTGTGAGAGAGACAGAGATTGTGTGTGTGATATGAAAATAATTTGGATTGCTAGAGGATGGATGATTCTAAATGAAATGTAAAGACGGTTGGGTGGCACGAACAGTTAAGTGCTCAACTACTATTTAAAGGTTGGTGACTCAAATCCATCCAAAGGCTCCTTGGGAAATAGGCCTGGCAATCTGATTCTGAAAGTCACAGCCTTCAACACTCTATGGAGTAGTTCTACTCTGGACTTGTGTGATCGCCATGAATCAAAATTGACTTGAAGGTGACTTACGACAACAACAAAGATGGCTATGTTGAGAAGGAAGTTAGACTAGAGTGATGACCTCTAATGTTTTTCTGGAGCCCTGGTGCCATAGTGGTTAGTCACTCGGCTGCTAACTAACAGGTCAGCAATTTGAATCCACTAGTTGCTCCTTGGAAACCCTATGGGGCAGTTCTACCACATCCTATAGGGTTGCTATGAGTCAGAATTGACTCGATGGCAACAAGTTTTTTAAACATACCTTAACCTCATAAGACGTCCTACTAAAACACAGCATGCTTTACCATGCTACCTTTTGGTAACCAAAAGAAACAGGGTAGGCAGACACAAGGCGTAGTATACCCACTGGCATCGAGTGGATTCCAACTCATAGTGATCCTATAGGACAGAGTACGGCTGCCCCATAGGGTTTCCGAGGCTGTAAATCTTTTATGGAAGCAGACTGCTACATCTTTCTCCCACAGAGCTGCTGGTGGTTTCAAACAGCTGACCATTTGGTTAGCAGGCAAGAGCTTTAACCACTGCGTCACCAGGACTCCTTAAGACGTAACATTTAAAACAAAACAAAACAAAAACAACCAAAACCTGTAGCCATCATTTATCAGAATTTACTGATTGGTTTCTTTTATTTTGCATTATAGAACAGCAAGTAGATACTTTTTGGTAGATGATGAGATTATTTTCTAATGATTTTTTTTTTCCTTTTTGACTCATGAATGACTTTTTGTGTTTTTCATTTATTCAAGTAATATTTCATACAGCCCTACTCTATCCCAGATACCGTGCACACACTACAGTCATGTGTGTGTTTGTGTCTGTGTGCTGGGGAGGGCAATTTTTGGAGGCTGGAGAATAGATGGAAACTGGTTGTTTTAATACCTTTTGCAGATTTGATGTTTGTTTGCAAGTGACAATTCCAAAGGAGCAGAGGAAAAATAATACTAATACTACTAAGTTTGACCTGTGAAAGTTGGAAATTGTGTGAGGCAGAAACCTGTCAGAGAAGGAAAACTATTTTCCACTAAAATGAGAGATATAAAAATGGTAAAGCTGCACCCTGTCAAAGGCAGAAAACTTTCGAGACCTGGAAAAGCAAGGCAGTTCTGTTGAGTCCTGGCTCTCGCAGGCTTCACTGTAATACCTTATCACCCATTAGTCAATTTTATGCTGTTAGTGTCTCTCTGGAGACAACTTCCCAGAATAGACAAATACTGTCTATAGGTTTGTGGACAAGTATGTCATACGCTAATTGAAGACTAAGTGGAGTTTGAAGAGATTTTCTAATATAAGTCTAGAGATATGACATTGTGAGGCTCATCTCTTAAATAAGTGATGTTGGTAAGTTAATTTTGGGGAATTAGGGCTTAACTGGATTTACTGATAGAACATCTCTCCTCAGCTTGTGTTACTCCTTGGAGACTCCGTCAGGAGTCTTTAGAAGTGTGTTAGCTCTTTCAGATAGTGGGTTAGCATTTAACACATTTATCTAGTACTAAGTTAATAACACCTAAATGGAAACTTGATGACCTGAAGGAGTTAAAGGAGTTTCTCCTACTGCTCAATTAACTGACCTGTTATATAGACCAACTTGACTCTTGAGTCATTAGAAAAAAGTTGAGTACATAAAAACAAGAACAACAAACAAGGAATTAAATAATTTATTTGAGTGTCTAAACACTTGTTCTGCATATCTAAATGTTATGTAACAAACCTCCCCTATACTTAGTGACTTCAGACAATTTGCTACTCTTGCTCCTGGTTCCGTGGGCTGACTGGGTTCAGGTGGATAGTTTACTCATGGGTTTCTCTTATTTTAAAAACTTGACTGGGTTGGACATCCTAGATGGCTCGCTCACATGGCTGTTGATAGTGGCTGTTGGCCTTTAGCTTAGCTTAGATTATATCCACACTTGGTGTATCTACACTTGGCCTCTCCATGTGGCTTGGGCTATTCATCACATGGATCTTGAGTTCCCAAGAGCATACATACCAAGAAACCCAGTTAGAAGCTGCAAGGCTCTTATGATCTAGCTTCTTACGTCTCAGAATGTCATTTTTCCACATTGTGTTAGTCAAGGCAAGTCAATAAGTCTGGCCTAGATTTCACAAGAGGCAAATTAGATTCCACCTCTTGATGGGGGAGTGGCAAGGTCAAGTTGTAGAGGGACATGTGTGATTGGAGACATTGTTATCACCTTTGCTACTCAAATTGGTTTACATAAATGAAGTCTTATTTCCAGAAAATGAAGCTATCACTAGCAAGACCTGCTTGGAAAAAGGATAATGGTAAGAAAATATAATCCGGCAGGATAAAAGCAGAGTGATGGAATGCTTTGACATCAGGCTGATTTCGTTATGAATCCTAATTTCAATGGTCAAGGTCAAGACCAGTTACATAATTTGCAGGGTGCTGTGCAAAATGATCTCCTTTCCAAAAATTATTTAGAATTTCAAGATGGCAGCAGCAGAGAATTAAACCAAGCGTAGGGGCCTTCCCAGTACAGGCCTTGTGTTACTGCGTAGGTTGTATAGCTATGAAGCAACTCTGGCCATGGTACATAACTCCTTCAAGACTCAATTTTATCTTTGAATTGGGTATAATGCTGTCTTCCTTGTAGGGCGGTTGTAAAGAAAACATGAAATGATGCTATGTAACAGTGCCTGGCCCCATATTATGTTCTCAGTAAATGATAATATTAAAAGGTAGTAATAATAAGTTGAATTAAGACTACAAATGATAATTTATTTGGAGTTGAGTGTTTAGAATAACAAGTGCTTTTTTTTTTTTTTTGGTGGAGGTTGCCAAATAATCTTACTTTTACCCTCAATTTTTCTTTTCAAATTAGTAGGCCCCTAGTAATTTCCTGTTCAAAGAAATAAGAGCTTGGTTGCAGGCCACATGTGTTCCGTGAATCTATTCCCTGGTAGAAAATATATGAAATTTAGAGAAATGCTTCATTCACAGGCTCAATTGTTCACCATATATTTGCAATCATAAAAATGGTCGCTCCAATACTTCCAAATCGAGCAGAATTTCTTTTTCATATAAATATCATAGACGAGCAAGTTTCCAGGTTCTCAAATTAGAATACTTTCATTACTTGAGCTATTGAAAGGAATGTTTTATACCAAAAGCAAAAATTATATATTTATTTCTCTTTAATATTTAATAGCTGAAACTGTTTAAGTTCAAATCTCCTCTTCAAACCTTCAAAAAAACACTCTTGGGAAGAAGCAACTATGAAAACTTTTAAGTCCTAAAGGATGTTTAAAAAAAATTATGAATTAATAAAAACAGGACCATTTATTTTCTGAAAACAATTCTCTTGACATATTTTCCTTATCTGAAAAACACTGCTGAGAAGTCACAGTTTAGAGTTTGAAAATGAGGTGTCTATTCTATCTCGACTTTCCTAGGGAGTTATCAAGACAGTGTTTCAGACAAAGGAACTAAAAATATAACACTTTGTTCAAATTTAGTTATTAGAGGTAGGAGAAAAAAACTCTATGAAGTAGTTGTATTTTCTTTCCTTTCATTGAGAATTTTGCCTTTCTCTGTCTCTTTCTGTGTGTGTATGTATGTATGGGTATAGTAATTTGTTGTTGTTAGTTGCTGTCAAGTTGGCTCTGACTTGTGGTGACCCCATGTACGACAGAACAAAATGTTGCCCAGTCCTGTGCCATCTTCAGGATCACTGGTATGCTTCAGTCCATCGTTGTGGCCACTGTGTATTTTGGGTGCCTTCCAACCTAGGGGGCTCATCTTCTAGTACTGTATCAGACAAGATTCTGTTGTAATCCATAGGGTTTTCATTGCCAGGTCTTTCTTTCTGGTCTTAGTCTGGAAGTTTGCTGAAACCTATCTACCATGGGTCACCTTGCTGGTATTTGAAATACTGGTGGTATAGTTTCTAGCATCATAACAAGAGGCAAGCCACCTAATATGACCAACTGACAGGCAGTAGATAGTGTCTCTATATTCTCTTTATACTAACAGCCTCAAATGTTTTAATGGCAAGATCACATCTAATTCATAATGATACAATGAAAATTTGGTCAAGAATCAATATATTTCAGTGAAGATAATCTTGAGGATTTTGAAAAAACTTTCTACGCAGTTCGTGGAGGATCAGCTCTTCCTAGCTAAATGCCTAACTCCCCAGAGGTGCTAACCCTGAAAATTCTGGGTAGATTAGGACCTTGGTGCCCCCATGCAGGGCCAGGACCTGTATGGCCAATCCTATGCCCTTTAAAAAAAAAAAAAAAAGAACCACCAAACCCGTTGTTGTCTAGTTGGTTTTGCCTAATACAGAACTTACGTATTAGAGTAGAGCTGCACCACAGTTTTCTTGGCTATGATTCTTCAAAAAATATTTTATGGTATTTTTGGTGAAATTTGGCTGCAATCTTTATGAAACAGTTTGCCAGGCCTTTCTTCTGTGGAGCCATTGGGTGAGTTTGAACCACCAACCTTTAGGTTAGCAGCTTATGGTAAACCACTTGAGCCACCCAGGGACCTATAACATTTAAGAGGTTGAATAAAAGCATCAGAGCTGGGTGAGACCAAAGGACATTAATAAGTTGCTCTGGTCTCTATCAAAAATTATGTACTGAGTTTATCTGCTAGGTCACTTCAGACCACAGCTCCTGGTTGTCCACTGATGCTTCTGGAACCCCAAACTGACCTGGCCATCTGTCTTCCCAGGGAGTGGTCCCTCATTTTGTTTACTACCGTTTTGGATTGAATCGTGCCCCTCTCAAATATGCATTGGAAATCCTAACCCCATACCAATGGTTAGAGTCCTGGTGGCACAGTGGTTAAGAGCTCGGCTGCTAACCAAAAAGTTGGCAGTTTAAATCCACCAGCTGCTGTTTGGGAACCCTATGGGGCAGTTCTGCTCTATCCTGTAGGGTCGCTATGAGTCAAAATTGGCAATGGGTTTGGTTTGGTGTTTATACCAGTGGTTGTAATCCCATTTGGGAATGGGTTGTCTCTGTTATGTTAATGAGGCAGTATTAGTGTAGGGTATGCCTTAAGTTAATCTCTTTTGAGATATAAAAAGAGCAGACTGAGCAAGCAAGCAGAGATGGGGGAAGACAGACGCCACACCACATGAAGATCACCAAGGAACCCAGAAACAGAAGCTGAGAAAAGACAAGGATCTTCCCCCAGAGCCAACAGAGAGAGGAAGACTTCCCCTACAGCTGGCCCCCTGAATTTGATCTTCTAGCCTCCTAAACTGTGAGAAAATAAATATCTGTTTCTTAAAGCCAACCACTAGTGGTATTTCTGTTACAGCAGCACTAGATGACTAAGACAACCACTTTCATGTAAACTCTGCCAGTAGTTTTTTTCTCCCTCTCTGCATGCCTGACCTTGCCTGTGTCATTATATCTGTGGATTTCAGTTCAACACCTGCCCCATACATCCAGAAGCCTTTGCCTGATACCAGATCCTACCCACCTGGCCTGTGTCTACTTTAGCCACACCTGGTCATTTTCCCTTCTGACTAGCAAGGATTTTTTTATTCCTACACACACTTGCCTGGTAGATTCCTCTAGGGACCCCTTCCAACAAAGCTTTGAACTCCTGTTCTTAACTATTATGTGACATTCAAAGGTTTAAAGCCAGTGTGGTGAGGATAACTCTTTCTATGCCTAAGAAGGCGTTGCTGTCAGATCAGGGAGGTTTACTTCTGTGTCCACAAGCTCGTAGAGTTCTGACATGTACTTGGCCCTTGCCTTGCAGTTCTCTTTGCTTTCTTAGGTCCCACATTGCTGAAGGGTGTGAGTGATGTCCACTTCTCCAGTTATGTGTCAAGCCCGTTCCTTCCTTTGAATATCAGGCATTCAGTTAATCTCTTCAGGCCAAATCCTTGTCTCCTTTCACTTGCTTTCTTCTAATGGGACAACTGAGAGAAGAGAGAAAGCCAGTCCTAAATCTCTATTGGTGGTGACAGTTTCCAGTGTCTGGGTCTGCTGCTTCGTCATGGAAGGTGACAGTGGGGCCAGTCATGCCATCAGGTCCACAAATCACATGTAGCTGATGTCTTGCAGTCAGATACAATATTGCTTCCTCTGGCCTCCCTAGGAGCAAGTGGTCAGAGCCATAATTACTCCTGGTGGCAGGTGGCAGGTCTACATCACATCTTGACATTAGCTTTTAGCTATTTTTTTTTTTTTTTTTTTTATAGCTGCCAGTGTGCTCAGTCAAATACCTGTCTGTCATCACAATCAGACAGGTCTTAATGTCTCTGCGTTACAGAGGAGGACCTCAGCTCCTTTCCAGCACGTTTATTATGGTCCCAGCGTAGCGTTTTATCACACATTCCTTACGCATAGCCTCCTCTCCACCACCACGGAAATCTTCCAAGTTGGCAGCTTTAGTGTCTGCTGCCATTAATCTTCACTAGGCTGGGATCACGGGGCAAAGGATGATTTATTGCAATTACCTGTTATAGTGCAGAGCTCAGGTGAGCTGGGCTCAGATGAATTTACCGGGCTCACTTCCATTCTTCCCCAGCCAAGGAGTAAAACATGTCTGCTTTTTTTTCTATGTGTATCTGCATTCATTTAGCCCATCCAATGCTAGTTAATTAACGGGGAAGTGGAGAAATAGATACAGATAGTATTAGGGTTACATACAGACACAGTGAAGCCTGGCTGTTCAAAGCCAGAACTGACACTGGTATTTGATGTCAGTTTCATTTCTTTGTTGTTTCTGCATTTTAAGAACATCCAAAGAAGATTCTAAATTGCACTTACCTGACGCTTTCTGTGCCATCTGTTGCAGGTGATTAAAACCAATCTGCATAGAGTGCTGTGTTACAGTTCCAATTTCTTGCTCCCTGGGATGGCAGAGGGCAGTGCATGCAGTGGGGAGAATGTGTGCTTGGATTCTGCTGGGGAGGGAAGCAGAAGGGGTGGGGGTGGGAGAAGAGGGGAGAAGAAAGCTCCACGATGAGCTCTTTGCAGTGGAAATGAATGTGTTGCTAAAACGGCCAGTTGTTTTCCCAGAACCGGCTCTGATGGCAACTGCTCGTCTGCTCTAAATTAAAAAGTACCAATGCGCTTGTGTCCTGGCCTAGTGGAAATGTGACAATTTTCAGGATTAGGTTAATGGAGTTAAAAAGCTTTTTGCTATTGTGTCAGGTATATGATTCACTCTCATATTGGATGTAATTTGTACCAGACACTATTCTGGTGGCCTGTTATGCACAGTGGTGGGACAGTGGTTAAGTGCTATGGCTGCTAACCAAAAGTGCTGCTTGGAAACTCTATGGGGCAGTTCTACTCTGTCCTATAGAGTCGCTGTGAGTTGGGATCAACTCCACAGCAACAGGTAACGAGTTATTATGGACAATAACTTGTATTTTATTGGATAAGGGTGGTTGGACTAAAAGATCCTTAAACCAAAACAAACAAAAACAAAAAAAGCCTCTTTGCTGTTGAATCAATTCCGACTCATGGTGACTCCATGTGTGTCAGAGTACAGCTGTGCTCCTTAGGGTTTTCAGTGGCTGAATGTTCAGAAGTGCTGGACCTTTCTTCAGAGGTGTCTCTGGTAGACTCAAACCCGCTACCTTTTGGTTAGCAGCCAAGCACATTAGCCATTTGCACCAATCATGGACTCCTGAAAGGACCGTTCTGAGTTCTTATGGTTCAAACACAAGGCGAGTCTGTGTTTGTGACCTCCCAAGGGGCCAGTAGCATTAGGGAGAGAGTGGCCCTGCCGTGATTTCTAGATGAGAAGGATATAACCATCTCTGCCCACTTTGTCTTATTCTGCTCCAACTTTGCTGTAAGACTGCATGAGGCTGTGGGAATAGGGACACTGGGCTTCTGCATAGCTTCTACCCACCCTTCCTCTCTGCACAGATGGAGATTCATTCCTCTTACATCTGTTACCAAAATGGAGTATCTGGGATTATGAAGAGCAATTGAAGAGGCTGCAAGGAGCCAGCAGTTTGCCAATAAGCCCCAGACTTAGTTGATGTGCCATTCTCTGGCTTTTCACTGGCTGTGCTTCCCTGTATCAGAGTCCCAATGCAGAGATATCCTTTAGGATATATTCAGGAAGGAAAGAAGGCGTTTTTGAAAATGTCCATGGCCGGAATAGATTGTCTGCAAACTTGAATAACGAAATTGAAAAAAAAAAAAAAATTTCTGCAAAGACTTTTCTTTCTCATGTTCCTGGGACATGGCGGTAGGCAAAATAATTAACAGTAACAGGTGGGGTAGGCTGCTTCTAAATGGCTCCCCACGATCACTACCTTTCATACTTATTCCCTTGAGTGTCAGCTAGTCTTAGTGATTTGCTTGAAGGATTAGAATGTGGCACAAGTGAGAGGATATCCATCCTAAAATCAGATTATTAAAGACTGTGTCTTCTGTTCTGCTTGCATTCCTCTCTGGCATTTCCAGCTTGCTTGCTTTGATGAAGCCAGTTTGAGAGGCCCATGTGGCAAGGAACTGAGGGTGGCCTCTCCCAACAGTCAGGAAGGAACTAGGGTCCTCAGTCCAAAAACCTTTCAGAACTAAAGTGTGCCGTCGGTGTGAGCTTGGAAACATCTCCTTCTCCACATGAGACTTGAGATGACAGCAACACCAGGTGGCACCTTGATCATCACAGCTTGTAAGAGACTCTGAGTCAGAGGACCCAGCGAAGCTACCCCTAGATTCCTGACCCACCGGAACTGTGACATAACAGATGTTGTTGTTTTAAGCCATTATATTTCGCAGTATTTTGTTATGCAGAAAAAGGAAATTTTAACATACAAGAATCTTTATATAATTCTGCTTGCTATAGAGAGAAATTTGGGGAAATGTACATTCGTCTTGGAATCATGTGAAGAGTATCAAACGAGACCCGTGAAAAGGTAATAATAATAAAAATGTTTAAGAAAACCAAATGGCACAGACACCAACCAATCCGAAGGAGTAGGCATTACCCCTGGGCAGGTTGCTGGAGGTATGCCAGGTGCCAGGTTTTGACTTTTTAGTGGCTGAATTGTGGAGGTCCCTAGGTGGCCCCGGGGGAAGGTGTGAGGCTCAGGGATGAGTGGGTCTGCATTTTAACAATCAACGAGCCCATGTCAGTGCCTTCCTCCTGGATATCAGCTCCTGGCCAGTTCAAAGGAGCTCATTTCAGGTGGTATCTCCTGAATCTGAAGGCACAGACCCTAGGAGATGGGGTTCCCTTTTCGTTCTTCCCTTTGACTCACTGAAGGGAGAGTCACGGGTTCCAGGGCTCCAAAAAGCACAACCAGTTGCATTTTCCATTTGGTTCTGGGTAAGTAGTCTATGACAAACCCAAAGGCTGTAGAGAACACACCCTCTTGCAGCTGAGGCCCAAGTTCTGCTCTGCCATCCTTCCTTCAGTTTTCATGCATTTGTGAATGTGAGCTACAGCGTGCAGGAACCTGGGCGAGGGCAGGCCTTTTCAACATTCAGCTGCGTGCTTGAACTGGGGAAATCACAGCTGCTCCTTGCTTTGGATAATGCCAGGGAAATTGGCAAATAAAGAACAGGGCCCAGGGTTCGTTTACTAAATACTCCGATATGTGCAAGCACGCTGCATCAGGCACATCAAAGGAAAATAAAAGCATAATGTAGTAATAACATGGTCTCCTGCGGCCTCCTGCTTAACTCAAGTGTTAAGTTAAAAGAGGTAAATCAGAGGTTTTGAAGCACAATCTTATACTTAGTTTTCTTTTTTTTTTATTTAAAAGAACAGGATCTGGGACCATTTCCTATGTTAGCAGGATCTGGCACGGTTTTCCTTCCCGTGAAAGGGGAGAGTTTTAAAAAGAATTATGAACAATTATTCTTTATTTACCCTTCAACAAAGGGATCACTGCGGGTAAGAAGAGTGTGCCACGTTTCAAGTATTTACAAACATTTGAGACTTGACATGCCTCAAGTTGGGGGTTGGTTTCCAGTCTGGATGTAGCAGAAAGAGTACAGAGGCCAGACCCTAACCTGGGAAACTAATCAGAAGGGGAAGAAGACACATGGACTCTGGGAGCAAGGTAACTGCAGTGACTCCAGGACATTTTCCACATTGTCTGCCTATTTGCAGGGACATCCAAACCCTCCTGCTTCCTACCATCAGGGAACAGACCACATGGAGACGGCAGTGGGAGCACCCATAACCACTTGTCGTGGAATTGACCCTGATTTATGGCAACCGCATGTGTTTCACAGTTGTACTGGACTCCATAGGGTTTCCAATGGCTGGTTTTTTGGAAGTAGATCACCAAGCTTTTCTTTTGAGGTGCCTCTGGGTGGACCCCAACCTTCAAGCTTTTGGTTAACAGCTGAGCGTGTTAAGTCCTCACACCATCCAGGGATTCCGGGAGTGCACATAGTCAGCCTCTATTTCCTGAATAATCAGCCATGGTTGATGCCTTGTCCCTAGCTCCCCAGTTAAATACAACCACTGATTGTCATGTAGCTTCTCAACCCCAGCCCCAGAATTCACCCCCACCCAAAGCCATCTGGAGTTCATCACACACCAGCTCCATGGATTGAGCCCTCCTTTGGACCTCTACTTGTTTAATGCTGACTGCAGTCCTGTTTGGCCAGCCCCCTGGGCATCTGCCCATTTTACTCTGATTTCTCTCTACTGCCCTCCGTCTTGGTGGTGAGCCTTTTCACTCCAGCGTCCTGTGTGGTTCTATCTTTAAGACTGCTCCCTCTTCCTCACCCCTAACTAAAATAATAGCCATTTCCCATTCTGCTTTTCATTGAAATCACATACCATACTGAGAAGCATGGGCTCTGGAGTCAGACCTCCTGGGTTTGAAAGCTGACCTTCCTACTGGGTTTGAAAGCTGATCTTCCTACTTTTTAGCTGTGTAATCTGAGGCAACATCACTTCACTTTACTAAGCCTCAGCTTCCTGAGTTTAAAATGGAAACTTATGCAAGCCTCAATTGTCTTTTCTTTAAAATGGGTACTAGTAATCCCAAATTTGTAGGGTTGCAGTGAAGATCAAACTATATGACACGTGTAAAATGTTTCACACGCTGAGTGGTCACGTAGGAAGCCCTCAATACTTGATGTACAAAGGTTATGTAATACCACTGCACTACTTCTGGCTTCTTTGAATATTGTTGTTATTAGGTGTCATTGAGGCGATTCCAACTCAGTGATCCCATGTGACAGAATGGAACTGCCCCATAGGGTTTTCTAGCCTGTAATCTTTACAGGAGGTGATCACCAGGTCTTTCTCCCGTGGAGCTGCTGAGTGGGCTTGAACTGCCAACCTTTCAGTTAGTAGCAAAGCTCTTAACTGTTAATCTACCAGAACTCCTTTTTGAATATTAGATTATTTTACCCTCTTAATCCCTTTATTGGGGGCTCTGGTGGGGTGCAGTGGTTAAGCTTTTGGCTGTTAACCAAAGGGTCAACAGCTGGAATTCACCAGCCACTCCTTGGGAACCCTGTGGGGCAGTTCTAGTCTGTCCTATAGAGTCGCTATGAGTCTAAATCAACTCGATGGCAGCAGATCCGGAACCTCTTTATCAGGTAAGTACCATTATTATCCTCCTTGCACAATGAGGAAAATGAGGCTTAGAGGGTCAATTAACTTGCCCAAGTTCATATGCCTAGTGGGAATGGTTTGGATCTAGGTCTGACTCTAGAACCTGCCCCTAGGCCCTAGGTTCTCTTAAAATGCTGAACAATTTGCTGTCTTTCTTTTGCTCTCCATTTTGGCCAGGAGCTGATGAAATGTTTATGTTTCAGATGGTTTACCCATACAAAGGGGCAAATAGAGTAAGTTGAGAAGCCAACACAGGTATAATTAGGCAGATCATCTGCTGTTGATAGCAACTCTCCCAGATGTCAACAAAATAGGCTCTTAAATAGAGTGGCTGCTGGCAGTAAATTTGAAAGCAAGCTCTGCTTTGGAAAAGAAATATCCCTGCAAATGGAAAGGAGCAGTAGCCCAATAATCCAAAACATGGACAAACAGCAAATAATTTATATTTACATTTAGAATCTATATGATATCCATATTGATTCATGTGGAAAATGTTAATGCTTAAAGATCGCATCCGAAAGGGGCTAGGAGCCAATCCTTTTCTTGAAAAACAAGCAATTCTGGTGACATTGGACCTTCATTCCCACTGACAATAGGTAGCTGGGTCTGAGTACCCGCTTGCCTCTTAGACACAGCCAGGCTCCCCACTTTCACTCTGTCCCTCTCCAACTCTCCACCTCCTATTTCCTTCAAACTCTCAGGATCACTGCACTTACCATTTTGGAATTTGCTGTATTGCTTTTCTTCTACCCAATGTACTGGACTCATTTACTTCACTATAGACATGTGAGTTTGTGATCCCTGCTCTAGATAAATTCCAAATATATATCATTCACAAGTTAAGAGTTGGCTTATCTAACCTGGAAGAAGATTCTTTCTATGAGAAGGGTTGCTTACATGGTTTATCTAGTCTGGGCACCAGGAAAGTGACTCTAAATGCCATTTGGGTCCATTCAGTTTAGTTATCTCCCCATGTGTGGAAATTTAAGACTTTATAAGAACAACTATACTTATTAATGGAGAATAATAAATATGGTGCTTGAAAATAGAATGGCAGTAGAGTTCCCTTGAATATTTATAGATCTGTAATACTTGACATCACTTTGTGCCTGTTGTTACGCTAAGCCCATCACATCCATTAGCTCCGTAATACCTTATAATAGGTCTATGAGGTAGAGCTCAATATTACCCGACATTTTATAGATGAGAAAACTAAGGAACTGATAGCACTAGTAATTGCACACGTCACTCAGCTAGCAAGTGGCAGAAACGGGACTCTAAACCAGCGGTCCAACTCAAGAGTCCACTACCTTAAACACCCACTTTCTGAACCCTCCTGTCTACCGGGTGTGAGGCCTCCATAGCAGCGCCATGGCACTAGGCAGTCTTCTTTAGGTGGAGAATCTTCGAAGAGTGAAACGGGTATCAAATATAACACCCATTCAATAGTCAGTTTATCGTACTGTGGTGGCTTGTGTGTTGCTGTGATGCTGGAAGCTACGCCACCGATATTTTAAATACCAACTGGGTCACCCATGGTGGACAGGTTTTAGCAGAGCTTCGAGACTAAGACAGAATAGGAAGAAAGGCTTGACGATCTACTTCCAAAAATCAGGCAGTGAAAATTCTATAGATCACAATATAATATTGTCTGTTATAGTACTGGAAGATGAGCCCTGTAGGCTGGAAGGCACTCAAAACACAGTGATCGCAGCAACGGACTTGAGCATATCAATGATTATGAAGATGGCACAGGACCAGGCTGCATTTTGTTCTGTTGTACATTGGGTCACCATGAGTCAGAGCCAATGTGACAGCAACTAACAACATGTTAAAGGTGACAAACATCAGTACATATGTCTCCCCTGGTAAATTACACATTGGTGGAGCCTGTTGCCCTGCTGACTGTGGCAGCAATAGAGAACCTGGGTGGGTTTTCAGCTGCACTGTGCATTGCCATCTACACTCATGGTAGACTAGGCACTAAGAAAAACAAAAGTAGTAAGTGCCTGTGTCTTGTGTGCGACTCTAATACCATATTATCTGGTGGCTGTCAGTAGCTTTTGGAGAGACAGTTCGACCACCTCTGCCATGAAGTTTACTGACAAATCCTAGTGCTGGCAGCAGCCCTGGCACTGCCGATTCAAGAGCAGTTGTGCCACAGGAGAGGACAAGTTACCTCGCTGTGCTTTATTCGCTTTGTGCTGTGGTGCTGCTCATGCTAACGGACAGCTTGTTAGAAACTTAATTCCTGCTGCCCTGTGTCCTGCTGTGAGCATGGAAGGCCCCTCACACACTGTGTTGCCAGACTAGGAACCAGAGTATCGCTGTGATTAAGAACATGGGGGGTTGGGTGGACCTGGGTTCAAATCCTAGCTTTGACATTTAATAGCTGTGTGACTAAGCATCAGTTTCACCATTTAAAAAATGAGGACCAATGTGGGTTATGAATACCTACGCCATAGTATTACCTTGATGATGATTCATTAAGGTGATTTTAAAAAGTTACTCAGTATGAATATGGGTATGTAGTAAATGCTCTACTGGTGGTAATTTTATTTTAAATATACTTAGGAACAGATGGAAAAAAAATTGTGCATCTCTGTTACCTCGTACCATCCCAGAAGCTATTAAATCACACTTCTTTCATTCCAAGTTACCCTGGATTGTAACATCATCGGATTAATAACTTTTGAGGGGAAAAAAAAAATCACTACTACATTGAACCATTTGTAAAACACATCTTGATTTCAGATGTGATACTATGAAAAATATCTGTATCTAAAAACCACAGAAATGTGATATGCCAGGGCTGAGACGTACCTGGTCGAGAAGACACTGCTTTCTGATCTTCCAGATATTACAGCCAAAGGTATGAGTCTAACTGAAAACTGACTGTCTTTTTTTTCACAAGGTCTTTGGGGTGCCCTTCCCTATTCTGTTTCATACATTGTGGTGTAACAGGAAGAACTTGAGCTCTTCCTGCTTATGCAAACTCAGGCAAGTTACTTTCCTTCACTAAGCCTTAATTTTCCCATCCGTAAAGTGGCAGAATATTATCCTTCTCCCTGGGTTGTTGTGAGGATTAAATGAAACAACTTAGACAAGTCACTCAGTCGAATCCGTTATACAGAAAAGGAGCTTGATACATTCTCGTCTGCTGCTTTTTGCTTTTGCACAGCAGACTGCGCGCTACATGAATTAGAGATAAATGATTTGTACATGAAGAAAGCAGCGTGACGTGACATCAGACATTTCTGAATACACAAAAATTAGACTGCTGAGTGTTCTCAATCTGTGTATTAAGCCAACATTCATTGTGTCATGAGCACTAGTGTGATGAGCTGGCTGGCATACTGCACATTAATTATGCCACCCAGTGGGGGATAGCCTGGAGAATATGTCTCTGGAAGGGTCCAGTTGGGGTCAGCGGAAGAGTCACCCCTCTGATGAACAGATGATTGTGTGGAGGCTCTGGGAGGCCAAACAGGCTTAAGAGATGACACTCCTGTTCTTCCTAAAGAGCCATCCTTTTCACTCATTTGTTCAACAACTATTTTTTAAAGTACTTCCTTTGTGCCAGATATTGGGCTAGGCTGGGTATACGAGAGAATAAGAGAGGACTGGTGAATAATAAAAACATGTGGCTCTTACCCTCTGGTGCTTAGAGCCTAAAACGGGAGACAGATGATAAACAAGAAAACAAATCAGCTTATAATTATAAATAGGAATAAATGCTACAAAGGAAAAAATCAGGATTCAGGGAATAATAGCAGAACGTGGGATGATCAAGAAGAGCTGACAGCTAAGCTGGAAGAAACCAGCAACGCGAAGCACAAAGATAAGAGAGTTCTAACTCAATAACAGCATATGTGAAGTTTCTGAGGTAGGAGAGAGTTTGATGTACTTAGGTAGATAGACAGACAGACAGACAGGCAGACAGGCAGACAGGCAGACAGGCAGACAGGCAGATGGATGGCTGCTGTCAAGCGGTCTCTGACTCACGGCAACATTTGAACAACAGAACAGAACATTGCCTGGTCCTGCGTCATCTTCATGCACTTGGTCATGTTCAAGTCCATCACTGTGGCCATCGTGCCAATCCATCTCATAGAGGGCCTCCTTCATCCCCATAGGCTTTCTACTTCACCAAACATGATGCCCTCCTCTATTGATTGATCCCTCCTAATGAAGTATTCAAAGTGAGCAAGTTGGATAGTGTTCTGTTGTGATTCATAGGTTTTCAATGGCTAATTTTTGAAGGCAGCTCACCAGGTCTTTCTTCGTAGTCTATCTTAGTCCAGAAACTCTGCTGAAACCTGTCCACCATGGGTGACCCTGCTGGTATTTGAAATACTGGTTGTATAGCTTCCAACATCATAGTAACACACAAGCCATCACAATAGGACAATCTGACAGATGGGTGGTGGGGGTATACTCTGGGACCTGATAAAGGTCATTGGGCAGGAAGGCAGCGATCAAAGGGGGGAGTTTCTTCTCAAACAAATGATTTGCTTATTACTTTAGTAATATGTTGAAGTGAATCCAAAAGAATAATTATAATCAGACCCAAATACTTGAACTTCCAGGAGTAACATACAGGTAATCTGATGTGCAAGGAAGATGCAGGGATGTTGGTCATCTTTGTCTTGTCATGGAGCTGCATGTTAACATGTATCACATGTATTATTTATGCTGTGATTCAAGACAAACTTTGCCTCTCCAATAGGGGTTAGGTTTCTCCTGCTAGTATTTATTCTATCCCAACTGCCCACAGTGGTCACCCTAGTTACTGGATTTGGACCAAATCCTCTCAGAAGCAGTGAGTTAAGAGCCCCACAGGGTATGATAAGTTTATCTCCTACTAGCAGCATGTTTGCAAGTAGATTCTGTTGCATTTAGATGAAAAACTTGGCCCTAGAGCAACATACCCCAAATGTCTTCTTTTTTTTCTATTCAAAAGCATGCATTTTATTTTTTAGCAACCTGCTGTATTGCCTGCTAATTTTTTTAAATTGTACGTTAGATGAAGGTTTATAGAACAAACTAACTTCTAGTTAAACAGTTAGTACACATATTGTTTTGTGACATTGATTACCAACCCCACGACAAGTCAACACTCTCCCTACTTGACCTTGAGTTCCCTATTACCAGCTTTCCTGTCTCCTCCTGCCTTCTAGTCCTTGTCCCTGGACTGGTGTGCCCCTTCTGTCTTGTATTGTTTTATGGGCCTGTCTAATCTTTGACTGAAGTGTGAACCTTGGAAGTGACTTCATTACTGAGCTAAGATGGTATCCAGAAGCCACACTCTTGGGGTTTCTCCAGTCTCTGTCAGGCCAGTAAGTCTCGTCTTTTTTTGTGAGTTAGAATTTTGTTCTATTTTTTTTCTCCAGCTCTGCCCAGGATTCTCTATTGTGATCCCTGTCAGAGTAGTTGGTGGTGGTAGCTGGGCACCATCGAGTTGTACTGGACTCAGTTTGGTGGAAACTGTGGTAGTTGTGGCCCATTAGTTCTTTAGACTAATCTTTCTCTTGCTTTAGTTTTCTTCATTCTCCCTTGGTCTCGACAGGGTGAGACCAGTGGAGTATCTTAGATGGCCGCTCACAAGCTTTTAAGACCCCAGATGCTACTTACCAAAGTAGAATGTGAAACACTTTCTTTATAAGCTATGTTATGCCAATTCAGCTAGATGTTCCCCGAGACCATGGTCCCCACAGCCCTCTGCCCAGTAATTTGGTCCCTCAGGGAGTTTGGATGTGTCTGTGGAGCTTACATGACCGTGCCTTGGACAAGTTGTGCTGGCTTCCCCAGTACACAATGTCTTTTGATGTTGTTATTATTAGTTGCTGTCAAGTAGATTGCAACTTATGTTGATCCTATGTCTGCATAGTAGAACTGCTCCATAGTTTTTTTGGCAAGAATCTTAATGGAAGCAGATTACCAGGTCTTTTCTTCTGAGATACTTCTGAGTGGATTCAAACCTTCAACCTTTAGGGCAGCAGTTAAGTGCAAAACTTTGTACCACTCAGGGACCTTTAACTTCTTAATAGGTATTGAATTAAAAAAAAAAAAAAGGTTTATAAAGAAATTAGCTTGAAAATCTTGGGGGGTGGGTAGTAAACCATGCTAAATGGATGACTTTATTGTAGGACTTTCAGGAGCCTTTCCCAAGCTTAGGGGTTTCTTAAATACTGTAATGACTGTATTTCTGATAGGGTAAATAACAAGGAAAAGTTTAAAAATGATATTTAAAATTGCTTTAAAATAGCCCATTTGGAAGAGCCCTAGCTTATTATAACCTATGCCAGAATCAAGATCAATAGCATTAGACAATTAGGAGTATGAAGCAAATTACCTGTCACAATGTAATGAATTTTATTGTAATTTAAGCTCTCACATTAAAGGCAATAATACTTATATAAATTTTGAATTAATTTCCTTCAGAAATAAACTGCATAAGCCATGGCCATCAAGATAAACCTCAGTGAGTAAGTACATGCAAAGGGGTCTCTTATGTAATTGGAATCATGCATACACTTGTGAGAATAGGTAGTTTGGGGGAGAGTCTATAAATAAATGTCCTCAGTGAAAATAGAAAGAGCTAGGCAGGAAGGGAGATGGAATTATTAAGAGAGAGGGTGGAACTGAGGCTAGCCATATGGTCAGTGCCACAGCCCGGCAAGCCTGTCAGGGATAGGCACGCTGGGAATGCAGGCGAGAGGGAATTGTCCTGAAAGAACCACATGCGTTCCGCCATGAAGAAATGAGGGCAGAGGGCTGTGGGCAAGACTCTGCTCTGTGACTGACACTTGTGCTGATAGAAGCCAACACTGGATGTTGAATCATGTCTATGCCAAGTTGATTAGGATGGATGGGGCCTTCTAATGCCCTAAAAGCATTCAGTCCAGGGCAAACCATACTCATCCGAAGAGCCATATACAAGATTGGCTTCTGTTTTGCAATGTATGTAATTACATGTACTCAACTGATGAGGGGAGTATAAATAGATCATCCAAGAAAGTCCTCTTTCTCTAACCACTCTCTGTCCCAAATGTCTCCCTATAGCTACCACTTACTCATTAAAAAAATATGTCAGTTAGATGAAAATTTCAAGCTTACTGGATTAAGTGGAAGACATTAATTTTGGAGCTATGACTGCCTAAGTAGATGCTGCATCCTGTTGCTATGACTACATTAGAATTTGCTATCAATATTGATGAAAAGACAGTTTGCTTTCAGCATCCCATCAGCAAGGCATGAGAATGGGGTGGCTACAAGAGGCTTGGTAGTTGATTCCACTGCAATTCTCCATCATGCTGCCTTTTACTTGCAGCACTGATGGAAATGCAGCAAGATACCTGGAAAATTACAAACGACATATGAATAAACAGCTTTTCCAAACTAAGCCACTTCCTTGGAGTAATAGATGCATATTGATTATGATGACATTCATTCAGACTTCTAACAACAAAAACAAGTGGGAAAAGATTCTAGCTTATTGAGGCCTTGCTTTGCCCTGCCTCTTCACTCCCCTGCTCACTGTGCTAGACTTGGCCTTTCCATGACAAATCACTCACCCCCGAGATTCTCAAGCTAACCTAATGGGCTTAGCATTGTTAGTGAATTAGCCTCTTTCACTCACACACACCTACACATGGTCACACACACATTATAATCTTTCAATGTTCTTCTGGAAAGATTTCTTGAAAATTTTGCACAAAAGAATAATGATCACAGTTGTACTTGTAATATATACAAATGACCTAATGCCGTGTAAAACACATGTCCCTAGGAAGACTCTTGTTTTAGATCTTACTAGCAAAATTTGATGTTCTGGAACAAAGTATCATTTTTTGACATGGTCATGGATTAATTTCCTCACAGTGTCCTATAAACTATTGCTAAAATTAAATCATTCTTTCACTAGTGACAATGGTTTAAAATATTTTGCCTAAATATATTTTGCTATATTACTATACATAATGTGGTATAGTTTCCTAAAGAATTGTTTTCTTTCATCTATAAGTAGCAATGAAAATATTTTAAGATAAAATCTAGCTCTTCTCCTTGTTATTGTTAGGTATGACTGAGTTGATTTCAACTCATAGCCACCCCATGTGACAGAAGAGAACTGCCCCATAAGGTTTTCTAAGCTGTAATCTTCAGGGAAGCAGATTGCCACATCTTTCTCCCATGAAGCTGATGGGTGGGTTCAAATGCCAATCATTTGGCTAGCAGTTGGGCACTTAACCAATGCACCACCAGGGCTCCTCTTCTCCTTGTACTTAGAATTTTAACACATGTCGTCTCTGGCAGTAGGGCATCTATTATTATATTCCAGTTTTCTCTGGTGATGTCTAAGATATCTCCTTAGAAGGCAACCCAAGGAAGGGAATAGTTTGATAAAGTACTGTCTTAGTCATCTAGCAATGCTGTAACAGAAATACCACAAATGTATGGCTTTAACAAAGAGAGATTTATTTTCCCACAGTCTGATCTGTGTATGAGGTCCACCCCCCACTCCGCTTTCCTTTCCTTTTTATCTCTTGAGAGGTAAAAGATGGTGCAACCTACACTCCAAGGAAACTCCCTTTACATTAGATTAGGGATGTGGCCTGAGCAAGAGTGTTACATCCCACCCTAATCCTCTTTAACCACAGGCAGAGATTATGATTTATAACACATAGGAAAATCACAAAATGGAGGACAAACACAATACTGGGAATCATGGCCTAAACCAAGTGGACACATATTTTGGGGGGACACAATTCAATCCATGGTGAGTACTCAAAGATGCCTTGGCTGATGCTCTATGCTCTCTGCTTTTAGGGTCTAATTTAGGACAATAACTTGTACTCTTGTTCTCTGTTCTGAGTCAGTGTTTGGATTAGATGTTAAAGCTCTCTTGGATGGCAAAAAGGTGTCTACTCTCTCTTACTTGTCTAGACATTTTCCTTCTGGGCAAGAAGCTGTTTCCTGTACTTTCTCATATATAAAGTCTTTCTGGATCTTTATTGCTTTGACTTTAGCATGTTTTACCAAATTTACTTGACATTAATGCAGTTATTCTATTCCATGCCTGTGTCAGAATAAAAATATTAAAAACAAGACAGCAAAACACAGGTTCAGGCAAGCGTTTCACTTAATATATAGCCACATATGAAGGTCTAAGTTTTCCATTTGGGTCAATAGAATTTCCTGACTCTAAAAGAAACACACATACACACATTCTGAGATTGGGACTTGATTTGCATATCATGGAACCCTATAATTTGTCTATATTATGGTTGTCCTGAGAATTTTAGACTACATTTATATAACCAGTAACCCTTCGAGAAGATACTCCAGATATTTGTAGAAATTACATTTCCCTTCAAAGTCATTGAAGATGTATTTTTTTCATATTGCATTTCCAGTGTAGACATCTAAGATTATGGGCTTGAATGCCCCATTGAGCATAATTTTTTCTAGATATTCTATATGGCTTTATGAAGGCATGTGTTAGGAAAAATAATAATTAAGAATTTAGGTTGGAATTCTCCATTTATTCTTCATTCCTATCCTGAAAAATAGAAGTTTATTACTGTTTTACTTTGAATTATTCAATTCAACTTGTATTTATAAGGCACCAGCTGTGTATCCAGTCCTTGATGAGAGGAGTTTCCAAAAGCATTCAAAACTTGGTCTCTGTTTGGGACTTCACAGTAAAGTTGGGGAGTGAAGAGTCACAAAAGTTAACCAATCATGAGACCACACAAGATGTCCATGTAATATCATGCCAACATATATGATATAGTGACCTTTGCCCTCGAAGTGTGAAATGTGAACCAGCAGCATCAGCATCAACTGGAAATTTGCTAAAAAGGCAATCTACATTTTAATAAGAGTTGCACACTAAAATTTATGAAGCAATCAAATCAACAGTGAGTGGCAGGGAAAGCTGGCACTGGGTGAGATCAGTGTAGACTGGAGTTGTGAGGAAAGCCTGTGAGAATGATGGAAGTTGGTGGAAGGAGGGTAGGAGCTGGTTAAGTCTGGGGCAGTGTGTCTTACATTGTTACTTGCATTAAAGTCACCTCCCCAGGGATGCTTGCTTAGATGCTTATTCCTGCAACTCTCTTTCCATTCCCACCCTTTTCCCCTACTGAATCAGAACAGGCAACAGCAGAGTTTTGCAACTCGTAAGAGATGTGATCAAATGTGTATATATAATTTATCTGATTTTAGGAAAATATACTTTTAACCTCTCCCCAGGAAACTTCCTAAATTTGAGAATCACAGATATAGATAAAAGGGAATAATTCAAGATACGGAAAGTATGCACACTGAAGCCATATACCAGGAAAGTTTGCTCTCTGTGTGTCTTCCCAACTGCCCTTGTCCTTGTCCTCATTCTCATCTTTTCTCGCCAGTCTTCTATTCTTGCTTACCCTCCTTAGCGTTGTCAGAGTGAACTACATAAAAAGCATATCCTTGAGCAACTACCCTCTTTGCCATGAGACCCGAAGAACTGGATGGTGCCTGGCTATCATTACTAAACATTTTGACCAAAGATTCTGCAGAAGAATTCTGATCAAAAGGGGGACTATATAGAACAGAATTTCAAATTCTCATGGAATCCCAACTGTCTGGAGCGTGGAGACCCCAAGATAATCCTTAAACCTTAAACCAAAAATATCCCCTAAAGTCTTCTTAAAACCAAATGATAGTTTAGCTTAGCTAGTAAAGGATGTCTGCCTTGAGCATTGTGGTCTTTTAAGATCTATATGGGATCAAATTACAATAGCAACTTGAAAGATTAGATAGGAGACTTAAGGGGCAGAGAGTTTATGTTAATGGGGGAGGAACAACACAGAAAAGGAGGGTGAGAATGGTTACACAACTTGAAGAATGTTAGCAATGTCACTGAATTATAGATAGAAATTGTTGAACTGGTGTGTATTCTGCTGTGTATAATATCAACAACAACAAAAATAAAATGAATTATATATATTAAAAAAGCACATCTGATCACATCTCTTAGTAATTGTAAAACTCCGTTGTTACCAGAAGATAGACACTTAGTATGGCTTTGGCTAGGGTCCCTGGGTTTGTGCTTGGCTGGTAAGTGAAAGGTTGGCAGTTTGAGCCCACCCTGTGGTACTATGGGAGAAAAGGCCTAGAGATTGGCTTCTGTAAAGATTTCAGCCAAGAAAACCCTACAGAGCAGTTCTACACTAACACATAGGATCACCATGAGTGGGAATTGACTAGATGGCAGAAGATAACAAAAACATCAGGCTTTGGCCTCTACTCATAGGTATTTGGCCCTTGAAACTCCAGCTTTCTAGCTCTTGTTCTAGCTAGGTTATATTTCTAGCTACAAATAAAGTAGGGATAAAATAGCAATAATAAAGACATGTGAAATTAAGGTCGTTGGGATAAATTGAGACAAAACCAATAAAAAAATAACTAGGTAGTAGACAAGTGTTAACTTTGGTGAAAGGAAAGATAACACACAATATAGGGGAAGTCAGTGCAACTCAACCAAGACAAGGCCATAGAAGCTTCCTAAATACATCCAAACACCATGAGGGACCAAGTTACTGGGGCTAAGGGCTGGGGACCCTGGTCTTGGGGGACATCTAGGTCAATTGGCATAACATAGTTCACAAAAAAATTGTGCTACATCCTACTCTGGTGAGTAGCATCTTGGATCTTAAAAGCTTGTGAATGGACTTCTGAAATACATCTATTGGTCCCATCATGCTCAGAGCAAATGATAATGAAGAAAACCAAAGATACAAGGAAAATATCAATCCAAAGGACTGTTAAGACCACATGAACCACAGCTTTCACCAGCCTTAGCCTAGAAGAACTAGATGGTGCTCAGTTCCCACCACTGACCGCTTTGAAAGGGATTACAGCGGAGGGTTCTTGACAGAGTGGGAGAAAAATGAACAAAATTCAAATTCATGCACACACACACACAAAAGACCAGACTTACTGGTCTGACAGAGACTGGAGGAATCCCTTAGACTACAACTGCCAGACACCCTGCTAAATCAGAATTGAAGCCACTCCTGAAGTCCACTACTAGATAGGCCTGTAAAATAAGTACTAACACACGTGAAGAAAGTGTTTTCTAGTTCAGTCAATTATACGATTGGGCAACATGTGCCCAAAAGCAAAGATGAGAAGGCAGGAAGGGACAGGAAACCTGGATGAATGGACATGTGTTGTAAAGGGAAAGGGGGAGAGTGCTGACATATTTCGGGGATTGCAACCAATGTCACAAAACAATTTGTGTAGAAATTTTTGAATGAGAAACTAATTGTGCTGTAAACTTTCACCTAAAACACACACAAACACACATACGCAAAATCAACAAAACCAAACCCACTGCCATAGAGCCAATTGCCCTTGACTACTAACTTAAAGGTTGATGATCGCAACTCACCCAGCAGCACCATGAAGGAAAGGCCTGGTGATCTCTTTCTGTAAAGATTATAGCCAAGAAAACCCTTTGGAGCTGTTCTACTCTGTAACACACGGGATAGCCAATCTGAACTAGTGACTGTTAAAAGCTCAGCACAGTGACCTGCATATTTTAAGCCCTCCATAAATTTTAACTGTTTTAGCCCTCACAAAAGTGGAAGGATGACAAAAATTATCATAGCCAATGATGACTACAAAGCACAGGCACAAGACTATAAGGCCATTACCAGGTGAATTAAAACTCTGAGTGAGCTGTGACTTAAAAACAAACTGCGAAGGATCGCTAAAGGGGTCATTTCAGTGATGTTAAAATGAATTCTGCTCACTGAATATGCCGAGATCTCTGCCTTCTGGGCATACAGTAGGATTGTACTTCCTGGCCTCCTGGGGTTGGTGGAGCTCTGTGATCAGCTCTGGCCAATAAGCTGTGAGTGAAGGTGATGTGTGACATTTCTGGGCCAAGGTTTGAACTGCTGATGCAAGACTCTTCAGCGTGCTCTTTACTTCCTACCAAAATGTTCCAGCTAATTGTTGCTCTGTCCATCTGGGTTCTTGCTCTTGTGGGCAAATGACACTCAGGTTCACAGCCTCTCATTTAGACGAGTGGGTAAGTTAAAAAGGGTTACTTGATTTGTTATATATAAACTAAGGCCACCTTCCTCGGGATGGGAGAGGCAGTTCATTGTTCCATTGAGTGGTTCAGCCGTTAGGGACACTATAGATCTCCTGCCCTGGAAGCATGCACCCAGCTAGTTGGAATACTTGGGTTTAGGAAGAATCCTTTGTTATCAGCATTATCGGAGTTTGGTTGCCACTATTCTAGTTTTTTAACTTGATTTCTTCATATCAGTTTAATTGCTTACAGGCTCTTTATATTGTATTGAATTCATATTTGTTTCAACAGTATTTTGACCTGTAATATTCTAATAATGTGGCTTTAAGACATATTGATTGGTGCTGTGGTTCAAATGTAAATAACCTGTATATTTTTCCTAAAGAAAATGTATCCATACTCTATCCAAAAAATTGCTTGTACAGTGACACAACATTGGTGAGGTGCTCTCTGTACGTTTGTGCTACTTAAAAACTTAAAATATAAGCTAAATAATTACAAATGTAATAGGATGACTGGGCTATTCTTAATTTACAGGTCATTTAAAATACACTTAACCTTACTTAATGCCCACAATGATGCTTAAAGGCAAATAGTCCCATTTCACAGAAAAAAAATTAATGCTCAGAGACAGAGGTTGTTGTTTTTAGGTGCCGTTGAGTAGGTTCTGACTCATAGTGACCCCATGCACCACAGAACAAAACACTGCCCGGTCCTGTGCCCTCTCTACAACTGTTGTTACGCTTGAGCTCATCGTTGCAGCCACTGTGTCAATCCACCTCGTTGAGGGTCTTCCTTTTTTCCACTGACCCTGTACTCTGCCAAGCATGATGTCCTTCTCCAGGGACTGATCCCTCCTGACAACATGTCCAAAGTATGTAAGAAGCAGCCTCGCCATCCTTGCTTCTAAAAAGCATTCTGGTTTCACTTTTTCCAAGACAGATTTGTTCGTTCTTTTGGCAGTCCATGGTATATTCAATATTCTTCACCAACACCATAATTCAAAGGCATCAATTCTTCTTCGGTCTTCCCTATTCATTGTCCAGCTTTCACATGCATATGATGCCATTGAAAATACCATGGCTTGGGTCAGGTGCACCTTAGTCTTCAAGGTGACATCTTTGCTTTTTCAACACTTTAAAGAGGTCCTTTGCGGCAGATTTTTCCAATGCAATGCGTCATTTGATTTCTTGACTGCTGCTTCCATGGCCATTGATTATGGATCCAAGTAAAATGCTGAGACAGAGGTAGGCTGAAAATTTTATGTGTAAGTCTATATTCTGTATGGAATAAATAAGCATTTAAGTTATACTATTAACAACGAGGTTACTTCACCTTTTAATTTTGATTTCCATAATTACTATTTTTTATTACTAAGTTGGAAAAGATTGGTTACATGGGTCACGGGGTCTTTCACCCTGAGACAGGGGGCTAGAAGAAAACATTTGAGGCTCACTGACAGAAGGCCTCTTCAGTGGCCTGGTGAAGGGCTCAGTGTTTGGCTTAATCTTGTTCAAAATGTCTTCAGATTTTAAGAGTTTGAAGGGCTGTAAAAAGAGAAGGGTTAGATTTATCTTATGTGGCTCCAGAGACGGTTGCAAACACAAACGACATCAGTGCCTGGCCAGGCAGGTAGCATACATAACAGAATACTAGAGTAGGGGGTTTTAGGCATTGTGGGGAGTGTGTGATCTGCTTAAAAGCATTAAAGAAACAACCTAAAACACAGCAGAACAGGCTTGCAGGCTGCATTCAGGGCATGGGCCCCAGTTTGGCTTTCTGCTTTAGAGGTAGAAACAGGTCCAGGGGAGCGAGGGAGCATTGTAGAGAGGGGGACTTTTGGTTCAACATGAAGACTCACTTTCTAGTAACTGGGGATGTATGACATTTAAAAGGCTACAGGCAATCTTGGTAGAGATAGATGTTAAGATTTACTCATCCTTAATCCTTAGGCTCTAGAAACTGCGTGTTCTGTTTTTCTTTGAAAGGATAAATGTAGACATATTAACTTAGCCTTTTTTCTCAATAATTTCTGTTGTCCCTGTCCATTTCCCCCTTGGCCAGTACAGCCTACAACATCTGATGCTTCTGTACCAACTCATGTTGGTGCACTTATTGGGGATTTGGGGAAAACAATTGCCTGACTCTTTTTTCTCCAATTCCGATTTTCTTGGGTTATTAACAGTGATTCTGCAATTACATCAGCAGGTTATTGGGCTGAAATATATCTGGGATTGGAGACTTTCATTTAAAGCAGCTACTGTTGTCGTTGTTAGCTGCCATGGTGTCGGCCCACAACTTATGGTGACCCCACGCGTAATCGTATAAGGTGACTGTGGATGGACCGTTGTGACCCTTAGGGCTTCCATTGACTGATTTTGGGAAGTAAATCACCAGGCCTTTCTTCTTGGCATGTCTTAGTCTGGGAGCTCTACTGAAAACTAGTCAGCGTCATAGCAACGAGCAAGCTTCCGCTGAAAGATGGGCGGTGGCTGCCCATGAGGTGTATTGCCAGGAAGTGAATCTTGGTCACCTGCACAGAAGGTAAGAATTTTATCATTGCCATCGCTGAAGCAGCAAGAGATTCTCTTTTTTTTTTTTTTTTTTTTTACCATGAACTCTACAGATTGAAGCCCTTTGCAGTTTGAAGATTGTTTTTCTTGGAAGGAAAAATATAAGCAAAATAAAACCAGACGAAACCTGTTGCCGTCGTGTTGATTCCAACTCATAGCCATCCTATAACCAAAATAGGAGATGAGTAATTCTGCCTTTTTCTCTGTCATCACCTCGGCATTGTATCACCCACTCCAAACAATGGGTCAATCCCTGCCTTACATTATAAAAGCGTAGAAATGTTTTTGTTGTCCTGGTCATGTTCTCCAAGTCTCAGCTTGTTCTGGGCTTAGCTAAGTCCTGGTTTGTGCTGTTCCTTCATATTTGATGGCTTATACGTTTTGATCAAGATCTTTTAGAATTCTACTTGATCAGAAAAATCCCTTCGTAGACACACCTGCTTCGTTGATTGCCTTCCCTCTCTTGTTTCCCGATGTCTGTATTTAACCTGACTGTCAGAAATTTGTTTGATTACAGCCTCCCATCCATAGAGTCTAATGTCTGTGGTAACATACCCATCATATCCCCCCAAAACTTTTTGAAATCTGCTCACCTAAAATTAAGCACATGTTTACAATTATACCTTTAGTTCTTTTCATTACAATGGGAACTTACTGTCGACACGCCACTTTCTTTCTGTTATTGACATTTCCATATTATCAACAACTTCTCCAGAACTGGGTCCATCCTTAGTGGAAGGCAGTGTGGAATGGTGAAAACAGCATGGCTCTGTTTCTAATGAACTCTGTGACCTTGGGCAATTTGATTAAGTTCTCTAAGCTTTGGTGATGTTTATCATCTGTAAAATGCAGACAATATCCACCTTGTACAGTTATTCTGACAAATAAGAAATGCTCTTAGCACAGCACTCATTATGATGTAGGATAAAAGGCAGCCAATATTATCTTTTAAGATGTAAAATTTTCTTCAGAGTAAGTCAAGATGCTTCACTTTTTTGCAGGTGAAGCAACTTTGATGATCTGATGATAGTGGTGATGACTCTGTTTACCATTTACTGGTGCACTTACTATGTGCCAGACTTTCCATGCATTATCCTAAAACAAGTACTATTATCACTCTCACTTTACAGTTGGGTAAATTGAGGCTTAATGAGGTTAAACAACAAGCTCAAAGTTATAGACCTAGAAGTGGCAGAGCCCGGGTCCAAACAATATGTGCCCGAGTTTGAAGTTTGTGCTCCTCTAAGATGTCCGACAACCCACACCCCTCACCTATGCCAGAGTGGCTGTGGCTCTTGGCAAGGCTGTCCACACAGTCCATCTGGAAGGTCTGTGTTACACCCCCGAAGGGACACCACTCTTTTGCCTTTCTCTATTAGCACAACCCAGTTTTCTCCTTGCTGTCATCACCCTCTGATTTTCGTACATGCACACTATTGTATACTTCTAAAGCCTCAAAATATGACAGGGGAAATACTTTTGTTTTTTTCAGTGTGATTACCATTTTGCTGTAGTGAACTCCCCTTTCCCACTTGGCACTTGTCTCAATGACATCTTGGCCCAGTTCCACAAGTTTCCAGTTCTATTCAGTGATTAACAGTTTCACTTTAGTAATTAAGATTCAGTCATCTTGATTTCAAAGCTTCGGTCTTTGATTTTATTCAAAGCACTCCTCTCTCAGGGCGGGGGAGAGCTCCCAGCCAGGGTCTAGAGCAGAGTGAGGGACTGTCTCCTTGCTTTCTCTCCCTTCTTCTTCTTTGCACTGAGGCCTCTGGGGTTGGTATGGAAAGGAGAAAGAGGAACACAGACTCATTTTGTCTATCTGTGGTGAGGTTCCTCTCCTCTATTTATGGGTCATCATCACAGCACAGTAGATAGTAATGACCTCTCAAATGGGCTATATATACCCAGGGGAAGTACAAGATGGTCCATTGGGTGCTGAAAGAAAATATTAGAACTTCCACCTATGCTTTCTTTCTTTCTTTGAAACATTCAGCTTCACTAATGTTTCCTGTGCAGATTGACACCAACATATTCCCTGGATACAGATGGGTCACATATCACGTACAAGACCTGCACATTTTTGGGTAAGAGGGAGAGTTCCACAAAGCAAAGGGCTTGCCAGTGGGGCTTTCCCACCTTCATTGGTTTTATTATATTCAGATGCTTTGCAATTTACCTATAGAGGGTTAAATGTATTTCTGGATAATATCTAATTTTAACTAAGCCAACCCTGATACAATCAACAAATGGTGTTAGAAGATATTTGCAAAGAAACCTTGAGTTGAAATAATGCCAGCACAAATGAACAAAGAGAATGGCAGAGAGAACGTTTTGCATTACCCTAGTATAAACACATTTTCCATCTCTATTTTAACGTAAAGACTGAAGATGTGAGACACTCCAATCAGATATGACAAAAAGTCAGTCCTACAATTTTTCTAATTATCAAGAAGACTATTAGAAATATGGATTTACATTCACATCTTGCCTGTGATGATTAAGGTTGTATGTCAACTTGGCTGGGTCGTGATTCTCAGTGGGTTGGCAGTTATATAATGATATAGATTGGCAGTTATATAATGATGCAGTCATCCTCCATTTGGTGATATAATATAACACCTCCATGATGTGATCTGATGTGATTAGCCTATAAGATGTAAGGGGAGTATCCTCAGGGGTGTGGCCTGTATCCAATATATGTAGATGTTCTGGCAAATCTCGCTGGCTTTTGCTTACTCTGGATCCTGCATCTGCCTTGTCATCATCTGACCTCTGGTTCTTGGGACTTGAGCCAGTGGCCCTGCCATATTGCTTGCCAATCTTGGGATTAGTCAGCTTCCACAGCCTGTGAGTCAGCAGCCTGCCATCTGTCCTGCCGATCTTGGGTTCATTAGCCCCTGCAGCTGCATGAGTGAGGAGAAGCCTCCAACCTGACACCTGACTCATGGACTTGGGACTTGCCAGTCTCTAAAGCTGAGTAAGCCATTTCCTTGAGATAAATCTTGCTCGTGTCAGCAGTTCAAATCCACTAGGTGCTCCTTGGAAACTCTATGGGGCAGTTCTACGCTGTCCTATAGGGTCACTATGAGTCGCAATCGACTCCACGGCACTGGGTATATGTATATATGTGTATATGTATATATGTGTGTATGTATATGTGTGTGTATACACACACACACAGACACACTTCACTGGTTTTGCTTCTCTAGAGAACCCAGCCTAAGACATTACTTCAAGTTGGCTTTACCACACAGTCCCATCCTACACACTCTGAGATAAATAGTTGAAGCATAAGCATCTCTCCTGGTCTTTTATTCTTTCATACAACAGATGGAGGAAGGGAAGGATTCCAAGATAATTTCAAAACTCCAATCTTGGATGACTAGATGAGTTGGGATGTGGAAAGATGATAACTTAAGGATAGATGATGTTGGTTTGAGATAAGCCTGAGGTCAGACGGAGGCATCTAAGAAAAAACTGAACACACACACAATAGTGCATATAGAGATACTTACTTAAAGAGTTCCATTTTGAAGAATTTTAAAAACTGAGTTTTTAAATTAAATTTTTATAAACGCAGATGTTTTGTCATAGTGTATGAAGTAATTATTATATTGTGCTTTTTTTTTTTAAAGAA
This sequence comes from Loxodonta africana, assembly GCF_030014295.1. NCBI lineage: Eukaryota > Metazoa > Chordata > Mammalia > Proboscidea > Elephantidae > Loxodonta > Loxodonta africana. The sequence goes on along the minus strand of NC_087355.1, from coordinate 44,070,042 downwards.
AATAAACGTTAAATGCATTTTTTAAATAATAACACATTTTGCTGGGGAAAGTGTTGGTTTCAAAGTGGTGGGGAGTAAAGAAACTGTGAACACCATGCCCCTTTAATTGTGTAATTGCCAATAAAATACAATTTTTTTTTTCAAAATGTTGTTTGTTCATTGCCTATGAACTAAAAAAATTTTTTTTAGCGTAATTCCTCACTAGAGGCACTTGGACTGGTGAGAGTATAAGACGATAATGCCATTGTCACCTTAGCGTGCAGAATACCCAGTGGACTCCAGTGCAAATCCACATACCTAAGCTACATCGTATGCATTTCATGACCCTACAAGATCTAAACACGCTGTAAGACAGCATCTTGAGGCTGAGATCAAGACTTTCTTTCCCTTCTCCTTTGGCTTCTTCATATTTCTTCCTCTCGCTCTCCCAAGACTCCCCTCCCCTGTACATACACCTATTGCCTGGCACAGTGCTAGATGGCAAAGAAATAAAAATGAGTTGAGTCCATCTGAGCTGAGGGCTTTTAGGCCCAGGAGCGTTAACTGGTCTGAGTTTCTCTTACTCATTTAGTTTGGTCAATATTCTGCAAATATCATAAAGCAGCAATGTGAATCCAATGTCCTGTGCAGCATATGTGTATACCCTGAAAGCACCAATTGTGGAGACCTAATTCTTTAAAAGAAAACGTTCCCAGATCACACAGTTGTATGAGGCAAAATGTCTGATTACAGAGTCTAAAACTGCTTTCTGTATGTAATTTTTGAAAAGAAAAAAATTACAAGCCAGTGGCAATGAAGTGCCTAGTGCCAGACTTCGGTTTTCAACCTTGCAGCTATTACGTTTCCATCTGAGGCAGCAGGAAGATCCTGCTGACCCTAAGCTAAGAGAATGTGAAGAAGGAAATGGCTATCTTTCTTCTTTTAGCAGGTGGTTATTGTTTTCAAAAAGAAGAGCTTCAAACCTGGCTGGGATCCAAAGCATGTCACATAATTCTGATGTAGAGATATGCAGCAAGAATCCCCAGCCCCCAAATATTTGATTAGAGCATATGTAAACCGTCCTGTGTTCTTGGCATGGGCTGAATCAGGACCGGCCATGTGGATTATGATGTTCTTAGACCATCAGAGGTTATTATTATTTTTTTTTCCCAAAGGAGGTAAAGCTTGTTTAGTCAGGAGGTCTGATGCTTCTGATAATTTCTGTGCATATTAAACGAGGAAACAAACAGTGAATGGAATCATTTACGACGTTCTATAAATGTAAGTTAGATGTCTTGAAAAGTTAATACCATAGCTCACACTGAACTGTGTGGTCACTCACAGAGCTATCAGTAATTCCCTGTATTGACCCCAGCTTCTGAGGGGTATAGTAACGGACCCTGAGCCCCCAATCAGAAAATTAGGTTTCAAAGCCTCAGAGCTGTATCAAAACCATTTAGCAACTGCGTAGCAGCTCAAATAGGAACAAGACATATTTTATTACAGTACAATTAATGGACAAGGAATTTCAATATTTTATCTACTGTGTGTGTGGAGCGGCATCTACAAAAATCATAATACTCTTAAATGTCTGAATTGAAGGTTTTGAAGAAAACAGCTCCATCCTCTAATACCCCTGATTTGACCTCATGGATCTGGAGGTACAGAGTGGGTACTCCAACCCTATTCTAAATACAGTCAAAATAATGCTAGGGAATGCTTCTCTTATCATGGTGGTAAAGACACGCAGGAGACACGAATTTACCAAGAAAATGATGTCACTGTGATTAACAAACTGAAAAATGCAATTACATATACTTGATATAACTTGTCAGCTACAGAGAATTACTATATGGCTAGAGAGCAAAACCTGGAGGTGTGGGCATTTCATGCAAGTTTCATGCTTGACTCCGGTAGAACCGGATATATGTTCACATCCCAAAGTTGCCTGTTCCCAAAAAAATGCAGGGGAAATCTTTCTGTTTAGCTCCAGAAGCAGTTAAATTATTGGATTAAAGGTCTTTCTTACTCAATAAGAACAAAGAGGGGGAAGGGATAGAAGCTGAGTGCAGACAGGAACCAGTCTTGCTTGGAGATAGAATTGTATGAGATGCCTCAGAATAGACAATAGAAAACTAATGAAGTAAAAAGTCTGGCATGATTGCGATCTGATTTTCACAGATTAAACTAATGTCAATGAGAAAAGAAGAGCAAATGAGCCTAAATGGCTTTTAGACACCTGCAAATAATTGTATTTCCAGCAATAGATTGTTTGGAGATTGTTTTATACAGCCTTTTACAACAGGAGGACTGGGTTGGGGATTTGGAGAGGTGTGGCATTCTTTTCTTCCAACTTTTCCCCACTCCAGATATGTTTCCCTCTCATGAGCCCCCATTCCAATGGCTGTCTGAGGAAGGAGCTGTTCACTTATCACTCTTTCTGACTTAAAATTCTACAATTCAATTGATAAGAAAATAAAATTTTTAAAGCTGGAAGTGGTACCTCTATCTTTAGAAAGAAAGAAGATTTCTAGTACTAACATCTAAAGCATGTTATCTCTACAGCATATAGGTTGCAATTCCTGGCTGAATTCTAGGGACTATTTTTGATTCATTCATTTTATTTTCTCTTCTTTGGGCCCTTTATCAGATATTTCTGGGTACATATTTTACTCAGAATTCAAGCGAAGCCTTCTTGCAACCAGCTGAATCTTTTCACGGATAGCCTCATGTGAGAGGACGTATTCCCAGTTTTATGGGCAAAGTCATAAGCCAGCACTCTAAGATCTAGATTAGAAGGGGAGAGGTAAAATCTATACAGCTATGCTTCAGACCAGACGTCTTTTGCTAGGGAAACAATAGGAAATGAATTTTTATCTTAATATGATTTAAGACAATTGTATTTAAGATTTTTAAGACAATTACTATATTTGGGCTCCTTGATAATTCATCACTGATATGGTAGTGAAAACTTGTACTGAAAACTTGATTTCGAAGCTAAACCATATTCAATTACATGTCAGATTAGCTTAATATGGCTTCATCTTACCAGAAAACAGTTTGGATTGACATGGAAATCTGATTTGATTTTGAAGGAAGAATTACAACTCCCCCCGCCCCCCACCACCCCCGCCCCCAAGCAGGGTAACAAAGCCACGTGGAACTTTCTATGGTTTTGCTTTTTTTAAAAAAAATCAGGGGTTTTGAGCTATAATTTGCATACAGTAAAGCTTCCCATTCGGAGTGTGAGCTTTGGCAGACACATGCAGTCACGTAACCGCCATCATAACCAAGATACAGGCCAGAGCTCCCTCACACTCACTCTCACAGAAAAGCAAGTATTACCTCCTGCCCTTCTGTAGTCAACCTTCTCCCCCACCCCCACCTCTGGCAAAACCTCTTTGTTTTCTGTCTCATAGTTTTGCCTTTCCCAGAACACCATGGTAATGGAATCATGCAATGTATAGCCTTTTGAGTCTGACTTCTTTCATTTAGTAAAATGTGGTTGAGATTTATCTATGTTGCTCCATGGAGCAGTGGTTTGTTTCTTTCTATTGCTGAATGGTATTCCACATGGCTTCATGTTTAAAAAAAAAAAAAAAAAATTTTTTTTTTTAAATAGGAGTAAATCTGCTAGCCGAACCTTCCATATTGCTTATAATGAAGTCACAGGTGCAAAGCCTCTATCTGGCTGTATTCGAACCTGCTCTGCTCATTCTCTAATGAAAAACCCATGGACAACACCTTTTAGCCTGGGAGAAACCAAACCAAAGAAGCATGATGGTTATATGCATGGACTGTGCTCTCATAGGGTTTGGAGGGCAATTATGATAAGAGTGACTGCAATACAGGTAGGTAACAATCTAATATCTCAATGATATCAGGGATCGATCTTTAAAAAAAAACCTTATTTTTGCAAATAAACAACTCAATATTCATGGTTTCTTGAAAAATAAAAACAGAGGATTAAACGAAGCCTAAAAAAAAAAATGGTTAAGCAAGTCATTGAATGATTAAGACACTATTTTTCAAAATAATAGTGCCATATGTTTATCTAGCACTTTCTGATAGTTAGAGCGGGTACCCTGCATGCTATCTCATTTAATTCTCACAGCCACTCCATGGGATCAGCAGGGCAGATGTTGTTGTCCATGATTTACAGATGACAAAACTGAGAGCCAAGGGACACCGTGACTTGCCCAAGGTCAAGCAATCAGTAATTGTTAATGCTGGCTCGAAAGCCTGAGACTACTGACTCCTGAACTGGTGGAAAATGACAGGGCCAAAGTCTGATTATTGCGTTTAAAAAAAAAAAAAAATTGTCAGAGTTCAGTATTTACAGCCATAGTAGCAAAACTCATCTGCAAATTCATCTCAAAAAATTGGAATTTTAAAAAGAAAACAATCTTAGCCGATTATTAGGTTAAGCACCTTCTAAAACAAACAAGCAAACAACGATGCATTGTAAATTAGGCCATTTTGGAATATGCGCAATTTAAATGGTTGAGTTATTTTATGTTAGGGAAGTGACTGCACAATATTCATTAGCTAATTTTCAGGATGCTTTTTTTTTTTTTTTAAGCACACTGGGCCAAATTACACTTTCAAAGATGCTTGCAGAATTTTAATTAACATAATAGGTCTAATTTCAGTTCTTTATGTAGTGGCTTCCTTTTGAATCAGGGAGGTGTTGGGCATTGTAATTCCCCCTTTTGTAAGAGAAGAAAATCAGTCTTTGCAGGCTAAGTTATGTACCCACAGTTCGACAGTGACTTTTAGGCCAGTCTCTCATACGCATGGGTTGTATGAAAATGAAGGCCCAGCTCTAACGGTTGAGCCAGTGGTGGTAAAAATCAATGACATCTACACTGGTCTCATTGAATGGCTTAGTTATGCTATTTGTCCCATAACCTCCCCCTACCCCACCCCTGCCTTCCACCATTCTTTTGGTTTTGTGGAGGTTGTAAGAATCATGGAAAGGGCAATGAAAAGATCTGAGTATGTTAAAAGAAGTTGCTAAAATATTCTCTAGACAATGCTGTCATAGAAATGAAATTTTATTGTTTGCATTTATATTTATATTTATATGACAATGCATCCCACCAAAGCTTTGCAGAGATTTTGGCATTAATTGTCACCATCCTCCTGGGTGGTAAGTAGTAGTTCTAATAAGCGAATGGGTTTATTTTTATTTCGTTTTTTATCTGCACGTGATTTTTACTCCAAGGAGCTTGGCGATCGAAGAACTACTACCTAAACAATAGTCTATAACGTGTCATTTTCATGGCTTCCTGTTTCAAGGTTTGAGTAGCATACATGGCCTCTTACAAACTACATTCTAGGGTTAGAAACTCCCAGAGAAATAGGGTTATCCTGATTATCTTAGAAGTATTGTCACTTGTCTTGTGGGTCTATGATTTAAGAAAAAAAAATATTAGCGGGAGCTAGGGAGCACTCGGTGCTTAACGCAGCTGTTAATTATAAAACAGCAGTCATTTGTATTTTACTAAAAATGTTGATTTGGCTCTCAAAGAATTTTAGGTAGACATTAAACCCCTTTCATCTCTGCATCTGATTTCTACATTCGCTACCTTCTTCCCCCTAAAGAACGCCTATCCTTCTTTCAGGGCCCCATCTAGGCGCATAAAACCAATAAACTATCTTTTTGGAGGAAGCCAAAATGTATTTGAAGGAATTAGGATCGATTTGGGAGATGCAATGCGAGCGTTATAGCAAATTAGTTGTGTTAAATATGAGTAAGATGAGCGTTCTGTATATTGTTTTGCAATAAAATCTACAGTCACTTATGCGCATGTACACAGATGCCGCGCACTCACAGAGAACTGGTTGCTCGGATCAGTTCGCCTTTCATCCCAGCAATGCTGCAACAAAAATAAAACGCTGGCCAAGGACAATAGATTTGCAGTAGAAACTGTAGGCACCAGTACAGTAAAAGATATATTTCTTGCATTCAAGCCCGTCTTTTATTTTGTTTACACAACAAAATTATTATGCTAATTACGTAGTAATATGCTGCCCCTGAGGACTTTCTCCATTGATAGCATCTACTTGGGGATACAGATTTGGAGCCAATATGTGATTATTACGATTGCAAAATGATATTGTCAGAATGACAGTTTCGCCTTCAAAGGGAGTCCTGTCTAGGTTCTTTATTGCTGGATGTGGAGTTTAACAATAAATAGTGGTTAAATTTCTGGAGGGTTTGGGGGATTTTTTTTTCTTTTTGCATGATATTTGCGAAGAATAATGGGCAGGTGAAATTTTGGACTAAAGCGTGTGTGTGGGTGTGTGTGTGTGTACAGGCTGGAGCTCACATTAATGTGCGTACAGCCTCGCTAGGGGGAGCTCTTGGCTGGCTGTTCAGCTACAGACCATTGTCTGTAGGAGACAATTTTTCTTTGTTTGAAAATTTACAAATCATCAGTGAAAATGCCACAGATACGGCAGAAGTTTGGGGCGAAGTCAGTGACTCCCAGTTCTCCTGCCTCAGGTGTAGTGGACTGATGAGTTCTTGCCCGTGGTCCCCTTGCCCAGCAATTGTTTTCCTGCATCCCCAGAATTTAACAGATTTCAGAACTATCGTCAATATTTCTTTCACCCAGAGGTAGAGCTTCTCTGCAGCCTGTTCCTTCAGAATGGCTCTCCCCTGAAGCTTGGTGGTAACAATGAAAAAAGCATACATTTTCCAAAGCCTTTTTTCCCCCACCCTGAATTCAACTAAATTAATTAAATGATGATAGAAACCTGATTGCCGAAGATGACACCGCAATGTGGATTTCAAATTTTAAAACTTTGTGATGGCAAGTGTGCCAATGGAAAGAGTTCTTAGGGGAAAAATGATCAGCAGAAGGGACAGAAAGAATTATTTTGAAAATCTTTGTAATATAATCACTTTCGGAAGGAAAATAGAAAACTCCAGCCCTAAGATAGCGGTGACATTGGCTTGGATAATTTTAGGTTTTATTGTCTTTATTCTCCAAATCTTCTCCTCCTATCTCTCACCATTTTTTTTTTCTTCTCTTTTTTTAAATTGTAGGGGAAAAAAAAAAAAATAAAGCAACGTGCTTCTTTTCCTACCGTGTTCCTTTCCTTTTTTCTCCACTCTAATGACATTTGGCAGGCTGGGCTGTGTAATGCTTGACTGGTTTTATTGTTGTCTGTTCCCAGTGGGGAATAGTTGACACTGCTCTCTGTTTTCAATTGATATCCATTTTCAACAATATTGCTTTCTATTAGATTCCTGCACAGTTTGTGCCAAGCAAACTGAATATTTACTGGGCTGACCTCAAAGCCTTCAAATCAACAAACACTAGAAAAAGCAAAATATGCATTTTTTAAGATCAAATGTTTGCAAATGCTGCTTTCAAAATTATTATTTTTAAATGTACTGTGAACTGCAGATTAAATGATATTGTATTGCCACTTCTGTTAGTCCCTTTTTATTTACTTTTGCACGTTAAATAATGGGATTAAACATTGAAAGAATAGTTTGTATATGCTACTGGGCAAGGTTAAAAGGAATTCAGTTTTTCCACATTTAGCAGTCCCTCCTTCTAAGCAGTAAAGTATATCTACACATAACTTTTTAACATAGAGAAAGTTAATAATATCATATTGGGCAGAGCTACTGAGTTTGACAAACCAGAAGACAGCTTCCTCAGTGGTCAAGGGGTTTGGTGTTAGAATGGAGGGATAGCAGACTTAATTCAGGCGTAAAAAAGCCAGAGTGCCAGTGAATCACATGCACTTTTCTAACATTTTCCCTGAAGATTGCAAAGGAAACTTTGCAGAATCTTAATCATATACCCTATCTACATCCCAGTGTACCTGGCTGCAGCTGGCGTACAGGAAAGAAAGATGTTTTAAATTTGGAGATAATGGAAGGAGAGAAAAGGATTGGTTTTTTGATGAGCACTACATAAACAATTGTAATACAGTCAAATATGTTTAGTTACTTCAAAAAAAGACGTCTAATTCTTTCATACTAAAGTAAAAACAAATAATAATAGAATGTGTCCTCATAAAATCTATTGGTTGAGGTAAGTATTGGGAATTTAAGCAAAGTGGGAGTTGACTTATATTAAGGCAAGTGTGAAGAACTGTTATGGCCAAAACATACCTTTTCAAAAGATATTTAGATCACCAAACCCACCAAATTACAGATGTAAAAACCATTTTTACAAGACAGTATCCTGTCACAGGAAAAGGCAAGTGAATCAAATTTTCCATTTAAAAGTTTCCTCCCTCCTTCACTTCTTTCCTTTCTTCTTCCCTTCCTTCCTTCCATAAATACTTGCTGAGTATCTAGATATGCAGCCTTATTTCTTTTAAGGCAGAGATTAATTATTCTGTTACCATTTATTGGGCTCATAGTGCCTGCCAGCCACTTGGTGACAAGCCCTTTCCATACATACGATTTACTCTTTTCAACAACCCTATTACCATCTCCAGTGGTAAGGACTGAACCCAGGTCTGCCTATGTTCTGATCCCCTTATTGTATTGTCTCTCAAATTATGTGTCTATTACAGTTGAAACACACCAAGCCTTTAATAATAGTCTACTTTCTGAGGCATCTGATTTCGAAAATATGGTCAAGTGGAGATTGTGCCTGCCTGGTATGCAATGGCCTGAGTCTGCTTTGCCGGGTGGTTCTGGGAAAATCCCTTACTCAGCTGTATTTTCACCATCTGTGTCTCTGTTTTTCTATTTGTAAACCAGGCATAATTAAAACTGCCCACTGAGTCTTTCACAGGCATGTTGGGAGGATTAGCACGAGACTGCAAACTTTCCTCAGCTCTTTGAAAGAGAGTTACTACGAGAAATCCAAGGCTGGAGACTTTCATGCGGGGCGAGGCATTGGCTGCATTTAAATCTAAGGCTCCATTTTTCTAAATTAAATATGGCATTCTTTGGCTTGGGCACAGAGCATAATTAATCAGTAGGGTCTCAATCAAAAATGTAATTTTCATGGATTCCAGGAATGCCTGGAAGCTCATGGTCAGTATGGAGCTTTCCTAATAGGATGAGGTGGTGGTGGGTGTTCTGGACAGGTGTCCAACAAACTTGCCTTCTAATCCAGTGCTGTCACTAACCAGCTATGTCAATGCTGGCAAGCGACTTGGCCTCCCTTAGCGTCCTCAACTGTAACAGTAATGTACTTTCAGATTGCTGCACACAGCTGTCGAGGGAATAAAACTAAGAATTGTGTGCAAGTATTTAGAACAATATAAAAGATTATTTCAATAAAAATGTCCAAATATGCCATTGGTGATTTACAAAAATAGGATGAGATAATCTCAAGATTTCCTCTTTGACTAACTGCAGTTGCAATAAATAATGCATTACAGATTATTTAATTAAAGGCGCCTTATTTTCCTCATTGTTCCTAATCCAGCTTTTTATCATTACCTTCCTGGTAGAGTCTCGATGAAACTACAAGACAGTCATTTTCCCCAAGACTTTGTTTTGAAAAGCACCCTCAGATGGAAGATGCTTTGCCTTCATGGGCAATGTGCATGCTTCTGATCAGGGAATGCTTTCTCTCTCGAACCTGCTCCAAGAATCTGCAGATAAAACATACACAAACAATTTTCTTAGAACCCCTTGTGCCATCTTAACATTCTCAAACCTAGGGCCATGTTTCCCACGTAGTATCAGAATTTAATTTTTCTTTACTCAATTTGTCCCTTTTCCAAATGCAAGGGATTATCAAAGCATTGTCTGGGAATTGAACCCGGATCTCCTGAGTGGAAGGTGAGGATTCTAACACTGAATCACCACTGCTCCAAACAAGTGGGAAAGTGTATGTAAAATCATTCCGTCTGAATCGTCAAATACTGCGCAAACAGAAAGCCGTCTTTGGACCGTGCGAATATCAATTTGGTGCAATTACAGAAGTAGACAGGGCAGCTTGAAAAGGTCTTTATAGGGTGGCAGTCATGGAAACCCTCCCTCCCCTTGGTTGTCAGGACCATCTTCAGGCAGTGGGTATTGGGATACTGTGTCCATCCGAGAATCCCCCTGGGCAGGCTCTGATCCTACACTGTGTGCTTGTTTATTAGAACCCGACTCACAGGCAGAAGGCTACTTGGGGATAGAGCTTTTGAGATTTAACCTCAGAACCTTAGCCTCAGGGAAGTCATCCCACGGAGCACACCACCCACGAAGTGACTTGAGGAAGAAAAGACAGCCTTTAAAGTATCTTTACAAAGAAAGAAGATATTACAAGGCCAGAGACAGATTCTGTAAAGGCATTGATAGTGTCTGCTGTTGGCTGGATTTCATGATATGAAGAAAATTAAACCAGAGGTCTGTTTGTGGATTGAGGCATGATCGTATTTTTAGTTTTCTTAACTAAATAAACCCATCCGTTGACAAAGAGAAGAGTGTAGTGGATTAGACAGAGAAGGTATGATTGAAGACATGAAGGCAGGGTCAAGCCGGGAAACATTGATCACAGTCTCATTAGGCCTGGAACAGAAACAAAAATGAATTTGAAATGTGGTGAGGGGGAAGGGGAGGATGGAAAGGGGACCAAAGGGAAATATCAGTACATTTTCCAACAGTGTGATTCATAACACACGGATGAACTCAGACGTGGAGATACAATTCATCGCTTAAATTCCTGACAGATACTGAGCCGGGTAAAATGTTCCTATCATCCCATCTTTCTTTCTCTGTCTCTCTCAGTCAAGCACCCTGAAATAATTTTTCTATCAGAGAAAGGGGTTCTACTCCCAATAAGAATATTTAACATGGTAACCCTGAAAAGTGTATTCCCAGTAAAGTCAAATAAAGTAAGGGTGCTAGAAGCGACAGAACAAGTAAGAGCAAGGAGCCATTACTAGCACTGATAGGTCATTTCTCTGATTCAGATAATAAGAGCATATATTAACAATACAAAAGATCTATAAAAGAGCTGATTGCAAATTTCATTAAATTGAAAGTGAAGCTGATCATAAAATTTAGTACTAGGAAGAAGTGGAGTAATTGGAGCAAAATTACAGGAACTATTATTAAATACTTAAATTTAGTCTTCAAGGCTGTTCATCAGCTGCCCCCTCCACCCTGCCCCTCTTCGAACTTCATCCCTCACTATTTTTCATTTGCTTGAAAAACTTAGTTACCGTAGTTATCTTCTATTTCCTGTCCACAGTTTTCTTGCTCATGCCGTCTCCTTTACCTATCTTTTCATTTCTTTTTTTTTAAGATGATTTTGACAGTGAATGGTTTAATCCAGGGGAGATAGTGTTGTTAGCTGCCGTGGAATTGGCCCCTGACTCATGGTGACCCCCTGCACAATGAATCAAAACACTGCCAGGTCATATACCATCCCCATGACTGGTTGCAGTTTGGGCTATTTTGATCCGTAGGGTTTTCATTGGTTGATTTTCAGAAGTAGATAGCTAGGCCTTTCTTCCTAGTTTGTCTCAGTCTAGAAGCTTTGCTGAAACCTGTTCTACATCATAGCAACTCACAAGCTACCAGTGACAGATGGGTGCTGTTGCACACGAGGTGCATTGGTTGGGAATCAAACCCAAGTCTCCTACATGGAAGACAAGAATTTTACCATTGAACCACCAATGTTCTCTTATTTCTTTTTTATTCTATTCCTATTACATCCTTCCAGAACCACTAAAAATTCTCTTAGCCAAGGCCTCCTTGAGTGATCCCTACTGGGGATCCTAGGGAGCCAAATAATTAACCCTTTTCTTACCCCCCTAAACTCTGAACCAGTTGAGAAATAGATAGAAATAGGAAAAATGAGGATGAAAATATGATCTTTACTGTGATTAAGGCCGATAGTAGAGAAAGTGGCCAGTGAACTTCATAATCCAGAATTGGAAGGATTTTTTTTTTTTTACCCATCCGGTCACAGGCAGAACCAGCCCACTGCAGGGACCCCCCCGCCCATGATCAAACGTGAGTGTATCCTCTGAGTGGGCAGGGTTACTCCTCAGAGGAGGAAGAGACAGAGCTATGTAGACCTACTTGCTTCTTCCAAACTCATCAACTGAGGAGCAAGCCTGGGGATGGAGAGAGGCCAGGAGGGTTTCCCTAGAGAAGCTTCCTCTATGTGGAAAGAAACATCAAGAGTGAGAAAGAAGTGTTATTCCCCCACTATTTTTTAAAATTTCTCCAGGGGCTTGTTCTGCCATCTCATATTTTTACATACCTTGATTCATTTGGAGACCAGTCAGGGAAGCAGAGCCACTCTGTGTATTGTGGGATAAGGGATTTATTATTAGAATTAGGCCTTACACAGTGTGGAAGGAGTTGGGGAGGTGAAGTCTCAAAGGGGGAGGTGAAGGATTGGAGAAGAATTACTAACCATTCACCAGAAGCACTGGGGTGGTGGACAAGTCTGAGAAGAAAATCTGAGAAGCCAAGCACATCAGGATGCCAAAGCAGGACCGTGAAGGGAGGGTGCAAATGGAGAGGTCTCTGGGATGCTGTTGCTGCTGTACAGTTGCTGCCTCTGTGGCTCTGTGGCCAAGAATCTGGTGGTGGACCTGGGGCTGCCGTGATCAGCAGTGCCACCAGTCAAGGAGAACAATTCAACATGAGGAAGAGGAGAGCAAGGACAAACTGGAACTCTCCTGGCACCTCTAATGATCTGTCCCCTCATTTAACTTTGGAAAACTTCAGAGAATAATGGGTGCTACTTCTTTTACACTACCTTTTTGGGCCAATTCTAGTCTGGGGTCAAACAGGGAAGGAAGTTCCAGGAAAAGTAGTCCACAGCTTAAACAACTTAATGATAGAATCACCCAACATGGTCAACACCTTGATAACTTCACACCTGTATGTCTCTTTTCATCATGTTTAATTTCAAAATAAAGAAAAGAGAAAAATCATGCTCATTTGACATGAACAGTCAAAAACACTCTAACCCAATCCCCAAAAGAGGATTCATGGAGTCTCATATGTCAATTCATTCATCTTTGTGTGATGTTCATTCCTCTTCTAGCTCAATCATACTCACCCTTTGATAGCCTGTAACTTAAATATATATATATATATACATACACATATGAAAAAGTATACACCATTTCAACAATTTCCACATGTACAATTCAGTGACATTGGTTACATTCTTCAAGCTGTGCCACCTTTCTCTACAACCTTTCCAAATGATTTCACCATCATTTACACAAACTCACTCCCTCCCTAAGCTTCTCATCCATCCTTTCGAGTTGCAGTTGTCAATTAGAAAAGAACATCTGTATTAAGCACTATACTCTTTTAAAGAATTATGTATATGTGATCAAATAGTAACCAATGTCACTGAATTGTGCACGTGGAAATTGTTGAAGTGGCGTATATTTTGTTTTATATGTATATATATGTTTAAGTTACAGGCTATCAAAGGTAAGTATGATTGAGCTAGAAGAGGAATGAGCATCACACAAAGATGAATGAAGTGACATATGAGACTCCATGAATCCTCTTTTGGGGATTGGGTTAGAGTGTTTTTGACTATTCATGTTAAATGAGCATGATTTTTCTCTTTTCTTTATTTTGAAATTAAACATGATGAAAAGAGACATACAGATGTGAAGTTATCAAGGTGTTGACCATGTTGGATTTTTCTATCATTAAGTTGTTTAAGCTGTGGACTACTTTTCCTGGAACTTCCTTCCCTGTTTGACCCCAGGCTAGAGTTGGCCCACAAAGGTAGTGTAAAAGAAGTAGCACCCATTATTCTCTGAAGTTTTCCAAACTATTATTTGGTTCAAAGATGACTTCAGGAGATAGTTTTGGTTTAAAGATTTCCTCAGGGTAATAGTTTTAGGGGGTCATCTGGCCTCAATGGCTCCAGAAAGTCTGGATTGCATGAGAACTTGAAATTCTGTTCCTTATTTCCTCTTTTTTGATCAGGATTCTATCGAATCCATAATCTAAATGCTGTGACTTATATATTGAGGTATAATGCTATCCACTATGAACACATCTTATGTTCATAGAAGAATCAGAGCAGGAAGAAATACTAATAAATACTATAGTCCTCTTTCTGCTATTGGTCTTGTGGTCATCGTAACATTTTTTTCTTCCAGTACCCATTCCAGATTCCCTTTACCCCTAGCAAGCACCTCAACTGGTCATTATTCCTTGCCTGGTTGGGAAAAGTATAGAGGAAGGGAGACCCAAACATTCACTCCCAAAGGATCTGGGCCATTAACAGTTCTACCTGTAGTTTTCTATTTACTTTTATCACAGGACATAGGAGTATTAAAAGGCCTCTGTCCCTAATGTGAGAAGGAGCCCTGGTTGCGCAGTGGCTATGCGCTCTGCTACTAACCAGAAGGTCAGTTGTTCAAACCCACCAGTCACTCCATGGAAGATAGATGTGGTAGTCTGCTTCCATAAAGATTACAGCCTTGGAAACCTATGGAGCAGTTCTACTTTGTCCTGTAGGATCCCTATTGTGTAGTAGCAAGCCTTTTTCTCCTTTATGTTGTTGTGGTTAGGTGCTATTGAGTTGGTTCCAACTCATAGTGACCCTATGTACAACAGAATGAAACACCGCCTGGTAGTGCACCATCCTCACAATTGTTGCTATGTTTGATAGTCAGAATCAATTATCACTGATTTTAATTGTTACTGATACAGTAATCCACTTCTTTGCCTACTGGTTCACTGGCATGATGAGATCAAGTGGTCAGGTGTCCCTCTCAACTTCCAGTTTAATGAAACCATGGTTTTGTGTCCTCTGATGGAAACACTCCTCCTTGGGAACAAAATCTTCTAAACCAGCAGACTCCAAAGTTGTGAGGAGAAGAAGCAGGTAATTAAGAGTAATCTGAGAAGAACCACATCTATTTTCAACTCTTGACTCCCAGGCTCCTGAATCCTATCTGTGGGAGAAACATCACCATATATTAGTTGCCAATTTAGAGCATTACCTGCATCCTGGAGGACATTGGAGCAGCCCTACAAAGTCTGGGCACCCAGCTGTCACCATTCACTGAGTCGTCAAAAACCCTTTCCAGGCTAGGGTGATGAGGATGATGGTTAGCCCTGTAAGTTCCACGAGCATAATCCCATTGAACCACTTTATTTTCTGAAAATGTGTTCCCTGGTCAAGAGCAATGCTGTGTAGAACTCTATGACAGTGAATAAGGCATTCTATGAGTCCACAGATGGTGGTTTTGGCAGAAGTATTGTGGGGAGGGAAGGAAAATCCATAACCGTCTATTCCAATGGAAAAAAAGTGGTGCCTTCCCATTACATGGAAGTGGTCCAATGTAATCAACCTTCCATTAGACGGCTGGCTGTTTCCCCAGGGACTGATGCCATTTCAGGGGCTCAGTGTTGGCCTATTCCGTTAACAGGTTGCATACTCAGCAGTGGCTATCACCAGATAAGCCAAATCAGCATGCTGTTGGGCCCAGCCCAACTTGTTGACCCACAGAACTATGAGGAAACAAATGTTTTAAGCCACTAATTTTTGAGATGGTTTATTGTGCAGCAAAAGCAAACAAAACAGAAATTGGTACCTGGAAGTGGGGTGCTGTCATAACAAAAAAACTAAAACATGTGCCACTGGCTTTGGAGCAAAACAATTGGCAAAATTATTGCATGTAGTAACTTGAAAGATAGAAAATGAAGCTAATAAACCTATAGATCTGGCTAAGGAAAATTTCAGATAGGATGTTGACAAGGTATGGGAGAAAGGAGATGAACTAAAGAAATAACTAATCAGTTTGCATGCAGAAAGTAGAGGAAATATAGAGGGCCCAGGGCTTTCTAGATTAGAAAATAAAACTGTTTTTCATTTCCAATTTCTCTAGCTTACAAAAAACTCTTATGAAATCTAATCAAGGAGGTAACATTAAGGACTTTGGTAATATCTCAAGAAGATTTATGATGGTGTCTAGTAGTTTCTCTCAACTAGACACAGTAACCTCTAAAGATCTTAAGGGCATTAGTGCTGCCCCCAAAAAAGAAGCGCCCGCATCATGAAGAATTATGTATGTATCCTTTGCTTAAGGAAGTGTACTCTAACCAGACATGTAAGAAACCCACAAAGTTTTAAAGGGAGTTGTATAATCTTACACTAAAAGGGACTCAGACGGTTCAAAATGAAAGGATGTCTTTGGGCTCCCAACACTCTTTGGGCAGAAAGGTGAGGAAAGCTATTCACCCGTAAACAAGGGATATTTCTTACAGCAAAACCAGAAGTCTTATAGGGTAGAGTCAACAGCTCAGAGGACAGAGCCAAGAGTCACAGGGAACATCAACTTCCATGGAGCAGAACTAGGCCTTAATCAATAATTATTCTTTTCTTCTAAGGTAGAGGGACCTGGTAACATGTACATGACTGGATTCCAGAATTGCTGTAGACCAATGGCACCTCTGTGCTTCCCATTTACTCCTTTTTTTGAATGAAAGGGTCTATTTATTTTGATTATCCTGTTGCTATCTCACCATTGTATGTAAGGTATGGGGTGGGGAGGAAAGGGGGAGGAGATAAACTTGTCTGTTGAGTTTACAGATTTTTGAATTAAAAGGAACCACGTGCAAAGAGCTGCACTTAGGAGCCTCATTCATACCTGACCAGATGTAGTTCAAGACATACTGGATTTAGAGCTTGGTTATATAATTGGACAACACTTCTGGGTAGTCTTCGAAGGGGATAAATGCGCCTGATATGTGGGGGAATGTAAATAATTATGGCCAATATGAGGCTCTGGTAGATTAAAAATGTTCATGAATTCTTTGCAGCATGTACCCTGAAGAGATGATGGCTTCTCCACCTCCTCAGTCACGGCTGGCCTCATGATTTGATTTGACCAATAGAATGAGGCAGCAGGGACAATGTGCAAACCATGAACCTGGACTTCCAGAGACCTTGCAGCCTTGGTATCTTAGAACTTGTCTACTCTGTGTACAAGCCTGCACCCTTTTTCCTGTGGAGAAAAAGACTAGCCATCTCAGACTTCTTTAGTTGAGGCCCGAGATATAGGTGTGAGCACAGCAGACACTGTGTAGGATAGCTGAGCACACCCAAATTGCTAGCTCATATAATGATGAGCAAATAAATGATTATTTTAAGCCACAAAGTTTTGGTGTGGTTTGTTACTGAGCAAAATCCAGCTGAAACACACCTACATTTGCAGCTTCACATATGTCTTTTCTCTTTCTACTGAGATTGTGAAAACCTTGAAGGCAGTGACGTATTTTATAACTTTCATGACCTCTACGACACTTAACACAGGGCTGAGTACAGAGCAGTGCTTTATGAATGCATTTTATGTGCCTGAAGCTCTTATTCCCATGTTTAGAAATTACGGAGTTTGAAAAGTCAAAGAATGTCACGAGGAAAGCTTAGTCTAGATTAGGCACATTATAGGATCTACGGCTTTCCTCTCCTGTCTCCTCCTCCCCCGCTTCTTCCGCCAACTTGATGGAACAAGAAGATAAAGTTAGGTCTTCAACCACTGGTATTTAGGATTGGAGAGAATCAGATTTTTCATCTATTTTACTGTTAGACTCTCAATGTATAGTAAAGCTCATGAAGTAGAAATTTTAAAAAGACAAAAGTTACAGACAAGAACCAAAAGTGCTCAGAAGAGGGGAATGTTGGCTTCAACTCTGAACCCATCATCCAGCACCAATGTCTATCACTGGGTCTAATAACCAAAGCAGATGAGTCCAAGCAGGCCTGTGATAGTCAGAACAATTGCCTAGAATTATCTTGTTTCCTTTCTGACCTGATTTAGCTCTGCTTCTATTTCCTCCTGGATCCTGACCTCTGGCTTTAATTCCCACTTGCAACCTACTCCTTCCTTTTGGACTTGGCATTTTTTCTTATATTTTCCTGGCCTGGACTATTAGCAGTTGCTACAGATGTTGAATCACTGCTTCAATCTTTCTATTAAGAGTTGCCTTTAGATAAGATGTTGTTATTACTAGGTGCCGTCGAGTTGGTTCCTACTCATAGTGACCCTGTGTACAACAGAACGAAACACTGCCCGGTCCTGCGCCATCCTCACAGTCGTTGCTATGTTTGAACCTATTGTTGCAGCCACTGTGTCAATCTATCTTGTTGAGGGTCTTCCTCTTTTTTGTTGACACTCTAGTTAGCTAGCATGGTGTCCTTCTCTAAGGACAGGTCCGTCCTGAAAACACGAGGCAAAGTTTCATCATTCTTACTTCTAAGAAGCATTCTGGATGTACTTCTTCCAAGGCAAACTTGTTTGTTCTTCTGGCAGTCTATGATATATTCAATATTCTTTGCCAACACCATAATTCAAAGCCATCAATTTTTCTCCAGTCTTCCTTATTCATTGTCCAGCTTTCGTATGCATATGACGTGATTGAGAATACCATGGCTGGGGTTAGGTACACCTTAGTTCTCAAGGTGATATCTTCGCTTTGTAACACTTTAAACAGGCCTTTTACAGCAGATTTGCTCAATGCAACGCATCATTTGATTTCTTGACTGCTGCTTTCATGTGTGTTGATTGTGGGTCCAAGTAAAATGAAATCCTTGACAGCTTCAATGTTTTCTCCTTTTATTATAATGTTGTTTATTGGTCCAGTTGTGAGGGTTTTTGTTTTCTTTACGTTGAGGTGTAATCCATACTGATAACTGTAGTCTTTGATCTTCATCAATAAGTGCTTCAAGTTTTCTTCACTTTTAGCAAGCAAGGTTGTGTCACCTGCATATTGCAGGTTGTTAATGAGTCTTCCTTTAATTTTGATGCTGTGTTCTTCTTCATATAATCCACTTTCTCAGATTATTTGCTCAACATACAGATTGAATAAGTGTGGTGAAAGGATACAACCCTGATGCACACCTATCCTGATTTTAAATCATGCAGTATTCCCTTGTCCTGTTCAAACAATTGCCTCTTGATCTATATACAGGTTCTGCATGAGCACAATTAAGTGTTTTGGAACTCCCATTGTTTGCAAAGTTATCCATAATTTGTTATGATCCACACAGTCGAATGCCTTTGCATAGTCAATAAAACACAGGTAAACTTCTTTCTGGTATTCTCTGTTTTCAGCCAAGATCTATCTGACATCAACAGTGATATTCCTGGTTCCATGTTCTTTTCTGAATTCAGCTTGAATTTCTGGCATTTCCCTGTTGATATACTGTTGCAACCTTTTTTTTTTTTTTTAATCTTCAGCATAATTTTACTTGCATGTGCTACTAAGGATATTGTTCGATGACTTCCACATTCCATTGGATCACTTTTCCTTAGAATAGGCATGTATATGGATCTCTTTTTGTTGGTTGGCCAGGTAGCTGTCTTCCAAATTTCTTGGCATAGACGAGTGATCACTTCCAGTGTTGCATCCCTTTATTGAAACATCTCAGTTGGTATTCTATCGATTCCTGGAGCCTAGTTTTTTGTCAATGCCTTCAGGTCAGCTTGGACTTCTTCCTTCCATACCGTTGGTTCTTGGTCATATGTTACTTCCTGAAATGGTTGAAAGTTAACCAATTCTTTTTGGTACAGGACTCTGTATACTTTCTATCTTGTTTTGTTTTGATGCTTCCTGCATTGTTTATTTATTTATTTTTTTGCCCACAGAATCCTTTAATACCGTAACTCGAAGCTTAAATTTCCTCTTCAGTTCTTTCAGTTTGAGAAATGCTAAGTGTGTTCTTCCTTTTTGGTTTTCTAATTCCAGTCCTTTTCACATTTCATTATAACACTTTACCTTATCTTCTTGAGCCACTCTTCTGTTCAGCTCTTCGAGTTCATCATTTCTTCCGTTCTCTTTAGCTATTCTGCACTCAAGAGCAAGTTTCAGAGTCTCTTCTGACTTCCATTTTTGTCTTTATTTTTTTTTTACTGTTACGTCTTTTTAATGACCTTTTGCTTTCTTTATATATGATGACCTTGATGTTATGCCACAATTCCTCTGGTCTTCATCATTAGTGTTCAATGCATCAAATTTATTCTTGAGATGGTCTCTAAATTTAGGTGGGATATACTCCCAAGGTCATATTTTGGCTCTCATGGACTTGTTTTAATTTTTTTAACCTTCAACTTGAACTTGTTTATGAACTGGCCTTATTCTAACTGATTTTGAGCTTCTGCATTGTCTCTTTCCACAGATATAGTTGATTTGATTCCTGTGTATTCCAACCGGTGAGGCGTTCATGCATAGTCTCCATTTATGATGTTGGAAAAAAAAAAAAAGTTGTTTCCAGTGAAGAAGTCATTGGTCTTGCAAAGTTCTGTCACAGGATCTCCCTTGTTGTTCCTATCACCAAGGCCATATTTTCCAAGTACTGATCCTTCTTCTTTGTTTCCAACTTTCCCATTCAAATTACCAGTAATTATCAACGCATGTTGGTTGCATGTTTGATCAATTTCAGACTGCAGAAGCTGGTAAAAATCATCAATTAGATAGAATACCCTGACCTAATTCTAGTTCCTCATGGACTGCCTGTCCTGGATTTCCCTCAGTGAAGAGGGATTGAGACTGCCAGGAGTTTTCATAGACAAAATAATGTGGTAGTGGTGGTGTTGTGTTGAGGAAATAAGGTAGGTAAAGGAGAGATCAGAAAGACCCAGCTCACACCTGTGGGCTCTGACAGGGCAGCTTTCTTTACCTAGGACTACAGGAAATCAGCTCATGGGGGAATCCTTGAAGCTGGAATGAATGTAACCAGAAGGGGACTCTTCCTTTAATGTGACTTCGTAACTCTTCTTCCCAAGAGCTGTTCAAGACCTGAAGGAAGGGATTTCCCTTCTAGGTCTATCTGTGACGGGACCCTCAAGAGAAGCTGTAAGTGTGAAATGATGGGTGAAAGAGGTCCTCACAGGGATTGAATTCATGTCCACTGGTGTTTTTCACCTGTCAGGATATTGAAGGGAGTTGGTAAAAGTTAAGACTGGCTAGCCAGACAAGGGAAAATATTCTGCTAATATTAAAAAAAATAGTCATGTATCATTTTCCCCATGAAATTAATTTATAAATTTTTAAAAGTGGTGGTTCTGAGGTTGTGCACACTGTAGAACTGCCCTGTGGCTCCTGCCCCACTTCCACCAGACAGCTCTGCTTCTTTCTGCTGTAAATGTGGGGTGATGCATAAGATGATTTTTGTATAGAGGATTCCACCGGCCTATGGCACTCAGTGTAAGTCTTAGACATGATTCACACCCTCTTCTTTTCTTAAGTCTAGTATAAGAATTCAGCATAAGAACTTGCTCAATAAGTGTTTGCTGACCAACTGACTGCCTATCTCCTCACTATAATAATAATCAATCAACCAATCAACCAAACGAGCTGTCGTAGAGTCGATTCCAACTCATGGGAACCACATGTGGGTCAGAATAGAACTCTACTTCATAGGGTTTTCAAAGACTAATTTTTTGGAAGTAGATTGCCAGGCCTTTCTTCCAAGGCACTTCTCCAACCTTTTGATTAGCATCCATGCCTACTGACAATTTGCACCACCCAGGGATTCCATAATAATAGTAAAGTTATGTTAAAGGCCTTGTTATGACTTTTTATTTTGGAATAACATCAAAATGTGACTTGTTCCCTTTGTGCTTATTTGATGAGTCACACATGATAGTTACTAATGATGTGGATGGGCAAAAGTGAGCAAATGACAGCACTGCTTTTTTGTGTTAGAGACCTTATGAATACTTCAACATTCATCTACAGAGAGAGGGTGTACGTCCCTTCGATCCCCTTGCCTACCGTTATATTTTCGCTCAATTACTGCAGGTGTGCAAAAGCCTTTCTGTGTGAAGCAACGTGTCTCTGCCTGGGAGCTTGGGGGTTTGGGAATGCATTTATCCACTGCATGCCAGCTCTCTGAGAAAATTGTAGAACACCTGCAAACTAATGGTTTTTATTGTTGGAATTATTTTATTGCACAATCAAAAACCTACAATCGTATCATAGGAGCATGCTACATGACACCAAGAACAGAAACTGGCTGTGAACTTCCCTGCTGACACTTTATTTCTTGTAATTCAACTTTTACTTTTATTTCACCTATTTTGTCCCATAAACAAGGAAAGAAAACAAAACATATGGAGGGAACTGAAGGTTGTTGTGGTTTATTCCATGATTTGGTATTTTCAGCTATTCCCCATGAACCTACAGGCCTGAGATTTGTGTCTGAAGTGTATTAAAAAATAAATCCAGTAGTTAAGGAATATTGAAGAGATGGCTACATGTCTAGGTTGGTATGTTCTTTATTTCCTTGTCTTGCAGAAAGTAATACCCCACAATTGCCTGCGTTTTCTTTCCTCTTCAAAGCCACTTCTAGTCCAAAGACCATGAACCTGAACTGAAAAAACAACTCTTTCCTGCTGGCATGAGATAATTCAGTCTCCATGATATCTTAATCTTGGGCTTTCCTTAATCGACTTCTAACTGTGTTGAACTGTGGCTATAGTAGTTGCAATGTGGATGGCAATTTACAAGGCACTGGAATCTTTCTCGTCCCCAAATTAGTCTTGAGCTACACTCCAGAAAAAAAAAAAAAAGGAAAGAAAAGAAAAAGGCCTTACTGTCTTGGCTGTCCTGCCACCTCAAGGGGGACTTTCTTATGATCTCAGAACGGATGGTTGCCTTTTAAGAATTTAATTAGGGAACAGAAAGGAAAAAGTGTTAGGACTGCCGATACCTCCTCAATTGTGTTTTAATAAAATTGCCTCACGTCATCTATCTTGTCAAGAGGAATTGGAGACCTTCTGATGCTTTTGTGATCAGGGTGGTCGTTACTGTGAAATCCTGTTCTGTGGGGAATTCAAAGTAGAGCAAAGATCTCCTCCTTTATCTTCTCCATGGGTAGCAACATGATATTTTTATTAATTAAGAACTATTCTAGTCCTAAGCAGGAAAAAAAAAATGAAAGGAAGTTTACTTCTTCTGTGGCCCCTTATGGCTATTTAACATTTATTTCTACCTGTACTACCCTGGGTGGTACAAATGGTTTGCATTGGACTACCAACGGAAAGGTTGGCAGTTCAAACCAACCTAGTGGCTGTGGAATAAAGGCCTGGCAATCTGCTTCTGTAAAGATTACAGCCAAGAAAATCCATAGGGTAAAGTTCTATTTTGTAATACACGGTATCACCATGAGTTGGAAGTGACTGAAGGGCAACTTTTTTTTTTTGCTGTTGTTTAATACTACCTTAATTTCCTTTCCATCTTGGTACCCCAACTTAGAAGGCCATGGAATACACACATACACACTCGTGAGCGTGGACACTCTGCCAGACCATTGAGATAAATAAGTTATGGTTAGAGTCCTCAAGGAATTCATAGAACAAAGGGGCTATCAACACCTAAATGATAAAGTTGATGCAATTTAGGAAGATTGTATATGTACTGCTGAAGTAAGCATCAGTTTAGGAAGATTGTGAAGAGTGTTTATGGAAACACAGAGAGGGGACACCTGTCACGGGCTGGAGAAGTAAAGGGTGGTTTTCTGGAGAAGGTACTAGGAAAAGCATGTGAAGAGGGGATTTCTACGCAGAGGGAATAGATCAGAAAAGCACAAGGTGAAAAACGTATAGTGCATGCAGGAATCACAAGCAGTTCTATGTCACAGGAATGCAGAGTGCTTGGCAAATCGTTTTGAATGGTTGTTGGTGGATGTTTCTCTTATCCTACACCAAGCTCAGACTTGTCAGGAACTTACAAATCACAAGAATAAGTTAAAACACTTAGTAATAAAGACCCCTAGAAAAATGGAGTATGTGACAATGCTTTCAAAAATGTGAAAAATGATTTATTGGAGTGTATTATTATTACAATGAATGCCATTTTCATCAACTTATTTATTTAGCTAATCCTTACCAGGCAAAAACTGTGTAAGCATGTTACGGAGACTTACCTAATTGAAGTTCAGATGTCTGGGGGACTAGAAGAAGTTCAGGTATGGTTTTGAGTGCTTTGCTGACCTCTGCGTGTTGAGGAGAGGCTAACTGGGGTTGGGGTGTTGGAAAGCACTAGGCTTGTTAGTAGGAGATCTGGGCTCTAACTAACTACCTGATTGACCTTGAAGAAAACCTCTCTCCAGGCTTCAAGGTCCTCATATGTAAAGCCTGAAAAATGGTATACACCTCCAGGATTATTGTGAAATTCAATAAAATTGTAGGAGTTAATATACCTGATGTGGATATACCTAGCTTCATGGGTACGAGAGTTGTGCAGTTACACACAGTTCCCAAGCTTAGATGCAAGGCCCATCCTTGGCTTAAAGCTCTGCTGGCGCTATCTTGGAATTCTTAATAATTCTTGAACAAGGAGCCTACATTTTCATTTGGCTCTCGGCCCCTTGAATCACATAGCTAATTCGCGCTCTTGAAAGAGTGATAAACCCTTAAACCTGAGATTAGAAGGGGCATTGTGGGGTCACCTGTAATGTGTATTTGCCTTTGATGAGGTCTCCATTTTGCTTCTCCACAGGAGAGCACCTCTATTCCCACACCTGCTTCCTGTGGAGTGTACAGATTTTCAATTCTGCTGTCTACATTCTCTCATTCATATCAAAATTCTATACTGAGCTCATTCTTTTATATCAATCACTATTTTTATCCCCCAGCTGCCCCTCTCTACCAAGATGAACACATTGGCCACCAGCTGTACCTCAAATCAAAACGCAAATCCCTTTTTGATTCCACCAAGGTTTGAGTTGCGGTTTTTTGGTGCTATTAAAATACTTTTGAAAATGTAAATTAGTTTTTAAAAAGAAAACTAACTCACTGAGATGATTTAATTTTGGCTCCTACCATGTAACTTTAAGATTTTAGTGTCTTTGTCAGCCACAGATTGGCTATGAGTTTTGCTCTAATGAAAATTCCTTGTGCCAGAAATCTACACTGGGTTGAAACTTTCTGCTACAGTAATCCCTATGGATTAGAGCATATTGAAGCACAAGCATGGGAAATAGAATGCTTCTTTTAAACCCCTGAGCCAACAAATGAGGTCACTGGATGCTGAGAGACTGTGAACATCCACAAAGGGGCTAGTTCACCAGAAACATTAAGCTGGTTAGGAGCTGACTCTTCCCTTAGTTGGTGATGAGAATACTAGGGTTTATTTTTCCATTAGTTTCCCTTAGGTTTTTATCCTGCAAGTTACAAGTTATAAGATAACATAATAAACGGTGGTTGAGTTCACCAATTGCTAAAGCCAAGCCCACTTTTTGTATAAAAAAAAAGACTCTTCTATTTCCTTTTGCATTTTCTGTATCTAAATGACTTAAGAATGGCAATGTGTAAGGCATTCTAAACGGCAAAGATTTCAGGAGTCATTTCTAAATGACAATTCAGAAATATTTACTTTGCATCCCCTCACAGGATCTGAGATGGAAAATTGAATGAAAAGAAAAATGGCAGAACAAAACAAATTGGAATCATGCCTGGCTTGTTTACTTTAGGAAATCTCTTAGCACTCGTTTTAATCAATTGAAAAGAGATGGTTCATCAGATCATAGAATTTTAGAGCTGAAAGGAGCCTCAGAGATGATCTCTTCCAGCACTCTCATTTTATGGATGAGGAAACTGGGACCCAGTGAGGCGAAGAAGCTTCCTTAGTATTCCACGGCTAATTAGCCACTGGGCAGAGAACCCAGGTCTCCAAATGCCCAGTCTAGGATCATTCCCAGTCTAGAGGACTGCTTCGTTTTCATATCCATTTAAAGACCTTACATATTTCCAAATCAAAATGGCTTAGAAAACTCATCTAGAAAGTATATGAAGACTGTATCTTCAATCAAATAAATCGTTAAGTATTTCTCAGAATATTAACCATTTGGTACTGAGTATAAATCTGTTTTGCACATAGTAGACACTCAATAGGTAATTGTTTATTGATAGATCTGTTCAGACAGAAGTTAATTTAATGAATAAAAGGGAAAGAAATCCCCCTAAACAAATAAGCCTAACATCACATAAGGAAAAAATGCTTATGTGTTGTATCAAAGGAAGTAAGTTGATAAAATCCCAAATAATATGCAATTTCAGGTGGCATTTCCAAAAATAAAAAGAAATTAAGTGGCCAGACATTTGCAAACTTTCCTTAGGTTGCATATAAATGGGGAGGCTGATATAATGTATTGTCCAGGCTGGGCCACTTTAGAGGTTGAAACAAGACACTAAATACCTTTATTGAGGCAACAAGTGTAAACCGGGAGTGTTTAGGGTAATTGGGACATATGGATCACCTTACATATGAAATAATAAAGTTTATATTAACTGAATATCTACTATGTTCTAGGCGAGGCCTCAGGGACTGCCTGTAATTTAGTGTCTCTTTTACTTATTTGGGCAGGTGAACTCCTTAGTGACTTTTTACTTGAAGAGACACAAATATTGTATTAAAAGGCAGGAGTGGGAATCTCACAATTTTCATTTCCTATAATGAAAGGTCTGGAAATGTTTTTATTTACCTAGACAGAAAGCAATGAAGGCTTTCTGAGGGTCTCTCCTCCCACTCCCCACTGCAATTTCTTACATAAGTGGTAAAATTCAAATAAGATTATTCAGTATTGAATATTTATCTGAAAACAGCTTCCTGGTGAGGAAGGTTTCTCTGTCCTGACAAGACCGGTTGGTGCTGAATTTGCTTTTCTCTCATTTAGTTGGTTTTATAATGGGGTTGTTGAAAGCAATGAATGGTTTAGAAAAATACCCTTGGTGCTGTGAAATAGGGACCATTTCCAAGGCTTGTTCAAAATCTGATTACATTAGCAATTTCTCAAATCCATTGTATTAGCTTTGTAATTTGCTTCCATGACCCACGGAGTCTATTGACTCTGCCAGCGATGCTGCTTCTATTTTTTTTTTTTTTCCCCCAAAGAAAAGACCTGTCTCTATTTGGAAAATAGAGACTTGGAAGAAGTTGGAAACAATAGTTTTTTAGATTGGTTGGAAGTTAAGATTCAAATCTACCCAATTTGCTCATGATTGTAATGCCTCTGAGGGAGCTGGGAAGTATGCCTCGATAACTCTTTTGGTATTAGATAGCTCTGTAAGTAACACCCACAAGGCTGGGCTCCAAGGTGTTCCTTCTTTCTACAGGGAAGATGAAAACTACAACTTGAAACTAGCTTGCATTATTGAATGTAGAACTCATACCCAGAACTTAATACTCGATGCTTTATATTCTCTCACTTAACCTTTACAGTAATCCTATGAAAATGTAAATCATTATTTACCCCGTTTTACAGGTGAGGAAGTTGAGGCTCAGAGATGTGGCTTTGGCAGAAACTGGCAGAGCTGTGATGTGTAGGCAGTTTTGTATGGCTCCATTCTGCCCATAACTGGCTCTTAATCGATCGTCCTTCTGTGTTCTCTTCGAAAACTCTCTTGGATTTATCTCAATGTTGAAAGAATGTTCTCCATGTAATACCAACTATCCACTTACCAGAACCAGAATATTTGCAAGTTCTCCCACATTTCAGCAGGTGGAGACTTGCTCCTGGGGTGGTCAGCTATACCATCTACTGCCTTCCGTGATTGCAGCTGGTATAAGGGAGAGGGCCTGCAGAGTCTGTGCCCAGGCTGGAAGTGCCCATGGCAGAACACCAGCCCACTGTACCCATCTTCAAGCTTCAGGACCCCTTGTTGCTCCACCACAGACAATAGAGGGAGTGGAGGAGGTGACGTGGCCTGTGTGGTGGCTCTGGTCTTCCTCTTCTCAGATACAGACAACGTGGTTCCAAGCAGACTCTTTGTACTCCCTCTCCACCCCAGTATCTTCCAATACTCACTCTAGTGACTTTAATTGATGGGAGAATGATCTGTCACAGCTGTTGAATAATGCACACGGTGATGATTACTTAATAACTTAAAAGCCCTATGTGGGGGTGAGAAGAAGGAAGTGAAACATGCCCTCTCCTTCCTGCATGGGAGAAGGAAAGCCTTCATTCAAATCATTCATAAGAGGAACCCTAAAACTGCGAGGTGAGACCTGATCATCAACTCTGGGCAAAGTGAGCTGTTTCATCCAACTTAACCACTGCCTCTAAGCACAGCCAGAAACACAAAGATCCTATTGGCTAGAAATTATGAAATGCTCTATAAACAAAAATTATGACGGTCCAGTCAGGAAATTCAAACAACTGTGTTTACAACACACCTGGAAAGTATTTTTACAGCAAAATATAAAATCCAGCCTTTTAATTAGCACAGAATGGGTGGTACAGCACAATTAACACTTTTTGAGCTGTAAGCCAGAGACTGCAGAGTTTGTAAACTCCTCATAGCCCTTTACCATACTGTGAAAACTTAGAATACAAATAGTTTTGTATGCTGTCAAGGTCAAAACAAACAGCTCCTATTTCTTGTCCAAAGGACAGAAAGCTGAAGAGTAATCAAGTATTGGTGCTATAGATAATTGCTTTGATCCAGGAACAAAGAAGACAGCGCTTCTGAAAATCAGCCAGTGAAAACCCTGTGGAGCACAATGGTCCAATCTGCAACCCATCATGAGGGTGGCACAGGACTAGTCATTGTTTGAGGAGTCACCGAGAGTCGAGGGCCAACTTGACAGCAGCAAACAGCGAGGAGAATTTCATTTAGATAAATTTCATCTTATTTTTGATTTCTATTTTAGAGTTGGGGACAAGCTTCTTAGAGAAGAAAACTTTGGTTAAATAGTGGTGATCTATGTCAGCTCAGCATTTCATCACACCAATATGGTGGTACCAGGGAGGCAGTAACTCTTTGACTTTGGTCAGTTTCTGTTTCTGCTGTAGGCTTGTACGTTTCGTGGGCCTTTCCTGATATTGAGATCTTCCACATTCATGCGAAGCCACCCTGCACTCCACCCTCTGAACTCTCTTCCCAACCCACCTCCAATTTCTTCACAGTATTTTCTGTCATAATCAAGGACTCCCCTATAGTACACTGAGCACCCATTAATCCTACTATCAGTTTTTTAGGGCTGCTAGTGCCACAAACTGGGTACTCAAAACAACAGAAATTTATTCTTTCATAGTTCTGGGTGCTAGAAGTTTGAACTCAGAATATCAGGGGAGTCATGCTCTCTTTGAAAGCTCTGGAGGAAGAGCCTTCCTGTTTCTGCTAGCTTCTGATAACCTCAGGGGTTCCTTGGCTTATGGCAGTGTGACTCTGATCTTTGCTTCTGTCTTCACATGGCTGCATTTCCTCTGCATCTCTGTCTGTCTCTTCTCTTTTTACAAGGATAGTGGTCATATTGAATTAGGGCCCACCCTACTCCAGTATGACTTCATGTTAACTAGCTTCATCTGCAAAGATCCTAGTTCCAGATAAGGTCACATTCACAGGTACTGGAGGTTAGGACTTTAATATAACTTTCTGGGGGACACAATTCAACTCAAAATACTCCCCAAACTCTTCTCTCTGCCCCAAAGTCCTTGTTTTCCCTCCTCTATGGCAAAGTAGGGTGTTCTTCCGTGATGTAAATGCTTAATGTGCTCAGCTGCTAACTAACCAAAAGGTTGGAGGTTCGAGGACACCCAGAGGTGCTTTGGAAGAAAGTCCTGGAGAACTACTTCTGAAAAATCAGCTATTGAAAACCCTGTGGAACACAGTTGTACCCTGACATGTACGTAGTAGCTATGAGTTGGAGTTGACTCAATGACAAGTGATTATGGAAAAGAATAGCTTCTTGAAAATTTCTGTTGCTGGTTTGGTCTTGGCAAACACACTCTTAGACAGAGCTCTGTGGGCAGGAAGTTTATTGAGAAGTGCTGTCAGGGTCCTCCCCATGGGGAAGTAAAGGAAGCAGAATTGGGCAGAAAGGAGAAGACTATGATGCAGTTACAACAAAGGCCTCAGCTGGGCCTTCAGAGTTGTCCCAAAGGAAGGCAAGGGGGCTGGGCCTCTGTAGTCCCACATCAAACAGCCATCAGAGACAGGCTGCTCCGGGGAGGGGCATGATCTTAGATAAGGGAGCTCCCTTTGGCTGGGGCAGGTTCCTCCTGGATAAATTCAGATAGGAGATCTCAGCTACTTACATGCCCAGCAACTGGGGGAATGAGTGTCTTGGCCCTAAAAGGGCAGGAGTTGATCCACTACATCCTCATTGTAGAATGCCCATTTGAGGAAAATAAGACCTTATACTGAAAATGAAGGTTGCAAGTGAAGCTAAGGGAAACCATGTAACTACTTTTTTACATTTAATGAAATATAACAAGGAAACAATGTGTTCACAGTCAGTGGGATTTTACATACCTTAAATCAGTAATAATGAATGTTCTACAATTAATGTATTACTTCTCTTTCAGGGCCCCCTTTCTCCTAAGTTTTAATAGGATGCTTATAAGTATGTTTTTCTTTGTTACAAACAGTATAGTAATAAATGTCTTTAATTGAGCAATGCTATATTCCAGATATTTATTACCTTATTCAATCTTCCTGAGGACTTGGAAGGAAGATACCATTATCCCCATTTTGTGGATGAGGAAAGCAAGGTTTTAAGACAACAAATAACTTGCCCAAGTCACATGTAAATAGAAGAAGTGGCATTTGAACTCAGCTGACCCTAGAAACTCTATTCTTTTAAACTCTATCATGTTGCATTTTATCCTAATCAACATTTTGTTTTCCTTTTTGGTCCTCTTCCCAAATAGCCAATGCCTATCTGTTTTTTTCTTTTTCCCCCTAAGTTATGGAAAGGCTTTCCCCAAGTCTGATTGTAGTCCCCAGAAATAAAGACATGAAAGAGACGTTCGGTGAAGGAGAAGGGTGTGTGGGTGGTACTTGGAGAACCATCCCCACCAACCCCAGGCTGGAGCAATGTTTGTGCGCCCAGGATAGTGTCACAATAACCCCTCCCCCATCATTATGTGAAGAGTCTCAGTTGACTTTTCCTCAGTTCCCTGAATTTCTGAAGGCTTCACTGCAATGACCCCAGTCCCTGCTCCACCAATCCCCCAGCTCTTTTTTTTTTCCCCCTTCTAATTATTCTTTACAAGAGTGACTAGTCTACAAATTCAAAAATAAAATGCTCAACGGCTACAGGAAGGGAAGAGATACATATATAAATTCCCACATCCTGGAATTTCAGGCAGAGGAAGAGTGACTTAGAAGACACTCATACTTATGATGACGAAAACAGCCTTCTTGTTGCGATCCTTTGCTAGCATGTTTCAGCATCTAAAACCTGCTCTGCTCAAGACTAAAAATCCAGAGTTTGTTGCTTCCCTACATAATTATTTCAGAGAGGCCAATTTTAAATAGATCTGTATCCGTATCTATGATCTATATATCTACATTTATCTATATCATCTATATTTATCTGTATAAATACATCTGTATATGATATAGGAATCCCTGGGTGGTGCAAACAGTTTAAGCCCTCGACTACTGACTGAAATGCTGGCGATTTGAATCCATCTAGAGATGCCTTGGAGGAAAGGCCTGTCGCTCTATTTTTGAAAGATCACAGCCATTGAAAACCCTATGGAGCGGAATTGACTTGACTGCAACTGTTTTTTTTAAATATATGGTATATATGTATAGATGATATATCTCTCTGTCTTTATCTATATATCTATCTCTATATATTGTATTTATATCTCTTTATAACCTGTAAAATTATAACAAAAGGAGTCTTATTCCGCTGACTCTATCCCAACTTAAAATACACCAAGTAGGCTTTAGAGACAAAGTGAGGACAAAGTGCTTGGCTGAGGCCTTTTTTTCTACTAGAATGGTAGAAAAACAATCTTATTTTTGGAAATAAAAAAAAAGAGAAGATTTTAATCTGCCTCAGATAATTTAATATAACCTACCTGGAGGCAGAGGAGGATGGAAAGGATGATTCTTCCAGCCGTTTCTAACTCTATAATTATATTTTCAGAGAGAGTGGATAAAGAGACCTGCTGTTCTACACATTATTATACATTCTGAGGAGGATTTAGAGTTTAATATTTGTCATTCAACCACTTTCCTCATTTTATATCTAATTAGCCAAGAAATTGAAGTTTCAAAAATACTCTCGATTTGCCAAATTCCCATATATATTACAATTCAACAAACAGTTCTTCCTTCTGGGTATGTGGCACTGTGTTAGGGACTGGGGGATAAGCCTGAATGAGGAGGGCGCTGGCCTGTCCCACTGCTGTTCACAATCCTGTGAGGAAGGAGGGCACATTCATAACTCACTCTAATGGATTGCTAAGCTAGAAACACGAACGTCATTTAATGGAAACACAGGAGGCGTCTCACTAAATTTTGTTTGAGGATGGGAGGAGATTCAGGGAAAGCTTCACAAGTTGGTGGTGTGAGAACTGGGTCAAGGATGAAAGGAATCTCACTCCGGGCAGGAGGAAAGAAGGAACGAAATGGTCTCTGAGCCACCACCTCTCCATGAGACCTTCCTCTAGCCTGCTGTCATTTACCTTCATCCATTGTGTTTACTATGAGGAGGCTGAGGGGTTGGGTATGACAGGCCTGAGACTCAGCCAAGATTCTTCATTTTAGGACTGTCCGTTATTGCTCCTACCCACACTTCAAATTAGGAAGCATCAGGCAATTGTGCACTCCCGATCCACCCGTGTTTCTATGTAAGGCCTAGTCTGCATGTCGCAACCTCATCACCCCATGATCAAAGTGCTACTTCCAGAACCCCAATGCTACAGTGGTTTTCTAAAGAGGATGTTGCCTTTTTCCCAGGACTGCCCTGTCTTCCTAATCTCCATAAAGTATAGCACCATTTCTCTCAAGACTACAGTACCCATAGAGATGAATCCTCTCTCTAAGATTTGTATTATTTTGCAGTTTTTTTTTTAAATATCTTTTAAAAAAAATTTTTTTTTTTTTATTAGTCAAAATAGAACTAGTTGCTGTTGAGTTGACTCCGACTGAGGACAACTTTCCAGTTCCGATACAGAGTAGAACTGTGCTTCATAGGGTTTTCAGTGGATGATTTTTTCAGAAGACCACCTGACCTTTCTTCATGGTGCCTCTAGTGGACTTTAAGCTCCACCCTTTCGGTTAGCAGATAAGGGTGTTAGCGGTTTGCACCACTCAGGGACTCCTCATGTTCTTAAGACAGCTGAATTAAGTGTTTTTACGTGGATGGGTGGAGCAGGCTTCGCCCTATGAAGAGGCCTTGTATGGAGCGCTTTAAGGACCTGGTGCTATGGTTCTATGCCAAGGAGGGAGGGGTGGTCCTTTGTGTTTGACTTCTGGTTGTTTTCCGTCTTTTAATTAGCAGCTTTTGTTATTGCGCTTGTGAGGCAAGGCTTTAGGAGCAAAGGCCGGGGTTTTAATGATAAATGCCTCCTCAAACATTTCTAACCTGAAAATAAAATAACATAAAACCTCGCAAATGAATGCAGTAGCAAGCTGCAAATGTCAACTCTGCCATTGTATGGATTTAAAATCAAATGTAAACAATGGTTGAAGAAACACTGACCTGAATCCAGTCTTTTTTCACACTCGTAATTAGTTCTCCAGCAGCAGGCTCCGTTGGAAGCTGGGTCAGCGGCCCTCTGCCCCAGGAAGCTGAGGAAATTCTCACTGCGGCCAGGTCCAGAGAAAGAGCCCCTGGGGATGTCTTCTGCAGCGGCTGACACTTTACCCGCTTCTGGAAAAGTGAAATGCAGGCAGCTGGGTAGCAATTCTTTCTCTCATTATTGCAGGCAGGTAACGGAGTGGAGAGACTGGAGTAGGGACAATGAAGGTGTGGCAGTACGTTGGTGAAAATTCTAGAAATCAGATGGCAGGCTTAACCAATGCTGATTGTATCAGAACTGGAAAAGCATTTTAATTAAAAAAAAAAATCTAAAGGAACACACTCTAATCTGGCTTTTTCATATTCTGTGGCATCGTGCTGTGAAGTCAAATTATCTCAGAGTTTTTATTTTTATTCTGTAGGTTCTTCAATAATCAGAACTTCTGATAGTAGTTTTCCTGATTGATAAGACAATGGGTGAGGATGAATGTTTTTTAAAATTTTGAGACTGAACGACTGGTTTGAATTTCCCTAGGTGAGTATCTTCACTTTAGGCCCAAAGAACATCTATCGAATTGTGTGTAAACAGCACAAACCAGCTAATAAATGAGAACGTCAGTCTCTGGAGCTTGTATTCAGGATTGGCTACGAATTCTGACCTGTCCTTATTAACATCCATGTCCTTTCAAAGTTTGTTTGAGGACCTTTGGACAGGAAAATATTCTTAGACAATAAAGATCATCTTCTCTGTTTCAAACTCTAAGAGCTAAAAGAAAATAAGACTGTACTTAATGAGGTGGAAAAAAATCATTTAAAAATCAGATAAATACCAAAGGCTTTAGTATTAACAATTTATTATTATAGTATTCACTAACCTTAGGCGGGCTGGATAGAAATGTTCTCTAAAGTGCTAAGTAGAAAGAATTTAATGATTTCAGTTTAATTCCCTATTGCACTGAAGTCCATTCTGGAGAGAAAAATAAAAACCATCAACGTAAATTATATTAAAGGTCTGAGTCTCAAAAGCAGCTCTAATCTTTAGCTGCAAAAACAAAGTAAGTGAAAAATGGGCCCTGAGTCTGCCGAAACTTCATGATGATTGATCAAGGCTATTGTTACCAATAGCCAGCTCCACTGTTATGACAGCAAATTAAAACACCATTCTTTGCCTTAACAAGAAAAATGAATAATAAGAAATTTAAATGACTTTGCTGAATCAATTCTTTGGTTTGCTTTTTCCTACGTTCTTCCTTTGCTGAGGCCTTAAATCTGATATCCTTCAGATAGGCAGGGCAGAGAGGAAAATGGCTCTTACCTGCCAGCTTCCTTTTTCTCTCTTCTAATCCTTCTGCTCTTTGCTCATCATTTTTTTCAGGTCATTACATCCCTTCTGGATTAATTTCTTTAATATCCCATTGGCTGGGCTGCCAAAACCCATTTCTTCATTACTGTTCTTTGCTTAAGGGTGGCAGTTGCTGAACCCTCTGCCACATCGCCTTTGATCTGCCTTATATTTTATGTTTTTATAACAGCGACTTCTTTTTTCCTTCTTTGTTTATCCCAGTGGCAGAAAAGAGGATTAATTATTTCTATGAAGCCAGCATTTCTCTTTGTGTCAAGTGCTAGCAAAGAGAACACATTCACCTTTAGAAAGTGCATTTCTCTATAAATTGCAATTGTAAATTCTATAAATTGGACCTTGGATTCACTGAGGGCAGGGTCTGTTTTAGCTGATTCTCTTGGGGGAGCCAATCTAACAGTGACAAGTGTCCTCAGGTCAAAGTCCAACTCCTAAATCAGTCCTTGTCTCTAAACCCATCCCAGAATAATCATCCTAAAACACAAATGGGACCACATCACCCCTCAGCCCAGATATTACATGGGCTTCCCACTTCCTTCAGAAGAAACCCAAACTCTTCAGAATAGCACAAAAAACAGTTTATTCCTGCTTACTTCTCTAAATTCATCTCTTTCCACTCTCTCCCCACTGAGCACCCTGTGTCTTAGTCAAACTTAAAATGCACAGGGTTTCCCGACTGGGGGTATCCTCTTCCCTCTCTGGGATTTTAACCTGGTCTCTCTCTTGGGAATACCCTTCCCTCCCTTGTCTACTTGGCAAACTCTCACACTTTTGAAGACTCAGCTGAATCAGCCACTCTGTGAACCTTTCAGTATTTGTCCAAGACCCACAGCTTCACTGTCTCCATAGCCTTCCCTGGACAACTCCGGTGCGCTCCTCATATTCAGTGTCGGCCTTTCCTGGCCTGGATCACACACTAGGTTTTGAGCCATTTAAGAACAAGGGCTTTTTCTTATTCATCTTTGGGATCTCCAAAGATGAATTAAAGAGGTTGGTATATATCATAGTGGCTCAAAAATAATGCGTGCTTAGATAAATCAATGAATAAATGCGTAGTAAAGCAAGTCAATATTTCTCATTAGCTGCATGGCATAGAATCATGATTATGAATCACTCTAGTTTTATTTTTCATTTTGGTAGGCATGAAGAGAATTCCCAAAAGCAGGTACTTAGTAGTTGTTACTGTTGTTATTTTAATTAATTGAGGCTCATGCTTTGAATAATTAGAATTGGTTATTAAAACAGTCTGAATTTATTAGGAATTTGTGACTTTTTAAAAAATAGTTTTATAAAGCTTCTCATCTTTTTCCTTGATAAACTACATTCTGTTGGTTTTCTGGAGAGTGAGTATGAGTTGGACGCTGTTAACTTTAAGACCCTTTTTCCTCTTGAGTCCTCAAAAAAATTACATTAGCGGTCTGAATTTATCAAAGTAGTGTTGGATTAAAAATTGTGGTCATATCATATATACACAGCTGTTTTACTACATTTTTCTGTGTTTAATTATATTGTTTTATTAGGAGAATTGTACCATGTTATTAAATATCCTAGGTAAGTATATTTATTGACTGCATAATATATCACTGTGTGGTTGTAACCTTCCATCATTTCTTAATTTCTTCAGTTGTTACTTATCAAAGGTAAGTAGTATTGTTTCATTAAGTGTGTGTACATTTATTTATATATTTATATGTTTGCACTGTGTTGCAATGTAAAATATAAATTTTATTATGAATCAAGGTTAAAAAAATTGAAAGCCAGTAACTTACTTAGAAGGTAGTTCTGAACTACCTTTCCACTGTAATTTTTTTTTTTTTAACGAAGGCAAAATCAGGTTAAGAGGAACTTGAAGGGAGGGCAACACTGAAATGTTTAACAAGTCTAAGGCATGTGTGTGAAAGTTAGGAAAGTCCTACAACACAATAATTACATATATGATTATAAATGTATTATAATATACTTGATTTTCTTATGTGACTTGTGGAACCTTAATTAAATTAAATAATTTATATTGTTTTGAAACTCTCAGTCCCTAAATACACAAGACCTCCTGACATGTTCTACCTCTTTGAGTCCTTGTCTCTCTACCATTCACTACCATGGGTTGGGGATTCCCCAAATGAGGGTCCCAAGGCAATGGACTTAATTCAACATGGCCAAATGTTGCTTCTACCTCTGGCCAACCAGCCTGAATCCTCTGTGGTTATTCTCATGGTGTTTTATATATTGTCAAACTGAGCCATTTCTCAGAAGTGAGCACCTTCAAGGAAAGAAATCAGGATAGTGGTCTCCATTTAAATTCGACCCTACATTCCTACACAGTGAGATAAGCATTGATACAGGAGATAAGTACCTTTGAAACTCGTGAAACTTTTATTCTTACATTAACACCTAGCACACTGTGCTGACACATGACTTAGTGTAAAAATGGTGGCATGGCAACATCTGAGGAGAATCACCATCAACATCAGCCCAAAGCTGATTTCTATGAGGTGGAGGTCAAACATACCTCTACCCTCTAACCTTTTTTCCCATTGTGACACCAGCTGTCCCTCTCATGGCTCTCTCAACTTCTCTGCTGGGTTCAATAATTTGTTGTAATGGCCACACAGAACTCACAGATTGTACTCACAGTTATGGGATTTATTAGGGAATTTGAAGGCTACAATTCAGGATCAGGAAGGGCTCCAGATACAGTTCTTTGGTCAGGACAGCTGCTTCTCAGCTGTGCCTACAGGAAGACCTCTCTCTGACCCTCAACGCGTTAACCCCTTGGCGCATAGGCCAAGTGTTAACAGCTTTTTAGCTCTATCAAAAAGTGCCTGGAGGCACCCCATTCCACTGGTAAGTCTTGGCCTGAAGGTGCTGAGGTCTTTCACTCTGTGGGTTGGCAAGCCTGGCTCTGCCAAGTGCCCAGAGGCACCCTACTCTACCTGCAAGCTTCTTGCCGGAAGGGGCTCAGCTTTCTCGCTCTGTGGGTCAGTGCACCCACTGTAGCCACCTTGCTCCGTAGGTGGGGAAGCCCATCACACAGTCTTGCACTGGTCTTCTGGTTCTGCTGCTGCTGTTTCTCTGCTGCTGCTTCTCTCTGGCTCACCATCTCCAGTGTTACAGCTCTCTCTGGCTCCTGGGTCTAGGAGTTTTTCAGTGCAGGGACCCTGGGGTCCAAAGGATGCACTTTGCTTCTGGTTCTCCTTTCTTGATAGTAGTGAGGTCCCCCCTAAGCCTCTGGAATTAACTTATTTTAAGCCTAGTAGGATGGCAATACTGATCAATCCCCTCATATGCCTTATTTGCATGGTTCCACCCCACAAGGGTTCCACACACCTTATTTGCATTATTAGCAGTGCTGCTCAGTCCCCTTGGTGGGCCATACGCACCTTCTTTGCATAGTCCCATCCAATCATTTTGTGGGAGTCACAAGACCATGCATGGCTAAAAGGGCTATATTAAGTAATTCACTGCACCACACCTAATAACTCTTGCATAAGTTTTCCATAATTCATCTTTGTGATTCAACATTTCTAATGTTAGTAATTTACAGTAATGAGCCTTGAGCTGACACCCAGGCTGGGTGAGACAGAGGCAATGTTCAATCTACAGTGACTGGCAAAGAGTACTTGAGGGATACATTCTCTGCATTCTGAAAGCATTTTAATGATCCTAAGTGGCTTGGATGTTTAGAGGAAGTCCAAAGGCACTGAATCAATTGTACATCATTAAAAAAATACAATACATAAGACTTGGGAGCTGAAGGAATGTGTCTGTTTTACTGCTTCATAGACTGCGAAGGCTGAGGAGGTGGCAGGGTAGAAGATTGTTGAAGTGAGGCTTTTGTTCCCTGGAAAAAAAAAAGGAAGCATGGGTTAAATGTATGTTTCATTGCCTGTTAATGGCTGGATTCCACATGCATTCCTGTAAGAATAAGAGATGTTTGGGGGATCATGGAAAATCCCAATTTATTGTTTTTTTCAAATGTCTTACATTCACAAAACACCAAACATCTTTAGCTGAATACTACTTTATATTTAATTTTTAAATCAATGCAAAAGAGGGACTCTACATGTTTCCAAAGTCTTTTACTTTTTTTTTTAAAATAAGGGTGGCTGGATGCCTTTGGGACTGTCTTTTCGACAAAAGATTTCTTTTATGATAATGAAAATGGAAAATCTATGGTTATTAGAACATATACATTATCCCTCTGTAGATTGAAACACTCAGTTTCGAAGGTCAATTTCTTAGTATAAGAACACAAACCATCAGTTTGATGAATTGCATTTTCCTTTCTCTCAGAGTGGCTCTTGAATATGGCTTCATTACTGAATGGAGTAGAGAATTCTAGTGCCAGGAAACTCACGCCAGCTTTTTTTAGATCCACATCTATGGTTTTCTCTAGTACTTATAGAAGGCATCTGAGCATCTACATTGTGGAAGAAACCAGGTCATTGGTTTCAGACAGCACTGGGTTTGAATACGGGTATTGGACTTTTCTCAATTGTGGCAAGAGCACAGTACAGCCATTGGCTATGTTCTTGTGAGTATTAAATGTACAGTATGGAGTCCGTGTGAGTTGGAATCTACTCTAAGGCAGCTATCAGCAATAATAGCATGTGCAAAGTGCCTAACACAGGGCCTCCTGGGAGTGGAGGCTCAGTGAATAGTAGTAATTAGAGTTGCTGCCCCATCGCTCTCCTTGTGTTGATAGTCCAGAGGATGATGCAGTTGGAGCACTGCCTTCCCCACCTTGGGCACTGATGTCTGTCCCATGACTTGCCACCACTGCCCTGTTTTCTAGTCCAGCACTCATACAGCTGTGCTTTTTAGGTGTCAGACAGGTCTAAAGACTGTTCAAAGAAACCTGTGTCTCTTGATAGCCGCACACTGGAGTTTTCTTGGCTGAAGCTCCCGATCAAAATTTTCAGCCTCTGCTTTCTTAGCTTTCTTATAGTTTCTGCACTGTGCCTCAAACTCCCACAATGCAATGGTCTTTCCTTTCTTGTGCTAAAGGATGAGGTAGTCTGAGAGGGAACTGGGTCTTTTGTGCAAGGTACATTTCACTATCTCTTTTTGAGTGAATTCGATGTCCACAGGTATTATAAGGACAATGAAAGTATGAAGATAAGAAGTCATGTCAGTCTAGTAAATAGGCTACAGAATGAGTGTTTAGAGAGAAAGGACTGAACCCAGAAGTAGAAAACTGGTAGAAGCCACTGCTGCCTACCAGTGGGCCAGCTTTGTTATCCCAAACCTGACCTTGCTTCCCTGTCCAAGAGACCAGACCTAGGGGAAAG
Source organism: Loxodonta africana (assembly GCF_030014295.1). Taxonomy (NCBI): domain Eukaryota; kingdom Metazoa; phylum Chordata; class Mammalia; order Proboscidea; family Elephantidae; genus Loxodonta; species Loxodonta africana. The sequence continues at coordinate 44,029,997 of NC_087355.1, read as the reverse complement.
AACATATAAAATGTATTATATGTATGAGTGTATATATTTGTAAATATATGCATGTATATACAAATATATATGCATCTATGTATGTGAACTATATATATGTATACATGTATATATAAAAGTTCTCAATGGAAGAGTAGACAAAGAGTAATAGCTAGACCTAATATATATGTATATATTACGTATGTGAGATATATATTGGTAAATATATATATAGGTACACTCCCCTTTTTAAAAGTTGTCTTTAAGCCATTTCACTTTTACAAAAGACCTACATTAGTACCCATTTTCGCTAACTGAAAGAAATCCAAAAAGGATTCTCGCATTTACGAAAAAAGGCAAAAAAGCTGAAATAGCGTTCAGCATTTGTTTTACAGGGAGCCCTTAAAGAGGCACCCGAGCAGAGACAGTGGCATCCCCAAGCTCCTTCCCTGGGAACTACACTTAGCATTCCTGCTTTTACTACATGTTCGTGTTACTTTAGGTTTAATGTGTTATTTGGTAGGATTTGGTAGGTTATTTTTTGAGTCTGGGAATGCTCAAAAAATTTTCCCCATATAAAATGGTAATTGCCTCTGTGCTTTATGCCATTTCAGCTTGTGAAAGGTTTCATAAGAATGCTCTACTTTAAGATATCAGGGGAAACCTGTATATACATAAACATATATAGTTGTTGTCATTGTTAGGTGCCATCGAGTCGGTTCCGACTCATAGTGACCGTATACACGACAGGACGAAACACTGCCCATCACCACAATCATTATGCTGGAGTCCATTGTTGCAACCACTGTGTCAGTCCATCCCGTTGAGAGTCTTCCCCTTTTTCGCCCTAGTGCTGCAGTGGTTGAGAGCTCAGCTACTAGCCAAATGGTTGGCAGTTTGAATCCACTAGCCACTCCTTGGAAATCCTATGGGGCAGTTCTAGTCTGACCTATAGGGCCGCTATGAGATGGAATCAACTCGACAGCAAGGGGCTTTGTTTTTGGTTATATGGCACTGGTTTTCTGGGGTATATATATATATATATGTTAGGTCTAGTTATTACTCCTTATGTATTCTTCCATTGGGAGATTTTATACACACACACACACACACACACACGCACATATATAGTTGTTAGGTACTGTTGAGTTGATTTTGACTCATAGGGGTCAGTATGACAGAACACAAGTGCCCCATAGGGTTTTCTAGGCTGTAATCTTTATGGCAGCAGGTCGTCAGTTCTTTCTCCTGTGGAGCCACTGGGTGGGTTTGAACTGCCAACCTTTTGGTTAGCGGCAGAGCCTTAACTGTTGTACCATCAGGGCTCCTTATATATTTATGTATGTTTTGTATATGTGCATATGGGTGTGTGTATGTGTATGTGTGTGTGTGTGTGTGTATAAGAGGTTGTGGTGGGGATAAAATGAGTTTAACAGACATGAACTTACTTTGTAAATTTTAAAGTCCTCTGATAATGGAAGGAATTATTATCATCTGGCTCCTGTCCAGGCAGCAAGAGCAGTCAGGAGGCTAGAATATCATTTCTATGGGTGCACTAGTCTACAGTGGACTGTTTTAATCTAGTGTTCATTCATTCACCAATTTATTGAATCAGTCTTTCAACAAACTGGTATTTAATAGTGATTATGTGCCAAAAATTTTTTTTTTTTATGTGCCAGGCACTATGCGTGATATAAAATGTGTAAACAAAATGCATCTCTCAAGAAGTTTATTGTAGAAGGAGACAGACATGTCGCCTGTGCTGTAGGGGAAGCACCCCAACTTGCATTCTTGCATCAAATCCAAATTCTTCACATAGCCCTGGACCTTGATCTGCCTGTGGGAGCTGTCCTATACTCATGCCAGTTATGTGTCCTTGCGGGTGGGTATGAGTGGGTGTGAGCTTACTCAGAAATAGGAATGGGGCTGCACACACACTGGTACTTTCACCAGGTACAACCTCTTTACGGTCCTCCTTCATTCATATGAATTTCCTTGAAACCTCGTGGAATGCTGCGGTTCTTTCTCCGGAATCTTAGTCATGTTCTTTCATGCAAATTCACACATGCCCAGAAAATAATTCTTGACAATTAAATGCATCAGTTGAACAAGCCCATGCACTTGAGACATGTTCTGTGTGAAACGTGTTGGACTCCTTTTGTGTCAAAAGCCCAGTAGTCCCAGAATAACTAAACTCACTAACACGATTCCCTCATGTCATTTTCTCTAGCAAACTTCCATTCTCTGATCTTACCTGAAAGCAATTCTTAGATAATATGTATGAATATGGACCAAAAAATATTGTTTTAGGAAGTTATAACGTTGCAACTGTCTTTTCAAACTGTCTTGCTAGTGTATGTAAAATAGGAAGAAAATCTACAGACTCCCCTGGAAATTGCCATAAGATTTGGGTGATAATGGAGTAGGCTTAAAATGTAAGAGTGATGTGAAAACTTAGTCATCATAGGATCCAAATCCTTTCTTTCACAGATAAGGTCTAGAATGATGAAATGAATATTCTAGTTTTGGATCATACGTAAAAATATTATACAATTTGGCTAGAATATGACGTACTTTAAATCTTTTCCCCCATCCTCCTTCTCTTTGGGTTCTTCCTCATCAATTTGGCATGTCTGATCATTCATTCCTTCATTCATTTATTGCTTGGAGTAAATTGGAATACTACTCTGTGAAAGGCACTTCATAACTAAAATTCTATTCCTGGAAGACGTCTAGTTGGGATAAATGAAGCACATATCTTCATGGGTAGTATTTTCTAGTGGTTTTCAGTATTACATGCCTGTTAAATTCTAGCAAGCTTCTTCCCTGTTCTTAAGGTTTTAGACATTTTTCTCCCTTTCTGTTCTAATATCTGTTATATTTAAGGTGTTACCTCTGGCTCTGGGCAGGATGGCAAGTCTTACAGAGCGTAGGCTCTGAAGTCAGACTAGGACCAAACTCTGGCTTTGCCATTTTCTATTTGTATAGTCTTAGGCAAGTCACTTAACTCTTTCACACCTTGATTTGATTATCTGTAAAGTGGGAATGATGACATCTACTTCATTGGGCTCTTCTGGGTATGAAATGAAAGGCCCTGTGAAGCACAGAGCACAACACCTGGACCATATTTAATAGCTGGTAGATGGTAGTTGTTAATGTTGGTGTTGTATAATGGAAACAATTTTGGGGATTCCTGGATTGGTTTACTAGTACATTAGAGACTCTCTGCCAGAAATTTTATATTTCCACTAATGTGGCACATGATGCTTGTTTGGATATTCTAGAATACCTGTGCTAATTATTCTCCCTGTTGCCATTGCCGTTGAATCAATTCCAACTCATAGCAACACTATCAGACAGAGTAGAACTGCCCCATAGGGTTTCCAAGGAGTGGCTTCTGAACTGGAACTGCCAACCTCTTGGTTAGCAGCCAAACATTTAACCACTCCACCACCAGAGCCCCTAGTTATTCCTAGTGCCCTAACTTTCAGGTAGGGCCATAGAACTGATGGGCCCTACCTCCCACCAATGAGGACCAGGAGAGCTACTTTCTAGTAGCTATATCTCTAGGAATATATGTACCAAATTACAGAACCTGGGAGTGGTGAAATGGGAATATGAAGGATAAGTCTGATGGAAAGTTAACTTATATTCTATTATCAAGGAATATATTAGTTTTCATAAATTTAGCCTTGCATCAGAATCACCTGGGAGATTTTAATAATATGGATTTCTGGACCTAATAAATTAGAATTTCCTGGAATTTCTGTTTAAGAAAAACACGTTCCCCTAGGCAATTTTTATGCAGCTAGCTGACACTAGCATTTGAAAAGCTTTGGTGGTTGAAGTGTAAAATGCCATTGTTAGGTAAAGATACTAGACTGTGTAGAAGAGATCATTTCTCCCTTAATGTGATCTTGTTGAAGCCATCGCAGGGCCCATGTATGCTCACTGTTGGACTGAGGACATCAGGGACCTGAGAGGAAGAACATAAATTAAGGACCTTCTATAATTGTTGTGCTAATCTTTTATTCTCTGTGAATCTCTCGTAACTTCATCTTAGACGGAGATGTCTCATCTCTCACACTTTAACAATTGTTCCAGGTTTTATATGTAAAAGTGCTAGCAAATTTGCAACTCATGGTTATAATACCTGGTGTCTTAGCACTGCTATAACAGAAATACCACAAGTGGATGGCTTTAACAAACAGAAATTTACCTCTTACAGCTTAGAAGGCTAAAAGTCTGAATCCAGACTGCTAGCTCTAGTGGAAATCTTTCTCTCTCTGTCGGTCCTGGGGGGAAGATTCTTGTTCTCAACCTTCCCCTGGTCTAGAAGCTTCTCAGCACATGGACCCTGGGACTAAAAGACACGCTCCACTCCCGGCTCTTCCTTCTTGGTAATATGAGATACCTCCCTTCTCTGCTAGATTGTCTTTTATGTCTCAAAAGAGATTGATTAAAGATACAACCTACTCCTATAGATTGAGTCTGACTCATTAACCACAACTGCCTCTAATCCTGCCTCATTTACGTATAGAGATTAGGATTTACAATACCTAGGATAATCACGTCAGATCACAAAATGATGGACACAATACTGTGAATCATGGCCTAGCCAAGTTGATACACATTTTTGGGGCACACGGTTCAACCCATAACACTTGGTTTCACAAAAAACCTGTCGATAGCTATAAAAGGGAAACAAAAATTTAAAACACCAAAAGAAACCATCATTGTCTCAAGAAAACAGTTTGCTCGATGTTTTAGACACCCCATTTTATAGCACAGAATGTGGCCCTTTTTACTTTACTAGACAGCTTAAAGCCAGCTTATGGCTCCCTTTTCTCAAATATGGTATAGGATGCCCTGCCATGCCTCGTATGTTCTCATCTCATTCTTGGACCGTGCATGTCATTTTTGCTACCTTTATTTACCTTTTTCTATGATTTCTTCAGTTATCTATTTTTTTATCCTCTTGTACAACATATATGGTTGTTGCTGTTAGTTGCCATTGTGTTGATTTCAACTCATGGCGACCCCATGTGTACAGAGTAGAGGGGCTCCATAAAATGCTCTGAAGCAGATCACCAGGCCTTAAGTCTGAAGAGTCTCTGGGCGGGTTTGAACCACCAGCCTTTCGGTTAGTAGTTCAGCATTTAACCATTTATGCCACCCTGGTACAAGCATATAAAATCACTTTTGGTTTTCATAAATTTAGCCTTGCATCAGAACCACCTGGAAGATTTTAATAATATTGATTTCTGGACCTAATAAATTAGAATTTAGATAAATAAATGCTAGGCAATTGGCATGTAGGATATTTTTCCTGCTCTGAAGAGTTTACAATTTAGTAGGCAGAGAGTCGCATTTGTACATAAAACAAATCACAACGCAGTTTAGTAAGCAGTATAATGGTGGTGTGGATTCAGGGCTACAGGACACAAAGGAAGAAGCATGACCAGTTTGACTTCTAACACTTATCTTGTGCCTGTTATGTGCCAGCAGATCTTTCAGGGCATAAAGATACACACTCCTTTAGCCTGGAGGAGGTCAAGTTTTGGGGGAAGACAAACACATAAGCAAATAATGACACCACAACGTGATTCATTCTAAAACTTGGGTGTACATAAAATGCTAGGAAAACACAGATGAGCGGCAATTAATTATATCTGGGAAAGGAAGTCTGAGAGAGAGAGTAACAGAGAGGTGATGACATTTCAGCTTAATCTTGTGCATAACAAATGACTTCCTATAAGGTATTTCCCACCTGTTTTGAATTAACTAAAATGATTAGGTCTTAGAATTTATAAAGGTCATCTCTTCTAGAATGGAAAAGTAGATCTCTCTTGTAAAATAACCACTTAAAATGCATCAGCCTGGTTTTGGAAGGCAACCAGGATGAATTAATGCTAAGAAGGCTTTTGAAACTGAGATGGGGACAAAATCATGAGGGATTTGATGGAAAATAGTGCTAATTATTTTAACAATTATTATCATAGTCTACTAGATAGTAGAGCTGGATATTGTTTGTGGCCTCAAATAGTTGGAGAGCTAGGACGCTTTTGTGTACCACATCTCATGCTGAGCATAGTAATCAAATACTAAAAGGAAAACAATTATAGTTTCTTACTATATCACATTGCCTCTTTGTGTTTGACTTATATAGGCCTAACTTACAGGGAAAAATCACTGGCCAACGAGATAAAGGGGCCCTGGTGGCACGGTGGTTAAGCAGTCAGCTGCTGACTGAAAGTTGGCCAGTCTAAACTCACCAGCCGCTCCCCGGGAGAAAGATGTAGCAGTTCGCTTTTGTAAAGATTTCCAGCCTTGGAAACCCTGTGGGGCAGTTCTACTGTGTCCTATAGTATCACTGTGAGTTGGAATCAACTCTATTTTTATATATGAGTTTTTTATAGGAATGAGATAAACAGAAACTTTGCTAACACTTTGTGGCAGAAATAGTGCTATGTGTTCTCCAAACCTACTTCGTTTTCCTTCAGGACCCACAGTTAAACTCTGTTTCCTCTTACCCTTGCTAACGTCAGCAGCTTCCAAACTGACCTATAAAAACTCCCATGCTTCATCTTTTGCTTTCTTGCCTTCCTTTCCATGGGGATCTTAGAGGCTACGTGTTGAAGATAGTGATGTGAGGAGACAGAAGGATCTTGCACCCTGGGGACACACTTACAAGAGAGACCCCTAGGAAACTCTCCTGACCAGGAACACTGAATTTTGCATGAGTGAAGCATTACCTTACATTGTGCAAGGCCGCTGAAGTTTGGGGTTGTTTGTTACAGCAATTATTCTGCCCTAACACCTACTCTATGGAATGATATAAACACTTGTACTTTTTTTTTTGTACTTTAGGTGAAAGTTTACAGCTGAAGTTAATTTCTCATACAAAAATTTATACATGTATTGTTATGTGGCATTAGCTGCAATCCCTATAATGTGAGATAACACACCCCTTTCTACCCCCGGTTTCCCATGTCCATCTAGCCAGCTCCTGGCCATTCCTATCTTCTCATCCTGTCTCCAGACAGGAGCCGCCCTTTTGGGCTCATGTATCTGCCAGAACTAAGAAGCACACTCCTCATGAGTATTATTTTATGTTTCATAGTCCAGTATAGTCTTTGTCTAAAGAGTGGGCTTTGGAAATAGTTTAAGTTCTGGGTTAACAGAGTGTTCGGGGACCATGGCTTTGAGGGTTCCTCTAGTCTCAGTCAGACCATTAAGTCTGGTCTTTTTTATGTGAATTTTCTGCTCCACACTTTTCTCTTGCTCCATCAGGAACTCTCTGTTGTGTTCCCTGTCAGGGCAGTCATTGGTGGTAGCCAAGCACCATCTAGTTCTTGTCTCAGGCTGATGGAGTCTCAGGCTGATGGTTTATGTGGTCCTTTTGTCTCTTGGGCTCATATTTTCTTTAAATCTTTGGTGTTCTTCATTCTCCTTTGCATCAAGGGGGTTGGGACCAATTGATACAACGTAGATGGCCGCTCACAAGCTTGTAAGACCCCAGACACCTTTCACCAAAGTGAGATGCAGAACATTTTCTTCATAAACTTTGTTATGCCAGTAGACCTAGATGTCCCCTGAAACCATGGTCCCCAAACCCCAACCCCTGCTACTCTGTCTCTTGACATGTTTGGGTGTGTTCAGGAAACTTCTTAGCTTTTGGTTTAGTCCAGCTGTGCTGACTTACTCTGTATTGTGTGTTGTCCTTCCCTTTGCCTAAGATGATTCTTGCCTACTATCTAGTTATTGAATTCTCCTCTCCCTCCCTCCCCAAGCTCGTAAGAATCAAAGAATGTTTTCTCCTGTGTTTAAAATTTTCTTGAATTCTTATAATAGTGGTCTCATACAGCATTTGTCCTTTTGTGACTGACTAATTTTATTCAGCATAATGCCTTCCAGATTAATCCATGTTGTGAGATGTTTTGCAGATTCATCATTGTTCTTCATTGTTGCAGAGTATTCCATTGTGTGTATGTACCATAATTTGTTTATCTATTTGTCCGTTGATGGACACCTAGGCTGTTTCCATCTTTTTGCTATTGTGAACAGTGCTGCAATGAACATGGGTATGCACGCATCTATTTATGTGACGGCTCTTATTTCCCTAGGATGTATTCCAAGGAGTGGAATTGCTGAATTGTGTGGTACTTCTATTTCTAGATTTTTAGGGAAGTGCCAAGTCGATTTCCAAAGTGATTGCACCATTTTACATTCCCACCAGCAGTGTATAAGTGTTCCAGTCTCTTCACAACCTCTCCAACATTTATTATTTTGTAAACACTTGTACTTTTTATGTTTACCTCTTTTAACTCCCCTCCACCCATCCTCATAATTATATAATGCACTGTGGTTAACTCAATAAATGTTTTCAGAATTCACAGAGCAAGTCTGATATTGCAAATTCAGTTTACCAGGTATACATAAAATAGGCCCTGAAAAACAACCTGAAGATCATTCAGCTCTCAGAGGAGCTACGTTACATTAGCTTCAATGAGTTCATTCATATAACACACTTGCTGAACACCTCAGCGTGTGGCCCATGTGCCATGCCCACGACACTCAAAGTGTGTGAGCGGAACACTCTCTCCTGTTATGGTGTGAACATGTTTGGATTAGGGTCTCCCAGCATGCAAAAGGTGAGCCAGATCACTTGGTCTTAGACCTCAGAGGCCTGGATTTGTTTGGTGGAGCAGTAGGGTTTTAAAATAGCTGTTTTCATTAATGAGATCTGAAGTTATCTCTATGACATTCTGATGGACCTGAACAATTTATTCAATCAAGAATAATTCATAAGCATATCAGGCACTGCTCTAGCTGGGACCAACACTGTGAAGAAGACATATTTGGACGTTGACCTCAAGAATCTTAAAATCATGTTGGGGAAACAGACATGTGAAATACTCATACAGTGATGGATGTTACCCTGGAAGTAACTAAGAGTATGCTGCATCTTGTTTCAGCAATCCTGCCTCTTTCTGGAACAAAAAGATACAGTTATACTTCTTTTGTTTTTTAAAGACAAAACAACAACAAAAAGAATGTGTACGGAAGCAAACTTAATTCAATTTTTAAGTTTTTCATATCTGTTTGCTTCCTGGTCACAATGAGAGCAGTGTAAAGTTTGGGAGTAGAGGGAATATTTTTGTGGTAAACTTGCTGATTTCTTTTAAAGCTCTGATGGGACCATGCATCTGCATTTATCTATGAGTACCAAACCAAAAAAACCAAACCCGTTGCCGTCAAGTTGATTCCGGCTCATTGTGGCCCTGTAGAGCCATATATTTCTATGTAAGCAGCCATAGATATATGAGAATTGCTTTTTTATCCCCATCCTTATCAGTGCTTGGTGGCGAAGACCTAATTAATTTCTTAGTTAATTCCTTAATAAGGTGTCAAAAATGGTGAATTATTGAACCTACATGCATACCAGGCTTTCTTGTATTCCAATTCCTATACCTCCAATACATACATCCATTACAAGTCCTATGAGGTTAGTTTCCTTAAACTCAGCTCATTCTACATATTTACCGCTCAAAACAACTTCAATGACTACCATTGTGACTGAGTTATATCCACCCGCATAATAGCATATTCAATACCCTCACTTGTCTGCCTTATATAGATTTCTAATCTCCCCAACAGCATTCTCCTCATCCCCCAGCACTTGTCCAGAGTGCTGAACGTTCTGTCAGATCCATGTTGCCCTCAGCACCCTTCCTTGCAGTCACTTCCTCACAACATCCTGTCTCATGGAGGATGTCCCACAATCCCTCACACGATGTGCTGTCTGCACTTCAAGTTGCCCTGGAGAAATGCCTCTGGTCAGGGATTGGAGCTGAAGGTGAGGGGACTGAGTTCAGATCCTGTGGACTAGTTGCTGGAGGAGAAAACTGCAATGATGCTGGCAGAGGACTATTAGGAACGAAACCTCACCCTACCTGACCTCTCTCCAGGGTTTCTAGCACATTCCCTCACAGTCACTTTCTTCAGAAGAGTGAGAGTGGAGGGATGGAGATGGGGCCAGGATGCCTAAGCTTTCAGGATCTGGAAGTCTAGCCTCTTTCTTACGGCTGCCATCAGTCACCTGCACCAGTATTATCTTGATACTAACAAAAACATAATTTCTAGCACCACAGCAGACCAAGTACAGCAGAAGGTTTGAGTGTAGGCATACATCTCAGACACCCTCACCTTCCCCAATTATTCTGTATAGGTGATTCACAACTAAAGTCTGAGAAAAAGACATGGTATCAGTCCTATCCCTGCCACAATATGGTACGCACGTGTACGGGTTATTTGCTTTCTTTTCTTTGTCTCATCTGTATCAGTGTTTAGTCTCCCAGTTGCCACATGGATTGTGGGAAGGCAGATTCCAAAAATGGTGGAGTGAGGGTCAGTCAGGAAGCTATATCCCTGTAGGCACACATTCCTGACAGTCTCAAGAAGAGGAATACAATATTTTTGGAGAGGTGGGCAATTACACTGATAGCCTCAATAGTCATTCACTGTTTTCCTGAGCATTGGGTCCTGGGCATGCAAACATCAAATGTCCACAGTCCCTGAGACCTCCCACATCTTGTCCCTCACCTTCATCCTGGTTCAGTTTCCATCACCTTCACCCCTCTCATCTCTAAATCTTGGCAACATTGTTATAACAAGTGGTGGGGTAGTGAAGAATGTAATAGAACATCCGATTATGTTTATTTATTGTCTCTTTCTAAGTTTTTACTTTTGTGTATGTTTTACAATGTACATGATATATAGGAAAACACCTAATTACAAATGATTATACATATACTCAGGGTGAGTGCTTACTTTTCTTTAATTGATAGTGTACACTTACAAAAAACTTTACTACCAACTATCTTGACAATGCAACAAGCTGATCCTAAAAGTTTCAGTTAACAACTGGCCCCTCTGTCCCAATAACTCTCAAAAAACAAACAAACAAACAAACAAAACCCAAACACGTTGCTGACAAGTGGACTCCAACTTGTAGTGACTCTATAGGATAGAGTAAAACTGCCCCACAGGGTTTCCGAGGAGTGGTTGGTGGATTCGAACTGCTGACCTTCTGATTAGCAGCCAAGCTCTTAATATCACCGCACCACCAATGACTCTCCAGGGGTTGGGAATTGGAACTTTGGACCCTCCCAGGGCTTTGATGACTTTCCTTTTGATGCTCCTCCAATGAGGCCAGGCATGCGATTTGACATGTTGAATTTTCAATATGTGACCTTGTAGGGTGTTGTTTTGAAGTAACCAAATCCTGATCTCAATCTAGCGAGCTTAATCCATGCTTATTTCTCTGCCAAGGTCATGACCAATTAACCACTTTGATATTCATATAAAGCACCAGAAAATTAAAGCTGGGCCTCAATTAAAAGTCCATTCTCTCCTACCTATAGTCTAATTCAAATTATTTTGTATGACATTATGAATTTGAGATACATTTATATATTTTTAAATATATAATATAATATTATATATTATGTAATATATTTTAAATATAGCAGAATATTCAGTAATTATCAAATATCAATACCTGTCTATACATATAAAGAGTTATTTAATTTTTTTTTAAGTTGGTCTCTTTTTGATTTAAGGATGATTTTTTTTTTTTACTAAGAGATCTAAATTTATACTAGTTTGTTACTATTTCCAGGACAGCCTTGTCACCGACATAAATCATCTCATTTCAGCAGCTACAGTAAATAATTGGGCCCCTGAGACATTGTTTTCCATCTTCTCTGCAGAGAGCTCCCCACAACCTCTGGGTTCTCCCCTGGGTGTGCAGGGTGATGGTGCCATTGCCTCTGGCTGTTTCATTTATTATTTATTTCATTTATTGCAGGACTCAGAACAAATTGGAATTGGCACAAAAAAAAAAAAAAAATGGAAAGAGAGGCTGTGGAACGATAATGTCCAAGGTTCTCAGGCTTATCAGGAAATGCGGGGAGAGCAGAAAGGGAAAAGAGAACAAGAGAAAAACAAAATGAAATATATCATTTCAAATTCGAACACTTTTTTTTTTTAACTACTCATAACGTGGTGAATTTTCGGGTCCCAATCACAAAAGGCTAGTTTAGTAAATTGTTTTGTTTTGTTTTTGTAAGTCAAGGCAGAGCCTGGATTGCTAGAAGGCAGAGAGGAGGGCTGGGTCGAGGCCAGGAGCTCTTTCAGGATGTTGACCCAGACTTGCAGTACTGTATCTCTGGGGCAAAGCCTCTCCCTGTAAGCCTCAGTTTTTCTGGAAGTAAGCACCAATGGATTGATTACTTTTCCCCAATCCCCAGAGCACAAAAGGGTCAGCTTACTACTAGGTTATGATAAAGCTTTCTCCTTGGTTTCTGCTTGATGAAATACTTTCCAGCTTTTGCACATGGTTAATTTGCTGCAATACAACTTGATTATAATTCAATGGCTTTTACGATACCACTTTCATTCTGGACCAACTCTTCTAAAAGTAGCAAGCTTTTAAATGATATGATCTCAACTGAAATCCAGAAAGACATTTTACTGAAAAAAAAAAAAAGGCAGCCTAAAATATGTAAAATGCCTACCTAGCCCAGCGTCCAACACCCAACACAAAGTAAGTGCTTAATAAACATTGTCTCTCTTGTCTTCTGTTGTGTATGTGTACATATATATACACACACACATATGTGTATATAATTATGTACAATTATATGTACAATAAATAAATTATAGAGAGAGAGAGAGAGTCTTCCAGAATTTTGGAGTTTGAATGTATCCTAGGGGTCATCTAGTCCAGTGATTCATGACAGTAGGCACAATAACAGGTAGTGAATTGCACATGTAGGTTACCTTGAAGGCTGTCTGGAGATCCCAATATCCACCAGAATACTGAGATGAGAATTCTACCTAGTGGTACCAACCACTCCATGGGTATTATGTCCATTTATCCTGATCAAGTCATATATACAAGAAATGTATATGGTGTTGGCAATAGTGAAAGCTGTTTTAATAACTCATAGTCAACAGATAGTATACAACAGAGAAAGTTTCTTCATGAGGGTCTTCCCTGGCTCAAAAGCTGTCCAGACAGAATGGAAAACTTCCATGGATACCCATTCTTTTTGCAGCATGGACTTAGGGCCCCTAGGATATTTCCCCACCTGTTTTTTTACTCCATGGGTGGTATATTTCATTGCACAGAGTGCAATGCAATTTTCCTGCCTGAACACCCCAAGAAGGGGGTAGTCACACACCGGGCACCAGGCTGGAGTTGTATTTCTTTATCCCTGCTGCCTATTTAGCCAAACCATTAGGCTTTAGGACCCCTGGCAGTGCAGTGGTTAAGAGGTTGGCTGCTAACTAAAAGGTCAGCAGTTCGAATCCACCATTCACTCCTTGGAAACCCTATGGGGCAATTCTAATCTGTCCTGTAGGCTTGCTATGAGTCAGAACCTACTCCACAGCAACGGGGTGTTTTTTTGTTGTTGTTTATTAGGCTTTAGAGGGGGAGGTGCAATGGTTTGTTCCAAAGCCCAAAGATGCCAGCAGAGGGGAAGAAATGGGGAGTAATCATAGCCATTTAGGCTACCCAAAAGACTGCTGCCTCTCAGGTAAACCCCAAAACCAAGCTTGTCACCACTGAGTTGATTCTGACTCATAGCAACCCAATAGGACAGAGCAGAATTGCCCCATAAGGTTTCTGAGAAGCAGCTGGTGAATTCAAACCGTCAACTTTTTGGTTAGCTGCCGAACTCTTAACCACTGTGCTACCGGCGCTCCATATTATGCAGGTGAGGAACTAGAAATCTAGAAAGGTGAAATAACTTGCCTAAAATCACCTGGCTAGGATTCAAACTCAAACCTGTCTAACTTCACTAACTCTGTTCTTAACCACTGTCTTTTTTTTTCAATTGTGCTTTAGGTGAAAGTTTATAGCTCAAGTTAATTTCCCATACAAAAATTTGTAAACATTGTTAAGTGACATTAGTTGCAATCCCTACAATATGACAGCACACTTCCTCTTTCCACCCTGGGTTTCTTGTGTCCAGTCAACCAGTTTCTGCCCCTTCCTACCTTCTCAGCCTGCCTCCATAGAGGTGCCACCCATTTGGTCTTATGTATCTGATTGAACTAAGAAGCACACTCCTCAGGAGTATTATTTTTTGTCCTATAGTCCGGTCTAACCTTTGTCTGAAGAGTAGGCTTTGGGAATGGTTTTAGTTCTTGGTTAACAGAGTGTCCCCAGGCCATAGTTTTGGGGGTTCCTCCAAACTCTGTCAGACCAGTCTTTTAAGCATTGGTTATTGCTGTGTAAAATTTGTCCCCAAACTTAGTAACTTAAAAGAATAACAACTTCTTATATGCATCAGGAGTTCAGGAGTATCTTGGCTGGCAGTTCTGACTAAGGGTCTCTCATTAAGTTACAGCCAGATGTTGGCTGAGGCTGCAGTCATCTGCTGGCTTGACTGGTGTTGGAAGATTCACTTCCAAGGTGGATCACTCATTGTTGACAGATTGCAGCCGGCTGCTGGTTGGGGCCTTCCGTTCTCCATTTGAATCTCTCTACAAGGCTGTCTGAGCGTCCATATAGCATACTGGCTAATTCTCCCCATACTGAGTGATCCGAAAGATCAAGACTGGAGCAGCAATCCATTTTGTGACCTAGCCTCAGAAGTAACACACCATTACTTCGACCATATTCTGTTGGCCATGTCCAGCTCTGATCCAGTATGTGAAGGACTGTACAAGGGCATGAATACCAGGAGGCATGGGTTATTGGGGGTCATGTTGGGGGCAAGTCAGTACTTATTGTCCTTTTTGTAACTCTCTTCCAACCCTAACTCTAGTTTACCACTTCTGGTTTATATTATTAGCTCATCATAGACATCCAGTAAATGTATTAGCCTAACCAACGAACTCAACCAACATGTGGATTCAGAAAAGTGAGAGAACCCTTCTAGTTTTTTGAGCTGTTACTACAGGAATTACATAACTTGGGTGGTAACCAATGGATTTTTCATCTGCTTTTTTTTTTTAGCAACTGCTGGCCCATCTGCCCTACAAGCCTGTAATCCAGTGATTGTGCAGGGACACTCAAAACCAAGACTTCTCCTTCTGAATCCATTGAGAGTCACTAGAATAGGTTTGGCTGATAGGTTCTTTTCAACTGATTAGAGTTCTCCCTGATGAGCCACTTGGGAAAGCTGCTATAGTTGCCTGTAGTTCTAAAGATGGCCATGAAACAGGTCTCTTAGATACTCATTTCAGAGCCAACCATGAGTCAATTCTATAATGTATAAAAGCTATAAATATCCCCATGCATTAATAATGCTAGCTGACGGATATACAGAAATACAGCATATTTAAAACTGTTGCTTTGGGAAGAAGACCATTTTATATTGTCACCTCTAATTTACTAATATTCTCCATCTTCATTCTATACATATTACTTATCAAAGATAAGCCACTAAAGCCACTAGTTAAACAGGAACTGTGTCATTCCAGAAACAATGCATGGTGTGATTTTTAAAAATGCAATGTGCTTCTAGTCCCTGCTCCTTTCTTGTTCCAAGGATGTCATTATCAATAGTAATATAAAATTTTCATTGGTTGAGCCATTACAATATAGAGGGAATAGATTTTTCAATTTTTCAAGTTCCACTGAGCATATTAGCAAAATTATCTGTCTATCAGCAGGCGTGTGGTGACGCCAGTAACAGCTCTGATTTTTATTGCTCTAAATATTTTTATTTTTACAGGTCTCCAGTGCAGAAAAGACCAAGAATTTATTTGCAAACCCTCTTCTTCACTCTTTCCTTGTGCTTGCTCTTCCTTACTGCTCTTATTCTCTTGTTTGAGTCTTTAAAATGATAAAAAATTAAAGGAATCTGACAGATAGAAAACTTGTCTGTTACATATACATATATAATTCATTGGTAAATTTGTGGGATTTTAAAAATCATGCTTTAAAGTGTTTTATTTTATTAGTTATTTTTAATACTCCTGTAAATTAGGAAAGAAAATTTATTCATGAAGAGTCACTTCATTCGACCCATGCAGGATTTTGCCAAACCTTAGGGTACACTCAACGTGGAGCCAGATTCTGACATCCAGTTTAGTGATGATTCTGGACTCATACACAATGACCACTGGCAGCTTGAAATCTCAAGTTTTTTTCATCTTCACGAACTGCAAATGATGAGCATGCCACTAGATCGAATTTGAGATTTCAATGTGGGACAATATGCAAGGAAATCATGGAGATGGACATGGTGGGAGGGTCGGGTTAGAATACTTGTGATCTTAATTGGAGAGTTGACATGTCTCAAGTCAAGTAATATGATAGAATTACAAAACGGTAGATTTTGGTGACAGCTTCAGGATCTTCTTCTTGACTCTTTTCCTATTAGAGTGAGAAGAGGGAGAGTGGGTAGATGGCCTGATGTCCCACAGCTGGGTGGAGGATGGACCTCTAAGCAGTTGTGTGTTGGTTATATCTATGCATTGAACTTGATCTTGTAGCCTAACATCAATAACACTTCATCAATGCATCATCATGAAGAACTTTACCAATGAACCTGAGGCCATTAACGTCTGGCGTAGTTACCTATTGCTGCTGTAACAAATCATCCCAAATTTAGGAGCCCCAAACAACACAAATTTATTATTTTAAGGTTCTAGAAGCCAGAATTCTGAAAATAGGTATTACAAGGCTAAAATCAAGCTGTTGTTAGGGCTGGTTTCTTACGGAGGTTCTAGGGGAGAATTTTTCCTTCTCTCTTCCATCTTTTAGAAGCTGCCCACATTCCTTGGCTCATGGTCTCTATGTGGCAATGGTATATTGCTCCAACCTCTGCTTCTGCCCTCACATCTCCTTCTCTGACTCTAACACCCCTACTTCACTCTTACAAGGATGCTGTGATTACACTGGGGCCCCATGTAGTCCAAAATAATCTCCTCATCTCAAGGTACTTAATTTATTCATATCTGCAAAGTCCCTTTGCCCTGTAAAGTAACATATTCACTGGCTACAGAGATTAGGACATGGGCATCTTTGTGGAGCCATTATTCTGCCTCTTATCATGCAAATTTGGCACTGGGTCAAATTTTTGAGTATGATGATAAGAGCCTTGGAAAGCATCTCAAGACTTCAGTTTGAATTTGAACAGAGCATCTGGGTGATTTTGGTAATCACACTGAACCTTAGCTTCTTCAGCTACACATTGGAGAGGATAGAAACAAGAACCAAAAATATCACGCATTTAGTATTTCCACTCATTCACAATTCTATAAAAATATTACTGCACCCTCCTTTGTGCCAGGAAGAAGGCTAGGTACCTAAGATACAGTGGTGAGCAAACACTGGCACGGGGCCTGTCTCATGAGCTTACAGTCTGGTGACTTACAAAGGTAGTCCTTCGTCGTATTTATAATCATACAATGGAGTATAAAACTGCAAACAGGACAGTTGTCTACTGTGAAGGTACTTGTGTTATGGAGGCTTAAACTGAGGAATTTGACCTACAAAGGAGCTTGGGGGACACACTTCTGAGGAAGTGACTCCTGGTTTGAGACCTGGAGGAGATACAGGAGTTAACAAGGCAGAGAGGGAAGGGGAGTGCATGGCGGGCAGAGGGACCAGCAGGTGCAAAGGCTCTCTGGGAGAAGGGAAGAGTCCAAAGAATTAGAAGAAGGTTCTAGTGTTTGGAACAAAAAGAGTAAAATAATATCTCAAGTACTGTGCCAAGTGTATGATCCAAACTTCCACTTACTGAGCATGTGATCTCAGACAAGTCACTCAATTTTTCTATGTCTCAGTTCCCTCATTAATAAAATAACAATTATAGTAGCTCTCAGGGAGTATGCAGATTAAATGAGAAAATGCACAAAATCATTGGGTATCTTGTTGTTGTTATGTGCCATCGAGTTGGTTCCAATTCACAGTGACCCTATAGGAAAGAGTAGAACTGCCCCATAGGGTTTCCAAGCAGCAGCTGGTGGATTTGAACTGCCAACCTTTTGGTTAGCAGCCAAGCTCTTAACCACTGCACCTCCAGGGCTCCGGTCATTGGGTATAAAACAACCCATTGCTGTCAAGTCGATTCTGACTCGTAGCGATCCTATAGGACAGAATAGAGCTCCCCCACAGGGTATCCAAGGAGCACCTGGTGGATTGAAACTGCTGACTTTTTGGTTAGCAGCCGTAGCACTTAACCAGTATACCACCAGGGTTTCCTATACCACTAGGTAGAGTATTGGGCATAGTATCCATGTATTAGTTCCCTGGGGTTGCCTTAGCAAAGGCAAACAGAAATTTATTGTCTCACTGTTCTGGAGGCTAGAAGTCTGCAATCACATTGTCGGCAGAGCCATACTTTCTTTGAAGGTTCTAAGGAAAGATCCTTTCTTGCTTCTCCCTGGAATCCCTGGGTGGTGCAAGTGGATAACACGTTGGAGGTTTAGTCCACCCAGAGGCTCCTCGGAAAAAGGCCTGATGATCTACTTCCGTTGAAAATCCTGTGGAGTGCAGTTCTACTCCGACACATACAAGGTTGCCAAAAGTCAGAGTCCACCTGACTTCTTCCTAGCTTCTGCGCTTCCTACAATGTTTGGTGTTCCTTAGCTTGTTGATACATCCCTCCAATCTCTGCTTCCATTTCTACATGGCTATCTTCCCCCTGCGTGCCTATCTTTGTGTCTCTTCTTTTCTTTTTATAAGGACACCACTCATATTGGATTAGGACCCACTCTACTCCAGTATGACTTCATGTTAACTGATAACATCTTCAAAGACCCTATTTCCAAACAAGGTCAAATTCACAGATACCAGAGGTTAAGACTTCAGGGGTTACAATTCGATCTATGACTACCTAGCATACAGTGAGCACTTGATGTATCTTATCAATTGTCCTAATCCTTATCTAATTTATTTTTGTGTCAACCTTACTATGTAAGTATTATTAACCCTATTTTACAGATGAAGAAACTGAGGCAGAGAGCATTAAATAGCTTGGCTGGGTCATACAACATGTAGGGTGTAGAGGAGATATTTGAAATAAGATTGTTTTGTCTACCCAGAGATAGTGCTCCCTAGCACAGTGTCTTACCACCCCAGAGGTTTGTTTTGAGATATAAATGGAATAACACACTGGGAGTGTTTTGTAACGTATACTTACATCCAAAATAAAAGGCTTATGATTACTTATATCGCCCTCCTAACCATTTTTCCTGGAGCCCTGGTGGTGCAGTGGTTAAAAGCTAAGGTGAGCTACGGCTGCTAACCAAAACTTTGGCAGTTCAAATCCACCAGCTGCACTTGGAAACTATAGGGCAGTTCTACTCTGTCCTATAGGGTCACTGTGACTCAAAATCAATTCAGTGAGAATGGGTTTAACCAATTTTTTTTTCCTTCTACTGTTACTCCTATCATTACACAGGAAATGTGAACTGACTGAAGCTGACCTATTTTATTTTTTCCCCTAGTTCATATTCTCTGTAAATAAATTTCAATAAAAAATGAAAGGGAACAGGAATAGGCAGGAGGTGCAAGGTGTGCTCACCTCACTCCTTGGCCTTGGTGCCGAGCTTATTTCTGAGGTAAGAGTAAATGAAAGATGAGAATGGCTCGCTCTCTGTTACATCCTTATATTCTGGGAGTTGAGTGTTGGGAGGTGATTAAATACTCTGGTACTTTGAGATAACCAAATTAACCCTTTGGGAATTACCTATTTTCAAAGAATTAGAATACAAAAATTTATGGAACATTAAAACTATGTAAGTATATTTGATCTTCTTTCCATATTTTTGGAAATGCTTTGTAATCACAGTTTCTCAGAATTCCCTCCACCATGTCAATTATCATTGCCCTGATGAAGTGCGGGAATGCTGGCTTCATAGAAATATTTAGTTAGTAGAACGTCAGATAATCATCTCTTACTGGAAGTTGGCAAAGGCTGAAAGATGAATTCCGTTGATTAATTCTGTAAATTTGAAATAATGCAGTGAGGGTTTTGATACAGTCTCCTTTTAATTGCAACATTAATTTGAAACAATAAAAAGGATTAGATTTTAAGTGGAAAATGCATAACCCAGAAAGGCTTCCCCAGCCAAATCAAACAGAATACAGAAAGAAGAGAAATGGAGTTTCCATTTTTCAAGTGATAGATTGTTTTTCTCTTTCACATAGATGTCTAACAGTGTCAGAACACAAGTCTTTAGCAATGATGATGGGGAAATGTATTCAAGGACAGATTTGTTTTCACAGAGACACTAAAAAGTGAGTGTATGTATACTTTATTTGATTTTAGATTGTTTTGCTTTTCAAAAGAGTTCAATCTCAATCTTATTAATTTGAGTGATCCTAGATATAGAATCCCTTCTACAAACTCAGGGCAAGAATCCAACTTACAAAGAAGTATGGTATATACCTTTATGAGAAGGTACAGTCTGTCTTAAAGGTACGAGTTTCAGAATCTCTGGTCATTGAATATCTGGGTTAAGAACTCGGAGAAGGCCCTGTCTGCTTGGAGCTCAGCTCTCAGAGTTGGAGCCTACAGCACATCTAATGCATTGGTTGAAATAGCGCAGTGAAATTCCTTTCTCTCTTAACAAGCTTCCTCCAGTCATGAAATTCCCTTTACTATGCTGCAGCCCCAATGTAAAAAAAGAGAACAAGTTCAGATATTGAAAAACCATAGGCCATTACCTACTTTATCACTCATATCAAAGACACTGAAAAGATAGCACATGTACGATTGATGGATTATTCTCATCATGAAAGTCTGATGACCCCACTTGGGTTTTCAAACAAGGCATTTAATAACCACTGCCTTGTTAAAAGGTGGAAAATGATCTGGCTGGTGGCCTGATAGGACGAGGTTTTATTGATTTCACTGAGGCCCTTGACTTGGGAGATCACAGGCTTCTTAAGGGCAAACTTAAAAGGAAGCATGAAGATGGATGAGTAATTACCTGCGTGATGGATGTCATTCTGTAAACATTAGGATTGGGTAGCTTCTCCTCTGGGCATCAAATGGTGGGGGAGGGAGAGAACATTGGAGAAGTCTCATTTCAACAACTTTCAGTCCTTTTGCGTATTTATGAATCAGATTTGTTCTTCAGAAGTGTTGGGTATAGATGATTTTAACAAGATAAATTTTTTTTTTCATTTAAATAGCTTTATAAATGCATTTAGTTCATATAGTTCTGAGCCTACCTGGGAGTGAGGCTCATTGAAGCCTGGGGCTTTCAAGGGGCCAGGCTAAGCTTAGGCTATATCAGAAAAGAGATCATTTGATGACAGACTGGGAAAGAAGGTGTATAACCTATACCAGTTGTGGTAGCGTTGACTCCGGCTCATGGCAACGCCATGTGTGTTAAGAGTAGAACTGAGTTCCATAGAGTTTTCAAAGACTGATTTTCCGAAGTAGATCACTAGGCCTTTCTTCCAAAAAATATCTGATTGGACTTGAACCTCCAACCTTTTTGTTACTGACCGAGTTCGTTAACTGTTTGCATCACCCAGGGGCTCCAGAAGGTAGTGAGTAGGAATCAGTGCTAAGGAGCTTTGGGGTGCTGGAGAATGGAGGTGACAGTGCAACACTTTCAGCAGTAGAACAGGCATGGGGGACTGAATGGAGTCAAGCTCTGGGTGTGGGACATTCTGTGGATTGGGGGATGGCCTCCTGAGAGATTGGGAAGTAGAGTTGGCAGGTACTTATGAAGTGGCCCTTGCTTTCTTTGATTTGGTGTCACTGTGACTTAACAAGGACACCTTGAGGGTGGAGGGGCCGTGGAGGAAGACACTGAGTTTATTGGAAACCACTGGGCTAGTGAGCCTTGAAGATGCTTAAAAACCCTTTAATACTAAAATTCCTATAACACTGAAATGAACCACTATTTTGGTATAGGAAAAAGGTAATTTTTTATCTTCTCTGTGGAATATAGTGGAAAGATGTGAGTTTTGGAGTCAGACACATTGAGTCATCCAGTTTCCAATCCTGGTTCCATGCCCTATCTGTGTGGCCTTGGGCAAGTTGCTGAATATATGTAACCTCAGCATTTTTCTCATTTATTTGTCATTCACTTATGCATTCATTTATCAAACACTAATTAAGCAAATATTATGCACCAAGTGCTAGAATCACCATACTATGTAATAGAGAAGCAAAGATTATTAAAACAAAATTATTGTTCTCAAAGTTAGTTTAGTTTAATAGGGACAGCCAAATATGTAAATAAATAAATACAATATTACTATGTTGTTAGCTGTTGTCAAGTTGGCCCTGAGTCATGATGACCCCATTTGTTGATTTTCAGAAGTAGATTACCATACTTTTCTTCCTCTTCTGTCTTAATCTGGAAGCTCCGTTGAAACCTGTTCAACACCACAGCAATAGCCCAGCCTCCACTGATAGACAGGGTGGTAGTTACACATGAGGTGCATTGGCTGGGAATCGAACCCGGGTCTTGTGCATGGAAGGCAAGAATCCCACCATTAAACCACCACTGCCCTCACACACACAGACAAAAGATAGGTGCTAGCATGTACCGGATTGATCGAGGGCATTAAAAAAGGGTGTGATTAAAATTGTCTGATCCCAGAGTGGGGATGGAAATGATTCAAAGAGGAGGTCATGTTTAACAGAGTCCAGAAAAATTCTAGCAGTAAATGTGGCTGATGAGATGGGTAAGTGCCAAGTGACGGCGAGGGCTGCTATCTTCATGGTGGAAAGAGGAGGCTTCCGGTCTGGCACAGAGACTAAGGGAATCGTGTAAATGATCTGGGGAGAGGGAGGGTAGGTGCTTACAATACAAATTTGCCCTGGATGAAAGGTTATTCGAACAAAAATATATTGCAGAGGTCCTTTGAAGATCTAAATTCTACTGGGAAGAGAAGAGTATGGCCTTATTTTTGACATCTTTATTCTTTTTATGAATCTTCAGCAATTGGTTTTTTGCCTCCTTGTGGAGATTACAAGCTGATCTTGCCCTGGAGGGTTCACCTAGTGGACTGAGCCTCCTCTGCTAGGATGGATTACCTGGCTGTTAGGTACCACACCCTTCAAAGCCTGAAATGAGAGGCTATCCTCCGTGGTGATTTCTGTTGCAGGGTCCTGCATCCCCCTACTTATTCACACAGAGAATCTTGCTCTATATATAAGTAGTGACTTTGCTGGCTTCCTGTGAGTTAAAGGATAAAGTTTTTGTGTATCTATGGCAGGTCAGGTCAGCCACCAAACAGTTCAATGTGATATATGAATTACTTGTAAAACGTTATACAGGCTTAACTTGACTTACACTAGCTGAAAGTATAACCACAGCTTATACTAGCCTTCAAAGAGGACAGGAAATCCCTTGCTATATTTCCTACTTGGATGTAAATTTTTTTATAGGTCAATCCAAGAGTAAAAGCTGGGAGGTGAGGTGCTAAAAATACATTAATTTTGTCATGAAATGAACGAATCATTTCGTACAAGGAAGAAAAATTGATGGGGTAATACTTGGGGGCATAGTTTTCTAAGTGTTGTAGCGAATATATTGCATTATATTCCAGGGAGTATGATATTATCTACTAAAGGAATATATGGGAGATTATATTTCTATGTAAGAAAGTACTCAATGAGTAGAATATATTTTTCATTATACGGATTTTTATGTATTTGTGTAAATTGTCTTTTTCCCAGGGAAAATTTTATAAAAAGTATTTCACTTTGTCCAAAACAGTATATAGTGTAGTATCATAAATAATGAATATGCGTAAAAGGTATTTGGACTGTTTTTCTTTCTTTCTGTCTTGTAAATGTTATAAGCTACAACTCTATCATACAGTAACCTATCTTGGAAGAGTAAACTGCCAGAAATTTCTGGGTATCACACAGAAAAAAAGGAGGGATATCAAAGAGCAATTTAATGCATTTTTCTTATTTTCATTATTCTTCTATATAGTAAGCTTTCTACTCATTCCTCCACTTGGGTTTTTGGTTCCAGAATACTCACTGTCTCTTTCCTAATTGCTAATCTTTGTGGGAATAGAGTTCGTTGGAAGGTATGCTCAAACAGCTGTGATTTAGCCAGAAAAATAATTCTCTGTGATGGGATTATCTCACGTTTTGCTGATGTCATAATAGTGCATATTCTTGAAAGGTTAAGTCCTATGTTACAGATGTGCCCATGAGGGCTAGTCCACTTGCGAGGACATTTGTTTAATGAGGATGTCTTTTGGCATAATTTTTATGACCAATAGTTAAAATTGAGCACATGGTTGCTCAGGCAAATACAGCCTGCACATCCTGTCCCTATAATCCTACAGATGTGTCTAGGAGCACCCCAATTCTGGGGTACACAGCAACGGAACCCCTGAACAAACTTGCATGCATAGTAGGGATAAACTTCTATTGTAATAAGATATAGATAGAGGAGAGCAATTAATTCTGATAGTCTCATCAAACTTGTTAAAAAAAAGATACATTTAGATACATGTCTGAAGAAAAAAACTTTTTTTTTCTTCCAAATGCTTACAAATTCCTTTTATAGTGAAAAACAGTATGCTAGATCTTTTATTCCATTAAAGGAAAAACTTAACTATGTAGGAGTGAAAAACCTAATATGTTTAAATTTATAATAATAGTGTCTTAAAGGCTTGAACCATAGACTTTTTTGATGGGTATGGGCAGGTTGTGTCTTTCAAACAGAGTTATTTTTTTTAAAAAATTCCTGTGATGTTAGTGGAAATTGTTCACTACTTTCCTCTTCAAATGGCATCTTCGGCTCTTGAGGACGATTTTCGAAAGCCTTTATTTGGTTCTTGACAGCAGTGCATTCTTTGAAGCTGCCAGATGAGACTCAATTTTGTCTAAATGTAAATACCTGGTTACTTGACTCCCTGGCAGGAAGGGCAGTTTATTCTTTTTGTAGGAAGCCTTGATTTTTGAGAAAGGAGAGACCAAGGACCTTCATTAGTAGGCAGGCTTCCACCTCTGTTTTCAGAACCTTTGTTTACTCCTGTAGACCAGACTTGGTTTTCAGGCTCAGTAGGTTGGCCAGAGCAATAAAACCAGTCCGGTAAATTGTCCACTGATGCGGGTGGGGAGCCCACTCTGCTCTTGCACAGTACAAAGCAGCTGCTGTCCAATGAATACAGATGCCGTGCGGTCAGCTGGGGAGCACTCAAGCCTCTCCTTTGCCCACAGTAATTAGGACCACAGAGCGCTCATTTCAGCAGGCGAGTTGGGGCAGGATTAGGAGGAGGTATGATTTTGTTGTGTACGGTCTTAAAGGCTTGGGTGAGGGAACCGTGGAATGGTCTCTAATTAAATACACAGACACGTGTCATCTACATACTCCTAAGGCCATTAATGCTTGTGCTTTTCTGGGGGTTGATGGGGGATTGTACAGTTCATGCTGTCATTTCGGCAGCACTTCTCAATGAAGTATCTAGGTGTTTCTCATAATATCTCCACTGCAACTTTCAAATCATAGTCTTTCTGCTTTAGCTGAAAGCATTAAAACCAGAAATTACCATAATAGTGCTATTTACCCCTCATTTATGGAGCTACTAGTGTTATTTTTCCACGGATTTTACAGAACACATTTCAACTGGCAGTATTTCTGGTGTGGTTGCAGAAACTCAATTGTACTTAAAAAACGCAGCTGGGCATTGTATCAGAAGATGAAACCAGCAGGCTTGTCATTTCACAAAGGGACTTCCAGAGGTTGCAATCCCTGTAATCAGAGAGTATTTCATTTGGTGTATGAGGCTGTGGGTTAATGGCTTGTTTCACAGCTAATCGTCTGTCTCCATGTGCCTCTGTCACTGGACCAGTGTTTGCATGAAGATTGCACTTGTCAACAGTCGTGCAAATTGGAAGTGAGAAATTCTGTTTCACTTTCTATAAACACAGACCTGAAAAGTGGAGGTGTGTGGGATATAAACCCTGAAAGAGTTGCCTATCCTGGACCAAAAGAATGAAGAGTGAAATGTGTGTGTGTGTGCATGTGTGCGTGTGTGTGTGTGTGAGAGAGAGAGATAACCCTGAGGTTGTTAGCACAGTTTTACTTCATTTATGTTTTTATTCCCAGTCGCAGCACTTGGAGATTCTCTCCGAACTCACAAACAGCCCTGATTATGGTGTTTGTGACACTGCCACGGGGTCGTTGCATTATTTATCCCAGCCTGCTTTACCATCCAGCTTTCTGGGAATATTTTCAGATGGAATCACTAATTAGCACATATGTGGAAACTTCTCAAAGCAGTTGGGACCCCTCATCATTTCTTTTTCTATTTTTTTTTTCTTCCTAATGTATGACAAAGATGAAATTTAAAACGATGGGTTAAGGGAATTTTCAGATTGAAATCCACAGATTTCACAGGGAAAACACAAAGCAAAAAACCGTTAAGTAAGCCACCTTCAATGTGACCAGAATGAAAGCTGTTCAAATGCACACAAACAGAGGCTGGAGTTGATTTGGCCCATAAGGTGTTCTATGGGGCATTTTAACAGCTTTCTAAAATTGTCTTACAAATATTTTACTAGTCTTGTAAACCGTGTCTTTATTTACCAGTACCCATCTTGAGTTTCCTAAACTACACTGTGGCTGCCTTCTACAACTTTCCATGCTTTTAATTCTGTACATTTCAGGCACGATGTTTTTCCAACTAGATCGTAGTTCACATAGGTAAGAACTTTTTATTTTTTTCATTTTGAAATACTAAGAATCAGGTGAAAACAAGGTCTCCAAATCTTTGCATCTCTTTTCCTAGGTTCCTTTGTATCACTCTATGTCAAAACTGAAAGTATTTCCCACATCATAGAGCAAAGACATGCAGTGAAATAAAAATTCCTGGACGATGGCAGTTTTAAGAAGACAGGAAAATCTAGGTTCAGCCCAAACAGAAAATACATTTATGAAGAGAGAAAAACCCAACACGGATATTGAAAAAGAGATCATCAAAATAAAATAGATTGCTCACTCAAAAAATTCAAACTGGCAAAACTATTTAAAATTAAATAAAAAGATATATCTAAGTGACATACTCCAAACCAAACCAAACTTGCTGCCGTCAAGTGAATTCTGACTCATAGCGGCCCTATAGTGCAGAGCAGAACTGCCCCGTGGGATTTCCAAGAAGCGGCTGGTGAATTCCAACTGCTGACCTTTTGGTTCACAGCTGAGCTCTTAACCACTGTACCACCAGGGGTCTCTGAGTAACATGTTGTTGTTGTTGTTGTTAGGTGCCGTCGAGTCGGTTCCGACTCATAGCTACCCTATGCACAACAGAACAAAACACTGCCCGGTCCTGTGCCATCCTCACAATCGTTGTTATGCTTGAGCTCATTGTTGCAGCCAGTGTGTCAATCCACCTCATTGAGGGTCTTCCTCTTTTCCACTGACCCAGTACTCTGCCAAGCCTGATGTCCTTCTCCAGGGACTGATCCCTCCTGGCAACATGTCCAAAGTATGTAAGACACAGTCTCGCCATCCTTGCCTCTAAGGAGCACTCTGGTTGTACTTCTTCCAAGACAGATTTGTTCGTTCTTTTGGCAGTCCATGGTATATTCAAAATTCTTCACCAACACCACAATTCAAAGGCGTCAACTCTTCTTCAGTCTTCCTTATTCATTGTCCAGCTTTCACATGCATATGGTGTGATTGAAAATACCATGGCTTGGGTCAGGCGCACCTTAGTCTTCAGGGTGACATCTTTGCTCTTCAACATTTTGAAGAGGTCCTTTGCAGATTTACCCAGTGCAACGCGTCTTTTGATTTCTTGACTGCTGCTTCCATGGCTGTTGACTGTGGATCCAAGTAAAATGAAATCCTTGACAACTTCAATCTTTTCTCCGTTTATCATGATCTTGCTCATTGGTCCAGTTGTGAGGATTTTTGTTTTCTTTATGTTGAGGTGTAATCCATACTGAAGGCTGTGATCTTCATCAGTAAGTGCTTCAAGTCCTCTTCACTTTCAGCAAGCAAGGTTGTGTCATTTGCATAATGCAGCTTGTTAATGAGTCTTCCTCCAATTCTGATGCCCTGTTCTTCTTCATATAGCCCAGCTTCTCGGATTATTTATTCAGCACACAGATTAAATAGGTATGGTGAAAGAATACAACCCTGATGCACGCCTTTCCTGACTTTAAACCAATCAGCATCCCCTTGTTCTGTCCGAACAACTGCCTCTTGATCTATGTAAAGGTTCCTCATGAGCTCGATTAAGTGTTCTGGAATTCCCGTTCTTCGCAGTGTTATCCATAGTTTGTTATGGTCCTCACAGTCAAATGCCTTTGCATAGTCAATAAAACCCAGGTAAACATCCTTCTGGTATTCTCTGCTTTCAGCCAGGATCCACCTGACATCAGCAATGATATCCCTGGTTCCACGTCCTCTTTTGAAACCGGCCTGAATTTCTCGCAGTTCCCTGTCGATATACTGCTGCAGCTGTTTTTGAATGATCTTCAGCAAAATTTTGCTTGTGTGTGATATTAATGATATTGTTGTATAATTTCCATATTCGGTTGGATCACCTTTCTTGGGAATATGGATCTCTTCCCGTCATTTGGCCAGGAAGCTCTCTTCCATATTTCTTGGCATAGACGAGTGAGCACCTCCAGGGCTGTGTCTGTTTGTTGAAACATCTCAGTTGATATTCCACCAATTCCTGGAACCTTGTGTCTCGCCAATGCCCTCAGAGCAGCTGAGTGACATAGGCCTACCAAATACATACTTTGTAAGTAAAGCGACAGTGTGTGTGTGTGAATCACGGGATTGCTGTCTGTAAGGGATCCGCTACAGAGTTTAGTTATTACAATTACATTTGCAATCTAGTGAGTCCCATGTAAAAATTTTGTGACAACTATCAGGGTGTTCTCTGTACAAATCCAAAAACAAATAAGTTCTTTTAGATAATGGAATTTCACTTTGGGTATTAAAATTATAGTCATCTGGTCAGGTGGTCAAATTACATTTGTCATCTAGAAGACCTAATAAATGATATTGAAGAGTTTTTTGCTTTTTATCCTACTCTCAATAACTTCTTTTTGCATTATACTTACAGTGTCTTATGAGCTAGAAGCATCTGTCAGTTTGTTGAACCATGGTGGCTTGTGTGTTGCTATGATGCTGGAAGCTATGCCATTGATATTCCAAATACCAGCAGGTCACCCATGGTGGACAGATATCAATGGAGCTTCCAGAGTAAGACAGACTAAGAAAAAGGACCTGGTTGTCTACTTCTGAAAATATTGGCCAGTGAAAACCTTATGAAGAGCAGCAGAAGATTGTCTGGTATAGTGCAGGAAGATGATCCCCTCATATTGGAAGGCACTCAGAATAAGAAGGCGGAAGAGCTGCCTGCTAGAAGTAGAGGCAACCTTAGTGATGTGGATGGAGTCAAGCTTTTGGGACCTTTATTTATTGAGGTGGCATGACTCAAAATGAGAAGAAACAGCTGCAAACATCCATTAATAATCAGAACATGGAATGTAAAAAGTGTGAATCTAGGAAAATTGGAAGTCTTCAAAAATGAAATAGGATGCATAAAAATTGATATCTTTGTCATGAGCTGAAATGAACTGGTATTGGCCATTTTGTGTCAGACAATCATATGGTCTACTATGCTGGGAATGACAAATTGAAGAGAAATGGCATTGCATTATCATCAAAAAGAACATGTCAAGATCTATTCTGAAGTACAATGCTGCCAGTGATAGGATAACACCCACATGCCTACAAGGAAGACCAGTTAATATGATTATTATTTAGATTTATACACTAATGCTAAAGATGAGGAAATTGAAGATTTTTACCAACTTCTACAGTCTGAAATTGGTCAGACATGCAATCAAGATGCATTGATAATTACTGGTGATTGACACGTGAAACTTGGAAACAAAGAAAAAGGATTGGTAGTTGGAAAATATGGCCTTGGTGATAGAGATCACATGATAGAATTTTATAAGACCAATTCATCGCAAATACTTTTTTCAGCAAAATAAAGGTGGATTTTGCAGGATGGAATACACAGGAATCAGATCGACTATATCTGTGGAGAAGCTCAATATCATCAGTCAGAATAAGACCAGGGGCTGACTTTGGAGCAAACCGTCAATTGCTCATATGCAAGTTCAAGTTGAAGCTGGAGAAAATTAGAGTGAGTCCATGACAGTGAAAATATGACCTTGAGTATACCCCACCTGAATTTTGAGATCATCTTATGAAGAGATTTGACCCATTGAACACTAATGACCAAAGGCCAGATCAGATGTGCAATGACATCAAAGACATCATACATGAAGAAAGCAAAAGGTTATTAAAAGGGCAGGAAAGAAAGAAAAGACCAAAATGGATGTCAGAAGAGACTCTGAAACTTGCTCTAAGATATAGAGCAGCTAAAGCAAATGGAAGAAATGATGAAATAAGAGAGTTGAACAAAAGATTTCAAAGGGTTGCTCGAGAAGACAAAATAAAGTATTATAATGAAATGTGCAAAAACCTGGAATTAGATCACCAAAAGGGAAGAACATGCTGGGCATTTCTCAAGCTGAAAGAACTGAAGAAAAGATTCAAGCCTCGAGCTGCAATTTTGAAGGATTCTACTGGGAAAATAGTGAACAACATAGGAAGCAACAAAAGAAGATGGAAGGAATACACATAGTCACTGTACCAGAAAGAATTTGTCGACATTCAACCACTTCAAGAGGTAGCATATAATCAAGAACTGATGGTGCTTAAGGAAGGATTTCAAGAAGAGCTGACGGGAATGGTGACAAACAAGGCTCCAGGAATTGATGGAATACCAGTTCTGATTGACATGTTTCAACAAACGGATGCAGCCAGAATTCTCCTTTGAAGAGAAGATGACAAGACTTTGTCTCATGTATGTTGGACATGTTATCAGGAGGGACCAGTTCCTGGAGAAGGACATCATGCTTGGTAAAGTAGAGAGTCAGAGAAAAAGAAGACCCTCAACAAGATGAATAGGCACAGTGGCAGCAACAATGGCTCCAAGCATAACAAGGATTGTAAGAATGGTACAGGACAGGGCAATAACAATAACAATGATCTAGTGTTAAAGGCTTAATCTTGAATGAAGACTCAAGATTTCTTATCCCTTGTATTCTTGAAGAGAGCTCTGGTAGCATAGTGGTGAAGCATTTGGCTGTTGACTGAAAAGTTGGCGGCAGTAGCAACCCATCAGCTGCTCTGTAGAAGAAAGATGTGGCAGTCTGTTTTTGTAAAGATTTATAGCCTTGGAAACCCTATGGGGCAATTCTACTCTGTCCTATAAGATCACTATGAGTTGCAATCGACCTGATGGCAATGGGCTTGTTTGTTTTTGGTAGTCTTAAAGCACTGCCTATATATCTAGGTCCCTGGGTGGCACGAATGGTTTGCACTAGACTACTAACCTGAAAGTTAGTGGTTCAAATCCACCTAGCAGTGCCAGGGAAGAAAGGTCTGGTGATTTGCTTCCATAAAGATTACAGCCAAGAAAACCCTATGGAGCAGCTCTACTCTGTAACACATGGGGTTGCCATGAGTCAGAGCCAACTAGAAGGCAATGGGTTTGAAGTTTTTTTTGGTTTTGGTTTATCTAGGAAAGGGACAGCATATAGGTTCACCTTACATGCCTATTCCAATTCTTTGAGAGTGCTATCCAAGAACTTAGTGGGAAAGTGTGTTGGAATCTGTGAGGTTAGATCTGCAATTGCTACAGTAAAGAGTCAATGGCAGTAACAGTACACATGACAGGCATTTTCTATCCCTAATCTAAAAATTTACACTTATTTGTGAGAGCTTGCTAATTTCATTGCTGATTTACAGATGGATAAACTACACAGAATTTTGTTATAAACCTACTTCAATTCCAGATGTATTAAATCTGCATTGTCCAAGATGGTAGCGATCAGGTAAATGTGGCTATTGAAAACTTGAAATGTGTGGTTAGCTGAATTGAGGTATACTGTAAGTGTAAAAATACATGCAGAGTTTTAAACTTAGCATGAAAAAAAAAGTAAACATTTTGTTAATATTTTTTATATTGTTACATGTTGAAATGATAGTATTTTAGATATATTGGGTTAATGTATATCATTAAAGTAAATTTTACCTATTTATTTTTATTTTTAATGTGGCTACTAGAAAACTTAAAAGTACATAGGTGGCTCACCTTCTGGCTTGTGTTGTATTTCTATTGGACAGTATTGCCCTAAATTAACATGTCTCTTGCTCTTTCATTAGCTTTAATGTTCAAATGTATTAAAATTTAAAGACAGATTATGGTTGTCTTTCTAAAAATACGTAGAAAAATTATTATTTTTTCAAAATATTTAACTGCTTTATGCCTGTGGGCCTTGCTTTTATTTTTCCTTCTGTTTTAAATGCGAACATACCCCTGTCCAGCCCTGTAGTGAAAACCCACTCACTTCTTCTTTCAAGACTTGCCTCAAATATCACCTTCTCTCATAGTCTTCCCTCAACTCCCTCTTCCAAGGTAGACTTGACCATCTGCCTCCTTTGTCACACTCACCTCATATTATGTATACTTCTATCTTAGTCCCCAGATCACTCAACTGCACTAACTTGCTTATACAGCTATGTCCTTCTACTAGAAACTGAAAGGTACTGGGAGGTAGCAACAAATTTTCACATGTTTTTATACTTCTGGTTCCTAGGACAGTGCCAGGTACATAGTAAGCACTCAATAAATATTGACTGAAGAAAATTTGAAAATTCTTAGGTTGTTGATGGTTGGTATTAAGAATTTCCTACTTTATGGCAGTGAGTTGCATGTTGCTATGATGCTGGAAGCTATGCCACAGCATTTAAATACTGGCAGGGTCACCCATAGTGGACAGGTTTCAGCAGAGTTTCCAGATGAAGAAAAACTGGGAAGAAAGATCTGGTGCTCTACTTCTGAAAATTAGCCAAAGAAATCCCTATGGAACACAAAGGAATACTGTCTGATATAGTGGTGCTAGGAGGTGAGCCCCTAGGGTGCAAGGCACTCAAAATACACAGTGGCCTCAACAGCAGACTCTAGCATACTAATCATGAAGATGGTGCAGGACTGGGCAACAAATCTTTCAATTGTGCATGGTGTCATTGTGAGCCTAAGCCAACTCAATGGCAACAAACAACAACTTTTGAAACACTAAGAACTAAACTGAATTTCCCTTAGTCTAATAATTGCCAGTGGAGGGGTGAGAGAAACATCTGTTTATGGTACAAGTGGATAGCTTGGGGTTATAAAGGAGAACAAATTACTTATACTTTTCCACCAGAATGTCTATGAGCAGTAGAAAGCAAAAGATGGTCTTTGAAATCATCCAGAGAGCCACGATGTAAATGAAATTGTTTGACCAGCCACAATCTACCTCTAAGGGAACCACCATTTAAGTAAACAGATATCCTTTTTAGATTCAAGAGTAAGGAAAATGTTCAATGTGATTATGAATAACCCAGCTTTGAAAGATGAGGAAGGCCCAGATCAGTGGAGCGAAAAGACCTAGACTGGATGGGTATTTGGTGGGGACAACAATGAGATGGAGCTCATTTCACAGAAAGAAGTGGGGGGTGTGGTTGGGAAGCTGGGGCCTGCAACTGATAAAGCTTTCTTGAGGCTGGGTCTTGCTGTGGGGCCTGCACTGTAGGGACATTAGGACCTGCAGAGTTCAGGGCGAGGACAGCCACACCAGGATCAGTCTGCAGCCTTCCTGTGGTCCCTTCCAGTGCTAGATGTCTGGCTCCCACTGGTTTTCCACTGACATTTCCAGGGAGACAGGTGAAGCATCAGGGCCAAGAGAGCTGAAGTTCTCCTACTTCTCTGTTCTCCCAAATGTCTCCATTTGAGTGACATAGTGATGGCACGTTGTCTCTTTGCAACCTGACTTTCTACAATCACTTCTCTGAATGAGCAGGACCCATCCAACGGACCTATCAGTATAGACAATGAAACCAAAAAACCACACCCATTGCCATCCAGTCGATTTTGATTCGTAGCGGTCCTATAGGACAGAGTAGAATTGCCTCATAGGGTTTCCAAGGAGCACCTGGCAGATTCAAATTGCCACCGTTTTGGTTAGCAGCCAACCTGTTAACCCCTAAACCACCAGGGTTTCCATAGGCAATGAAAGACAATGTGAAATTTGAAAAACAGGATGTGGTCTTGTTTACCTGTATTAGAAATTAATGGTTAATAGAGCCCATTTTTTAAAAATAATTTTTATTGAGCTTTAAGTGAATGTTTACAAATCAAGTCAGTCTGTCACATATAAGCTTATATACACCTTACTCCATATTCCCACTTACTCTCCCCCTAATGAGTCAGCCCTTCCAGTCTCTCCTTTCGTGACAATTTTGACAGTTTCTAACCCTCTCTACCCTCCCATCTCCCCTCCAGACAAGAGATGCCAACACAGTCTCAAGTGTCCACCTGATACAAGTAGCTCACTCTTCATCAGCATCTCTCTCCAACCCATTGTCCAGTCCCTTCCAGGTCTGATGAGTTGTCTTCGGGAATGGTTCCTGTCCTGGGCCAACAGGTTAGTGGACCATGACCGCCGGGATTCCTCTAGTCTCAGTCAGACTATTAAGTCTGGTCTTTTTATGAGAATTTGGGGTCTGCATCCCACTATTCTCCTGCTCCCTCAGGGGTCCTCTGTTGTGCTCCCTGTCAGGGCAGTCATCAGTTGTGGCTGGACACCATCTAGTTCTGGTCTCAGGATGATGTAAGTCTCTGGTTCATGTGGCCCTTTCTGTCTCTTGGGCTCATAGTTATCGTGTGACCTTGGTGTTCGTCATTCTCCTTTGATCCAGGTGGGTTGAGACCAATTGATGCATCTTAGATGGCCGCTTGTTAGCATTTAAGACCCCAGACGCCACACTTCAAATTGGGATGCAGAATGTTTTCATAATAGAATTATTTTGCCAATTGACTTAGAAGTCCCCTTAAGCCATAGTCCCCAAACCTCTGCCCTTGCTCCGCTGACCTTTGAAGTATTCAGTTTATCCCCGAAACTTCTTTGCTTTTGGTACAGTCCAGCTGAGCTGACCTTCCATGTATTGAGTATTGTCCTTCCCTTCACCTAAAGTAGTTCTTATCTACTAACTAATCAGTAAAAAACCCTCTCCCACCCTCCCTCCATACCCCCCTCGTAACCACAAAAGTATGTGTTCTTCTCAGTTTATATTATTTCTCAAGATCTTATAATAGTGGTCTTATACAATATTTGTCCTTTTGCCTCTGACTAATTTCACTCAGCATAATGCCCTCCAGGTTCCTCCATGTTATGAAATGTTTCACAGATTCGTCACTGTTCTTTATCGAAGCGTAGTATTCCATTGTGTGAATATACCACAATTTATTTACCCATTCATCTGTTGATGGACACCTTGGTTGCTTCCAGCTTTTTGCTATTGTAAACAGAGCTGCAATAAACATGGGTGTGCATATATCTGTTTGTGTGAAGGCTCTTGTATCTCTAGGGTATATTCCAAGGAGTGGGATTTCTGGGTTGTATGGTAGTTCTATTTCTAACTGTTTAAGAAAACACCAGATAGATTTCCAAAGTGGTTGTACCATTTTACATTCCCATCAGCAGTGTATAAGAGTTCCAATCTCTCCGCAGCCTCTCCAACATTTATTATTTTGTGTTTTTTGGATTAATGCCAGCCTTGTTGGAATGAGATGGAATCTCATCGTAGTTTTAATTTGCATTTCTCTAATGGATCCAGTCTTAGACTCTCTGTTTCTTTATTGGTGCGTTTAGTCCATTTACATTCAGTGTAATTATAGATAAGTATGAAAATTTTTTTTTTTATGTGTTTAGTGCTGTCATTTTGATGCCTTTTTATGTGTGTTGACAATTTCATTTTTCCACTTACTTTTTTGTGCTGAGACGTTTTTCTTTGTAAATTGTGTGTTCCTCTTTTTCATAGTATTTGACTTTATGTATGCTGAGTCGTTACGTTTTTCTTGGTTTTTATTTTGAGTTATGGAGTTATTATACCTCTTTGTGGTTACCTTAATATTTACCCCTATTTTTCTAAGTAAACACCTAACTTGTCCTATATCGCCTTGTATCCCTCTCCATATGGCAGTTCTATGCCACCTGTATTTAGTCCCTGTTTTTGATTATTGTGATCTTTTACATGTTGACTTCAATGATTCCCTGTTTTGAGTGTTTTTTTCTTTTTAAAATTAATCTTAATTTGTTTTTGTGATTTCCCTATTTGAGTTGTTATCAGGATGTTCTGTTCTGTGGCCTTGTGTTGTGCTGGTATCTGATATTATTGGTTTTCTGACCAACCAATTTCCTTTAGTATTTCTTGTAGCTTTGGTTTGGTTTTTGCAAATTCTCTAAGCTTGTGTTTATCTGTAAATGTTTTAATTTCGCCTTCATATTCTAGAGAGAGTTTTGCTGGATATATGATCCTTGGCGGGCAGTTTTTCTCCTTCAGGGCTCTATGTATGTCATCCCATTGCCTTCTTGACTGCATGGTTTCTGCTGAGTAGTCTGAACTTATTCTTATTGATTCTCCTTTGTAGGAGACCTTTCTTTTCTCCCTGGCTGCTTTTAAAATTTTCTGTTTATCTTTGGTTTTGGCAAGTTTGATGATAATATGTCTTGGTGTTTTTCTTTTTGGATCAATCTTAAATGGGGTTCGATGAGCATCTTGGATAGATATCCTTTCATCTTTCATGATGTCAGGGAAGTTTTCTGCCAACAGATCTTCAACTATTCTCTCTGTGTTTTCTGATATCCCTCCCTGTTCTGGAACTCCAATCACACGCAAGTTATTCTTCTTGATAGAGTCCCACATGATTCTTAGGGTTTCTTCATTTTCTTTAACTCTTTTATCTGATTTTTTTTCAGCTATATTGGTGTCAGTTTCCTGGTCCTCCAGATTTCCCACTCTGCATTCCAACTGCTCAAGTCTGCTCCTCTGACTTGCTATTGCATTGTCTAATTCTGTAATTTTATTGTTAATCTTTTGGATTTCTGAATGCTGTCTCTCTATGGATTCTTGCAACTTATTAATTTTTCCACTATGTTCTTGAATAATCTTTTTGAGTTCTTCAACTGCTTTATCATAGAGCCCATTTTTAAGAAAATGTCAGCATATATTTGCTAACCACTCTACTTGGGAAAGACTTTCTTTTGTTCCTCGTTTTCATTTTTTTTAATGTTGAATTGTCCTTTCCTTTGCAAACTTACTACAGTAAAACCTGCAAAAGCCGGAACCAGTATAAGGTAGAAACCTATCAGAGAAGGAAAACTCAAATATATTCCACTAAAATGAGAGATTGAAAAGTGGTAAAACTGTACCCTGTCAAAGGCAGAAAAGTTGTGAGATCCAGAAAAACGAGGCAGTCCCATTGAGCACCGGTTCTCACAGGTTTCATTGTATAGAGCAGGTAGCAGGTTGTTTTAATACCCCCACTTAACAGTGACAGCTTTATATCTGTCCCTAAATGGTTTTGGAATTTGACAGGTCTCTGGCAACCCTAAATCAGAACTCACTCTATTGTAACGAAGCTGATTCTTGCCACTAGGGAGGCATAGATGAGGATGTGGCAAGCTAACAAACACATCCCAAAAGCCTAAAGAGGCTCAGTAGCCAGGTTCCTCCCTGGCAAGGTCTCTGTTACCAAAACAGCTTGCTTCGCTTCTGCTTGTGGCCTCTGGCTTGGGGACCTACCAGGTTCAGAAGAGAGAATTCACAGTTTGTGTATCTCAGCTTCATTTTATATCTCAGTTCGCAGACTGTCTTCCATTTAGAATTAAATTAACTTAAAACGAAGAGTGCAAGTACCTTGTCTGAAAATCTGTTTAGTTTCCCTGGTGAGTTAATTTTCAGCACAGATACGATTTAGCCCCCCGTTGGAAGGTGTCTGCTTTTCATTTGCTGGGTGTTTCTCACAAGGTCCCGGGACATCACAGGAGGCTGCTGGCAGGATGATAGCACAGGCTGGATGGCCAGGCCCCATGCCTGGTGTTTAACTTCAGAGACATAGGGTTGGCCTCTCAGTCTGCTGCAGTGCTCCAGCTGAGAGAAGGAAGGCATGCTTCATGTTCTGCAAAGCGTCTTACACTATTTTTCAGACACTTTCACTTTGATACATACCCAAGTGCCACACATTTTTTTCCCCTTAATTTTTAAACCCACGTACACTTCAAGGGAAATTGGGTCCATATGTTTCTGCTTCATTTACACACAACTCATCAAAATGTTGTTTTAAAAGAGCTAAACTCAAATCCCACAGGGGCTGAGTGGGTTTCAGACTTGGCTGAATGCTCTCCATTCCCTGAGCATGGCTTGAGGTAGGTAAACCAGCCCAGTGAAATAAGAACCCTCACGCATCACAGAATTTGAACCGAATAGCACTTTTCTTTGAGGTTCAGAGAGAATGCAGCGACTTCTTACCCTGCAGTCAGCTATCATCTGCACAGCTGCCACAACCTGCGCTTGGTTTGGTCCAGACTGTGCTTAGAAGACCATCAGGAAAAGGAGCTCTTTACATTGCTCTAGCCAAATTCGAATGATCAGAAATCTTCTAGGGGAGCTATTGATATATGTGTTTCTACCTGATCATTGACTCACAAAATCATGGTGCTGACAAGAACCCCGCAAAATCATTCTCCCACCTTCAAACAGACCTCAAAATGTCCTAAACAGGCAGTGAAGCTCCTTATGGGGCAGTTGTACTCTGTCACTTGGGGTCGCTGTGAGTCGGAATCGACCCAACGGCACCCACCAGCAACAGCGACAGTACCTTCCAGGTCATTCTGACCAGAACTCAACAATGTTCAATGCCAGTAACTGTGTAAAATTTAGGTATATATGCAAGGTTTGTGTTCTTGCCCACATCTAAATTTCTAGGTTCCAGTAGTTCTTAGATAATGAACTGTGAAATTGGTCTTTTGTGCCACTTGGTTTCCAGTAACCATTGCAGCTCCCACTGAGACTGGCAGGGCAGCGAGCAATGAGAGGCTCTGTCTGTGGTTAAGGACCATGCCCTTTCGCCTGAGTTGATCAGGGAGCTGAACTGGAATGGCATGTTGACATCTCTGCCATGAAAATATCATAGCATAAAAAATCCCTGTGCCTTGGGTTCCATTCTCCCATTGCTAATACATAAAATAGGAAGGCCAGATGTTCCATGCCATGTTGAAAGTTTAGCTAGGTGGCTGAGATGCACAAAGGTGAGCAGGAATTACTAAACCTCTGACTGGGCTGAGGACTTGGAAAGCAGTGCATTCGCTAATTAAAAGACAGTCCCTCGAACACAGCGGATTCTGACTGACACCCTGAAAGAATGAGTGAACTTTCCAACAGACTTTTTGATTAATGTCAATTAATGTAACTGCTCTGAAATGGTGGGGTCTCACTAGTATCAAGAAGTTCTGTTAGTTGGCACCAAAATGGCATCAGGCGTTCAGGTAAATTCCTGCTTTCCCTAGGGGCAACCAGTGTTGCTCAATTTGCCTGGGGGCTTTTGACTCTACCATCTCTTCCAGCATTAAACAAGTGAGTCCTGGGTACCCTGGTGGGTTAGCAAGCCCTGACAGATGTTTCTTTAAAAAAACATGCAGACCCAACACCCCTCAAAAACCTCAAATGTGTGATGTTCTCTCTCTTTCTCTCCCACCCCGCCTGAACTTTCTCCACATTGTTATTTCCTCATTTTACTAAAATCTATACTAAGTACTCTGCTGAGCCTGGCCCCAAAACAGCATTGTAGCCGAGCCTGGCCTTAAAAAAGGCATTGTATGGATGTGTTTTTAGTATTTTAAAAATTCGTTTATTATTGGTTTTATTTTTCTATCAGTTATTTCCTCAGTTGATTGTTAGACCTGTTTAGTGGTCATGGAATATTCCTCTGGGTGATACTTTGTGGCATCACATGGCCTAAATTTACCAAGATGTGTGGATGTAGTACAATGAAAACAATGGATCATGTCACGAGGGCGCGCTTTGTATAGGTTTTAGCAGGCAGCTTTTAAAATCAGCTGAATCACTTGGCAATTGTATTTGAAACGAATACTTATTTATTTGAAACTATTTAGAACCTGAAAAAAGTAAATTATTTTCACAAGATCCTGCAGTAATCAGGATGTAGTCAGACATGAAATTTAGATCTGGCTGCACATAGTAAACTGTTGAAATGTCTGCTACCCCATAAATGTCTGCACCCAGAGGTGGGGCAGGCAGAGGTGCTGGAACAGATAGGAACTGTTGTCTTTCCTACTCGTACCACTCGGACTGTGTCCCAGTCTATTATCTGGAGATTACTAATAAGAAAAATATTAGCAGCTACCACCTTGGTCACCTGATATGTGCTTGGTCCTGTGCCAAGCACATTATATATATCTTTCAGTCAAGACAACTTGTGAGATAGCTATTGTGGTTGTTGGGTGCTGTTGAGTAAATTCAGACTCATAGCGACTGGTGGTGCAGTGGTTAAGAGCTCAGCTGCTAAGCAAAAGTTTAGCAGTTTGAATCCACCAGCTGCTCTTTGGAAACCCTAGGGGACAGTTCTATGCTGTCATATAGGGTCAGTATGAGTTGGAAATGGACTGGAGGACAATGAGTAGTGACATCATGTGCCAAAGTAGAACTGCCCCATAGGGTTTTCTAGGCTATAATCTTTACAGAAACAGATTGCCACATCTGCAGAGCTGTTGGTTGGGTTCGAATTACCAACCTTTCAGCTAGAAGCCCAGTGCTTAATTGCTGCACCACTAGGGCTCATTGAT
This sequence comes from Loxodonta africana, assembly GCF_030014295.1. NCBI lineage: Eukaryota > Metazoa > Chordata > Mammalia > Proboscidea > Elephantidae > Loxodonta > Loxodonta africana. Next base: position 43,989,261 of record NC_087355.1, on the reverse strand, counting down.
GTGGTATCCTCAGTGTCATCTATTATACAGAAGAGGACACTGAGGGTCATGGCAGTTGGGTCATTAGTCCAAGAAAATGGTCTAGTAAATGGAAGAAGAAGCCTTCAGATGTAAGCTTGTCTGATTCCAAAACATGCAAGGAAATAAAATTAAAGATAAAATAAAATGGCCTCAGAAATAGTAAGTAACACCAGAAGTTGTATTTATGATAGTTTGAGTATTTGAAAATATTCCATAAGAAAAAAGGACTTTGGCAAAGTTTAAGGATTTAGCTTTTTAGGTGAATAGCACACGCTGAATAACCAGGATGGAGCTCAGAAACCTCTTCCTCTGTGATGTTCGCCTTGATATCCAGGCGTTGTGTGCTTCCTTGCTCTTTCTACAGCACAGCCACTTCTTTCCTTACAAAGTAGCCTTGATGCACATGCTGTATCCTATGTTCCTGGGTCTTCCTCCCCTCCCAGACCGACCGCTTTCCAGGGCAGGGACCCTGTTCTGTGGTATTCCCAGTGGCTGGCACAGCACTTGGCATGGGATGGATGTCATCCAGTGGGTGTGTCATGAATAGGGATATTGAAAAGGCTGGCCAACAACTTAAGAAGCACGAAGACAGTAGAAAAGAAAGCAGAGGACAGTGTCCAGGTTTTTTTTGGTGTTAAATCAACAGGACTTGAATGATGATCACATTGGGGATTTTTCATGTGAAGGACACATATGAGTGGTTTGACTTAATAATTGTTATTTTTTTGTTTTTTTCACCAGTTGGCCTGAGGTGACCCATGCCTGGGACACAATTCCAAGTTAACTTCCAGAAGCAGGCTCTCTCTGAGGGATTAGGGGAGCCCTGTATGATAAAGTGGATTTGTACTACGGGAGCCTCCCACCTATGAGTACTTATGGGCCTGCCATCGGAGGCGAAGCTTAGGACCTGGCCACACATAGTAAGCTCTTTGCTGAAATTTCGGCCACCTCAGAATATAGAATCGCTATGAGTCGGAATCGACTTGATGGCAGTGGGTTTTTTTTTCAGAATATAGACCCAGAGGTCAGGCAAGCAGAAGTGCTGGAGCATCTAGGAATCATGGTCTCTCCCACTTGCACCAGCAAGAGATATGTGCAGCCAGGCAGTGCATACGCACGTCTTCCTTACCAACTGTGTCTTCCTGGTGCCTGAATATGGTGAGGTCAAGGAGTTAGTGATTTACTTTTATGGTGTTATATAACATCCACCATCACCTAATTTTTTTTCTTCATTTATTTATGTGTTTGTTTAACTTTCATGTAAAGGAAATGAAACGTGTCAACTCAGATATTTAAAGGAAAGCAACATATATTGATTACGGCTAATTAAAAAAAAATTATTTATCTGAAAGATGTGGGGCTGAGATAAGTCCCATGAATTAAGATAAAAGCACAAAACCCAAGCTTTTGAAAGAACAAGTGCCTGGGCTGCTTTGGAGCTCTAAGTAGGAGGAATCGGTAGATAGTTCCTTCAAAGGGTTGCCCTAGGGATAAATTCGAAGCATTCTCAGTCCTTGAATCATATGCTCAAAATTCAAATTCTAGGGTAAAAGAATGAACACAGACGATCAAGACTCTGTCTGGTGGGAGAAGGGGTTCTCCAAGCAAAATATTATTTTTGTTAGGTGCTGTCAAGTCAGCTCTGACTCATATAGCAAGCCCAGGTACAACAGAACAAAACACTCCCCCGTCATACACCATCCTCACAATCATTGCTCTGCTTGAGCCCACCGTTGCCACCACTGTGTCTGTTCATCCTGCTGAGGCTCTTCCTCTTTTTCACTGACCCTCTACTTTACCAAGCATGATGTCCTTCTCCAGGGACTAGTCTCTGCTGATAACATGTCCAAAGTACGTGAGGTGGAGTCTCAACATCCTCACTTCTACAGAGCCTTCTAGCTGTACTTCTTCCAAGACAGATTTATTCATTCTTCTAGCAGTCCATGGTAAATTCAATATTCTCCACCAACATCATAATTCAAATGCATCACTTCTTCTTTTGTTTTCCTTATTCATTGCTCAGCTTCCGCGTGCATATGAGGCAACTGAAAACACCATGGCTTGATTCAGGCACATCTTAGTTCGCAAAGTGACATCTTTGCTTTTTAACACTTTAAAGAGGTCTTTTGCAGCAGATTTGCCCAATGCAATGTGTCATTTGATTCTGTAACCACTGCCTCCATGGGCGATGATTATGGATCCAAGTAAAATGAAATGATTAACAACTTCAATATTTTCTCCATTTATCATGATGTCACTTATTAGTCTAGTTTTGTTTATGTAGAGGTGTAATCAAGGTTGTGTCATCTGCATATTGCAATTGTTAGTGAGCCTTCCTCCAATCCTGATGCCCCATTCTTCTTCATATAGCCCAGTTTCTCAGATTATTTACTCAACATACAGATTGAATAAACAAACAAAAAAAAAAAAACCAGACCCAGTTCTGTCAAGTTGATTCCAACTCATAGTAAGTATGGTGAAATGGTACAACTCTGACATGCACCTTTTCTGATTTTAAACCACTCATTATCCTTTTGTTCTTCTTGAACGACTGCCTCTCTGTTTATGTACAGGTTCCTTTTGAACACAATTGAGAGTTCTGGAATTTCTATTCTTTTCAATGTTATCCATAATTTGTTATGATCCACGCAGTTGAATGCCTTCACATAGTCAATAAAACACAGGTAATCATCTTTCCGGTGTTCTCTGCTTTCAGCCAAAACCCACCTGACATCAGCAATGATACCGCTTGTTCCACATCCTCTTCTGAATCCAACCTGAATTTCTGGCAATTCCCTGTGGGTGTACTGCTGCAACCATTTTTGAACTATCTTCAGCAAAATTCTACCAGTGTGTGATATTAATAATACTGTTTGATAATTTCCAAATTCTGTTGGATCACCTCTCTTTGGAATGAGCACAGATACGGATCTCCTCTAGTTAGTTGGCCAAGTCTTCCAAATTTCTTGGCATAGGCAAGTGAGCACTTCTAGCTTTGCATCCCTTTGCTGAAACATCTAAGTTGGTATTCCATCAATTCCTGGAGCGTCATTTTCACCAATGCCTTTGGTGTTTCTTGGACTTCTTTCAGTACCATCAGTTCTTGATCATATGCTACCTTCTGAAACGGTTGATACCATCAACCAATTCTTTTTGGTACAGAGACTTTGTGTATTCCTTCCAACTTTGGTATATAGTGACTCTATGTATTTCTTCTATCTTCTTTTGACGCTTCCTGCATCGTTTAATATTTTCCCCAAAGAATCCTTTACTATCGCAACTTGAGGCTTGAATTTTTTCTTCAGTTCTTTCAGCTTGAGAAATGTTAAATGTGTTCTTCTTTTTTTGTTTTCTAACTCCAGATCTTCTCAAGCTGCCCTTTGAAATCTTCTGTTTAGCTCTTTTACTTCATCATTTCTTCTTTTAGCTTTAACTACTGTACATTCAAGAGCAAGTTTCAGGGTCTCTTCTGAAATCCATTTTGGTCTTTTCTTCCTTTTGTGTCTTTTTAATGATCTTTTGCTTTCTTCAAGTTCATGTGTACAGTTGCCCTTTATGTTGTTGAAAAAGGTATTTCTAAAGAATAAGTCCTTGGTCTTGCAAAATTCTATCATGTAATCTCTGGTGTCGGTTCTATCACCAAGACCATATTTTCCACCTACTGATGCTTTTCATTTGTTTCCAACTTTCACATTCCAATCACCAGTAATTATCAATGCATCTTGATTGCATGTTTGATCAATTTATGACTGCAGAAGTTGGTAAAAATCTTCAGTTTCTTCATTTTTGGCATCAGTGTTTGGTATGTAAAATTCAAATAGTAGTCTTGTTAACTGGTCTTCCTTGTAGATATATGGATATTATCTTATCACTGACAGTGTTGTACTTCAGGATAAATGTTGAAATGTTCTTTTTGACAATGAATGTGATGTAGTTCCTCTTCAATTTTTCACTCCTGACATAGAAGACCATACGATTGTCTGATTCAAAATGGCCAATACCTAGTCCGTTTCAGCCTAGGATATTGACGTTTATGCATTCCATTTCATTTTTGAAGACTTCCAATTTTCCTAGATTCACACTTCATACAGTCCATGTTCCCATTTTTAATGGATGTTTGCAGCTGTTTCTTCTCATTTTGAGCCATGTCACCTCAGCAAATAAAGGTCCTGAAAACTTGACTCCAACCATGTCATTAAGGTTGACTCTACTTTGAGGAGGCAGCTCTTTCCCAGTCGTATTTGGGTGTCTTCTAATATGACGGACTCATCTTCTGACACTATACCAGGCAATGTTCCACTGCTATTCAGAAGGTTTTCACTGGCGAATTTTTTAAGAATTAGATCGCCAATCCCTTCTTCCCAGTCCACCTTAGATTTAGAAGCTCTGCTGAAACCTGTCCACCTTGGGTGACCCTGCTGGTATTTGAAATACTGGTAGCATAGCTTTCAGCATCACAGCAACACACAAGCCACCACAGGATGAAAAACTGATGATGGGTGGTGGAAGCAAAATGATAGTACATTTAATGGTAGAGGAGGAAGCAGATATAGGGTAGAACAAAATAGTGTTCTCTGCAGCAAAAACCTTGTTTCCAAGTAAAGCCCAAGTGCCACTGTTTAAACATGCTCTCCATTCATTTAATAATCATCTCTTGAACACCCTGCCCTTAAGCTGCTTTGATTTTTGGAGGGGAGGAGAGGCAAAGCAACAATTACAGTTCTGAAGCATGCTGCATCCTAAGCAGAACAGAGGAGAGGCATTGAATCAGAAAAGGGAGGTAGTGGGAAAGAGTTCCTGGAGGAGGTGATATTTGAGCTCAAGTTTAAAGGATAAATAGGAGCTATCCAGAGGGAGGAAAAAATGTGTCAGGAACTGAGATATGAGCTGAATAGTGGAAGGGATCAAAGTAGAGAAGCAGGCAGGGTTCAGGTCATGAAGGTCCCTGAATTTGATGTTGTGTAAATTTTATCCTTAAGGCAATGTGGAGTCATGGAGGAAACTTTGGAAGGGAGTGACATGATCAGATTAGAGCTTTAGAACATCAGTGGAGAAAGTGGCCTAGAAGGTGGTGAAATTGGAGGTCAGGAGAGATAAGTTGGAACACTGTTGCAGTCCCCTGGGTGGTAAAATCCAAAGGTCTGATAGAAGATAGTGTAAGTGGGACAGAAAGGAGGAGATGGATAGGAGAAACTATGGATAAGGATGCAATAATGAAATGCATGTGGGGGTTAAAGAGCCCAAAGATTTTTTGCTACATCTTCTATTAGGAAGTAAGATCTATTTCCCTTCTCTTTTAAACTGGCCTGGCCTTGTGACTTGTTTCAATGCGGTAGAGTGACATTCTGAAATTTCTAAAGGAGCCTTTGGAAAGGCAGCCATGCTCAGGCTACACTGCTGTTATGGATTGAATCATGTCTACCGAAAGATATGTTGAAGTCCCAGCCCCTGGGACTTGTGAATGTGACTTTGTTTGGAAACAAACATGAGGTCATGCTGGAGTAGGGTGGGTCCTGACCCAATATGAGTGGTGTCCTTATAAAAGAGAAGAGACACTGAAAACCACATAGGGAAGACGGCTATGTGAAGATGGAGAGGCAAAGGGTGAAGATGCATCTACAAGCCAAAGAACACCAAGGATTGTCAGCCACCAGCAGAAGCTAGGAGAGAGGCATGACACAGATTGTCCTCAGCACCTTCAGAGGGAATCAACAGCACCAACATTCTGATTTTGAACCTTTTACCTTCAGAACTATGAACAATCATTTTCTGCACTTATAAGCCCCCCAGTTCGTGGTGTTTTGTTACAGCAGTTGGAGGAAATCAATCCAACACTGAATGATGAGTGGTCACGTGGAGAGAGACTCTGAAGGAGAGCCCATTTTCCATGTTCCAGTTTCAGCCCACCCAGTTCCCAACTGAATGCAGCTGTGTGACTTGGCCTTAGCCTACATCACGTGGTGCAAAAGAACCATCCAGCTGAGCTAGGCAACCCATAGAATTGTGAGAAATAATAAATTGCTTTTATTTTAAGCCACTAAGTTATGACATAGTAATGAATAATTGATACAGTTTCCCCTGTCGCTGTTGAGTCGATTCTGACTTATAGTGGCTCTATAGGACAGAGCCAAACTGCCCCATAGGGTTTCCAAGACTGTAAATCTCACAGAAGCAGACTGCCACATCTTCTGTGGACCAGCTGATGGGTCCAAACCACTGATCCTTCCACTAGCAATCACTCCGGCCCCAGGGTTCCTTATTGGTACAGTAGGCAGGGAAAATAAGAAAGTGGGTGGAGTCAAGGTTGAATGATCTTTTGCTTTCCCGATCCCCATTTATTGATCCTATGCAAATAAAGGGCACTGGAGAAGCCTGGAAAAAGGATCGGACTAGATTTTAGAAACCAAAGTTCTAGGCCTGACTGGCCCTAATAGATGAATAAATTTTAGGCAATTTACTTAATTTTTTGCAATGGAATTTATTCTTTTCTAAAATGAAGGAGTTGAATTTTTAGATTCAGCATTCTATGATTCAATGAATGCCATAGGTCACTAGTTTTCAGTCTATTACCCAGAGTCCCAAAGAGTATTAGTTATTGCAGAAGGTAGGGGAAGGGAGGACCAAAGGGAGAAACAGGAGCTAGAACTCTGCCCTCTTTCTCGGCACCATTTCAATCACCACTGCTTCATTTTCATCTCTTTTATGCATTGGGATTCTACTGAAGATTTTACTTCAAAAGAATGTTTCATTGCTTTAAAAATGTTAACCACTGCCGTGGATGATGGATGACCAGATGGCCGGGTGGCCGTGTATGCAGCTGAGGACTGTGATATTTTGTCTGTAGAGGTATAACAGAGAATCATGCCCATGACAGGGACAAAGGACCTCCAAACAGTACCATGGCCAAAATGAAGAGACCCAATACTTCTGGGAGCCCCATCAGGGTCGCAGGGATACTCACTGGGAGGATGAGACAGCAGGAGTGATGAGAGCATATGCTTCCCCAACCATCTGTCTCTCAACTCAGGCTTCCTTTGAAACCCTTGTGGGATTTGTTCCTATGCAAGGTCTTTTGGATTGTGCCTGACTGCAAGCAGATTAACAGATAAAGCAGGTAGCAGGGTCACTTATTTTCCTTCTATTCCACCCTTCCCTCTACTCAATGTTACTTCAGCTGGGGAAAAAGAAAGTGGGCGAAGTCAAGGCTGAATGCTCCTTTGCTTTCCAGCTGCCCCATTAGTCATTGATCCTATGCATCTGCCACCATGACAGGAATCTCAGGAAGATCAGACTAACTCAGACACAGATATGACGCTGCCTTGCAATTGTCTACGAGTCTATCTTAGTTTTCACAAACTCGAATGCCAGGAGAGTCAAGTTAGGTAATGGGAATGGTGAAGGTGATGGGGTCTATGAAAAAAAATTAAAAAAAGAAACAGTGCATATTTGCTGCTGAATGGCAGATGGCACTAGGTCTCAGTGTCAGGGAGTATAGAGGGACATGTTGGGTCTGCAGGGTATTGCCCAACATTTCCTTTTAGACACAACTGGCCACAGTTACGAAGTGGGTCCAGTGTTGTCAGACGTCCCAATTATTCTCATCCTAAATCTATATCTTATGGGATGTTTGCTAATTTTTAAATACTGTTCATGATCTCCAATTTTTAGAAAAAACACTATATAAACATCTTTGTACGTACCAAAGAAAAAATATCTCTTGGCAAGATCTGCCCCTTGGGTCACTAGTTAGCAGTTCTAGTCTACCTTCTATATAAACAGCCACTCTCGGTGAAAACCCATTGCTGTCGAGTTGATTTCAACTCATAGTGACCCTACAAGACAGAGTAGAATGGCCCCATAGAATTTCCAAGGAGCCCCTGGTGGATTCAAACTGCTGACCTTTTGGTTAGCAGTCATAGCACTTAACCATTATGCTGCCAGGGTTTCCCTCTGGGTGATATATTCAATAAAATTTGTTCTTATTTTAGTATCAGAATTTTTCCAACATCTTCCTAAATAGATGGTTCAACACATCCCCCTAGTACTTTTAAATAGATATGATTTTTTGCTGAGAAAGTTCTAGTTAACCTTTGGGCTATGTGGACTATTAAGGAAATCATCAATGTTTATTAAGAACTTATTTATCCAGACAAAAGAGATCAAAACCCTGCTATGCCATGCTTTGTTCACAATGAATGCTGCTGGCTGGTCCCAGCACAGTCTTTGGTATAATCCAATTGACACCCCCCTACTTTCAGAACACAGTACATGACACAGGCGGACAAGCAAACATAATTAAACACTGGCCCAGATAGGGTTTTCCTTAATTAGTTGTGAGTTTCTGTAATGAAAATACCTAGAGATTTATCTGACTTCAAAGTCCCATTAAAGCTGTGCTGCTTTTGTTGCTTTGAAAATTTGGGAATTTAGGGCTCCTTGCCTCATGCTTCTTAATGATAGTAATTATATGATATGCTGAAAAGTGCTTTTGATCTCGGCCTCTGAAAGCAGTCATGTGAGGCATCAATTCCCTCAACTTCACTTGGAGGCAGGCCTTCCTTGTTTACGGGCAATGTGCTCTGCCACCGGTGTCACAGTCATTGCTGCTTCAGAGAGGATCTGCCAACGGCATCAGTGAAAATGCGGTTACACATCTAAACTTTCCAGGCCTAATATTCCTTTGTAGAAATAATCACAACACCTCACACTTGCATGGCGCTTTATGGTTTGCATAACCTTTATCTCATTTAAACAACAACAAAAAGTTCATACAGGAACCAAATAACACAGCACCCACTGCACCTATAAAATACGAAATGGAATTTTTTCTTTCTTTGCCTTTCTTCTTTTTTAACAGTTTCTCAGAAGGCAGTTGTGGCCAACCAGGTGACAGGCGAGCTGGGTAAATCTCATCTCAGGCTGGAAGAAGCAATTCCCTACCTTTCCTGCAGTTATCCAACCTTGTTGATGAAACAATTCACAGAGTACAGCAAACTCCTTTATGCATCTGTGACTGATGTTGTTGGCTTTGTACCTTGCTAGAATGTTAGCTTGTGTGATTTCTTCATCACCAGGGCTGGCTACAAACAGAAATTAATGCCTACTATGGAAAAAAGAAATTAAAGGGTATGCACTTAAAGCCGGGTTTTGGTGCAGGACATTCCAGGGAAATATTTTCTTACAAGCAGACTGAAGTTGGGTGAGACTCTCTATTAGCTGCTACTTGAATTTATACATTTCTTTTCCAGAAACAACTGAATAAATAGTAGATTTGAGTAGCTGGCCCATAAGTCAAATTTGGAGAAGACTCTCAAGATCCATACAGAAGAGAACTTGGTATATTAGTATGAAGAATAAGACCCTAAGAACGTACTGGCTTTTTCACAAGCACATTCTAGACTGCCATGCCATTGCCCATTACTATCTCTGAAACAAAGATTTCTCAGGGATCTACTGACATTGAGAATGAGTGTTACGATCAAACACAAGTGTCTGTGAAGTCCAAGAGAGCCTGGAGAGAGGACTGAAGTCCACACAGCATACTCATTTTGGAGGCCCAGATCCGTGGAGAAACAACAGAATCAGTTAAAGAATATTAAGAGCAAAATAAATGAAATACAACAAAACAAACTCATATCTCCTTTAAAAATTGGTAAAATTAGACAAAGAGTAGTAATCACAACGTGATTATTGTGATTACTTTACCTGAATACCCACCTAAAATGTGCTTTTTTTTTTTTTTAAATCTCAAAGGCTCTTAAGTACTATTTGTGTGTGCGTGTGTGTGGTAAGGGGGTTTATATATTTACTATGTGCTGGAATTGTGCCAAGCTTTTTAGATGTAATCTTCACCTTGGCCCTACAATGTAAGTATTTTTTTCTTTGCTTTAAAAATGTAGAAACTGAGATCCAGAAAAGATAGCTAACTTGCTGAAGGACAATATTAATAAAAGAGTCAAGATTATTACTCAGAGCTGTCTGACGCCCAAGTTCACATTCTTATCCAGTAGATTATTCTGCCTGGAGGATGCAATCTTACCAGAGATGGGGGACCCGGAACCAATAATGTTAGCACAAGAAACACCCCTCTCATATACCGTTCCTTCTTTGAAAAGGTAAACACACACACACACACGCACACGTACATTCACAGAAAAACCATATCATTATATTTTGTAAGGCTGGGAAGACTTCGTAGACTAGCCTAAGAGTTTAAAGGTATCAAATTGTGAGTATTAAATGAGTACTGAAAACATAACCAATAAAAAACATTGCACATAATAACATAGACACATTTGATCAATTTTTGGACATTCTGGTCTTTAAAAAACAGAATTCCGTGTTAGTAACGATGATCCAAAATTTGGAAATAAGGCAGATTACAAGTTCTTGTGATGCAGTTCTGAAGCATTATTTAACAGGCCTTCCCAAGGGTGATTTAATTCTTGCAAAATGTACCTTTGCCTGACTTCTTATTTACTATGGCTCAGGGCCCAGATTCTGTGAAGATGTACATTGATTTGGAGATGCTTGTCCAGTAGAGATAGAAACGATTTGTTCACTTCTGTAACCCCAGCACCCATAAAAATGCCTGGTTCACATAGTAGGCACTTGATTAATATTTGAATATGTATTGGAATATTTGAATAAGTGAAGGCTTCTACTTCACATGTGCATGGGCACCAAGTTGGATTTCCCACCCTTTTCGGGAAAGACTCATCGTTATTAGTACATCAACAGTTTGTTGTGATTTTCAATTGCTGCTAATCTTGCTTTAGAATTATAAATTGCCGTGAGTTTAGCTTCATGACTACTAATTTTAGCATGGTGTGGGCTGTTTGGCTCACCTCACAATATGTAGCTCTGCACATTCACGTCAACATTATTTTGGTCTATAATTTTCCAGTAACTAGATTTTAAGGCATGCCTGCTGTGAGTTCAAGGAGGAAGCATCTATACATCTAGAGATAAAGCAGACACATAAATGCATAAGCTGCCAAATTTTGCTTCCTTCACTAGTCATGTGCCGCCTATATATGGGCTCTACTTAAATAGCTTATGATATACTATAAACGTAGCTGTAATAAAAGATACTAGATAGTTTTTAGCTGTAAGTCATTGTTTTATAATATAAAAATGTGTATGTAAGCTTATAATTGTTAACTTTGTTCATCTTCTTTTCTTAATTGCTTTTTTTTTTTCCATTGAAAGGTAGGAGCAGGTAGGAATAGAAGGTACAGGTCTTTGGCCTACCGAAATGGGCTCTGATGTCTTCTGCCCCACGTAAGCTGTCTGTCCTCACAAAATAGTTAGGTTCACTATTTCAGAGCCCAATGCTAGTACGTTTAAACACTGGTCAAAAGCAACACCTAAAAAGGAATCGAGGAGCCCAAAGTCTTCAGGGAATCCCTCCTGGCTCACCTTCCTTCTAACTTGATCCTCCTTATTTATTGATTTTTCCCAGTGCTCATCCTCTTTTCTCCCTATCCTCAATTTGCCACGTTGATTTGGCCAGCTGGTGTTAGAAGGTCTCAGGAACCTTCCAGCTTGATCTTCACGCAGCATCTTCCAGCTTCAACACGACTAAGATGGAACCGTGCCTACCTAAAGCAGGCCCTTGGAAAATTTCTTCTGGTATGATTTAGTGGCATCTCAAGTCTCTAAATGCCATTTTCCATACTTGAAAGAACCTGTACACAAAATGACTGTTGAAGGTAATTAAACAATGATCACTGATCTTAAAAATGATAGTGGTGGCTCCTGTATATTTAAAATACACACTTAATTTTCTTTTTATAGGAGATAGCCATATCCTAATGCATGCTGGATGAGACAAAGCCTGTGTTATTGGTCCTTTAATGCACTTCTCTAAGGCTCGGTGCCCCACAAGGCCCCCAAAGGCATGCATAATGGTTCAGTTATATGACATACTTTATTGTAACTTTTTGGTTAATTGTGCTCCAGACAAAGTGAGTTAAACCGCATACACTGATTTTTCGATTGTGACTGTTGTTGTTGTTAGATGCCATCAAATCAGTTCTGACTCATAGCAACCTTATGTACAATAGAGCAAAACACTGGTCCAGGGCCATTCTCACAATCCTTGTTATGCTTGAGTCCATTGTTGCAGCCACTGTGTTAATCCTTCTCGTTGAGGGTCTTCCTCTTTTTTGCTGATATTCTATCAAGGATGATGTCCTTCTCAGGGATTGGTCATTCTTAATAACATGGCCAAAACATGTGAGACAAAGTCTTGCCATCCTTGCTTCTAAGGAACATTCTGGTTGTACTTCTTCCAAGACAGATTTGTTCATTATCCTGGCAGTCTAGGGTATACTCAATATTCTTCACCAACACCACAATTCAAATGCATCAACTCTTCCTTGGTCTTCCTTACTCATTGTTCAGCTTTTGCATGCATATGAGGTGATTAAAAACACCATGGCTTGGGTCAGGTGCACCTTAGTCCTCAAAGTGACATCTTTGCTTTTTGACATTTTAATGAGGTTATTTGTAGCAGATTTGAGTTAAGGCAATAGTTGTTTGATTTCTTGACTACTGCTTTCATGGGTGTTGATAGTGGATCCAAGTAAAACGAAATCCTTGACAACTTCAATATTTTTTCCATTTATCATGATGTTGCTTGTTAGTCCATTTGTGAAGACTTCTGTCTTCCTTATGTTGAGGTATAATCCACACTGAAGGGTATAACCTTTGACCTTCATTAGTAAGTGCTTCAAGTTCTCTTCACTATTAGCAAGCAAGCTTGTGTCTTCTCTATATGCAGGTTGCTAATGAGTCTTCCTCCAATCCTGATACTGTATTCTTCTTTATGTATCCCAGCTTCTCAGATTATTTGCTCAGCATACAGATTGAATAAGTATGATGAAAAGATAGAACCCTGACACACGCTGTTCTTGATTTTAAACCAGGCAGTATCCCCTTCCTCTGTTTGAATGACTGACTGTTGGTTGTGACAATAAGGCCATTTTTATTTCTTATGTTTACTGGTATTTTTTTTTTAAAGGATGTCTGAGTTCATCAGAATGAATCTCTGAGAACCTAAATAGTGGCTACAGAGTTGAAGTTGGACCTCCTCTTTGTTATTCGTCTTCAATATGTCAATCAATGCACACAGAACCTGGATGTTCTGCTTGAATAAAGCTCTGGGATTCTTCACCAGACATGTTAGGGGCATGTTATGGGTTGAATTATGTCCCCTCAAAAATGTGTGTATCAATTTGGTTAGGCCATGATTCCCTTTATTGTGTCCTTGTCCTCCATTTTGTGATTGTAATTTTATGTTGAGAGGATTACGGTGGGATTATAACACCACCCTTACTCAGGTCACCTCCCTGATCCAAGGTAAAGGGAGTTTCCCTGGGGTGTGGCCTGCACCACTTTTTACATCTTAAGAGATAAAAGGAAAGGGAAGCAAGCAGAAAGTTGAGGACTTCATACCACCAAGAAAGCAACACCAGGAGCAGAGCACATCCTTTGGACCTAGGGTCCCTTCACCTGAGATGCTCCTAGACCAATGGAAGACTGATGACAAGGACCTTCCTCCAGAGCCGGCAGAGGGAGAAAACCTTTCCTTGGAGCCAATGCCATGAACCCACTAGGCTTTGAAAAAACAAATTTTTCTTTGTTAAGGCCATCTACTTGTGGTATTTCTGTTATGGCAGCACTAGATAACCAAGACAGGGTATGGTTAAATCTTGACGTCTTCATCAGGAGATGTTTATCAAGTATATTTTCCACTTTATACTGAAATTACTGCTTACATTGGCCTATAACAATATATAGATTTTAAGGTATTTAGGAAAAGAAATTACATCTTACTCAATTCCGTATCACTAATAGCATGTCTGGCAAATGAATACTGAAGTAAGTTGAAGTATCTTCAAAAGTGTACTCTAGATGAAACAGAGCAAGGGATCATTCAGTTAGACTAATGGCTGCCTATATATTATTTTTATGGTTTTTGTCTAAACAAGACAAGATCAAAACATAATGATAAAGCAAGGTTGAAGACAAATCCTTGAAAAAAGTATAACAGCTAAATATGAGTTAAAAGAAAGCTGTATACCAAATAATATCAGATCCATAAACTTAAAGTAGGATGTAAATTTTAATGTATACTAAAATTATTTAAGCTAGAATATTTTAACAACACAATTAATAAGCTTTATATAATGAACATGTATGTAACTCTGTGACTAAAAAATTCATAAATTCACATTCTTGGGCAAGCACATGTGGAACATTTTTTAAAAAATTACCATATACTAGGTCTAAACAAAAATCTTAACAAATACCAAAGAATTAGAATAAGTAAGACCACATTTGTTTTTATTATAATGAAATGAAATTAGAAGTGATAAATAAAATAGAGCCAAAAGAATTTCATACATTTGGAAACTAAAAAATACACTCCTATAATACATGAATTAAAGAAGAAATTATAAGGAAATAAAAAAGCATTTAGAAAGAAAAACAACGAAACTACAAAATATTAGGACTTGTGGGGTAAAGCTAAAGTAGTGGTTGAGGGCTATTTATAGCTTTAAATGTCCACATAAGAAAAGCAGATGAACTGAAAATTACAAACTAAGCTTTCAAGAAATAGGAAAAAGGACATCACAATTAATCCAAAGAACATGGGAAAAAAGAAGTAAAAATCAGCATAAATTAAAGGAATAAAACAAAATAACAATGACAACAACAAAAAACAAAATAGAAAAGATTAACAAAAGAAAAGTCGATTAAAAAAAAAAACCTAATAATATTAAGGACCTTCTGGCAAAATTGATCAAGGAAAAAAAGGCAAGAAAGTAGAAAACAATAATATTAGAAATTAAAAAATGGAGCTTAACAATAAATACAGTAGAGATGAAAAACACAAGAGAATAAAAAAATACAGTAGAGATGACGAACACAAGAGAATACTATTCATAATTAATGCCAATAAACTTGAAAACAGATTACATGATTTTATAAAAAATTATATCAGTTGCCAAAATGGATTCAAGAAGAACTGGCAAATATGAATCCATTGAGAAATTTATGTCAGTAATCGAAAACCTATAATAAAAAATGTATGCAGATGATTTTCCAGGTGAGTTTTTTTTTTTTTTTTTTAAGGAATAAGTAACCCTTATCTTCTACAAGTTGTTTCTCTAAACAGAAAAAGCTGGAAACCCTCTTCATGGTGCTTTTACAGCTTCGATACCAAATCCAGACAATATAAGAAAGGAAAATATAAGCTGACCTTATTTCCAGTGGTGAAGATGACACCTGACATTTAACTTGAACACTTACTATGTTGTGATCAAAGCACTTTACATAGTGTTGTCTCATTAATGCCAACAACAACTCTATGAAGCAGGTACTGTTCTTGATCCAATTTCCAGCTGAAGAAACTGAGGCATAAAAAGGCTAACTTGTCCAAGATACAGCTAAAAAGTGGCAAAACTTGGAATTCAATGCAAAAATAATAATATTAATGGATCAAATTCAGATTAAAAAGTTGAACTATATTACCACTACAGGTCAACACTGCGCTAGAAGTTTATTCCATATGATGAAATTAGGAAAAGTAATATGGTGGATATGAGCTGGAATGTAGAAAATAAAAATTGTTGCTATTCACACATGATATGCCTGCCTACTTGGGAAAACTAAGATGTATAAATTATTAGAACTAATAAGAGTTCAGCAATGCCAGATACATAAGCCACCTATAAAAACCATCCGTGTCCCTGTGGTTGTTGTTGTTGTTAGGTGCCGTCGAGTCAGTTCTGACTCATAGTGACCTTATGCACAGCAGAACAAGACACTGCCCTGTCCTGCGCCATCCTTACAATTTTTGTTATGCTTGATCTCATTGTTGCAGTCACTGTGTCAATCCACCTCGTTGAGGGTCTTCCTCTTTTCCGCTGACTCTGTACTCTGCCAAGCATGATGTCCTTCTCCAGGGACTCATCCCTCCTGACAACATGCCCAAAGTATGTAAGACACAGTCTCACCATCCTTGCCTCTAAGGAGCATTCTGGTTGTACTTCGTCCAGGACAGATTTGTTCGTTCTTTTGGCAGTCCATGGTATATTCAATATTCTTCACCAACACCACAATTCAAAGGCGTCAACTCTTCTTCCGTCTTCCTTATTCATTGTCCAGCTTTCACATGCATATGGTGTGATTGAAAATACCATGGCTTGGGTCAGGCGCACCTTAGTCTTCAGGGTGACATCTTTGCTCTTCAACACTTTCAAGAGGTCCTTTGCAGCACATTTGCCCAATGCAATGAGTGTTTTCATTTCTTGACTGTTGCTTCCATGGCTGTTGATTGTGGATCCAAATAAAATGAAATCCTTGACAACTTCAATCTTTTCTCCGTTTATCATGATGTTGCTCATTGGTCCAGTTGGGAGGATTTTTGTTTTCTTTATGTTGAGGTGTAATCCATACTGAAGGCTGTGGTCTTTGATCTTCATCAGTAAGTGCTTCAAGTCCTCTTCACTTTCAGCAAGCAAGGCTGTGTCATCTGCATAACATAGGTTGTTAATGAGTCTTCATCCAATCCTGATGCCCCGTTCTTCTTCATATAGTCCCGCTTCTCGGATTATTTGTTCAGCATACAGATTAAATAGGTATGGCGAAAGAATACAACCCTGATGCACACTTTTCCTGACTTTAAACCAATCAGCATCCCCTTGTTCTGTCCGAACAACTGCCTCTTGATCTATGTAAAGGTTCCTCATGAGCACAATTGTGTTCTGGAATCCCCATTCTTAGCAGTGTTATCCATAGTTTGTTATGGTCCTCACAGTCCAATGCCTTTGCATAGTCAATAAAACACAGGTAAACATCCTTCTGGTATTCTCTGCTTTCAGCCAGGATCCATCTGACATCAGCAATGATATCCCTGGTTCCACGTGCTCTTCTGAAACTGGCCTGAATTTCTGGCAGCTCACTGTCAATGTACTGCTGTAGCCATTTTTGAATGATCTTCAGCAAAATTTTGCTTGTGTGTGATATTAATGATATTGTTGTATAATTTCCACATTCAGTTGGATCACCTTTCTTGGGAATAGACATAGCTATGGATCTCTTCCAGTCAGTTGCCCAGGAAGCTGTCTTCTATATTTCTTGGCATAGATGAGCGAACACCTCCAGCACTGCCTGTTTGTTGAAACATCTCAATTGATATTCCATCAATTCCTGGAGCCTTGTTTTCCGCCAATGCCTTCAGAGCAACTTGGACTTCTTCCTTCAGCACCATCAGTTCCTGATATATGCCACCTCTTGAAATGGTTGAATATTGACTAATTCTTTTTGGTATAATGACTCCGTGTATTCCTTCCATCTTCTTTTGATGCTTCCTGTGTCGTTTAATATTTACCCCATGGAATCCTTCACTATTGCAACTCGAGGCTTGAATTTTTTCTTCAGTTCTTTCAGCTTGAGAAATTCTGAGTGTGTTCTTCCCTTTTGGTTTTCCATCTCCAGCTCTTTGCACGTCATTATAATGCTTTACTTTGTCTTCTCGAGAGGCCCTTTGAAATCTTCTGTTCAGTTCTTTTACTTCAACAGTTCTTCCTTTTGCTTTAGCTTCTCGACGCTCAAGAACAAGTTTCAGAGTCTCTTCCGACATCCATCTTGGTCTTTTCTTTCTTTCCTGTCTTTTCAGTGACCTCTTGCTTTCTTCATGGATGATGTCCTTGATATCATTCCACAACTCGCCTGGTCTGCGGCCACTAGTGTTCAATGCATCAAATCTATTCTTTAGATGGTCTCTAAATTCAGGTGGGATATATTCAAGGTCATATTTGGCTCTCGTGGACTTGCTCTGATTTTCTTTGGTTTCAGCTTGAACTTGCATGTGAGCGTTTGATGGTCTGTTCCACAGTTGGCCCCTGGCCTTTTTGTGACTGATGACATTGAGCTTTTCCATCATCTCTTTCCACAGCTGTAGTCAATTTGATTTCCGTGTGTTCCATCTGGTGAGGTCCACGTGTATAGTCGCCGTTTATGTTAGTGAAAGAAGGTATTTGCAATGAAGAAGTTGTTGGTCTTACAAAATTCTATCATTCGATCTCTAGCATTGTTTCTATCACCAAGGCCGTATTTTCCAACTACTGACCCTTTTTCTTTGTTTCCAACTTTCGCATTCCAATCACCAGTAATTATCAATGCATCTTGATTGCATGTTCGATCAATTTCAGACTGCAGCAGCTGATAAAAATCTTCTGTTTCTTCATCTTTGGCCCTAGTGGTTGGTGTGTAAATTTGAATAATAGTTGTATTAACTGGTCTTCCTTGTAGGCGTATGGATATTATCCTATCACTGACAGCGTTGTACTTCAGGATAGATCTTGAAACGTTCTTTTTGATGATGAATGCAACACCATTCCTCTTCGAGATGTCATTCTCAGCATAGTAGACTATATGATTGGCCCATTCAAAATGGCCAATACCAGTCTATTTCAGCTCACTAACGCCTAGGATATCGATGTTTATGCGGTCCATTTCATTTTCGGTGATTTCCAATTTTCCTAGATTCATACTTTGTACGTTCCAGGTTCCGATTATTAATGGATGTTTGCAGCTATTTCTTCTCATTTTGAGACATGCCACATCAGCAAATGAAGGTCCCTAAAGCTTTACTCCATCCACGTCATTAAGATCGACTCTACCTTGAGGAAGCAGCTCTTCCCCAGCCATCTTTTGAGTGCCTTCCAACCTGGGGGGCTCATCTTCCAGCACTATATTAGACAATGTTCTGCTGTTATTCATAAGGTTTTCACTGGCTAATACTTTTCTGAAGTAAACTGCTGGGTCCTTCTTCCTAGTCTGTCTTAGTGTGGAAGGTCAGCTAAAACCTGTCCTGCATGGGTGACCTTGCTGGTATCTGAATACCGGTGGCATAGCTTCCAGCATCACAGCAATACACAAGCCCCCACAGTATGACAAACTGACAGGCACTTGTCCCTACATACCAGAAATATACTTACTTCTTATTTATTGGCTACCTTATTATCTGACATTTCACATTTACCATAATAGTAAAAAATGTGCGTTAATGATGTAAGTCTGGTGGTAACAAAATGCTGGCTGTGATGGGTAAGGTTGTGTGTCAGCTTGGCTGGGTCATAATTCTCAGTGGTTTGGCAGTAATGTAATGATGTAAATTAGCAGTTATGTAATGCTGTAGTCATCCTCCATTTTGTGATCTGATGTGGTCATCCTCCATTTTTGCATAATACCAATTTCACATAATGCCTGGTCTTTGAAATCTAACCATGTCACTAAGTGAAGAGTAGAAGTAATTGCTTAGAAAACATAATTCAAAGAAGAAAACATAGCTATTAAAAATCATGATTGCAAAGGATATTTAATGGCATTGGGAAATGGAAAAATAATCATGAAGGATGTTAAGTGAAAAAAGCAAAACCAAATTATATTTAAAACATCATTTAAAAAAATACATATAAAGTCCTATCTTTTATGGGTTTTAGTTGTGTTTTGCTGATGTATGCATATGAAGACCAATAAAATATCAGAGTTATAGGAATTCGAGTGATTTTTTTTCTTCACAATTTCCTGAATTTTTTAAAGTCTTTAAAAGTAGTATTTTGAATATCAGTAAAAATCTTGTGAAGAAGTTTTAAGTGAATGTGCTAGATAGGCCTAAAGTCTTGGACAAATGTTTTTGGTGGAGATGACAATTCTATTAATGAAGGAAGGAAGAAGAGTATTAGGGACATCAATTCAGGAAGTGGGGAATTAAACTCCAGGATAGCCTTGTAAAGGCTACAATTACAATGCCAAATCAAGTTAATGATTTGGGAAAAGAAGGACACCCTGTGTGTCTTAGTCATCTAGTGCTTCTATGACAGAAATAGTGCAAGTGGATGGCTTTAGCAAAGAGAAATTTATTCTCTCACAGTCTAGGAAGCTAGAAGTCCAAAATCAGGATGCCGACTCCAGGGGAAGGCTTTCTCTCTCTGTTGGCTCTGGAGGAATGTCCTTGTCATCAGTCTTCCCCTGGTGGTCTAGGAGCTTCTCAGTGCAGGAATCCCTGGTCCAAAGGACACGCTCTGCTCTCATTGCTGCTTTCTGGGTGGTATAAGGCCCATTCCCTTGTCTCTCTTTTGGTTTCTTTCTTTATACCTCAGAAGAGATTGATTTAAGACAGAAACTAATCCTGTAGATTGAGTCCTGCCTCATTAACATAACTGCCTCTAATCCTGCCTCATTAACATCGTAGAGGTAAGATTTACAACACATAAGAAAAGTACATCAGATGACAAAATGGTGGACAATCACCCAATACTGGGAAGCATGGCCTAGCCAAGTTGACAGATATTTTGGGGGTACACAATTCAATCCATGCAAATGTGTTACACCACTTACTTGAAACGGTTCATTTTCCAGTTTCTGCTAGTGATTCCATGTACTAGTCAAAGGCTTGTGTTTAAGGAAAAAGAAGAAAGCAAAGGATCTAATAATTGAGGCAATAAAAGATAATTTTGTCGTTGATTTGATTTAAGTTAAATGTTGTTGTTGTTGCTCTTAGTTGCAGCTGAGTTGATTCTGACTCATAGTGACCCTATAGAACAGAGAACTGCCCCATAGGGTTTCAAGGAGCAGCTGGTGGATTCGAACTGGTGAACCACTGCGTCACCACAGCTCAAGAACATGGAAAATTATTTTAAATGTAGAGGGGGAAAAAAAAAACAGTGCCCTTTTACAAGTCATCAGCCAGGTCCAGCTGTCTTTTCTTGTCCGTAGCATTTGCATCACCCATTCCTCCTTTCTCTAAGCTTGTTCTCCAACCCCCACTCCACCTCCGTGGCAGTTCATTTAGAAGTTGTAGACCCACAGACACCAGTGGCAGGTGGCAATGGCTGACGAACAGCAGGTATATTGCTCCAGGGCACCCTGTAATTTAATGTGCCAGTAAAACATGTCTGCTGATTTATAGATTGATGGATCACAGGGACCACCTGGGTATGTATTGCGAAGGCAGCATCAGAATCCATGAGGGTGATTGGCCAAAGCACAAGCCAACATGCATTTAATAAATGAAACTGGAAGTCCCCGTGCTGCTTTCCACTGAACACCAAAGCAGAGGCAACTCCACAGGCTTTTACAACCAAAGATTTGTGGAGCTGGATAAGGTCTCAGGCACCTTGTTGCCTAAATCCCCTTTATGTGTATATAAAGAGTCTCAGGTAAAAAAGTTAGGAAACTTGCCCGAAGTCACACGACCAGCCAAGACTGCGCCCTAGTACTGCTCCCTCGATACCACAGTACCTACCTAAAGACCTGGCTTCCACCAGAATACTTGTCTGTCTTGTACACAACAAGGTGATTCTTTTAAAATGCAAGTCAGATATGTCACTCGCCTACTCAAAACTCACTGCTTCCCATTTCACTTTGAATAAAATGCTAAATCCTTCCTCTGAGTTACCAGACCCTGGCGGACTTGTTACTCTCTGTTGTTGTTGTTGTTAGGTGCTGACCAGTGGATTTTCAAGTCATAGCAACACCACATGACAGGGTAGAACTGCCCCACTGGGTTATCATTCTGGTAGTAGTTTGCCAAGTCTTTCTCCTGCACAGTAGCTGGTTGAGTTCGAACCACTAAGATTTTGGTTAACAGCTGAGCACGTAACCGTTATGCCGCGAAGGCTCCTTGTTACTCTCCACCTGTCCCCAAATTTGTTTCATGTTGACTGTATCAAATTACTTGGACTTTTTTTAGATATCATTAACATAAACTCAGGACTTGGAAGAAATTCTTAGCCTTGATCCTTATATGTACAGAAATGTGGTAACCCATCTTTTTTCATGAGGCTCAGACCTAAAATTCTTAGGCATGATGACTTGGTGTGGTATTTCCTTAATATTCATAAGTAAAAATGGCTGGTCTGAATTAATCTTTGTAAATAATGTCAAGCCATCCCTCCATTTCCAAGTAATTAGGTATGAGGCAGTATAGCCTAGTGACTGGAGTCCTATCTCAGGGCCCTATACACTTCTCTATCACCACTGTTTACTAGCTTTGTGATCTTAGGAAATGTAGTTAATCTTTCTAACTCAGTTTTCTTACCTATAAAATGGGGATAACGATTTGGGGATTTGCACGGATGAACTGATTTTATGAACATGAAACATTTAGAAGAGTGTCTGGTATATAATAATACATACACGTTAGCCAAAGAAAAAAATCTTTATGTGATCAAATACCTCCCAAGGAGAAATGATCCTACTACACTTAAGTATTTACTGCTGTTGTAGGGGAAAAACATCACAAAGTTTAGTAAAGCAAAAAGAGAGTTTTATTTGGCATGTATTCAAAAAGGCATAGGCGGGAAGTGGAGAAGCACGAAGCCAGAGCTAATGTCTGCCCGAATTCGAGGGAGGTTACAGAGTCATCAGTTTACATTAACATCACAAAATAGGTGAAAGCTCCACCTTTTCACAGATTGGCTAGAAACTGTGGTCTTATACTTTGAATTGCCTTTCTTAACAATCATTGGTATAGGTTTCAGTAACCGGACAGTCAGGAGGAACTTCATTGGTCCGACAGATTTCTATTCACTAAATGTTAATAGAAAAGGTAAGAAAGAAAGAAAAGATAGAAGTGAAAAAGTCTTTTGTGTCCTGTTTGATTGGCTTTTTGTGAAAAGTTCCCTAAAAATATTTTTCTTCCCTAAAAGATAATTTCTGAGATCATCCCGTCTATTGTCTTTATCTCAGGGCCCAGTTGATGTGTCCTTGTGAGTCTTTGTGGGCCCAGCTTCAGCTGGGTCACATTCTCTTTGCTCAAGGACCCAAAAAAACCCATTGCTGTCGAGTCAATTCCGACTCACAGAGACCCTATAGGCAGAGTAGAACTGCCCCATAGAGTTTCTAAGGAGTGCCTGGTAGATTCGAAATGCTGACCTTTTGGTTAGCACCTGTAGCACTTAACCACTGCACCACCAGGGTTTCCTTGCTCAAGGACAGGCAATAATAATTCCAATATTGTTTTCTAAATCACTGCAAAAGACATGACACGTTTTATTTAGATTGACTTTTCCAAGGTATGGCCAAGCAGTAAATATTATAGTTACTGACATTTCCAAACGTTTGTAACAGAAATTCTGCTGTAAGATGATCCTACTTAGTAGCTCCATTCCCAGAACCAGCAGGATAAACATACTGCAAAATGGAAATTAAGGAAACATACCCATTACTTCAAAAACATTGTATATATCTTTGAACAATTTGGGAATGATATTCTGTTGAATACTTTGGTGACAATTTAAAAAGCAGTAATAATGGACACTTGCCAAATCACTGGATGATTTGTTTTAACAAAAGAATAATTTAATAATTGACAAAAATTATGGCTATGTTTAATTTTTTTCCAAGCAAGAGTTTAGTAAAATGATAAATATAGGCTTTATTTACAAAATTATTTATTCCAAAGTTTAGTTTGTGAAAACAAACTGCACAGAAACCTTGTTTTACAGAGAAAACAAAAAGGAGAGAGAAATAGAGTCACAGAAAGTTCAAGACTTATCTAAATTCTTACCGTTTGTGAAGAAATCAGGTCTGGGGTGTAGACAGTTAGGCCTGTTTCTGAAATATGATGAGCAGTCTTTGATGGTTATGTTGGGGAGGGGTGGGAGAGGGGTATTCACTAATTAGTAGATAAGAACTACTTTAGGTGATGGGAAAGACAACACACAATACCGGTGAGGTCAGCACAACTGGACTAAACCAAAAGCAAAGAAGTTTCCAGAATAAACTGAATGCTTTGAAGGCCAGCGTAGCAGGGGCGGGGCTTTGGGGACGATGGTTTCAGGGCACATCTAAGTCAATTGGCATAATAAAATCTATTAAGAAAACATTCTGCATCCCACCTTGGGAAGAGGCGTCTGGGGTCTTAAACGCTAGCAAGCATCCATCTAAGATGCATCAATTGGTCTCAACCTACCTGGATCAAAGAAGAATGAACACCAAGGACACAAGGTAATTATGAGCCCAAAAGGCAGAAAGGTCCACATAAACCAGAGACTACATCAGCCTGAGACCAGAAGAGCTAGATGGTGCCTGGCTACAACGAATGACTGCCCTGACAGGGAACACAACAGAGAACCCCTGAGGGAGCAGGAGAGCAGTGGGATGCCGACCCCAGATTCTTGTAAAAAGACTAGATGTAATGGTCTGACTGAGACTTGAAGGACCCCGGTGGTCATGGCCCCCAGACCTTCTATTGGCCCAGGACAGGAACCATTCCCAAAGCCAGCTCTTAAGATAAGGATTGGGCTGGACAACAGGTTGGAGACGGATGCTGGTGAGGAGTGAGCTTCTTGGACCAGGTGGACACTTGAGGCTATCTTGGCCTCTCCTGCCTGGAGGGGAGATGAGAGGATAGAGGGGGTTAGAAGCTGGCGAAATGGACACGAAAAGAGAGAGTGGAGGGAGAGAGTGGGCTGTCTCATTAGGGGGAGAGCAATTGGGAGTATGTAGCAAGGTGTATAGAAGTTTTTGTGTGAGAGATTGACTTGATTTGTAAACTTTCACTTAAAGCACAACAAAAATTAAAAAAAAAAAAAAGATGACCATTTAAAAGTATGTACTCTGAAGCCAGAATTCCTCACTTCAAATCCTCACTGTATGACCTCAGGCAAATTACTTAATCTCACTGTGCCTCAATTTCCTGCTAACCTAAATGTTGGCTGTTTAAACACACCCAGCAGTACCAAGGAAGAAAAGACCTGGAGATCTGCTTCTGTTAAGATAACAGCCAAGAAAACCCTATGGGGAATTTCTACTCTGTAATACATGTGGTCAACATGAGCCAGAATTGACTAACAGCTGCTAACAGCAAAATGAAAATACTAATACCAACATGTAGGGTCATTATGAGGATTAAATGAGTTAACACATGTAAAGCACGTAGAACAATTCTGGGCATATTGTGAACGCTCATAAATCTTAGCTCTCAGTAAAGTAACTTATGAATTTATACTGCAAAATTGTATTTTTCAAAGAAATGAGCATGAGAAATCTTAAAGCTTAACAGAAGAAGAAGGAAAAAGAGGATAATGGAAGTGGAAAAACAGGAGGAGGAGGACAGAAAGGAAGAAAAGACAGGGAAGTCCAACCTATTCCAGGGTGTCACAGGTTGGGTTTCCCAGGAGCAGATTCTGGGAAGGATCCGTGTGCAAGTGACTTACTAAGGACGTGCTCACAGAAGTCAGGGGTAAGAAAGGACGGAGACCAGGACCAGGAAGATAAAAATAAGGTCATGATTTCAGGCAAAGTCTCAGCCTCAGCTTGTTCCCACAGAGGAGCTCTGGCTGTGAATTATGCTCGAGAACTTCAGAGTTTGTCCCAACTCAGGCAAGGGAGCTGGGCTTTCATAGCTCCTCTCTTGGTCATTGACTAAAAGCTGCCCTGGGGAGATGTAAATTCCAGTGACTTCAGCACTAACCCTCTGGGCAAACGAGGAAAAAACTCCAGTAGCCTAAGGACAATTACCTATAGCATTGTAGTGGGACACCTAGAAGGAAACCCTCAAAGAGAAAACACAGGGATATTTCTAAAGGGCTTTGAGGGCTTTGGGCCAAGCCAGATAGGGTCACTATGCAAAGTTTAAGGAGCTGTGATTGCAGTCCACTCAACAGCAATGGGATGAGTTTTGGTTTTTTGGTGGTGCAAAGGATAAACATTAAGATGCTAACTGAAATGTTGACAGTTTGAACCTACCCAATGGCTCTTAGGGAGAAAGATCTGGTGATCTGCTCCCATAAAAATTGTAGCCTAGAAAACCCTATGGGGCAATTCCACTCTGTCACATGGGGTTGCTATGAGTCGAAATTGACTTGACGGCACCTAACAACATTCAGGGTTTGCCCCATGGATTCGCCCAACAAGAGGCCGATTAGACTTGAGTGCCAGTGCAGCCCAAGCACAGGTAGGAAGGAAGGCTAGTGCTAAGTGCTTACTTTCCTTAGGTCTAGAAACTTCATTGTTGTTATTTGCTGTTGAGTCAGCTCCGACTCATGATGACCTCCTGTACAACACAACGAAACACTGCCCAGTCCTGAGTCACCTTCATGATCGTTTGAGTCCATCATTGTGGTTATTGTGGCAGTTCATCTCATTGAGGTCTCCCCTCATTTTTCTTGGCCCTCTACTTAAATCCTAGTTCTTAAACCCAAACATTTCTATACATTCCTCAATAATAATAATTTGAGTGACATAATAATTCCCCATCATCTGTGGGAGCAATGAAAAACTTCCTAAAGAAGCACACCACTATGTTTTCAAGGTTATTGAAATTCTATTTTTAACTGGAAGTTTTCGTTCACTCCGTCCTCTGATTTTTAAAATAAATTCAGAGAGAGTGCTGTTAATTTTGTCTTGTGTATAACATGTATAGCATTTCACTAGACGATCTGAGTCACACTCCTCACACTCTACATAGTAACAGAACTCATTCACGTCGCATGTTTTGGTATTTAGGAAGTGGCATCTATATTTATATATTACTATGTGTACATAAATACATATGTGTATAGATAAAATATGTGTGAATCTACATACTTCTCATTTGCATACATACAGATATTTGGAGACACCCATCTCTAGGCCAGAGTGCAATTCAAGATGAGCTTTTTGGATTCAACTTCTGGTTATCAAACTACTTATCAGATTACAGACACATAATGCTCTGCACACTAATATTCCTGACCTAACCTGAACAGCGAAGGAACCCTGGTGATGCAGTGGTTAAGCCCTTGGCTGCTAACCGAAAGATTGGCGGTTTAAACCCACCAGCCATTCCTTGGAAGAAAGACTTGGTAGTCTGCTTCCATAGAGATTACAGGCTTGGAAACCTGTAACAGAAATCAGAGATGAATGCTGAAAACTCTATAATCCATCCCTTTCCTCCACCACTCATTGGAAGGAGATACAGGGAAGGCCAAAAGAGCTTGGGGATAAAAGAATGGGAGAGCTATGGGGCTAAAATGTGAGATACAGTGATAAGAGTTGTATTGATATTGCCTGGTGTCCAGGCTCTGACAGAGTCTCCAAGGACAGTATTTAAATAGAATCACAGCAGATGAGGTCATGTTGTAAAGGTGATGTTGTAATGGTCACATTGAGGCAGAGTCAGGATACTTGGTTCAACTCAACTCATCTTCCAAAACTTAGTTCAAAAGTTGCTTTATATAAAAGTATTTCCTGACTTGCCCTCGCATCCAGAAACAATCGTTTCTTCTTTACCCTGAGGATGTTTTTATCGGAGCTCCTACGGCACTTTTTGGTTTATGTATCTTTCTCTTATTCTCTGTCCTTTCTCCTGTTCTCCATCCTTTTCCTTTTCTTCATCCTAAAGAGCCCTGTGGCACAATAGTTAAATGCTCAACTGCTAACCAAAAGGTTGGTGGTTCGAACTCACCCAGCACCTTCATGGGAGAAAGACCTGGCGATCTGCTTCCATAAAGATTATAGCCTAGGGAGACTATGTTGGTATCTCCTGTCTGGAGGGGAAATGAGAGGACAGAGTGGGCCAGAAGCTGGCCGAATGGTAACAAAAATAGGGAGTGGAGGGAAGGAGTGTGTTGTCTCATTGGGGGAGAACAATTACGAGTATATAGCAAGGTGTATACAAATTTTTGTATGACAGACTGACATAATTTGTAAACTTTCACTTAAAGCACAATAAAAGAAGAAAAAAAAAAAGCTTACAGCCTAGGAAACACAATGGGGCAGTTCTACTCTGTGGCATGGAGTCACTGTGAGTTGAAAATCGACTCATTGGTACCTAACAACATTCTCCATCCTAGGCTTCTTGAAAGCAAAGACACTATTTTATATGATGTTTTTTGCCTACAGTGTTGAGTGTCTAATACATAGTAGATGTTATAGTAGTAGTAGATAACAATTCATGAAAGTTATCAATGCCGCACAATTAGAGGTAGTGTTGAGTTAAACCCAATAATTCATTCATTCAATAAATATTTATTGAGCTATTCACCATGTACTAGGAATATGCTGGCTCTTAGAAATACAGAGATAATTATGATAGACACTGGTTTCTGCCCTGTTGGTGCTTACGGCTTAGGGAGATTCTTAATTTCTTGATCCCAGTCCAGTCCGGTATGCACTAAGGGAAAGCATGAAAACCTTTAAAAAGTATCAGTGACACCACCATGCAGAGTTCAGATTTTAATGAGTCGCTTTAGGATGCTGTGAGTAGGAGGTTTTCTGATTTCACAGTTTAGCTAATGTCTTTTTTTATTGTGCTTTAAGTGGAAGTTTACAATTCAAGTCAGTTTCTCATACAAAAACTTATGCACACATTGTCATGTGACCTTAGTTGCTCTCCCCATATCGTGACAGCACACTCCTCCTCTCCACCCTGTCTTTCCCGTGTCCATTCAGCCAGCTCCTGTCCCCCTCTGCCTTCTCATCTTGCCTCCGGACAGGAGCTGCCCACTTAGTCTCATGTGTCTACTTGAGCTAAGAAGCACACTCCTTACCAGTATCATTTTATGTCTTAGAGTCCAGTCTACTCTTTGTCTGAAGAGTTGGCTTTGGGGATAGTTTTAGTTCTGGGCTAACGGAGCTAGTGTCTTTGAAGCAACATTATTCGTGGCCTCATTCCTTACTCTCACATTCTACATCTGCCCTGATATGCCCACGGAAAAACATGACACTGACTACATGGCTCTTTTTCAATTGGAGCAAGGCTAACTGTCAGGACAGCTGGGTTAACTGGATTGGAATCACTGTTTTGGAGCTAGAGGGAGCTCTCTGGGGAATGAGATAGGGTACCAATTATATTAGCCAACATGATTCTCGGTGAATTGGCAAGATAGAAAGGAACTGTCAACACTCAAGATGAATACAAGAGAAAACAACATGCTGCAGTGTTGGACAATTCAATAAATAAACAAAGGTATTTAAACAGCGGAAACCCTGGTGGCATAGTGGTTAAGTGCTACGGCTGCTAACCAAGAGGTCAGCAGTTCAAATCCACCAGGCGGTCCTTGGAAACTCTGTGGGGCAGTTCTACTCTGTCCTATAGGGTTGCTTTGAGTCGCAATCGACTCAATGGCGGTGGGTTTGGTTTTTTTTGTTTATTTAAACAGCATCCCTCAGGCAGTTCTTTTGGTGGAAGAAAAGGAGACTCAAGTCTTATGAGGACCAAAACAATGAGTTATCACCATGCCGTCATGGATGCTTCTCCACTTTCCACTTATCTTTCTCTTCTCTCCTTCCAGTCCGTGGAAGGTCTTACGTATTTTTCCATCATTTCTAAGGAAAGAACTGTGTTTCAAGTACGTCAAACTCATTGAACTGTCAGAGTCAGACCAGGACAGCCTGTTCAATCTTTCACTGGCATTGGCCAAGGTGGGTACAAGGCTCAAAGCAAACAGCTCCTTCTTAGTCCCTTTAGTAAACAGCTCATTCCCTGAGACTCTTAAGGAATAATCTTTGCACTCTTTTCTGTTTGCCCTTCATCATGATTCTATTGTCAGCCATGCGAGTTCAGCTGTTAACTGCTCACTTAAAAAAAAAAAAATCACTCCCCCCACTCTCATTTCCCCTAGTAACAGCCTGACAAACAAATAGCACCTGCCGTAGCTCACAGAGAAAAATACAAGAAAATAGAAAACTAAAGATGCAAACCATGAGAATTCCACTAATGCCTGATGACTGATCTTGTTAGTACGCATAGTGCGTCCTCATATTTTTCCAGAACCTTAGATCTTGCTACTCAACAACTACAAACACTCACACACAAAGCACTTTGGAGCAGGCTGCATATGCCCCCTCTATTCCTCTGCCTAGAGCTTGATTGTCAGCCTCATACACAAACCCAGACAATGCTCTCAATAGGCGTCTTTTGGGGAGACAATTGCAGAAAGCATGATAACAGGATTTGTCACCCTGATGTGGCTGCTGTTTCAGCAAGCATTTCAATAATGAAAGAAAGTTTTACTAATTGTAAATGTGAATGAATTTCAGCTGTCTCTTCTTAGAAAAAATTCTTTTGGAAGGAAGCCAATTAAGATCATCTGTCTAATACATCTATTCACCCTCACTGCAACAATATGTCAGTTATAATAGACGTCTAATAAACTCAGGCTTCTCAGGACAGGGTGCTGAGCATGCTGAAGCAAGGGGGAAATCGGAACCTCTACCTGCAAAATGTTTGGAGGTGGCTGATGAAAACTCCTGTCAAATTTTATTTTTGATCCACAGGGCAGTGGAGGTAGGGGCATTTATAACACTTTATCAAGTTCCACACACATGGGGTTGCCAGGGATCCAAATCAACTCGACGGCAACTGGGGGTTCAGTGGTAGACTTCTCACCTTCCATGTGGGAGACCTGAGTTCTATGTGGGAGACAGGGTTCACCTCCTGACTAATGCACCTCACGCACAGCCGCCTGTCTGTCCATGGAGGCTTTCACGTTGCTATGATGCTGAACAGATTTCAGCAGAGCTTCCAGGCTAAGATGAGGTAGGATGAAAGGCCTGGTAATCTACTTCTGAAAATCAGCCAATGAAAACCCTATGGATCAAAATGGTCCCATTTGTAACCCATAAGGGGGATAGCACAGGACCAGGAAGCATTTCATTCT
This sequence comes from Loxodonta africana, assembly GCF_030014295.1. Taxonomy (NCBI): domain Eukaryota; kingdom Metazoa; phylum Chordata; class Mammalia; order Proboscidea; family Elephantidae; genus Loxodonta; species Loxodonta africana. The sequence goes on along the minus strand of NC_087355.1, from coordinate 43,958,572 downwards.
ATTGTGCATGGAACACCATGAGTCAGGGGCTGACTCAAACAGCCAGCAGCAACAACCACCAAGATGGAGCGAGTTTCAAAACAATGATCTATAGTATCCAAACCAAACATCTTTCCTTCTGGAGGCCTGGGGCACTAATTGTCGTCTTTCCAGGGACCTGTGAAAGCAAATTGTCAAAATATCTGGCCTAGCTACTGGGTGCTTGCTACCTTACATCCAGAGGGAGAGGCACTTCCGTTACAGAGAGTGCACAAGTGCCTCTTGGAACTGGAGCAGAGGCAGTCATGCTGGCAAATTATCTTTCCAGAAGACATCTTCATACTTCTTGAGGTATCAAGCTATGGGGAGGATGTCGTGTCCTAGAAAGAGACTGCCAAAAGTCACTACAACCTGCTAAGGTAGGCAGCAGTGTGACTAAATACACAGCACATCACTGAAGTCTCCAGACATGAGCTCAGGCAGCAGCTTCCGGATCACACACATGCCTTTGCACACTGAAAAATTAATTCTACAGAAAATTTGGGGAAATTACAAAGGGAGAGCACTTCTTTCCACTAGGTTAACATTCATATCTTCCCAGTCCCATGAGGCTCCCAGCTTTTTCTCAATGACAGATCAATCCCCCCGTGACCGTTTATTCTCTCCTGGGTCATATGTCCCTGTCTTTTACATACTTTGAAGAGGACTGCTGTATACCCATCGTTTCTCTGTGTAAATCCTATTCTCCTCCAAGCATGGAACTTTTTCTCACCATCAGTGCTATCTTCATTACCCTGTCACCAGAATCATCAACACCAGCGAGTTAATTTGAGTAATGACCCCCCAAAATATCCAGGTCCTAATCCCTGGACCTTATAAACATTATATGGCAAACAGTACTGAAGATGTGATTAAACTCTTGTTAGGTGAGGTGCCATCCTCACAATCGTTGTTGTGCTTGAGGCCATTGTTGCAGTCACTGTGTCAATTCATCTCTTTGAGGGTCTTCTTTCCTTTCACTGACCCTCTACTCTAACAAACATGATGTCCTTCTCCAGGGACTGGTCCCTCCTGAAGACATGTCCAAAGTATATGAGACAAAGTCTCACCATCCTTGCTTCTAAGGAGCACTCTGGCTGTACTTCTTCCAAGACAGATTTGTTCATTCTTCTGGCAGTCCATGGTGATTAAGAACCTTGACATGCGGACACTACCCTGGATTATTCAGAGATCCCAACGTAATTACAAGGATCCTTATAATAGGGAGTGGGAGGTAGATTTGACTACAGACAATAAAAAGGCAATGTGACAACAGGAACACAGATTGAAGTAATGTGACCACAAGCCAAGGAATACCTGCAACCTTAGAAGCTGGAAGAGACAAGGAGCGGATCCTTCCTCTGAGCCTCCAGAAAGAACCAGCCCAGCCAACACCTTGATTTTAGTAATTTTGGACTTCTGACCTCCAAACTGTAAGAGAATAAATTTGGGTTACTTTAAGCTACTAAATTTTTGGTAACTTGTTAGAGCAGCAACGGGAAACTAATGAAATCAATATTGTTACCTTTGTTAAGGCTGCATTTGTTAAGGCTGCAATGAACTATTCGCTTTTCCTTTTCTGTTTTCTGTTTTCTGGAGGAAAGTTGACAACCCAAATGCAGTCTAAAGCACTTGAGGGGATCCTTGCAACTACCCCTGCCAGCCCCATTCCGTAGGCAGGGAAAGCAGGCATACAGAGTTTCTATTTCCAAAATGAGATTTCCGCATTGTCACCTTCCAGGGAAGAAGGAAACAGATTAGTACTCTAAACTTTTTTGTAAAAATCCCAGATAGCATTTCTTCTCTTTTCAATGCCGGATTGTTCCAACAGGGTAGTGTGGGATTGATCTCAAGTGGGCATACAGCAACTGCTCTGCAAAAAAAAACTGTAAATAGGTACTGGCCTATATGCTTACTTCAAAAGTCCAAACCTCAGACAGGTGGGGAATTATTTTCTTTTCCCTAAATGCCCTTGACCTATGATCCCAGCCGCCCGTGACCTGCGCAGATCATTTTGAGAATATTTGGTTGTGGCTAGGTTAAACATATAAAGCCAATATATGTCAGAATGGCTTTTTCAGTCTGTGTGATTTTTTTTTTTTTTTAAATAAGCCCGTTGAGGATATTTTCGGATGGTTCATACTCCCACACATAAAAAGAAAGTGGCTAGAATAGGAGGAAGATTATCAATTTTGCTTATTATCGTCAGCAGGATTTGCTAAATGTCTGTTTGTACATGGCGGGGTCCTGGGCAGTGTGGCCTTGCTTTCTTGGTTTCATTTCAGCTATGACGAGCCTGAGTAATTTAGATTAGGTGACTACACTAAATGAATTTGCCACATAATTAGCTCAGGGTTTTCACTACATTTTGCCATGCAAATCCTTTCTAAATAGTAAAAAGCATTCTGATCTAACTGTTTTATAAATATTTCCAATCAAAACTTGGTAAACCTAAACAATGTATAATAAATAATGTCTGTCTTGAGCATTGTGCCCTAATAGTTACTTACATGAGATTGAAATGCTAACAGTAACTCTAAAGCACAGATGAGATCTTTAGGAGGCAGAGAGTGTAAGTTAGTGGTAGTAAAACAGTATGGGCAGAGATAGAATTGTAACATAATGTGAAAAATGTAACCTTTGTTAAGAAATGATTGACCTATTGAACGGGAGTATGCTTTGTTGCATATATTTTCACCAAAACAAAACAAAAAAAAAACAAGCTTGGTAAACCAATTTATATACTTAGGTAAAGAATAATCTCTTTTGAGTTATATTTTTGAAGATTAAATATTATATTAATAATGAAAATTATTTTTTCTTTCTTAGAAGTATTATAATAATATTACAAGCAATACCAAAAACTGAGGAAAAATACATAATCTTACCTCTTTGACATAACCAATTTAGCAACTGTTGTTTTTCCATTCACTTTTTCCCCTATGCCTATGGCTATTAGAAAGAAAAAAAAAGTATGGCTATTATATAATTAAAATTAGGGTGTAGGTAACATTTTAAATACTTTAAGTAAAACATTAAAAATGTTTGCATTATTTTAACTGAAATTTAGGAAGAATCATTATAACTTATAAAATAGTTACTTAAAAGTTGGAGGTTCTAGTCTACCCAGAGGCACCTTGGAAGAAAGGCCTGGTGATCAAAAAGTCAGCCCTTGAAAACCTGATGGAGCACATTTCCCCTCTGGTACACGTGATGTCACTATGAGTCAGAATCAACTGGATGGCAGTTGTAGTTTTTTTAAAATATGTAAATCAGCTATATCAAAATTCAGTGTTTAAAAACATAGCGCAACATTTTTGTAGGTGGTATTCTGAAAGGTAATCTTAGAAAATTGAAGATACACCAGACATGACTTATTTATCTCTTCCTATTTTGTATGATAAATGTATTTATTACCTTTAAGAAGCACGTAACAATCATCATTAGTTACATGTAGAAGAGTCTTGTCTGGGTGAACAGGAGCCCTTAAATTGTCAGTAAACATAATCTGTTGATAGAGGTCATGTTGAGTACACATTAATGCAGTCTGAGCGATACAGTTCTTAAAGGTATTTACAAGTATTTACATCAGTTCTCCTAGGATTTTTAAGGTACAGACTAATAAACTATATTACAAAATAAACCTAAGCTGCTGTGAAGTGGCTTTGACACTTGATACATTGTTCTACACTTGTGCTGTCCAATATGACCGCAACTAGACACACGTTACTATTTAAACTAAAATTATTTAGAATTAAATAGAAATTAAATTCATTTTCTCAGTTGCACTAGCCACATTACAGGAGTCCAATATGTTAGCTGTAAGCTTTTCATGGATTCCCTTTATTAAGTTGAGGCAGTTCTTTTCTATTCCCTGTTTGCTGAGAGTTCGTAACAGAAATTGGTATTGAATTATGTCCAAAGCTTTTTCTGCATCCAATGAGATCATAGACTTTTCCCCCTTTATTCTGCCAATGCCTTGAATTATACTGGTTGATTTTAGAATGCTAAACCAACTTTACAGTCGTAGGATAAATTCGACTCAGTCATGATGATTTTTCCTTTTTATATACAATTAGACTCAATTTGTTAATTTTATGCTGAGTATTTCTGCATCTACGTCTGTGAGGGATATCGGTTTATAATTTACTTTTCTTACAATGTTTATTGTCTGGTTTTGATATCAAGTTAATGCTGACCTCGTAAAAGGAGTTAGGCAGTGTGGTAGGCAGAATGACAGCCTGATGTTCAAACCTAATCCCCAGAACCTACGAATATGTTACATTACATGGCAAAAGGGACTTTATAGATGTAATTAAGGTTATGGACCTTAAAACAGGGAGGTTATTTTGGAATATCCCAGAATGCTCAGTCTTATCACATGAACCGTTAAAAGCAAAGAAGTTTCACTGGCTGAAAGCTAGAAAGGAGGAGCAGAAGGAGATGCCAGAAAGATTCGAAGCATGAGAAGTTCTTGCATGCCATTGCTGGCTTGAAGATATAAGGACCCATGTGCAAGGACTAGAGAGAGGCCTCTGGAAGCTCAGAGAAGCTTCCAACTGACTGCCTGAATGGACACAAGGCCTCAGCAGCACAACTGCAAGGAACTGGATTTTGTTGACAATCTGAAGGCAGATTTTTCCCAGAGCCTCCCAGTACGAGCCCAGCAGATTGACGCCTTGATTTTCGCCTTGTGAAACCCAGTAGAGGAGCCAGCCAGGCCAAACCTGATTTCTGACCTATGGATAATAAATTTGTGTTGTTTGAGGTAATTTTTATGGAAGTAATAAAAAACTAATACAGACAGTATTTAATCACCCACATTTTCCAAAAAAGTTTTTGTAAGTTTGGTATCACATCTTAATTAAATATTCTATAAAAATTTATCAGTGAAGTCTTCACATCTTAGAATTTTCTTTTTGGACAGAGTTTAATTATGAATTCAATTTCTTAAATGGATAGAAGACTATTTCTATTTTCTATTTCCTCTTGCGCCAATTTTGGCAATTTGAGTCTTTCAAGGAATTTGTTCATCTCATCTAATTTGTCAAGTTAATTGGCAGAAAGTTGTTCACAACGTTTTCCTTATTATCCATTTAATGGCTACAGAATCTGTAGTGTACTCTCTTCTTTCTTTGCTGATATTGGTAATTTATTTTATTTTTGATTGTGCTTTAGGTGAAAGTTTACAGCGGAAGTTAATTTCTCATACAAAAATTTACACATATTGTTATGTGAGACTAGTTGCAATCCCTATAATGTGACAGCACTCTTCCCCTTTCCACCCCGAGTTTCCTGTGTCGGTCCAACCATCTCCTGTTCCTTTCTGCCTTCTCATCCTGCCTCTGGACAGGAGCCACCCTTTTCGTCTCATGTATCTGCTTGAACCAAGAAGCACTCTCTTCACTAGTTTAATTTTATGTTTTATAGTCTAGTTTAATCTTTATCTGAAGAGTGGTCTTCAGGAGTGGTTTTAGTTCTGAGTTAACAGCAGATCTGGGGACCATGGCTTCAGGAGTTCCTCTGGTTTTAGTCAGACCATTAAGTGCGGTCTTTTTACATGCATTTGAGTTCTGCACCACACTTTTCTCTCGCTCTGTCAGGGACTCTCTGTTGTGATATTGGTAATTTATACTTTCTCTTTTTCTTGGTCATGCTAACTAGGTATTTATCAATTACAATGACCTCTTCTTCATTTTTTCATTTCATTGATGTGTGCTTGTATCCTTTTATTTCATTTTTTCTACTTAGTTTAGGTTTAATTCATTTCTGTTTTATTAGTTTCTTACAGTGGATGTTGAGATCATTGATATAAGATCCTTCCTCTTTTCCAATATAATCATTTGAAATTTTAAATTTTCCTCTATACTTTAGCTGCATCCCCTAATTTTTTTTTTTTTATTGTGCTTTAAGGAAGTTTACAATTCAAGTCAGTTTCTCGTACAAAAGCTTACACACACACTGTTATGTGACCCCAGTTGTTCTCCCTGTAGTGTGACAGCACACTCCCCCTCTCCACCCTGTATTTCCCGTGATCATTCAACCAGCTCCTGTCCCCCTCTGCCTTTTCATCTCACCTCCAGACAGGAGCTGCCCATTTAGTCTCATGTATTTACTTGAGCTAAGAAGCACACTCCTCACCAGTACCGTTTTATGTCTTACAGTCCAGTCTAATCTTTATCTGAAGAGTTGGCTTCGGAATGGTTTTAGTTTTGAGCTAACAGGGAGTCCAGGGGCCATGATTTCTGGGGTCCTTCCAGTCTCAGTCAGACCATTAAGTCTGGTCTTTTTACTAGAATTTGAGTTCTGTACCCCACTTTTCTCTTGCCCCATCAGGGACTCTCTGTTGCATTCCCTGTCAGGGCAGTCATTGGTGGTAGCCAGGCACCATCTAGGTCTTCTGGTCTCAGGCTGATGTAGCCTCTAGTTTATGTGGCTCTTTCTGTCTCTTGAGCTCATATTTTCCTTGTGTCTTTGGTGTTCTTCACTCTCTTGGTCCAGGTGGGTTGGGACCAATTGATGTATCTTAGATGGCTGCTTGCTAGCTTTAAAGATCCCGGATGCCACTCACCAAAGTGGGTGCATCCCCCAAATTTTGATATGCTGTATTTTCAAAATGATCCCGTTCTAAATGTTTTCTAACATCAGTTGAGATTTCTTTTTTTGAACCATGTGCAACTTAGAAGTGTGTGACTTACTTTATAAGTATTTGTTAGTTTCCTGAATATCTTCTGGTTAGCCTTGGTGGAGTAGTGGTTAAGATTTTGGCTGCTAACCAAAAGGTCGGCAGTTAGAATCCACTGGTCACTCTTTGGAAACCCTCTAGGGCAGTTCTACTCTGTCCTGTAGGGTGGCTATGAGTTGAAATTGACTCGACCGCAATGGATTTGGTTTTTTTGGTTTGTTATTGATTTCTATATTAATTCTGTTGTGGTCCAAGAACATATTCTATATGATTTCAATTAATTTAAATTCATCAAGCCATAATATTGTCTTTCTTGGGAGTGTTACATGTGCACTTGGAGGAATACGTATTTTGCTCTTCTTGAGTATAGTGTTTTATAACTGCCAGTGAGGTTGTTAGTTAATAATGTTGTCCAATTCTTTTAAATTCTACTGATATACTTTCTACTTGTGCTATTAATTACTAAGAAAGGAATGTTGGAATCTTCAACTGTAATGGTGGATTTTCCAATTTTTATTTTAATTTCTCTCAGCATTGACTTTATATATTTTGAAGCTTTGCTATTTGTTGCATTTACATATTAGAATGTCGTATTGATTAACTGAATCTTTTATTGTTATAAATCATCACTTGTAAGTCTTGGATCATGAAGAATTGGTTTTTATTACAGTTTATTTTTGCAAAAATATATATAACACTCTATTTGCCTACTCAACGTTTTTTTCGGGTGTACAATTCAGTGATATCAATTACATTAATCACATTGCGCAACTTTATCTTATAGTCAATGGAGAAAGATTGAGCGCTTTCCCCTTAACATCAGGAATGAGACAAGAATGCTTGTTTTCACTATTCCTATTCAATACTGTATCAGAAATCCTGCCAGAGTAATAAGAAAAAGAAATAATATCTATACGAATTGGGAAGAAAGGAATAAAATTATCTCTAATCACAGATAACGTGGTACTATGTCAGAAAATCCCAAGGAATCTGCAAGAAAGCTTCTAGAGCTAATAGAGGAATTTAGCAAAGATGTAGTGTATAAGGTCAATACACAAAAATCAGTTGAGTTTCTCTATCAGCAATGAGAAATTTGAAAAGGAAGTTAAGAAAACAATTCCAGTTATAATAGCATCTAAAAGAATAAAATACTTAGGAATAATTTTAACCAGGGATGTGAAAGACTTATACAATGAAAACTACAATTGGTCTTTTATTGATATAACCACTCCTTTCCTATGATTGGTATATATTTTTCAATTCTTTTACTCTTAACCTCTCTTCGTTTTCATATTTAAAGTTGGGACTTGCTGTTTTAATCAGTCTTATGATCTTTGTTAATTGAACAGTTTATACCATTTATATTAATACAATTAATGAATGCATTTATATTAATTCAAAATATTTGTGTTTAAGCCTATTATTTTGCCATCTGTTTTCTATTTGCCCCTTCTGCCCTCTTCCCTCTTTTCTGGCCCTTTTTTCTTTTAGTTTAATTTAATATTTTTTGCTATCTCATTTTATATCCTCTGTTGGCTTTTAGCTATAATTCCTCTTTTATTTTTGGTTCCTCTAGGGTTTACAATATGCACCTTTAACTTATTACAGTATCTTTTCAAACAGTATTATACTGTACGACATACAATGAAATAACCCGGTATCAATATCTGGCTATTTCCCACCACTTTATTCCTTTGCAGAAGAACCCTGGTGGAGCTGCAGTTAAGCAGTTGGCTGCTAACCAAAAGGTTGGCAATTTGAACTCACCAGTCACTTCCCAGGAGACAGATGTGGCAGTCTGCTTTCATAAAGATTACAGCCTTAGGAACCCTATGGAGCCATTCTCATTTTTTCTATAGGGCCACTATGAGTCAGAATCAACTCGATGCCTGTGGGCTTGGTTTTGGTTTGGTTTTATTCCTTTGTGCTATTTTTCCATAAACCTATTGCAGTCCAGTCAATACCAACTCCTAGCAACCCTATAGGACAGAGTAGAACTGCATCATAGTGTTTCCAAAGAGCAGCTGGTAGATTTGAACTGCCAACCTGTTGGTTAGCAGCTGAGCTCTTATCCCCCACACCACCAGGGCTCCATTTTTTACCATACATGACACATAACCCATGATACTACATATGTAGTACATACGTAGTACATAATACCTATACATCTATCTTTACTCCAATACCACCCCGTTTTGATTCCTAGAGCTTTAAAATAGATCCTGAAACCCAGTAGTGCACATTCTCCAACTGCATTTTACCTTTACTAAATTGTTTTGGCTATTTTACATTCTTGTATTTCTATATGAAATTTGGATGAATTATCAATTTCTACAAAAAAAAACTATTATTGTTGTGCATTAATTTGAAGAGAACTGAAATTTTAACAATATTGAGTTTTCCAATCCAAGAACACTGTGCATTTTTTAGGACTTTAAAAATATTTGGTAGTTTTCATTCTACAGATCTTGCAAATTTTTTAATTAAGTTTATTCCTAAACGTATCACATATTTGATACTATTTAACAGTTTTGGTTCTTCATTTTTATTTTTGATTGCTCATTGATAACATATAGAAATATTATATTTTTTATTATATTACACATTGACCTTGTGTCATGAAATCTGTTAAGTTCACTTACTAGTTCCAGTAGCTTTATTTTTTTGATTCCTTAGAATTTTTTACATGAGCAATCAGAATAACAGCAAATAGAGTTTCCTTCTTCCTTTCAAGTATGCCTGCCTTTATATTCTTTTTCTTGCCTTATTGCACTGGCTTGAACCAGTACAGTGTTGCCCTGTTCCCAATCTTAAGGGAAAAGCATTCAGTCATTTGCCATTAACTATGATGTCTAGGAAGGAGCTCTGGTGGGACAGCGCTTGACAGCTCAGCTGCTAACTAAAAGGTTGGTGCTTTGAACCCACCAGATGTTCCGCAAAAGAAAAGTGTGGCAGTCGGCTTTTGTAATGCTTACAGCCTGGGATTCGCTATACGTTGTAATCGAGTCAATGACACACAGCAACAACAATGGTGTTTTGTAGATTTTGCAGATGTCCTACATGGAACTCAGGAAACTCCCTTCCATTGATAGTTCGCTGTGAGATTTTGCATGAATGGATGTTGAATTTTGCCAAATGCATATTCTGCGTATATTGAGATGATTGTGTGGTTTCTCTTTTTTGTCTGTATAAATAGGGATAAACCCTACTCGATCGTGAACAATTAACCTTTTTATATATTGTTGTGTTCAATTTGCCAAAACCTTGTTAAGAATTTTTGCATCCATGTTTGTGATGGATATTGGTTTGAGTTTTACTTTCTTATAATATTTTTTTTCTGATTTTGATATCAGAGTATTTCTAACTCACAGAAAGAGTTATAAAGTGTCCCTTCCTCTTCTGTTTTTTAGAAGAGTTTGTTTAGAACCAGTATTATTTCTTTCTTGAATGTTTGGTAGAATTCATTAAAGAAGTCATCTGACACTTAACATTTCTTGTGTGAGGGTTTTTTAACTAAAAATTCAATTTCATTAATAAATACAAGTTTATTCAGGCTATGTATTTCTTTTGTGTGTTTTAATAAATTGTGGCTCTCAAGGACTTTTCCTATACATCTAAGTTGTGAAAAGTATTTATGTAGGATTGTTTATAATATACCCTAATTATCATTTTAATGTATCTGCGATTAGTACTGATGTCATTTCTCTCTTTCCTAGTATTAACAATTTTTTTCCTTTCTCTTCTTTTCCTGGCTAGTCTTTCCAGAAGTTGATAATTTAAAACAAAATTCTCAAATAATCAGCATTTTGCTTATTAATTTAATCTATTGTTTTTCAGTTTTCTATTTCATTGATTTCTGCTTTTCTTTCTTCTGATTACTTTTGGTTGAATTTTCTTTTTCTAATTTCTTATGGTGGAAGCTTAGGTTTTCTTATATAAGCGTTTAATGCTCTACACCTTCTAAGCCTGGTTTAGATGCATTGCACACATTTTTATAAATTTTGAAAATTTTTATATGTTGTGTTTTCATTTTCACTCAGTTTGAGGTTTGTTGTATGCCTAGAATATGGTGTATCCTTTTGCATGCATTTGGAAAAAAAAAAGTATGTTCTGATGTTTTTGTTTGGAATGCCCTGTAAATATCCATTAGATCTAGCTGGTTTATAGTATCTGTTTTCTTACTGATTTTCCATGTGGTCTTTCAATTTTTGAGTAAGAGGAATTAAAAGGTTCAACTATAATTGTGGACTTGTCTATTTCTCCTTTCATTTCTGTAAGTTTTTGCTTATTTTGTCTTATTAGGTTATAAATATTGAGATTTATTATTTTCTCTTGATGTTATTTCCTCCCCTTTTATAAATACCTCCTCTATCCATGGTAGGAGCCCCGGTGGCATAGTGGTTGAAGTCTTCTACTGCTGACTGAGAGATCAGTGGCTCGAAACCACCAATGGCTCTGTGGGAGAAAGATGCGACAGTCTGCTTCCGTAAAGATTTATAGCCTTGGAAACACTATGGGATCCTTATGAGTTGGAATTGACTTGACAGCAGTGGGTTTGGTTTTTTTTTTGTCTATCCATGCTATTATTCCTTGCCCTAAAGTCTACTTAGTTTAATATTAATATAGCCAATCCAGTTTCTTTTGAGATGTTTTCATATATTTCCCCACCTTGTCGATTTTAATCTGTGCCTTTGTATTGAAAGAGGATTTCTTGTAGACAACATATAGCTGAGTCATCTTCTTCTTCTTTTTTTTTTTAATTTAATCTGACTCCTTGTGTGTATAGACTACTTACATTTAATATAATCATTAATATGGTCAGGCTTAAATACGGTATTTTGCTATTTGTTTTCTATTTGTCCTATCTGCTCCTTGTCCCTCTTTTCCTCTTCTTCTACTTTCTTTGGATTTAAGTATATATTCATAAACATTCCATTTTATTTCTTTCATTGGCTTACTGGCCACATGTCTGCTACCTGTTGTTGTTGTTGGTTGCCATCAAATCAGTTCCGAACCATAGCCACCCTTCGTAAACAGAATGAAGCCATTCTCACAATCGTTGCTATGTTTGAGTCCATTGTTGCAACCACTGTTACAATCTATCTCATTGAGGATTTTCCTCTTTTTCACTGACCTTCTACTTTACCAAGCATGATGCCCTTCTCCAGGGACTGGTCCCTCCTGATAACATGCCCATAGTATATGAAATGAAGTCTAGACATCCTTGCTTTGAAGGAGCATTCTGGCTGTACTCCTTCCAACACAGGTTTGTTCATTCTTCTGGAAGTCTATGGTATATTCAATGCTCTTCACCAACACCATAAATCAAAGGCATCAATTCTTCAGTCTTCCTTATTCATGGTCCAGCTTTCGCATGCATATAAGGCGACTGAAAATACCATGACTTGGGTCAGGCACACCTTATCCTCAAAGTGACATCCTTGCTTTTTAACACATAAAAGAGGTCTTTTGGAGCAGATTTGCCCAATGCAAATCCATCGTTTGATTTCTTGACTGCTGCTTCCATGGATGTTACCTAGTGCTGCTATAACAGAAATACCATAAGTGGGTGGCTTGAAAGAACAAAAATGTATTTTCTCATAGTTTAGGAGGCTAGAAGTCTTAATTCAGCATGTAGCTCTAGGAAGAGGTACTTTCTTTGTCTATTGTCTTCTGAGTAGCCAGCGATCTTTGGAGTTCCTGGGCTTATAGATACATCTGCTGGTGCTGTCATCAGATAGAGTCTGTCTTCCCCCATATGTGTTCACTTGCCTCTGTGTCTGTGCTGCTCCCTACAACTCAGAAGTGTTTAAGACACACTCTGCACTGATATGCTCTCATTAACATAACAAAGAAAACCTTATTTCCATATAGGATTACTTTCACATGTAAAGGGGTTAGGATTCTAATACATATTTTGGGGGACACGATTCATAGCACTATACCTCTTCTCTTGTTTTCTTAATGATTGCTTAAGTTTTTACAACATATATCTTTAACTTATCACAATGTATCTTCCAGTAATAATATACTACTTCACATATACCATGAGAATTTTACAATATACTTCCATTTTTTTTTTTTTTTTTCTTCTTCATAATGAGTCTTTTTGCTTGTTTTGCTTTTTTGCATGCCTGGTTATTTTTGTTTGAATTTGAGATATTGTGAATTACATGTTGTTAGGTACTTGAGTTTTTCTACTCTGCCTGATGGGAATAAAACTCTTTTGATTGTCCCATAACTAGTTTATAATCAAGGTAGATAGTTAAGCAAACAATGCCATTATGAATTAAAATATAATGGAATGATGCTTTGTAATGTCTTTATTGTTCTTCCTTATTGATTCCCTATATTCAATTTTTTAAATCAAAAATCTATTCTGAGATGACTGAATTGTGCTAGTAAAAAAGGCAATGCATGATTTTTTTTTTATTATTTCAAGGAAATTTCAATTTCAAGGAAATTTTTTTGGTTAAATTTATAAGTATTTAAATCACTTATTCTCAGAAATTGAAAAATATTTTTATTTACGGTTTTGTGAAATTTTGTAACCATCATCTTTTCTGATTATAGAAGAGGCATTCAATATTTAGAATTAAAAGCCATATGCAATTGCGCAAAGTGAGTGCCTTGGATATGACTTTCTTCGTAAAAATATAAAGGACTTCAGAGAAAGATCAGCATATGCAGTGACTGACTATAAAATAAGATACATGGGAGATTTGACCAAGGAATATAACTTTCTCCAAGTGTAACCAACTAATTCATTAAGTGTTCTGTAATTTTTTGAGAGCACAAAGATTCCATTCTTTGATCAGTGTCAATGTTTTATTATATGTACGTAGGCAGAAAATAACGTAGAATCGATAAGACATATCCATACTTTCACTTGAATTTTTCCTCTGTGACCACTCAGAGCTCTAAATCATTAATCTAAATTTCTCTGGGAGAAACCAGAGTACCTTACTGAACAGTGCCTGGGCCAGGAAAAAATACACTGAATACCTGACTTCATGCAACATCAATTGAAGTCCATTAACTAGTACAAAAAACAACCCCATCCATTATAAAAAAATTATAGATTAGACATATTATTGCATGCAAACACTAAGTATCTGACACTGCTGTGTGTGGACCTCTCTGCCTGGGTGACTGGGCCAAGTGGCTGTCCATCATGGGAATCTTGGTGCTGGTTTCTGTAAGTCCCCTAAAAAAAAAAAACCATCTAATTAACATGGATTTTTCTGCCTGTACCCCTTGGAGCCACTCCTGCTGCTGCTCCAGTGGGGTGTGACACATTTTTTTTTTAATGGAGCCCAGTTGGTCCATCAAATTCTATTCCTTTTGAAATGTGCTCTGAGAACACGTGCCATAAATTCCAACATATTCAGCATTTCACACTCAAGGTGATATCAAGTTGTAATATTGTTGTGTTTCTACTGACAACCATGTTTTTTTTTCCCTTCCTCTTTCTTCTTCCAAGTTAAAAGTATAAGAAATGGTGTTGAATTTCATTTATTACTTACTTCCTCAGAGGACCTCAACAGAAACTATATCTTCTTCCAATCTTTTGTGCCATCTTTATTGAAAATTGTCGAGGGTACCTGAACTGGTGTACTTACTATTGACCTCAGAGCTATAGTAGCACAATTTCTGTGCTAGAAAAATGAAAACAAAAAAGCAGGAAAGGATATACATTCAGAGTCTAATAAAGAAAAAAAGCCTGAGAGCCTGCAACATATTGCATCGTCTGAGACACAACTGTTTTTTAAAAAAAATACCATTGAATATATGATGCAACTGTCATACTTATGTAAATATAACCTATAAGATATGACTTTTTATAAGAACGTTTGCAAAGAAGAAAAGTTCGGACAAAAGTAAGTTGTTTTCCAACTAGGCCTAAACATAATATCATTCTCAGTAAATTGCATTAAAATTGAAAATAGGCTAAATCTTGTGGTAAACATTATTAATCTTCATTTTTAAGCTATTATTCATTTACTGAGAGAAAGGGGAATTAATTCTGCTTCATCCTAAACTAGAAAAGGGAAAACTTGGTTCTGTGATCACTTGCTAGGATTCCTTATTCACTTATTCATTCAACAATCATTTTTTCAGTGCCTCTATTTTTTTTTTTTTATATGAGGATTGCTATGAGTCGGAATCAACTTGATGGTAACGGGTTTGGTTTTGGTTTATATGAGGTGGTGCCTACAAATAAATACAAGCCCATGATGTATGAAATGATGCAGGTATGTGCAATGAACAGTGAAGTCTCAAAGCATAGCATTGTCAGTCCTCCCTGGGAGAGTAAGATGATTCTTAAACCTACTCCTGGGTAAGGATGTTTCAGAGTGGAGCCTGGACGAAGTAGATGTTTGTACGAGAGTACCGCCATACCAGTTGCTGTTGAAAAATAAAAATTATTCAAATTCATGGTGACCCCATGTGTACTGGAGTAGGATTGTGCTCCACAGGGTTTTCAATGGTTGAGGAAGGCCTTTCTTCTGAGGTGCCTTTGGGCAGATTCAAGCCACCAACCTCTAGGTTAGCAGACAAGTGTGTTCACCATTTGTACCACCCAGGGATTTCTGAACCAGAGGAGTGGTGGTGAAAATGGGAGATGTGAAGATGGTAGAAGAAATTAATTTGCTGTCAAGAACGAGGAACAGAGCAACTTCTGGCATAAGCAGCAACTTGGTGAATGATGTTGCCATTTACTGAGAAGCAACAGTCTGAGACAGTAAATGATGAGATAATGTCAAGCTATGTTGAATTTGAATTGTCTGGGACATATCCAAGAAGAAATTCCAATAGACAGACTTGCAAACCTAGAGCTCATGACAGAAAATGAAGCTGGAGCTAGAACTCCTTTGCTTAGAGATGACATCTGAAGCCTTGGGAGTGGATGGGCTCCTTTAGGGAGAGCATGTGGAGGGAAAAGACATAAAGACCAGGATGGTGAATGGCTTTGTTAGACCAGAACATAGGACAAAGGAGAGCAGAATCAGGAGCCAGAAGAGGAAGGGCCCTGAATGCCAGACTGAAGGAGCTGGATTTCGTTCCCTAGGCTCTGGGAAACAATGAAAAGTTTTTACAGTGCAGTGGCTTAACAAGAGCTTGGTGTCAGAGGATTAATCTGCAAGACAGATTGGAGTGAAAGTAAGCTAAAGCCAGACAACCCAATTTGGAAACCATTGTTAGTGAAAGGCACTGAAGATCTGGTTGGAAACTACTTAGATCGTAAAGCTCTGGAGAAAGCATGGGGCTAAGAGACATTCCAGTGATGTATTCTATAGGACTAGGCAACTGATGGAGTTCCCGGGTGGTACAAGCAGTTCACATGTGTGGCTGCTTACTAACCAAAAGGTTGGAGGTTTGAGTTCACCCACAGGCACCTCAGAAGAAAGGCCTGGTGTTTTACTTCCAAAAAACCAGTCATTGAAAACCCTACTGAAAACAATTTTACTCTGACACGTGTGGGGTCCCCATGATTCGTAAGCAACTCAAAGGCAACTGGCTTATTGTTTTGGTTTGGTTTTTTGTTTCTTAGGCAACTGATAAGATATGGTGGGAAGGAATTATGTGACTGGGAAACATTAAACACCATTGATAGAAGAGAACAGTGAGTTTGAAGAGCAGGTTGGAGAGGGATGTTAACTATGGCTTCAATGTAAACAGGCTGCATTTGAGGTGAAGGTAGACATCCCACAGGTTTGGAAGCCTGACCAAAGCTCCAGAGAGCTATCAGGGATAGGTCTAAAGAACTGGGATTCATCTGAAAAGGGAAGATAGGTGAATTTGAGAGAATGTTTCCTGTTACAGAAATACTTTCCACCATGAGGACTATGGGATAATAGAAGGTGCTTTTAAAAGATAATCTCAGGAGAAGCATAAGTGTTTGCATTTCAATTGTCATTGAATACTAGTCTATATGGAGTCCCTGGGTGGTACAAACAGCAAGCTCTACTGCTAACTGAAGGTTGGAGGTTCAATTCCACCCAGAGGTGCCCCCGAAGAAAGATCTAATGATCTACTTCGGAATAACCAGCCATTGAAAGAAAACTCCATGGAGCACAGTTCTACTCTGACACACATGGGGTCACCAGGAGTTGGAATTATCTTGAAGGCAACTGGTTTATATGTAAAGTACCAGGAGGGTCAATGGCTTGTTTTGATTTGTTGTTAGCAACGCCAAACTGTACACCAATCCTGAACTTTGTACTTTTAACTTTGCCCATGGTTTAAAAATAGTTAATAGTCATTCGAAAAATCACATACTTGAATTAAAAAAATATATATCTAATGTCTTAACTAGGTTTGGTATTTCAGACAAATTTCCTGATAGCGCCGTTGGCTTAGCACAGTCATTCAAAGAGGCAGGCCAGCCTCCCGATCAAGCCAGTTAAAAGACTAGCAGTTTCCTACTATCACTTCGGTAATGCATGCACAATGCCTAATGTATTATTAACTATTCAAAATGTCCTGTGGTTCCTGCTGCTTTCACAGAAAAAGTATGGCAGCCCGCATTGTTTTGCAAAACACCTTTCAAAACTGGCTCCCGGTTTTGCCTTACCTGCTGACATTTAAAAATAACTGAGTTGTTTACTCTGTTTTCATTTCTTGAAGCAAATAAAAGTAAAAAAGATACTGTGAACATTTGGGTCCTGGAGCCACAGTTGGAGATGCTTTTTTTTTTTCCTCCTCTTTCTTCCTTGCTGTAATTTTTTTTTAATGAAAGGTTGTTATTTTTGTTGATTGGCCAATTAGAGGAGCCCGTGGCTGCTACCTGCTTCTAAGACTTGATTCTATTATAAAACCTCAGAGCCTAATGCTGCTTCAGTCTTACCCTAAAGAGACATAAAAGGATACACTCGCAGTTAAGTCTCCTGGCAGATGAAGGAGCATATACCATTGATCACAATGCGAAATGCTGAAAACTGAAAAGGAATCCAATTTATTTTAAATAAAACTACTCTGTTCTCCGGTGACAGATTCCAGAGTCAGACAACAGAAAGGAACTGACAGCAGATGTTTTAGAGCCAAGACACAGGGAGACTGAGTAATAGTATAGAAAAGAAATTGCTTTGAACTTCACCCCTGCTTTAAATACTTCAAATCAATAGGGTCACAGAGCTCTTTAATAGAGTGATGAGGTCTTGCCCTAGCAGATCTGCACAGTGACAAGTTGATGTGCGTCCTAGCAGCAGGGTCATAAAAATGGCAGGCTTTTCTCTGAAAGGGGGCTTTGTGTAAGTGAGCGGGGTCCATTTGGAGTGACTCCCCTGGATGGCCACTCTCAAGAGCCGGGCCCTAATAGTCTCTGTCTAAATGGGACTGACCTCATGAATTACCTCAGGAAACTTAATCTATAAACTGGCTTCTTCTTATGCAGACTGATGAATTCTTGTTTACTCCTAAATGGCTGTCACAAGACCTATTCATCAAACTCTTAAAGGGGGGAAAGTAGGCTCACAGAAGCCAGCCTGGAGTGCTGCACCGTTAAATAATCATTAGGCTCCATGGCTGGTCTTGAGACCCACTCCAAATCCACAAAGCGGCCTTCTTTTTTATTTTTTAAACTATTCATTGGGACTGCATTTAGATGAGATTCTGACCTGACTTTAAGAAAAAAAAAAAGGAGTGCTTTTTGTCACTATCAGTTTCATGGCTGTGTTCTTTCCCTTTTGAGAGATTTTTTTTTTTTTTTAACAAAAGTAGAAGAAAATAAAGGCAGATGGCCAACTCTTTTCAATATCCGTTTGCTTTATTTGAGCAGTTTAATGTAGTGAAACAGAGTGAAATGTTGCTACTTGCTAAATGGTAAACAACACCATTACCCAGAATTCTGCTATAGATTGGTACAAAACAGGGTGCTGGTGATTAATTAAACTGTTGTTGTAATTGTAATGCATGATACATAATAGATGGTGTGCCATGTATTTTAAAAGCAGCAAATTAGCAAATAATAACTTTCCTACATAGCACATCTCCATTGCTTACTGCTAATGCATAAATAATCAAAAATAAAAGGCTATTATGCAACTACCTAATAAAACGAATGTTTCTGATGTTCACCAATCTGTAAACATGTGCTAGTCAGCTGCACATCGTGGCTGCTGTGGGTCAGATGCCCCTGGAGGCAACAGGAAGAATTTTCTCTGCAGTGGACTGCCACTCTCTACTGAATTATAATCGTCCTGATACCAATAACAGTCATACATGCAGTGGTCTCCTATGCATATATTATGCTTTTCTCGGGTATCTCTTACAGAGAAATATTTGTTAAAGAGAAAATATAAAATGACATAAAAAGAGCAATTTCATCATACCATGTTAATGTTTTGTCTGCTTTTTCAAGGTGACAATTTTTCAAAAATTGAGAATGTCAAGATGATCATTTCTCCTTCCCAACTCTTTCTACCTGAACTTTTGTTAATATTTGGTAGGTAAAGAAATAGACCCAAGGGAAGGTAATTTAGCCAGACCAGAGCATGCTGTCCACTCATGTGGGATGATCGAGATAAAAATGCACAGATGGAAAGAAGGGGCTCAGGTGACTGCTATGAACATTGGAGAAAGACGTCCAGTACCATGTCCTTATTCCCCTTCTCCTGTCTTGTCTACGCCAAAGAGCCAACCTTAGGATTTTTTTTTTAACTGTTTTTTTTTGAGTATCATTTATAGACCATAAAAGTTTCCCATTTTAACTACAAAGTCCAGTGATTTTTAGTAAATTTACAGAGTTGTGCAACCGTGGCCCCAGTTCCATTTTAGAACATTTCCATCATCTTCAAAAGAGCTCATGTGTCCATTTGCTCCCACCTTCAGCCCTAAGCAACCACTAATCTACTTTATGTCTCTATATATTTACCTGTCCTGGACATTTCATATAAATAGAGTCACACAATATGCAGTGTTTTGTGCCTATAGCTTCTTTCACTTGGCATAACATTTATCCATATTATAGCATATATCAGTATTTCATTCCTTTTTATGGATAACTAATATTCCATTATATCCATTACATAGATATACTGCATTTTTATGATATAACAATTGATAAACATTTGGACATTTCTACTTTTTGGCCAGTATGAATAATGTAGCTATGAACATTCTTGTACATGTCTTTATATGGACATATGTTTTCACTTCTCTTGGGTAGGTAACTAGGAGTGGGATTATTGAGTCATATGGTGAATTCACTCAACCTTGAATTTCAAAATGATCTCTCACCATTCCAAATATTTTTTATGGAATCATAACTCATTTGGAAAATGATATTGAATTCCAGGACTGAAGAGCTTTTTGGTTCTTTGTACATTGGTGGGACTGGGAGATGTTGGGCCTGCTTGTATGTCCACCACTTCTACCCCAATTGACCATAGCCACAGTCATATTGCTCACTGACCTGCTCCCCGAAGGAAATGCTAACAGAGAGAGGCCCCAGGCAGTCCTGGTGGCTTCCCTTGAATTCCCAAAGGCCAGAAAGAACTGAAAACCACTGACTCAGCCTTGGTTAGTATTGCTGTTTGTGCCATTTGAATTAGCAGACTTGCATGAGACGGATACTGCTTTGGCATACAGTAATAGCATGCAGATCAAAGCCAGTTCCCCAAAGTCTGCAAACGGGGGGAGGAATAAGAGTTGGTGTGTCTCTATTCCTTTGGCCTAGTGCTATTTTGCAAAAAGAAGGCAAGTGAACACAATGGCACTTTGCCAACAAAGACGCTCCCTCTTACCATGAGACTTGAACAGGCTTAATTTGAATGGGCTTTTCTCTGTCATATTGCAAAAAATGTATTACCACTAGGCAAGGAATTTTTTTTAAGGAGACCTGGGGAGTACTGGGGTGGTGCAAAAAGGTAAGTGCTTGATTAGTAACTGAAGGGTTGTGAGTTTGATCCCATCCAGAGGCACCTCAGGTCATAACCTTGAAAATCCTATAGAGTGCTTCTAAAAGATCATAACCTTGAAAAACGTATGGAGTTCGGTTCTACTCTGCACACAAGAGGTCACCATGCATTGAAATTGACTTGATGGTAACTTTTTTTGTTGTTGTTGTTTGTTTGTTTAAGGAAGTTTGGGGCTCAATGTTTGCTATCTTGGTCTACCAGTTATCCTTGGTGATGAAGAAAACCTCTGCCTATTTTAGGGAACAGGGTTTATTTTAGGACACACGGCCACATTGGTGCTTTCTACTACCAGTCTTTGGCTTGAAATACTAATAACCCACACTCCATCCTACCTACATTCTCTGTTAAAAAAAAAAAAAAAATTTCCTAAGCGTAGTCTTATAAAACTCTGATCAACGCTCTAAAGTGAAATGTAGTTGATGTTGCCTGGCATATAAGTAATGCATCTATACACTCACTGTCTCCCTTAATAGTCCAGGTAGCATTTAGTCAATACGGACTCAGTGTGTGTGTGTTTATCCTTCCTTGCTTTGCCAAACACAAGATTCAGCTCTCTGCTCCACAGGGGATGCAGTGGAACTCAAGAAATTAGCCAAGTAAAATAAGGACGTCCTGGGAGGTGAAAACAATGCAAACCCTGCAGAGTGAGTTCCCCAAACTTCTGTGGGATTCAGAAGTTTCTTGGAGCATAGGCATTTCCTGGTGAGAGATGAGAACATTATGTTCTCACATAATTCTGCTTGTACAGGGTATATGCCATGCATAGGTTCTGCCCGCGTGCGTTTGTTCCTTCGTTGTGACAGCATGATTTTTAAAATAGCATAAAGGCAGTGCGATGCTTTTTGTTACATAAGCATGCTCATGCTGGGACGATGGGATGCGGAGCAGAGATTGACTTGCGAGGCATACATGCATACAGAATGGTGCAATCAGACAGAGGGCAAGAAAGGCATCTCAGTCAAGGTGACACCAGGTTTGCCACAGAGATTCCTTCCAGGCGTTTTCCTACTGCGGCTGTGACAATGTAGCTAAGGACTGGGATGTATAATAGTCGTGGTGAAAGCTGTGTCAAAAAGTTGGATTAGTTATATTCTTTTGGTTTCTAGGATCTGAGACTGCTATGTTATTGTCGTTATTTGCCTTGAGTCATCTCTGACTCATGGTGACCTTACATGTAACAGTAGGAAACCTTGCCGGGTCCTAAGCCGTCTTCACGGTCTTAGGTATGTGTGAGTCCACTCTTGTGGCAATTGTGTCAATCCATCTCATGAGGGTTTCCCTAATTTTCATTGACCCTCCACTTTACCAACCATGATATCCTTTTCTAACCATTCCTCTTTCCTGATGATATGTCCAAAGTTAGCAAGCCAAGGGCTCTCCATTCTTACTTCTAGGGAACATTCAGACTGAATTCTTTTAAGACTGATTTTTTCATTCTTATGGCAGACAATGGTATGTTCAAGTATATTCAATATTCTCCACCAACACCACAGGTTGAATGCATCAATTCTCCTTCTGTATCCCGTTTTCATTGTCCAGCTTTTACATGTAGAGGAGATGATGGGAAAGATGATGGCTTGGGTCAGGTACACCTTGGCCATCAAAATGACGTTTTTGCTTTTTAAAACTTTAAAGAGCTCTTTTGCAAATTTGCTCAACGCAAATGTCATTTGATTTCTTGTTCTTCCATGGACATTGGTTGTTGACCCTAATTGAATGAAATCATTGACAACTTCAATTTCTCTTCATTTATCATGATATTCGGAGACAAATATGATACTCATGTAAGCCCCTGTAAAGAAATGACGACAGATTTTAAGGATAAATGTGATGAGAACTGCAATTGAAAAGCTATTATTGAAAGCTCAGGAAATTATAAGAGCGTGTTATTTGTGGCCAGAGTGGTATCTGGGTTCAAAGTACCTTGATCACTGATCTTCCTGGATACTTGGTGCCGTCTCCTTCCATAGCTGATTGGTCAATTGTTCCATTTTCTAGGACTGAGTAGGAAACAGCTCATCTGATTGGTCACGTAAAAATTATCAAAGATACTGAGAAAAGTGCTTTACACTGAGTCACCTTGTAGATTACTTGCCAAACTGTGGACCATCTTGAGTCAGCTTTTCATCCATGTGCATTCAATGGACACTTCTGCACAAAGGTTGGGCAAGCACTATGTCCCCAAGTTTATAAATAAAGCTGTTTATTAGATATGGGGAAGTGGAGCATGGTAGATCTTGGATTAATCAGTTCAGCACATAAATTAAACAAAATGGGGATGGTTCTTGTTCTTGCATTAAACAAGTAAAACAAACCAAACAAAAATGGCTGATATGCAGAAAGGGATTTTCTTTGATTTGAATTTGTGACAAGTGTTTAAAAATTAATTCAATAAATGTTAACTGAATGCTTACTTGCCCAAAATACTGTGTGTTTTTGTTGTTGTTGTCGTTAGGTGCCGTCGAGTCAATTCTGACTCATAGTGACCCTAAGTACAACAGAATGAGACACTGCCTGGTCCTGCGCTATGCTCACAATCCCTGTTATGCTTGAGCCCATTGTTACAGCCACTGTGTCAGTCCATCTCATTGAGGGTCTTCCTTTTTTTCGCTGATGCTCTACTTTACCAAGCATGATGCCCTTCTCCAGGGACTGAACTCTCCTGATAACATGTCCAAAGTATGTGAGGCATAGTCTTGCCATCCTTGCTTCTAAGGAGCATTCTGGCTGTACTTCTTCCAAGACAGATTTGTTTGTTCTTTTGGCAGTTCATGGTATATTCAGTATTCTTCACCAACACCACAATTCAAAGGCATCAATTCTTCTTCCGTCTTCCTTATTCCTCGTTAAGCTTTCATGTGCATATGAGGCGATTGAAAACACCATGGCTTGGGTCAGGCATACCTTAGTCCTCAAAGTGACATCTTTGCTTTTCAACACTTTAAAGAGGTCTTTTGCAGCACATTTGCCCAACGCAATGTGTTGTTTGATTTCTTGACTGCTGCTTCCATGGGTGTTGATTGTGGATCCAAGTAAAATGAAATCCTTCACCACTTCAGTTTCTTCTGCATTTATCATGATGTTGCTTATTGGTCCAGTTGTGAGGACTTTTGTTTCCTTTATGGTGAGGTGTACTCCATACTGACGGCTCTGGTGATCTTCATCAGTAAGTGCCTCAAGTCCTCTTCACTTTCAGCAAGCAAGGTTTTGTCTTCTGCATAATGCAGGTTGTTAATGAGGCTTCCTCCAATCCTGATGCCCCATTCTTCTTCATACAGTTCAGCTTCTTGGATTATTTGCTCAGCATACAAAATGAATAGGTATGGCGAACGGATACAACCCTGATGCACACCTTTCTTAACTTTAAACTACACAGCATCCCCCTTGTTCTGTTGAAATGACTGCCTCTTGATCTATGTACACGTTCCTCATGAGCACAATTAGGTGTTCTGAAATTCCCATTCTTCGCAATGTTATCCATAATTTGTTATGATCAATACAGTCGAATGCCTTAGCATAGTCAATAAAACACTGGTAAACATCCTTCTGGTATTCTCTACTTTCAGCCAGGATCCATCCGACATCAACAATGATATCCCTTGTTCCACATCCTCTTCTGAATCTGGCTTGAATTTCTGGCAGTGCTCTGTTGATGTATAGCTGCAGCTGCTTTTGAATGATCTTCAGCAAAATTTTGCTTGCGTGTGATATTAATGGTATTGTTCAATAATTTCTGTATTCGGTTGGGTCACCTGTCTTAGGAGTAGGCATAAATATGAATCTCTTCCAGTTAGTTGGCTAGGTAGCTGTTTTCCAAATTTCTTGGCATAGACGAGTGATCACTTCCAGCCCTGTATCCATTCGTTGAAACATTTCAATTGGTATTCCATCAATTCCTGGAGCCCTTTTTTTCACCAAAGCCTTCATTGCAGCTTGGACTTCTCCCTTCAGCATCAGTGGTTCCTGATCATATGCTACCTTCCGAAATTGTTGAACACTGACCAATTCTTTTTGGTATGTAGTGACTGTATGTATTCCTTCCATCTTCTCCTGATGTTTCCTGGGTCATTTAGTATTTTCCTTGTAGAATCCTTGCAACTTGAAAGTTGAATTTTTTTCTTCAGTTCTTTCAGCTTGAGAAATGCTGAGTGTGTTCCTCCTTTCTGGTTTTCTAACTCCAGGTCTTCGCACATGTCGTTATAATACTTTATTTTGTCTTCTCAAGCTGCCCTTTGAAATCTTCCGTTCAGCTCTTTTACTTCATCATTTCTTCCTTTTGCTTTAGCTACTTGACATTCAAGAGCAAGTTTCAGAGTCTATTCTGACATCCACTTTAGCCCTTTCTTTCTTTCCTGTCTTTTTAATGATCTCTTACTTTCTTCTTGTAAGATGTCCTTGATGTCATTACACAATTCATCTGGTCTTCAGTTATTAGTGTTCAACACGTCAAATCTATTCTTCAGATCCTTTCTAAATTCAGATGGGATATACTCAAAGTTGTATTTTGGCTCTCATGGACTTTTTCTAATTTTCTTCAGGTTCAGTTCAACTTGCATGAGAGCAACTGATGGTTTGTTCTTCAGTCAGCCCCTGACCTTATTCTAACTGATGATATTGAGCTGTTCCATCCTCTCTTTCCACCAATGTAGTCAATTTGATTCTTGTGCATTCCATCTGGTGAGATCCACGTGTAGAGTTGCCGTTTATGTTGGTGAAAAAGGCATTCGGAATGAAGAAGTCATTGATCTTGCAAAATTCTATCATGTGATCTCTGGCACGTGATCCTGTTTCTATCACCAAGGCCATATTTTCCAACTACGGATCCTTCTTCGTTTCCAACTTTCAAATTCCAATCGCCAGTAATTATCAGTGTATCCTGATTAGATATTCAATCAATTTCAGACTCAGAAGTTGGTAAAAATATTCAATTTCTTCATCTTTGGCCTCAGTGGTTGGTACATAAATTCGAATAATATTGTATTAACTGGTCTTCCTTGTAGGCATATGAATATTATCCTGTCACTGAAAGAGTTGTACTTCAGGATAGATACTGAAATGAAAATACTGTGTGGGTTCTGACTATTAAGAAAATAAGAGGCAACCAAGAGTTGAGTACCTAGTAGGAAAAGGAATTAATATGTTCATTTTACAAACAGAAATCCTGAGGGTCAGAGAAATTAAGACTTGCCCAAAGCTAAAGAACTTCAAGCAGTAGTTAGAACTCAGACCCATGATTTTATGGCTCCAAAGTCCATGCTCTTGACCAGATTGCCTTCCAAAGATGGATGTACATGGCTGGTCTTATCCAGTAAGGAACTTAAATGGAATTAGGAAAATAAAAGGTAATATTTAGGCAAGAAGAACATTATCTCTCCTGGGAATGTATATTCTACGCATAAATATTTTCTACATGTGAATTATTTAAGTGTTCATGTATATATACACACATATATATAGCCTGTTGCTGTTTAGTTGATTCCAACTCATAGTGATCCTATAGGACAAGGTGGTACTGCATCATAGGGTTTCCAAGGAGTGGTTAGATTTGAACAGCTGACCTTTCATTTAGCAGCTGAGCACTTAACCACTATGCCATCAGGGCTTCACGTATGTGTGTATATATATAATGCAGAGATCATTTGTTTGCTACTTACTGTATGTGGATTATGAATTTGCTTTCTGGCACAGCCGTGGATGAACCAAGGCCTCTGACACAGATGTTGCCAACATGGGTGTGGCTTCTATTTAATCTGCATTGCTTCCATGACTCCACAAGCTTCCGAAGACTTCATATCAGATGCTTATTTGTTCAACAGTCACTTTGTTTAATGGTGGCTGCCAATGGTTTTGCCAATGGTTTTTATATTATTAGAGTAAGAGCAAAATTCTAATGCCACTCCCTATTAACTTAGCTAATGAGACAGTTTCTAAATGGAAAATTAAAAACTCATAGGAAACCAAAAGGACTTTTTTAATTGTTTATATCTTCATAATTCAAAAATAAGAGCTGTTTTCTCTTAATTGACCAACAACCCTTAGGCATAATTTAATTTTTCTGAGGTAGTTCAAAAAACTTGTGCCCAGATTCAAGGTAACTTGTAGAAAAAAAACAAAAACAAAAACTCTTAATATTAGAAATGAAACAAAACTACAAACAATTGATACGAAAACCTCAGTAGTATGAATAGCTATTTAGGTGTCCCCAAATGAGCCTTATAAAGTCTGTGTGCTGTTTTGTACCATCACTGAATCCTAGACATCCGGATCTCGTCTCATCATGGTGGCTGTGGTTAATCACCTTTATCTTGTTCTGTTTGAGAGTCCTCTGTTCAAAAGAAATACAATTTAAATAGAATTTGTATTAAAACAATGTTTATGAATGTAGATGTTATAATCTGGGTGATAATCTGGGTGTCCTCTCTACTAAGTAAATAACTATTGATTTATAGCTCTTCTTTTGGTGTTGTTGATCTGTTTTAGCACTATTCTCTCCCACAGAAGGAAGGTATAACTTGCCTGCATTTTCATCCGTCTTTACTGAGTGGTGTGACTCTGTGAGTGTGTTGGCAATAGTTTGGTGCTTTCTTCACATGTCTATATAATCACTATGTAAACTAATAATTTTAAA
The DNA here is from genome assembly GCF_030014295.1 of Loxodonta africana. Taxonomy (NCBI): domain Eukaryota; kingdom Metazoa; phylum Chordata; class Mammalia; order Proboscidea; family Elephantidae; genus Loxodonta; species Loxodonta africana. Next base: position 43,931,319 of record NC_087355.1, on the reverse strand, counting down.
TTTTCTCAACAAGAAATAAAATATTTTTTCTTACCTAAAAGAAGCTATCTGTCAGGATCATACTACACAGTTTTTCCAAAACCATCAGCATGAAATTCAGTCTTCCATTTATCATCAGTCAGACTTTAAGATTCTCTTAGTCTCCCAAACTCAGACCTAGAGAAATTATAGTATTCTGCAAAAAAAAAAAAAAAAAAAGATAGAAAGCAAAGAAAAAAGAAATAATAGACCAATTTTTTTCGTATTTTTTAAATTGGTTGATCTCAAGTCATATTCTTTCTCCCAGAACTTTCTGCCCTAAACAGTACTAACTTTTATTAATTAGATTGGAATTAATGTTGCTTTGATATATTTTGAAATAATTTCATGACATCATGGGATTTTAAAAACTGTAAAAAAAAAAAAAAATTATTTGAGTTATTGGATTTCCTAAACTCTGAAAAGTAGAATGAAAGTCAAAATGCACATGGAATGAAAATAGTCTACTTTCCTTGGAAGTCAGGCTTTCCTCTTAACTATTAGCTGATGGTAGTTTCCATCTTCATAGACTTGTTAATATAACATCTACATTCATAAACATTGTTTTAATACAAATTCTGTTTAAATTGTATTTCTTTTGACCAGTGAAGAATTTTAGATTGAACAGACAGCCTAGTAGAGACTCCTTCTCCTTTCAGCAACCATGAGTTCCTTGCAAGTGTTTGATTAGAAATAAGGTTAATAAGATTGAACCAAAAGATAGTTTCTGTATTGTTTTTACTGAATGCTACTATTAAATATTGTAGTTTCAATTATAGTTATTAGACACTGTAAGAAACTGCCTTCTCAAGAAACTTTCACAAAATTCAAGTTTTAAGTTCACCGAGATAAATATAATCACAATTTACACTAGTTCAGAACATCATGGTTTGTAAAGTTGTTTCAAGTATAAGATGAGAGTTGATCCTGAAACCAATAATTTGAAAGAGGTAGGATGAGTTTCTGAGTTTAAAACCATTAGAGAGTAAGTGTTGAAGCTTACTCTTTTCTAAGAGTTAATATTGTTGAAAAATAACATCTCAGCAGCAGAGAGCACCTTAACGGTGGCTGACTCAGTCTCAGTCAGGAACCCACTGTATAGGGGAAGTTATATATTCCAGACAATCTGAGGAGTTATCAAGGGAATAACGGCTTGCGTTCCCATTAAATGTGTGCAAACTCATCATTTTTGGTCAAAGTTGTATCCCAGCATGATTTCCCCTGGATGCTCTGGCTCGTCTCTCTTTACTTCCAAATGATCAGTGTTCAAGCACCACATAACAAGGTTAAGCTAAGTATAGTTAGGGGAGGAAATCTACTGTGAAGAAATGAAAAAGCCTAGTGCCACATAGGTCCTTGCCCAAAAGGTTTAACTTATATTGACAGTATTGATCATACCTTTATTGGCTTATGTTTCCCTATAAAGCCTACAGAGTCCCTGAGTGGTACAGTTCAGCGTTTGACTACTAGGTTGGAGGTTCGAACCCATCCAGAAGTACCTCAGAAGACAGGTCTGATGATATTCTTCCAAAAGATCATAGCCTTGAAAACCCTGTGGAGTGCAGTTCTACTCTGCACACAGGTCTCCATGAGTCAGAATCGACTTGACAACAACTAACAACAACATAAAGCCTACAAAATGTATGTCATGAATATCAGTCTTCCATATTCACAATAATTCAAACTTAAGTTAGTAAAGAATGTTTCATGCGGACTCTGGCTAGCAGGACTATCTTCCTAAAGTTTTGCACTCTCTCTGTGATGGATTCCTTCCATGAAGATGTCTTATTGTTCCCAAGACTTTTTATTGGTCTTGAAGACACCAGGCTTCCAGACCACAGGTTTAGATTGAACACACAGCCTAGTAGAGGCACAATCACCTTTCAGCAACCCTGAGTTCCTTGAGAGTGTTTGATTAGAAATAAGGTTAATAAGATTGAACCAAAAGATGAATTTCCACCTAATGAGTTTTAAGCTATTAAACAACAGTCATTGTGGTGGTATTTTGAAATGCTAACTGATATTTGTTTTTTTAGGGTACACCATGGTCCCTTGACTTTTGATGTTCATAATCTTAAGTCTCAACCAAATAGGAAGGATTTGTGTACTCAGAGATAATTTTGGATGAATATATGATAGGAAAAAGCAAAACTTCTCATGCAGCCTCCCCTTCCCCCACTTCTAAAGCTTGAAATGATTTCTCCTAGATGGGGAAGGAGATGAATATAAAGGTGAAACAAAAAGTGAGTAGATGTTGTGGATCCTTGAGAGAGGAGGTCTCTCCCCCTGGATCTCCCACCTCCTGAAAATAGCACTTTAGGAGGATTAGTTATGGCAACTGCGAGAGGGGAGATTTAGTGAGAAGCAAAATTGAAAACTTATTTTTATAAAGCACAGCATATAATTTAATATTAAAAATAGCATATAATCTATGTGAGAAGAATACAGCCACCAATACATAAAAATAGTCCTAGTGCTTGTTGAGCTGACTAACTGGACCAAAGCTTGGTACATGATATTAGGATGAAAAATGTGATATTTGAAAAGATGATACCTTTTATTTTATTAATCTATGACTCTTATCTACTTCCTGGGTCACTGATTAATTATGTTGCTCTAAATTTGTTGTAAACTTTAATTTTTTTTTCTTTATATTCTTCAATTTCAAACTAACCAAACAGCAAAACAATTTTGTCAGTTGGAGTTTTTGGAAGTAAGCAGCAGAAAGCAGAATTCGGATAATTTAAGAAGAAAGGGGAATTTATTGCAAAGTTATGGGAAAGTTTCTGAATCAAAGGGGTGGGGTGAGGGGGTGGTTGGTGAAAACCAAGCAGGGAAAGGGCAGAAGCCAGGCAGCTCCAAGTGGGACTCTGGAGCAACACTACATGAAATATATGGTAGTCTCCCCCAGTCACTGTTGCAGGAATGAGTCACATCCAAACATGTTCATTCAGCGCATGATTTATGTTTCAGAGACTGAAGTTGAGTAACCTGCCCGCTCCTTGGATAGAGGAAGGACAGTGTTCCTTGGCTGACAGTATGTCACTCCGATCCAATGGTACAGAGGAAGTCCCCTAAAGAAAATTTGGGTGCTAACACCAAGAGAAGGAGGAATTGGAGTTATAGTACCAACCAATAACACATACCCTGCAAGTCCTATGTCATTTTGACATTTGTGAATAAACAACAGAGGTATCTCTGATAGCTTTGCAATAGTTCTTCATGTTTCTTTCTGTATTTTCTGGTTCACAGTTTCCATTTGTGCAAAGGATGTCAGATTTGCTCTCAAGTGCCAATTGCCTTTTAGAAGAAGGAACAACTTAACAGATCCCGAGATGCTAAGGCTGGAGCTAAGCCAGGGATACTAAGTGCTGAACATTAACATTTGGCAAGTGACCATGAGGTTTCCTATATACAGCCATATATCTCTTCTTAAAAGAGGGTGTCCTTCCCAATCAACTTGAAAAACAACCCCAACACACCCATCATTTAATGTGCTCTTGTAAATATCTTCTGCTAACAGAACGTTCTTCTGTTACAAGGGATACTGCTACTTCTTTCATCACTGAGAGAATCACAAGGCACCTAAGTGTTTGAAGACTCTCAGTTCTATAATTCACAATTAAGCTAACTTTAAGTCCACAGTAAGTGATATATTTTACTTATTAAACTAAGTGATCACCTCATTCATGATCAAGGATGAGCATTTTTTTTTATAAGTTTAACATTTCTAGCCTATCATGATGGCATTCTGACTTCTGTAATTCTAGTGTACTTTCTGCACCAAAAAGCTGATTCATTCAGTTGGAATAAAGATTTCTCACCAGCTTTCTGTATAAATGCATTAATAGCTTATTTATTTATACCTTTTATTAGAAGCTAATTGTTATAAAATACTCAAAACTCACTTAGGGACTAACTCATTAAAAAAAATATCAATTACACAGTTCGGCTGTATAATGTACCAATTCGCCTACAAGATTTTAGGCTTTTGGAAACTACCTGTAATGTATAAAATATATCGCATTAAGTTAGTAGAAATGATATATAAGCAATCCAGCAACCCGTATTTTTTATTCACATAACTTTTTGTGACAGCACAAGATACAAATCTTAGATATGGGGGGTATTGAAAATGCTAGAACTCACCATTTCCTACCTACATCACTGCAAATAGTACTTGAGGGCAAACCCAGAACCGAGGGTAGGTGATAGAAATAGAGCCTACTTGGAACCCTGCTGGCACAGTGGTTAAGAGCTACAGCTGCTAACCAAGAAGCTGGCAGTTCGAATCTACTAGCCACTCCTTGGAAACTCTATGGGGCAGTTCTACTCTGTCCTTATAGGGTCACTATGATGGGGCAATGGGTTTGGTTTTTGGTTTATGGGCTGTAGTTCCTTCAAGTAATCTAACCTGGAGGCACAGAATCAGAACAATCAATTTCAGATCTTGCTTGAACACAGGCACAGCATACAGACACACAGTCACAAGCATACCTACACTACACACACACACAAGTTATAAAAGAGCTCATCATATCTGGCCAGAGGAGTTGATCTCACTTATTTACTCAGTGTGAGTGGGTGAAATCCAGACTACAAATCAGTTGTCTGGTCAATTTCATCTTTGTATCCATTTCACCACTGTGTTCTCTATTGCACTTACCATAGTTCTTTCACAGCAATTGTTCAGTTATGTGTTGCTCTTTTTTCTTTAAATAAAAATATCAATAAAAAAATCCACACAGTTTAATAATGTCTTTTTACAGTAGTTTCTCCTGTGCCCAATTATTTGCTTTTTAAAAGAAACACAGAAGAATGAACCATTTTATTCAGTTTTGGCAACTTTCCTTAGTCCTTCTAGGGAGATGTTAATGAGAAATTTATAACCTCAAAGCAGGTGCTAGTTTAGAAACGCAAGAATCCAGAATAATCTACAAACTGGGTAATCAGCTGCTGGACACTGGAGAATAAGTCTCCTTTTCCAAGAACCCCACAATGTCCCATGCCATTTTTTTTCTTCTAAAAGAAATATTGAGAGAAAAATTAAGGTGTAGCCAATTTGTAGGGTGAAATAATACTGGACTTATTCATTGTATGATAAAAAACACATGCATGTCGAAGACAAATTTCATGCTCAGCATCCATGACATTCCTGAAATTTTGCTCAGAGATTCCTGTGACATTCCTGGAATCTTGACTATTTTAACAGCCTTAAGACAGAAGCTACTGTCTGACACATGGGCCTTGGCATTGATTATTCCACCTCTTTCATTTGTCTTTAAATTTCCAACTCTGCAAAAAACTCCTTAAGGAAAACATTTAAATAGATTGTTGGCAATCAGAAAATTGAAATACTAACAAAGTAATCCCTTCACACATTCTGCTACTATTTTTCCAAAGCAAAATCTTGGATTATTTCAAAATATATCATTTGTCAATCTTACAACCTAAGCAGCAGCAAAATTTTTATTATGAAACAGGAAAATTCTAGACGACAAAGCAAATCTTTGAAGCAAATGTTTATATTCAAATATGGGTATTTTTAGAATTACTGTCATTCATCACAAACAATTAAAAAGCCTGTTCTGAAGTTCAACCCAACATTATTTTCCTACTTGGATGCGTATTTATTTTCAGATTTTCAAGTTTTGTGATAGTTTTGTAGCAACAGTTGTTTCTTCCTTTTTCTTCTAAAGTAAATAACCAATAGGAATGACAATGGATTTCAAATCTTCTGGTGTTACCACGGATATAATAGAGTCATCCAATCTCACAGAGGTTTGGTTCACATCTTGGAGTGTTCCTTCTAGAACCTGGTTTCATCAGATGGGATTCACTGATAAAAGATACTGAGAGAAATATGGCATTATGATTAGGAAAATAACCCATCCAGAACTATTTAGGTTTGCAAAATGGAGAACTTTTAGAATGAAAATATGTCTTCTGTAAAGCTAGCCTGGAGTTATGATACCTTTCAGGGATTAAGTAGGCCGTCTGCTCCCATAAAGATTACAGCTTAGGAAACACATGGGGCAGTTCTACTCTGTTGCATTGGGCTGCCATGAGTTGGTATTCATCTTGATGAACCTAGCAATGACAACTACAAAAAAAAGTAGAAAGAAAGGAAAACATTTTGGGGCAAATTGAAGAAATACAGATTACCAGTATCTGTTCCCTTGCCCCTCTTAAATGTTTTCTAATACGAACATTTGGTCCAGAACTTCTTTCCAGTCCTGAGAAGAACTTGTCATGGACTCCTAGAACGGAATCACAATATACCACAATACACCACCATGCAAGGCACTGAATGCTAGAGTAAAAGAGGACCACTATCAGGAGGTAAGAGGCAAGAAGGGGAGAGAAGAAAAGGAGTCCAACTTCCCCACCTGCAGGAACTGCAGTCCCTGGATATGGAGCAGCCCAGTCTTATTCAACTCCATTTTCGAGAAGCTTTGGAGCTCCCCAAATCCTACCAGGAAGCCTGGGTACTGACCACAATCATCTGGCACTAGAGTCCTAAGTTTCATATTAGGACATTGGTGAATGTCCTAATATGCAAATTTGGTGAAACAGAACATCAGAAATGAGATTATCTGAGTAATTCAGGTACGAGCAGAATTTTGACTAAACAACGATCACAGACAAACCTGCAATGACCAAGAACAGCCATTCCAAGAGACAGGGAAGTTGCTTTGATAACTCATAAAGTTCTTTTTGAGTTCAAAGACAGTGTGGTTTCCTGCAGAAGACTAGACAGATGGGAATATCTGAGGGAAGATAAGGAGAATGTTCTTGGAATTTTGAGTGGATATATCTGCTCATGGAAACCCTGCTGGCGTAGTGGTTAAGTGCCACGGCTGCTAACCAAAGGGCTGGCAGTTCGAATCCGCCAGGTGCTCCTTGGAAACTCTATGGGGCAGTTCTACTCTGTCCTATAGGGTCGTTATGGGTCGGAATCGACTCAACGGCACTGGGTTTGGTTTTGGTTTGGTATATCTGCTCATTATAACTACACCTCAGTTTCTTGTGTCTGCCCTGTGGAATCTATGAAATTAATAAAATAACTTATTGCATGTAGAAAGGGATTCAAACCATTCTTTTCTAAGTTCTTCTGTGTGTATATGAAAGAAAAAGGCATAAAGAACATAAGGGTATTTTGTTGTTGTTAAATTATTGTCTGTATTTTGAATGAATTTGATTCAGACAATATAAAATAAAAAAAAATCCTAACTTTTTTTAAAGTTGATCAAATCTACTTGAGCAGTGGTACTAATTGTCAAAAGAATGACAGAAATATTCCTTTCCCTTCCTCTCTTCTTGGTTTATAGTTCAGATCTGTACCTCCTCTGCACATCAAAAGATGGGGGAAATGTGCCCCGGCCACAGTGTTGGCAGATTTAGCAAATAAAAATACAGGATGCCCAGTTGAGTTTCTAATGAACAACAAATAATTTTTTAGAATAAGTATGTCCCATGAAACATTGGGGACATATTTATATATATATATATATATAAATTTTTGTTTATCTGAAGTTCAAATTTAAGTAGGTGTCCTGTGTTTTCTCTGGCAACCTTATCTGGGCTCTGCTTGTGCTCTGTTACTGAGAGTGGCTAATTTGACAGAAAACATTCTCCTTGCTGCTTAGCTACCTTGCTGGTCAGAGGTCTCAGGCTTCTCCCAGACATAAACCATTTTACTCTGGCAACAAGTCATAAAAGCCAGGAGAATTTAAGATTCCGGTGAATAACTTGATAAAGTTTTCATTGGTTGGAATTTTAGAGCCCCTAGGTGATGCAAACAATTCACTCAGCTGCTCTCCCAAAAGTGGGGGGTTTGAGTCCACCCAGAAGTATACAGAAGAAAGGCCTGGCAATCTAGTTCTGAAAAAGCAGTCATTAAAAACCCTATGGAACACAGTTCTACTCTGGCCCACAAAGGGTTGCCATGAATTGGAATCACCATGTTAGTTGGTTACTAGTAAAATGAAAAGAAATGAGATACTCTGACCTAAATTTCCTCACTAAAGCTATGCCATTGAGATCTGAAACGCTTGGATTTGAACCCAATTTGGCCACCTAAAAGCTATGTGAGTGGAAGCAAGTCGTTAAGTGTCTCTGAGCCTCAGTGTCCTCACTTTTAAATCGGAGATAATGATGTCGTTGTTGTTGTGTGCCATCGAGTCAATTCCTCCTTGTGGTGACACTATATGACAGAGTAGAGCTGCCCCATAGGATTTCCTAGGCTGAAATCTTTACGGGAGCAGATCGCCAGGTCTTTTCTCCCAAAGAGCGACTGGTGGTTCTACTGCCAACCTTTCGGTTAGCAGCCGAACGTTTAACCATTTTGCCACCAGGCTCTTCAAAGAAAATGATAAATAATAATAATTGCTACCCCAAGAGGAAGATTACATGAGATAGAACACAAAAAGTGCTTACAAGTCTAGTAAGAGTTATTTTTATTACTACTGGACCATTCAGCTATTACTTTCACTATCACTATGGGCAAGGCATTGTGGCAGGCAATATAAAGCAATATCCTTATTGTTTAAGAGCTCACAGGCTGTTTTGGAAGTAGATTAATTTGTAAAGAAATAAAGAATAATACAAGCCAGCAGGTCCTAAGTGCCAAATGAGGGCCACAGATGGATAAACTACAGGAGTTCAGAGGAGGAAGAGCTCTTGGCCACATCCCTGGAAGCACATGAGGAGCGAATGGTTTATGTCCTCCCATTTTCCCCTGAGAACTTTCCTCTTAATAGACACCTCCAAATAAAGATAACAGATTACTTGTTGCCGCTCTACCAGCTGCCTGTTTCCTCCAATATTACTTGCAGTGCCTCAGGCCTCCTCACTAACAGACACAAGTGTTCTCCCTAAAATCTCCAATAACTTTTTCCAGGATAAATTTGAAGGCTGTTGTATCCTCTGATATAACTCCAAAATTTTTTTGACTCTTTGTTGATATTGCATCATTCTTAATATTCGTTTTTTTTAGCATATTAAATGTGTTTAAGGATCCCTGGCGACTCTATGGTTAAGAGCTTGGCTGCTAACCCAAAGGCCGGCAGTTGGAACCCATCGGCGATGCACAAAAGACTTGGTGATCTGCTCCCGTACAGGTTACAGCCTAGAAAACTCTATGGGGGCAATTCTACTCTGTCCTATAGGGCAGCTATGAGTCAGAATCAACTCAATGGCACACAACAACAACATATACATTTAGCTGTTAGGCTCTCTTCTTTATGCTGTTTGCTCCTGGATGTCAGCCCTGAATCCCCTTCTTTTACTCCTATTGAAGTGCATTCATGCAAGCGGTTACCATAACTCATGAAGAATATTTTGTCCCTTCTCTACTGTCCCCATAAATCAGTATAACAGGACAGCCTCTGTTATTTAAACTTATCATAGTCATTGTATTGAAAGAGGATGTCTTAGTCATCTACTGCTGCCGTAACAGAAATACTGCAAGTGGATGGCTTTAACAAAGAGAAATTTATTTTCTCACAGTCCTTGGAAACTCTATGGGGCAGTTCTGCCATGTCCTATAGGGTTGCTATGAGTCGGAATAGACTCGACGGCAGTGGGTTTGGTTTGGGTTAGTAGGTTACAAGTCCAAATTCAGGGTGTCAGCTTCAGGGGAAGGCTTTCTCTCTCTGTTGCCTTGGACGAAGGTCCTTGTTCTCAATCTTCCCCTGGTCGAGGAGCTTCTCAAGTGCAGCGACCCCGTGTCCAAAGGATGCACTCTGCTCCTGGTGCCGCTTTCTTAATGGTGTAAGGTCCCCAATTCTCTGCTTGCTTTACTTTCCTTTTACCTCTTGAGAGATAAAAGGTGGTGCAGGTCACACCCAATGGAAACCCCCTCTTGGATCAAGGAGGTGACCTGAGTAATCCTTTTAACTATAGGCAGAGATTATGATTTATAACACATAGGAAAATCACAAAATGGAGGACAACCACACATGGCCTAACCAAGTTGACACATATTTTTGGGGGACAGAATTCAGTCCAGTACAGAGGAATTTCCTGGCCATAAGAGTATTGGTAGAATTGTAGATTTATGCCAACAATGAATCCATAAATTTGGAGTCCATATAAAATTAACTGTACTGAGCCAAGGTGAGACTGACACATGTTTATTCAACTAAATTAATATTTCACCTTAATTGAGTCATTTGGCAAGTTTCCTGGGCTGACCCCTGTAGCTCTCCCTCTTACCTGCCTCCAAAATTACACTGTTAGGTAGCCACTTTAACAAGCATTGAGAAATGATGAGATTCCTATTTTTCCATTTTCTTGTTTTTCAGAATGCTATTATTCACCGATCTACTCCTGGCATATTGTGAAACAAGCACCCACCAAGAGTTGCAACAGAGAAGAGGTGGAGAGTCAGAGGTGGTAGGGACTCGGAGAAGGAAAAGTGGCTGGGGAGCTTTAAAGGTTATCAACATAGAGATCCTGGAACTTAAAAACAAAATAAATTATAAAGCCTTAAGAATATTATAGAAAATAACGTTGTAAGATGGTCACTTAGTGAAAGGCCAAAAAACCTTTCTAGGCTACCGCCGCCTGATTTTCATTGGTTCAAAAACGACTAAAACACAAGTGCTGCTCTCATTCAAGGTCTTGAATGTAGCACGAAGGGATCCTAATGATATGAGACTCATAATTTGGCCCACAATTGCAAGACATTTGTTGTTGTACAAAGCTAACAAATCAACAAAACTGGCTGGTTTAGTTAAGACACACTTGAGAAAAAAATCTTAAAACCCAGCATGACGATTGGTTACTTTTGTTTTAGAAATGTGGAACTATGCAAAGACAGTTTATAAGTCCGTTTTCTGATATTTTTTTTTGTATCAGTAGGATATTTCTTTTGTGATAAGAATAAATGTATCTACAATTCACGTAAAGCTTTATGATTTGTAAAGAACGTCTTTACAAAAATGATCAAGAGAACAGGGTCCGCGGTCACAGAATTTGGGCTTCCGTTCAGGCACGACCCTTTTAAGATAGTTAGTTTTCTCACCTGCAGAAAGGTAACGTGAACACCACTCGGGATTGCTCTGAGAGTTAATTGAGATTGTCTACTACACTGGTTCATCGTGATACTGATGTGTATAAGCAATTAATACCTCATTACCTGCATTATATAAAGTAATTGTTATTATAATCAGGTATATTTGTTTTGAAACAATAAGTAGTTAAATTATTTCTTCACACTTATCTGTCATTCAGAAATGCAGATCAATGTTTATAAAGGGTTAGTTTACTAATATTATCAATAATTACATACATGCGTGGGAGCATCTTCAACATGCTGATCGACAGTTATTTGCTAACAGATTATAAAATGATACTTATGAATATGAAGATAAAAAATTTCATCGTCACTCCCAAGTTTTTATATGCATAACAAAAGGCCCTTCTTAGCATGATATCTGGATGACATGCCCTCTTGTAGTAGGGCAGATTTTGTGTTGATGCGCCCCAGAACAAGCTGATCCAGCATTTAAGGCCAGCGTCCATTATGTTTGGCTGATGTTCACATCATAGGTGTTCAATATCTTCATTTTTACCCCCAACTTATATAAAACATTTTCCGAATCACAGAAATACATTTGGTAGATATGAAATTCATTTTCATCATGCTACATCTTTAGAGAGTTGTTGGTAGGTGCTCTCCAGTCAGTTCCAACTCGTAGTGACCTTAGGTATAACAGAACGAAAGGTTGCCTAGTCTTGTGCCATCCTAACAATCGTTGCTATGTTTGAGCCCATTGTTGTAGCTACCGTGCTAACCCATCTTGTTGAGGGTCTTCCTCTTTTTCACTGACTGTCTACTTTGCCAAGCATGATGTCCTTCTCCAGGGATTGGTCCCTGGTGATAACGTATCTAAAATACTACAGTCGAAGCCTCACCATCCTCACTTCTAAGGGGCATTCTGGCTGTAGTTCTTCCAAGACAGACACATTTGTTCATTCTTCTGGCAGTCCATGGTATATTCAGCATTTTTTGCCAACACCATAATTCAAATGCATCATTAAATTACCTCAAGGGCAAGATCTGTGCTGCTGTCTCGTCCCCTAGTTTAAGCTACATGAATGACAAATTTACACAGAACATCGATAGTAGTGGTAAACATTTGTACCTTATGAAACTTTTGTATCTTATTGGCTATATGTGTTGTTGTTGTTGTCAGTTGCTAAGAGTCAGCTCCAACGCCTAGAGACCTTATGTATTAAAAGAATGAAATGTAGCCCAGTCCTGTGCCATCCTCATAATCGTTGTTATGTTTGAGATCATGCTAAATATCTGAATGAAAATTTAAAAAGTATTAGATTAAAAATTATTCCGGTGTTTGGGAATATGTTTTACATTTCTTCCTGAGTTTATGGGTATTCATATTTGTGCTTTTGGAACATCCTGGATGATAAATGAACTAGTTCCTAATCTATCTATAGATGTGTAGAGCATTGAAGCATTAGCAAATGTCCAAGCAGGTAGTTGTTTCTATTGATGATTGGAAGTCACTGGCAGGGTCACAATTACTGATTCTTCATTTTGCCATGGGCTCCAAGACGGCTCAGCACAGTGCTTTTACTGATCCTGTCTTCATTTAAAATTTTGATATTTTTCTCATCATGGATTTTTTTGCATTTATTTTGAATGTGTGGTATTGATGGAGAGACAGACACATAGATCAATGGACCTGAATAGAGAACTCAGAATCAGACAAATCCAAATACAGTCAATTGATTTTTGACAAGGATACAACAGCAATTCACTGGAGGTAGGCCAGCATTTTTAATAGAGCTAGAGCAACTGGACAAAAATGAACTTAAATCTAAGTCTCATGCCTTATACAAAAAGTAACTCAAAATGAACTTAACTGTAAAGCATGAAACTATGTTGTTTATGTTTCCACGCATAGCGATCCTATGTACAACAGAATGAAACACTGCCCAGTCCTGCGCCATCCTCATGATTGTTGTTATAATCAAGTAAACTGAATAATTGAGAGATATGACAACTTTTTGATCCACAGTTTTGGGATATTTTTCTGTTATGTGGCTGAGAAAAATAAGTAAGAATAGCACTGAGTTATGCTGTCAAAATCTAGCCACCCTTTGAAACAATTTAAAACACTAAAGAAAAACAAATTTCATACCCACTAGATTGCAAATAGTTTAAGTCCGACAATGTTGTTGTTAGGTGCCGTCAAGTTGGTTCTGACTCACAGTGACCCTAAGTACAAAAGAATGAAACACTGCCCGGTCCTGCACCATCCTCGTGATTGTTGTTATGCTTGAGCCCATTGTTGCAGCCATTGTGTCAATCCATCTTGTTGAGCATCTTCCTCTTTTTTGCTGACCCTCTACTTTACTAAGCATGATGTCCTTCTCCAGGGACTGGCACCACCTTAGTCTTCAAGTTGACATCTTTGTTTTTTAACACTTTACAGAGGTCTCTTTCAGCAGATTTGCCCAATGCAATGTGTCATTTGATTTCTTGATGGTTGCTTCCATGGGTGTTGGTTGTGCATCTAAGTAAAATAAAACTATAAACCTTTTATAAGAAAATCTTCGTGATCTGGGGCTAGGCAAAGAGTTCTTGGACTTGACAATAAAATACAATCTATAAGTGGAAAAATTGGTGAATTGAACATCATCAGAATTTACAACTTTTGCTCTGCTAATGACCTTAGTAAGAGGATGAAATGACAAGCTGAAGATTGGAAAAAAATATTTGCAAACCACATAGTCAACAAAGGACTAGTATCTATACTATAAAAAGAACTCTCAAAGCTCAAAAGTAAAAATAAAACGAAAAAATAATAAATTACAAATGGGCAAAGGACATGAATGGAAATTTCACTGAAAAGGATGTATAGATGGCAAATAAACATATGAAAAATTTTTCAACATTATTAGTCATTAGGGAATGCAAATTAAAACCACAATGAGACATCGTATCACTACACGCCTATCAGAATGGCTAAAATAAAAAATAGTGACAACACCAACTGCTTATGAGGATGCAAAAAAATTGGATCACTTATACATTGCTTGTGGGAATGTAAAATGGGACAGCCACTCTGGAAAATAGTTTGGCAGTTTCTTAATACCTAAACATGCAACTACCATAAAACCAAAACCAAACTCATTGCCATCAAGGAGATTCTGTCTCGTAACGACCCTATAAAAAACCAAACCCACTGCCGTGGAGTCAATTCTGACTCATAGTGACCCTATAGGACAGAGTAAAACTGTCTCCTAGAGTTTCCAAGGAGCGCCTGGCTGATTTGAACTGCAAACCTCTTGGTTGACAGCCTTAGCCCTTAACCACTACCCCACCAGGGTTTCCAACGACCCTATAGGATAGAGTAAAACTTCTCCATAGGGTTTCTAAGGAGTGGCTGGTGGATTCGAACTGCTGACATTTTGGTTAGCAGCCAAGCTCTTCAGCGCTGTGCCACCAGGGCTCCACAACTACCATAAAGCCCAACTGACATCCAGTCTATTCAGACAGTGTCTGCAACTACCACACAACTTAGCAATTGTATTTTTGGACATTTACCCCAGAGAAATGAAAATTTATGTTCACACAAAAATCTGTATATGAGTATTTCTAACAAATTTACTTGTAATAGCCCCAGTCTGGAAACAACCCAGATGCTCTTTAATGAGTGAATGATTAAACAATTCGTAGCACATCCATGCCAAGGAATATTACTTGCAATCAAAAGGAACAAACTATTGATACATGTAACAACCTAGAGAAATTTCCACAGAACTATATTGAGTGAAAAAAGCCAATTCCAACAGGTGACATGCAGCATGATTCTATTTATGTAACATTCTTGAAATGACAAAATGGTAGAAATAGAGAACAGATTAGCGACTGTTAGGTGTTAAGGAGGGGAAGGAGGTATGGGGAAGTAGGTGTGGCTACAGAATGGGAACACAGGTCTCTTTGTGGTGATGGAATTGTTCTATATCTTGACTGTACAAATGTCAACATCTGGGTTATGATATTGTACTATAATTTACAGGATGTTACCACTGGGGGAATTAGGTAAAAGGAGGGGGTAGGAATCTGTTTGTACTTTTTTTAAAAAAAACTGCATGGAAACATACAATTTTCTCAAAATTGTTGTTGTTTGGTGCCATTGATTCCAACTCATCGAGACCTCATGTGACAGAGTACAACTGCCCCATAGTATTTTCTAGGCTTTTTTTAAAATCTTTACAGGAGCAGATTGCCAGGTCTTTATCCTGCAGAGCTGCTGGTTGGGTTTGAATGGCCAACCTTCTGGTTAGCAACCAAGCGCTTAACCAGTGTGCCACCAGGGCTCCTTATCTCAAAATTCAAAGTTTACTTAAAAAAATGATTACAATAAAATATTATTTATCTTGATTATTGAGTTTTTGGTGCCCCCTTTGTACCAGAGGCAAGTGCCTCTCTTGCCTTTACCCTGGTCCCAGCCCTGGAAGTCAGATTAAATGAGGGAGAAATGAGAGTGAACGGGAATCAGAAGGAATCATCGGAAGTTATTAAGGAGCAATCTGCCTGCTTACAGCAATGGGCGCTTTAAGACATTCGGGGAAATAAGGCTAGATGGACAGTGGAGATGACTATCCTTGGTGCCGATGCCAGGGAACAGAACCTTCTTTGCTGCACTTGTAGGAAAGCCCGAGAAGGGATAGTCTGCAAATACAGATATTTAGAGGAATAAAACAAAAAGAGGGTTTTTGTTGTTATTCTCTCTTTCATCCTCCACTCTCACTCCCCACACCCCTACTCCTTGTTCCCCGGTGTGAATCTTGCTGGGAGGAATCTTAGCATGCTAATGTCTCGGTGTTGGGCACAGAGTGAGATAATTGCGCAGTGGCTGATTTCTGACTCACCCCTTTGCGGATCAGCCCTGAAACTTCAGGTTGATTCCAAGCCTCAAGGAGTTGAGCACAGCAACAGCAGGGCCCACCTTCACCCGTCAGATAATAAAGTTTAGTGATGCAGCTTAAAATAAGCAAGAAGCAGATGGCAAAAGGACAAAACGTAGTGCATTTAATCTGTCCGTGTTTGCAAGGAAGCAATTGTCTTTTTTAGCTCCAGAAAACAGAGCAAGACAAACAATAAAGCTTCTCTTTCCTGGGCACAAATGACACTGTTTATAGAGGTGATCTGGAGTTTGGGATAACTGGACCTTCATCTTGCTGAAGTCTCTTTCTTGGAGCTAGGAAACTGAGCTGGCCCACTTCCCCTGGTAGGTAATGAAGGCAGGGAGGAGGTTTAGCAGCGGCCTTCTCGGCAAACAACTCCGAACAAAATGATCGTACCCGAATGAAGCCAATGTTAGACAAAGTGGACCTCTCAAGACAGAGGATGGTCATCGATAATAAAAGCTGTCAGAGCAAATGGCCAAGTGCTAAAGAGTTCAGCGCGAATTGCTAAACAGTCTCCACTGTGAAAACAAAAGATGGTGAAACAGCGTCAGGAAGATTTTATTCCAGCCTGGCTTCTTTAGAATCACTGTAATACTGGAGAAAGGTTACAGGAAATACCACTTTACCTTCTACGAGAGGGCACTCTGACAAAGAAATCTGGAAGGCTAACTTGAGCCCTTTGTCTATAATTTATTCTTATTTTCAGTTCAGATGGTGCCTGAGTACTTTTGAATGATGTGTCATGTCAATTAAAGCCCATTGCTGCCTGCCAGAGTAATAGGAGACAGAAGATATCTATGTGAGAGAATGAGAGAGAGTTGGGTAGTTATAGAATAAGGAGCTGTGAGGACAAGAAAAGAGAAGTTAGAAAAGGAACTAATATGAGGTTCAGGTTAATTATTTTTGTCTTCATTATGTTTAATCACAGGACAGACAGGGAAACCATTCATAAAATCCACATGGTTTTGAAGGAGCCCATTCAAATAGAAGGAATTTGGGGATGAACAAGAAGAAAACTGGCAATAGACCTGATTCCTTCCCGTCATTCTGGATCTACATCCTTGGGGAGTGTGGGTTCTAAAGAGCAGAACGCTAAGTGACCTACCAATAGGTAAAAACCATGCTCCTCACCTATGTAAGTAGGCTTTGTGCTTTGTCTTCTGATACTAGAAGGCAGGAACTAGGAGGAAGAAAGTAGAGACATGGACTTCTTATTTATCTAGAAAGACTCCAAGTCTTTACAAAGTATAGTCCACTTTAATGTTTCCCTTTCTTCTCTGAGTTTCTATTCCACAGAGCACACATCTCAACGCTGAGCTTTCTCACCTTCTCACTTTCATCTACCTCATTTGTTCATCCATTTGTTCAACAAATATTTACTGAGGCTCTGGGTTTTAGCACTAGGGTTAACATGCTGAGCAAATAGCCAAGATTGCTGCTCGCATAGAACTTACCATCAGGCACAGGGGAACAGATATTTTCAAAATGCTTTATGAACAAGAACTCTCCCTGTATTCCAAGATTTCTCAAAGATGAATGAATGTGTTTAAGTGATTTCATCTGAAAATAAGTAATCCCAGGAGAAGACCTGAACTTACCCAGTACAGAGGCTTCTAAAGCAGACTTCTTTTTCAGAAATACAGATATCAGCAGATAATTTTGATTATGAGAGCAGCATATGAAACTTTGAAAAAACTGAGTTATTGTAAGCTATAGTTCCAGAATGAGCAATAAAAAATAAAATTGCTTATGTTGTAACAAAATTATAGATTGGAATCTGCGACTGACTATGGTTCTAATGACGTGGACCAAAGAAAATGGAGGAAGCTGGTGTGTAGAAGGAGTACTAAGCTGACACTCAGAGCTACACAGTGATGAGGGACAGTGACCAACTATTCAGGTTTGCCTCTGCTGAGGGGTTCCCAAGTACATCCCAGGCAAACCCTGATGAGTTGGTCACTGTACCAGGCGTCCCTGGAACCCAGCTCCATTTCTGTGCTTGCTTCTGTGAGAGGCTCCCACAGGCTTATGATGTTTTCTTTTGTTTAAGCTTGTCTGATATGAGTTTCTGCCACTTACTTACAGACCAGAGTCTGAACTAACAAATAATTAGACTGTGTTTTCCACTTTACAAAGAATTTTTGAGTCTCACACCAACACCTTGAGACAAAGTGGATGACATCCTCATTTTAGAGAGTAGAGAACGCCTTAGTCCTGGAACACCTGGGCCAAGATCATGTGGCTGGGAGGTCAGGTAGCAAAGCTGGCATTGGAAACAGGCCCTCTGTTTCTATCACAGGAGCTTTGTCCTTCCAGGAAGGCTCTGTCAGTATGCAGGGGTCTTGGCATCTGACAGAACCCAGGAGCCTACACTTTGTCACAACCTGCACTTTTAAAGAGAATCCTATCCACATCTCTACTTCACTGAATTTGGAGGTTGCATACACTTCAGACACCCGACATTGTTTTAGCTTTGCCATTGTTATCCCTTTTCTGAGCCATGGTCTTGACTGAAGCTTCACTAAATGAAAAAGTGGGAAAGTAAGGGCAAAAAGAACTCAGAAAGTAACCTCTTTGGGGGATTTACATATATTATCTAACTTAATCCTCAATACAATTGTGTGAGGTAGGTTTTACTATTTCTTCCTTTAGATGAAGAATTTGAAACTCAAAGAGGTTATTAAATGGCTTGTCCAAGATCATACAGCTATTATGCAGCGGAGCCAAGATTCACATTTAGATTTTCTAACTCCAAAGCCATTCTTTATTCCCACATATAATACAAACTTCTAAGTATTGAGATCACACTGTTTCGGAGCATGGTTTGAGGGTAGAACAAAGGAGTTTCTGTGTATACTTCCAGGTCAGAAAAAACCCAGTGAGAATGCCAAGTCTTAGGGCAACACTATAGGTATAATTCAAGAGTTTTAGAACAGAAGAGATTCTACGATAAATGCGATTAGATTCTGCTCACAATGTATTTATATTCATTCTGAAATGTCCCCCTTCATGTATTTGGAAGGAGTTCAGAATGAACGTTTCTCAAAATAAATAAAATATTTCCAAAAGAAAGAGAAATAGGCATACTTTTTTTGTTTAATGTCTATTACTTTTTTTATTTCATAAGTAATAGGTATTTATTATAAAATTATAATTATCGAAAATGGTTGAGCTGTGAAATTATTGAAAATGCAGATGAATGCAACACATTTTAAAAAGTCCACCCCTAATGTATCTCCCCAAAATCTCTACTCTTAAGATTTTCCTACTTATTTTTCCAGGTTAAAAATGTACACACACATATACACACACAGACACGAACATATACAGTTTTTACCCAAAATAAAATTATATACGAATGGTTTTGTAACTATTTTCCTCTTAACAGCAAATTGTGAATATCTGTGCAGGTCAGTGAACAATAGTTTTTATAGTTTTTTTTAAATAGCATAGAGCATTAATCTCTACCCAGATAGATGCCGGTGGTTATATATTTTTTATCTGTTGTTTCTTCTTTCCATCCCCCGTCACCAAAACTCAAGCCCATCCATGAGTGATGCAGAGCCTGATGAGCTGAAGTATTTAGTAAGCTAATGCTCACTGTCCACAGCAGGAGGCCCGCACAGCTTGGCTGATGAGAAATGAACTGCCTGAAGCCATCTTTTAATGGCAACTAATTTCCCATATTTGATTCTCAGCTTAGCCAGCTAATATCTAGTTCAAGCGTGACAAGACATTCACAGTTCTGTTTGAAAGTACTTTATCTGAGAAGCCAAACAATATGTTCATGGCCCCCATGACCTTCTGAGATATTGTCCTGGCTACTCTAGACCAAGCTTTGATCAGCTCGGGGGTCAGGGATCTTATAAGAAAGAAGTTTAAGGACATATGTCTTCATATTGAGCTCTTTCACTTTTTAATTCTGTTTTCAGATATGTTAGTGACGAAAATTAGTCGGCAACAGGGTTCGTAAAGGTCAACTAAGACGCTTCAGAGAGAACTGTGCCTAACCCTGAACAATACTTTCGTTTTCTCTGTTTCCTAGAAATGGTTTTATATCAATTGGTCTTTTTTATTCTTAATCCATTCAAGTATCTAATATGTACTAAGCTCCTTTATTCTTGCCTTAAACGAATCCTATTACTCTATGATTCTATCCCATTACACAGTGATTATTGAACAGAGCTCAGCTTAATTGGATATGATCATGTTCTGATATGTAGAATTATCGTCCAGGAAAGTTGGTATTTTTAGTTCTCAGTAATAGCTCTATTTACTGCTATATTTTACATTTAATTTTTTTCCGAATGGAAGGTTTTCCTCACCTATTTTTTGAAATAGCTCTAAAAATTTAAAATTTTTAGTAACTACAGTATGACCAGATTCGGGGGAGAATATATTCAAGGATCACTTGATTGCAAACAAGTTTTATAGACAGAGAGGATAGCATTGTGAACACTGGTGCCTGGTCTTATATGTAGGTGCATGTATACACCTGTGCACATGCATGGGAGCACACACACGCACACACACCAAAAAAGCTGACGCTGTTTTTATCATCAGAAGAAAATTGCACCCCTACTCTCACCTCCCACCAACCACCTCTGTTTCACATTCCTAGTTTCTGAAAGCCAGAATTGTGAATATTTTTATTTCCTTCTCGATCACCATTTTCCATTCTGAGAGAACCTCACCACTTTATTCACACTTCAGTAAGAACAGCAATCTCAAGCAGTACCAGAAATCATTTGCAAAAGCTCAGGCTGAGGAGGCAACATGAGAGCCTCACAGAAGGAAAAGCCAGGAGGCTGTCAGAGTACATGATGGGCTGTGGGCCCTCACCCTAAACTGATCAAAACCTGAATATGTCCCTGTCTGAGATAATCCCAGGCTGTTCATTTCAGGGAATAAACCTTCTCAAAAACACGAGACTCGAGTGGCTCATTCCAGCTCTTTAGAAAGACGTGAGATCATTGTTTGCTTAGAGAAAGGTCAGTCTAGATTCTCCTTTGTCTCAATATCTCTTAATTTGCCCATGAAGCAGTTTCCCTAGTTTCGGACTCACTGATATTGATCCATCGGTAGGGTAGCTGTCTAGCAATGAAAACTCCGGCTCTTCTATGAAACTTAAGAAATTCCATTGTTTTCCTAGAACACCCTTGACCTTGCTCTGGTGCAAAACCACATTGCACAGTGGTTATGTCAATAGGCTCTGAGTCAGACTGATCCAGTTTTGAGTCTGGGCTCTGCAACACGTTCTTGGTACGACTTTGGGCAAGTCATATGGCCTCTCAAAACCTCAGATCTTCAATCAGTAAAATGGTAAAAGTAACAAGAGCCATCTCATAAGGTTGTCATGAATAATATATTATGTAAAGCATACAAAGCTCTCAGACCATTCCCTGACACACAATGATTATTAACTGTTGTAGTAATTGTACTAATATTATCATCATCATCTTATTTATTCTTTCAAAGTCCAGTCAAGTGACGTATAATTTTTAGGGTATAGCATTTGAGGTACACGGCTAGGTAACAGACTGATTCATTAATATCTTATCTCATTTAGATGATAGTCTCACACTTAGTGTCATCAACAATCAGCTTGCAGCTGGTAAAACTTTAGCAAAGTTCTGTCTTTCCTATTTTCTTACTTTTTGTTCATTGTCTTTAGATTTTGTTTTAGGTAGGATTTTACAAGGGTAAATTAACTGCAGTCTTTAGATTCTTGTGATTTTTTTAGCTTATTGATGATGATATGAAATAGGTAAAGAGATGGCTAAGGAAGTGTGAGAGATTGTCTCAAAGAGGGAGGATTAGCATTAAATATTTTTGAAGGACAGGAAAAATAATTGTGGACAATAGAGGACATTCATATACCACAATCAACACCCAATGAAAGCAGCAGTCAAGAAATCAAAGGACGCATTGCATTGGGCAAGTCTACTGCAAAAGAACTCTTTAAAGTGTTAAAAAGCAAAGATGGCACTTTGAAGACTAAGGTGCGCCTGACCCAAGCCATGGTGTTTTCGATTGCCTCATATGCATGCAAAACCTGGACAAATGAGCAAAGAAGACCAAAGAAGAATTGAAGCCTTTTAAATATGGCATTGGCAAAGAATATCGAATATACCATGGACTGCCAAAAGAATGAACAAATTGGTCTTGGAAGAAATACAGCCAGAATGCTCCTTAGAAGCAAAGGTGGAGACATTACATCTCACATACTTTGGACATGTTATCAGGAGGGACCAGTCCCTGGAGAAGGACATCATGTTTGGTGAAG
Organism: Loxodonta africana; assembly: GCF_030014295.1. Classification (NCBI taxonomy): domain Eukaryota; kingdom Metazoa; phylum Chordata; class Mammalia; order Proboscidea; family Elephantidae; genus Loxodonta; species Loxodonta africana. Next base: position 43,909,064 of record NC_087355.1, on the reverse strand, counting down.
TAGAGAGTCAGCAAAAAGAGGAAGACCGTCAACAAGATGGATTGACATGGTGGCTGCAACAGTGGGCTCAAACATAGCAATGATTGTGAGGATGGCACAGGACTGGGCAATGTTTCATTCTGTTGTACATAGGATTGCTATGATTCAAAACTGGCTGGACAGCACCTAACAACAACTACTTTACCAGGCGTGGTGCCTTTCTACCGGGACTGGTTCCTCCTGATAACATGTCCAAAGTAAATGAACAAAGTCTTGCCATCCTCACTGCTATGGAGCATTCTGGCTGTACTTCATCTGGACAGATTTGCTCGTTCTTCTGGCAGTCCATGGTATATTCAATGTATTTTTTGGCAACACTATAATTCAAAGGCATCAATTCTTATTTGATCTTCCTAATCAAGATCTAATTCTAATGCATATGAGGCAATTGAAAATACCATAGCATTGGTAAGGTGCACCTTAGTCCTCAAAGTGACATCTTTGCTTTTTAACACCTCAAAGAAGTCTTTTGCTGCAGATTTACCCAGTGCAATGCATCCTTTGATTTCTTAACTCCTGCTTCCGTGGACATTGATTGAGGACCCAAGTAAAATAAAATCCTTGACCCCTTCAATATTTTTTCCATTTATCATGACGTTGCTTATTGGTCCAGTTGTGAGGACTTTTGTTTTCTACATGTTAAGGTGTAATCCGTACTGAAGGCTGTGGTCTTTGATCTTCATGAGAAGGTGCTTCAAGTCCTCTTCATTTTCAGCAAGCAAGGCTGTATCATCTACATATCACTAATGAACCTTCCTCGAATCCTGATGCTGCGTTCTTCTTCATATAGTCCAGATTCTCAGATTATTTGCTCACATACAGCTTCAATAAGTATGATGAAAGGATATAACCCTGATGCAGAGCTTTCCTGACTTTAAACCATGCAGTATCTCCTTGTTCTGTTTGAACAACTGCCTCTTGATCTATATACAGGTTCCTCATGGGCACAATTAAGCGTTCCGGAATTCCTATCCTTCACAAATTTACCCATAATTTGTTATGATGCACACAGTGAATGTCTTTGCATAGTCAATACAACACAGGTAAACATCTTTCTGGTATTCTCTGCTTTCAGCCAATATCCATCTGACATCAGCAACCATACCCCCTGTTCCAAGTCCTCTTCTGAACCTGGCTTGAATTTCTGGCAGTTCCCTGTCCATGTACTGCTGCAACCATTTTTTTAATTATCTTCAGTATAATTTTACTTGCTTATGATGTTAATGATATTTCTGGGTAATTTCCTCCTTCCATTGGATCACCTTTCTTTGGAATGGTTGGCCAGGTATCTGTCTTCCAAATTTTTTGGCATAAATGATTGAGCGTTGCCAATGTTGCATCCCTTTGTTGAAACATCTCAATTGGCATTCCGTCAATTCCTGGAGTCTTGTTTTTCACCAATGCCTTCAGTACCATCAGTTCTTGATCATATGCTACCTCTTAAAATGGCTGAACAATGACCAATTCTTTTTGGCGTACTGACTCTGTGTTTTCCTTCCATCTTCTTTTGACGCTTCCTGCGTCATTGAATATTCTGCCCATAGAATCCTCCAATATTGCAAATTGAGGAATGAATTTTTCTTCAGTTTTTCAGCTTGAGAAATCCCGAGCATGTTCTTCCTTTTGGTTTTCTTACTCTAGGTCTTTGCACAGTGTTCTCGAGCTGTGCTTTGAAATCATCTGTTTTACTTCATCATTTCTTCCTTTCACTTTAGCTACTCTATGTTCAAGAGCAAGTTTCAGAGTCTCTTCTGAGATCCATTTTGGTATTTTCTTTCTTTCCTTCCTGTCTTTTTAATGATCTATTGCTTTCTTCATGTTTTGATGTCCTTGATGTCATCCCACAACTTGTGTGGTCTTTGGTCATTAGTGTTCAGTGCTTCAAATCTATATCCACAGGATCTCTAAATTTAGGTGGGATTACTTAAGGTCATATTTTGGCTCTTATGAACTTGATTTCATTTTCTTCAACTTTAACTTGAACTTGCATATGAGCAATTGGCCATCTGTTCTACAGTCGGCCCCTGGCCTTGTTCTGACTGATGATGTTGAGCTTCTTCATCTTTTTTTCCCATCTATATAGTCTATTTGATTTCCATGTATTTCATCTGGTGAGGTCCAAGTGTATAGTCATCATTTACATTATTGAAAAAAAAGTATTTCCAATGAATTAGTTACTGGTCTTGCAAAATTCTATCATGGGTTCTCCCATGTCATTTCTATCACCACAACCATATTTTCCAACTACCAATCCTTCTACCTTGTTTCCAACTTTTGCATTCCAATCATCAGTAATTATCAGTGCATCTCAATTGCATGTTTGGACAATTTCAGACTGTGGAAGTTGATTAAAATCTTTGATTTCTTCATTTTTGACTTTAATGGTTGGTGGGTAAATTTGAATAATAATCATATTAATTGGTCTTCCTTCTAGGCATATGGATATTATCCTACCGACAGTGTGGTATTTCAGGATAGATCTTGAAACGTTCTTTTTGACAAAGAATAGGACTCCATCCCTCTTCAATTTGTCATTCCCAGATTGTCCATATGATTGTCCAATTCAAAATGGCCAGTCCATTTCAGCTCACTACACTAAGGTGTCTTAAAGTGTTCCATTTCATTTTTGACAACTTCCAATTTTCCTTAATTCATACTTTGTGCATTCCATGTTCCAATTATTAACGGACATTTGCAGCTATTTCTTCTCATTTTGAGTCATGCCACATCAGGAAATGAAGGTCCTGAAAGCTTTAGTGCATTTACTTCCTTAAGGTAGACTCTAATCTTCTCCAGTTTTATTCTGAGTGCCTTCTAACTTGAGGGACTCATCTTCTGGCATTCTGTAAGACAATGTTCTGGTGCTATCCGTAAGGGTTTCCACTAGCCAGAAGTAGATCACCAGAAGTTTTTCTGAAGTGGATCACCAGGTCTTTCTTCCCAGTATGTCTTATTCTGGAAGCTCTACCGAAACCTGTCCACCATGGGTGACCATGCTGGTATTTGAAATACTGGTGGCATAGCTTCCAGCATCACAGCAACACCATATGACAAACTGACATAGATGTGACTAGTGGCTATTATATTGGATAGCACAGGTTATGGGATATTTCGGTCATCACAGAAAGTTCTACTGGACAGGTTGACATTTTAGAGTAGAGGGGGAAAATTGTCATCTTCCATGTGGGTTGAGGCTTATGTGTTTGTCCGCTCCACTGTTCTACTATAATCACCCTACCTGTGCTAAAGTACTCTAAAAATGTTGGCCCACTCTTCAGTTTAGAAGACAAATCTGATTTTGACCCAAACCTTGAAATCTGGAGTATACTGAAGGGGCTTTGTTAAGTCTGAAGAAAATTCAGGGAACCTGGCTTCAAGTGTGTCTCTGTCAAGAATGACTCCACTTGGGTTGGCTCATCTGTCACCCAGTAGTAAGAAAGGAACTGGAGTCCTGGATTGTCAGCCCAACCAAGTGGGGACGGGAACAAGAGGTCCCCTAGGATTCTTCTTGTCCTGGCACAGACATTGGCAGCACATACTTAATATTGCAGATTCAACATGAACAAGAGTACTATCTCCATTTTTTAGAATTGTGACTCAGTGTTTTCAAGCAACTTGCCCAAACTGAGACAGCTGAAATTTATGCAGCTACGTAGGATTTTAATCTGAGTTTTCTGATTGTAAATCCTGGTCTTTCCTCCATAAGGCAGCATATGTTGTAGCTTTATAATATATATAAAATGGCAAGTATCCTTGCCATTGTGGTCAGAGAGTCTATCTTCCTCTAGGGCTAATAACATACCTTTCATTAGCATGAACATCCCATTCACACATGGACACAAATTCTAATAAGAATGCCACAGATATAATGCGATTATAATTATTATTTTATTTTTCAAACTAAGGTGCCATGGGTGTGAAGCAAAAAGTGCATTTGTCCCTATTATCTCTTGAATGCTCACCTGGCATATGCCAATCAGGTAATTGCTTGTGCAAATGGATCGTTAGGTGCACAATTATCTCATTTGAAACACAAATGCAGGGCTGAGTGGACGCAATCCCTGCATGTGCAATTTTGTTAGTGTACTCATCATTACACCCAATATGGAAAAATTAGCCCTTAAATTCTTTTCCCACCTACGGTTTTCTGTTTCTTTCACTGATGGCATCCATTAAAATCAAGGAAACATGATGTGTTTTCTGGACATAAACAATTAGTTACTGTCTGTCATCACTACTTGAGTAAACATGTACATAAAATCAAGTTGTGTACTCAAACTTCACCTCATTCAATCCAGGCAGGAGAGTTCTCCGTCTACCCCAGGCTTCGGCTGACATTCTATTTCATAACTGTTTGCATGGAAATGATGAAGGTTTTATTTTATGTTATCTTTCTTCTTTCCAAATACATTTGGCAAAATCTTCCATGCTGCCTCCTTTATGGCAGAATATTGTCCCTGGCCCATTTATATGCTAATTGCTGAAGTGTTACCTTTTACTGACAAGTATTTACATGTTAATTAACTTCAGGAGGAGGGTTAGAAATACTAGTTTGCCCTGTTTAAAGTGATAAAGGGGATGCTCTTTCCTTTCAAGAAGAGAACAAAGACAGTATCATAAAACGAAATTATTTAATTACCTCCTCCCAAGAATTAGAAATATGTTTTCCAACCTTTCTCTCTGTAGAGGAATTCTCCAGATTGTGACCTGAGGCACAAAAAGAGCAGAGAGTGGAAGCTCTTTCTTTTAACCTGAGTTCCAGGTGAACACATCTGGTGTCAGTGGTAGTGGAGGACAAGAAAAAAAAAAAAGGATAGAAAAAGAAAAGCAAGTCTCGAAATAGTATATTTTTAACTAAAATACCTGACAAGATACTGATTACATGAAAACCTATACAGATAAATTTTCAAATAGTTTCTTGAACAGGCGGTCACTGAAGCATAGGTAGTAGGAGAATAGTTATAATAGAAAGATGACACAGCAATGAAAATACTGAAGGCTAGAGAGGAAGAAATGATCAAAGGAACAGTCAATAACGTGAAAAGACTAAAACGAAGTGTACAGGTAACCCCTGCTCTTCGAAAATTTGCTTTATGCCTCTTGGCATTAGTACCTGTTTTCGCTAACTGAAAGCAATCCGAAGAGGATTTTTGCTTTTATGAAGAAAGTAAAAAATCGGAAATAGCTTTCCGTGTTTGTTTTGCAGTGAGCTGTTAAAGAGGCAGCACACACCCTGAGCAGCGAGAGCGGCGTCGCCAAGCTCCTTCCCTGGGAACTACACTCAGCATCGAGCCGCAGCGATAGCTTTGAATTGTGTCTGTGAGCAACTGTGCTTTATCTGGTTTTATTCTGGGCATCCGTTAGCAAGAAGTGTACCAGGGTATCAGAAAAGCCTAAGAGAACTAGTAAGGGTTATATGCATTATTCGGTATGATTTGGTAGGCTATTTTTGGGTCTGGGAACACTCAAAAGATTTTTCCAAATAAATTAATGGTAATTACTTCTTTTGTTCATGCCATTTCGGCTTACAAAAGGTTTCATAGGAACACTGTACTTTTGGACAGTGGGGGAAACCTGTACTTTGAGTTTAATGATGTTGTCATCTCTAGGGTTATTGAAGAGTAAAATAAATCATTCCCATAATGTTCAGATGATCAAACTAGAATAAGAAGTAGAAAGATACAGAAAATTTTACTAAGATCACCATGTGGATCACTTCGGGAAGCAGATGATTCAGTAATAGTATTTGTGCCCTCCTAATTTTTTTTTTTTTTTTAAGTCTTGTAAGGAAACCCTGGTGGTGTAGTGGTTAAAAGCCTCGTCTGCTAATCAACAAGTTGGCAGTTGGAATCCACCAGCTGCTCCTTAGAAACTCCATAGGGTGGTTGTACCCTGTCCTATAGGGTTGCTATGACAGCAATGGGTTTGTTTGTTTTTAAGTCTTACAAGTGAAGCCTCTGCCCAGACTTCCCCTGCTCTGCTACAGTTCCCCACTCTTGCAGCCTGCCAAGCTGTGGCTTTTAACTGTGGTTTGGCCTGACCACACTGCAGCCCTAACCACAGTTTGAATTTGGCACCAGTATCCTGCCATGCAGGAACTAGGATTTTTGGTGCATGTGCAGGACCTGAAGAGCTGTGTCCTCAGTGTGTCCTTGGACCTGAGTCACCAACATAATTCATCACCCAGACCTCCAAATGTAGACATGGAAGGGCTAAGGGCAGAGAGTTCCCGGCACCAAATCCAACCCCCAGATGCCATTGGAAATAAAAAGCTCCCCAACCCCCTCAGACAAGGAGTAGATGGTTTTTCGGCTGCTAGGTCCCATGTTGCTCCTTGTTTGGGCAAACAATAAATTACTACTTTCTGTGTCACTTGCAGTTGGTGGTCTGGTGTCTGTCTTACTTTGATCGGCTGGTAGGACAGGACAAGTACCTGTGTTTGGTCACATAAGGATCTGAGGTGGCATAGTGGCTAAGCACCTAGCTGCTAACTGAAAGTTTGGCATTTTGAACCCACAAGCTGTTCCCAGAGAGAAAGATGTGGAAGTGTTCTGTGAAGATTTACAACCTTGGAAACCCTATAGGGCAATTCTACTTTGTCCTGTAGTGTTGCTGTGAGTTGGGATTGACTTGCCAGCAACAGGTTTTTGGAAGTCTTGTGAAAAGTCCCTGGGTGATGCAAATGGTTAATACCCTTGGCCGCTAACCAAAAGATTGGAGGTTTGAGTTCTCCCACAGGCATCTTGGAAGGATGGCCTGCTGATCTATTTCCCAAAAATCAGCCATGGAAAACCCTATGGAGCACAGTTCTACTCTGACTCACATGGAGTTGCCATGTCGGAATCAACTCACTGGCAACTGGTATCGGTAAATCTTGTAAACTTGTGTATGTCTACGCTCACCTCAACAACATTCAAAGAAATTTTCAGAATGTTCAAAAAACTTTGGATGACTAACAGCTGGTACGCAGGGTTTCTTACATTTGTCATTCCTTTTGGTTGTCTAAAATAAAAACCAAATCTGGATTTAGTAAAGTGATATAAAAAATACTTTATTCAAAAGCATTATTGCAAGGGGGAAAGGGGACTATTACAGTAAGGGAAGGAGAACTATTGCAAGAGAGAGAATGCTCTGACCGTAAAAGCTCAGCAAGCATCCCAAGAGTTAGGAAAATGAGTTTTTTCTTATAGAGGGAGGGAGGGGTGCCTATAAGGCTAGAAAGAACTGAATATGGAGAAATAGGATGAAAGGATGTTTTGATCAAATAGTAGATCAGAGAATATTTTATACTGAGGCTGGCTTATTCTCAAGAGGGGCCCTTAAGATGCAATTTGGTCTTGTCAAAATCCTAAATGTACACAGAAATGCCAAAAATTAGTGTAGCAGATTATATCTGCTGTGAATAGATATGATTCAGATTGGACAGTGTCAACCCAAACTTATCAGGAAGGCACTCTGAAGAGAGGACTGTGCAAGTGAGTTATATAGGTCATTGTTATGTAAATTTCTCAGGAGATAGAATCAAAATAGTGCAGGCTTTCAAGGTCAGCCAGTTACAGAAACAGAAAAACCAAGGACAAGCCCTCATCATCTGACCACTGGTTCTTGGGTCTTTGACATGTTGATTCTGGAATTTGCCAGCTTCCACAGCCCTGTGAGCCAGCAGCCTATTGTCTGCCCTAATTCACCAGTTTCTGAAGCCCCATGGGCCAGTAGCTTGTCGTCTGACCTGCTGATTTGGGTTCATCAGCCCCTGCAAACACGGGAGTTAGGAGAAGCTTCCAGCCTGACACCTGACCCACAGATTTGGGACTTGCCAGCCTCTACAACTGCATGAGCCATTTCCTTGAGATAAATCTCTTTATATATACATACGTGTGTGTGTGTATATGTACATATATATGTATGTATACAGACAGTGAGATTTATCTCAAGGAAATAATGGCTCACGCACATTATGACAAATGGAGAACATATTGAAGTTATCAAGGATTTCATTTTACTTGGAACCACAGTCAGTGCCTGTGAAAGCAACAGTCAAGAAATCAAATGTGACATGCTGCATTAGGCAAATCTGTTGCAAAAGACCTTTTTAAAGTGTTGAAAAGAAGTCACTTTGAGGACTAAGGTGCACCTGAATCGAGCCATGACATTTTCAGTTGCATCATATGTATGAGAAAGCTGGACAATGCATAAGGAAGACCAAGGAAGGATTGACGCCTTTGAATTATGGTGTTGGTGAAGAATATTGCATATACCATGAACTGTCAGAAGAATGAACAAATCTGTCTTCGAAGAAGTACAGCCAGAGTACTCCTTGGAAGCAAGGATGACAAGACTTCATTCACTTACTTTGGACATGTTATCAGGAGGGACCAGTCCCTGGAGAAGGACATCATGGTCATGATGGATAAAGTAGAGGGTCAGCAAAAAAGAGGAAAATCCTTGGCGAGATGGATTGACAAAGTGACTGCAACAATGGGCTCAAACATAGCAATGATTGTGAGGATGGCTCAGGACCAGGCAGTGTTTCATTCTGTTGTACGTAGAGTCACTACGAGTTAGAACTGACTTATTGGCACCTAATAGCAACATATATGCACATAAACCTAAACATATACACATATAATAAAACAAGGAAGAAATATTTAGAACAATTACAATCTTTGTTTCTGCAACTGGTCACATGGTATTAACTGGTATTTAGAACTACCTTCTTCCACTACCCATTCTGTATTCCCTTGACCCTCAGCAAGCACTTCAGCTGGTTGTGGTTCTTTGTCTGGTGGGGTGACCCAAATCTTCATTTCTTAAGTGTCTGGGCCATTAGTAGTCATGTTGGAATTGAGTTATTATAGTTTTCCATTGGCTTTAATTACAGGATACTAAGAGATTCCCTAGGAGATCTCCTGTATTCTAGGCATACTCTTCTTTACCTCCATTATGGAATTACAATCCGATTTCTCCTTGATAACCAGGATCAATCACATAAGCTGATAGGGTAACTCCCTTCTTTGCCTATTGATCCAGAGGCATGAGGAGCCCAAAGTGGCTGGGTGGCATTTTTATCTTCCAGTTCAATGGAAGCCGTGTTGTGTCTCCCGGTGGGAATATTCCTCCCTTTGAAACTAAGACCTCTACACCTGAAGAGCATAGGGTCACTGGGATAGGAAGCAAAAATTTTGTGAATGTGTCACTCCAGGTAATAGTGAGTGGTGCCACTCCCATTTTCATTCCTTGATTGCTGGACCCCTGAACCCTGGCTATGAGAGAAATAGCAGCATATATTGGACACTGGTTTAGAGTATATTTAGCCTCCTGGAGAACATTACCCCAACTCTTAAAGGTATTGCCACCTAGATGGCATGTAATTATGTCTTTAGAAGGCCATTCTATCATTCTATCAGGGCAGTTGCATCGGGATAATGGGAAACATGGTAAGACCAGTGAATTCCATGAGCATGGGCCCATAGCCTCACTTTATTTGCTGTAAAATGAGTCCCTTCATCAGTGACAAAGCTGTGTGCGATACCATGATGGTGGATAAGGCATACCGTGAGCCCATAGATGGTAGTTTTGGCAGAAGCAAAACCTGCAGGAAAGGCAAATCTGTATCCAGAGTAAGTGTCTATCCCAGTAAGAATAAAACACTTCCCTTTCCATGATAGACATGGTCCAATGTAATCAACCTGCCACCACGTTACTGGCTGATTTGCCTAGAGGAGTGGTGCCATAATGGGGACTCAGCGTTGGTATTTGCTGCTGAAGACTGGGCACTCAGCAGTCAGTGTAGCCAAGTTGACCTTGGTGAATGGAAGTTCATGTTGCTAAGCCTATGTATAACCTCCATCACTGCCATCATGGCCACTTTGTTCATGAACCCATTGGGCAATGACAGGAGTGTCTGGGGAAAAAGGATGACTGGTTTCCACAGAATGTGTCATCCTATTCACTTGATTGTTAAAGTCCTCCTCTGCTGAGGTCACCCTTTGGTGAGCTCTCATATGAGATACAAATATCTTTACTTCTTTGGCCCATTTGGAGAGGTCTATCCACATACATCTTCCCCATACCTCCTTGTCATCAATCCTCTCTTTTCTCTGACCGTCCAGCCAAACCACCGGCCACAGCCTATGGTTCAGTATACAATCACACATCTGGGCATCTCTTCTTCTAAGCAAATCGAACAACCAGGTGCACTGCTTAAAATTATGCCTACTGGAAGAATTTCTGTTCACCACTCTCCTTCAGCGAGGTTCCAGGAAGGGGCTGCAGTGCTTCCACTCTCCACTTTTGAGTGGTGCTTGCATATCACAGGAATCATCTGTAAACCAGGCATGAGTTTTCTCTTCCTTAGCCAACTTATTATAAGGAACTCCCCATGAGGCTAGAGGTACAATCTGGGAGAGGGAAGGTAATGCAATAGGGGTATAGACCATGGGCATTTGGTCCACTTCCTCACATAATTTACTTGTGCCTTCAGGTCCTTCTTGAGCCAGATCTCATATATATCACTTCCATTTAATGATGGAGTGCTGCTGTGCACATCTGACTTTATGATTCTGTAAGTGAGACAACACCCAGTTCATGATGGGCAGCTCAGGCTGCATGGTGACTTGTATCCTAAAACATAGCCTCTATTTAGACCCCAGAGGTTCTGCTTCTTGAAGCTGGCTGCACATAGGTAATTTCTCAAAAAGTCCCAAGGCAAAAGGGATAAGCTGCTTACTAGGCTTTTGTTTGACTTGAAGGTGTCTTCAGGGAGCCAGTTCTTTAAAGGCTCAAGGTTCAAAAGGGCAAATGGCCTGAGTAGGTCACCCCAATTCCATGAACCCAGGAATGTGGATTCCATTAGAATTTAAACAGTATTGTCGGGCTGAAGGTGGGTCAGATTTCAAGGACCTGGAGGGAGGAGAGAGACTTAACCAAAATTTGGTTAAAAAGAATTTTTTTCTGATTTATCAATGGGGACAAGCTGTTCAGGTAAATGTTTATAAGGCAAAGCACGAGAATTTAGACTGTTTGTGTTTGGCCTTGTCATAGAAAACAAGGGGGCATCTGTGAGTCATATCTGAGTCATATGGGAAAGAGTGGATCTTTGCAGATAGCTGTTTTCTGGAACACAAAGGATGTGGGGATTTCTTAACCTTCAGTATTTTCCAGGATCACAGGGCTCAGGTAAGATTCAACAGTGTCAGATGGTAGCCCTAAAGTCACTGAGGCATCAAGTCTGGGAGATTTTACCTCCTTCCTGTCTTTAAAATATGTAACCCTTCTTCTCCATATCTGTTACTCTTTTTTTTTTTTTTTTTTAAGATCTTCATCGGTTTCCCCCTAGATATCTTAGAAATCTCGTAACTGTTCTTACCAGTTCCAGCTTACCCTCATTCAATCTAACATCTACACTTCAGCCATAGTAATTCCCTGAACTCTCAGTTCATTGATTTGTCTAACACAGCAAACACTTATGGGGAATTTTCAGTATAGCAGGCTGGGCCGAGTATGTAATTTTTACATGACCCCTTACTCCAAGAAATTTGAATACATTTAACACACAAGTTATATACATTATCACTTGCTAATTCATAATCATTTTCATAAAACATAATATAGTTTTAAGAAAAGTATGCTATCAGCTATAAATTTTGGATTTGGGGGTATTTAGGTGTTTTACAGAGAAGATAGAAATGTCTATATTTTTCTATAAAGTTAAATATGTACACCATTCTTCTCAACATAGAGGTCTGCCCTATTTTTAGAAGTATCTTTACTGAAGCTCTTGCTCATGAAAAATAGAAAAAAATAGAAAGTTACATACACTCCTCTTCAACTTCTATACTTCTCAAAAGAGAAGTGGTGACTGGTGTGAAAAAGCTGAAGTCAGTGTGGGGAGGGAGGTCAGAAAGTGTGAATATTAGTATAAGAGGAAGAGAAAAAGGTGAAGACAAAAGATAATTTCCAGGATTTGTGTGTCTGTAGGGAATGACAGGGGAAGGGACAGGAAGATCCAAAAAAAAAAAAAAGAGAGAAGACAAAAAAAACTGTGATTTCAACATTGAGTAGTCCCTGATAGATAGCACGGAAAAAGACAGAGGAAAGGTTTTATGTCTATTTGAATGTATTTAAAATGAAACTCTGGTAAACAAATATCATTTTGAAACTGAAGATGGACACGTTCCCTTTGAAAGGCTCTTTGCTGTAATAAGGAAGCATGGTATGCTAAAACCTCATTAGTAAATCTAAGCATTGTAAGAAAATCTCAGACTTCTGATCAAATAGAAGAAGTTAATTTCAGTATTTGGGTAGAAAGGAAATAATTTTCTGATTGTCTTCCACACAGAACAGTGTTATTGCTATGTTGCCTTTTTCCTCTTTTTCTTTCACGTTTTATTTGGCCTTGAGCCAAAAGAGGAAATAGAGTCTGAGTGCCAGAACTTGGAAGGATAATTAGGGCCTTTCCTCCCACTGGTTGGCTGTAAGCAGACGGTTAGAACTCTGTCTCTAAGAAGCAGCAATTTGTAAGAGAAGAAAGACCAAGTGTTTTTTTCTTTTCTTCTTCTTTTTTTTCTAATGCCAAGAGGCCAAGACACTTCAGTGTAGCTCTAGCAATATATACACCTCCAAAAGGTTCTTGTATAGACACAAGGATATTCAGGATGAGATGATATAAGTATCCCACCCAAGCCTGATGGAAAGCCAAGGGTAGATTAAGATTAAACTGTAATTGGCAGTAGTTGAGATTTCATGAGAATGGTATTTGGTGAAAACGTATTTATACACTTATTTAACAAAGTATTATGTATTAATACCATATGCCAGGCTCCGTTCTAGGTGCTGAGGATACATCATTGAACCAAATCAACAAATATCTTTGCCTACTGTCATGGGGAACCCCAGTGGCTCAGTGGTTAAGCGTTCGGCTGCTAACCAAAAGGCTGGCAGTTTAAATCCACCAGCTGCTCCTTGGAAACCCTAGGGGGCAGTTCCACTCTGTCCTTTTGGGTCACTATGAGTCAGAAATGACTTGATGGCAATGGGTTTGGGTTTTCTCGGTTTACTCTCATGGAGATTATAGCCCAGTGGAATTATACCTACATGTTTGACTTATTTTTGTTTTAATTTTATTGTTGTAAAGTATATGCAACATAAAATTTGCCTTTTAACCATTTGAAATGTATCATTTGGTGGCATTAACTACATTCCCAATGTTGTGCAACCATCACCACCACCTATTTCCAAAACTTTTGCATCACCCTAATTATTTAGAAAGCAAAGATGTCACTTGGATGACTAACTGTGCCTGACCCAAGCCGTGGTCTTTTCAATCACCTCATATGCATACAAAAGCTGGGCAACGAAAAGGGATGACAGAAGAATTGATGCATTCAAATTGTGTTGTTGGTGAGGAATATTGAATATACATGGACTGCCAAAAGAACAAACAAATCAGTCTTAGAAGAAAGGCAATCAGAATACTCCTTAGCAAAGATAGCGAGGCTTCAACTTGCTTGCTTTAGACAAGTCATCAGGAAAGATCAATCACTAGAAAAGGATCTTCATGGTTGTAAAGAAAAGGGTCAAAGAAAATGAGGAAAGCCCTCAATGAGATGGATTGACACAATAATCAAAGCAATGGACTCAAACATATGATCGTAAAGATGGTGCAGGAGCCGGGAACTTTTTATTCTGTTATCCATAAGATCACCATGAATTAATGCCGACTTGACAGCAAGTAAAAAAAACAACATGGTAATTCTATGTTTAACTTTTTAATGAACAGTTTTCCCCTTTAAAAAAATCTTACTTTATTAATGTATTGTTTCAAATAAAAATTATTACTAGTTATATTAGATTACAATCATAAATTATATTTTTATGGAAAACAATAATTGGGAAAGAAGACAGTAATTTTTCTCTATGAATAAGGGATAGAAAAGCTGTCTGGACCCCCAAAACCCTTATTAAGCCCGGTGTCTAGCCCGTGCATTTTATATTTTAATTGCAGATAAAATATCAAGGAGAAAATTAATAAAGTCATTTATGTTCTGTTTAGGAACCCAAATCTAAGAAATGAGAGTAAACTTCACAGGAACAGACTCTCAGGGAATGTTCTAGATTTAAAAAAAGATTTCTAAGATACCTGATTTTTTGTTAATTTTCTCTCTTGATCAACCACATATAAATAGCACATTTAGATCTCATTTACTGTTCATTTTTACTTGAAAAATTATATACTAAAAGGAAGAAATTACTTTTTCTGGGACTTCTAGGAGCCCTGGTGGCACAGTGGTTAAAGCAATCAACTTCTAATCAAAAGGATGGTGGTTCGAAACCACCAGCAGCTCTGCTGGAGAAAGGTGTGGCAATCTGCTTCCACAGAGAATTACAGCCTTGGAAACCCTATGGGGTTGCTATGAGTCGGAATCCACTCAACCATAGTGGGTTTTGTTTTGTTTTTTTGTTTGTGACTTCACAGTCCCAATTTATTCTATGTATAGTCAGTAACTGTGGTAATTACTTAGTATGAGAAAATGCTGTAAGACATGAAATTAATGAACAATTGTTCTAATTTTCAATAAACGCTATTATTTTAAAGTCCCTGTTTCTCAAATCTTCTGTTGGTTAAAATTGTATCTCCCTTTCTTTGTGAATACTAGAGTTAATGACTGAAGTGTAAAAAAAAAAAAAGAAGTGTACACGTCAGAATTTTCCCCTTTTATGTAACCCTTTGGCCCTCCCCCTTCCCTAGTTCACATGCATTTGAAACCCACATAATTACAAAAGATGGGAGCCCAATTAGTATCTCCTTACCACCCCCAAATCCTCACAGATGCCTGGCCACTTCCAGACTTTGAGCTAATCACAGGGAAGATTCATTTTCAGTTCAGCTGCCTCATTTGATCAACCCAAGACTGTGTTCAACAAAAGTAGTCTGTCTAATGAAACTAATTTTCATTTTTCTTCATTAGTTTATATGCGATTGTGAAAGAAAAAGGACAAAAAGATAAAGTGAAAAATGACAATTTAAAAAATCATTTTCTTGGACTCTTATTTGTGTGTGTGTTCTTTCCTTTTTTATTTAGCTACTTTCACATTTTTGCCTTTTTTTTTCTCTGCTACTTCTCTTCCTGTAATTTTCCCCTTTATGAGGGGGGCACTCCTTGGAAACCGTATGGGGCAGTTCTACTCTGTCCTGTAGGGTCACTATGAGTTGGAATTGACTCTATGGCAACGTTTTTTTGTTTTTTTGGTAGGAGGGGGTGGTCAGGAAATCTGAGTTCCACCTCTACTGTGGATCAGAATGACATATTCCATCAAAGAGCCTGACAATAGCACCATCATCCCAGAAACCCAGGAGAACCTTTGTGTAATGAAAAATAGAAGGTAGCAAAGTCGTAGGGAATTTTACTTCTGTGTTTGTATAAAATTTTGCAATTGCATATTTTTGCTTACATATGATTATACTTTTCACCCAAGTTTTCTTCTTAAAGTCTACAATTATGCTATTTTTTACAAATACATTGTCTAATAAAGCTGCAAGTCACCTTTCTAATTCATCTGTCTTGTTCATACCTTCAATGATAATCTATAAGGCTGATCTTTTTTGCTCCTTATTTACATACAGTGGGGCCCTAGTGGCATGAGAGTTTGCCTGCTAACCAAAAGGTCAGCAGTTCGAATTCACCAGCCACTCGTTGGAAACCCTGGGGAGCAGTTCTACTCTGTCCTATAGGCCAACTATGAATCAGAACTGGGTTTGGTGTTTTTTTTTTTTTTTGGTTACATACAATAGGAAAAGACTACATGTCTTGTAGAGGCTTTCTTGAAAGATCAAGTAAGCTTTTTCCCATAAAAAAAAAATTAGCCCCTAGTAAATATATCTGAATGTTTCTTTGGCTCAAATTGGTCATGTTCCTTGAACCATAGCCAGGAGGTTGGGACTTAATTGTTGATTGGTTGAGGGGTGGATCAATGCGTAGACTAGCTAGGTGAGATACCGATACGTGGTGAAAAAACCCAAGGAAAAGTGTTAACGGATGCTGGGAGGTTCAGAACAGTACACATCACTACAGAGGTGAAAATCGAAAGGGTCAGGCAATTCTCAAAATGTCATTTTCAATCCTTGAATGGCATTTAGAACGTTAGCCTCTGGGTCAACTATTTTTCATTCTTAAAATGATGAATAGTGATGCAATAAGCATAAATTCAATAATACATTAACATATGTGTGGTGAATGTTTACATAAGGTTAAGTTTTATATATGTATGGTTCATTAGTAGACTGGCTCTATGTCTCCAAGAGAATGGATATTCAAGCACAGAGATTGTATGAAAGCTACATTTTATGCATTATCAACAAGTTATACAACAATAATTAGCCATGATGCATGCCCTGTCATGATGAAAATTTGCTGGGTATGAGTTGTCTCTTGTTTTCTATGACACAGGGCCCAGGAGAGACTGAGGAAGTGGGCCTGGTCATGGTCTATTGCACAAGTTATTGTTCTAGAGATATTTTAACATGGTCCTATCATACTGCCAACCTAGTACAACACAGGGCTCATTCTGTATATTATAGAGAAGGTTTTAGATATTGAAGGTGTCAAAAGAACTTCACTTAAATGATGATTTTCTCACCATAGCCTGTAGTGTATGTGAATCTTACTCTACAAACTTGGAAGCACAAGAAATACCACACTGCTCTGTTTTTTTTTCATTCAAACTCGATCCAATTAATTTCTTTGGTGATGGCTGAGAATGTAACCTCAGGTGTCAGTAAGATTTTTCCTTCTATTTTCCTTCTCCTCCTCCTCTTTCTTCTCATTATTCCATCTTCACCACTATCTCCTTTCCATAAACACTGTTCTTTCAAGTTTCTCAATCTTCCAGTAAATTTTGATTATATAAACCTTCCTCACAGCGGTAGAGCACAAGGTCATGCTACTTCATTCAAAAGAAAAGAGAACAAGACAATGAGAATAAACACAGATAAAAAATTCAAATCCTTATATTGCCATATTTTGTCATAGGATACACCTAAGAACAGTTATGTCAAGGTTCCTACACCATTATGTTGTTTTTTCTACCTCAAAACACTAGAATAGATTGCAAAGGAAAGTGTGAAGGAAAATCTCAATGATAAGCCTGAAGACTTCCTCCCCTACAGAGTTTAGGCCTCCTTTCAGTTCATCAGACTCTTCCTGGTTCTTGCAGCCTCTAGGACTTTCTATGTGTCAACCCCTCTGCCTGGAATTCTTCATCTCTCCCTCTCCACTCTTCTCTTAGTTAAATCCTATCCATCCTAATGGCCTCAGCTCAGCTCAGGCATTACCTTGCCATGTCCATATGATCCCAGCACAATTGTACTTTTTCTTTAGAGCACATACATTTTACAAATACAATACGTATCTCATTAACTGGTTAATGTCTGTCCTCTCTGTTTGACAATCAGCCTCATGAAGCCAGTGATGATGTTCTGTCTCCAGAGGCCAGCACAAAGCCTGCTATATCCAAACAAAGCCAAACCAAACCCAGTGCCGTCGAGTTGATTCCAACTCATAGCGAACAGTAAGTGTAAATGTTTATCAAATAAATGTCTAGCCTGGTAGAAACAAAATGGCTTAGAAAGAAAGAAGGATATATATATATATACACACACACATATATGTATATGTGTATATATATATAATTTATTTAGTAATTCATTTGCTTATTTATTTTTTTATAGCACCTAGCAATATGCTAGATATTACTTATAATTTAATTTTCACAGAAACCTGGAATGATGGGTAACATTATCTCCATTTTGCAGATGAGGAGACTGAGGCTTCAGAGATGAACTTTTCTGAGATCACCATCAGTAGATACCAAGAATACCTGTCTTCAAATACTAGTGTAGTTTTCCATTACTCCATTGCTGGGGTAACTTGCCTTTTCTGTCAACAATCTTTATTACAGAGAATGTAGAGAATTGCACTATTATTTTTTCCTCTTAGAAAGAATAGACAGAAAAGGAGTCCTAATAAAAAGAACTAAAGGAAAAGACAAACTAGCACTGAAAATCTAAGGAGGGATACCACTTTTTTTGGAGCCCTGATGGATAAAATATGATGTAGTAGGAATTCCGAGGCTCTCTAATGACTGTTGCGGTTATTTTTGCAAAGCCGAAGCGACCATTCAATGTGTGGCCACCGTGGACTCATTCAGAGATTAACTTTCATTCCGCATCTTACTAGGACTGCTGTTCTCCAGGTGCGCCCTGTAGAAAGTATGGCACCGAGTAAGGTTCGCACCCATCAGCCATGGCCCACCAGCATGAGGAGCCTTTGCGCCCCATCACAGAGGCATTCCCTGATTCCAGTACTGCTACTCCAGAGGAGTTTGAAAGTTCTCTCTAATTTAGGTTGGCTTCAGCCTTTCAGCCAAACGAAATCCAACCAAAACCAAATCCACTGCTACCGAGTTGACTCTGACTCATAGCAACCCTACAGGACAGAATAGAATTGCTCCCTGGGGTCCCCAAGGCTGTACATCTTTGCAGAAGCAGACTGCCACATCTTTCTTCTGAGGAGCTTCTGGCGGGCTTGAACTGCTCGCCTCTTGGTTAGCAGCAAGCGCTTTAACCACTGTGCCACTGGCGCTCCTTTGGTCAAACAAAAGTATCATTTTTAGTTGGTGCCCTTGTCAACTGTTTCTCTGAGAATATGGCCTTTGATAACACCCAGAAAAAAGGTAATTGTGCCACCGCCCCAGCTTCATTTACCTAAGTGAGATTGAGGAGGAGGGAAGGAAAGTGTTTACAGTGCAGGAAGATAGGAATTTGGGGATTAAGTAGGAAGCAAACCGAAATGAGCTGTCTGGGGTAATTATGAAACACATACTTCATATGTTTTCATTAGATATTGCTATATACTGCACAAGGCAAAGGAGTTTGATTAAACTACAGTTCAGTATATAAATGTACGCATAAATTACAGAGGAAGTAGTTACTTCATTAGATTTCAAGGATTCTTCAGGGACATTAAATAAGTAGAAATTCAGTTTTTTGAGAGAATGCAGAAGAGTAAAACCACAGTCAGGCAACAGGTGTGAAGGCAAAACACAGATGTGTATCCACAAATCATGGGCAGTAAAACTTGATAATCGTGGGTTAAAAATGTAAAAGTCAAGACAACAATGTATTGCATAGTATAAGATGCTGCAACAACTTTATAACTATTGTAGAAATTTATTGTAAAATAATATGCTTAAAATGACCTTTATATAAATGATATGAAATGATCTACCAGTTCCCCTCTGTTAAGTATGTTATTTGTACATTTGAAAATGCTCTAGACAAAATGAATGGTTTCTCATTGTCCCAGAACATCTTTGAGAAAGCCTCAATGAGCTACTGTTGTCCAGGTTGTCAATGGTGGTGTTCGTAGTTTCCCCTTCCCCTGGTTAGTCCTTTGTCCACAAAACACCTGTGCATTTGGTCCTTTGAAGGCTCCGCCTCTGAAGAGTCATACGTCTTGGAATAGAGTCAAGGAAAAAACAGGATTCTTCTAGCTCCAGCCATAATCATCTCCTCTCCTCTTCAAACTCTGATAAATATTTTCCTTTTTCCACCACTCTATCAAATTGAGCTAATTCATTATTTTTACTCAACAGATAGATATTCCTTCCACGAATATTGAAAGTGAAAGGTAGAGTAAATTAAGTTTGACTTGAGAAATTATCAAAGCTTTAGAGATCACGAGTTTGGGGCTTGCTCAAGGTCTTGAAGATGGCTAATATGTTAGATAAAATGTGAAAAAAGTCCAGACTGAAGCTCAAGACCAGGGGTTTAACCAAACCCCCTGCATCCGATAGGATGACTGTGGGCAGGCTCTTCCAACAGTGTTGAGGGGGGAATTCTAAGGTTTGAAGAGCTGTCTAGGCCTAGGGGTGGGAGGGTCAGGGAGAGTCTAGGTAAATGATACTTCAACTAGAGCAATTAGACTTTGTCCTGTTTTGTATCTTGTGATTTTGTGTAAGAATTTATTTGTAAAAAGGATTTCACTATTAAAAAATGACTGGAAATTAGTGGCCAAGAGCATAGTTCCTCACGCTTCAAACATGTATATATATGCATGTATTCCAAGTAGGAAAACACGTTACGTTTTTCAAAATTTGGCATAAAATTAACTCCCTCATCACCTCCCAGGGCTCATAGGGAAGGTGAGTTTTGAGAGGAAAGATGGCTGTAAGGGAAGATCTAGAGACCATAAGACGATGCCTTGAAGGGTGACCTCTTTTCATCACTGTTTTGAAACATACATTTTCAATAGACCAATAGCTATGGGCCATCCATATATCCTGAGAACAGAGCAATGTATTTTAATAGAATGCTTTCCTCCCCCGATTGCTTAGGGAGCCAAAGGGTCAGGCACATCCATTGCCATCGTACTGGCAAAGAACTTGTAAACACGAATAGCATTCAGATGAGCTGTGAAAACCAGATGCAGGCGGAGGTATCGTTGTGATTATTCAGGGAGCTGGGGAAAGCATCTTTAACACAAATTTAGGCTTCTAAAGCTCTTCTGCAACCCCAAAGCAGTGAGCTTTTTAAAGTTATAGAGGCTTTCTGGACCCTCACATCTGTTTATGAATAACCCCAAACCCTAAGCTAAGCAAATCTATTTAACTCAATGTAATTATAAATATGAGCTTTTATTATTCAAATGACTTCTTCATATGCCAGGAAAACCACCTTGCAAAGCTTATTAAGAATCACAGAACAGAAATCTTTGTTCTCAGAAATGACAGATGTCTTAAAGCAAAACAAAGCAAAATAATAATAAAATACCCAACCTATCCCAAATGGCAGCTTTTTATGTTAGAAGAAGAATACATATTTGACCTCCAAACCGGTGAGACCTTTGGAAGGAAAAAAAAAAAAATGGCTGTTTGGCCATTTACTGTTTCCTTTCAATTAATAGGTTTTTACTTCAGTGATTTGGGATGCTCGTAATGAAATATTTCTTCTGCAATCTTGTAGCGTCAACTCCGATACCCCCTCTCCTCATTCTCCTCACCGCCCAATCATCCCAACCTAATAAAGAGTAATTCTAAGTTCTACGTTCTCTGACATTACTTTCATCTTAAGGACATTCTTAGTAATGTTGGCTTCTCATTCTGTAGTTTCTAATGAATATTGTTGCTTTTATTTAAATTTGCTTCTTTGGAGACGGGACTGGAAGGAGAGGATAAAGTGCTTGTCTCCCTCAAAATGTGACTCTGCTCAGAATGAGTTTAACCACAGGGAGTGGTGTGGGTAGTCAGGGGGCTGAATGTCTGGGTGATGGTGCAGAAATGAAGGCTTGCTTCAAACAGTGGGGTGGTGGGGTCACTTCTTCTCTTCAAGGGATAGTCCAGGGTAGCCGTTAAAAGAATGGGCTCTGGGTAAGATTCAGCTTTACCACTTACTAGCTGGTGACTTCAGGCAAGGTTTCCCTGAGTGGTGCAAATGGTTAACGTGGTCAGCTCCTAACTGAAAGGTTGGCAGTTCAAGTCCACCCAGAGGTGACTTAGAAGAACGATCTGACAATCTACTTTTGAAAAATTAGCTATCGAAAACCCTGGAGCACAGTTTTACTCTGAGACACTTGAGGTCAAAATGAGTCATGGAGGACTTGATGGCAACTAGTTTTTTGTTGTTGTTGGGTCAACATGTGTGAAGCATTTAGGCCTCTTTTTGGCGCTTTGTAAATGTTAGATATGAAACACAGCAGACAAGCACTCCATTTTCATCATCCTCATGATCGATCAACTGGCTAATTTCAGATACTGGTTGCAATGGATTGAATCGTGTCCCCTCAATATGTGCGTCAACTTGACTAAGCCACTATTCCCAGTATTGTGTGATCATCCACCATTTTGTCGTCTGATGTAATTTTCCTATGTATTGTAAATCCTATCTCTATGATGTTAATGAGGTGGGGTTACTGGAAGTTATGTTAATGACGCATGACTTAATCTACAAGATCAGGTTGTGTCTTAAATCAATCTTTTGAGATATAAAAGAGAGAAGTGAGCAGAAAGACGTGGGGACCTTATACCACCAAAAAAGAAAAGCCAAGAGAATAGCAGAAAGTTTGGACTCGGGGTCCCTGTGATGAGAAGCTCCTTGTCAGGGGACAACTGATGACAAGGACCTTCGCCTAGAGCCAACACAGAGAGAAAGCCTTTCCCTGGAGCTGGCACCCTGAATTCAGACTTCTAGCCTCCTAGACTGTGAGAAAATAAATTTCTCTTAGTTAAAGACACCCACCTGCGGTATTTCTGTTAAAGCCACACTAGATGACTAAGTCACTGATACTTGTTATGAAATAAATAAGGAAGAAGACAAAGGCCCACTTGGAGAACAGAACTCCGGGTGAAAGGGTGAGAAAGGATGCAGCGCAGCTGGAGAGCAAGAGGGAGGAGATGAGGGAGGGAGACAGGCAAGGGCCAGGTTATGAGGGTCTCCTGAGCCAGGTAAGGAAATTGGATTTTACCCAAATGTAATGAGAATCCAAGAGCCTTGATGGGGTGATGGTTAAGTGTTCTCCTGCTAAGGAAAATTTTGGTGATTCAAACCCACCCAGGAGCTCCATGGGAGAAAGGCCTGGCGATCTGTTCCCAGTAAAGATAACAGCCTAGGAAACCAAATGGGGCAGTTCTGCTCTATCACACGAGGTCGATCGGAGTCAAAAATTGACTCAATGGCACCTAATAGCAACAATAGTGAGAATTTACTGGAGATAACATGCCCTGGCTTATGCTTTAAAAAGATCCCTTGCTAATAAACATATTATTTTCCATCATAATGTGGAAATGAGTTGTAGAGGGGCAGAAACAGAATCAGGAAGACCAGTTAGAGGGAGGCGTCATGAAAAGAGTGCAGGCTTTGGGATCTGAAAATCTGTGTTTGACGGCAGTGTGGTTTTAGATAAACTTTCCCAGCCTTGCTCTTCTTTCTCATTCAGAAATGTGGAAAACAGTAACACTTACCTTGCAGGGTTGTTATGAGAATGAACTGAGATCATGTATGTGGGAATGTTTGTTGAACTGTGAAGACAAACAAATGCCAGTTATTAACATTATTATTACAACTACTATAAAGCTGTGTTTTTCAATGTGCAGGTCTCATACCATCTGCGTCCGAATTACTGGAGGCACTTATTAGAAGGACAGGTTCCGGGATCTCGTCCACAGATATGTTAGAAGTTCAGGCTTCCAAATTTGCACCTGCTTTTTCTAGTTACCAATACTGTTCCAGAGGAGTCCTGGTGGTACAGTGGTTAAAGCACATGGCTGCTAAAGGAAAGTTCGGCAGTTCGAACCCATCAGCCACTCTGCGGGAGAAAGATGTGGCAACCTGCTTTTGTAAAGATTTATAGCTCTGGAAACCCTATGGGGCAGTTCAAATCCATCCTATAGAGTTGCTAGGAGTCGGGATCGACTCTGCGGCAATGGGTTAATATTATCCCAATTAAGGAATTGCAGCGTCGTAGGGAGGAGCGTGTAGGCAATTTGCTTTTGAATTTTAACTTTCCCTCTTTGACAATTTTCTTTACCTCTCTGTGCCTTAATTCCCTCATCTGTAAAACATAAATCGTCATTAGAACACCTCTTTTATAAGTTTTTTAAATAGTTAATGAGTTAATACATATAAAGGGCTTAGAATGGACCGGAGATTGGCTTATGGCAAGTACGTAATGGTGTTAGTCAGTGTTACTACCCAGGAAGGCTGTGATTGGACATAGATGTTAGTGTTGGACACAACCACTCAAGACCGACCTCTTGACATGCGAAGACACAGTCCGTGTTTGAGAGCTGCTCACAGGCTTGCAGAAGTGACAGATGTATAAACAAATCAATACATTTCCAATGTAATTGGCACAACAAACATTAATAGAAAAAGGTGTGGATAATAGAAAATTCATGCTGGTTACTGTCAGTTTTAGGTTGTATTCCATGCCAATCTCTTTTATTCAGGCCTAGTTCTGAATCAACTCGATGGCACTGGGTTGGGTTAGTTCAATATTCTTTTCTCTGTGGGCTGGTTAAACCTGGCTAACTTGCCTGACAGTTAAAATACCATTTAAATATTTGGTTCTGAGAAATGAGCCTTGGAGAAGAAAAGAGATTGCAAAAGCTTTATTCCCTTGATTTTTCTTATACTCTTCCTCTTAATTTGTGTTCCAGTGAACAGTTAGATTTATAGCCGACTGAATAAGCTTGCATTGGCTTTAGAGAATTTAATGCAGCTGGCTTTAAATGTGAAAATATTGTTGTTAGGTATTGTCAAGTCAATTTTTGACTGATAGCGACCCAATGTGACAGAGTAGAACTGCCCCACAGGGTCTTCTAGGCTGTAATCTTTACAGGAGCAGATCACCAGGTCTATCTCCCTCCAAGCCAATGAGTGGGTTCAAACTATTTTGGTTAGCAGCCAAGTGTTTAACCATTGCACCACCAGGCCTCCTTCACAAAGCTGAAAGTATGAATCTTGGGGAGCTTTAACATGGAAATGAAATGATCAGATTAGCCTATTAGAAAGATCCTTCCGACTGCCCTGTGGAGAGCTGACAGAGAAGGTGAAGACCTGGTCAGAGCCTCTGCAGGTGAACATGCTCTTGGGGTTGGTCCCTGAAATAAGGAAGTAGCTGTTGGAGTTGTTCATGTAATGAATACTTATTGCCCACCTATTTTATGCCAGGAGGATAAAGGGAACAAAGTAGCTTGTAGAAATCTTATAGATAAATTTTTTTTTTTTTTTTTTTTTTTATAGAGGCAAAATATTTGGTTGTCTTTGAATAGGCACTCTGCTCCTCTCTCATTTTTTTGCTTCTGTCCTTGATCTCTTTTTTCTCTCCATTCCTCTCCTCACCCCAGACCTCATTTCACCAGCAACAGTTTCGGTTTATTGTTGGTTCCTTAACTATTTGTTCTATTTGATCTTCACTTCCTGGTCTACACAGATATTTGATTCATGAGTTTTCTTTCTTTATCCTCTTTCATTTTATTCTTAGTAACTGTGCTCTCTCTCATTCTTGCTCCATTATCTCCTGTCTCACTTACTTCAACAGCTTCATAAAATGAATGGCCCCTTCTTCCTCCGTTCTCTCTAATCACATTTAGGCAGTCATTATGCTTAAATATTTAGTCTCCATTGATTATCAATTGCACTTCACAGTTTAGTTAAGATGGTGATGTCAAATAGCCTTTCTAGCTTTCCCATTTCTCTTTTTTCCTTGCAGTGCTTCTTTGATCCTTCATATAGATACCCTAGAAATTTCCCTGGAATGACTTTCTCTGCCTCTTTTTCTTTCCCCCTTAGGCTGTAGGCTTTCTGTTTCACTGCTTAATATTTTTTCTTCTCCCTCTAGTTATATTAACTGTCACTTCTCTCATGTTTTTTCTTCCTTTCGCCCATTTATGTACACAGCTGCTGACTCTTCCCACAGTCTTCTCTTAAGGAAACTGATGAAATAGTGGACCCAGAAATCTTCAACTGTAGCTATTCCAAAATCTCTGCTACATTGTGGTAGGATTGCAGAGAAAGGTGAAATGTTATTAATGAAATAACATCTGAAGGGCATTATGGTAAGTTATTCAAACAAACTAGAAGAAAGCAAAGTATTATTCTTATATGCAGAACTTTGGCCTCAAGATTATTATGGAATAAAAGTGCAGGCCAGTGTCTCTGGATTCTGGAAGGTAGAGTGCTGAAGAGCCTTGCTACTCAAAGTGTGGCTTATGGACCAGAGGCGTTGGCATCACCCAGATGCTTGTTAGAAGTGCAGACTCCTTGGTCCCACCTTAAAAAAAACCCATATAATCAGAATCTGCATTTCAACAAGATGTCTGCACATGAAAATTTATAGCTCTGGTATAGAGGAGTGCATCCTTAAAATTCAGACCGAGTTCAGCTTTAGCACTTTGTAGGCAGGTTTTGAGCAAGTTTCTTAACCTCTTTGAATTTCTCTTTATTCACCCATGAAATAGGGAAGACGATCCCTAACCTTTAAGGTTGTTGTAGAGAAGAGAAATAAAATATGTGCAATTATATTTATTATACTCGTGTATTTCTTAAAAGAATAGAACAGGGAGGGAATTTTAGTTTCTCTGACCACATTTTAAATTTGGAATCATTATTGTTAGGGAGGAGCCCTGGTGGCTCAGTGGTTAAACACTTGGCTGCTAACCAAAATGTCGGTGGCTTGAACTCACTACCTGCTCTGCCAGAAAAAGATGTGCCAGTCTGCTTCTGTAAAAGATTACAGCCTTGGAAACCCTATGGGGAGGTTCTATTATGTCCTATAGGGTCTCCGTGAGTCGGAATTTACTCAAAGGCAATGGACGGGTTATATTCTGAGCACTGGGAAAGGCATTAGATATCTACAAGTGAAGAAGACATAGCCCTATCAAGGAACTCATCTCTAGGGAAGAATATATATAAAATCTAGCTACCAATAGTTATTGAACGTGTAATAAATCCAGGCACTATACTGAACACACTACATTATTTTACGTAACTCTTAGGAAAACTGAGGCTTAGAGAGCTAAATAACTGGCCCAAGGTATTCATCTAAGAAGTGACAGACACAAAATACAGCAAACCCATGCACTTAACTAGCGTAGGAGTCCTTGGGTGGTTCAAACGATTAACATACTTGGCTGCTCTCCAAAAGGTTGGAGGTTGGAGTTCACCCAGAGACACCTTGGAAGAAAGGCCTGGTAATCTACTTCTGAAATTTAGCTACTGAAAACTCCATAGAGCACAGTTTCACTCAGACACACATGGGGTCACCATGAGTCACGGTCAACTCAAAGGCAACTGGTTTGGGCTTTAACTAGTATATACTCTAGGGTAAGCATTGGGTAAAAGTTAGCTACTGGGATCATGACAGAAGGGCAGAACCAAGATCTAGATAGCTTGGTTGGAGACTCTCCTATCCCTGGGGCTCCCTGTTTTGCATCTTTTCATGAGAAATGAGTGTTTTCTACTCTGTGTTGTTTCTCCTGTACAGATGCCTCCCAGCTGGAGCTGGGACTGACGAGTCACCTGCAGAATGTTGAGACTCGCTCTCCTTCCATCCCCTTAAGAAAAAAAAAATCTTCTGTTGTTAAATTTCATCTGCCTTTTAACTCTCCAGCAGCCATTTGGTCTCTGCTATTTCTGTTTTGTAGATGAATTTATTTTATGTGTTATTTCCCCCTTAAATTTTAAGGACATGCATCTTCACGAAAAGAACAAAGGAAGAAAAACAACTTGTAAATTATCACAAGAAGAATCCCTGTTAAAAGCAATAAGTTTGCTGACAGATGGCAGAATCAGTTGAAAATCGAGTACCATATTTACTGAGTCTAACCCATTTAGTAAGCCAAAAAAGTGTTATCTAATTCTATCCCCTGTGTATGTGTGTGTTTTGGAATGAACAGATGCCTAATGAGAAACGTGTCTGGTGTAGTTTTGGAGGAACCTGGATAAACCTAGGTTCTGATTCAGGGTTTGATTCTGACAAATTTTAAAGTGCACAAAGTCGAATCTATTGTAAATTAAGTTGTCAGAGTAAAAACACCATTAAAATGCTGTCAAAGCAAAAACATTATTTTTAAAAAAAAAAAAAGACACCCAGAATTATTGTACCACATAAATTTGCTTCTCAGAATCCCCCTATTATTTTTAAACTTCTGTAACAAAGACAAAGTACTAAAAAGGAGGCCACAGGCCCTGTCATCCTGAGCACACCTGGATATGAGCACGGCGTGTACACAACACTGGGATATTATTTAGTGTTTTATGAAACAATATAAAATGCAATAGAAGCAGTTCATCAAGATATACATTTGTTTTTATTGTGCAGAACATGGCTGAGACATAACCTTCCCACTCTTCCCCCAAAAGACCCAGTTTTCTAGAAAAAAGAAATCCTAATCCTACTGCTATCTTATTTTGAATACTGAATTTTGAGACAGTACTGAGGTAAAGGTGTATCATGATCCAGGCTAAACCATGAAGATTCAATAAAATCTGGGATATTATACACATGAAAGGAAGTTATAGTAGACTCAAATTCTAAGCAGGCACACATACCAGAGTTTCTAGAAAGTAAATTTATTGATTGTTATTTAATGACTGAGTTCTCTCAAGCAAAACATTGACATCAGTGATTTGTGTGGGGTCAGCACGGGGATAGGTGTTCCTTGCTAGGTGGCCAACACACAATGAGGAAAGAGTCCGCAAATTTTCTTTCTTTCTGGTTTTTCTTTCTTTCTTCCTTTCTTGGCTTTTCCTCTCTCCCATGCTAGCCAGGAATGGAAGCTGTATTTATGGATGAAGGCAATGGGCATTGCCAGAACTTCCATATCAGGGCACCCAGGATAAACAGCAGACCTGAGCGTTCTACTCACTTTAATCTTGTTTCTTTGAGACATAAGTTAGTAATAACACTGGGGAATCTGTTGGTTACTTTTTATTGAAACAATGATGCACTGTGTTAGAGGAGCTGAAAAGCCCTTGATTTAGAGTCATAAAACCTTTTTAAATCCAAGGTTTCCGGTAGGGTTGGGTTACTTTCCTAAAGTAGGCAGAGGTAATTTCTGTAAAGCCACTTAGTAACATATTTTCCAGGTGCTACTTAGTGCTTTTCCCATTTCTTTCCTCCTAAAATACAAAATACAGTAAGTTCTAGTTCAAGCAAAGAATCCAGAAAGAATTTTCTCTTCTGGGTAGGTGCAACCAAGGTTCAGGTACACAGATTTTTCTTTTTTTCCTTCCAGTAATTTGCTGAGCTGAGCTATGCTGTGCTGCTTGGCAAGCTACTTAACCTTTCTGAACCTGAATTTAGAAAACTCCAAAATACTTGAGACATTTTTCCCAAGGCGCCAGTGGAATTAGCAAATGAGTCAGCAAATGTGTTTTATGATTCCTGGAAAAGTAAGCTCATATTTTTTATAAGCACTGGCCAATGTAAAGTAAGTCTTATCAAACACTTCGCCCATTTGTCCTAATGTACTATTTTAAATGTATGCTTCAGTTTTTTCTTTGTTATTTATGTGCTGATTTTATTATGCCTTGCTTCTTTTTAGAAAGCCAACCTATATAACCTTCATTTGATGAAGCAAAGCCTGGAAAAGCTAAGCCTTGAGCAATGTGCATTGGTTCTTTCTCAACTATTTTTTATCTATCTTACAGTAAATATAAGATATATTTAACCAAAAAAAACAAAACAAAACAAAAAAAACCTTCACATATTATACTAATGGATGGCTTAGATCAGGGTTTAGCAAACATTTTTTATAAATGGCCAGATAGTAAGTACTTTCAGCCTTGCAGGTCATATATGGTCTCTCTTGCAGCTGTCTGACTTTGCTGTTGTAGAACAAAAATAGCCATAGAAAATGAATGGCTGTGCCTGTGTTTCAATAAAGCTTTATTTACAAAAACAGGCAGTTACCTGAATGCATCAATGATTAACTTTTACCGCATTTGTTTTATCTGTCTCTTGCATGCATTTATTTTCCTTATTTGAAAGTAAGTTGCACCATTGCAGGCATTATGACACTTCACCCCTTTATTTTTCAAAATATATCTCCTTAGAATAAGAACATTCTCGTGCATAAACACAGAACCATTGCCATAGCCTTAAAGTGTCGGTAATATTACCTAATATATGATTGTACCAAAATGTCTTCAGCTGACATTTTGGTACAATTAACGGTCACACTTGGCATTTTTTATGTATCTTTAGTCTCCTTCATCCAAGAAAGATTCCATTGCCTCTGTTTTTTACGACATCGATATTTTTGAGGAATTCAGAGCAATTGACATGTAGACTGTCCTCATATCTGGATTAACTTAGTTGTTTCCTCATTATTAGATTTAAGTTAAACATTTTTGACAAGGATTTGTCTTGGACTTTGCATTACATCACATCAGGAGGCATATGACATCAGTTAGTCTCATGGGTGATGCTAACTTTTATTCCTTGGTGAAGGCTGTATCCCTCAGGTCTCTTTTTACAACTGAGAGATACTCTTTGGTGTGATATTTTGAAATTATGTGACTCGATAATGTTCTAATATTGGTGTTTGAGTTAAAGGGCTGATTTTTAATTTTTTTTTTGTTCTTTCTGCATTTATTAGTTGGCTTTTTACTTAAATGAGAGCTTTACGTCATGTCTCCCTCCCCGCTTTGTGAAGGATTGTTATTGTCTCAAAATTATTTTTGTTTAATGTTATAATTATTATCATCAAGCTGGTTTTTTGTCTTTTGGACACTTATCCATCATTCTTTAAGAACTTCCTTGCCCCTTGGTAGAATAGAATTTTCCAGGCTTACTTTGTACATCCCCTGCCTATATTTGGAATCAACCATATTTCCAAGGAGCCTTGCTTCCTTTAGCAAGGGATGATATTTACAAATCAAGATCTTGTCATTCCAAAAAGCTAAAAATCAAACCCACTGTTGTCAAGTTGATTCCAACTCATACATTAGGTGTGCTCATTTCTACTGGGATGCCATTGCTTCTAAGTCCTTTCGGTGGACAGTTAGGGTATAAAAAAGGTATAGATCTTTTAAAATATAGTGAGTTCGTATCAGGTCCTCCAATTCTCAGAGGTCTTCATTTTCTCCCAATTTCATATTTATATCTTTTCCCATGTGAGGACCCTAATTTCCAAATATATCATCCCATTTACTCATTTGTTCTATCCTATATGAAATAACTTTAAATTAGTACTCTGATACTACTTACCGTATGTAAAACAAACCCATTATGTAAAGCTTAAGATTTCTCTGCAGTTCTTTATGTAATTCTGTATTACCAAGGGTATATAGTAAAAGTGCTATATTTACAAATAATTTAGACCTTTTCTTCTGTGTAGTTATGCTATCGATTTCATTAAAAATTATGTTTACTTGTTTTTGTTTGTATTCAATTTTAGGGGTAAGTTTCTTCAACCATCTAATTTAATTCTTTTAGTTCAAAAATATTTCCAAGTTTCAAAAGTAAAAACTATATCACAAATATACTCATAAACATCTCATTCTTATCTCTAGTCCCTCGACCTCATTCTTAACTACTGTGTTTTTACGTAAATAACACAGCTTTCTGCATTTGTTTGCCAGCCATACCCTCCCCTTCACGAGGTATTTTCAAAAGCATACTATACTAATTGTTTTTTACAATAACATGTGGAAAAAGGTAGGCATGGTGGCACTTGTGAGGGTGTCTAGTGGGGGGGCATGGCAAGCAAACAAACACAGGTGTATATTATTAACTTAAAATTTATTAAAAAATACGGTACTATTATAGGTAATGGAAATCCTGGTGGTGTAGTTGTTAAGAGCTATAGCTGCTAACCAAAAAGGTCGGCAGTTTGAATCCACCAGGCGCTCCTTGGAAACCCTATGCGGGCAGTTCTACTCTGTCCTAAAGGGTCGTTATAAGTCAGAATCGAGACAACAGCAATGGTTTTGGATTTTTTATACATAATAATTATTGTTATCTTTTTTTTTTTTTTAGTTTCAACTATCTAGTTTTAGTTCTTTTTTTGTAAAATTAGCAACATCCACACACTCACAATACATATTCCTATTTATCTTTATTTCACATAAGGTAGCATGCTGTATCTACCAACATGTACAATTGTGAGGATGATGGAGGGCTGGGCAATGTTTCATTCTGCTGTGCGTGGAGTCTCCATGAGTCAGGGGCCATCTCAACACTGATAACAGTTTTTATCTTGAAAGTCTAGATTTTATTTTTTCTTCTGTCCTAGAAAAGAGTGGAGTTATATTACATAGGATGAGAAGGGATTAGTGAGATTGAATAAGTGAGTGGTAGGGCCCTGAAAAGAGCGATTGGATTCCATGAAACTGAAGGAGAGAGACAGTGCTAGAGTGAGTAGTTGGTGGAGTCTTGAGCCCAATTCTGACACAACATCCTAAAAGATGGGAGAAACTATGTAAGACAGACTTATGGAGGCATTGGAAAGGAACTGGAAGGGTCAGGTTTGGGTGCCTAACAAAGCTCCCGGTGGTTGAGTTGGACTTGAAGGAGTGGATTCTGTGAGAATGGAGAGACTCACTTTCCAAAATACCACACAGGTTTAGGCAAGGTTCATCTCATTAGTGTTTTTTGTTTGTTTGTTTTTGTTGTTGTTACAAAAATATAGATAACATAACATTCGTCAATTCAACATTTTTCTGGCATACAATTTAGTGATATATTACATTAATCATGTGCAACCATCTCACATAATTGTTGCCTTGATAGAACCAAAGACAGAGGTTGTTTCCAAAGTTTCAAGAATTTTTAGTCCACAGAAATTTTGTATAAACTTAGGAAAGAAGAGGAAAGCTTAAAATATTACTGAGATTGAACTTCTGTCAGCCAGGAGAGACAGGAAAATAAAGACTTTGTCCCCAATTTTGTGAAATAAATTCATTCTTTGTTTAACCAAAATGATATATTATGCGTATATGTGTACATGTTTACTGAAATGGTATAAAATTCTGAATATTTACTGAATGGTATAGCATTCTCTTCTATGACTTATTTTTATCACTTAAGAGAATAAATTGAACATCTTGTACTTCTTTCTACACCTGCACAGTTTTTCGCTCTGTGGATACATGCTGTTTGGTTCTTGTAAGGTGCTGTTGGGATCAATAAGTACTATGGTATCTACAGAGTACTATATAGATTTTTTCTTACAAGCATGGAATTTGCAGCCAATTATGCTGCTGTAAGAAAGTTTTAGCTCTAAGAAAGTTTACATTCATGTTTTTAATAAGGAAAATAATTGCACAACGTTCGTCATATTTTTTCAACTTTGACAGATGGTAAGTGAACAGACTGGGAGGAGGAGAAGTGACCCAACTTGCCTCAGCAGTGTTAGAAAAGATATCAAAGGAAAAGACAGACACTCCCAGTGCCAAAGACTTTGTTTTCTTTCTCACTCATCTCTTTCAAACTGGTCACAAATTGCCTTACTGCATTCTACTCTGTCACTTTATAATAAAGTAATTTCTTTTTACCTTCGCATTGAAGAAGTGTTTTAGCCTATGATAAAATGGTTTCTTCAATTCTTCTGAGGTTGAGAGTAATAGGTAATAAAGATTGTTCAGAAATCTGTCATGGTCACAATAACAATACAAGGAAACACAGAGTATATCAATTTACTATTCATTATGAAAAGGCAAAAGGAAGCTTGCCAATGAGTATTATCCTGTGGGCTGCACAAAAAACATCAGCAAGAAGTTAAAGACTTTTTTTTAATGTGCTTTCCCCCCACAAATGTGTACTAGAATTGGTATGCATTGCACAATGCCTGACTTAAGTTGTCAGTTGATCAAACAATAATATTGAGAATAATACTGCCAGTAGGAATTATTTCGTCCATTTTTTTTTCTTGTTTAGCACATTTGAAGAACCATTTAACCTTACAGCTTCTAAAGTAAAAACTCTAAGACATCCAATTCGCATATATATATTTTTTAAAAAGACGTTTTTCTAAAGCGTAGAGTTGAATTAGACTTAAATGGCGTATAACTCAAAAGTGTGTGACAGGCGGCGGAGGAACATGTATGGTAAATTACCCATACCCAAAACTTCTCCCCTCAAATATATCAGATAGCAAAGAAAAAAGATAAGAACGGGCAATTGCAATGATTGCAAAGTGCCATGCAATAAAGAGTACCCAAACAAAAACAAAACCCCCCAAACTTTTGAATTTTAGTTCCAATTTTGCCACTAGTAAGCTTTATGACCGTGGGCAAGTCACTTTGAATATCACTATCTGACATAAAAGGGAGGGTGTTGGACTAGACGATCTCGTCAAGGTTCCAATGCCTCTCCTGGCAACCGTTTTTCTATTCCAAGTCAAAACCCACAGGGCAGCTGCCCCCAGTCTTTCCCATTTCTCCTTACAAACCCTTCTAAAAATTATTATTTTCCTCCTTCATCTTGTAATTATTCATTACGTTGGGAAGGCAGGCACAAACTGAGACTGTCTTAGATCCACTGGGGTGGATGTCATCCTACTCTAAGTCTCTGCATTGGCTTGTTCCTGCCTGCCTTCCCAGTCTCATGTTTCAGCTTACTCCCTCTTGCTCTTTACCCTCAGGCACATTAGCTTTCTGGCAATTTCTCAAAGGTGCTGTGCCTTGTTAGCTACAGGAGCACTTTTTTCTCAACCTGAGTTGTTCTTCCATCTACCCCCACGTCCACCTTTCTCTTAGCATGGTTAATTACTTCTCCTAAGTGAAACCCTACTCTAATATCATGCCTCAGCTACTGACAATTTCCTCAGCAAACATCATCCTTCCTGCAGGATTTAGCCATTTCCACCATTCTGCAGTCACTGTACCAGGTGCCTCACTGACATACTACTTATCACTCATCTAAAGTTTCCATTTATTGACGCAATTATTTCATCATGTTTATCTCCCCCCACTAGACTATAGGAGCAACAAAAGACATTGCACTATTAGACCTCTGTACCTAGAAAGTGTCTGACCTATTGCAGTCCGTGCTTACACAACAGCTATTAAGTAAATCAGTACTGCCCTTAGACTCACAGAGTTTATGTGGGAGACCTAAGCCATATATGTATATTCCACTCTGATAAGGAAAATCTCCATATTTGTGCTATTTTTGTAGAGCATGTTTTGTTTTCTCCTCTTAGAATGTAGAATTCAAGATAAGAGAGTTGCTTACCTACATCTATCATGTAACCAGTTAAGTCTCTCTATCTTTTAGAAGAAAAATGGAGGAGAGTGAATGTTTTGGTCTGCGCAAGATGAGGTGACCAGCATG
The DNA here is from genome assembly GCF_030014295.1 of Loxodonta africana. NCBI lineage: Eukaryota > Metazoa > Chordata > Mammalia > Proboscidea > Elephantidae > Loxodonta > Loxodonta africana. The sequence goes on along the minus strand of NC_087355.1, from coordinate 43,874,187 downwards.
GGAATTAAAGACTCATTGTTCAATGACTGTATTTCACATTCATGAAATGAATAGTCTATAGCATATCCAATATTTTCATTTCAGACACATTCACAATCAATATCGATCATTACAGTCCAGTCAATTGTTCAGTGATCCATGTCGATCATGACGACAGTCAAAATTCATTGACTGGGCATGTTCTACACAGACATAGTTGCAGATGGGACAAGCATTTTCAGGGAAGCAAGACCAGGTTTAGGCCAATTTGTGGGAAAAAAAAATTGTCATTTGTCACACAAACCTCCACGTGGTCACATATCCTCAGAGGATTCCTCCAATTCAGACACCAATTTTTCTAGATGATATCCCTATCCCTACCAATTCTACTTTCAGAAATTTATCAGTTGTATACATTGTAATATCATCCTCACTCCAGTTATAGATACTTAACATTTTTAAGCATCATCTCTTAATATGCTAAAGGAATATTAGGAGAATTGGTATGGGAATTATGGGCCATCCTAAAAAAAAAAGCGCCTCCCAAAATAAAACTTACTGAGGGCTGCAAAAAGGGATTAGTCTCACTCTTCAGGAAAGGATAATCTACATTGGTAATTTCACACTCATGTTTAGAATACTGCTTAGAATATTTGACTTAATTTTTTCTTTTCTTTTCTGCCTGAGGAGGAATGGATAAGTTTAACATGGGATTTAATATCAAATAAGTAACCAATATTGTTAACGGTACAAGATCATAAAGAAGAAAATTTCAGTAAAATCTTCAGTTGGTATACCCGTTGCCATTGAGTCAATTCTGACTCATATCAACTCTAGAATCTGCTTTTAACAGGTTAGTGATTGCAATTCCTAGATTATTCCCCTTTAGAATTGGGTTCTACCCAAACTATGTCAAGTCAACCTTGGTACAGCATATTTGACAAAAATAAATAAATAATAAAATAGAGGAGCCCAGATGTACTTTGTGTCATCCCACACCCCTACTCTATAACATGTGCATTTGTGTCCATCAGCACGTGAACACATACACACACAGGGCAGGTACACACATTGCTATCGCCCATTACTTCAAGTTCAGTGCTCAGTTCTCAACTCAGAGATAAAGGCAATTAGGCAGAAATTGATAGGAAAGAAGCCATGGAGATTTTATCACAATTTGTCACAGCAAATAGAAGCTAACAAAAATGTCTAGAAACTGGGAAAATTTTATTGAGAAAATAAAATTTCTCTATATTTTGTAGATGTTGGGGTCTTTTTTTTAGAAGACGAAGAAAGACTTCCTAACTTTTAAAGTCATTATGTTTTCTCATTTGAAAACTAGAATAATGGTTGTAAAGAAAGGAAAATTTTATGCTTCATTCTATGAAAATTAGTTGTTGTTAGGTGCCATTGCGTTGTTTCTGACTCATAGCAGCCCTATAGGACAGAGTAGAACTGTCCCATAGGGTTTCCAAGGAGCAGCTGGTGGATTTGAACTGCCAACTTTTGGTTAGCAGCCAAGCTCTTAGCCACTACACTACCAGGGCTTCCAGAAAATTAGTACTAACTTGAATTTAATGCAATAAAATTTCAAAGATCAAATAAGACTATAGGCTGAAATGAGAAGGTGCTATAAGAGGCATAGAAACAAATTGAGGACAGATATACACAATTAAGGAAAGAAAGAAACAAAGAAAGGAAGGAAAGAAAGGAGAGGGAGAGACAGAAAGAGAAATAAAGGAGGAAAGTTGATCAATGGTCAAAAATTCTATTTACTGACTTTAACAAGGTAATCACTGAATAGGCAGGGCAAAGACAAGAGAATTAAAGCAATTACAGTAGAGATAAAGATATGGAGGGAAAAGGCAATTTAACAGAATTTATAACTGATCCCCAGAGAGAGTCAAGGACCCAATACATTGAGTGGAAAAGGTATACAAAGTTATAAGGAAAGAAATTTTTCCTGAGATGGGGAGATATATTGAATCTTCACAGTGAAAACTCCTCTTCACCTCAGGAAACACATTAAAAAAAATCGCATAGAACCACATCCTAGTTAATTAACTGAACTTCAGAAAAAATCTGCAGGCCATTTATGCATAAAAATTTATCAATTAAAGGGGGAAACCATGGTGATTTTTAAATTCTATGCAGCAATAGTCAATGTTACAATGTGATAGGGCAAACATTTTTAAAGTTTTAGGAAAAATAAAGTATTACCCAAGGCATAGTTTAAGCAGAAAGGGAACAGGCAAATAAATACATACGTGGACTAAGAAAAACAGAAAAAAGGAACTTATCTTAAAAAAAAAAAGACAAAATAGTGATGATATAATCAAGCAACCTGAGATGAATTAAAACAAAACAAAACAAAAACAAAAACAAACTTCTGAAACGGTAAATAGTGAAAGAACTGTAAATGTTTATAAATATTAGAGAATAAAATGTAAATTTTGGAAGTTGACAGTATAAAATTAATACAAACCAAACTCATTGCCCTCTAATCAACTCTGACTCATAGTGACCCTATAGGACAGAGTATATGAACTCTGGATGTGAACTCCTGACCTTCTGTTTAGCAGCCATCGCTCTTAACCACGGCACCAGCAGGGCTCTGCATTAATACGGCTATTCAAAACCGACAAGTGTGGAAGGGGACCGAAGAGAAAGTCTAGGACTGTAAATTTTCCACATTTCATAGTAAAAGGCCAACTGTTACTGTCTAAATGTAATGTGCAAGAAAGACCATAGAATGATCCAAAAACTTGATGCTTTTCATAGTCTATTTTTTTGAAACATAAAATTTCTTTTAGAAAGCGGTTTGCCTTGTGATTAAGAAACGTGTATATAAATTTCAACATTAAGATTAATTATAGCTTCATTTTTTTCCTCTTCAAGTAAAATTAATTTAAATGTTTTTAAACTTAAAAGTAGCATATATAACTTCATCTCATTCAAAAAATTATTTCCTTCAAACTCCCCATTATTCTTTCTTTGTGTACAATCACACGATGTTAGCAGTCATTTCTGGGTGGTAGTGGTTTAACTTTACACATTTTTTAGTTTATTGGTTGTGATTTATAACTTTGTTTGAATTTTAAAATAGTGAACATATCATTTTTAAAAGTATGATAAAATCATTCATCTAAAACCAACAACGGCAAAAAAGAAGTTAAAATATCTGTGCAATTTATTAGTTGTTATGCTTTCATTTTTAGGGTGTCAGAACAATTCTTTCAATGTCTCCTACTCCTTCAGTTTTAATTCTGCCAAGGATAAAAAAGGATAAACGTCCAAGGATAAAGAAATCTGTTGAATTTTTCTTTGCCAAAGATTAGGCTGATAATTAGGAACTTTCACATTCATACTCTTTTTCATACTTACATAGAATTCTTTCATTTATAATTTCTACGTCCATTTCTTTTTTACTGCTATATTGGCACTAAATTATAGTTTTAAACATAAAGTTGGAAAAAGTATATATAATTCATATGCATCAGGTAAAGAAGAATAAAACTAAGACCCACGTATCCAACACCTGTCTTAACAGAATACTAATACAATAGAATACTTAGTAGAACACTTGTTTCAGAAGGCCCCTGCACACCTCCCAAAAAATCCCTTCTTTCTTATCTCACTGTGCATTCTTCTCCTTTTCTCTTCCACACAAAAGAGAGAAAAATTTTTTATAAATATAATCTTGCTTTTCTTTACGGAATTTCTAGGTATGTAGGTATGTATGTATCCTAAACAAAGTGCTTCTTAATGATACCTGTTTTTAAATGTTATGTAAGTTAAATAATTATACATGTACATATTCGTTCTTCTGTGTCACTGTTTTTGAGATTCTCATATTTATGCTTTTGTTTATAGTTTGTGCTTTTTACTATTATATAGTACTTCATTATCAGAATATTATGAAGTTATTAATTCATTACTGTGGACCATTAAGTTGGTTTCAAATTTTTGGTAATGAGTGAATAGTGCTGCCATGAACATTCTTGCACACTCTCTTTATCCACATTTAAGAATTTCTATAGAAGTTTATTCTACAGGAGTGAAATTGCTGAATTTTAAGGATATGCACAATAACAGGAAACCCTGGTGTCGTAGTGGTTAAGTGCTAGAGCTGCTAACCAAGAGGTCGGCAGTTCAAATCCTCCAGGCGCTCCTTGGAAACTCTATGGGGCAGTTCTACTCTGTCCTATAGGGTCGCTGTGAGTCGGAATGGACTCGAAGGCAGTGGGGGGTAATGCATGATAACATTTACTGGTTAATGTCAAATTTTCTAATATGGTTTAAGCAATATGCACTCTCACCAGCTGTGTTTAAGAGGCACTATTGATCTGCATTGCTGTTAACAGGTGGTATTGTCTACTTTCTAATTTTGCCAAACTGATTTGTGTGAAATGGAATCTCGTTTGTGATCGTAATTTGCATTTTCATGATAGATACCTAATAAGGTTGAGAATCTTTTTTTTTATTTTATTATTATTATTTTTTTAACTTTTATTAAGCTTCAAGTGAACATTTACAAATCCAATCAGTCTGTCACATATAAGTTTACATACATCTTACTCCGTACTCCCACTTGCTCTCCCCCTCTTGAGTCAGCTCTTTCAGTCTCTCCTTTCGTGAGAATTTTGCCGGCTTCCCTCTCTCTCTATCCTCCCATCCCCCTTCATCAGCGTCTCTCTCCCACCCGATGACCAGTCCCTTTCATGTCTGATGAGTTGTCTTCGGGAATGGTTCCTGTCCTGTGCCAACAGAAGGTCTGGGGACCATGGCCGCCGGGATTCCTTTAGTCTCAGTCAGACCATTAAGTTTGGCCTTTTTATGAGAATTTGGGGTCTGCATCCCACTGAGCTCCTGCTCCATCAGGGGTCCTCTGCTGTGCTCCCTGTCAGGGCAGTCATCGATTGTGGCCAGGCACCAACTAGTTCTTCTGGTCTCAGGGTGATGTAGGTCTCTGGTTCATGTGGCCCTTTCTGTCTCATGGGCTCTTAGTTGTCGTGTGGCCTTGGTGTTCTTCATTCTCCTTTGCTCCAGGTGAGTGGAGACCAATTGATGCATCTTAGATGGCCGCTTGTTAGCATTTAAGACCCCAGACGCCACATTTCAAAGTGGGATGCAGAATGATTTCGTAATAGAATTTTTTTGCCAATTGACTTAGAAGTCCCCTCAAACCATGTTCCCCAGACCCCCGCCCCTGCTCCGCTGACCTTTGCAGCATTCATTTTATCCCAGAAACTTCTTTGCTTTTAGTCCAGTCCAATTGAGCTGACCTTCCATGTATTGAGTGTTGTCTTTCCCTTCACCTAAAGCAGTTCTTATCTACTGATTATTCAATAAAAAACCCTCTCCCACCCTCCCTCCCTCCCCCGCCTCGTAACCACAAAAGTAAGTGTTCTTCTCAGGTTTACTATTTCTCAAGATCTTATAATAGTGGTCTTATACAATATTTGTCCTTTTGCCTCTGACTAATTTCACTCAGCATAATGCCTTCCAGGTTCCTCCATGTTATGAAATGTTTCAGAGATTCCTCACTGTTCTTTATCGATGCGTAGTATTCCATTGTGTGAATATACCACAATTTATTGACCCATTCATCCGTTGATGGACACCTTGGTTGCTTCCAACTTTTTGCTATTGTAAACAGAGCTCCAATAAACATGGGTGTGCATATATCTGTTTGTGTAAAGGCTCTTGTTTCTCTAGGGTAAATTCCGAGGAGTGGGATTTCTGGGTTGTATGGTAGTTCTATTTCTAACTGTTTAAGATAACGCCAGATAGATTTCCAAAGTGGTTGTACCATTTTACATTCCCACCAGCAGTGTATAAGAGTTCCAATCTCTCTGCAGCCTCTCCAACATTTATTATTTTGTGTTTTTAGGATTAATGCCTGCCTTGTTGGTATGAGATGGAATCTCATCGTAGTTTTAATTTGCATTTCTCTAATGGCTAATGATCGAGAGCATTTTCTCATGTATCTGTTGGCTGCCTGAATATTTTCTTTAGCGAAATGTGTGTTCATATCCTTTGCCCACTTTTTGATTGGGTTGTTTGTCTTTTTGTGGTTGAGTTTTGACAGAATCATGTAGATTTTAGAGATCAGGCGCTGGTCGGAGATGTCATAGCTGGAAATTCTTTCCCAGTCTGTAGGTGGTCTTTTTACTCTTTTGGTGAAGTCTTTAGATGAGCATAGGTGTTTGATTTTTAGGAGCTCCCAGTTATCGGGTTTCTCTTCATCATATTTGATAATGTTTTGTATTCTGTTTATGCCTTGTATTAGGGCTCCTAGGGTTGATCCTATTTTTTCTTCCATGATCTTTATCGTTTTAGTCTTTATGTTTAGGTCTTTGATCCACTTGGAGTTAGTTTTTGTGCATGGTGTACGGTATGGGTCCTGTTTCATTTTTTTGCAAATGGATATCCAGTTATGCCAGCACCATTTGTTTAAAAGGCTATCTTTTCCCCAATTAACTGACTCTGGTCCTTTGTCAAATATCAGCTGCTCATACGTGGATGGATTTATATCTGGGTTCTCAATTCTGTTCCATTGGTCTATGTGCCTGTTGTTGTACCACTACCAGGCTGTTTTGACTACTGTGGCTGTATAATAGGTTCTGAAATCAGGTAGAGTGAGATCTCCCACTTTCTTCTTCTTTTTCAGTAATGTTTTACTTATCCGAGGCTTCTTTCCTTTCCATATGAAGTTGGTGATTTGTTTCTCCAACACATTAAAAAATGACATTGGAATTTGCATCAGAAGGTTGAGAATCTTTTAAAGTATAAACAGACTGTTTACTTTTCCTCTCCTACAAAATGCCTGCTCATATTTTTTAGTCATTATTTTTTTTTTGTTAGGTCATTTAAAGCAGTTATTCATATTATCTACTTATTAATCCTTTGTAGGTTAAAAGTGTTACAACCATCTTCTATTCATTTGTGAAGTATCTTTTCACTGTTTTTAATGGTCAACAGAAGTGATTTTTATGTAGTTTAAATTATCAAAAAAATTTTTTTTATTAGTTTCCAATTGTGTATCTTAAGAACTGCTTCCCTACCCCTAAGGTCCTAAAGATACATTTCTATATTTGTTTCTAAAATGTTTATAATTTTGCGTTGCATATTTATATCCTTGGTCTACCTGCGGTTGACTTTTGCTTACAGTATTAGTTACAGATTTAATCATATATTTTTATCATATCACTCTTTTTGAGTAATCTTGTGTTTTTTATTCTCACTGATTTGCAGTTCAGGCTTCTATGTCTAAAAGTTTTATATTTAACTGGTTCTATTCCCAAAGGTATTATTCTAGTCAATATTTATCTGTCTAAACAAACACCACACAGTCGTCAATACTATGGATTTATTTTTTAAAAAGCCTGTTTCATTTTTGCAGCATCTCAATAATGGGTCGAGGTAAGGATTGCTTTATTTATCTTGCTTTTAAATTTGGGGCTTCCTGAATTCTAAAACTTCTCTCTCTCAATAGTTTATGGAAGCTTTCATCTTTATTTCTTTGAATATTTTCTCTTCCCAATTTTCGCTAATATCTTTTCTGGGAACTCCAATTGAATATGCTAGAACTTCCTTTATTTTCTGTGTAATTTCTTGAGTTAAGCACTCTGGTTTACAAAGTGTCTCTTCAGGTATGTCCAGTTTTCTTTTCAACCTAATCATTGAGTTTTAATGTAAATTTCTACTTTTATATCTTTAATTTGTAAAATTTTATTTGGATCTTTTTTCAAATCTCTTGTTTTTTTTAAAAAAAAATATTCTATGCTCTCATCGGTGAATTCTCTTTCATATTTTCAGAGAGTAAAGTCTAAGAGAGAGTTATCAGTCTGTAGACCATCCTTTATGAAATTTTGTTTCCTTGAGTAGTTTTATCATTGTTGTCTATGAGTTCATGTTCCTGAGAATTTGACCTGTGAGAATACTTTGATTCTGGATTGAAGTTGTATACCACTACAGAAGACTACATAGATACTGTCAATTTAGATCATAAAGATACATGGAGAAAACTTAAGCAATTCAACAACAAAAAGACAAATAATCCAATTGAAAAATGGACAAAGGACATAAGCAGACCAAAGAGGACATTCAAGCCATGAACAAACACATGAAAACATGCTCATGATCACTGGCCATTAGAGAGATGCGAATCAAAACTGCAGTGAGATACCATCTCATCCCAGCTAAAGTGGAACTGATAAAACAAATAAACAAAATGGAAAAATAGGAAACAACAAATACTAGTGAGGATGTGGGGAGATTGGAATCCTTATCCACCACTGGTGGGATTGTAAAATGGTATAATCACTATGGAAAATGGCATGGCCCTTCCTCAAAAAGCTAGAAACAGAAATACTTTATGATCCAGCAATCCCACTCTAGGTATATACACTAGTGAGCTAATGAAGGAGACATGGACAGAAATATGCACACCTACATTCATTGCAGCATTAGTCACGATAGCAAAAAGATGGAAAAAACCCAAGTGCCCATTAATGGATGAATGGATAAACAAAATGTGGTATATACATACAATGGAGTAGCAGCCATAAATAATGATGAGTCTTCAGAACTTCTTATAATGTGGATGAATCTGGAGTACATTATGGTAAGTGAAAGAAGCCAATCACAGAAGAATAAATACTGTATGATTGTACTTTTATAAGAAGACAAGAATAGGGATATATACAGAGACCAACATTTATTGGTGATTACCGGGGATGGGGTGGGAAGGTGATACAAGGAAGCACTCCTGAGATAGTAGACACTTGCTGTCTTTGGTGATGGGAAAGGTAGAGCTGGATGTGAGTGAAGTGCACACAGCTTGTAAATGATATAAAAAAGTACACCAGAGAAAATGACGTTTTTGGTAAAGAATATGACAAATACAAGTTTGCAACACCACCAATAGCAACCAACAATATGTGTGATTACACAAATATGTATATAGACATATATATGTATGGGTATGAATATGTGGGTACATATGTGTGCACAGATAGATGAATGTATAGGCATATGAATATAGAGGTATGTGTGTGCATGGATGTATATTCATATCTATGATAAACCACATAGGGGACATGGATACGGATACTTATTGGATATAACCAAATACCTTCTGAGATTGATTTCTTTGGATTTGAAGGCTTAGGACCATAGTCTAATGGGACAACTCAATCAACTGGCATAATATAGTTCATAAAATGTGTGGTTCTACATCCAAACATGGTGAGGAGTATCTGGAGTTTTAAAAGCTTGCAGGCGGCTATCTAAGACACACTGATTGGTCCCTACTCACCTGGAACAAGAGAGAAAGAAGGAAACCAAAAACTCGGAGAAGAAAGTAGTCTACAGGACTAATAGTCTATAAGAACCAAGCCCTCATCTGCCCTGAGCCCAGAAGAAGTAGATGGTGCCCGACTACCACGCTAAATGGATCCTGATAGAAGAGGAGAAAAATGTGGAACAGAATTCAGATTCTTAAAAAGTCCAGACTCACTGGACTGGTTGAGACTAGAAGACTCCCTGAGATTATTATCTTGAGATATTCTTTAAACCTTAAACTGAAATTATCCCTTGTGGTCACCTGTTAGCTAAATGAAAGACTGGCTCATAAAATAAAGAATAAAATTTTCTACATTACTCCAAATGGTCAAAAATTACTTTAAAGCAAAGATGAGAAGGTGAGAGTTCAGGGAAAGTAAAGTACTGGATATGGTACAACCAGAACGGAATGAATGAGAATGATGACAAACTGTGAAAAATGTAACCAATATCACTGAATAATTTGTGTAGAAATTGTTAAATGGAAACCTAAGTTACTGTGTAAACTTCCACCTTAAACACAAGAAAATATTATTGAAAAAATGCAAGAAATAAATATGACAAAAAATGTAAATAAAAAAAGATACATGGAGACCAACTTTTGTTTACAAATTCTCAGGGACTATGATTATTTTCCCCTTCACCCAATGCCATGGTCTACATAGGCAAGATTTCTGCTGTCCTTTTTGTACAATTAGTTTCTCTTTCAATTCATCCTTTTACCAAAAAGTATAACCATTGGAATTACTGCTTTGTTTCCTATCAAACTCTCCACCTCAGATAGCTCTAAGATTTCACTCTAGTCTGCACCAAACACTGAAAATAGCACAAATATTCATTAACTGTGGACTGGATAAATCAATTTTGGCATAGCGATGGAATCCTATACATCAAGTAGAATAAATAAACTATTGCTAGTTGCTACAACTTGGATGAGTCTTTCAAACAAAATGTTGAATAAAAGAAGCCAGGCACAAATAAAACTTATCTACAGGTTTACAAGTCAGAACGGTGTTTACACTGTGGGGGAACTAGTGATTGGAGAAGAGAGGGATTACTGGAACACTGGTAATGTTACACAGGTGTGGTAACACAAGTGTGCTCACTTTGTGAAAATTCATTGACTTAAACACCTAGGATTTATTAGCTTTTCTGTGTGTATGTTGTACTCCAATAAATAAAAAGTTTTCTAAAAAAAAGTTTTGTTCCAAAACGTTTTATTGCATTGCTCATTCTTTCCCCAATAATATGTATTGCTGACTCAGAGAGAAAGAGAAAGAAAGGCAGAGAAGGAGAGCTAGAGAAGCAACACTCATGGCTGCAAATAACAACCGAGGGAACAGCTGTTTGGAAGGCCACCCTCCGGAGGGGAAGCAGGCTTATCTTGAGTATTGGCTCCTGACTCCATATCGTGTAAGCAGCATTAGGAACACAGATTCATATTTCCTCTTTCTACGAAGTAACTATGGGCTCTCGTTATCTCCTGCTTCATGACACACGAAGATCAAGTGGGCAAGCACTGGAATCAGACCCCTTGGATTTCAATCCAGATTATGTCACCTACTACCTAGTGCAGAAGGTTCCTAGGTGGTGTAAATGGTTTGCTCTCAGCCACTAACTGAAAGGCTGGCATTTCAAGCCTACCCAGCATACCTCTGAAGAAAGGCCAGGTGACCTGTTTCCCTAAATATTACAGCCAAGAAAACTTTATGCAGCAATTCTACCCTGTAACACATGCGGTCTTCATGAGTCGGAATCAACTTAATGGCAACTTTTTTCTTTAAACTTCAGGTTTCTCATTGGTAATTTGGGAATAATAATAGTATCTAATGAATGGATTATGCAAGGATTTAATTAGATAATATGCAGAAAACACTTGGCACTGTGCCCAGCACATGGCAAACTCTGAATAAAAGTTAGGCATTATTATTATAGGAGCCCTGGCGGCACAGTGGTTAAAGTGCTAAGCTGCTAACCAAAAGGTCAGAGATTCGAACCCACCAGCTGCTCCTCAGGAGAACGATGTGGCACTCTGCTTCCGTAAAGATTTATGGCCTTGGAAAACTAATGGGGCAGTTCTGCTCTCTCCTATAGGGTTGCTAGGAATTGGAACTGACTGGATGGCAGTGGGTTGTTTGGGATTATTATTATTATTATTATTATTATTATTATTATTATTATTATTATTATTAACCTTTCACATCCCTTTTTTTTCCCTTATGTTCTCTTTCCCCTTTGCAGCCAAGGAGCATCATCTGTTTAGATTCTCATCTATTCACTTTGCTTGCTCTCACCCTCCTTTCCCACCATGCTACAGACCAAAGTAGATGGTGGCAGAGTGCCCAGACACTTTTATGGCCTCCAAGAGTGCTCTCAAAAGCTATCACGCAAATTGAAAAGAGGCGATAGCTTCATCCAAAATGAGAGAGAAAGGCTTGTGTTCTCACATACCAGAGTGAAAACCTTAAAACCTCTGCAGCACCTAGCACAGCGTTCTGTATTTAGAGCTGGTGTTTAATAAAACCTTTTTGACAAGGATGGGGAGCGGAGTCCATCCACTGGGCGTGCAGGGCTAGGGCACACTGTGGATACAAACACCCTCACACAGGGGCCTGCAGAGGTCAGTGGTGGTGGTGTGATGTTTATCATGGGTGTTATTTAAACCTCCGTCTTCAGTTTATTAATTTCCTTTAGCTATGAAGCTTCGTGAACAAATAAAAAGTGGCTTTTTATGTGGTGGGAATACTAACCTAAAAGTGGTTTTCTGCATCATGCTGAGTGAAATATGTCAGACACAAAAGGGCAAATATTGTATGACCCTACTTACATGAAATATCTAGACTAGGCCAGTGTAGAGAGATCAGAGTTTTTTAGTGGTTACCAGGGGTGGACGGGACAGCAGGAGAAAGCAAGACACAATGCTTAGAGGACATTGAGCTTCTATTAAGGGTGACGGAAAAATTGGGGAATGGTTAAGGGTGATGACTGAGCAACATGGTGAACGTATTTAATGTCACTGAACTGTATGTGTGAAGATGGTTGAAACGGCAAATATTTTGATACTTATATATTTACCACAATTGAAAAAAGTTTTTTTTTTTTTTTTTTTAAGATCAGAGTATAATTGGTTTATTTATTTACCTAGAATTTTACTTGTAAAATGGGTATTGTAATTTTATGTTTTTGGTTCATTATAAAGATTAAAAGGACAAATTTATGTAAAGTGCCTGGCACAAAGTAGGTGCTCATGAAATGGTGGATTGCTTTCAGATGGGAGTGGTGACCTGGAGGCGTAAACTAAGAACACTCTGAGCCTGTCTCTTCACCGCTAGAATATTCTAGCTCCTTATCCTTCCACAGCTGGAGAATGGCCTCAAATGCTTTGTGGTGTTATGCTCGGCTGTGGATCTAGGGTACCATTTCCAAGTCACATACTGTGGTAATTAAATGCAATGTTAATGACACTTTTGTAAGTGGGCTACAGGTTGTTGCTGTGGTGTGTACAAAGCTTGTTGGATAAATGTCTTTAGGAAAGGTAAAGGCATTAGTCTTTTACTGATCAATAGGGTAATAAATTGTGTTTTGTTTCTCTACCTGGATTTAATGTTTACCTTTAAAATAAATGTGAGCTTGCTCATTACTTCTGTGGTTTTTAAGGTTCGTAGTGTCTTGAAACAGTCTTTCTCTCCATAGCCAGGAAATCCCAGCTTCTCATTTAGGCATACGGTAGCACAAGTGGAGGGAGCAGAAAGCTAAGACGACAAGAAAGGACAGATGATTAGGCGGCAAGTATGGAGCAGAACCTTGATAGTTGACCACACTCAACAAGCAACATGTGACCCCCAAATGGAACCAAATCTCCAGATAGAGCAGCATCCTCCCTCATTTTTCAAAAACACACCCATGTCACTCTTCTATCTCCCAACTTGCTAAGAGCTGTGCAACATTCCTTTGGAGGAATTGCCCCTTCATTTTGTGACCAATAATTTATGCAATAACAGGTTTCTGACCACCCAGTAATTAAGAGCAAATCAGATGTTGTCTTAATAACAACTTAGCTATTTTCTACTTCATTTAGCTCTCTTCAATTCAAATATAGAGCCAAATAAGAGCTCGGCTACTAACCAAAAGGTCAGCAGTTCAAATCTACCAGCTGCTCCTTGGAAACCCTATAGGGCAGTTCTACTCGGTCCTATAGTGTTGCTATGAGTCAGAATCGACTCAGTGACAATTTTTTTTTTCTGGTACTATGTGTCAGGTACAGTGCCAGCATCTCGAGTCAGAAAGAGGGTGACTATTCAGAAAGAACGAGTAATTTAAAAGCAGAAAGGAAGATATATTGTAGAATGATTTTAATTTTCCTCACTAATGCTGTAAATGTCTTTATAGAAATTGTTGAAGTGGCGTGTGCTTTGTTATTATATTTTCAATGACAACAATAAAAAATAAAATAAATTATGAAAAGAAAAATATTCCACGAAAGAATCTGAAAACATTTGAAAATTATTAATAAGTAAAAGAATGCTCGTAATTCATTATAGAGCCAGTTCCTGCTGGTCAATAAAGTGCTCCTAAAGTTAACATATTTAAGAAAAAAGTGTGTTTTAGTAACCTCCCACACTGTTGGAAATGTTGATGCGTGAGTGTAGCTACAATGTGCATGGCTTGCGCTGAGTCACATTGCTATGCCTTGTTATTCCTACATAAATACGCCCAGCCTAGCTTTTGTTAATTGCTATTTAGAGTGATGGTGATTAAAGCGAGTACAGGAGTACAAATAGAAATGCTTTAAAATAATGGTGTAATCATTACTAATTCATTTTATATTTATTGTGGTATTAATTCTAATGAACCTTCTTGATATTAATGTGGGTGTTATAAGCACTCATATTGAATTTTTTGCTGTGAGTCAGTATTAATTAAACGAATGGTTATCATTACCTGTGTAATGGGACTAGAAGGGGTATTATTATAGGTGTTTAGAAAAATCAATAGTAATGCTTTAGTAATAAAAGCTTGTTTTTATTCATTCGTGTTGGTTATTGGTGCTAATTAATGCCTGTGTACTGTACAATAATATAGTTAAGCAGATTCCAAGCTCTGGACCCTAAGTTCTTGTAAGAACTTCCTTATTACCAAAGAAAGAGGAAGTCTTATTAAAGAGATGGAATAAACTTTTGGGGTTTTTTTTTGGTTTTCAAATAGATATCCTAGAATGTTTACATAGAATGCTCTTAATCAGATTTTTAGAACAATCAGCATAATTTCTTGACAGTAAGTTAAATGAGGCAGTGATGTAAAAAGGATTGAAAATGGTAAATTATTTTCTTATACCTATATTGGTAGAATAATTTGTAGTATTCGAAGACCTTTCACAACCATTTTCCTACTTTAATTATTACTATTATCATCAACATCATTAGTAATAAGAAGTAATATATTTAGTTGATTGCAGTTAAGGGTTCAGTTAAGAAAATTACTTAGCAGAACAGATAAAATCTTGCTTCCAAGGATGAATCCTAACTCCACTGGTCACTAACCATGTGACTTTCGGTTGTTCCAAGGCTTATCTTTTATAAAATAGGGATAACAAAAGTACCTACCTCAAGCCAGTTCCAGCTCATGGCTACCTTAGGTACAACAGAATGAAAAGTTGCCCGGTTCTGCTCCATCATTACGGTTGTTGTCGTGTTTGAGTCCATTGTTTTGGCTATTATGTCAATCCATCTCATTGAGAGCTTTCTTCATTTTTATTGGCCTTCTACGGGCCCTGTACTTTGCCAAACATGATGTCCTTTTCTAGCAATCGAGGGGGAAATAAAAGAAGCTGGAGGATGTTATGTGGCTGAGTTAAAGAGGGGGATTTAGATAACATTTTTTTGTTGATAACGAGGAGCCCCGGTGGCCCAATGGTTAAGCACTAAGCTGCTAACCAAAAGGTTAGCAGTTCAAACTCACCAGCTGCTCCTTGGGAGAAAGATGTGGCAGTGTGCTTCCATAAAGATTACAGCCTTGGAAACTCTATCGGGCAGTTCTGCTCTGTCCTATAGGGTCAATATGAGTTGGAATTGACTTGATGGAAAATTTTTTTTTTCTTGTTGTTGTTGGTTACAGCTAAGGGGCTTGATAAAAGAAGTATTGGAGGGAGCAGAAGCCCCAGTAAGGAAGAAGTGATAAAGTCAGCTGCTGGAAAAGTTTACACATGGGTAAGGAACTAGCTGCAAGGGGGCAGATCTCTTCAATTTTTATTGAACTTTACTTAAATTGAGAATAGCAGAAAATGAAACATATTTGGATCAATTGATGGAGTCAAAAACAAGCCTGGAACACTAAGAAACTTGACCACACAATCTATACTTTGTAAAAAAAGAAAACTAAAAACAAAACCCACCGCTTTCGAATCAATTTCAACTCATAGCTACCCTATAGGATAGAGTAGAACTGCCCCAAAGGGTCTCCAAGGAGCAGCTGGTGGATTTGAACTGCCTACCTATCTGGTTAGCAGCCGAATGCTTAACCACTGTACCACCAGGACTCTTTGTAGAGTAGAAACATAAATGAGGCCAAAGTTTCCAAAGTAAATGCCACACTTGGAAATATCCTGCCAAAAATGGAACCGAATTTTATCAAATTTTTTACATTTGAATTAACTGACAGTTTGATTTAGGTCATGAGATAACACGAAATACTGAAAGCAAAAAGTAATAATGCTCTCAACGGTACTTCTCCAATTGTGTTTCGCATTAAATAAGGTTAAGAGTTATCAAAATGTATAAAATATAAAATTTTTAATGATTTGTTGGAAATTAAAAATTATATTAGTCTCATATCCACGTGGATTAAAACACTAAAAGAAGTACTGATGTAAAATACTAGAGATTCGCTTTTATTTAATGTGAAATGCCACATGTGTAGAGAGAGGTTTTAAACTTAGTAACTGACTGACTCTCTCTCTGTATACATGTTTTTCATTAAAAACAATAAACAGATTTTAATAGTTATTTAAGTAGCATGCAAAATAGTGCATTTAATCTCATTTAGTTGTTTCAATGCCTTTGCATTAAAACATAAATTAAAAATTTACCATATCTTGGAAAAATGACCTTAATGCATCAAGTTTTGTTAAATCTCAATGCATGTATTAAATAGCAACCCTATTAATTTATATTCCCATTAGTTTCAATTCACAATGGCTTATAGTGCAATTTGATTCATAATGTAAAATGAACTACTTTTAATATCTAAGCACAAAGAATCAAAAGTGGGAAATTTCAAGTGGAGAGAAAATTGGTGAAAATATAGATCAGGCCCCCATCAGCCACAACACAGTGCATAGTCAGAGGTTGGAAAACTGAGGTACCTTCAAACTTTGTGATAATCTGGCATATATTTATTTGTTATTATTTTTGGAATGATATTGTGTTTTCGGTGAAGGTTTAGCTTTCTGTTAAACAATTTCTACACTAATTGTTTGGTGACATTGGTTACATTCCACAATGCGTGACCATATGCATTATTTCCATACTGGTTATTCCTTTTCCATTAATCTAGTTTCCTTGTCCCCTTACCTTCTCATCTTTGTTTTTAAAGTAGTTGTTGACCACTTGGTCTCATATAGATGATTTTTGAAAGAAACGCAGTACTCACGAGTGATATTCTTTATTTTGTGAGCCAATTTGTTATTTAGCTAAATATTTACTCTTATTTTATTGTTTATTGGTTGAAATTTTATAAAGCAATTCCCAGATATTATGTCATTTCATCCTACATATTCCTGTACATTTCTTACAGATAGGAACATTTTCTTGCCAAACTACAACGTCATTAACATACCTATCAAAATTAGTAATTCCTTGGTTGGTGTTATTAGGTGTTCCAGAGTTGATTTAGACTCATAGTGACCTCATGTGACAGAGTTGAACTGCCCCATAGGGCTTTCTAAGTTGTAATCTTTATAGGGGCAGATCATCAGATCTTTCTCCTTTGGAGTCGATGGATGAGTTCAAACTGCCAACCTTTCAGTTATCAGCCAAGCACTTAACCATTGCACCATCAGAGCTCCTTAACTCCTTGGTAACACCTATTAATCAGTATGCAATAAAATTTCCTTAATTTCCCAATTGACAAAAGTGTCTTCACACAGCTGGTATGTATGACTTGGGATTAAATGATCTGCACTCATTTTATTTGTTTGGTGTGTCTTTCAAGTTTCTTTGAATCTAGAGCAGTACTTCCTTCCAATCCCTTTTTCTATAGCATGTGTTTTTAAAATACTGGTCTAAGATGTGCATGATCTTATACAAAGTTCTAATATAAAAATAAAAGTTCCAATCTTCCTCTCTCTTTTTCCTCGCCCTCGCTCTCTCCCTCCTTTTGGAGACCATATCCAAGGGGGAAAGTCATTAGGTTTTAACAAATTGAAAAAAAAAAAAAAAAACCTAATGTAGTTAAGGATTTTTTTTTTGTAGAGAATATAAAATACGCAATTTACCTTATATTTAAAATAAAATCAATACCAAAGTACTTTATTTCATAAATAAAACCAATATTTTAAATATAGGTAAGTCACGCACACCCACTGCTGTCAAGTCAATCTTGACTTACAGTGACCATATAGGACAGAACTGAAATGCCCCATGGGGTTTCCTAGGCTGTAAATCTTTATGGAAGCAGACTGCTGTACCTTTCTCCTGTGGAGCAGCTGGTGGGTTCAAATCATGGACTTTAGCATCTGAGCACTTAACCCTTGGGCCAGCAGGGCTCCTTAAATTATGTAGGTATATAAAAAACAAACAAACCCATTGCCGCAGAGTGGATTCCTACTCATAGGGACCCTAAGGACAGAGTAGAACTGTCCCATAGGGTTTCCAAGGAGCAGCTGGTAGATTCAAACTGCCGGCCTTTTTTGGTTAGTAGCGGAGCTCTTAACCATAGCACAACCAAAGCTCCAAATTATATACAATGGCCTATTATTCATTAGAATAACTTCAAGAGATGAATGGTGGAAGAGTAAAAGCAATGGGAAAAAAGAGACAAAAGAAGAAGAATAAAAACATGGAAAATTCATAAAGAAAGTAAACAGTAAGAAAAGAATCATAGTTAAAGGGAAAGAAGGAGGGGAAATGGGTTATATACAGAGAGGAGTAGTTCAGTGAATCATGGGGTGGGGGATACTGTGGGAAACTGACAGAGTGGATTTCAGAAATTAAAAACCTATTTCAAAGTTTTGTAACAAAAATCAGATGTGTAGTCTAACATATAGATCCAGTGGCCCAGTGGTTAAGAGCTCAGCTGCTAACCAAAACTTCAGCAGTTTGAATCTACCAGCAGCTCCTTGGAACCTTATGGGGCAGTTCTGTGCTGTCCTGTAAGGTTGCAATGAGTCAAAATCCACTGGACAGCAATGGGTTTTTTTTTTTTTTTTTAATCTAGTCTGTATTTTTTTTCTTCAACATTCTTTAATCATGGCCTCCTGATTGGAACTGTTGTTGCTCCGTGGAGTCCGTTCAGGCTCCCAGCTACCCTATGTGAAACAGAACTAAACACTGCCTCATCCTTCGCCATTTTCACAATCTTTGCTATGCTTGAGCCCATTGTTGCACCCATTGTGTCGATCCATCTCGTTGAGGGTCTTCTTCTTTTTCACTGACCCTTTATTTACCAAGTATGATGTCCTTCTCCAGGGACTGATCCCTCCTGATAACATGTACAAATTATGAGACTTGGTTCTCGCCATCCTTGCTTGTAAGGAGCATTCTGGTTGTACTTCTTCCAAGACAGATTTGTTCATTCTTTTGGCAGTCCATGGTGTATTCAATATTCTTCCCCAACACTGCAATGCAAAGGCATCAAGTCTTCCTCAGTCTTCCCTATTCGTTGTCCAGCTTTTGCATACATATGAAGTGATTGAAAACACTATAGCTTGGATCAGGTGCACCTTAGCCTTCAAGATGACGTCTTGGCTTTTCAATGCTTTAAAAGAGGTCTTTTGTAGCAGATTTGTGTGTTTTGATTTCTTTACTGCTGCTCCCATGGGTGTTGATTGTGGATCTAAGTAAAATGAAATCCTTGACCACTTCAGTCTTTTCTCCGTTTATCATGTTGCTTATTGGTCCAGTTGTGAGGATTTTTGTTCTCTTTGTGTTGAGGTGTAATCCATACTGAAGGCTGTGGTCTTTGATCTTCATCAGCAAGTGCATCAAGTCCTCTTCACTTTCAGTAAGCAAGGTTGTGTCGTCCATGACGCAGGTTGTTAATGAGTCTTCCTCTAATTCTGATGTCAAGTTTTTCTTCATATAGTTCAGATTCTCGGATTTTTTGCCTAGCATACAGATTGAATAAGCGTGATGAAAAGATACGACCCTAATGCACACCTTTCCTGACTTTAAACCACGCACTATCCCCTTGTTCTGTTCGAACGACTGTCTCTTGATCTATGTACACGTTCCTCACAAGCACAATTAAGTGTTCTGGAATTTCCATTCTTCGCAGTGTTACCCATAATTTGTTATGATCCACACAGTCGAATGCCTTTGCACAGTCAAGAAAACACAGGTAAACACCTTTCTGGTATTCTCTGCTTTCAGCCAGGATCCATCTGACATCAGCAGTGATATCCTTTGTTCCACGTCCTCTTCCGAATCCAGCTTCAACTTCTGGCAGTTCCCTGTCAATGTACTGCTGCAATCACTTTTAAATGATCTTCAGCAAAATTTTACTTGCGTGTGATGGTACTGATATTGTTCAATAATTTCAAAATTCAGTTGGATCATATTTTGTTGGGAATAGGCATAAATATGGATCTCTTCCAGTCGGTTGGAATAGTGCAAAAAATTATTCACTGGGCTTGCAGATCACAGAACACTCTGTTAAGCTCATTTGGTAGGTGGAAAAATGTGACAGTGAGGCTTTCTTACTAGTACAAGTCGCATCAGTGTTTAAGCAGACTCCAGGGTTTGATAATATTGCCAACTTATAAAACCTTTTTTTCCCTTAGCAAAGAAGCACTGGAGGGAACAGAAAAATGAAAACCAAAAACCAAGGTCTCTCTTTAATTACTAAAAACCATAGTGGGGGCATCTTCTTGTATCTTCCAGGTAAGACTAAGACGCTAAAATGATTCTGGTTTTATTTTGTATCCTGAGTTGTTAAAAACTCCCTTACACTGTTATGAAGCCAAGGCTACATTTTTCTTTTGATCTTGCCATCTCTCTTTTGAAGCCACACATGGCAAGGAGAGAACCTAAATGTCCATGTAATCAAAATAGCTATGGCTATTGAAAAATAATTGCTTCCCAGGGATATCTGATTCAGTAATTATCTGCATTAAGTTTTAGATCAGATATTTGCTTCTTGGATGTAGTGGTTGTTTGATATTTAAGAAGCATGGATATTCCTATTGATAAACAAAATGAGGTCTGATACAATTACGCAGGAGAACATGCGGTGACTATACAGACACCACACATGGGCGGTGCTCTTCGCGTTTGGCAACGATAACCATGTTGTCTCCTAACATTTCCTCTGTTGCCCGGTTACTTTCAGAGTCAACTGATGTAGAGTTAATACCAAAAATAAATAAATAAATAAGTAAACAAATAAATAAGTTAAAACAACATTGGCTATATTCTCAGGGTTCTAGATCACAGTGAGTTTCTAAACTAAACCTATCACAGTAATGCTTTGAGCCTTATTTGTTCTTGGCTTCTTTGGTTGCTTTACCAGTAGCACTTCTCATTTACATTTTATTACACACTGAATTTGTCAGCATACAGTAGCCCTTCCTTTCATTCTTTCCATCTGCTTACTATGTTATTTAAGGAGCCCGGGTGGCACAAGCAGATTGCGATCGGCTGCTAACCCAAAGGCTGGCGATTCAAAACTACCCAGTGGCTCTGGGCAAGAAAGCCCTGGCAAACTGCTTCCATAAAGATTACAGCCAAGAAAGCCCTATGGAGAAGTTCTACTCAGTAATACGTGGGGCCATCATGAGTTAGGAGCTGACTAGATGGCACCTAAAAACAACACTGTTAAAAAATATGTGTACACATTTTTTTTCTATGTTTCCTAGTGCAAATTAACGACGTCTTCTGAGCTGCAGTGTTTTCCTCTGTTAAAATAGGTATAATGATACACACACACACATATGTGTGTGTATATATATATTTCCTTTTTTTGTGATTTTTAAATAAGTAGTTTATGTATACTGTTTTGGCCAATGCCTGAAACATGATTGGTATTCATATTCAGAAAGTATTAGTGTGCCTCCTTAGTTTACATTACAAATATACTTTTACAGTATGTTATAGACAAAGAAGAGTTGACAGACTATCACTACTACTTCTACTCCAAGAGAATGTAATGAACGCAAGTTTCTCCACTGACGAGGTGAACCAAGTATTTGCAATCATATCTGACTTTATAGAGAGTTACAGTTTGAAAAGTGTTTCATGTTGCTCCTTATTTAGGGTTGACATCTGGATTTAATGTCTGCAGTCTCATTCACCACTGCCACCTACCTTGAGTCCCCCTATTCCTATGAAACGGCACCAGCCTATCTCATGAAGCACACCAACGACATTGGGTCTTTGATGCCTTCTCTTAAGCAGTCCCTTGGGCTTGAAAGACTTGACTCCTCACTATCCATCATTTGATGTGTTTTCTGCCTTTTAAATGGACCAGCTTGGGCTAGATGACTTCATGAAGAACTGGTAATTGCTGCAACCCCCATTTTAAAAGACCTGTTTTTTATAGTTTACACCAATAATTTGGCACTTATGTTATTTTGTTTTGTGAATTATCCTCTCTCTCTTCTCACCAAGTATGTGGCAAAGTGGACAGAACATATCATGCAGTATGCAAGTTAAACAATTCATTCACAGGCCAAATTCACTGGCCATTGTTTTGTGAATCTTCTGAAATATAGAATGATAGTGATAAAGAGTTTTTGGGAGAGAGGGCTATTAGGCCTAGATCTAAACTAACTGTTGAGCCAATGATTGACTCCCTCTCTCTCCCCAACCCTTTCCAAGTCAGCATTGGGCCACTCCTGAAGCAAGTATCCCTTCAATGAGCCCCACATCTAATTAGTCACCAAGAGTTGACTCTAATAATGTCAGGGATAAAATAATTCCAAACTATTTTTATCCAGTCCCTTAAAAAAAAAGAAGTTTCCCACAGCTCTTAATTGAAAAATCCATGATGGCACAAAAAAGATGAAACCTCATAACGCTAGAAACTGAAGCTTACTATCAGCAATTTATTGGAGTCTAGAAGGAATTTTCTTTAGTTACAGAATTAATTAATTTCTCTTTCACTTCTTTAATCTGTTTGAGCTGATTTGCTGAACATAACCAGTATCCTGTGGACATGCTGGTAACCATGGTGGAGTAGTGGTTATGAGCTAAGGCTGCTAACCAAAAGGTCGGCAGTTCAAACCCACCAGGCACTCCTTGGAAACCATATGGGGTAGTTCTACTCTGTCCTGTAGGATCACTATGAGTCGGAATCCATTCAACAGCAAGGGTTTTTTTGTTTGTTTTTTGGTATGGACACACTATTCTCTGAAATAGAACCATGTAGCTGAACAGGTAGCATGAAACAATGAAGGGCTTCCCCACATGGTTTTACCTGGTCCTGGAGTCATAGGTAAGCACAAATTATATTTTTTGTGCTTCAGAGGCGGCCAGATTTAGCACTTCTTTTCCTGCAACCATTCGAGACCACATCCTCAATAGATAATACGCTAAAGATGCTGAAGATTAGAGACTGTTTCTTGATGTTCTGCATGTGCTATTCTCTCTATCTGAAATGTTCTCTTCACACTGATCTAATCGTTTGTAGTGCAGCTGTTCTTTTTACTTATCCAGAATCCATTTCTCTTTTTAGTAATAGTTCTCTATTTCCTCTTAGGAAAACCCATTCTCACTCTCAATCATCTCAAGGAGAGGGAAAAAGATCTACACTGGTCGTTAGGGACACTCCGTTCTACTTTCTCAGTAACTCATGTGCAGAAGGGCATGTCACACATGGAGGTCACAGGACTTATTACTGGAACTTACATGTTGGAGTCATTGGGAATGGGAAGCCTATTCTTGTTAGGTTTGCCAACATGGGAGAAAGTGAGCCTGGAGCTCCTTTTGGCCTTTCTGAAGTCTTTTGGAGGAACACAGAGGATAGCAGAGGCTAATGACATAGACACAGATAATCTGAATCCAGCCATGCCTAACGCCTGGTCATACCTGGACTTCTCAATTCCTTGAATCATTCAATGACCTTTTGTTTAAGTTTGTTTGCTAGAAACCCACTGAAAAACAAAACATTGTCTATTGATACATTACCTTTATCATCTTAGCTAACGCATCACTTTCTCAGTAAAGTTTTCTCTGAAACAACCACAGCCATAACCACACTGTCTCTCTACCTTTTCCCCAGTGGTGTCAGGTTCCTTTGATCTCTGCTTCCATGAAATGGTGGTGTTCATTTTCTTTATCTCAGTGTGGGATGACACACTCATGAATGTGATCATTGGGTCAATGTTTGTCTTTCCACTAATGATGATGATATAATACACAGAGAACTTAGTATGTGTTAGGCCTACTCTAATTGTTTGTACTACCTTGAATATGTTGTTGTTAGGTGCCATCAAGTCAGTTCTGACTCATAGCGACCCCATGTGCAAAAGAGCAAAACACTGCCCAGTCCTGATCCATCCTCACAATCGTTGTTATGCTTAAGTTCATTGTTGCAGCCACTGTATCAATCCATCTCATCGAAGGTCTTCCTCTTTTTTGCTGATCATCTAATTTACCAAGCCTGATGTTCTTTTCAGGGACTGATCCCTCCTGATAACGTGTTCAAAGTATGTGAGACGTAGTCTTGCCATACTTGCTTCTAAGGAGCATTCTGATTGTACTTCTCCCAAGACAGATTTGTTCATTCTTTTGGCAGTCCATGGTATATTTAATATTCTTCTCCAACACCGCAATTCAAAGGCATCAAGTCTTCTTCGGTCTTCCTTATTCATCATCCAGCTTTCATATGCATAGGAGACAACTGAAAACATCATAGCTTGGGTTAGGCGCCCCTTGGTCTTCAAGGTGACATCTTTGCCTTTCAACACTTTAAAGAGGTCTCTTGCAGCAGATTTGCCCAATGCAATGCGTCATTTGATTTCTCGACTGTGCTTCCGTTGGTGTAGATTGTGAATCTAAGTAAAATGAAATTCTTACAACTTCAATCTTTTCCCCATTTATCATAATGGTGCTTATTGGTCCAGTCATGAGAATTTTTGTTTTCTTTACATTGAGGTGTAATGCATACTAAAGGCTATGGTCTTTGACCTTCATCAGTAAGTGCTTCAAGTCCTCTTCACTTTGAGCAAGCAAGGTTGTATCATCTAAATAATGTAAGTTGTTAATAAGTTTTCCTCCAATCATGATGCCCTGTTCTTCTTCATATAGGCCAGCTTCTTGGATTATTTTCTCGGTGTACAGATGGAACAGGTATGATGAAATGATACAACCCTGACACACATGTTTCCTGTCTTTAAACCACACAGTATCCCCTTGTTCTGTTTGAATGACTGCCTCTTGATCTGTGTACAGTTTCCTCATGAGCACAATTAAGTGTTCTGGAATTCCCATTCTTCACAATGTTACCCATAATTTTTTATGTTTCACACAGTTCAATGCCTTTGCATAGTCAGTAAAACACCGGTAAACATCTTTCTGGTATTCTGTGCTTTCAGCCAGGATCCTTCTGACATCAGAAATGATATCCCTGGTTCCACATTCTCTTCTGAATCCAACGGAACAGATACCTGTTGATGTACTGCTGCAACCACTTTTGAATGATATTCAGCAATATTTACTTGTCTGTGATATTAATGACGTTGTTTGATAATTTCCGTGTTTTGTTGGATCACCATTCTTTGGAATGAGCACAAATATGGATGGGCGAAATCAGTTGGTTGGCTAGGAAGCTGTCTTCCAAATATCTTGGCATAGATGAATGAGCACTTCCAGTGTTGTATCCATTTGTTGAAACGTCTCGACTGGTACTGTGTCAAGTCCTGGAGCCTTGTTTTTCACCACTCCCTTCAGCAGAGCTTGGACTTCTTCTTTCAGTACCAATGGATCCTGATCATATGCTACCTCCTGAAATGGTTGAACGTTGGTCAATTCTTTTTGGTACAGTGACTTTGTGTATTCCTTCCATCTTCTTTTGATACTTCCTGTGTTGTTCAATATTTTCCCCGTAGAATCCTTCAGGACATATATCAAGTGCTTTATGAAGAATTAAAATGAAAACTAAAAAAAAAAAAAAAAAAAAGAGAGCCCAGGACAACAGAAACCTTCAATGAGCTTTTAAATAAGCTAAAAATGTAAAGGCTAAAAAGTTGTGAATATACATCTGATTTTGAATAAATAGCATCAATAATTTTGAATATTTCTATTCCAAGTGCAGTTTCTAGGACAGAATCCCTTGTTCCCTGACAGCGGCTGGTCATATATTTGCCACTCTGGTTGTCCTTCCTCCATCTGGGGGAAAAAAATGAAGATGAAGAACAAAGGCTCACACCCCTGGTACTGCTGTAGTTCTCTCTTTGTTAACATCAAGCCTCCCAATATGGCAGACATCAAATTACCAGCTTTTTCTTGGGCCTCAGAAGTGAGATTTTTGGGGGACACGCACAGGATCCTTCTCACCACATAATTCCCCAGTGTGGGTGAGGTAGTCTCTGGCTGACCTTTTGCATCCACCATTTCTCAACTTCTTACTGCTGGTATCTGCTAATCCTTACAGGCCTCCCTGTGGGCAGGGTTCAGTTGACAGGGCTTGAGCCAATGTGAGATACATACTCCACATGCCAACCGGTGCAAGGGCAGGGTTCTCCCCATTGCAGCTGTTGCTTTCCTGAGTAGCTTCAGCCAATCTCAGGTTTTTTGAACTCACCAAGTAGAAAACAAGCACCAGTCTCTATGTTCCTGGGACACACATCACTCTTAGTACTTATTCTCTGGCTCATGGTGGCAACAGGAAGGTGCAGTCAATGCGTTTCCAGTTTCCCCTTATGTAGACCTTCCTAGTCTCAAGGCAGCTGTCTTTAACCACTTCTGATTTCACTGGGATAAAGCAGAAATGCTGCTGCTGTTAGGTCCACAATGCTCATACTCGATGGCTTCTTTCAATTTCTTTCTGAATGGAGGTAGGTGATGGAAATTATGGGAGCTAATTTTTTTTAATCATTATAAACAAATTCTGCTTTCCAGTTTCAGTTTCCATTGAGTCACTTCCAACTCATGATGACCCGTGTGTCAGAGTAGAACTGCGCTCGTTAGGATTCTCAGTGGCTGATTTTTTGGAAGTAGATCACCAGGCCTTTCTTCCAACGTGCCTCTGGGGGGACTCAAACTTTCAACCTTTCCGTTAGCAGCTGAGCATGTTAACTGTTTGTACCACCCGGGGATGCTACAAGCTTTGCTTACTTTGAGTAAATACAGCATGGTGCTGCCTAGTATTTCTGTTTAGAATGTGAGAGTCCTTTTGCTTAATTTTCTCAGCTTTGGGAGCCTTAGCTAAAATTCCGTGACAACGAGTAATGTTCTCATTGTACATCTATAAATACTTGAAGTCCCTTCCAGCTCTATAAGAAAAATCTCCATCGTGGAAATTTAATATAGTGAACCTCTGAGCTACTTGAATCTTTAGCAAGTAGTTTCGCTTTCCTCAGTTCCCTAGTGCCAGTGAAATTTTGAGAGACTTTTCATTTAAAGGTTCCAGGGCATTTTTTTTTTTTTTTTCTAAAGTGAGAGACTACCAAAACCAAAACCAAACCTGCGGCCGTCAAGTTGATTCCGACTAATAGCGACCCTATAGGACAGAGTAGAACTGCCCCATAGAGTTTCCAAGGAGCACCTGGTGGATTCGAATTGCCAGCCTTTTTAGCAAGCGTAGCACTTAATCACTACGCCTCCAGGGTTTCTGAGAGAATACAGCAATACCAAATAATTTACTTCTCTACAATCACATTAAAATGCACAACACAATTCTTTAATTACCATCTCAATCTAATTCTCTAAGAAGTTTGCCCTAATTGCATTGTTGATATGCATGAATGCAAATAAGATGTTGGTTGTTACCCTTGTAGCAAATGAGTGTTTCTATTACATACCTATCTATTCTCTTGTTAGAAAAGCTGGTCAGGTTTGGAACTACTGAAAGTTGTTTCTCTGCCACAAATGATAATAGCTAAGCCCAGAAACCAAAGGACACCCCCTCCACAAACACACATACACCCACACACAGCAAAGAGATGCCCACAAATAAGGCAATGAAAATTCTCTATAGACTGGCAGGACCGAAGTGTGAATGGGACATTTGCAGAGCGGCACTCGCCAGAAGGTGTGCGAAACAAACAACCCCCAGCTGCTATGCTTTGCTTTTGTAAAAAGATCTTAAGGTTGTTTCACAAACACAGGTGGGAGAAGGAAGAGAGGGGAAAGAGGAGAAGAGGAGGAGGAGGATGTATGGAAAACTGGCAACGGGAAAAGCATCATTACTCCTTTAGGGATAGAAGATGGATACTTTGTTACCACAGGGGGCATCTCCACTCTTACCTGCTCCCATCCCACCCCAGAGAAGCTCACTGCAGCTCCAATAGGTGTAGGTGTGTGTATGCCTTGCTTAGGGGAGGGGTCTGAAGATGGGGTAAAATGTTTTTTGTTTTTTCAGGTAAGTGGAAGATTTATAATTCATAAAATTACCTCTCCTTAGAAACACGTTTATTTTTAAAAAAAAAAAAAAAAAAAAAAATTCCTATAGGACATAATAAATATTTCTCTAAATGAATTTACATATATGCACACATATGGACACGTACTTATTTATCTTTTCATTTACTTCACTTGGCATATTTTGCCCTTCTGCAAAATGCTTTTGTTATGGAACACTATATAAGTGTGTTATGGTCACAAAACCTGTGAACTTCTACTTTTTCAATCCTGATGTGGACCAGGAGTTTAATTTTGTAGATCAGATCATGTTAATGCCCTAAATAAAACATTATATTTTGTTAGATCAGGGGTTCATACAGATTCAGGGGTTCATAATGATCAAATTCTCTTCTAACTCCTGCCTGAGGGAGCTGTGAGTGGTAGGTGACGCTTGTGATTCTTTGTGCTTCTAGAATTATTTTTTTAGTTCTGTGGACATTTTGAGAATTGGTTCACTTACTTTCTTTGGAACCTCCAAAAGCATTTTGGTGTATGGAAATGAAATCCTTTAACTTTCACGTAGGAAAAAATTAACTTTGTAGTTGAACAAATTGCCTTGATAAATGTTAGATTAATTCATGTTCTCTCCAAATGCTTTAAAAATTAAGATTTCAAATTGGCACCCTGTTTGCATAACATTTGTTTATCCTTGACTATGCTGAAAAGGTTCTAGATACCTGAGTACCTTGGATGATAGAGTTTCAAAAGGACAAAGAAGATATGCTGGCTTCTTCTCTAGCTTACTCTTAGCAGATATTTGCATTTTCCATCTGCTGAGAATCCACCAAAATAAAAAGAAAGACTGTTGCCCTCTAGTCATTTCCAACTCATAGCAACTCTATAGCGACCCTACAGCGACTCTATAGAACTCCTTGGCCCTTCTTGAATAGCGTAACAATTTTCTTTTATAGAAACACTTTCTTGACAGTTGCCAGATAACATACAGGACTCCCAGTTAAATTTGAATTTTTACGAAACAACAAAATAACATGTTAATATGAGCATGCCCCAAATATTGCACAGGACATACTTACATTGACTCATTATTCATTGTTTACCTGAAATTCAAAATTTAACTGGGTGTCCTGTATTTTCATTTGTTAATGGGGCAACCTTAAAAAAAAATTTTTTTTTTTTTAAAGCTTAACCCTCCTCTAATTTAAGTACATTTGCTTCTTGTGGCGTCGATCCCTACGCTCAGCGTCAGGGCAGTCATGTGACGCAGACTGACCAATCAGAGCAGTGATTGGTTAGGCGACTGGTCTCTGACTGAGCCAGACAAATAAGAGCACTCCTGGGCTTTTTAGTGGAACTACTGGGAGAGAGAGAAGCTATCCTTTCTGTTGGAGTTATTCAGTAAGTGACTCAGCAACTGCTGGAGAGTATGTGCAAAAAGCCTGGCTCAGAATGGAACCCACACAGAGGAAAACAGAGCCAAGTAATATAGAAAGAGACTGAATCCTGACGTCATTGAAGCCCCTTGATCTAGCAATGCCAGAAGCCCCAAACCCTCTTACTGCAAATCAGTAGTTTCTGGCTTCGTTTTAATTCATTTGAATTTAGTAGGTTTTTTGGAGTCTTTCTTATTCTTAGACCTCTGTTTTTTTCCTTCGGGCACACATCCTTTCACGCTGCAAATCTTTGTTGTTGTTCGGTGCTGTCAAGTTGATTTCAACTCATAGCGACCTCGCCTGACGGAGTAGAACTGCCCCCATAGGGTTTCCTAGGCTGTAATCTGTTATGGGAGCAGATGGCCAGGTCTTTCTTCTGTGGAGCTGCTGAATGGGTTTGAATCGCCAGCCTTAGCAAATCTGTACAAGGGATAAATTGTGCCATGACACTCTGGGTGCAGGTAACAATACAATTCTTGATTTATAAAATGAAATTAGTTCTGGATCAAGGCCTCTACTCTGAAGTTGTTGGGAACCATCGCACCCTTAGGACTCTTTCTGTCCTTCCCTGGACAGTAAAAACACAAGAGTGAGTTATGAAGTACCAAAGGAAGTCTGTCAGATACTCAGAGAGCCCGGGCATCTCTGTGTCTACTGCTGCCATTGCTTCTCCCTCTCCTTTTTTGTTAAAGTGTACTATTCAATGTTTTTTTAGTATATTCAGAATGCAATCATCACCAAAATTAATTTTAGAAGATCTTCATCAACCCAGAAAGAAACCCTATACTCATTAGTGGTCCCTCCCTCTTTCTTCTCAGTTCCTCCAGCCCTAAGCAGCTACTAATCTACTTTCTGTCTCCATGGATTGCCTATTCTGGACATTTAATGTAAATGGAAGCATCAGGTATGTGACCTTTTGTGACTGGCTGCTTTCACTTGGCATAATGATTTCAGGATTCATCCATGTTGTAGCATGTATCAATACTTTTCTTTTTTCATGCCTGAATTATGTAAGTATAATTGGGATTAATGGGAATAATATCACTTTCCTTATAGGCCTTTTGTGAGGATTGTGAGATCCTACTTGTGAAAAAAAAAAGCACTCTATAAATATAGAAAAAAATGTATAAATATAGAAAGTGCCCTATAAATGTGAGGAAAAAATAGTATTAACACCAATGCAATTCTGGAATCATAGATAGCCATAAAAGTCTCCAGGTTTAAAAGTGTCTTCAGAGAGTGTCCAGTATATTCATCAGAAACCAGTTAGGATGGAATTGAATTAGGAGGAAAAATTAAAATAATTATTTATAATAAGGTAGATTTCTTCCAATTTATGAATATCATGTTTTTTCTATACAGATAAACACCCTCCACTCCACCCCCAAAAAAACCCAGTCCACTCCACCAGTTCTTCTTTATTCTGGATTCCATTACCACTTTTCTATAGAATCTTGTGCACTCTGAGCTCTCTTGTCAGAAAACAAATCAAGTCCTCTGTAGAGAAACATTGAGAGAGTACTAGCTGGAGGGGGGCTTTATTATTCCCAAGCATGCAGCAGCATCCCTACAATACCCTGAATAGTAATGGTACTTCCAGAGAGAAACTCAGAGAATCCCTGAGTTGAGTAGTTCTCGACACTGTGCCACCAGATCTTTGAATCAACACTCTTCAGATTATTTCAAGCTTTTGATTAATTTTCAGAGTTCTGAAAGAGTTGATTTTGACAATTTTGTCACTGTTCTTGTTGCTTTTATGGAGAAGTAGATTTTCAGAGGTCCTTCAATCCAGCATTCTCACAGATGATCTTCTACTGTCCTCAGATCTTGACACAGCTTTCCTCACACCTACTCCTAGCCCAGCAACTTGCCACTTAAAGATCTTCCAATAAAGCTTGACACAGGCCATGCCAGAGTTGCTCCATTAAACTAAATAGCTGGTAGCCACTTTCTCTTGGCTTTGGAGACTATCATAATTCTTTCCTATGATTTTTCTGCTTCGTTGTTCACATTCTTTGTTTCTTTAACATCAAACTTCAAATGTTCAGCCTACTGTAGTGAGGTTGTATTTCTCAGTCACTCTTAAGCCTATTTTGTTTAAGTTCATATTCATCCAACAGCAGTGCTCCTTATGCTTTCATTCCTGAATATCTAACATCAATATCTGCATGCCTAACCAAGTCTTGGTTTAGTTAAATATATTTCTCCAGTCCCTGTGCTTTTCATTCCTGCACTATATTTCTCAAAGAGTTCTTTCCTTCCCATGCATTCACTGCCACAACCATACAAATTTATAAATTGCTTCCAAGCCTTCTCTGATCTAAACTCAAGTCATATATCTCTAAATGTCTGTAAGACATTTCTACATTGATATATCTCCATTAACCCAAACACAACAACCTTAATGTAACTCCTGTGAAGCTGGCACATATACTGTCACACAACAAAGGAAAAATAATTCTGTCATCCAAAAGTAATTTAAATAGCACAGTGACTACATAAAGGCCAAAGGAGGTTTTCCTTAATGACAAACAGCAAACATTCTTTTAAAAAATATCTTCATCAGTCTATGTTCTGAATCTTTTGGCATCATATCATGCCCACTAACCAAATAGCTATCCCTTGCTCCCTCAAAACTCCCCCAAACTCTCACTTAAACACAACATATACTAGATATCACTTGTCTTATACTCCTGCCTCGATCTCATGACCTTAACTGTAAATAAATCACTGTCCTTCCTAGTATGAATCAATCCGGTCAGGCTGGGCCCTTCTGCATTCTACTTCTCATGCATTATCCCAATTCTACACAATAAAACCTTGGAAATTACAGGTGCAAAGGTGGAGTTCTTTGCACTTAAGGGAGGAGAAAGACAATGTGAATAATCATATCAATAGTATTATTTTCTTTACCATATCAAAATATTCCAAACCAATCAAGCTTCTTACTCATGTCCTTTTTCAGATGACACTTATGCACTGGTCTCCTTGGTTTTTATCATGACATAATCTTTGGGTTATAAGTGGGTCCTTGATACTTCAAGCATGAACTTAGTAGAAGCAGTTCTGAAAAAAAAAAATGTGCCGTTATGAGTTGTATTGAAGTTTTGATTAAAAATAAGAAAAATATTATTATAATGAGAGTGTCCTAAATAGCCAACCATGGAAAAAAAGATATATTCATCATGACAATGAAACCAAGGCAAGAGGATGCTCACTTGTTTTCAGATTATTCAGTAAATTACAGAAATATTTGCCATGCATCGAATGTAGGCAAAGATGATCATCTGAACTGGCGTTAAAGAAAGATTCAGTAAAGACTTTTGAAGGAAGTGGGCTTTGAAATGGTCTGTCTTAGGCTGCATTCTCTAGAGAAGCAAAACCTGTGAATTGTATAAATATACATAGAGATTTATATCAAGGCAACGGCTCATGCGATTGTAGAGGCCGGAGCATCCCAAGTCTGTGGATCAGGATAGAGGTCTTTCACAGAGCCACAGAAGCTAGCGAACCCAAGATCAGCAGGTCAGAGAGCAGGGCTCCTGCCCACAGGCTGTGAAGGTCGAGGAGTCCCAAGGTCAGTAGGCAAGACTGCAAATTTTCTCCTGATTCACGTAGCTGGAGGGTCTGGCGAGTCGGGAGCAGGGCTCTTGCTTGCAAGCTGTGAAGATCCACGAATCCCAAAATGGACAGGTAAGCTGCAAGCTCAAGTCCCAAAAACCAGAGGTCAGACAAGAGGCAGCTGATGGATGCAGAACAAGCCAAAAAAACCTTGGCAAGGTAAGCAGAAAGGAAGTAGATGGCAGAAGGCAGAGAGATAAAGGCTGACGAGGCAGTGAGCCACCACAGGCCCCTCCCCTGCCGGTACCACTCAGCAGATTCCACCATGGGCGTGATCACATGTCAAATTTCAGCAGGGAAGTGATCACAACGTTAAACAACTGCCAAAACACTGAGTATCATGGCCCAGTCAAGTTGACAAACATTAACCATCACATGGTCCTTGGAAAAGTGGACACTATTTTAAGAGGAAGAGCAGAGTATGCTTATCTAAGTAAACAAGTGAAAAATACTGCCACTTAATAAAGCAGTATTGAGGCTGGATTGCACATTAATAGTCACAAGAAGCTCATATAGCTAAGGGTAATATTCAGGTCATTGAGGGCCATGATGCATCTGGATGCATCAAGGCTGTCCCCTTCATAACCAACACTGGTCAGGGAAAGCTACATGAGTTACACCAACATATGCCCAGGGACAGGATATGTACCTTGAACACAGTAAGTCTACAGCTTGGCTACCAAAAAAAAAAAAAAAAAAAAATTGCTGTTGAGTTGATTCTGACTCATGGGAATCCTGTGGTAGAATTGAGCTCCATAGGTTTTTCTTGGCTGTAATCTTTAGGGAGCAGTTGCCAGGCCTATTTTCTGTAGTACCACTGGGTGGGTTCCAACAGCAAAACCTTTAGGTTAACTGTTGAGTCCAACCCATCTGCCCCATCTAGGGCCCTGGGTTTACTATAGGCTCTGAAAAATGAGGGGGAAGACAGTATCTTGCACATTTTTAATCATCTGGAAGCATTTTAAAGAATTAATGGGGATAGTGCAAAATACAGATAGGCAGGTAAGGCCATATGGCTGACTATTCTGGGAAGCTTGAATGTTTTTGGTAAGCTATAAATAATAAACATTTCCTTGAAGAAAATGTTGCCTTTTTATATATTGATATTTTCATAAATTAAATAATTTGAAAGGGCAACAGGGTATAGTGAGGACAGGGTCTCTTATCTGTCTATGGTCTTTATTATTACTCATATATTTAGCTTCTCTTTAAGGAAAATATTAATCATATTAGAACAGATTTCACATGCAATGTGAACAAGTGAGGTAAAATGCCTATTTAGCATTTCAATGTAAATTATAAATGAATCGGTTAATAAACTGTGAACAAAATAATTACTGCTCGTAGTTAACACTAATTCAGTATGGCCCCTTTCTTTATCACCTTTATGTTCCTTTCTACATATTTGTTCACAGGTCCTAAACATTTTCTCTTTGAAATCTCTTTTTGCAGGATTTCTATTTTGTGTGTGATAGCAAAATTCAGCACCGTCTTCCTGAAACTCCTGTAAACAGCAACAAAAGCAAGAATTAAAACAAAACAAAACAAAAAAAAAAAAACTGAAGGAACCCATTTCAATGAATCTGGAAGCAGATCTAATCCTCAGGCAGCAATATGCATAAAAGAGCTGCCAAAAGCAGCTAGGATTGAGGAAAATATGTGTGTGTGTGTGTGTGTGTGTGTGTGTGTGGAAGGGGAAGCAGCAGTGACGAGTGTGGAAAGTAGAGAATAGACTCAGTGCATCAGCTCTCAGAGCACATCTTCTTAAACATACTCCTGAAGGGTGAGGGCCCTTGCTATCCTCAAATTAAAAATTATATTTTTTATTTGGAAGAATGAGTACAGAACTAGGGTGAGCAAGGCTGCCCATTTTACCCACAAGTATTTTCTTTCTAGCTGTGTCCCAAAGCTCTATCTAATTTCTTTTTGTCTGTCTGAATCATAGTTAACTTCCCAAGACTTATTCTGTCTACTCCAGGAAGGCTTACCTGAAATTTTTACTCAAATTTATTCTCCCTACTACATTTCAGTATGGATTATACCTCAACATAAAACCAAAACAAAAATTCTCACAAATGAACCAACTAGCAACTTTACAATAAATGGCAAAAATATTGAAGTTGTCAAGTATTCCATGAATGCCCATGGAAGCAGCAGTCAAGAAATCAAACGACCTATTGGGTTGGGCAAATCTGCTGCAAAAGACTTCTTTCAAGTGTTAAAAAGCAAAGATGTTGCTTTGAGGACTAAGATGTGCCTGACCCAAGCCATGATATTTTCTATCGCCTCATATGTGTGTGAAAACTGGACAATGAATAAGGAAGACCAAAGAAGAATTGGTGCCTTTGAATTGTGTTGGTAAAGAATATTGAATATACCATGGACTTCCAGAAGAACAAACAAATCCGTTTTGAAAGAAGTACAGCCAGAATGTTCCTTAGAAGCAAGGATGGCTAGACTGCATCTCACATACTTTGGACAGGTTATCAGGAGGGACCAGTCCTTCTGATAATATGTTGGAGAAGGACACCATGCTTGGTAAAGTAGAGGGCCAGTGAAAAAGAGGAAGACCCTCAACGAGATGGGTTGACACAGTGGCTGCAACAATAGGTTTAGGCATAGCAATTATGAGGATGGTGCAGGCCCAGCCAGTGTTTCATTCTGTTGTACATAGGGTCAGTATGAGTCGGAACTGACGGAACAGCACTTAACAACAACAACTACACTTAGTAATATATTATTTCATCATTCATTTTTGTTGCATGCATTTAAGTATTATCTATCTAAAAATGTAAATTTCTGAAGAAAAAGTACATCTCTTTTCACTAGCCTATGTTCCTTGGTCAATATTGAACATACATGTGGTGGGAGATGAAGAAATACCTGATATATTTACTTTAAAATGCATTTGACTTACTTCTGCATAGACCAAACCAGGTATCTTCTTAACTAACACTTTCTGAGGTGTTACCCATCTTTGAACTGGTGACCATAAAGTTCTTCTCCCAATAATGATGACTGTTAAATTATTAAACACCATCTCACTTTGCAAGCTAAACAATATAAACCACCATTATAATTGTTGGCAACCAGTAGGCATTAGAAGATCTTTCATATATCTGAACAGATTAATGTATGTGTGTTTTCAATATCTGCTACTGTTACAGACTCTGAGATGGAGAATATTGTGCAGGAGGTTTAGTAGGAAGTGCTCTTGAGATCATTCAGCATCCCTGAAAGGAAGAGGAAGAAGCTGGATTGGTAGAGGGAGAAGTTGGGTTTCCATGAAGCTGAGGCATTTGGAGAAGTTGGAGAGCTCTGATGCTGAAGTTCCAATTCCTTCAAAGAAGTCGCAAGTTGGAGATAGCAGCCAGAACTGATACCCCAGCATGAATCTATCAGTCATTAGATGAGGGCTATCTCCAGAGGTAGACATGCTCTTAGGCAAAGCATCTTTTTTCAGCAGAGGCAGCCCTCCTAGCATCAGGGAGTATACCTTAAAGAAGGATCTGGGTGACCTATTACACACACTTACATATTCCAGTTACCATTTATTTTGTTATTGTTATTTCTTGTTACTTATTCATTTGTAAGAATCTCCTGTCCCTCCACTTAGCGTACTTTGTGGGTTAAGACCATGTCTTATATATCTTTGCCTCTCTAAAACCGAGCACAATGAATTATTCATCATAGATATTTAATAACTGTTTACAGCTTACAGTCATATATTAGAAGTTTGATTTAGCTTTCTTTCTTCTGGAATTACTTTAAAACTATTTTATTTGACCTTGAAATTAATACAGGTTTTTGAATCAATTAACTGCCTGACAAGACCAGACAAGTATCAGAATAGCACAGAATGACAAAGAAAATGTGGGTGCTGCACGCTCAAGAGGAGGTTCTCAGTAAGTATTCAATATCAGGTAATTACAGGAAATTAGACTAGCTGTCAGGTTTCAGAGCTGTAAGAACTTCAGAAGGGTCCTTACCACTGCCATGTGATCACTCACAGAAGAATTGTTTTATGGGTGGCCCTTTCAGATTCAATGAGTTCCAAATCAAGTGCTTCCAGCAAAGGCCAAGAAAGGTCAAAGTTGCAAACCATTGAGCTTATTACATTAACTGAAGCATTTCTCATTCACTTGGCCCATAGTTTATTCAGTCAATATAGTAATACAGTATTTGTAATTTTTTTTTTACTTTTTTTTTTTTATATTGTGATTTAGGTGGACCTTTTACAGAGCAAATTTGTTTCTCATTAAGCAGTTAGTACACAAATTGTTTTGTGACATTAGTTGCCAACCCAGCAATATACCAACACTCTTCCCTTCTCCACCCTTGGTTCCCTGTTTCCATTCATCCAGTTTTCCTGTCCCTTCCAGCCTTCTTGTTTTTGCTTTTGGGCCAGTGTGCCCATTAGTCTCATATACACTATTGAACTATGAAGCACGTCCCTCACATGTGTTATCGTTGGCCCTATAGACCTGTCTAATTTTTGGCTAAAGGGTGAACCTCGGGAGTGACTTCAATCCTGAGTTAGAAGTGTGTCGGAGGGCCATGCTCTCGGGGTTTCTACAGTCTCTGTCAGACCAGGAAGCCTGGTCTTTTTTTATTTTGTGTGAATTTGAATTTTGTTCTACATTTTTTTCCCACTCTGCCTGGGACCTTCTATTGTGATCCCTGCCAGAGTAATTGGTGGTGGTAACAAGGCACCATCTAGCTGTTCTGGGCTCAGTCTGGTGGAGGCTGTGGTAGTTGTGGTCCATTAGTCTTCTGGACTAATCTTTCCCTTGTATCTTTGGTCTTCATCATTCTCCTTTGATCCAGCCAGGATAGAAGCAGTAGATGTATCTTAGATGACCACCTGCAGGCTTTTAAGACCTCAGTCAATACTCTACAGTTGGATGTAGAACATTTTCTTTATAGACTATGTTATTGAGCTAGATGTCCCCTGAAATCATGGCCTCCAGCCTTCAGCCCAGTAGCTCAGTCTCTCAGAGTGTTTGAATATGTCTGTGAAGTTTCTATGTCTTTGCCGTGGTCAAGTTGTGCTGACTTCCCCAGTATTGTGTACTCTCCTACCCTTCACCAAGTTACTACTTATCTACTAAAGCAGGTGTTTTTCCCTTCCCACCCCTCCTCTACCTAGTAACTAAAAAGATTGTTTCTTTCTGTGTGGAAACATTTTCATAATAGTGGTCTCGTATGGTATTTGTCCTTTTGTGACTGACTTACTTCACTTAGCATAATGCCCTCCAGATTCATTCATGTTCTGAGGTGTTTCACAGATTCATCATTGTTCTTTATCATTGCATAGTATTCCACTCTGTGTGTGTACCATAGTTTGTGCATCCTTTCATCTTAAACACTCAAACACTCAGCCAAATTCACAGAAGGAAAAAGATCTGAATTTAATCCCTTGTGGGATGTTTAAAGACAAATTCTCATAAAAAAAAGAGAGAAACTGGAGAGATGTGGCTGGTTATAGAGAGACAAGACAGAATATAATCCAAAGCTTAGAACAAAAGAGTAGAATTTATGAGAAAGAGCTTCTATGCCTGATGTGCTATAGACTGGCTGGTATTCATGGGCAATGCAATTAAGGAGAGAGCAGGATGTGGTTTAAAAAATGTAGAATTTGGAGTCCCGAAGATCTGGATTAGACAGGGCAAGGGTAAGTAGGTTAGTTTTCTTTGTGTTGGTACTTTATTGTCTGACCTGCCATTACTCCCTGGCTTCTTGGTTTATGTGACACCTGTACCAATTTGATTCATTTTGGCTTCCAGCTCTGGTGCCCACTCTGAGTCACCAGGTGAGCCTCTCACAATCTTAACTTTTCATCCATTTTAAAGTATTGCCTGTTCTGGATATAAACTCCTCTTTCTATATCCAAACTTAAAAGGAGAATTACTAATTATTAGCTCGGATTGTGGAACCTTTAAAGAACTCAGCCCCCCTCACTTGGCTTTACTTAATAGGTTGCCATTACATCATGAACTACCTCGTGTGCTGTGTTCAGGTTTAGATCAAACACACTCCCCTCCGCCACAAAAAAAAAAAAAAAATCAATGCAAATCAAATCACATGAACAGCTTCCTAAGACCAAAGTCTTAAAAGGAGTCTCCCACTATGAATTATGTGTTTAATTTAATTTTAAGAGGGGAAAGAAAATTACCTCAGGACAATTCAGGGGTAATATAAAATGTAGGTAGATCAAATCGTATCACTTACCTCCTATGTTAAAGATGTAGGAACATACCACCAAAAATTTTTGAACCACATTCTGTCTTTGACTTGAGAATAAAGAGCTTCTAAAATAACAATCATACTGTGGGGGCTTGCATGTTGCTGTGATGCTGGAAGCTATGCCACCAGTATTCAAATACCAACAGGATTACCCATGACAGACAGGAGTCAGCTGAGCTTCCAGACTAAGACAGGCTAGGAAGAAGGACCCGGCAGTTTCCTTCTGAAAGAATTAGGCAGTGAAAACCTTCTGAAGAGCAGTGGAACATTGTCTGATATAGTGCCAGAAGATGAGCCCCTCAGGGTGAAAGCACTCACAAGACAACTGCAGAAGAGCTGCCTCCTCAAAGTAAAGTCTACCTTAGTGACATGGATGGAGTTAAGCTTTCAAGACCTTCATTTGCTGATGTGGTACCACTCAAAATGAGAAGAAATAGCTGCAAACATTCGTTAATAATTGGAACATGGAACGTGTGAAGTATGAATCTAGGAAACTTGGAAATCATCAAAAATGGGACGGAATGCATAAACATCAACACCCTAGGCATTAGTGAGCTGAAATGGACTGGTATTGGCCATTTTGAATAGGACAATCATATACTGAGAATGATAACGTGAAGAGGAATGGTATTGCATTCACCGTCAAAAAGAACAAGATCTATCCTGAAGTACACTGGTGTCAGTGATAGGATAGTATCCATATACCTATGAGAAAGACCAATTAATACGACTATTATTCAAATTTACCCACCAACCACTAAGGCCAAGGATGAAGAAACTGAAGACTTTTTACCAACTTCTGCAGTCTGAAAATGATTGAACATGCTATCAGGATGCATTGATAATTACCAATGATTGGAATGAGAAAGTTGGAAACAAAGAAGAAAGATCAGTAGTTGGAAAATATGGCCTTGGTGATAGAAACGATGCTGGAGATAGCAAGATAGAATTTTGCAAAACCAATAACTTCTTTATTGAAATATCTTTTTTCACCAACATAAATGGCAACTCTACAGGTGGACCTCACTAGATAGAATACACAGGAATCAAACTGACTACATCTGTGGAAAGAGATGATGGAAAAGCTCAGTATCTTCAGTCAAAACAAGGTCAGGGGCTGACTGCAGAACAGATCATCAATTACGCATATGCAAGTTCAAGTTGAAAGTGAAGAAAATTAGAACAGGCCCATAAGAGCCAAAGTACGGCCTTAAGCATATCCCACCTGAATTTAGAGTCCATCTCAAGAATAGATTGGATGTGTTGAACACTAATGACAGAAGACCAGACTAGTTGTGGAATGACATCAAAGACACATGAAGAAAGCAAGAAGTCATTACAAAGAAAGAAAAGAGCAAGATGAATGTCAGAAGAGACTCTGAAACCTGCTCTTGAAGGTCGAGTAGCTAAAGCAAAAGGAAGGAATGATGAAGTAAAAGAACTGATGAGAAGATTTCAAAGGCGCCTTGAGAAGGCAAAGTAAAGTATTCTAATGACATGTGCAAAGACTTGGAGACTAAAAACCAAAAAGGAAGAACATGCTCTGCACTTTTCAAGGTAAAGACCTGAAGAAAATTCAAGCCTCAAGTTGCAATATTGAAGGATTCTACGGGGAAAATATTAAGTGACTCAGGAAGCATCAAAAGAAGATGGAAGGGATACACAGAGCCACTATACCAAAAAGAATTGGTTGACATTCAGCCATTTCAGAAGGTAGCATATGATCAAGAACTGATG
This sequence comes from Loxodonta africana, assembly GCF_030014295.1. Classification (NCBI taxonomy): domain Eukaryota; kingdom Metazoa; phylum Chordata; class Mammalia; order Proboscidea; family Elephantidae; genus Loxodonta; species Loxodonta africana. The sequence continues at coordinate 43,833,089 of NC_087355.1, read as the reverse complement.
GTACTGAAGGAAGAAATCCAAGCTGTACTGAAGGCACTGGCGAAAAACAAGGCTCCAGGAATTGATGGAGTATCAATTGAGATGTTTCAACAAATGAAGGCAGCACTGGAAGTGCTCACTCGTCTGTGCCAAGAAATTTGGAAGACATCTACCTGGCCATCATTCTGAAAGAGATTCCTATTTATGCCTATCCTCAAGACAGTTGATCCAGCTGAATTCAGAAATTATCCAACAATATAAATAAAACCACATACAAGTAAAATTTTGCTGAAGATCATTCAAAATCGGATGCAGCAGTATATCGACAAGGAACTGCCAGAAGTTCAAGCTGGATTTGGAAGAGAACGTGGAACCAGGGATATCATTGCTGATGTCAGATGGATCCTGGCTGCAAGTAGAGAACACCAGAAAGATGTTTTCCTGTGTTTTATTCACATTTGACTGTATGGATCATAACAAATTATGGATAACATTGTAAAGAATGGGAATTCCAGAACACTTAATTGTGCTCATGAGAATCCTGTACATAGATAGATCAAGAGGCAGTCATTTGAACAGAACAAGGGGATACTGCGTGGCTTAAAGTCAGGGAAGGTGTGTGTAAGGGTTGTATCCTTTCACCATACCTATTCAATCTGTATGCTGAGCAAATAATCTGAGAAGCTGAACTATATGAAGAAGAATGGGGCCTTAGGATTGGAGGAAGACTCATTAACAATCTGTGTCATGCAGATGACACAATCTTGCTTGCTGAAAGTGAATAGGACTTGAAGCACTTACTGATGAAGATCAGACCACAGCCTTCAATATGAATTACACCTCAAGAGAAAGAAAACACAAATTCTCACAACTGGACTAACAAGCAACATCAAGATAAACAGAGGAAAGACTGAAGTTATCAAGAATTTCATTTTACTTGGGTCCACAATCAACACTCATGGAAGCATGGAAATCAAATGATGCATTGCATTGGGCAAATCTGCTTCAAAAGATCTCTGTATGGTGTTGAAAAGCAAAGACATCACCTTGAAGACTAAGGTGTGCCTTACCCAAGCCGTGGTGTTTTCAATTGCCTTATATGCATGTGAAAGCTAGATGATGAATAAGGAAGAGTGAAGAGGAAGTGACACCTCTGAATTGTGGTGTTGGCTAAGAATATTGAATATACCATGGACTTCCAAAAGAACGAACAAATCTGTCTTGGAGGAAGCATAATCGAAATGCTCCTTAGAAGCAAGGAAGGTGAGACTAAGTCTCCCATCCTTTGGACATGTTATCAGGAGAGCTCAGTCCCTGGAGAAGGACATCATACTTGGTAAAGTAGAGGGTCAGCAAAAAAGAGGAAGACCCTTAGTGAGGATGGACTGACACAGTAACTGCAACAATAGGCTTAAGCATAATGATTGTGAGGATGGGGCAGGACTGGGCAGTATTTCGTTCTGTTTTACATAGGGGCACTGTGAATTGGAACCAACTTGACAGCAGCTAACAACAACAGCAACAGAAAATAGCATAGTGAGACATCATCCCAAGGATTGTGAGAGCAGACAAAGGCTATCCATGAATCTCTTAACTGAAGTGGGGCTGGGCCCAGATGCATAGCTGGCATCGTGAACTTGAAAGTAATCAAGATGGGGGTTACATTTCAATGGGTGCTGGATGCCTGGGTCCTGCAGAGTCTGTTCTGTATTCCCAGGGGGAAACTGGTTCATTTAAGGACTTGGGATGAATCTCTTCTAGTCCCTTCTCATACTCATCACACTGATTTTAGACTATTACAGAAACCTTCTTTGTCTGCAGCTGAGGAAGCTACAGATTCCAAGCGAGCTTTTTTCTCCTCTTGAATTTGGGAAAATTTAGGAGATGTACCTAGTATATAGCACCCAAAAGCACACAACAGGAAAAATAAAAGTCTTCTTTTCTGCTACCCTCTTGGATTCTCCTGTCAGACTTTCTGAAAGGTCTCATCAACCTCCCTAACAATGGGTCACCTACTACAATTTACTGTCTTCATCACTGGCTATGATGTGTGAAACAGATCTTTCAGTTTCGTTACTTTTAAAAATAAGAATAGAATTTACATATGATAGATGGAAAATTCACATAGCAACAGGAATGTAGAAAAACAAGCAGGTGTTAATAAATTTCCAAGAAACATTAATCTGTTTCTGCAAATATACCCTGCTGTTCATTTAAATGGAAAGATACTCTATTTTACCACTTCAGTCACTTTCTGAGCTATCAAAATGTAATATAAAACACCTTTGATGATCAAACTGAAAGTAAGTTTAGAAATCCAATTTATATTTTTCAGCACTTAAGCTCTTTATTTAACTTTTGCATTCCAGCCTTCATTTTAATCAAGCTTCAATTTGTTTGCTCACATTCTATGTTGTAATGCAATTATAGGTAAGCTTAAACAATTGTTATGGACTGTTGTAATTGCCAAAAATAAAGTTGCTCATCTAAATCAAATATATGTAAATGAGAAAGAAAGTGGTTTTTATTTGTCATACATGAAGATTTAAAATAAGTTACCATTGTATTATTCGAAACTGGTAACTAACCGATGGAACCAGAGGTAACCATTTCACATTTTTTCACCACATCAAAGATATTTGATGTGGTGAAACCCCTGTGAAATTATTTGCTACAGATGATCTGGTAAGCAAAGTAAGGACCATGTTTACCTTGCCTATTGTACAGTCCACCCCTGATGGCGTCTCTGTGAGTCTTAAATAACTCTAAGGCAGTGAGTTTGAGGATTTTTTTTTTTTTGTACTCATATGGCTGTCTTAGTCATCTACTGCTGCTGTAACAGAAACACCACAAGTGGATGGCTTTTACAAAGAGAAATTTATTCTCTCACAGTCTAGTAGGTTAGAAGTACAAATTCAGGGTGTCATCTCCATGGGAAGGCTTTCTCTGTTGGCTCTGGAGGAAGATTCCTTGTCACTCAATCTTTCCCTTGTCAAGGATCTTCTCAGGCGCAAGGACCCCAGGGCCGAAGGACACGCTTTGCTCCTGCTGCTGCTTTCTTCGTGGTATGAGGTCTCCAACTCTCTGCTTGCTTCCCTTCCCTTTTATCTCTTGAGAGATAAAAGGTGGTGCAGGCCACACCCCAGGGAAACTTCCTTTACATTGGATCAGGGATGTGACCTGGCAAGGGTTTTACAATTCCTCATAGCGACCCTATAGGACAGAGCAGAACTGCCCCATAGAGTTTCCAAGGGGCACCTGGTGGATTCGAACTGCTGGCCTTTTGGTTAGCAGCCATAGAACTTAACCACTACGTCACCAGGGTTTCCCACAAAATGGAGGACAACCGCAAAATACTGGGAATCTTGGCCTAACCAAGTTGATACACACATTTTTGGGGGTACATAATTCAATACATGACAATGGCCATGGGGCACTCTCCCTCTCCCTTCTTCACTCCTTTTACAAATACTTGCTTTCTTAACACTGGACTCCTGCCACTTACCTTACCCTTGAAAACAGACCACAATATTCTGGTCAGGGCACAGTATTTAGGGGACAGGAAATCACCATATTTTTCCCCTGAAGAAGTTTACAATGTATGTTTTCATCTTAAACTTTATTTTACCTTCTAGGCTTAAGGAATACCTTAAAATTTAAGGGACAAAATTTACATTAGGACTTTAGATGGTAAAGTAAAATTGAAAGCAAATAAGAGCCTAAAAGACATGAATGTGTAGTGGACAGGTCAAGACCAGGTGAGTTCTATGTGATTTGGAATCTGAGCGTATGTGCGTGGAGGCGTGGGAGGAGGCTTGGAGGGGGTTCTTAAGGAACTTGGGATTTTAGCTGGGTCATAAAGGATGAAAGAATTTAGATGGCTACAAAGGAAGAAAAATGGAGCTGGGAAGGAGAAAAAACATTCTCAACTGAGTAAGGCAACTAGATACAATGAAGGTTTCAGGCATGTATCCATGAAGTCATTCATTCATTCACTCCAATAAAATTCTGAGCACTGGTAGGAGCCAGGCACTGCTAACTTCTGGAAAATAAAAATATGCAAGACCCCCTCCTGAACTTGGGCGTCTCACAATGTATGGGAGTAAGTAAGTGTGAATAACTGCAACACAATGAAATACATTCTATAATGCAGTGTAAAGAGAAAACGATGGGAACAAGGGATGGAGGCAGTGGAGAAGATATTGTGGATAGAGAAGGCTTGGTTAAACTTCACAGAAGAAATGGCATTAGATATGGATCTCTGAAGGCTGAGTAGGAATATCCTTGTTGAAGAACGAAAGGAAGGCATCCCAGACAACAAGAAAACAGCAAATGCAAACATGTGGAGGCCAGTCAGGTGTGAAAAGTATTAGTATCACATAACTAGAGCATAGGGTGGGTGACTGAGTGTCACAAGAGCAGAAGGGTCAGTGTGGGGCAAAATTGTGAAGGGCCTTGTACACCATGGTAAGTAATTCGGTCCTGTTTTGTACCCAGTGGGCATTTGGGGCTCTTTCCTCCCAATTTAAAAATCCTTCCCATTTTAAAAATTCAAATAAAACAAACAAAAAACCAACCAAACAAAAACACTTTTCCCTCAATCTTAGTTAACTCTGTCTCTCTCCTCCCCTTCAGATTCATAGCCTCCACACACACAAATGTCATCTGCCTCATTTTCCAATCTCGAACCCATTACAAACCAGCTTCTGAGCTCACTTAGCCACTTAAAGTTTCACGACTACCAAGAGCCTTCTAACCACCAAATGCAGTCCCATCTTATGTGGCTACTCAGAGACATTTGACTCTGAGATCACTCCCTTCTTGAAGCTCTCTTGGCATTAGAAAATTCTCACTCTGCTAGTTCCAATATTTCTCTCCTATAATTCCCCAATTCTATTTTCCCTATCACCTCTGTTCTAGCTCAGGTCACACTATTTCTTGACAGCTATTGCAGTGGATTTGTAACTGGTTTTCCCATTGTCATATTGACCTCTCAGGACCAGTTAGAGTAATACCTGCAAAGGGAAAAACAATCATATTAATCTACTGCTTTTAAAAAAAATCAATGGTTTTCCCTTCGCCTGTGGGATATAGTCCAAACCTGTCTGCATGATATATAAGGCCCTTTATATTCTAATTCTTCTCATCATCCCCAACTGCATCTCTGACCACCCCTCCCCTTGCACTGAACATACTGCCATTCAGAATTGCTGGTAGTTGATAGCAGACATTGTACATGTTAATAGATGTATAAAGAGAGGGATTCAATGTGAAGATTGCATTGCTGTGAAAGTCAGGGAAAAGAAAGGATGGAGAAAGAACAGGTGTCATAATCATCCTTGCAATACAAGATGCAGACCTTTAGATATTTTAGAGAGCCCTGCATTTGTTCCACTGGCTTTTAGATTGGGAATAGTATGTGTGGGGCCTGTGCACCCAGACCCTACCAACAGAGACACAAAGAAGTGTCTTTCCAGCCAGCTGTCAGTATTAAGGGCTTCTCCAGTACCAACAGCTCCACTTTGGTGAGATGATCAATGAGGAATCAATTGATAAGCAATTGGTATCATGTGGGTGGCAGATACTCCTAAAAAGCCATATCTTGGTTCAGGAAGCCCTTTGGCTCTTTGAAAAGGACTAAACCAAATCCTTGGTTCAGGAAAACACCAGAGTATGAATACCTATGCCTAGGAACAGTAGTCTCTACCAAAAAATATTGTAGATGTTCTGAAGGGCAAGACGTGACCTACCATGGCTTGCATTGCCTGTTATTGTCTTTCCAGATATGCCCATTTGGTAGGGCAATCTTCTGCGAATTGTCCATCCGGGCTGCAGTAGATGATACTTCTTTTTCCCATCATCTGAATTACTCACATTTGGAGACAAACTTCAGGTAATAAAACACTATAAAAAATGTAGTGGAAGTGCTGGTTCCTAAGGGCTGGTTCCTTGGCTCAATCTGAGAATTTATTCAACACAGCACTGCGTGTCAGTTTGTCCCAAACTGGATCATCCAGGTCCTCTTGAAATAGGTACCAGAACATGTCTTAATTTTATTCAAAGTATTAGATGAAGAGAAGGAAACAATATTACGTGATGTTTCAGGAAAATGGAACTTCTGATGGGTCAAGAAGTCACTCAGTTAAGTGATTTCTCAGGTATCTTTAATTGCATTATATTTCAAAAGTATTGCCAGCTATCTGTCCATCCCCAGCTTTCTGTTTTTTTTTTTTTTGACCAGCTTGAGTATGCTGCCTGATTTACCAGCCACAAGACTGTCCACCCTTTGTTTTGTGTGTGAGGACCTAACATGAGGGCATCTGTGCGCTCCTATCCCCAGGCATTTTCACTTTCATGATTCTATTTGCAAATGGAGCCATTGTTCACATGGGACAGAAGAGAATGGCAACCTTGGGATGTTCAAAAGTCTCCGTGGCTCCTAATCCAGTTCTAATGCTTGGTGTTTGATGCAGTTTCCAAGGAAAGCTGTGACACAAGGGCATTAATCTGCTTTGTGACAGCATGGGGTTTTAATGCGTTTTCTGCATCTGAAGAAAGAGCTTCCTATGGAGATGGTGAAAAGAGTTATGGTGAAATCAGTATCTTCGTTTCTCTGGGGCAGTGACAATTTGTAGCAATGATACAAGGGATCACTGCACAGGGAGAGCTTGTTGAGTAGAATCTAATGTACAGAACGTATACTTTTAAAGGTAGACACAGAGACTTACTTCAAAAGTAAAAAAAGTGGATTTCACTGAGACATTTCTTTCTAGAATATGTAGATAACAGCATGATTTTGGAGCAATGAAGTTTTCATTATAATTTTATTTTTTACAGAAGGTATGTTTTCTGGGAAGAAAGATTGACTCTATGAAGTGTATTAAGGAACCAGTGGAAAATATCCTGACCGTATGTTGAGATACCCACATCAAAAATGTGATGCCTGATATTCCATTAAAGGCACAGACCAATCTAGAAAATCATAGAGTAAAATGTCCAAGGTTAAGATCATTCAGCCTTGTCAATGAGATTGGCAGAGAAGGAAAGTGAAGTTGACTTCAGACATATTATGGGGTGGCAGATGGGTCAGGGCACCAACTACGCCAGACTCTTCAATCCTTTCTCAACCACAGATGTAGTCAACTCTTGGGTTAGATTTTAACACAGTTTTTACCATTTCGCTATGAGTTGGAATCGACTCGACGGCAGCGGGTTTGGTTTTTACCATTTGAAAATCAGAATTACTGACAAATCAATGACTTATTTCAATTTTTTTTTCTTATCCTGATTTCTGTGATATTCTAGTGCTGTATGCATACTGTCATAATTATCAGTGATACTTAAGTATATATCCTTATATATCTTTCTGTTATATTCTAAATAAATAGGAGATAAGGAGAATGGTTGCACATTTTTAAAGATGATTATTCATTGTGTAAGTATCTTTGTAGTTTCTACAACATTTCAATGTATACATGGAAAAGCTGCCTGATATCTTAGTTGGGTGTTTAAACTCATTACCCCTAGGAATTTTAATGTTATGTTATATGCACATAAAAATAAAGCGAGAATGGTTCATTTTTCTATCCTTTCTGTGAATTGTATTGTTTCTTCCCTTTTCTTTTTTTCATGACAGTCAATGTCAAGGAATAAAAATAAAAATGTGCTTAGATTAGGGTGTTTTAAAATTCTTTGTTCCTGAGTCATGGAAAAAAAAAATTATTGTGTCTCTTAGATATGGTGACGATTTCTGAAGCAGGGTAGAGACAGGATGCGTATGAGACGCAGATATTTAAGAAAGCACAGTCTGTTGCAAAATTTTCCAAACTTGTATTCTGTGGAAAACTAGTCTCAAAAGAGTTCCATCATCAAATAAGTTTGGAAGATGCTGCATCTTTTCTCCTTTCTTGGAGATTTACAGCACACTTCAGGATATTTAAAGCTTTGGTAAATTCTGCAGAAAAGAGGCTAGTTTAACAAAGCCCAGCATTTCTTAGACTTGCTTGGTAATGAAACTCTTCTTTAAAAATTCATGAAATACCTATTAACATCCTGCTTAATTGTGGGGTGATCAGAGCCTTATATCATTTGCAAAATTCTCTCTTACACCAATGGGCAGGCTATCCTGCACATTGACTCTTGAACTTTAATATATACGGTCATTGCCATATAATACCTTTGGCAGACTACAGTACAAGCAAAAATATGTGTCCCTCTACCCTGCCTTAATGGGTTCATCCCTTTTCATTATCTTCTCCATTATTTCATAAAGTTGCTGTGAAAAATAGCCAGCTAAATGGTCATTTGACTTGTCAAATTAAGTGCTATATGAATGTAATAATAATAGCTACTGTTAACTGAGCACTCACTGTCTGTCAGGCAACATAAACTTTCCCTGGTCCACACAACAATCCAAGAAAGGAGGCATTGCTATCCTCACAGTTTATGTGAAGAAATCGTCTTATAGAGGTCATTCATCTTGCCCAAATTCACTTGCTACTATAGAATAAAGCTGACATTGCATAATGATTTGTCTTTGTCTCCCAGGTCCCGGTGCTTGCCACTATATCATGCCGTCTCTTTAAATAATGTGAATTCAACCAGTCCCAGCGAGATAATAAAATATGAAGTGATAAGAATAATGATGCCAATAATGGTAATTAATAACAATCAGAAAGGTATTAAAACTCTACATATTGTCATTGCATAAAATTTATGGTGGTGAAATGTTTTAATAGTATAGAAGCCACTCTCTCTTCTCCCACCCCCATCTCCAATTAATCACTAACTCTGGCTGATTCTTTCTTTAGTGTTATCTAGAATCTGTCTGACGCCACTAAGTGTCATTAAAGGCACCATCTTACCTGCTCTGAATTTTTAGAGCAACCAATGCATAAATAGTATGCTTGCCTTCTTCCAATTTATTCTTCACACTGCAACCAAAATGACCCTTTTTGGATTACTCATGGTTTTGTTTAAAACATCCAAGATTTCCACTAACAACAGGTTAAAGATTAAACTTAGAGGCTCCTAGGACCCTTCATTTCCTGGCCACTGTTAGCTTTCCAGCTTCATTCTTCACACTCCCTGTTGAGGATTGAATTTTTTCCTCCAAAAAGTTATATTGCAGTCCTAATTCCTGTACCTATGAATGTGACCCTGTTTGGAAATAGGTTTTTTGTTATGTTAATGAGACCATACCATAGTAAGGTGGTCCTAAACCTAATCACTTTTGAAGGGTGTCTTATAAAAAGAGCAGAATAGGAGGGGGGGCCAAGATGGCTGACTAGGTAGATGCTACTTCGGATACCTCTTGCAACAAAGATTCGGAAAAACAAGTGAATCGATCACATACATGACAATCTACAAACCCTGAACAACAAACATAGATTTAAAGAGTTGACCTGAGTGACAGAGATGGAGAACGAACAACCACGGGGAAGCAGCGACTGTTTTCGGAGCCTGGAGCCAGTGTCCCAGTCAGGTAACCTTGGTGCCGGGCTTAGGACTGGGCCCAGGGGAGCTGAACACAACATCTTGTGATGGCGCAAACATGGAGCGCAGCCCTATCCCCCTGAACTGACCCCGGGAGGTGGCCCAGCTGGCCTGCGCGGGTGGCGTGGCGAAGCGGCTGGCAGGAGGAGAAGTACCCGGGAGGCAGTGACTGGTTTTGGAGCCGGGAGTCAGCATCCCAGCAGGGGAACCTTGACGCTGGGCTTTGGACTGGCAGCGGAGGATCTGACCGTGGCTTCAGCAGGCGAGACCCTCGGGGACAATCTCCACACAGCCAGCATACATAGATGACACGCCCCTCGGGAGTCTCAGATAAAATAGTCATCCCAAGCAAGATAAGCAACTTTGGCTATATTCCGGGGTGCTACTCTCTGCTGTTTTTCTGAGCCCTCCCCTCGCCTTCCCAGGTGGCTTCATTAACATTGGAATTTCCTGAGCCAGAGGGAGAAGGGCTCGCTTTTCCCTTTTTTTTTTGGTCTTTTCCTAACCCATTCTTCCGGCCTGAGAGGAGCAACCACAAAAAACCCAGGGACCAAAAATCCTTCCCTAATTGGCTAAAAACACAGAACCAGCTCCAGCCAAGCATATATGATCCAAATCTCAGGCTTTCATCCTTACAGGGAACAATGTGGCTGTTATAATGCAAAGGCAGTTCTGGTAGGGATCTGACTACATTTTTTAAAACAGATTTACTGGAAAAACAAGTTTCCCAGGTCTGATATCTCTGCTTACTCAACAGAGCCCTAACTGACCCACAACAGGGAACTGAGGGCTGAAGCTCCCCCCAGACCACCTAGCCTCTTGCCTTAAGGGTCTAAGGAGGGTGACACCTACCAATCAGTAGAGGTACTTGCATTGGGGGCCTAAGGTACAGCTGCAGAGCCCACCCACCAAGGTGCTATAGGAACAGAGACACACCTACCTCACTGACACTTGGGGGAAGCCTATCAGCATCCTGCCCCCCCTGGAGTGTGAACCCTAGCTGCTAATAGAATCTGGTGCACACAACTATCACCACTACTTCTCAAGGTGGATCGGTGTTAGGGTGCTGCACACACTTGATGACCCCAAATCAGATTCTACTCAAGTATAGTGAATAGACTCAGGCATATATATCTGGCAACAGCCCAAACCAGCTGGTAATAGGTCATAAGTAAGTCAAGGGCTACAACAAACAAGACAGCACAATCTAGTAGCCCATCCACGTATATTGCATGAAAACAAAACAAGATAAGACTCAGTGAGCAATTATAGAATAAATGACTACTATATCTTAGTGATGGCTCGGAGACAGCAGTTGATATCAAACCACATAAAGAAGCAGACCATGACAGCTTCTACAACCCCCCAAACAAAAGAATCAAAATCTTTCCCAAATGAAGATACAATCCTGGAATTATCAGATACAGAATATAAAAAACTAATTTACAGAATGCTTCAACACATCAGGGATGACCTCAGAAATGAAATAAGGCAAACTGCAGAAAAAGCCAAGGAACACACTGTTAAAACAGTTGAAGAACTCAAAAAGATTATTCAAGAACATAGTGGAAAAATTAATAAGTTGCAAGAATCCATAGAGAGACAGCATGCAGAAATCCAAAAGATTAACAATAAAATTACAGAATTAGACAATGCAATAGCAAGTCAGAGGAGCAGACTCGAGCAATTAGAATGCAGACTGGGAAATCTGGAGGACCAGGGAATTAACACCAACATAGCTGAAAAAAAATCAGATAAAAGAATTAAAAAAAATGAAGAAACCCTAAGAATCATGTGGGACTCTATCAAGAAGGATAACTTGCATGTGATTGGAGTCCCAGAAGAGGGAGGGGGGACAGAAAACACAGAGAAAATAGTTGAAGATCTGCTGACAGAAAACTTCCCTGACATCATGAAAGACGAAAGGATATCTATCCAAGATGCTCATCGAACCCCATTTAAGATTGATCCAAAAAGAAAAACACCAAGACATATTATCATCAAACTTGCCAAAACCAGAGATAAAGAGAAAATTTTAAAAGCAGCCAGGGAGAAAAGAAGGGTCTCCTTCAAGGGAGAATCAATAAGAATAAGTTCAGACTACTCAGCAGAAACCATGGAGGCAAGAAGGCAATGGGATGACATATACAGAGCACTGAAGGAGAAAAACTGCCAGCCAAGGATCATATATCCAGCAAAACTCTCTCTGAAATATGAAGGCGAAATTAAGATATTTACAGATAAACACAAGCTTAGAGAATTTGCAAAAACCAAACCAAAAAAAAAAAAGCTACAAGAAATACTAAAGGAAATTGTTTGGTCAGAAAACCAATAATATCAGATACCAGCACAACACAAGGTCACAGAACAGAACATGCTGATATCAACTCAAATAGGGAAATCACAAAAACAAATTAAGATTAATTAAAAAAAAAAATGCTCAAAACAGGGAATCATTGAAGTCAACATGTAAAAGATCACAATAATCAAAAAGAGGGACTAAATACAGGTGGCATAGAACTGCCATATGGAGAGGGATACAAGGCGATATAGGACAATATAAGTTACTTTTTTACTTAGAAAAATAGGGGTAAATATTAAGGTAACCACAAAGAGGTATAACAACTCCGTAACTCAAAATAAAAACCAAGAAAAACGTAACGACTCAACAAACATAAAGTCAAATACTATGAAAATGAGGATCTCACAATTTACAAAGAAAAACTTCTCAGCACAAAAAAGTAAGTGGAAAAATGAAATTGTCAACAACACACATAAAAAGGCATCAAAATGACAACACTAAACACTTATCTATAAGTACGCTGAATGTAAATGGACTAAATGCACCAATAAAGAGACAGAGAATCTCAGACTGGATAAAGAAACACGATCCGTCTATATGCTGCCTACAAGAGACACACCTTAGACTTAGAGACACAAACAAACTAAAACTCAAAGGATGGAAAAAATATATCAAGTAAACAATAAGCAAAAAAGAAGAGGAGTAGCAATATTAATTTCTGACAAAATAGACTTTAAACTTAAATCCACCACAAAGGATAAAGAAGGACACTTCATGATGATAAAAGGGACAATTGCTCAGGAAGATATAACCATATTAAATATTTATGCACCCAATGACAGGGCTGCAAGATACATAAATCAAATTTTAACAGAACTGAAAAGTGAGATAGACACCTCCACAATTATAGTAGGAGACTTCAACATACCACTTTCGGAGAAGGACAGGACATCCAGTAAGAAGCTCAATAGAGACAAGGAAGACCTAATTACAACAATCAACCAACTTGACCTCATTGACTTATACAGAACTCTCCACCAAACTGCTGCAAAGTATACTTTTTTTTCTAGCGCACATGGAACATTCTCTAGAATAGATCACATATTAGGTCATAAAACAAACCTTTGCAGAATCCAAAACATCGAAATATTACAAAGCATCTTCTCAGACCACAAGGCAATAAAACTAGAAATCAATAACAGAAAAGCTAGGGAAAAGAAATCAAATACTTGGAAACTGAACAATACCCTCCTGAAAAAAGACTGGGTTATAGAAGACATTAAGGAGGGAATAAGGAAATTCATAGAATGCAACGAGAATGAAAATACTTCCTATCAAAACCTCTGGGACACAGCAAAAGCAGTGCTCAGAGGCCAATTTATATCGATAAATGCACACATACAAAAAGAAGAAAGAGCCAAAATCAGAGACCTGTCCCTACAACTTGAACAAATAGAAAGTAAGCAACAAAAGAATCCATCAGGCACCAGAAGAAAACAAATAATAAAAATTAGAGCTGAACTAAATGAATTAGAGAACAAAAAAACAATTGAAAGAATTAACAAAGCCAAAAGCTGGTTCTTTGAAAAAATTAACAAAATTGATAAACCATTGGCTAGACTGACTAAAGAAATACAGGAAAGGAAACAAATAACCCAAATAAGAAGCGAGAAGGGCCACATCACAACAGACCCAAATGAAATTAAAAGAATCATATCAGATTATTACGAAAACTTGTACTCTAAAAAATTTGCAAACCTAGAAGAAATGGATGAATTCCTGGAAAAACACTACCTACCTAAACTAACACAATCAGAAGTAGAACTAAATAGACCCATAACAAAAAAAAGAGATTGAAAAGGTAATCAAAAAGCTCCCAACAAAAAAAAGCCCTGGCCCGGATAGCTATACTGCAGAGTTCTACCAAACTTTCAGAGAAGAGATAACACCACTACTACTAAAGGTATTTCAAAGTGTAGAAAATGACAGAATACTGCCCAGCTCATTCTATGACGCCACCATCTCCCTGATACCAAAACCAGGGACATCACAAGAAAAGAAAATTACGGACCTATATCCCTCATGAACATAGATGCAAAAATCCTCAACAAAATTCTAGCCAATAGAACTCAACAACATATCAAAAAAATAATTCACTACGACCAAGTGGGATTTATACCAGGTATGCAAGGCTGGTTTAATATTAGAAAAACCATTAATGTAATCCACCATATAAATAAAACAAAAGACAAAAACCACATGATCTTATCAATTGATGTAGAAAAGGCATTTGACAAAGTCCGACACCGATTTATGATAAAAACTCTCACCAAAACAGGAATTGAAGGAAAATTCCTCAACATAATAAAGGGCTTCTATGCAAAGCCAACAGCCAACATCACTCTAAATGGCGAGAGCCTGAAAGCATTTCCTTCGAGAACGGGAACCAGACAAAGATGCCCTTTATCACTGCTCTTATTCAACATTGTGCTAGAATTCCTAGCCAGAGCAAGTAGGCTAGACAAAGAAATAAAGGGTATCCGGATTGGCAAGGAGGAAGTAAAATTCTCTATTTGCAGATGACATGATCTTATACACAGAAAACCCTAAGGAATCCTCCAGAAAACTACTGAAACTAATAGAAGAGTTTGGCAGAGTCTCAGGTTATAAGATAAACATACAAAAATCACTTGTATTCCTCGACATCAACAAAAAGAACATCGAAGAGGAAATAACCAAATCAATACCATTCACAGTAGCCCCCAAGAAGATAAAATACTTAGGAATAAATCTTACCAAGGATGTAAAAGACCTATACAAAGAAAACTACAAAGCTCTACTACAAGAAATTCAAAAGGACATACTTAAGTGGAAAAACATACCTTGCTCATGGATAGGAAGACTTAACATAGTAAAAATGTCTATTCTACCAAGAGCCATCTATACATACAATGCACTTCCGATCCAAATTCCAATGTCATTTTTTAATGTGATAGAGAAACAAATCACCAACTTCACATGGAAGGGAAAGAAGCCTCGGATAAGCAAAGCATTACTGAAAAAGAAGAAGAAAGTGGGAGGCCTCACTCTACCTGATTTCAGAACCTATTATACAGCCACAGTAGTCAAAACAGCCTGGTATTGGTACAACAACAGGCACATAGACCAATGGAACAGAATTGAGAACCCAGATATAAATCCATCCACATATGAGCAGCTGATATTTGACAAAGGCCCAGTGTCAGTTAATTGGGGAAAAGATAGTCTCTTCAACAAATGGTGCTGGCATAACTGGATATCCATTTGCAAAAAAATGAAACAGGACCCATACCTCACACCATGCACAAAAACTAACTCCAAGTGGATCAAAGACCTAAACATAAAGACTAAAACGATAAAGATCATGGAAGAAAAAATAGGGACAACCTTAGGAGCCCTAATACAAGGCATAAACAGAATAAAAACATTACCAAAAATGACGAAGAGAAACCAGATAACTGGGAGCTCCTAAAAATCAAACACCTATGTTCATCTAAAGACTTCACCAAAAGAGTAAAAAGACCACCTACAGACTGGGAAAGAATTTCCAGCTATGACATCTCCGACCAGCGCCTGATCTCTAAAATCTATATGATTCTGTCAAAACTCAACCACAAAAAGACAAACAACGCAATCAAGAAGTGGGCAAAGGATATGAACACACACTTCACTAAAGAAGATATTCAGGCACCTAACAGATACATGAGAAAATGCTCTCTATCATTAGCCGTTAGAGAAATGCAAATTAAAACTACGATGAGATTCCATCTCACTCCAGCAAGGCTGGCATTAATCCAAAAAACACAAAATAATAAATGTTGGAGAGGCTGCAGAGAGATTGGAACTCTTATACACTGCTGGTGGGAATGTAAAATGGTTCAACCACTTTGGAAATCTATCTGGCGTTATCTTAAACAGTTAGAAATAGAACTACCATACAACCCAGAAATCCCACTCCTCGGAATATACCCTAGGGAAATAAGAGCCTTTACACAAACAGATATATGCACACCCATGTTTATCGCAGCTCTGTTTACAATAGCAAAAAGCTGGAAGCAACCAAGGTGTCCATCAATGGATGAATGGTTAAATAAATTGTGGTATATTCACACAATGGAATACTACGCATCAATAAAGAACAGTGACGAATCTGTGAAACATTTCATACCATGGAGGAACCTGGAAGGCATTATGCTGAGCGAAATTAGTCAGAGGCAAAAGGACAAATATTGTATAAGACCACTATTATAAGATCTTGAGAAATAGTATAAACTGAGAAGAACACATACTTTTGTGGTTACGAGGCGGGGAGGGAGGGAGGGTGGGAGAGGGTTTTTTACTGATGAATTAGTAGATAAGAACTGCTTTAGGTGAAGGGAAGGATAATACTCAATACATGGAAGGTCAGCTCAACTGGACTGGACCAAAAGCAAAGAAGTTTCTGGGATAAACTGAATACTTCAAAGGTCAGCAGAGCAAGGGCGGGGGTTTGGGGACCATGGTTTAAGGGGACTTCTAAGTCAATTGGCAAAATAATTCTATTATGAAAACATTCTGCATCCCACTTTGAAATGTGGCGTCTGGGGTCTTAAATGCTAACAAGCGGCCATCTAAGATGCATCAATTGGTCTCAACCCACCTGGAGCAAAGGAGAATGAAGAACACCAAGGTCACATGATAACTAAGAGCCCAAGAGACAGAAAGGGCCACATGAACCAGAGACCTACATCATCCTGAGACCAGAAGAACTAGTTGGTGCCCGGCCACAATCGATGACTTCCCTGACAGGGAGCACAACAGAGAACCCCTGAGGGAGCAGGAGATCAGTGGGATGCAGACCCCAAATTTTCATAAAAAGACCATACTTAATGGTCTGACTGAGACTAGAGGAATCCTGGCAGTCATGGTCCCCAAACCTTCTGTTGACATAGGACAGGAATCATTCCCGAAGACAACTCATCAGACATGAAAGGGACTGGACAGTGGGTAGGAGAGAGTTGCTGATGAAGAATGAGCTAATTATATCAAGTGGACACTTGAGACTGTGTTGGCATCTCCTGTCTGGAGTGGGGATGGGAGGATGGAGAGAGTTGGAAGCTGGCAAAATTGTCACGAAAGGAGAGACTGGAAGGGCTGACTCGTTAGGGGGAGAGCAAGTGGGAGTATGGAGTAAGGTGTATATAAACTTATATGTGACAGTCTGAGTTGATTTGTAAAAGTTCACTTGAAGCTCAATAAAAGTTAATAAAAAAAATGCTTAGAAAAAAAAGAGCAGAATAGACACAGAGACACACATACAGGTAGAAGATAAACATCACTGAATACCAAGAAACCCCAAGAAATTCCAAGGAATGTCAAGGAATGCCAAAGAAAGCCAGAGAGCTCTCAGGGCTACTGACAAGGAAGGACCCCTCCCTTAGACCCCGTGCCCTGATTTGTGCTTCTAGCCTCCAAACCTGTGAGACAATAATTTCCTGGTCTTTGAAACCATCCACTTGCAGTTTTTTTTTTGTTAGAGCTGCTCTAGGTAACTAAAACCCTCTCTCCGGCTTCATTCTCGGGGCAGATTATCCAATAGGCAATGTAAGCCATAGCTAGATGCCGGCCATACTTAGAAGCAGAATCTTTGACGTGGAGAAAAAACGTGAAGTTGTTCACTACAGATGATCTGGTAAGCGAGATAAGCACCATGCTTACCTTGCCTATTGGATAATCTGCTCCTGCTCATTCTAGGTCTTAATATCAAATTACCAATTCCATTGATTCTAAGATGCACTTTTTTTCACATCTTAACACCTTTGAAATCAAGATGAATTTTACAATCAGTGGTTCATCATGTTTAAGTAGCATTTCTCTTTTCTTGGGGATATATAAAATAGTGATCAATCTAATAAATAACAGCTTTGTAGATGCAGTGCAATGTTGTACTCAGTTTCCCGAATTCATCACGCCTTCTTATCTAACGGTATACTTCCCTGGCTGTTCCTTCTGCATGGGGTGCTCTTTGAACTCCTTTTCACCTACCACCTCCAGGCCCAACTTTCCCATGGGAAGCCTTCTCCAATTCTCCAAGCTGAGTTTAGGGGTGACATTTTTTGGTGCCACAGCATTATTTTTTACCACATTTGTAGTAGTTTAAAAAAAACATGTCCACAATTCTTTGATATGCCTCCCTTCCCTAAGTGGCACTTAATTCTTCTCCCCTTGAATGTGGGTTATAATTAGTAGCCCATTTCTAAAGAATAGAATGTGGCAGAAGTAATGGTGTGTCACTTCCAAGACTAGGCCGTACAGAGGCATTGTGTTTTCTTCTTTGTTCTCTCTTTTGGATTTCTCTTTTTGGGGAGTCCTGTTGCCATGCCGTGAAGACACTAAAGGAACTCTATGGAGAAGCCCCATGGTAAGGGACTGAGGTCTCCAGACAACAGCCATGTGAATTAGCCATCCTGGAAGTAAGCCTGCAAGCCTCAGTCAAGCTTTTGGATAACTGCAATCCTATCTAATATCTTGACTGCAACCTTAGGAGAGACTCTGACCTTGAACTACCTAGAAAAGTCCCTGCTGAATGACTCACAGAAATTGTGAAACGATTAATGTTTATTGTTTTTAGCAAATAAGTTTGGGGTAACTTGTAACACAGCAATGTTGTTGTTGTTAGGTACTGTTATGGATTGAATTGTATCCCCCAAAAGTGCGTGTTGACTTGGGTAGTTCATGATTCCCAGTATTGTATGATTGTCCAGCGATTTGTCATCTGATATGATTTTCCTGTGTGTTGTAAATCCTATCTCTAAGACGTTAATGAAGTGGAATTAGCAGCAGTTATATTAATGAGGCAGGACTCAATCTACAAGATTAGGTTGTGTTTTAAGTCAATCTGTTTTGAGATATAAGAGAGATAAGTGAGCAGAGAGACATGGGGACCTAGTATCACCAAGAAAAAAAAGCCAGGAAAATAGTGCGTCCTTTAGCCCTGGAGTCCTTGTGCTGAGAAGCTCCTTGACAGGGGAAGATTGATAACAAGGGCCTTCCCCCAGAGGTGACAGAGAGAGAAAGCCTTTCCCTGGAACTGGCACCCTGAATTTGGACTTTTAGCCTCGTAGACTGTGAGAGAATATATTTCTCTGTTAAAGCCATCCACTTATGGTATTTCTGTTACAGCAGCACTAGATAGGTAAGACAGGTGCCATGCAGTTGGTTGCTACTCACGGCGATCCCACGTACAACAGAGTGAAACAGTGCCTAGTCCTACACCATCTTCACAATCATTGCTATGTTTGAGCCATTTGTTGCAGCTACTATGTCAATCTATCTCATTGAGAGTTGTCTTTTTTTTTTTGCTGACCTCTACTTTACCAAGCAGGATGTCCTTCTCCAGGAATTGGCCCCTCCTGATAACATGTCCAAAGTACATGAGATGAAGTTTCACCATCCTAGCTTCTAAGGAGCATTCTGGAAGTACTTCTTCCAAGACAGATTTGTTCATTCTTCTGGCAGTATATGACACTCTCTTTTCTTGTTCATACCTCCTTCTGGATTAAAAACTCCCAAAGAACAGAGCCCGTACTCTGTTCATGTTACCTCTATAGTCCTAACATAGTTCTTGGCATGTATTGTGGGCTCAAAATATCACGTTGAAGGAAATGTATACGTGTAAGAGAATCTTGTCTTGGCCAGATACTTCTATTTAGGCAATAAATCCTTCTTAGCAAGGTAGTATTTGTGGGGCTTGATATACGTGGAAATAAATTTATCTATTTGTATATTTATTTTCCATCCAAGCAGGAAAGGAGTTGTCTTTTTTATGTTTATGTTTTATTTTCCCTACTGTAGCCTGAATTATTTTTTTAGCCTGAATAACCATTTAAAACTGTGCTTTTCTCTGCTCAAAAGGCTTCCGTGGCTTCCCATTGCACTTAGAATAAAATTCAATGTTTTTACAGACTACAAAACTCTCCATGACCTAGCCTCCATCTACCTATGTGACCTTATCTTCTTTCATTCTCCAGAGATTCTAGTCTTCCTGTTCTTCAAAGACATCAAGCTATTTCCGCTTCAAAGCCTTTATACTCACCGTTCCCTTTGCCTGAAATGTTCTGCCCCCAGATCTTTGCAAGGATGAATCTGTTTATCATTCAGATTGCAGGTAAAATGTCAATTCTTGAAAAAAAAAAAAAACCCTCCCTTATCACTCCATCTAAACTTCACCTTCACTTCTCCAGTTACTCTCTGCCCCAGTTCCTTGATTTACTTTTTCCCTTGTTATCAGAAATTATCTTATTTACTTATTCACCTGTTTGTTTTCCTCCCTTCCTGTCATAGACTGGATTCTCTAAAGAAGTAAAACCAGTGAAATGTGTATATATAGAGAGAGACAGAAACAGAGAGACAGAGAGAGACTTAATTCAAGGAAATGGCTCACACAGTTGTGGAGGCTGGCAAGTACCAAATCCATGGGTCAGGCTGGAGGCTTCTCCTGACTCACATGATTGCAGTGGCTGATTAGCCTAAAATCGGTAGGCCAGGCAGCAGACTGCTGGCTCACATTCCAAGAACTGGAGGGTAGATGATGACGATTCAGTTGCAGGATCCAGAGTGAGAGTGAGCCATGCTGGACCATCCATTTATATACTAGAGAGAGGCCATACCCCCAAGGAAATATCCTGTTCAACTGATTGGCTGCTCATAGCAGATTTCATCATGGAGGTGATTACATTACATCAGATCTCATCATGGAGATGATTATGTCATATTACGTTATGGGAACAGCAATCAGTCCAGTGCCTGCCAAGACACTGAGAATCATATTCTAGTCAACTTGACACATAACATTAATCATCACACTTCCCTACCCTAGAAGTGAACCCAATGATGGGACAGACCTTGACTCTCTTGTTGACCTCTGTGTCTCCTAGCACCTAACACACCTCTTGCACACAGTAGGCACTAAATAAATATCTGTTGAATAAATTAATAGATGGAAGTGGAGATAAATGAATGAAAGAGAAAGGAGTGCATGGGAGAGAGAGAGAGAGATAAGGGATATCCAGGAACATGTCCCCTGCCTGTTTGTCCCCTTTAACATTATTGGAGCCCCTACTAAGAAAGAGGTCAGGATTAGAAGAGGAAGCAATTGTATTTGAAGGCCCTGTGGGACTTGGCTCCAGTGGAGCTGCCTCATTGCCCAGGTGACACAGCATGATGAGAGTCAGGAGAGGGGCACTTTCTTCTTTTCACAGGGATCTCAGCAAGGCTCTAGAACTTCAAGGAGGAGCACCTTTGGCAACATCAGACACTGCAGCTTTGGCGGGCACCTCAGCTTCCTGAGGATGGGGTTGCCTATGGAGTGAGGGAATGATAGGGGGAGCAATAGCAGGAAAAGATGAATAAAGCAGAAACTTCACCGTGAGTCTTCACGATGAATCTGGTCAGTAAGTTGCTTTGTGAACATGTGCAGGGCAGTCATTAGCAGATCCCAGAGACATTGAGCATGAGTGTGGAGAGAGGAGCTTTCTTAGGAGACAGACCGAGGTCCGATTTTAGGAAAACAAAACAAAAAACAGGAACATGTGTCTTCACATTTTATCCACAGACTGAGAAGTTAGGGAATTAATAATACTATAAAAGTAGGAGTTCCTAGAAATGTTCTGCATTCCACTTTGAGGAGTGGTGTCTGGGGTTTTAAATGCTACCAAGTGGCAACCTAAGATGCATCAATTGGTCTCAACCCACCTGGAGCGAAGGACAATGAAGAACACCGAAGACACAAGGTAAATAATGAACTCAAGGGACAGAAGAGCCACGTAAACCAGAGACTACATCAGCCTCAGACCAGAAGAACTAGATGGTGCCTGGATACCACCAATGAGTGCCCTGACACGGAACACCACAGAGAACCCGAGGGAGCAGGAGAGCAGTGGAATGCAGACCTCAAATTCCCATAAAAAGACCAAGCTTAATGGTCTGCCTGAGACTAAAGTGACCTTGGAGGTCATGGTCCTCTGTTAGCCCAACTGGAACCATTCCTGAAGCCAACTCTTCAAATAGGGATTGGACTAGACCATAAGACAGGAAATGATACTGGTGAGGAGTGAGCTTCTTGGCTCAAGTAGACACAGGAAACTATGCGGGCAGCTCCTGTCTGGAGGTGAGATGAGAAGGCAGAGGGGGACAGGAGGAGCTGGTTGAGTGGTCCCCAGGAACACAGGGTGGAGAGGAGGAATATGCTGTCTCATTAGGGGGAGAGCAGCTAGGAGTACCTAGCAAGGTATGTATAATTTTTGGTATGACAGACAGACTTGATTTGTAAACTTTCACTTTAAAGCACAATAAAAAACAAGAAAGTAGAAGTTCCTGGATGGCACAAGTGCTTAACTGCTCGACTACTACCCGGAAGGTTGATGGTTTGAACTCACCCAGAGTTGCCTTGGAAGACAGGCTCGGAGAGCTCCTTCTGAAAGGTCAGTCTTGAAAGCCCTGTGAAGCAGTTCTATTCTGCACACATGAGGTTGCCAGAAGTTGGAATCACCTCAGGGGCAACTAACAACAGACAACATAAAGTAGGAAGAAGAGCACTGAATTTAGAGGCAGAATACATGAGTACTAGTTCTGGCTTTTTCACGTTCTAGCTGTGTGACAAGTTACCTAGTCTTTTCCAGCCCTTTTTCCCTCATCTGAAATATAGGAATAATGTTGCCAACTGAGGGAATTGTGAGATTTAAATGTTAAGAAGTTTGAAAATACATGTGAAAGCATTTTTGTAAAATATAAAGTGCTGTAAACATATCACTTACTATTTGTCATTGTCACATTTGGGATGGTCTGTTCAGTTTACAAGGATGCTCTTCAACTCTTAATTGCTTCTCTCATTTACACAACTGGACACCTTTGCAGACATAGGTGCTCTGTGGATCCCATCCTTTGACTGAAGTTCACTGGAGTAGGGGTGGACATCTGACCTAAGCCAGACCAGTCAGATGCTTGTCCCAGTGGTTTTAGAATTGGGACCAAGAGACTCTAGTTGAGTCTAAGTTGGTCTTTTGAATGACTAAGACCTAAATCCAGGAACTAAATCCACATATTACTGCAAAGAAAGACAATCTTCAGAAAGAAAAGGTTGAAGCAGATTTGTAGAGAGAAGCTTCTTGGATTCATGATGAATTTTCAGTCTCTGGGTCCACTCTTATTGGATACCTCTGTGTCTTAATTATAAATGCTCCTTTCTTTTTTAAGTTAAATAAAGTTGGTTTCTGTTTTATTAGTTCTATTACCATGAACAAGTCTTAATCCATTATTATTTTGACAAATACACACACATACACACACTAGTATACAAACTCATTGCCATCTAGTCGATTTCAAATCATAGTGACCCTATAGGATAGAGTAGAACTGCCCCATAGGGTTTCCAAGGAACAGCTGATGGATTCGAACTGCCCACCTTTTGGTTAGCAGTGGAGCTCTTAACCACCACACCACCAGGGCTCCTTTACACACGCGTATACATACTATATATCAGGGATGGATTACCCAGAACCTGCCTATACTATTAATGCCCATGGAACTGAAGTTTGCTCTCCTGGAATGCCTGTGTGGTGAAACTCATGAAATTTTGCACTACAAATGAGTAAGTAAACACAATTAAGCCCATACATACCTTGTTTACTGTAAGCCTATGTGTACCTTGCTTACTGGTTATTTTGCCCTTCCTAGGGTCGCTATGAGTCGGAATCGACTCGACGGCACTGGGTTTTGTATATAAATATATGGAGCTCTGGTGGTGCTGTGGTTAAAAGCTATGGCTGCGAACCAAAAGGTTCGAATCCACCAGCTACTCCTTGGGAACTCTATGGGGGCAGCTCTACTCTGTCCTATAGGGTCACTATAAGTCAGAATTGATGGCAACTTTTTGTGTGTGTGTGTGCGTGTATTTGTATATATATATATATATATATTTTTTAGAGAGAGAGAGACGGCTAGCTCCCTTACTGAAGGACAGTTCTGGGTAAAGAAAAGAAGCTGTGTTGCAGTCTTAAACATGTGGAGCTCATTTTCATAAGCATGTGATTAACATCTGTGTGGTGATTTAAAATTTGCCAAAAGAGGTACTATATGAAGTAAGGTGATAATTATAACAACACCAATAATAGTAATAATAGTACTCAATAAAAATTAGAAAGGTTTAAAACCTCCACACATGGCCATGTGAAATTTTCAGCAGTGGATTATTATAACGTTGGCCATTATAGCCGACTTGCTTGGCTGTTAATCATACGATCTGGATGGTATTTTCATATGGTAATATCAGGAGCCATTGCTCTTCTGTTCACATTCCTTTTACCTTTCTTATTTAAATGAATTCCATCTGTTTGGAAAAACTTTTCTTTTCAGAAGCTCACAGTATCCAAGTTACCAATTTGACAATAAGAAATCTCCCAGTAAAAGAAAATAATAATGCTTACTCTCACTATTTTGCCCGGTCATCTTCTGGAATGCTTGCAAATTTCCATGCTGGTCTTTGACTACTATGAAAACCTTCAAGCAGGTTGTTGCTTTGTTAATATATTTTTTGAAATGTGTTAATGAATTTCTAGGAACACGTGTTACCCTTGCTGTAGACACATAATTTCCATCATGCCCAACATAACCCGACTACGCTATTAATGCCCATGGACCTGAAGTTTGCTCTCCTGGAACGCCTATTAGTTTAGTGACAATAATTGAAAACCAACAATGTTTTATAAAACAAAATATGTACCTACTAAAATGTGAAATAGGGGCATATGTCCTGACTCATAATCTGGCAATGGGAAAGCATACATAGAATCAACACTGTGTGGAAGGATCTGAGGCCTAAGGTCACAGCATGTGTATGAGACTGAGCTCTGTGATTTGTAGGATCCGTGTGAATGCACACATGTATATGGCTACAGGTAGATCTCTTATCCAAGCCAAAACCAAACCCATTGCTGTTGAATTGATTCCAACTCACAGTGACCTTATACAACAGAGTAGAACTGCCCCACATGCTTTCCAAGGCTGTAAATCTTTACCCAAGCAGACTGCCACATCTTTCTCCCAAAG
This sequence comes from Loxodonta africana, assembly GCF_030014295.1. Taxonomy (NCBI): domain Eukaryota; kingdom Metazoa; phylum Chordata; class Mammalia; order Proboscidea; family Elephantidae; genus Loxodonta; species Loxodonta africana. The sequence goes on along the minus strand of NC_087355.1, from coordinate 43,808,191 downwards.
AATGGCTGGTGCGTTTGAACTGCCAACCTTTCTGTTAGTAGCTGAGCACCTAACCACTGCCCCACCAGGGCTCCTAGACCTCTTATAAGGGCCACTAAAAGTATACAGTTACAGATATTCCCGAATTATTTCCAAGTGATACCTACAATTGCCTTCACAAAAAAAAAAAAAAAAAAAATTCACAAGCCTACTTTTATTAAGGCCTTTGATCATAAATGTTTGCACACCTGAGTAGGCTGACCCAGCTCACAGATGCATGACTTGAGGAATCTCATGTGTATTATAACCACTTGGAGCCCTGGTGGTGCAGTGCCTAAGAGCTGAGCTGCTAACCAAAAGCCCACCAGCTGCTCCTTGGAAACCCTATGGGGCAGTTCTACAGGGTTGCTATAAGTCAGAATTGACTCAAAGGCAACCGTTTTTTTTTTTTTAATTTGTGCTTACGAGGGAGATGTGCATGAATTCACGACAAAGTATGAATTATGTAATTTTATATAATAAATAATTGTATTTGTATTAAATTAATGTTCTTTTAAAGTTTACTTTAATGAATGTATAAATTTAACTGCTAATAAGCCACATTCGCTGTCATAACATTAATATGCTCTGTTAAAATACTTTCTGAAGTAGACGTTTCTACAGACATGGTTAGATTCATTTTTTAAATGATACCCTTGGTTACATAGTACAAAGGCAAGTAGCCTAGTCCTGGTCAAAAAAAGAAAAAAATCAGAGACAATCTCTATTCTGGTGTTTAACGTAATAGCCTAGTCCTATTCCTATCATTTTACTTACCATATTTTATTTATCAATTTGAAAGTAATTTTCTCCCTCATAGACTAGAAACCTCTTGAGTTTAGGAATGGGTCATGGGTCTTACTCTTTTAATTACGAGTGCATAATAGCACAGCACCCTTTATGTAAAATTTGTAACAATAAGCATTTGTTGAATGAATGAAGGAGTCAATCAATCAATCAATTTATTTATTTATTTTTTGGCTTTCACTAACAATTTTTATGGATTTCCTCACTGAGGTAAAAAGGTATTATTACATGCTACAGGGTTCAGAGGGTCAAGGTCCTGCCAGATAATGATGCAGGGTAATGAATCATATGACTGATTTTCAACAAGGATTCCTTAATATTTTTACTCAAACAATTAGTTTTCTATCAGTGTTTTTTTGGTCTAGAAAACAAAGAGGTTAGGCCCACGTGGAATGCTAGAGAAACTTAATCAGGAACCATGAAAGAAGAGGAATTTGGAAGTTGAAGCAAGATTTCATTGGCATTCGGTGCTCCCAGAATTTTTGCTCCTAAGAGCTCCTTGTTCTAACAAATCTGTCTTGGAGGAAATACAGCCAGAGTGCTTCTTAGAAGCAAGGATGAGTGAGACTATGTCTCACATACTTTGGACACGTTTTCAGGAACGATCGGTCCCTGGAGAAGAGCATCATGCTTGGTAAAGCAGAGGATCAGTGAAAAAGAGAAAGACCCTCAATGAGATGGATTGACACAGTGGTTGCAACAATGGGCTCAAGCATAACAACAATTGTGAGGATGGTGCAGGACTGGGCAGTGTTGTGTTCTGTTGTATATAGGGTGGCTATGAGTCAGAACCAACTCAATGGCACCTAACAATGACAACAACAAGAGCTTCTCAAAGTTTCCACAAGTCAAGTTTTCTGTCTAGGGTTGAACAATAGCTGTATTTTGTTGGGCAACAACATTGCAAAGGATTATTCTTTGGTGAGCCTAAACAACCCCACCCCCCCTCCCCCCCAGCCATGTTACCTCTATTTATTGTTCAAGGGGTAAGAGGACAGAGTGGGACTTACAAACTTTGTTTTCAATAGTTGCTAATTTTGCAAGGATGGGCTCATTTTCCCCTTGAAAACACCTGTTGTTGTAGTTAGTTGCCATCAAGCTGATGCTGATTCATGGTGAAGTCATTGTGCAGAGTAGGATTCTATAGTGTTTTCAAGTCTGTGACCTTTTGAAAGCAGATCACCAGGCCTGTATTCTAAGGTGCCTCTGGGTAGGTTTGTACTGCCAACCTTTCTGGTAGTAGTCAAGTGCTTAGACATTTGTCCCACTAATTTCCTACACTTGTAAATATCTTTAAGGGCAGCCATCAGCGGCTTACTTACAATGACTTTGCACAATTACATTTTCTAAACTTTTTTTTTTTTGCACTCTCTAAGTATCTGGAGTTAGAAAAGACTGGCTCATGAGAAGGAATTGCAGCATTTGTTTAATCTCCCCGCACACCTGTATCCATCACTAGATGTATTTGTCACATGATAACTTTCCATCATATTTGGTGCCTTCATGTCACCATCAGCACAAGTAGAGATGAGCTGGAGCAAATGACTGATTCTAGGGGTGGCCCTGTTGAGGTGCTGAATCTGCTCACTGCCGTGTCTCTTTCGATATGCAGTATCCATTTGCTCCTGGGACTGATAACATCCCAGATGATTGCTTCCCTGTCAATCTCTGTTCCCTTAACCAAGAGATGTAGGATTCCAGAGCTTTACCTTGAAACTACAGCTTTTCGTCTGACATTTGGAAAAAGTGACCTATGTGTTCAGGGTCAAGTTTGATTCTCCAGGTCACTTTATGTGTTCACAAAAACAGCCCTTGAGTTTCAGCTAGAGTCTCTCCACAAGACAATCTAAGTTTCTTTATTGTAGGTTCCTTGGGGATTTTGCCTTTGTAGCTCTCTGAGAGCACTTATCAGCTAGCAGTGAATGAGATAGGAGGTTTCCTCAATTCCTCTCTGCCCTTCTAAGGCAGGTAATGAGATCAGAGTTGCTCGTTGTATTTATCTACCCTTCTAATGTATCACATGAAATAAGATAGCCGGGTTTCCCCTCAAACAAACGAAAAGGAAACACAAAAAAACACCGAAGAATGAGACAACAACTGGGGAAAGATAACTTGTGCCTATAGCCTACCTGTTAATTAGCCAGAGGCCCGATCCAATCATATGTCATGAACACGAGCAGGAAGCAAATAAATTGTAGTCACTTCAAATTAACTCACTTAACAGGCCAAGAGCAACTTAATTCTTAAGCATTTAATTCAGTCAATGGGCCCTCAAACGATGGGAGGCAGAAACAAATGATGTAGTCTTTGTACGGTTGCTAACCTGACCCAAGCTCATAAAAGTAAATTAAAACTTTCAGTCTTTACCCAATTCTTTGGTATTGTACACACGCACATTTCCTATGTGAAAGGTTGGTTTGCTACTCTAAATGGCTGATATTTCAGAGCTTTCTCCACTTACTCGGGCATGTTTTATTTTAACTTTATTTGCCTTAGTTTTCTTATCTATGAAATGGGGATGATAATAAGAATGTTTATAAGGATTAAGGGTAATAATATATTTAAATCACTTATTAAGCACTCGGTTGATATTAAACCAAACACCAGTTGCCCTTGAGTTGATTACGACTCATGGCAATGCCATGTGTTGCAGAGTAGAACTTGCTCGATAGGGTTTTCAAGGCTGTGAGCATTGAAAAGCAGGTTTGGCAGCTTTTTGTCATCATCAGCACAAGCAGAGATTAGTTGGAGCAGGTGGGTCTTTCTTCCAAGGTACCTTTGGGTGGATTCGAACTGCCAACCTTTCTGTTAGTAGTCCAGCACTTAACCATTTGAGCTGCCCAGGAACTCAATTGATATTAGCTATCATTACTATTTTTGCATATTCACACGCTGGACATTGAAAGATAGGAATGAAAGACAGGAAGTTTAAAAAATTTACATCTCCCATTCTGGAGCCTGGCCTTTGATCAGAGTTGGACATTTTCCTCTTCATGCTTAGAACACAGCAAAAGGTTTTCATAGGTTAACATTAGCATCTAACTATATTGGCACTTACTTCTCTATTACATTAAAATGAGATGTTTGTTATAATTTTACCATCTTTTTCTTCCTTTCTATTATAGATTGATACTGATATTTTACCCTCTTGGTAAAGGGAAAAAAAGAGTTGGTCTTCGGATTTCTGCACTTTGGTTATTCCTCTGAGAGTTACACCCCTGATTTCCCTTCTGCAAAGTGCCATCCGTGTGCATGAGATCTTTTGTCACCTCCTTCTGTGATTCACTGTGACTCATTATTGCAACCACAATGGCCTTTTTTTCCCCTCTCTTCCCTAATAAGGAACAGAACCAACACAACTGGGATCACTTTGAACACTGGCATTTCTTCTGAATACAGGTCTAACTAGATTTGTATTTTTATGCTGTAGGTAGAAATGCCAGATAAGAAGAAACAGACGAAGACAGATGAAAGGGTGAGATGGAATGAGGAGGTCAGTTATTTGGATTTCCTTAGATGGGACATTTTTTGCAGAAATGGTAACCAGCTCTTTAAAAAAATACATTGGAGTTCAGTATCATTAACAATAGATAAAGAAAAGAGGCAAGTAGCTCTGTGGCGTTAATCTCACCCCTCACAAATAATAGCACCAGTGACATTTGACCATGTGACAGATGAGTGAGTGAAGAGCCCTGGGACTGTGATAGTGACAGTTTTCTTTTCCTGCCCTTGTGAATTATTCAGCATTGGCATAGCACTGGGAAAACACAAACCTGAGAAAGGGTAAAGGAGAAAAGGAATTCTATTGCAAATGAGAATGGCTGCTGACAAGTCCATTAAAAAACAACAACCCAACATTCAAGCTGCGCCTGCTGCCTTCAAAATGTCCTTCAAAGGTCCGGTTCACTAACCTCTTTTAGATATGCAGGAGGTGGCAGAGAAGAGAGGACAGTCCCTGTTAAAAGCATCCAATACCGGTCTTTCTTTCTGAGTGCATCTGTGTCATTATCAAAGATCGGATGGTACCTCTCGTAAGATCACGTGAGTTATTAAAGCCCAAAGTCCTAGCCCCACATTTCCATTGCAGTTGTTACCTTCTGCTAACAGGAATGCTCCCTGTTGTTGGGTTAGACGTGGTTGCCTTCCATCCCTTTCTCTCTACTGTGTTTAAGCAGCCACCCTAGTAGAGGCTGTTTTTTGGAACGTGGTTATAAAATTTCACAGACAAGTTGTAAAAATACCATGGTGTGCTGTTTTTTTTTTTTTTTTTTTAATTGGAATATATTATTGGTTTTTGATGATTTTTACTTCTCTATTCTTTGCTTGGAATGGAAGCAGGGCAGTCTTCCCATCAAAATACCTCCAGCTGAAATGGCAGCCCAGTGAGACCCCTTGAAACCAGGCTGGGAATGAGGATTTTGGCTGCCGAGCCAGACCAGTTGCATTGGCCAACCTTTCCTCCCGCTAACATCTGCTGTGCAGCTGAAGGCTGAGCAGCTGATGTTTTTACGCTGGCTGTCCAGCAAGGGGGGCTAGAAACTACAATTCCTTTCCTCTTGGAGGCTATCCCCCTTTGGTCTATCCTGCCAGAGAAAAATCACTGGTAACATCTTGTATTTCTATAATAGGTTTTATGTGACATTTTCAAAATATTTTACATTAATGTAGGAAGCTTCCCTTGGTAAGATACAGTAAGTGAGCACTTCATCTCCATTTTCTGAAAGGGTAAAATGATACAACAGCCGGCTCAGTGAGGAATAAATCTGCGGTGGTGGCGTGTATGGCCCCCAGATGTTCTTTCCTCTGCCCCTCCTCTCCACAGCTCTAACAGTTCTTGTCCACAGTTTTTTTTTTTTTCCTCTACAACAATGGTATGCTTTTCAAAGCATGTCCTTTATCAGCTCTTTCCTGCCAGGAAATAAGACTAGAGGGTAGTGGGAACATCACAGAAAGTTGCGCGGCTTCATTTATGCCCTTGTGGTGATTAAATGGTAGCATGCCGTCCTTTTCTGAGTGGTCTGCATCTTATTTTAGGCTACCGTGTTTTTCTGGAGTCCTGCTAGTGCTGAGCATCACATATCCGGAATAGTCTGAGTCTGAAATGTAGATCTCCTAAGGTTTAAATCTCTTAAATAATTTCATTTTTACTACCTACCTCCCATTACCCCAACACCCACATATCCCTTTGGCCCTAAAGAGACTAAAAAGCTCCTAGAGAATCCTAATTATAAGCTTTGTTTTTTATTTTTTAGTGCTGGAACAGGTTAAGCAAGGGGATAAAAAACGCCTTTCCTGAATAATCCTAAGCCTACCCAAAGACAGGCTACTGGATCAAATGACCAGAAATAAAGAAAATGAACCCCAGAGCCTCAATTGAAAATTGCTCAAAATGGTAGCAAATAGTTCTTTGCATTTTTCTCCCTGAAATTTTTATGACATTGCAACTGTCATAGACTGGGTTTTAAATTAGGTGCATTTTCATAGAGGTCTGGTCTTTGCTTTCCGGCGGATGTGGGTAGGTAGGTGGAAGGAAGCCATCATGGTCTATCCTAGTCCCTACAACGCCCTCACGCCTCTCTTTGCTACCTGGGTAGGATGGAGAAGACACTGGCTGCTCCAGTGTTTCACAGGAAGAGGCAGACTCACGTCTACCTTATTTCCTTACACAATGGAAAGAAATATCTTTTACAATCTCTCTACTGGCAAGGATAAATAAAGGTCCATTCTATCTTCTTTCTTTTGCAGCCCATGATTCCTCACATCACGTCAGTGTGGGGTAAAATTAGAGCCACTCTAGCAGTAATAAACGCCTGACATTTTGAAGCCCTGAGCCTCTGATTCTTGGCAAAATGATTCCTACTCCCACCTCTGCAAATGAGTTTCATCAAGTGCCTTCTGGAATGATATATTGAGAAGACTATTCTCTTTGCAGGTCCTCCATATCTGCCCAGACACATTGGACTGCTGCTGGTTAATCCAATTATTCAAAAAAATATTTGCTGAATTTACTCTGTGTCAGAAGCTGTGTGAGACTTGGGAGATCTCTTGGTAACTATGGCATGAGCTTGTTCTGAGTCCTTTGTTATACTTTGGAAACTCACCTACTTACTTTGAACATGACTGCTATTTAAGACAATAGTATTTTAATCTGTTGGCATACGAGCACCAAAGTATAGTGATAGAAGAGAGGTATATATATAAATGGATACAAATAATTGGGCCACAATGCCACGTTTGCTGCTGTCTGCCCATTCTTACTCTTGTCAATCCCTCCAAACTACTGTAGGCAAGAGGATGCATTAGTTTTCATTAAGGGCAAAGAAATGCTCTTTTTTTTTTCCAATCAAAAGTGAGAAAAAGAAAGTGTTTGGAGAATGTCAATTGGATAGTCTCTTTATAAAGAAAAGATAAAAGCATGCTTTTCTCATTTGAGAGGTTACATAGTGACTCTGGCACTTAACCTGAATTGGTGAACTGAATTGAAATTTTCATTACCTAGAAGCTGCTGAATCAACCAAATTTAAAAAAAAAAAAAAGAATTCTACAAGTCTGCAAACTTAACAGCTAATATCCAAGTTGAATGACAAACCACTCAAGTGCACATTGGTCCTGGTACTGCTGGGAGCCCTCCCCTTCGTTCTCCCTCCAGTGACTTCACAAATCTGGGAGAACCTTGCTTGCTGGGGAGAGCGACACAGGAGACTTACGACCAAAAATAGTCCTCGAACCAACTTCAGAAAACATTTCCCCCGAATTATAAGTCAAAAATAAAAAACATAACTGGTTTTATAGTCATTCAGATCCAAAAGGCACTTCGTTTTTCATTTTAGATTGTATCTGTGAGGAGGAAAAAATGGTGCTTCAAGGTAATTCATGGCAGTGAAATTAAGGAGAAATATGGACTAGAGGCTTTGTCAAAACTTCAGAGCCTGACTGCAGGGAGAGCTCAACATCCTACCTGCTTGAGCAAGTTCGAGTTTGCAACCAGCTTTATGTTTTTATGAGGCTGGAGAATTGGGATACTCTTCCTGGACTGAATGGGTGGTGTCTCTCATCAGAGATTATGTCCAAAGGATAATAGCCAAAATGGCAATAAAAATTATGGTTATGCACCCTTATGTTGTCAGGGCAGAGGCTGTTTGGTATAAATGGGGAAATAATATGAGAGAGCGAGAGTGTGAAAGAGAGAGAGCTTGTGAAATCTGTACTACCAGGAATTTTGTCATCATTGTTTCTTTTATTCGGGATATATTTTCTGAATGACTTTTGGTACCATATAGAGTTCTAAGGTAAGCCAAAGTTGTTACTATTTTTTTTTTTAATTTAGCTTAAAGATATTCTTTAGATAGTACGGCATACCGAACACTATTTGAACATCTTGGTTTGCACTTGAGTCCCTGCAGTGTATAGAATTTGGGGCTTAACCAAGTTCTCCAGTTACCAGAATTTGAAGGAGTAATGGTCTCTGTGGGTCTGTGCCCAGCAAACGAGATCAGAAAAGGAAATCAAAGGTTCAGCTGGCAGTTAGATACTGTGTGATGTCAGTGCAAACTTGCCACTATAATAAAACCTAAGGTAATTTGAAAAGGATCTTTAAACTTTCCCTTAGCTGGGGCAAGAAGCCTTAGCCTTCCAGAGGTAGCTGAGAGCCTGAGAGGAGGGTAGGTTGTTGGAGACCTAGATGCTGTTCAGAGTTGTCTGAGGTACCAAAGAACTATGGCCCCTGCAAAGTTAGCTAACAGAAAAAGGCCCTGGCTGCTGAGGACTCTGGGAGAGATGGCTGCCTCACTTCTAGGAGAGCAATGCCTAGGAATTGTTGCCAGTTCAAGCACTGTCTCAAGCACAACATTTCAGAGCCACATATGAAGCCACCGCTTTGGACAACTTATATAGTGTCTGCCTAGAACTAGATCTCATACTTCTCTGGTGCACCTGTAGGTCTCTCTTGACTTCCTGCTACAGATATATGCTTCTAAATATATCATCAGTGAGAAGAAAGAATGACAATTTCTCACCTGAAAAAATTTGAAGATTTGGACCCAGACGTATGAGTCCATCTCCTACCAATTACAAAGGCATAGATATCTCATTCTCACTTGGAAATATGTGATCAAGGAAAATTGTCATGAACTATAGAAGAAATATTCTCTTTGATTTATTTATTTTTTTAATTCCAGTAAATGTGTATCAAATCAGCTGGTAAAACTGTCTCTACAGCTGTGTGTCATTTGCACCCTTCTGAAGTCTCCAGAGCTGACCCTCACCTTTTCACATGGGGATTTAGAAAGTTTAACTTCACCCTTCAGGGCCTAGTCCCTTGTACCATTTTTGCCTAGATCAGTGCTGATGCCGTGCTCTAATTTTTTTTTAAATATCTATTTTGTTTTTGGTGAAAATATACACAGCAGATATATACCTATTCAGCGATTTCTACACTTAACAGCTCAATGACATTGGCTACATTCTCCATGTTGTATCGCCATTCTCACCCCCTATTCCCATATTGTTTCACCACCATTGACTTAGACTCACTGCCCCATAAACTGCTCTCCTATGCTTTAGAGTTTCTATTGCCAATTTGATCTGCTGTGGAAAATTTCTTTAAAAGAGTACAGTGCTCAAGGTAGACATTCTTCACTAATTCAAATAAAGCGTTGTTTAATTTGAAGGTGACTTTAGGGGATTTTTTTAGGGGATAGTTTCAGTTTAACATTCGAAAATTTTCTCAGGGCAACTGATTTAAGCATTTCTCCAACCTCAGTGGATCCAGTAAGTTTGAATTCTATAAGAAACTTGAAATCCTGTTTCATATTTTCTTTCCTTTTGAACAAGGAGTCATCTATTGAATCCTTGATCAAAACACTCAGTTAACGGTAGCTGGGTGCCATCCAGCTCTTCCAGTCTCATGGCAAAAGAGGCAATAGTTCATGGAAGAAACTAGACCTTCAGCCCAGTTCCATCTTTGATTCCTGGGTCTCCTTTTTCCTCTCCTGCTCCACGCAAATAGAGACAAATTGTTGTATCTTGGATGGTCACTCTTGAGCTTTTAAGACCAAAGGCACTACTCACCAAACTGGAGGGTAAGACAGAAAGTCTAGAAACAATGTTAGCCCAATTATCTGGGCAGTCTCACAAAGGCATGACCCTAAGCCTTCATTTGAACCAAGAGAGCTAATCCCATGAGGTGTTTGATTGTACCTAAATAGTTTCAGCAACTGTATTCTTTTGTTGTTGTTGTTGCTGTACGTGCTCCAATTTTGATATTTGGGCTTTGTCATAAGATCTGGGTTTCACTTGGCATACCAGTTCACTTAGCTGGATCCCTGCCTTGATGCCTGTCTTGGTAACCTGCCTTAGGTACGCTGACCCTCCTGGGACTGAGAACTTCTTCCTTCATTTTAGGTCTCTTTTGCCCTTACGTTCTGTGTTTCTGAAAGTCTAATTTTAGAATATTGTTTATTCATAGTTTCTCTGCTTATGAGTTTGGCAAATTACTAATAAATTTTCTAAATTGCATATATATACCCCATATATTTTTTCTGCTTTTTAGAAATGAAGTGAAAACAGAAAACCCACCTTGACGTTTATCTAATCATGTCCGTGGAGTCGACATTTGTGATTTTTTTTTTTTTTTTTTTTTTTTTTTGTGCCACGCAGCAAATATTTCCCCTTCTTCTGAAATGATACTCTCACTTTGCTCTGGGAAGCCACCTCACTCCTCTTGTTCATTCTGTGTGGTTTGGGTCATATTGAGACCAGTTTTGCCTCCACACTGGACATATGACCTAACTCAATTAGCATATCCAGTGTTCTGGCCAAAATGGTTGGGTGTGATTTGAGAATGTGACCCAATTCGTGTCAATAAAAGAAAGGTTAGGGACTTTTGTTCAAACTATTACCGTGGGTGGGGGCAGGGGCTCTCTTTTTCACCGGACTTGCACTGTTGGCAAGGATGGAGCTATTGGCAGCCATTTTACCTCAAGTGGTCTAGGGAGGTTGCCTGAGAATGGAACTAACACAAAGGAATGCAGGACAAAGAGACACAGAGATTTGGGGTTCTGGTGACATCATTTAAGCTCCCATAGCTCAACTACGACTAAGCTGTTCTTTTCCATTATAATTGCTAATAAACTTTGTTTGGTTTTTTTGTCCTTGTAAATTTGTGTTGATTTTTTAGACAGGTCTGTTTTTGTCATGACTGCTGATCTGATGAGAGTCTCTTCTTATACGCATTATACTATGCTCAAACTTAGTATCCAGTCACATTAAAGCTATAGAAACAGGGTGGAAATGCAAATTACAGTCCAGCCACAATTACTGCAAGATGAATTGTTCTATGGACTAATGTTCCAGACAGTCTGTTAGACTAAAACTAAGCAGAGCATCTTTTTTTTTTTTTTCTTTGTGTGTTGAGAAACCAGAGCCACTCCTTATCCTGCTTCCACTTTCCATAAATGGTACGTCTGGAATAATGGACAGGGCATGACAGAAAATATAAGACACAGGCCTGCTTTCCCCATTAGACCGTAAAAGCTCCTTCAGGAAAAACACTCTATCTGTTTTATGATTGCAGTCCCAGAAACGAGACCAGTACCTGGAACAGTGCAGGTATTCAATACATGCTGGTTGACTGAATTAGTAGAAAATGCTTGAAAGAGTGCAGCTTAGAGACACACACTGGTACATTTTTTCCCCCTCTACCATCTCAGAGAAAGAACCTTCCTACCGTCAGGAGCTACGTGGTATTTGCGCGATATGCTCATCAATCACACTTACAACCGTGAGCAAGTTCAAGGGAGCCAGGACAGCAAGAATTCAACGCATTCCAGACTCCATAAAATGACCTTTCTAAGCTACCCCTATCCATGGGATTCTGGGGTGCCCTTGATCTGGGAGGCACTGTCTCGCACTGTGTCAAACACTGAAATAATAAACAAATATCAGAGGCATGGCCTGAAGCTAAATGATGTTTAACTCTCTGTTGTCTGTCTGGAAATGAGGGTCTAAAGGTTTCTTTCTTTCAGGATCTTGGAACACTCTCAGAGAGAGCACTTGTTCCACATGTAGCCAGCTGCAGGCCGCAAGGGCTTAGCCAAAGGGGGAAAAATGAGGACTGCTTATGTTGTGTAGAGCAGAGAAGCTCAAGGCTTCTGCAGGAGGGATTAGCGTGCAGGCACAGGAAGTGTGAGATGAAGTGCAGAAAGGCTGTAGCTGGGACTCAGCCTCCAGCTCAAGCTGCTGCTCCTCTGTGATCAAGCTTTCACAGCAGATCATCCATTAACTTTGTCAACCCAATCGTGATGCGCCCTAGGTTATCCACACCGATAGTGGGGCAGAACTAATTAGGCAAACACAATCTCCAGGCAGCCCAAAGACCACAGACCATTTAGGGCCCCTTAGTTCCTTTTCAACCCAGCCACTCTCTCTGGTTTAGATGGATATATTTAAATAAAACAGAAAAAAATCAGGGCACATGCAGCTTAGAGACGTGCCAGGGCTGAGACTGGGCCCAGAACGGCTGGGGCTGGGCCCTGGTGTTCAACAAGAAGCTTTTCTTGCTGGGAGGTCAGACAGAATGAAAAACCAGCTTGGGTTGTTCAGGAAGATGTGCTGGGCCTTTTTGTGATTGGAGGTCAAGTTAAAGGAAACAAAGTCTTCCCCCTCTCTCCTCTCTCCTCTCCCTGTGGCCTGGCAGCTAGAGTCTAACCAGGGAAAACTTCAGATTATTAGCAACAACCTAAACAATGGCATCCCTCCAAATCACAATGGAGCCCTAGGGAATCTTCAAACTCTGCATCTTTTCCAGGACTGAAGTAGTTTGTAGGGCTGGAAAAAGTGCTCTAACTCAGCAGGCTGGTTCTCTCTAAGTTACAGAAGCCCTACTTGAAAATGAAGGCAGCCCCGGAAGTTTTAGGGAGACCTCAATATGCAGATACAAGGATGATGAGAAAAAGGTCCCTGGGCTTCAGGATGTTACAGAGGCTGTACTGGCTCTGCAGGACATACAGTTGGAAACAGATTCTAAACCAACCTAATAACGTTAGTTGTAGGGGAAGGCAGGGGCTGAAATTACCTGCTCTTGGCAACTCGCGTGGTTAACATGCTACTTACCACCGGATTTAATGCACTGATTAAAAACAAAAAGAAGCATGACATTTAAAGTCTAGACAAAATGCAAAAGTGGAAGAGACATGACACAGAGAGAAAACCTGCTTTAGAATGGTTCTAGAAGTTCCAGTGCCATTGCTGAAATATTTTGGATATATTATTTTCCCCATGTAGACAAATAAATAAAAAATAAACATGAAAACAAGGGTCAATGGGGCATAGCTGACCTAGAATGAACTTCACGATTGAAACCACATGAATTCTCTGCAGAAATTCAAAACAATAGTCACGAACTATTGTTTCAATGGTCACCATGACACATGCCATTCTTTTGCTCGTTTGAAGCAATATTTCTCTGGCTTCTTCATCCAGCACATCTGGTTTTAGTCTTAGCCTCTGTTCTTGAGACTCTTACCCTTGATGAATGTATCTACTCACTCATATCTAGCAACTTATTTTCTTGGAAGCTAGCTTTATTTCTGGCTCTAATCTTATTTATACTATACCTTCTATCTCTCCAATTGCCTAATGGGAATTTCTACCTAAATATGTTGTTATCCTCTCAAGCAGATCATGTCTATAATAAATTCATAATCCCCCTCACCTCAGTCCTGGCTTAGTGTCTAATTTCTATTAATGGTTTCATAATATCTCTTTTTTAATATCTCCAGGAACCCAGACTCAAAACAAACAAATAAAAATGATTTAATCTCCTTTTTCACTTATTCAGTCAGTCATTATTTACTATCAGTTCTTCTTTGTATCTTTTCTTACTTCTAGTTTTTTTCTTCCCATTTCAACTGTCACCCACAGTTCATCTGACAATTGAGCTAATTAAGTTGAATGGGAATTCTAGAACACTTATCGCGCTTATGTGGAACCTGTACATAGACCAAGGTAGTCATTCAAACAGAACAAGGGAATACTGCATGGTTTAACATCGGAAAATGTGTGTTCAGAGTTGTATCCTTTCACTACACTTATTCAATCTGTATGTTGTGCTAATAATCCAAGAAGCTGGACTATTATGAAGAATGTGGCATCAAGATTAAAGGAAGACTCATTAACGACCTGCGTTATGCAGATGATACAACCTCGCTTGCTGAAAGCGAAGAGGGCTTGAAGCACTTACTGATGAAGATCAAAGGCCACAGTCTTCAGTATAGATTACACCTCAACATAAAGAAAATAAAATATCTCACCAATGGACCGATAAGCAACATCAAGATAAGCGGAAAAAATATTGAAGTTGTCAAGGATTCCATTTTACTTGGATCCGCAATCAACACCAATGGAAACAGCAGTCAAAAAATCAAAAGATGCATTGCATTGGGCAAATCTACTTCAAAGATCTCTTTCAAGTGTTCAAATGCAAAAACTTCACTTGGAAAACTAAGGTGCTTACCCAAGCCATGGTATTTTCAATCGCTTCATATTTACATGCAAAAGCTGGACGATGGATAAGGAAGATAGAAGAAGAATTGATGCATCTGAATTATGGCATTGGCAAAGAATATTGAATATACCACGGACTGCTGGAAGAATGAACAAAGCCGTCTTGGAAGAAGCCAGAATGCTCCTTAGAAGCAAGGATGGTGAGACTTCATCTCACTTACTTTGGACATGTTATCAGGAGGGACCAGTCCCTGGAGAAGGATATCATGCTTAGTAGAGGGCCAGTGAAAAAGAAGACCCTCAACAAGATGGATTGACACAGTGGCTGCAGCAATGGGCTGAAACAGAGCAATGACTGTGAGGATGACACAGGACCAGACAGTGTTTTGTTCTGCTGTACATAGAGTCACCATTAGTTGGGACTGACTCAACAGCACCTGGGAACAATGGCAGTGTATAAAATTGCCATACTTTTTGGTCAAACATGGCCAGATAGCAGTAATTTCAAGTTGTTCACTCTAATACAGTAGCCTCTCAGAGTTTTCTCCCTGGATATATAGGAAATTAATGAAGTTTAGATTATGGTCACTTTAGGAAACTGCTCAACTTTGTCTTCAGCCTCAACATGTGATGAATTTTCTGGTGATCTGGAGTACACAGAAAAATCCTCACCCTCAGTTGTGCCCACGTCGTTGAGGCATACCTGTGGCCACACATCTCGTTCCCCTCCCCTGGATTCGGGGTAAGAGGCCGTATCTGTATTCCAGGGACTATATTTTCAGTGACATTGCTTCAAATCCTTTTTGAAAGTAGTAATGGAATAAATTTTTAATCAGTCCACTAGGGCTTTAATGTCTGTACTTTGCTCACTTGATTCTGCCAGAAAGAGAAGGTTTTTCAGGGAGGGCCTGTGACAGCGATTGTTTTGCTCT
Organism: Loxodonta africana; assembly: GCF_030014295.1. Lineage (NCBI taxonomy): Eukaryota > Metazoa > Chordata > Mammalia > Proboscidea > Elephantidae > Loxodonta > Loxodonta africana. Next base: position 43,792,931 of record NC_087355.1, on the reverse strand, counting down.
CTGCTCTGACACAGTCCTTTGGCCTTCAGGGCACAGCTTAAGGCCCATCTGTTCAATCAAACTTTTGCCTGATTGACATGGGAGAATCATCCAGGTGAGGGGGTCCCTTAGATTATTATCTTCTTCTCTTTGTACACGCAACCAGAGACCTCTGGTGCTGCAACCTCCTCCTAGTAACCTAAATGAACGAATGCATAAACAATGTTTTCTGTAGCAATTGTATCCATTCCAAAAACTTCCTCCTCAAATCCTTTGTGGGACAAGTCAGCATATAAATATATACATAAGTAATAGATTTTAAAATATTCCAAATGTTAGCTTTAAAAAAAAAAACTCTCACTGCTCTTAAAATTTTTTATTGCTTAAAATAAATATTTCTACTCTCATTCCATTTGAAAAGAGGAGTATGAAGTATTTTTCAGAAGAGGCCAGCATTTCTTCTGCCTGAGAATTTAAATTCTTATTGTTCCAACAGATACAACAGAAGAGAAACCAGTATAACGAAGCCCCCTGTGCCTGACATCTAGTTTCTATAGTTATCGACACTTTGCCCATCATGTTTCATCTATTCTTCCCACATATTTTTAACCACATTAGCTCATTTAACCTATAAATATTTCCATATGCATATCTAACTCACAAAGTCGTTGAAAACATATAACCACCATGCCACGGCACACATGTGTAAGTGTGCCATACTTTTTTTTTACACCTAAAAGTATAATAGCAATTATCCATTTCCTGTAAACACCTTGTCCACGTTCAGATTTCCATGATAACTCAAAGGTCCACATATTGCAAAAATTGTCTCTAAAGACTCTTTTATTTGCGAACAGTGTCACCCTCACCTTTTATTCTATGCCATTGATTTGTCACTTTTCCAGCAGCACTTCCTACTCTCTGAATTTGACGAATGGCTCTGTATAAACAAAAAAACAAACTGATTGCTATCGAGTCAACTTCAACTCATAGCAACCCTATAGGACAGAGTAGAACTGCCCCATAGGGTTTTCAAGGAGCAGCTGGTAAATTCATACTGCTGACCTTTTGATTAGCAGCCAAGCTCTTAACCACTGCACCACCAGGGCTCCATGGCTTTGTATGGTGGCCTTTAACTTATAGTCCATCTCCTATGTTTTCTATAAACTGGTAGTTAGACCTAGAAATTTTATTAGACTCCAGTTTAGTTTTTTAAATAAATGTATTTTGTAAGTGATGCTGTGGACTTCCTATTTCATCATATCAGGAGACAACTAATATCTGCTTGCCCCACTTAGTGTTGCTAACATTAGTCAGTTTACCCAAGTTTCTAAGTCAAATGGGATTTTTAAGGTCTCCATTTCTTATACTTTGCAAAGAAGGCCTGAAGCATACACATGACGGCCTACACCTACGTATTCAACAGATATTCACACCCACACTCACACACACACAAACAAACTACAAAGCCCTGTGCTCAGCAGTACTCAGGACAATTGAGAAGTCTAACACAGGGCATTTGCCTTTAAGAGGTTGATACCCTCAGTAGAGAGGCAGAAAGTCTAGATACAAGAATGAGGCACAATATAAACTTTAGAAAATAGTACAAAGTACTTTATGATTCATAGCCAGAAGACTTTCATAGATGCTGTTTGGAGTAGGAATACAAAACTAGGAGAAAGTGGTGTGGTCAGGTACTTTTCCCTGAAGACGTCAGCTCTGAGCTAGATATAAAGGATTCGCAGGATTTACCAGAGAGAGAGAAGAAAAGGGAGTTTTTGGGTACATAATATGGCCAAAACTAAACACTAGTGGGAAAGATATGCAGAGAAGGTTCCAACACAGTACTTTAGTAGAGTTTGTTCCGTTAACACCACTTCCTCATTCTCTGTACCTGCATAAGCACCTGTGAAAAAAGGGCTCAGCAGGTATCTATAATGACTCTTGGTGTCAGGGTCAGATGACTTGGGGGACAAGCTGAGGGGTGACCTTCTTTAGGGCAGTGGTTTTCAAATGCAGTATGCTTGTTTAAAATGGAGACTCTCAGCCTGATACCTGGAGATTCTGATGTCTGGGATGGGGCCCAGGAATGTGGATTTTTGAAGCACACTAAGTGATGCTAACACAGGTAGTCCAAGAACTACTCTTGACAAACACTGATCTACAGGAATGCATTCAGGGAATGTAATAGCTGTCACTCTGCTTCAGGGGATCGAGGGAATTTTCTGAGCCCCCTTTAACGAGGAGGACAATGATGTTGACCATTAACTGTACGCCAGGAGCCACCCTGAGATTTGCCTACTTTTTCATGTTGAATGCCCACAACACCACACAAAGAGGTAGGCACTATTTTAATCCTCATTTTAGAAATGAGGAAACTGAAGCTCAGAGAGGTTAAGTTCACATACTTAACAAGAGGAGAAACTAAAAGTCTAGGTGTATTTGATTTCTTAAAGCAAATTCTGAATTACTGTTTGACTCCAAGATGTACACACTCCTTTGCAAATAGTGACAATTTCTCCTCTCAATTGTCACATATACTCTATGCCACCATTTTAAGGGGATATACTCACTCTCCTGGTGCCACAGGCTTTGCTGCCACCTCTAACAAAGGATCCTGTCTTCCTTATCTGCACACTGCAAAAAGAAGACTATATGGTGTGACAGAAATTTAAATTCCTACAAAATGAAACAAAGTGTGAAGCTGCTGTTTGTTCACAGGTAGAGAAAGCTTTCATAATGACTCCATTTCCTGTGGGTCCCCTCCAAGACTGAAAGTCTCTTCTCCATTCTCTTATTTGCTGGTGAAACACCTTGCCTTCTGTAGGGGATTGGTCAATAGCCCCAAATACCGTCTTTCCAGAGATTAGACTAGCTTTCCTCACACATGGCTTTAATTAAAGAGATGGAACTGGGATTGAAACGTAACTATTTCAGGAAATGAAATGCAATTTTATATTTTCATAGTATCTATAAAATACATTATGGCATCCTAATATTTGTGTGTGTGTGTGCACATATATATAGTTTTTAGCTTCCTTTGAAATTTATGATATACTTCTGTTGGATAGAAGCTACAAAGAAAGCAAGAGGGATACTACACCTTTACAAACCTCTCAGTTACAAAGAAGAGTTTAATAAGGATTTGATGCAGTATTAAAATCTGGAGGTGGGGTGTGAGGTTGGATCACTCATGACAGCTTTTGACCCATAATTCATTTTAAAATGTGCCTTCTATAAAGATGTTTTGGGGGAAAGAAACAATACAAACTTGCTGTGTTGCTTAGCTTAAAAGAAATGCTACCAGATTTACTTAAAGCAAGTCGTTCACTTACATATTTACTGTTTGTTCTTTGTATCTCACAAGACGAATAGGAGTTTGGGGGATGTCAAGGATTTTACTAGATGGGTTGGTTTTGCTCTTTACATAAAAGAGGAAGATGCCTTTGAACCACCCGATTCTGCCAAACCCATGCAGAGACATACACTTTAACTACAAAACAGCATGTTCTGAGTCTGTGTTTTCTCTGGGTAGCAGTAGCAGGAACACAGTGTTCATTTAAATTAAACCAGTTCCTTGGATAATAACAAAGTAATTAAAGAAACCACCAAGGAAAAAGAGACAATTTATTCGAATCCTGTTCATAAAAACTACATCAAGCGCCTGAAGGTACAAAATAATGTGGATAAGATGGCAGATTGATGATTTTTAAAAAAAATTCTGCGTGGGATGCATCTTGATATTAATTCAAATGAGTATCCCTCGTCTGAAAATAATAAGAGATGTGAAATTTTTTATCCTTCTTAAGAGAAATGAAATTCTATTAAAAATACCCAGACCCGAAATTGCCACATAGCTTCAAGTGCACTTGACCCCTAGTAATACCTTCAGATCAGAACATTAGGATTTATTCATATTTTCCACATTCCCATTGGAATAGAGGGGCCTTTGTCTTTAATGCTCTCAAGAGTTTGAAATTCATACTCATTTATCCTAGAAGACGTTACCTGAATCACAAGGAGATGTATTCGGGCACCAGTGAGTTTCCTATTTTTGTCAGTAACAAAAATCTAAATGGAGGTGAAAATGTGCATCGTGTTTTCATATTACCGTTAGACACTGGAAGTTATTTTAAAGGAAAAACACATCAAAGACCTCTCACCCTTATACTCCAACAGTGCAGCAGTGAGAAATGAAATTCTAGGTCCCCAAACAAAATTTCCCAATTGCACTTTGTACATTTTAGCAAAATGACTGTTCCTTTGTGAAGAGGAGTGTTCTCTGCCTCATTCTGCTTCTCTCCGTGAAATGCCAGGGCCACTTGGATCGAATCTGTGTTGATAAAGGAAGCGAAGAAGGAAGTACATGAAAGGGTCTTTTGACTCAAGAATGGTAACCCTATCTTTGAAGAATAGCTTACAGAAAAATAGTCAATTATGAAGAAACTAAAATGAACCAGAAAGAAGGTAAAATTTTTTTCCATACATATCAAGTAATAAAAATATACTGTGCCTTCTCATTAAAAAAAAAAAAAATTTTTTTTTTTTTTTCTCATTAGAGCCTGTTAAATAGAAAGAAAGAAGCAGGTGGAAAAATTTACACATGGAAGTAAAGAAGAGGAGAAAGAGAAAAAGTGAAAATCACAGAGTGTAGATTAGGAAGGCAAGAGGACAAAAGAAGAAAGACAATAGGAAGCAAACCGGTAAAGAAAGTCAGGAGGAACCAGGAGAGATCAAGGGGCAGAAAGGACGAAGTGGATTTTTTCCACCCTTATCCCCTGGGCCCGACAGCTTCCCCTTCCCTTGGTTCTGCCCCCTGCCCCCTCCTGTACCAGCCCCCCTCCAGCCCAGTCAGTAGAATCAGCCAATCAGAGTCCTAGAAAAGTGGGGCAGAGGGGAGGGCGGGAGAGTAGGGATTAAAAAAAAAAAAAAAAAAATTTTTTTTTTTTTTATCCCCAGCTCTCCACAATCCTGGCTCTCTGGGATGTGGTTTACAGTCCCTCAGTTCAATTGATCCATCTCCTTTGTGACATCGAACTCTCCATCTTACGCATCTCTCAAGCCCACTGGTTTGCTCAGCCCTTAACCCATGTCTAGCCCCATGGAGGCAACTCCTTCAAGCTAAGCATGGATATGAGGAAGACTTTTCAGAGACTGGGTGTAAGATCTATGTCTTACCTATGGAACTTACTGTTCTAGCTGGTCACATGGACTGCTTTTGTTGATCTTTTAAAATCAGGGATTGTATTAGTTTCCTAGGACTGCTGTAACAAGTTATTACAACAGAAATTTGTTCTTTCACAGTTCAGGAGGCCAGAAGTCCGAAATTAAGATGTCAGCAGGGTTGGTTCCTTCAGGAGTCTTTGAGAGAGAAATTACTCCATGCCTCTCTCCTCTCTTCTGGTGGTTGCCAGCAATCCTTGGCTTGTAGATGCATCACTCCAATATTTGGCTCCATCTTCACATAGGCTTCTTCCCTTTGTGTCCAAATTTCCCTCTTTTTATGAGGACATCAGCCATTGGATTTAGGCCCTACCCTAGTCCCATATGATCTCGTTTTAACTTGATTTACATCTACAGTGACTGTACTGACAAATAAGTTTACATTAACACGTTCTGAGCAGACATGGATTTTAGGGGACACTATTTTTTTATTCAACGGTATAAGAATAGTTAATAGACATTTACTTTTAGAAAATTTGTCACAGTTGACATAAAATTAAGCTAAGAGTTGGATCTAGTACAGGTTGCATACTTATTCTCAATGCATTTTATACCTTTTAGAGGGTTTAAATGAAGTGGATTCCCTGAGTGATGCAAATGGTTAAGCACTTAACTACTACCGGAAATGTGGCACCTTGAAAGACAGGCCTGGTGATCTGCTTCCAAGAGGTCACAACCTTGAAAACCCTAAGGGGTGCAGTTCTACTCTGCATACAAGAGGTCACCTGGAGTTGAAGCTGACTCAGTAGCAACTAACAACGACAGCAAATGAAGTGGATATTTTACCTAAAAGCAGTTTTATGTTAGAGACCTCTATTGATTTTCTGTAAGCAACTTTTGTTGATTCATGAGTTTGTAAGAAAGAGCTTGTATTGTAAAGGGCTGTTTTCCTGGTCATTTCTGGCCCAGTATCGTAGGGTTATAGGGACATCGGTGGTTTAGTGGTAGAATTCTCACCTTCCATGCAGGAGATTCAGGTTTGATTCCTGGCCCATGTACCTCATGAGCAGCCATCACCTGTCCATCAGCAGAGGCTTGCATGTTGTTATGATGCTGAACAGGGTTTAGTGGGTGTCTTAGTTATCTAGTGCTGCTGTAACAGAATACCACAAACAAGTGGCTTTAACAAACAGAAATTATTTTTCTCACTATTTAGGAGTCCAAATTCAGGGTGCTGACATTGGGAAGAAGGCTCTCTCTATCTTTTCTGGAGGAAGTTCCTTGTTTCTTTTGAGCTTCTGCTTCTGAGTGATCGTTGTGTGGCTTGGCTTCCCTCTTACCCTTCTCTGCCCCTTTAATCTGCTCTTTTTGTATTTTGCAACAGATTGACTCAAGACACACCTACCTCGTGAACATAACAAAGACAACCTATTCTCAAATGGGATTATAACCATAGGCATGGAGGTTATGATTTACAACAGAATTTTTAGGGGGACGCGGTTCAACCTATAACATTCTACTCTTTGCCTTCCACCCCAATTCATATCCTTCCCATATGCAAAATACATTCATGCCATCACATCATCTCAAAAGTCTTAAATCAACTCCAAGTCCAAGGTTTCATCTACTGAATCATGTAAATCAAATATGGGTGTGATTTTAGGTGTATTCAATCCTGGGGCAAAAACCCTTTTCAACTGTGAACCTATGAAATCTAGACTACAAGTTATATGTTTCCAATGTACAATGGTGGAACAGGTACAAAGCAGACATATCCATTACAAAAGGGAGAAATTGGAGGGAAAGAATCTATAACAGGCACCGAGGAAGTCCAAAACCCAGCAGAACAATTTACGTTAGCTCTCAAGGCTTGAAAATAATCCTCTGCTCATTGGAACCATTTGAGTAAGGTCCCTACCCTCTGAACTCTGGGTGTTGGCCATGCTCTCTGGATTCTGAGTGGAGACCCCTAGGCCCTGGGCTTCAGCCAGCCTCCCAGATCCACTGGGATGGCAACTCCAGTCCCTTGGTTTTGGGCAGCCCCATTCTCCTAGTCCATCCTAGTGGCGACTCCACCCCCTTGGGCTTGGCAGGTCCTGTTCATCTGTCCTGTGGACATGGCAGCCCCACTGCCTCAGCTTTGGGTGGCAGCTCCATCCCCTTGACACTCCTGAACTGAGCTGGTGAATGTGTGACTCTTTTAAACCTTTGAAACCAAGCCAGCCCTGCTTCTTGTGCTTCCAGCAGTTCTGCTGATCTCTGACCTGTTCCAGGGATGGTCCCTTTCTTTTCTTGGAGGACAACAGGTACAACTTCTTTAGCCTGTTTCCTGCATATAGAATTCCAAAAGGCAGACAGTGTTCTTTCCTTTCCTTCTTTCTCTGTCCCTTCAGTCTAAGCTAATGGGTTTTCTACTGTGGTAGCTGGTTAGATCCATCAGTCACAGGCTTAATCTTAACAAAAGATTGTGTAGCCACATCCTTCGTGAAAATTCTAGGATATGTGTCCTTAGTTTGTATAACAGAATTTTCCAAATCTTTAAGTTCTGTTTTCATTTTGGACGGCTCATTTTTAAGCCCATCTCTTTCCTCTCCCATTTTACTATAAGTGGCGAGGAGAAACCACACAGCCGCTTTAAGATCTTACTTAGAAATCTCCTCAGCCAAATATCCAAGTTTATCACTTACAAGTTCTACCTTCTACCAAGTATTTGAACACAATTCCAAAAAAAAAAAAAATCCCAGTGCCATCGAGTCGATTCCAACTCTTAGTGATGCCATAGGACAGAGTAGAGCTGCCCTATAGAATTTCCAAGAAGCGCCTGGTGGATTCCAACTGCCGACCCTTTGGTTAGCAGCTGTAGCACTTAACCACTATGCCACCAGGGTTTCCCGAACATAATTCAGATAAGTTTTTTGTCACTACATAAAAAACACCAGCCTTCCTCCATTGTCCAATCACTTGTTCATTATTTCCTTTTAAAGCCTCACCAGAAGCACATTTAATGTCCACAAGTCCAGCAACGTCCTGTTGCTGGCCTCATATGTGTTATCTATGATGATAGAGACTTTCTCTGTAGCTCTCCTCACTTCTTTCTGAGCCCTCAACTGAATTGCCTTCAATGTCCATGTTTCTACCAACAGTCTCTTCAAGGCAATCTAGGCTTTCACTATTAAAAAAAAAAAAAACACCTTAAAACTCTTCCAGCCTCTACCCATTGTACAATTCCAAAACTACCTCCACATTTTAGGTATTTGTTAGAGCAGCACATTTCGAGGACCAAATATCTTAGACTAGGTTTTCTAGAGGAGTGAAATTAGGAAGATGGTTCACGCAGTTGTGGAGGCTGGAAAATCTCAAATCCATGGGTCAGGAATCAGGCTGGAGGCTTCTCCTGTCTCATGTGTTTGCAGGGACTGATGAACCCAAGATTTGCTGGTGAGATGGCAGGCTGTTCATTCTTGGGGTGGTGGGACCTGGCAAATCCCAAAATCTGCAGGTCAAGTGGCTGGCTGCTGGCTCACATTCTGAGAACCAGAGGTCAGAAGATGACAAGTTGGATGCAGGATTGAGAGAGAGCGAGTTTTATAGGAACATCCATACTTACTGGATGCAGGGTACACACCCAGTGAAACTTCCCTTTCAATTGATTGGCTGCTCACATCATATTACAAAATGGAGGATGATTACATAATATCTGCCAAACCACTGAGAATCATGGCCTTAACCAAGTTAACAGTCGCAGTGGTGTTTCCAGACTAACGTGGACTAGGAAGAAAGGCCTTACAATCTACTTTAAAAAAATTCATCCAATGAAAGCCCTATGGAACACAATGGTCCAGTTAGCATCTGATTACGGGGATGGTGCAGGACCAGGCAGTGTTTAGCGTATGGTGCTACCATGAGTCGGGGGCTGACTACACAGCAGCTAACAACAACAACAATCCTAGGGCTGCTTTTTTTCTCAGAATCCTGGGGGCAATGACTACGCCTATAACGAATCGTTTTATTCCTAGTTTATTTATTGCTTCTTTAAAAACAAGCTGTACAATCTACTATCTTCCAGAAGATTCTGATACATCAACATTCAGCTCTGCAGACAGGCTAATATTCTGTTGTTGGTAAGAAAGAAAATTATAGAAGTAGATCTGCCAACCTTCAAAGTGTTTAATGAGAGAGACATAGAGCTGTATTTTCAAGACTAATGGAAGTAACAAGGAACAAAATCTCAAAGGTGTTAAAAGAGGTCCCTGAATGATGAAACAATGTCCATGAGATATTTTCCTGGATGATATAATCAGTCAATGAACATTTAATCAATTTCTGCTAAGTTCAATGAGCTGCACTAGATTCTGGGGACTTAAAATTGAATTTAAACATAGCCCCTACACTGAAAAAAAAAAAAGGATCTTAAAATCAAGTAAAAGATTTATATGAAAACCCACTGTAAATTCTCCTAAACCATTGCTGTTTTTTGTTTGTTTTTGTGGTTGATATGCTTTAGCTCAAATTTGTGTCTACCTAATTTTGTCCACACTAACTTTTGCTTTAGTAATTGGGCATCCAGCCCTCCACTCACCCTGAATTAGGACTTTACTGAGTTATTCTTGGTGTGACACTTGTAGCAAGCATTCCTTGAAATGTGGACAAGATAGAACCCTGATTCCACCTTCTGTTTTTTGAGTTTTTTTTTTTTTTTTTTTTTGGTAGCCGAGGTGGTCTGTGGATGTCTGATTTCTGGCATAATGATTAAGGACAGGAGCAACTGTTAGCAGCAGTAAAGTTTCTGAGTGACAATTATGACAGCATGGGGGAACCTTAACGAGAGTAAGGGACCCATGTCTCATAGAAACAGCTTGTGGCTGATTGACCACGCCTGATTTAGAATGTTGGAACAATGGTTCAAGTGTCATATATTAGAGGTTAATACACGGTAGGTTAAGAGTGCCATTTCTAGAGCCAGGCTTCTAGCTTTGCCACCTATTAGAAGTGTGATCCTGGTCAAGTTATTTAACCTCTCTATATTATACCTCAATCTTAAGTGCTATGGCTGCTAACCAAAGGGTCGACAGTTCAAATGCGCCAGGCACTCCTTGGAAACTCTATGGGGCAGTTCTACTCTGTCCTATAGGGTCGCTATGAGTCAGAACTGACTCGACAGCAATGGCTTTTGTATCTCAATTTCCTTCTCTGTAAAATGCATATGATATATAGAGTCAAATAGATTAATGCCAGTAAAGGATTTACTATGTATCACATAGTAAGCACTACAAATATTAGTTTCTACTCTCTACTCCCCAGTTCTTAATGTAAATGACTGGCCTGACCCTAGGGTAGTGATGGTCAATTGAATGATCTATTCTTGTGATGGAAATTTTAGATTGTTACATGTACATTGTATGAGTTTCCTATTGCTGCAGTAACATATTACCACAAATTTAGTGGATTAAAATTAAAAAAAAATTTTTTTTTTGATTAAAATAGCACGTTTTTATTATATTAAAGTTCTGAGGGCCAGAATTCTCAAATGGGTCTTACTGGGCTAAAATCAAGGTGTTGGCAGGGCTGTGTTTCTTCTGGAGGTTTTAGCGGAAAATCCATTTCCTTGCCTTTTTCAATTTTTAGAGACCACGGGCATTCCTTGACTTGTGGCCTTTACTCCATTTTCGAAGTCTCTAACTTTGACTCACCTTCCTCCTTCTTCTACCGATAAGGATTTACAATCCAGGATAATCTCCCCACCTCAAGGGCCTTAATTTAATCACACCTGCAAATTCCCTCCTGCCGTACATGTTCACAGGTTCTAGGGGTTACGACATGGACATCTTTAGGGTGCCATTTTTCTGCCTAACACGCATGTTGGAGAACTCCTGGAAGAATGTCCACATGTAAAAAAAAGGGTAATTATTGCTCTTATGGGATGGACAAATGATACCTGGTAGTTCAATTGTTAAGAGCTTGGCTACTAACCTGAAAGGCTGGTGGTTCAAACCCACCAGCGCCCCCTGGGAAAAAAAAGACCTGGCAATCTGCTCCTGTAAAGATTACAGCCTACAAAACCCTATGGGATCATTCTACTCTGTCACATAGGTTCGCTGTAAGTCAGACTCAATTCGACAGCATGGCGCCACTACAACAATGGGATGGAAAAGAGCATCAAGTAGAACAAAATTCCTTTGGATTTGTACCGTTTGAACATTTATTTGTTATTATGTGCATGCATTATTGTAACTTATTCATTCACTCATTCATTCAATAAACATTTTCCTAGCAACTTGGCCCTTTCATTAACCAAATCAGCTTTCCTCACAATTATACTGCAGAATCAATAAAGCAAAAATCAACATCAGACTATTATAATGACTCAAAGTTTAGTTCCTTGTCAAAACAGTTCATGAACTTGAATATAGTGCCAGTAGATTGCACATCTCTGCTGTTAGTGAATGAACTTGAGCTAAAGAAATTTGAGCCAACAATCAGATTATCTGACGTTGAAAAATAGACAATTTTCTTGAGAAGTGAATGTAGAAGAAATTCAATCTTCTTTGTTTCATGAGTGAGAAGGTCTTCACTCTTGTGTTTCCAAATCAATCAAGTATTATCAGCTCAGGGAAAGAACAGCAGGCTTAACTTATGTGCTTGGATTCTGGTACGTACAGTGGGAATTAGGGTGGAATTACCACGGCTTGGAGAATGAGGCTGGGAAAGCCAGCTATCATTACAAAAGCCTCAGGAGGAGTCCTTGCTATGGGTTGGGTCTGGTTTATACCATGTTAATTTTACTCTAAGTACCAGCTACCAGCTAACAGTTTTTGTTTCAAAGGAACAGCAGCAGTTCCTTACTTGGCCGTATTACCACTGTAGGTTGCACGGTGCTTTAAGAATTCAGATGATCTGCAATATAATTTCAATATCTGAATTAATTTGAATAGGAAGAACAGTTAAACATGGACTGTTCACAGATTATTTCCAAAGGCAAGACCTTATTACTGCCAGCCCACATGTCACTAGCGACTGAATGACACCACACGTCACATTTCCTGGATATAAAAGAAGAGCTCCTTTGTTGCAAATTCATTCCTACACTCTTGGGAAATTAGGACACACAACAGATGTAAATCAGCCTTTAATCCAAGTCCCAGTACGGGAGGTGCAGAAGAGAGAGGTGGCAGGAGTCAAGGGAAAAAGAGAACTCTGACGGTGCTAAAGAATAGAGTATCTTGTTTCTTCTGTCAGCTAGGACCATTTACATGTACTCGCAGGCGGAACTTGACCTGGGCCTGGCTGAATGCTCTCCTCTTACTTATTGGAGCTGGAGTGGAGGGTGATCCTGTTTAGAGATATCCCCCAGTAAGATTTTCCTGGATAAAAATAACAGGGCTTCATCTCAGAGAGAGGGCTTGTTCCTAAGCTGCTCCTCCAGGAGGCTCTAATAACAGGATTCCTGCTGGGCAAGACACTGGGCAGGTTTAGAATTATCAGTACCAGTTGCCATTGAGTCCACTCAGACTCCTGACCACCCTGCGTGTATCAGAGCAGTATTCCATAGCATTTTAAATGGCTGATTTTTCAAAAGTTTATCACCAAGCTTTTCTTCTGAGGCATCCCTGAGTGGACTTGAACCTCCAACCTTTCAGTTAGCAGCTGAATGCATTAACCATTTGTACCACCCAGGGACTCCTAGAAACCTTTGAATTATCGGTGTTGTTAGTAGGTGCCGTCGAGTTGATTCCACCTAATAGCGACCCCATGTGACAGAGTAGAACTGCTCCATAGGGTTTCCTAGGCTGTAATCTTTATGGAAGCAGACCGCCAGTTCTTTTTCCTGCAGAGTCACTGAGTGGGTTCAAACCACCAACTTTTCGGTTAGCAGCTGAGTGCTTAACTGTTGCAGCACCAGGTAGGCTCCTCGAAAAGTCTTTCTGTGTACTTCAGGTCCAGAGGCCCCAGATTCCTACCAGACTAAGCACCCTTTACAGTCTGGGCCTTGAAGTTAACACCCTCCTCCTAAGCACCTTGAGAAACCTCTATCTCCCTCTTTGGCAGCCTCAGCACAAGCTTGTTTCTGCACAGACATCTCATGGACCAGGTAAGGCAGAGATAGTGATGCTCTACTGCTTCTGTTCAGCTGCTTGCTAGATAGTGAGGCTCCAAAGCAGTGCCTCCAGATTTCCCATGCCATTCTATTAGCCTAATCACAATATAATTCACTTGGATACAAAATTAGCAGCAGAATCATATTTTACTTCTAACTTCTAATTGGCAACAGTCACATGCTTTTATTAAACTATTCCAATCAAGTCTTCCCAGCATCATACATTCTGCTTATCACTGGGCCCACCTGCAGCCAGCCCTCTTCCTTGCCTCTTATCAGCAAAGCCAATTACTTTCTCACGTGCTTGCTTTGTGGTTTTGCTTAGAGGCTCCACCATACCTTCCATAACTGAGCCTGCAGGGGATTAGGTAAATCCTATTCCTGAACCTCCCTCCCCATCCTACATGAGTTAATACCTTGAGGTGTTGTGTGAGTTCTGATCTGTCTCCCTTTTTACAAAGGAGAGTTTATAATATTACTTTTATTTAAAAGCTTTCTTGTTTTTCTGGGGCTATTTATTCTTTCATAGTGACCTAAGAGTTGGAATCAATTCCATGGCAATGCATTTGATTTATCCTTTATCAGAGGCATAACTACAGTATGGCAGGCAGTGTTCATGCCCTGGGCTCTGCTTGGGGAGAGGTGTTAATGAGCAGCTTCTGTTGGCCATTGCAGTTTCCATCACCAGCTCTGAGAGATCATTCAGCAATTTAAAACTAATAGCCATAGGCACTATTTTCCGTAGATAGGCTTCTGCCTTTACTCCTCTTCTTCCTTCACTGCAGTTTCCTCTTACTTTATCTCTTCTCTTAGTCAAGTTTCTATAGCCTTTTCAAGTCCTCAATTAAGAACACTTTCTTAAAAATTCAGTACTTCTTTACAGATTACTGTCCCAGACAACTCCACTCAACCTTTTTAGTAACTGATATAAACTTCTTGAGAAGTAGTGTCTAGTAATGAGAAGAAAACAAGCACTTTTAGCATTGAATAGAGTTGGGTCCACCATTCCTTGTTATTGTTGTTAGGTGTCATTGAGTCAATGCTGACTCATGCCGACCATATGTGTGCAGAGCAGACTTGCTCCATAGGGTTTTCAAGGCTATGACCTTTCAGGAGCAGATCACCACCATTTGTGCCACCAAGGGACTCCTCGTCATTTGCTAGGTGGGTAAATTTGCTCTAGTTAGACCACTATTATAAGAACCCAAGAAAAGGTTTAAACACAGAAGAAAACATTCTTTGATGGTTACAAGGGTAGAGAGGGAGAGGGAAATTCATTATCTAGATTAAAAAAAAAAAAACAAAAAACCTGTTGCCACCAAGTCGATTCCAACTCATAGTGACCTTATAGGAAAGAGTAGAACTGCCTCATAGAGTTTCCAAGAGGTGCCTGGTAGATTTGAACTGCTTTTGGTTAGCAGCCATAGCACTTAACCACTACTCCACCAGGGTTTCCACTAACTAGATAGTAGACAAGAATTATCTTAGGTGAAGGGAAGGACAATACACAATACAGGGGAAGTCAGCACAACTGGACTAAACCGAAAGCTAAGTATCCTGAACACAACCAAAGACTTCGGGGGACAGAGTAGCAGGGACAGGGGTCTGAGGACCATGTTTTTAGGGGACATCTAGGTCAACTGGCATAACAAAGTTTATTAAGAAAATGCTCTGCATCACACTTTGGTGAGTAGCATCTGAGGTCTTAAAAGAGAGCAAGTGGCCATGTAAGATGCAGCAAATTGTTCCGACCCACCTAAAGCAAAGGAGAATAAAGAATACCAAAGACACAAGGAAAATATTAGCCCAAGAGACAAAAAGGGCCACATAAGCCAGGGATTCCATTAGCCTGAGACCAGAAGAACTAGATGGTGACTGGCTACCACCAATGACTGCCCTGACAGGGAACACAACAATAAGTCCCTGATGGAGCAGGAGAGAAGTGGGGTGCAGAACTCAAATTCTAATACAAAGACCAGACTTAATGGTATGAGACTAGAGGAACCCCAGAAGTCATGGCCCCTGGACTCTCTGTTGACCCAGAACTAAAACCATTCCTGAAGCCAACACTTCAGACAAAGATTAGACTGGACTATAAGACATAAAATGATACTCATGAAGAGTGTGCTTCTTAGTTCAAGTAGGTACATGAGACAAATGGGCAACTCCTGTCCAGAGGGGAGCTGAGAAGGCAGAAAAGGATAGCAGCTTGTCGAATGGACATGGGAAATCTGGGGTGGAAATGGGGAGTGTGCTGTCACATTATAGGGAGAGCAACTAGGGTCACATAACAATGTGTTTATAAATTTTTGTGTGAGAAATTAACTTCAGCTACAAACTTTCACCTAAAGCACAATTAAAAAAAAAAAAAAATTGCTCTATTAGCCTGACTTAGTCTCAGTGTCTTTACCTCTCAAGTCCCTGGGTGGGGCAAACAGTTAAGTCCTCAACTACTAGCTGAAAGATTGGACAGTACAAAGCTACCCAGAGACAACTCTGAAGAAAAGCCTGGTGATTTTTTTCTACTCTATGCACATGGGGTCTCTATGGGTTGGAGTCAATTTGATGTCAACTGGTTGGTTTGTTTTTCCAAGTGAGACAATGATGTCTACTTCAGAGGGTGAGAGGATTCCCTGAGCTATGTGGTGGGACGCACTGAGACATGCAAACATTCAATGTGTTAGTTTTCCTTCCCTTTGCAGGGCAATGAGTTTCTCTTTTCATATGGCCTTTCTGGACATGGTCTTGTAACTCCCACAAAAAGATTTGGTGGGACTATGCAAATAAGGTATGTAAAACTCTTGCAGGGATTGGACAGTGACTATGCAAACAAGGTGCCTGTGGCCTATCAAGGGTGTGTTAATTATCTAGTGCTGCTATAACAGAAATACCACAAGTGGATGGCTTTAACAAAGAGAAATTAATTTTCTCACAGTCGAAGTCCAAATTCAGGGATGCGGTTCCAAGGGAAGGCATTTTCTCTCTGTCGGCTCTGGAGGAAGGTCCTTGTCCTCAATCTTTCCCTGGTGGAGGAGCTTCTCAGGTGCAGGGACCTGCGTCCAAAGGACACGCCCTGATCTTGGTGTTGCTTTCTTGGTGGTATGAGGTCCCCAACTTTCTGCTTGCTTCCCTTTCCTTTTATCTCTTGAGAGATAAAAGGTGGTGAGGGCCACAGCCCAGGGAAACTCCCCTTACCTTGGATCAGGGAGGTGACCTGAGTAAGGATGGTGTTACAATCCCGCCCTAATCCTCTCAGCATAAAGTTACAATCACAAAATTGAGGACAACCACACAAAACTGGGTATCATGGCCTAACCAAGTTGATACACACATTTTTGGGAGGACATAATTTAATCCATGACAAAGTGCATTTGGTCAGTTTTGCCATCCTGCTAGGCATACAGCCAACCCCTTAGAGGTTGCGGGGGACCTCACTACCATCAAGAAGAGCCAGGAGTAGAGTGTGTCCTTTAGAACTGGGGTCCCTGCACTGAGAATCTCCTAGACCCAGGAGACAGAAGAGCTAAACACTGGAGATAGCAAGGGACAACAACGGCACAAGATGATAGTGGATTGGGTCAAACAAATGGCTGCTGTGGGGTCGCTGTCCCATGGAGCAAGTGAGCTGAGTGCCTTTATGCAGGAGGCTTCCTG
Organism: Loxodonta africana; assembly: GCF_030014295.1. NCBI lineage: Eukaryota > Metazoa > Chordata > Mammalia > Proboscidea > Elephantidae > Loxodonta > Loxodonta africana. The sequence goes on along the minus strand of NC_087355.1, from coordinate 43,776,040 downwards.
GTGGAGTGGGGTACCTCTGGATACTTGCTGGTGGAGCAAAAGAGCTGTCACAATTGTCCAAGCAGGGCAGAGGCCAGGCCCGAGGAGGGGCTGGAGGCAGAGGCCAAGAAGAAGCTGTCCTGATTGAAGATGTACATCCTGAGTTGTTTCTGTTACTTCCAAGTTGATCCTGATCCTGAATTGTAACCTGTTACTTCTCTAATAAACCCCGTAATAAAATTATGAGTATACTCTGTGAGTTCTGTGTGGCCATTGCGGTGAATTATCGAACCCAGCCGAGAAGTAGATGGTGCCACGGGTGGCACAGCTGATGTCAGAATTGATAAAAAGGCTGTAAAGTAGAGGTATGTCTTACTTCCACCTCTTAGGAATCAGCTTTGGGCTGGTCTGATTCTCATTATCCCTCCCGAAGGTAGACGAGGTCTGATGCCACCACATTACACCCTTCAAAGTCCAGCAAGATTTTTGTAAGCTATCAAGTAGACGTTGGACTAAGAGAAGCAACGCAGAGATGAATAAAACAATGTCTGACACAGGATTTTGTAGTCTAGTGAGTCACACTCAAGGAGGCAAGGTCAAACCCAGATTTAAGAGAAAACAAAACCCTATGAACTAATTGACTTACATCTCAAATACATTGTAACAGAGAGAAATATTTCCTTGTAGTATTAAAATTTATACAACTAACAATTCACTCATATTTCCCCTCTCCTCTTTACCTGGAACATGCTCCTCAAGAAACCATACAATTAACAGCAATAAAATCTACAGAACATAATTAATATCAGTGGAGCACTCTGAGGCAATAAAGTGGCATAGGAAATCCAAATGGTATCTATGTAATATTCATATTAAATTTAATAACTATTTAAATATTTATAAATTAGCTGGCATTTTATATTTGCAAAATGCTTCACAACCACTTTTTATTAATTATTATCTACCACTTATCCCTTGGCATTCAAGTTTCCAGATGTGGCAATGCCGATTTTTTTTTTTTTTTAGTTAATCTTAAAGAAATATTTAGCTTTAACAAGCATTTTTCAAAGTTCTCATATCTCAAGTACTGGGTCACATAGAAAAAGTAATCACACCAGAGGTAGACATTCTCTTTGCAGGATCTAATCTATTACCATTACCTAGCTCAGCAAAGTGACATGGCTCGCCCAGCATCACAGAGCTAGTCCTATGAATGGCTGAGAGTGTACAAGTACTGGATTAGGGCAATTCCTGGAGCTTATTCCCGGTATAAAGAAGTCAGAAGCCTGTGGCTGGAGGGGACTCTAATTTCATGACTGAAATAAGTCATATGCTTGGACCTTCCCAGGGTCTATACAAATCAGTCCTGTGTGACTAGAGTAGTGCCTAGAACTACTCTAGAGTCACACAAAGCCATGCTTGCTTTTATACTAAATGTACTTTATACTTTTACACTAAATGTACTTCCTAATACAGGTTGTAATGCCTTGGAGTCTGTCTCATTCAGGACTTTCCCCCTCAGCCTGTGTTCTCAAATGCCTTTGTTCATGCTAGAAAACGTGCAGCACGGTAGAGGTCTGTTTCATGTTCCTCCCCCCACGCTAGACTCTGAACTCATCAAAAAACAGGGCCTATGTCTTACTGCACTTCATATTTCCCTTCCACTTGGGCAAAACCTGACCTAGAAATGACACTCAAATGTTCTTTCACTACTGTTGATAGATGGCAAATCTCTGGAGGTCAAGGGTTTTGTTTGACTCATCTTTGCCTTTTGATTAGTGTCTTGTGCAGTACCTTTTCTATACTCATTGCTGTCCAGTTGATTCCAACTGATAGTGACCCTGTAGGACACAGTAGAACTGCCCCATAGGGTTTCCAGGACTCCTATCTTTACGGAAGCAGACTGCCACATCTTTCTCCCATGGAGTGGCTGGTGGGTTTGAACTGCTAACCTTTCTGTTAGCAGTCAAGTGCTTAACCACTCTAAACCAGGACTCCTTCATCTTGTCTATAGTAAGGACCAATGAATATTTACGAATAAAAAGAAATATATGCAGACATTTATTCATTTGTCATGATACATATACGTATCAGTTTTGTAATATCATATGATAGAAATCAAGAAAACAAAGCTAAATAGCTAAGGAAACTTTCCGCCACACAGAGTTCAACCTGGAAGCTATCTGAATCAAACCCGGGGAGTGGGAGATTGCGCAGGTGCGACACCCCATAATAAGTCCTGCTACAAATTCCAGAGGCCTCCAGGACAGGAGCCATCTTAGAAAGCTGCTGTGCCGCACCTTAGTTAACATATCTCCATCTGTGTCTAGGAATAAACATGAATCTTTTCCGGCCCAAGAACTTTTAAAAACTCTGGCCTGTCTTTTGTTCTGTGAGATGAGGGTATGTGTTGCTCTAGGCCCTCCGCGTCTCCACTTGCAAGCCTCTTCAATAAAGCTTTGCTTGTGTGGAAAACTACAGGCCTTAGCTGCTCAGGAACCTTATTCCGGTAACAAAGTGACTCCACTAACCACTGTATCTAAGAAAGTTATTTTATTTCAACACACTCTGCAAAATCTAGTTCCAGTGTCTTTTTTGAGTGGTGAGGTAGTTCCATCTCTGAATTTCTTTGATTTTCTCCTGAACACTGTTGCACCAATGGGAATAAGTTTTGAGCACGAAGAAAGTCTTTTAGATTGAGTCTGATATTAAACAACAAAAAACCTTCTTCCAGGATTCCAGAATCAAATGGCATGTAAGGAGGAGTGTTTTAATATTGTTCTGCAGAAAGCATTCAATGGCACCGTGGAAGAGGGTTCGATGTTGTTTAATATCAGACTCAATCTAAAAGACTTTGCACTTACGTGTGAGCCAGTATTTAAATTTCAGCTTGGGTAAGAATCACCTAGGACTTTACCCCTAGGGATTCTCTTTTAGTAAATCTGGAGTAGTACTTTAGAATCTGCATTTTCCTAGTTCCCCCAGTAAATTCTAATGCAATTGGTTTAAGGACCACAGTTTGAGAAACAACACATTGGATTTGTAGATAACCCCCTATATATAGCGTTAACAGTTTCAGTGCCACCTCAACCTTGGGTCACAGAGCTGCGGCAAAGCTAAAATGGGAATGTTTGGGTTTTTTTTATTTCTATTATCTTAGATCTACTCCATGTAGCCTCAATTAGATAAACTTTTCTCCTGTGAAATAGTGGTTGAACACTTACTTCGCAGGGTTAGCAGAGGGCACAACTGGATGGCTTAAATAAAAGGCTCAGCAAAGTGCCTAGCATTCTGTAAACACCCAAAAATAGTTAAAAAAAAATTTTTTTTTTTCCATTAAAACACCACTGCCATCATTAGCAGAAACAGCACATCCTCAGCACGGAATTGCCAAAATGCATTTAGGAAACTGTCTCCCTCCAGCCTTCCCATTTCCTTTGGCTTCGCGGGGTGTTATGGTTATCTGAGTTCATATTAAAGGTCATTAATCCTGCTTCCGCCCAATAAATGACATACCATTTGATGCTGTGAAAATTACTCAGGGGCTTCTGATTTCCTACATCCAAGGTGGAGAATAGATGTGAACTAAGCATTTGGAAGGACGAATTAGGAAAGGCGATTTTAGCCATAGGAGAGTTTACCACTCTCTGAGATTGTTGGAGCTGGTCTTCCAGAAGAGAGAAAAAATGGTTCTTATTGTGGAATGGATAGCTAGTCTTGCCTTTTAATTTTTATTCTTTTATTGAATTATTGATAATTTCTCCTGAAATTTCTCCCCCTTATTGCCATTTGTGATACTGTGTATAGTAACCGTGCAATGGCAGATGGTGCTCTTCGACATGCCGATTGTCCTTCCTTTGGCGTTTGCTTGGGAAACTGTGTTGACTACTTGACATCTTTCCTGGTAGGGTCTGCTCAGTTATCACTACTGGGAAAGCAGTAACTGCAGAGAGACAAAATATTCTGATGAAAGAATAATGATCTTAATAACTCAATATAGTGTGCAGTTTTCTAAGTGTCGTCAAATAGGTTAATCTTTTACGACGGCAACTGGAATCTAACAGTCCCATGTGGGAAAGCGGTTTCTTTACCCTGCCACCTTTTCCACCTCTGCTCCTATAAAATAAAAAAAAAAGCACAACCATAAAGGTCAAGGACTTTCCAAAAGTGATTTTGTAAAATAGTATATTTGTTGGGACCTAGCTTTGAATCAGCTGACTTCACAACAATCCAAAATACCTCCTTTCATCTAGTTTGGAAAAAAGTACAAAGCAAATATATAGGTAAAGATGTACATCAATGCCAATATCAGTAGCTAAACCCCAGGGGAAAATAGAGCACTTCCAACACCCCAGGCCCTCCCACACACACCTCTGATGTGGTTCTTTTCAATCATCATCTCTCCCTTCCCCTCCATCCCAGGGACCCACAGTCCTGCTTTTTTGGTAACTATTTTTTGCTTAAAAAGTTTAGATTTCCTGATTTTTGAACTTTGCATAAAAGTCCTCCTAACTATGTAACATGTAATATTTTGTGTCTGTTTTTTATCATTCAAGATCATGATTTTGCGATTTATTGTTTTATGAAGCTGCAATTCATTCATTTGTATTACTCTATGAAAAAAAACAAAAACTTGCCCCTGCGTCGATTCCAACTCATAGCAACGCTATAGAACAGAATAGAACTGCTCCACACAGTTTCCAAGGAGCTTGTGGTGGATTCTAACTGCCAACCTTTTGATTGGCAGCCGAGCTCTTAACCACTACACCACCAAGATTTCCTATTACTTTATAGTATTTCATTTTTTATCTATACCACAATTTATCAGTTTACTCTTTCTGAGCTTTTTTAAATGCTGATTTGCCATTTAGATATCCTCTTTCGTGAAATACCTGTGCTAAAATTGAAAGAGAGAAACCTTCAATTTCCCACACAATGTCACTAAGTTACTTCTAACTCATATTCCAGTTGTTGATTACTGTTTCTACTAACGAGGCCCAGACACTGTTGCAGTTCAGCAGTTCTGCTGACTTAAGACGTCATTTTAAAAATTCCTGGCAACTAATGGGTATCTCAACAAAAGTGAATTCCTTAAAATGCTCTATGGAAAAAAGAAGACTCCATTTTCAAATACCCTTAGGAAACATATATTCTCTTGGACATTTACAATAAATATTTATAATAGTAAAAGTTCTGAAGAACGATGAAGTAAAGGAATCTATTTAATGTCATTTAATCCAGTTGTTCTGAAACATTTGAATTCAGAACATCTAATAACATCTTGTGGAGCTAATGTTCTATGGAGCACACTTTGGAAAAACCTAGTTTAAAAGATCCCCCTCTTGTTGGATTTTAACATCATAGGTCACTGAATGGAGAATCACGATAAAAAAGCTTCAAAGGGGATATAATTATCTCAGAAATAAACTTACAAAGGATTGAAAATGGAAAAATGGTTCATTTAGATTGGTTTTCTGTAGTTTCTTTAAATATTTGACTGATTAAAAAACTAATAACTAATACTAAAGAATTTGATATAGAAATGGTTATAAAGGTCAGATTCACACATCAGAAAGAGGACAGATGCAATTATATTTCCAAAATCTATTAATGGCTCAATTAGTTCATAGATCAGATAATTAGGTGTTGTTCTTAATGGTGATTTGTATGTGTCTGATGGAAAATCACAGCTTTTTAATGGTTAAAGGCAGATATTTAGGATGAAATACAGTTGAGTATACTTTTAACGTTATTTGTAGATTTTTCAGCTTGGGTATGTACAGCAATTTGTCTTTTCCAAATTTTTCACTTGTAAATAACAACCTTTCCTGAAGCGCAAAAGTTAACACTTAGCTAAAAAATCCTAACTTTCTTCTTAACTCTTAAGGAAAAACAAAACAAAAACTTTAGAAAGATGAGCTATCTAGAAATATTGTTATTAAAAAAATGTCAATAAAATGGAAGCTAACCTCTTTTCATAATTACTAATTTTCTCCTGTTGTGGAGAAACTTGACATTCTTTTAATAAAGTAAATGACTTATAACTGTTATTTATTAGTTTGCATAATAGCAAAATAAAGGTAGTCACTAAATTTGCCATCACCTCATAGCTACTGTGCCTTTATAATGTACAAAGCATCTGTGCAAATTACACACACCAATTAGCCCCTAATACAAAAAATTAGAATGAACTTACGAAGAATCTTCTTTGACTATGTGATTGGAGAGCTCATTCACTCCTCTCCTTTAGCCTCAAGGCTCTTGGCTATCTTTGCCCATCACTCAGGACAACAGTTAGTTAGTTACTGTTAGAACACAGCTATAATTGGGAAAGGCATTCGCTAAACACAGAAGTTTGGGGGAGGTGAGAGAATCTGCATCCAGCCTAGCAGGTCTGGGAACTTTTCCAATCCTCCAGTGCTGTACTAAAGCACAACAGCAAATGGAATTTTCTTGTTTAGGTGACATCAAACCTTTTATACATGGAAGCTCATTGACAACATATCCTTCTTAAAAAACTCATTTCATAAAAGTTCCCCTCCCCTCAAGCTAGTCCTAAAATTTGCATTTATTTTAAAATTCCTTCTATTTAAATTTGTTACTTTTCCATAGAAAATGGTAACAAGTCCATATTATTATTAAGGGAAAAGCTTTTTTTTTGTGATATAAATATTCTATAACCATCTGGAAAGATATGGGCAAAATTAGAAAGTATAACTAAAACGAATGTTGTTCATGATTTCAGTTGCTAAAATTGATGAGTCTGTCCTATCAGATTTGAAAAACTTGATGTTTTTCTTGCTAAACTGGGTTTCTTTTCAACCTTTGAGGCTTAGATTTATGATTAAAGTTGGTTACAAGCTATTATTGTCAGTATTCTCCAATCCATTGTCAGACTTTAATTTATGCAGGCTGGTTTTAGGCATTTTTCTAGCTGTATGGAAATGAAATAAAGGGGTCCTCTACTCCATTTGGCAACCCTGGTGGCGTAATGGTTAAGTGCCACAGCTGCTAACCAAAGGTTGGCAGTTCAAATCCATCAGGTGCTCCTGGAAACTCTGTGGGACGGTTCTATTCTGTCCTCTAGGATTGCTATGAGTTGGAATCTACTCGACAGCAACAGGTTTGGTTTGGTTTTGGTTCTACTCTATTTATCAAAGGATATTTCTTCCAGATAAAATATTTCCAAAAATTATTTTAGGATTTGCCACTATTTTTCTGGGTATGAATTGTATGGGCTCTTCCTCCTCTTTCTTCAAACAATTTATTTTTCTTTTGTTCTGTAGTGTATTTTTATATTATTTCCTATAGTACTCTTCAGGTAATTAATTGGAATTTTTTTCTTCCTATTTTTAACATATAGCCCTGTTCTTCTTATGTAATTTGGCATTTTTCTTTTTTTTTTTTCTCCTTTTGCTTTCTTTCAACTCTGTAACTTTTTGCCTAAATAATTCAGTCTCAACCTCTTTATGCACTATTGCCCTTGCAAAACTGTTTAACTTGTCTTGTATTCATTACACTCCCTTGATATTGCTCCTACCTTATTTGCTCTGCTTTATTAGATCAATCAAAATGTGCTTATTGGATAGCCACTATAAATTTAACACTGTTAGATGAGAGATAATTCATGATAGAAAATTGCTTAGTGAGATAAGAAAAGTACACAATAAATAATCTAAAAGTATCAATTAAGCATTAAATTATAGTGGAAATTCCAGTAGCGTCTCATTGTGTGCTGTGTCCATGGCTTATCTCTGGGAAAGTTGTTCTGGGAAAGTTTTTGAGAGGTGATTTCTTATCCATAATACATCATTCTTTATGTCATGGGGCCTGGTTACCTGGTCTGCAACTGACTGGGGCAGAAATCTCCACTTTGGTCAAAGACTGATGTTGTTGATGGTAGGTACCTCTACATCAGTTCTGACTCGTAGCAACCTTATTTATAACAGGATGAAATGTTGCCAGGTCCTGCACCATCCTGACAACCATTGCTATGTTTGAGTCCATTGTTGTAGCCACTGTGTCAGTCCATTTCATTGAGGGTCTTCCTCTCTTTCACTGACCCTCACTTTACAAAGTATGATGTCCTTCTCCAGGGACTGGTACCTCCTGATAATATGTCCAAAGTAGGTGAGGCAAAGTCTTGCCAACCTCACTTCTAAGGAGCATTCTGGCTATACTTCTTCCAAGACAGATTTGTTTGTTCTTCTGGCAGTCCACAGTATATTCAATATTCTTTGCCAACTCCATAATTCAGAGGCATCGATTCTTCTGTGGTCTTCCTTATTCATTATCCAGCCTTCACATGCGTATAAGGCAATTGAAAACACCATGGCTTGGGTCAGGCACATCTTAGTCCTTAAAATGACACCTTTGCTTTTTAATACTTTAAAATGGTTTTTCCTGCAGCTTTGGCCAATGCAATATGCCATTTCGTTTTTTGACTGCTGCTTCCATGAGCGTTGATTGTGGATCCAAGTAAAATGAAATCCTTGAAAATTTCAATATTTTCTCTGTTTATCATGATGTTGTTTATTGGTTCAGTTGTGAGGAATTTTGTTTTCTTTATGTTGAGGTGCAACCCATACTGAAGGCAGTGATCTTTGATCTTCATCAGTAAGTGCTTCAAATCCTCTTCAATTTCAGCTGCAAGGTTGTGTCGTCTGCATACTGCAGGTGATTAATGAGCCTTTCTCCAATCCTGATGCTGCATTCTCATTCTACTAAAATGTGAACACCCATGGAAGCCTGGCAGGCGAATCAGGGAGGAATGGCCTAGTGTGAACTCTGCCACATAGAACATTCTGTAGTGAACAGGGCCATAATCAACAGAATTACATTCTTCCTTTTTGGATATTTGAATGTAAAACATAGAAGAGAATTTTGGAAGCTATAACAGCAATAAAAGCAGAGAACCAAAAGAAAAGTATAGTTACCAAAATGATAAAAAGACTAGAATGGAGTTTTGGTGGATTATAATCTAAAAATACTCCTAAATCAAACAATTAGAATGGTAGTGAAATATAATAAATGTCTCTATAAACAAAAAGAAAAAGAAACCCCCAGGGACTAGTAACAAAGGCATGATCTGGAAGCCAGATATATAGCATGGTATATAGTAGCTGGGTCTTGGGAAGTGCGAGGGCTGGTGTCAGTCTTAGGAACGGAGAGGCTTTGATTTTAACCTTCATAAAAATGAATGGAAAATCAGGCCTCAGACCCACACAAGTCAGGGAGCTGAAACTGACCCCAGCCATAAAGCTTAGGCTCTTAAAAGACTGAGGGAAAAGAACCAGAAAGAGTCTGTTCATAAGCATACCCAAAAAAGACAGAGAGGCAAAAAAGACACATGTCTTTCTTGGGCTACGCTCTGGGTAGAAAATAAAAGCCTTCTAGGAGAATTTTTAAACTTTGGGTTTTGAATTTGCATTAGCTGCAAGTTTTTGATACATTTCAAGATGATATATCAGCATAAAAATTAGTTTCAGCCCAGTGAAAATTCTAGGGCATCTTGCAGAAATAAATGCAGTATCTATCTGGAATGACATACCACTACTCCAGATAATAGCGTTCACAGTCCAAAGTTAAAAAAAAAGCAAACAAACAAAAAAACACTAATGAAATAAGCTACCCTGAGTGAGGGAGAGTCCACACAAAGAAATGTAAACATAGGAAATATAGACAGAAGGTTAAGAGATATGGAGGATAGAATAAGGATTTGATTAAGGATTTCAGGAAAAAGAATTGGGAGAAAATTTTGGAAGTCTTAATGACTAAGAATTTTCCCTAATTAAACAATATGAATTTTCAGATGCAGAAAGCCCATAAATCTTGGGATCAATAAACACTGAGTAAGTCCTCACCTTGTAGAGAAATTGAGGAATCCCCAAAAGAGAACAAGAAGAGCTTATAAGAGAAATGATAGACAAAGGAATGACAATAACATGTAAGAGGATTTCTTAGTATAGTGGTATATGCCAGAAGACAATGGAACATCATCCAAATGTGGAAAGAAAATTACTGTAACCCATACACCTAGAATGATATGCTTTGCACATTATTATTCAAGAATGAGAGAAAAATAAAGAAGTTTTCAGACATTCAAAGACTGGGAGAGTTTACTGTCAATAGACCTTAACAAAAAAAGTACTAAAGAATTTAAGAAGAAAGAAATTAAACCAGGAAGGAAGGAATGAGTTATCAGAGTGAGTAAAAATGTCCGGAAATATGTATGTGAACACAGACGAGTCATCTTATGTAACACAATTATATAAACAAATATAATAATATAGATTAATAAAAAAAGTAGTATCTGAGGTGTCTAAAACAAAGTAGAACTAAGACAACAATAACGTTGAGGTTATAAAAATGCTCAAGAATTTCACCTAAAACCATCTGGTCTCAGAATTTATGTTTCTCTTTGCAGTCTGGAAAATGGTACCATCTTGCCTTTCCTATATACCTTGAATTTGCACTCTCCCTTTAGCTACATTGTCTCTTGATATTTTGAGTCAATAGTCTACTTGGTCTAATCCTGCTTCCACCTCTGAGAACTAACTAGCTTGTTTTCTTCTTGAAAAACCTTCTGATAGCCCAATCACGGTGTTATTTCTCCTTTTTGACCTTATGACATGCTTAGGTACTTTTGACCTTATGACATATTAAGTAATAGTGATTTTTTAGCTTGCCATTTGATCTCTTCAATTATTCCATAAAGGCTAATTGTTTTATGTTCCCTTCTATTATCCCATAATGCTGAAAATTGTTTTTGAGCAAAGTTGGTATTCAATAACTTCTTGACTGGTGTATTAGTTTCCTGTGTCTACTGTAACAAAGTACCATGGACTTGGTGGTTTGAAACAGTACAGATTTTTTTCTCTTACAGTTCCGGAGGTCAGAAGTCCAAAATACACGTCACTGGGCAGAAATCAAGGTGTTGGTAGAGCCACACTCCCTCCAGACATTCTAAAGGATACTATTACCCTTACCCTTACCCTTTCCACTGACGAGAGCTGCATTTCTTGCCCTTTTTGGCTCGTGACCCCTTTCTCCATTTTCAAAGCCAACAGCGTTGCATCTTGCTTCAGTTGTCACATTGTCTTCTTCTGCATTAAACCTCCTCTGCTTTCCTCTTATAAAGTCACTTGTGTTAATGACATTTCAGGTCCACCTAGGTAAACCAGGATTACACACCACACATACCCGCTGCTGTCGAATCCGTTTCAACTCATAGTGACCCTACAGGACAGGGTAGAACTGCCCCATTGGGTTTCCAAGTACCACCTGGTGGATTCGAACTGCTGACCTTTTGGTTAGCAGCCATAGCTATTAACCACTACACCACCAAGGTTTTCAACCCAGGATTAGTCATGTGATTTTCCTTGTGAGGAAAGCCATATCCACATAGTGAAATAGCTCTAATCATCCTCTCTACAGCTTCCTCATATTAGACTAATATTCACCTTCCTGTGTATAGTGGACTTTGTGTGTGTGTGTGTTGTTTGTTTTCTTCTCATTTTTGACTACCAAGTCATTCTTATTTTGGATGACTGTCCTTACTGTCTGTTCTGTTTAAGGGATACAGAATGTATTTTCCCTTAATGATTAAGGTCCTGTATTATTAATGCAGTGGGCCCTGATGGTACAGTGGTTCAAGCTCTTGTCTGCTAACCAAAAGGTCGGCAGTTTCAACCCACCAGCTGCTCCACAGGAGAAAGATGTGGCAGTCTGCTTCTTTAAAGATTTATAGCCTTGGAAAACCTTATGGGGCAGTTCTACTCTGTCCTCTAGGGTTGCTATGAGTAGGAATTGACTCAGTGGGAGTGGGTTTTTTGGTTTTATTAATGTGGCCTAAAACTTATTAACTTTTTGAACAACGATAATAAATATCACTTAAAATGAAATGGTAACCAACTGAGATATCCCCAAAACTGGGTGTAACTGGGGTCAACATTTAGAAGGACTTATAACACACACATGCACATACAAACCCATACATGTATCTGGTAAGCTCTCTGAGGATATAGTGAATGTAAAGTGCAGGTATTAATGAAAAAATCCACAAACTGGAGAACTGGTAAAATGTGAAGACTAAACTCATATCTTCAGAAGTAAATTGTCTTTAAGAAACTGACTTTCTAAATGTCAGTATAATTGATGCCTAAACGGATTTCATTCATCAAGGAAGGATCAAATGATTTCATAAAAAGAACAGCATATTTTGTGCTAAAAGGTTACATCATGTTTTCTTGTTCCTTTCATTTTATTTTGTTTTCCTTTGGTTCTTTAAGAAAAACGCTTTACCACTATGAGAAATGAGCCCTTTATAACAAATAAAGTGAGCAAATCCAAATCTTGAATTAGTTCTTTCCATGTAAAATATTATTTTAAAAAAATGAAAATAAAAAGCTCATGGCCCAGAGCTCTAAGTACATGGTATAACAAACCAGTGTCTTCTCCACTGATACTGGAACCATCCTACTAAATTCATTCCTAAATTAGAGAATGCTCTATCTATCCTCAGTCCACAAACCACGTTTGTAAAATGATACAAATTTTAAATGGCTTAAAAATTATTCTTTTCAGAACATTATTTTTGAAGCCAAGGGTTATATTTAAAGTCTCTATATTAATGGTTTATATCATGAAATCTAGATTGACAACTCACAGACTCTGATCAAAGAAGGGCTGAGTATATCATTTGTTAGCAAGTATGTCTTGGAGCTTCTACTTTCCCTCTTTCTCTTTCCCACTTCCTGCCTGCCTGCCTGCCTGTCTTCTTTTCTCTCTTTCTCCCTCCTCCTTCTCTTCCCCCTCCCTCCCTCTGTCTCTCCCTCCTTCCTTGCTTTTCTTCTTTCTTTCCCTAAATAAATAAAGCTTGCTCTCCCTACATTGAGTAGGGCCAAAACCCACACCAAAAATTAACATTATGTATCCGGAGTATTTCTGTTTTTCCAGCCTTTCAGAGCTTTCTTTACATCAATATCCAAATATATTAATAAGTAATAAAAACAGCTCAACTCATCCTTGGATTGACCTATTTAAGTAGATGGACCCATTTAATTGTAAGAAATTAGACATTTTCCCACATATTCTCAGGATTTTCAGAGAATGCATATAGTTAATTAGCAACTGCTTGTTATCTAAATTTCTGCTTAACTAACTTAAGCAGAACTTTAAGTTAACTTTAAAAGTTGAGGTAAATTAACATAGCCTTAATTTTGCCTTAACTAAAGCTACTTTGGAGCCCTGGTGGTGCTGTGGTTGAGAGCTTGACTGTGAACCAAAAAGTCAACAGTTTGATTCCACCAGCTGGTCCTTACTCAGCTTTGGGCTACTTCTACAATTTCCTTGAAAAGATGCTGTTACCTTCACAAAGGCCTGAAAGAAGGGGTCAGGGCAGGTAGTTCTCTCTGTACAATCTTATCCCATCTCGTAATTCTCCATAGCAATATTTTGTAAAAATTTTTCCATTTTGGAACAGTTTTGAAGCTACAGAAAAGTTGCAAAGCTAATACAAGGAGTTCCTCTATATCTGGTCATGGTTCAACTCTGTAATTTTGAAATAAGAAAGTTGCCTGGATTTGATACCAATATTTTCATATGTTAATTAAATAGCTATTAAGGACCATTGTCCTAGGCATTAAGGACAAAATATGAACACAATAGAGCTCCTGCCTCATGGAGTTTATGTTTTCACTTTTTCCATCTCCCTACTGCTATAAACCAAAAAACCAAACCCATTGCCGCTGAGGCGATTCCAATTCATAGAGCCCCTATAGGGCAAAGTAGAATTGCCCCATAGGACTTCCAAGGAGTGCCTGATGGATTCAAACTGCCAATCTTTTGGTTAGCAACCATAGCTGTTAACCACTAGGCCACCAGGGTTTCCCCTGTTGCTATAGTAATTGTAATAACTGTGCTTCTAGAGCCATTTAATTGCAGTTAATCTTTCTAATTATGAGTTGGAATCGACTCGATGGCACTGGGTTTTTTTTTTATTATTCTTTCTAAAATTTTCATAATTATTTGAATTTTACACACATCATCTCAATGAGTTATGCATGCTATTTTGTAACTCATACCTTACTTCCACAATTTCTGGCTTTTTTTTTTTATGTTACGCCTTGTTTTTATTTTAGTGATTGAAATATATTAACTCTAGATTATAGTAAATTTAGCACAACATTTGTAACCTAATTCATATTGACAACATTGCTTATTTACTTATCCCAAATCTAACTTTATTCTGAGTAATATAGCAAAGGCAGGTTTCTAGAGTCAACCTGGGGAATCTGGTTATTGTGAAAATTTGTCTCTTTTTGATTAATATTTGTGCTTCTCTGTTGCAAGTATTATTGATAGAAGTATTATTTCATATCAATAACTACTAGGGTCCATTCTATAAATTATTTATTCCAATTTTTTTTTTTAAGTTTCAAATATTATAATGCCTATATATCAGTTCTCTGGACATCTTCTTTACACCAGGACTAAAATGTAAAGTGTCAAGGAAAAAACACTGAATTGATGTAGCTATGTTAGATTCCAAAAAGAAGGTTTCAGATTTCTGAAGCAGGTGATTATTGTAATCTTCAACCTCAAAGACTATTTAAATGATTTGTTTTTATTTCTGTAAGACTTGATTCAATGCATGTAAGATACTCTCAATTCAATCTCTCAGTTATCTAGATTTCATTTTATTTGGGGTCTGGTGTGGTCTTTATGAATAAAATATAATTTTCTTTGCAAATTTCCTATTTATTTCTGTTTTGCCTTCTAAATGTTTTCTTTTCTATGTGTTCACAGAGGCCCATGTGACAGAACAGAACTACTCGGTAGGTTTTTCTTGGCTGTAATCTTTACAAAAGCAGATCACCGCATCTTTCTTCTGCAGAGCTGATAGTTGTGTTTGAACAATCAACATTTCTGTTAGCAGCTGAGTGTTTGACCATTTCACCACTAGGGCACTCACTTTCTCTCTCTCTCTCCACACCCACCCACCCACCCACCCACACACACACACATATATACATATGTACACATGTGTGTATATAAACATCATATTAAAGTATATGACTTGAGTCATAACTATAAGAGTGATTTCTTTGAATGGTTTCAGGGAAGAGATGAATCCTGATATAATTTGAAACCTTCTCAAGTATTTCCACCCTAACAGCAGGGGGAAACCCTGGTGGCATAGTGGTTAAGTGCTACAGCTGCTAACCAAATGGTCAGAAGTTTGAATCCACCAGATGCTCCTTCGAAACTCTACTCTGTCCTATAGGGTCACTATGAGTCGAAAGCTACTCGAGGGCAACAGGTTTGGTTTTGGTTTAACAACAGAAAGAACTAGTACCCCAAGGATGACAAGTACTCCATGGAAAAGAGAGTTGGTCCAAGTAGGCAACTCGATCTTGAATTAGAAATTATATTATCAATGTTGCTGTAGACGAGGAGATACCCATCCAACCAAGGGAAGTCACAGTAGTGTTGACAGAACACTCTTCTTCTTCACCAATTTCTTGATTGTAGACTCCGCAGTCTTGCTATCTGAAGGATGATTGCCATCTTTTGATCAGGATTTCTCTTCCTCTGTATCAAGGTAGTACAAAGAAATCTAAATGAGGGAGAGTACAGCGAGTGAGAAACAAAGCATCAAGTTCCACATTAGATCAGAAACAAATGTTCAGGGGCATAAAACTGGAACCATACCATTCAACCATGATGACATTGCATATGACTATTTTTTGGGCAAGGGGTCTCATGTTCTTTGGTCAAATACGTGCTTTCAGTTCTTGCAAACTTTCAGGAAGAAAACAATATGATAGAAAATTGGGTAGGGCAAAGAATTGGCTTTTGGTCTTAAATGGTCTTAAATCTCTGTGATGACATTTCCAGTATCTGACATTCTCTGAATGCATAATTTATTTGTATAAATACTCAATAAACTTGCTAGTAGAGATCGGAATAGCCTATGTTACTGAAGTTCTTCTCTTGGTCTGTTAGAATCACTTTGTTCTTTTCATAGCAATTTCTTCACAAGGAAATATTTTCTTTAATTGTGTCCCATTGTACTGGGGCTTGCAAGTTGTAAACTGTTTTGGTGGTTCCAGAATTTAACTGTAGATGTACAGTTAAATTTAGCAGTAGGGCTTTCAGCTTGGAGGAAAAAAAAAAAAGTCCTTTCTCTTCTCCATAGCAGTAATGGAGACAGATTTAGAATCCTGGGTGTTTATTAAATAAAAGTGTATCAGTGTGTATATGTATGTATGAGTGAAAGATAGAGATTTCTAGAGCATGAGAAACACTGAATACCAAATTCAATATAGATAATGAGAATCTAACTCTTTAAAGTTTATCAGAAAGAAATGATAAACAACCATTTTTTTGAAATCTTATATTCAGGCTAGTATGATGGATGGCATTGCCTGAGACCTCTACTTTGGTTGTCCCTGTAAGTTTCAGGTTCTTTGTAAGTTTCTTAAACTTATGAACATCTCAAAAAGGAATATTAACTTCAAATTTTATCCAGTGAAATGACATCTAAATTTCAAGGGAAATCTCATTGTCAAGAAGAGAGTTTAAAAATAAAATTTGGTTCCCAAGCCCACATATGACCTCAAAACCTCGCACCATCAGGAGCCACCACAAGTCAACAAACTTGGACCTGCCCAATTCTTCCCTCTACTCTCATATTTCAGGGTCCCATGACTTGCATAAAAATTGTCATAAAATTACGTAAATTCAACTTAAAGTATAAAGTAAGGCTACATTTGCTGTTTTACTTAAAAAGAAATATATTTTTCACCAAAAGAACATCAATTATATTTCATGGCTACCCTTCCCATTTTCTGGTCCTCTGTAAAGGATGTGGCTTTTTACCTGGTGGCAGCTACATTAAAAGCAAGTCTCTAGCTGGGGAGAGTTAATTCACCTTCATGCCATTAGCTGAACATGTTGTATCCTAAATAAGTGCAGGAAATGTCACATTGATAATTATTAGCTAATTCTTCAACACAGAGACCCTGAATGTTATTTTCACATGATGCTGAAATCCTTCATCTTTTGCATGGATTGTTTGAAAATAATATTGCACCACTAATTCTTGATAGTAATCTTGACATCTTTCTTCATTCATCTATAAAGTCATTTAGTACTGGCCAAAGAAAATGAAGGAGGTAGGAGTTCATGACAATATTGAAGCATCTATTATTCTAATTCCATTCTAAGAGAGACCCCAAGAGATCATGCTCTTATCTTCTACCAGACAAGACTGCATATAAATCATCCTGGAGAGATAAATGTGGAATTGATTAAAGGAGGCATTTCCTAACAACTCCCTCAGCCATTTGCTTCATCTCCAACTTTCAGAAAGTTATTATTTGGGTCTAAGCTGTAATTTCCATTTTCATGTTCCATGGAAGACAAATAAATGTTCCTGAGCTATCTTTTGGTTTTAACATTCATTAAAAAATATCATTAACAATAATCCAGAACTCCTACTTAGGTGCATCCCATAACATATTTTGGTTTGGAGCTTTCATCTTTTTAATGATATGTCTACATTTTTTGGAAAGTTTAGAAAGAATCTGGCAGGAACAACTAACAGTGGTAGATACATTGAAAAGAAAGGCAGCATAAATGGCCATGAAAAGTAAGTGGCCAATGTCCTTTTTTTTTCTTTTCAAGTGCAATGCTAGTCTTTTAGTGCAATTCAAATGAGCAAATTATTGTTAATGCAGAAGAAGAACATCAGCTAGAAAGAACAGGAGTGACTGCATTCCCCATAGAGAGAAGACTAATGCTGAGTGTGAATTCCTTCCAAGATGTGTGCTAATGATTGACCTGAAATCACTTCTCTACGTGAGTTGAGTTGTCATTTACATAATATTCATTTAAAATGACCATTTAAAAATTATTTTCTGACAGACACACATTTATTTTAGTATGCTTATTTGACCAGATGTAGAAATAGGTGACATTTAATAGTCTACCTCGACTTTCTGAGGTTGGATATTACAATGGAAAGACTCAGGATACCTGTGTTTGGGCTCTGGTGCTGTCACCAAAAAGTGTTCTCAACATTTGTTCTCTTTCTTATTATTAATATTTTGGTCTTATTTTTATCCAAGAAATTGTGGTAATGGACTAGATTGCCTCTTTTTCCCTTTCCAAAATTATCGTATTATGTGTGCAGAGTAATTCAAACTTGTTCAGCATTGTCCAACAAGACAAAGCAAAACTCTTTTTTATGGCTTCCAGTTTGTTAAAGTTACTGTTTGAGCCACAGCACTACATATGGTGAGGAACGGAGTTCCTCATTCCTTGAATTTGTCCTCTACATTGCTTCTTTTATGTGTTTATGGAATGCCCTCCCTCAGCCTTAAAGGCACTTCTCTCCATGTTACTCTGAAATTCATATTCATTATTCAAGGTACTGGTCAAAGGCTCTTTCTTTTAAACTCTAACATTTGATTTTGTTTTTTTTCCATTTAACAGATTATGAGTGACCCACCTCAAAATGTTTTCTAAGGTGTGCCGTTGGGGAATCTCCAGTTATCCTGGCATTCCCAGAAAAAAATCCAGAGGACTTTAGGAACTAGAGATTCAAACCAGAGAGAAAGTCAACACACAGCCAAAGTCCTTCAAAGTCTGAGTAAAGGAAAGTCAGATCATTTAGGTTCCTAACAATTGATTTCTCTTGGCATTGCATTAAGTACCAGAATAGGAGTCTATAGCCCTGTCAATGATCCACAAACACTCAGGGTTTGCATGCCTCCATTGCCCCTTCTATACACATTTGATTCTGCTGTAAAATGAGTGGTATCATCTGTGAGTAATTTGGTCTTCTCGCTCTTGCTGCCACTCATTCCTGCTCTCAAACACTGATTGCTCTGGTTGCAGACTGCTTTATACAGAAGTCTTCCTCCTTATAAAATCGTTGTTTCATGGAGGAATGAAATTGTCATGAGGATTCAGGAGAACATTTTCATTGTGAAGTTGTTGCTGACACTGGGTAAGACTGGATCTATAATGGGATTTATAAAATCTTGATAAAAATTAACACATTGCTAGGGTCGCTATGGGTCGTAATAGACCAGACGGCAATGGGATTGCTTTTGGTATGATTATTATAGGAGCCCTGGTGGTGCAGTGTTTAAGGGCTTGTCAGCAGTTCGGACTTATCATCTGCTCCACGGGAAAAAGATGTGGCAGCCAGCTTCCATAACGGTTACCGCCTTGGAAATCACATGGGGCAGTTCTACTCTGTCCTATAGGTTGATTATGAGTCAGAATCCACTGGACAGCACTGGGTTTCAGGTTAGTGATTACTATGTTGGTTCTTCATATAAAGAGGGAGGGTTAGAGAAAGTTGCACAGAGCCATTTAAGAGTCAGGGAACAGTGTTAGTTTCTCCTTATTCTAATGATCTTAATTCATGAGTGTCACTGGTCTCAATCCATGCACACATTTGAGAGTCTGCAATGTGCGAGGTGACTTTTTGCTGTAGATATATATGCCATGTGCTTTGTCTCCTGCAGAACTCTATTCTTCAAGGCAGGGGCCATGGTATTCCCTAGATTGTGGAAGGATGGCAATAATACTCGTTCAAAAAATAGATACTGAGGCCTTCTGTCAGGTATTGGAAGCTAAAGACAAGGTATTCAAGTAAGTTCTCTTACTCCTTCTTTTAACCATTAAACGATTTCCAGCAATATGTATAAATATCCTCCAATACATAGTCCTTAGAATTCTATGAGGTGGTGCACAAACTTGGTCATATGTTGGAATCACCTGGAGAGCTTTAAAAGCCATTGATGCCTGGGTTCCTCCCCAAGAATTTCTGATTTATTTGACCTTGGGTTCAGCTTGAACATCAGTTTCTTTTTTCTCTCTCTCTTTTTTTTTTTTTTTTTGTACTTTAAATCTCTTCATATGCCTCTAATGTTCAGCCAAGGTTGAGGATAACAATGACATATAGTCACATGATAAATGAACAGCTTAGTTCACTACTTATTATAAACTACTTATGGGACAAAGCCTTGAGGAGAAACCAAAGATAAGTAAGGTTTAAAGAACTTATTACAATCTGGGACATACATTAATGTTATCACCACCATCATCATCATTACAAAAAATGCTAACTTTCACAGTGCCATACTGGTCTTGAGTAAAGAGATACAAAGACTTGGTCTCTTTGGTCCTGTCAATGATTATTCGAAGGCATTCGATTATTGGTTAACACACAATAAAACGTATAAAGTTTAACATAAGTTTCTTCAAAGAAACGGAGCTGGAAAGACTGAAGTATATACTGAATCCCCCTCCAGTAAATTTATGTAAAAAGAGTCAGACAGCCTCCTCTTAGGCCTGAAATGTCAAGCTTATAAAAATAGTGTTCTTGGGAGTTATATTTGATCATTTGTTAAATATGGGGATATAAAATGTAGAAATCCAAATGTAATGCTTCAAATCCCTAATCTGGTTTAAAAGGTCAGTTGAAGCCTAAAAGGACTTGACATTTTACCTTTAAAAGTCTGACTTTTGCTTAAGACTTAACAACATTTCAGCCTGAATGACCTGAAGGATAAATACAAAGCCGGTTTCAATTGAACTATTTAGAAAGCAGGGGATCTTCTAATTTGTAAGATAGCATTCAGAGAGCTTTTTCCATTAAGAACTCAATCGACTGAAAAATGATTTCCTTGGGTATTCCACAATCTTTCAACGCTTGTGTAAATTTTACGCACGAGGTGGGCAGCATGTGAGACTCAAGATATAAAACACCATGGTACAAAGGAAGAAAACCATCTCATAAGCCACAGAAAACTGGTAGTCACCTGTGAGCAATGCACATTTTCTCCGCTTACCTGTTTCCCCCTCAGGTGAAACGCAATTCACTTGCCAGATATCCATCATCTTTTCATTTCCTGAAGCAAGTTCAATGACTTTTTTAATGATCATTATCATCAATTAATATTTATTGAACACCCACTTGGTGCATATTACAGAAAGGCTGGTAGGCTATTACACAACAAATGTCTTACTGTAAATTATACTTTATGTACCTTTATCATATTTTTATAGGACCAAGAGACTGTTTCTTCTCTTTGAGTGGTTTGTGCTAAAATGCCACTCATGTGAAAGCAGTCAAGAATTAGAATTGGAATTCTAGAACACTTTTGTGTAGTACGTGTGTATGTTGAGTATAAAAACTAGGTGGAGATCTTTTGGGCCAATATTAATTTCGTTATGTCATTTAATGATGGACTCCATTTCCCAGCTCATTGATAAAGTGACCAAGCATTCTCTTAACAAACTAACATGTGGGGAGAATGAACCAAATATAATGAAGAACTATCCCATGTGTTCAGAAAATTGCCTTTTTACAACATAAAAATTAAGGTCTTCTATAGGGTTGGAATTTCACTTATCTAGAAAGTCCACTTTAATTTGAAGCTTCGGCAAAGAGTATTTCCAAGAATCACCCAGATACAGACCAGACTGACATACTGCCATATTTCTGTTTTACTCAGAGATACTACTAAGCTGGACTCCAAAGCTGGAGAAACATTTCTTTCTTCTTACTTAGCTCTACGTGTATGTTAGAGAATCTGGGGTGGGTAGAATACTAGGCAGCTTGCTCAGGTCCCATACAAAATAGTCTAATTTTCATATTTTTGTTGACACCGTTCTGTTAGCAACTCATTGGATGACTGTTTATAGAAAAAATACTACATGCAGGTCCCTCCGATAGTCTCTGTAGGAATACAATGATAACTCAATGATCTATGCAGCCTTCAATGTGATTTCATAAATTGCCATGCTTTAATTTCCACATTATTTTTGCAGTTTTAAACTCTATTAATCTGGCACCCCTTTATGTAAAAAATACTCCTAGGCATCTATGATCTTCCACATGTGGAAACTACTATTAATTCATAGGAAAGACAAATTGTGGAGGCTCGAGCTAGACAATGTGAGGCGTTCTTAAATCTTTTTTTAAATGTTACATTTTCAGTAGTACAGTACAATAGGGGCAAGAGGGAAGCTAAAGAATACTGGGTTTTCTCTAGATTCCAAAGAGACACTCATGAATGGCTGTGTGGAACTCCTGATCCTTCCCAAGACTCTATTCAATGGAGATTGAGCTAGGCCTTTAGGAGTTAAGGAACTGCACAGACTGGTGTCCCAGTGGAAATACCACTCTCCCAGCTCTCCTCAGTGTAACTCACTAAAATGTATGAAGGGAGATTAATGTGCGAGGTGACAGATGCTGGGATGAGAAGAGTAACAGGTGTATAGAGGTGCTGTGTTCTTATCTTATCCAAGACTTCGGAGATGTGTAGCAAAGTGTTAAAGGGATGCACAGGTTGGTATGTAAATCCCTAAGAAAGGAACTGGACCATAGTACATCAAATTCTATTTTTGAAAATAATTATGTCAAAATCAGCCAATTGATGTAACAGAAGTAAAGTCATTTTAGTAGAACATTATCACAGGATCAATGTCTCTCACTTTGAAAAAATAACCATTTCCCCTTCACTTCGACACTTATTTTTGATAAGTGCTTCAGCTTCACCTCAGTACTAATTTCTCAGCCAGGTACTATTGTGCTGTGACAACCTTCTATTCCATTGTCATTGTGTCAGGTTATTGAAAAGGATAATAGGTAGATATATTTGTCTTTAGAATGTTAAGAAATAAATGGCATTTCTATCCCTTATTTTTTTATGGCACTTCTTAATTTTGGAGAATGGTTCCAGTGATAATTGCTAGATTTTTATATTAATAAAAATTGATGCTTATGTTAATAATAGTACAATTTTATATTTATGAACTGTTTTTCTTTTATAAATCTAGAAATTTAGTAATCATCACTAAGGTTACTGCGTTTATTAAAATCTGAAAACAATCCATTATCCTTTCGAGTAATCTTGTCCATCATCTTCTAATTAAGTGGTACAAAAATGTTAGGAGCTTTTTTTATAATCATACAGTCAATTTTTGTTATATGTTTTGTATAGTTTCCATGGAATAAAGTTTTCCTGTTTTGTTTCTACCAGTTCCAACAAATAAAAATATCAAGACAAGGTAAAACAACCTAGTGTGTATTTGAAAGTTGTTACAATCAAGTAAACTAAATAATTGAGAGATGTGACAACTTTTTGATCCACAAATAGTT
This sequence comes from Loxodonta africana, assembly GCF_030014295.1. Classification (NCBI taxonomy): domain Eukaryota; kingdom Metazoa; phylum Chordata; class Mammalia; order Proboscidea; family Elephantidae; genus Loxodonta; species Loxodonta africana. The sequence continues at coordinate 43,752,873 of NC_087355.1, read as the reverse complement.
TTGGAATATTTTTCTGTTATGTGGCTGAGAAAAATAAGCAAGAATAGCACTGAGCTCTGCTGTCAAAATCTAGCCACCCTCTGAAACAATTTAAAACAATAAAGAAAAAAAATTCATATCCACTAGATTGCAAATAGTTTAAGTCTGCCAATATTGTTGTTAGGTGCTGTCAAGTCAGTTCTGACTCATAACAACCTTATGTATGACAGAACAAAACACTGACCCACCCTGCTCCATCCTCACAATCATTATTCTTGAGCCCATTGTTGCAGCCACTGTGTCAATTCATATCATTGAAGGTCTTCCTTTTTTTTGCTGACCCTCTACTTTACCAACCATGATGTCCTTCTCCAGGGACTGATCCCCTCCTGATAACATGTTGAAAGTATGTGAGATGTAGTCTCACCATCCTTGCTTCTAAGGAGCATTCTGGCTGTACTTCTTCCAAGACAGATTTGTTTGTTCTTTTGGCAGTCCATGGTATGTTCAATATTCTTCACCAACACTGGAACTCAAAGGCATCAATTCTCTTTCGGTCTTTTCTATTCATAGTTCAGCTTCCGCACACATATGAGGCAACTGAAAACACTGTGTCTTGGGTCAGGCACACCTTATTATTCAAGACCTGGAGTTAGAAAACCAAAAGGCAAGAACACAGCTCGGCATTTCCCAAGCCAAAAGAGATGAAGAAAAAATTCAAGCCTTGAGTTGCAATACTGAAGGTTTCCGTGGGGAAAATATTAGAGGTGCAGGAAGCATCAAAAGAAGGTGGAGGGACTACACAGAGTGACTGAACTAAAAAGAATTGGTTGACTTTCAGCCACTTCAGGAGGTAGCATATGATCAGGAACCAATGGCACTGAAGGAAGAAGTCCAAGCTACACTGAAGGCATTGGCTAAAAACAAAGCTCCAGGAATTGATGGAATACTGGCTGCAATATTCCAACAAAAAGTCTGACAATAATAAATGATAAAGAAGGTATGAGGAAACAGAAACTCATATACATCACTGTTTTGAATTTAAATTGGAAGAACTTTTGGGTGAGTAATTTGGTAATGCATAGTATAGTTGAAGAGATACATATTATTAAATATTGTATAGAGGTAAAAATATATTAACTAGGTTTAAACATTTTGACATCAATAGACTTTAAAACAAACAAGTTGCAGAAAGATAACTACAATAAAAATACTACTGAGCAGCTTTTAAAACCATGCAGACTAGTTCTTAATATCATTTATGAACATATGCTTTTAAAAATAACCTAGAATAATGCATATCTGGAATGATACATTCCAATTTCAAAATTAATTTCCAGGAGGAAGGAGAGAATGTGATTGGTGAGGATAAAAGGATATCAACCATATTTTAACATTTATGTCTGAAAGAAAAAGTTCTCAAGGAAGTAACACAAAATATTAACATTTGCAAATCTTTGGTAAGTAAATGCATGAATGTTATATTTTTGGCTGCATTGTCTTTTATGTTTTAAATATTTTTGATAATAAAAATACTTTATTAGTGAAATGCAGAAGTTGTATATTTTTCTATACATCTACCACAAATAGATTTTCTAGGTTGAAGTATTCTATTGGATCGTTGTTTCACTAAACACATGTAAATTGAATAATTTCATCTCTCCAAGAACCATGCCAGGTTCCAGAGATTCAAAGACAAATAAGATGCCTTTAAAGACATTTAAAAACCTGTTGCCATCAATCGGTTCTGACTCATGGTGGCCCCATAAGTTACAAAGTAGAACTGCTCCATTGAGTTTTCTTGGCTGTAATCTTTAGGGAAGAAGATCGCCAGACCTTTCCTCCATGGTGGCACTGGATGGGTCTGAACCTCCAAGCTTTAGGTTAGTAGTCAAGTGCAAAGTGTTAGCACCACCCATGGATCCGTAATGGCATTACAGTCTAGTTAATGAACTATATAAAAGTGATATAAAATGAACTGTAAGAAAAACATTGGCTAGCATTCTTCCTTTCCCCAACAGAATAATTCCACTCGGTTAGAAAATGCACCACATAGTTTACTAAAAATGTCTTACTTGTATCTCAGCTGATTTAACTTGTTGAATAAGAGCTTTGCTAATTCCTAACAAATGACACTAAGAGAAAGTTACACTAATAGAAAGTTAGGCTCCTTTGTGTTCAGGGGGGGCATTTAGAACATGCCAGCCGCAGAGCCTTGAATCAGTGATTCCTAGACTTCTGGGGCTCATACATTAGAAGAAGCTTCAAACAGTGTGGGCTGCTTGAAAGAGGGTGGTTAACATCCATTTTGCTCTAACAAACTTACCATCTACTAACATTGTCATTTCATAGAAAAAATGATATTTTAATACAAAAAGCATGGTCCTTTAAACCAAATGAACTTTACTTTTTGATAAATTTGCTACATTGTCTTTATCTTTTACATTTTTCTATGAGTCAGTACAAATTTTGCCATGGGCCAGCCTTTGACAACTAATGCCCTAAATGACCCCCATGGTCCTGACCTTCTATGACCATACCAAATGTGTGAGATATTGGTAAACAGATATATTTTCAAAAAGCTTCTAAATGGCTTGAAAGGGGACTCCTCTCAAAACCACTGATTAAATTGTTACAATACTTGAGTGTATACTTACTAGTGAAGGAAGATGAACTTAAGGTGAACAGTTGTGTCAAAGAATACATGCTTCACTCAGAAATTGATGCTGATAATAGAAATTTTTATTTGTACAATGGTTTAAAATACCTATATATTATTTCTTTGTAGTGTGTGATGCTGATAATAAAGCCAAAGAGGAAAAGAGAAGAGAAAGAACAAGCGTAATCTTCAAGTCTTGGAATTCCATGTGGCCTCATATCCAGAGTCCGGGAACCAGAAGAGGAAAAAAAAGATCCCCATGTTTACTTATTTCAGCGTAAAAACAGTATAAGCCAAAAAACCAAGTCCAGTGCCATCGAGCCAATTCCGATTCATAGTGACCCTATAGGACAGAGTAGATTTGCCCCATAGAGTTTCCAAGGAGTGCCTGGTGAATTTGAACTTCTGACCCTCTGGTTAGCAGCCATAGCGCTTAACCACTACACCACCAGGGTTTCCAAAAACGGTATAGATAGTACATTTCAAAATGATAGCAACATTTCTTGAAACACCCTTTTCCTTCCTCCCCAATTCTCCTCCATCTTGTAGCTTCCTTCTGGTTTCTCATCTGGAAGCCTTTTGCAGATTTCTCTTACACACCTTGCTGTGGCTGTTTCTCTCCCTAGTCTAGCTCTTTTGGCATGTTAGCCCCCCTGACTTCTTCATAATTTCTTTCAGTTATCCAGATCCTTCTCGATAATCTGGCCCCAATCCAGCAATTTTGAATACTTACTCCTTTTCTGTTTCTGTATCTCCCTCGTTGTTCTTGGGATTCAGCATCACAAAATGCCTGAGAATCAGGTCACCAAATACCAAACTCTCCTCAAAAGGAAGGGGGTGGGCAGGGATGTGGAGTAGCAAAAGACAATTTTTTTTTTTTTTTAAAGCTGGGATTGGGAAAGGCTGACAGAATGTTAGTAAAAGTTGTCCAGGTCATAAAAGCAACAGGAGTGATAAAACAAAACAAAACATAAAGGCATGGGGGAGGGTTAGGGGTAGGAGTGTTAGGGAACATGGTTATCAAGGCAAAACGTGACCCTGTCCTATCAAGAAGGTCATTCTGCTTCAGCTGTGTGGATGCGCCAGCCTGGTGGATGCTAAAGGTGGTCAGGGCTATGGGCCAGGAGACAAGCACGTTGCCAGCAGAAAGATTTTGCCCATTGTGTTTAAAAGACAATTGCAGTTAAATCGAACCAAACCTTCAGACAGGAAAATCACAGTGCTCTCTTTGACATGTCCCTGTTAGTTTCCTATTCCACAGTTGATGAAACAATACAGGTAGGATCTTGTTTATTCTTAAATTTACTGGAGTCATAGTTCTACTGAAAAATCAGATGGAAAGCTGAGGAATTTCAGGAAGGTAACAGACCGTAGATACAGGATGGGAATTTGCTCCAGAATCTCATTTTTTTCTTTTCAATCTGCCAAACTTTCATCCTCCTAGACTTCAGTTGCCTCATATACAGATGAGAAAGTGGATCTAGGTGATTTCTGAGGTACTTCAAACATCAACCTTTGAAGACTAGAAGTTAACAACAAGTTTTAACTTTCTAAAATTACAATTATTTTTGATCACTAAGATGCAAGTTAACAGTCCTAAAGCAAGTCATAAATCTAAACGAAAATAATGCCAACAACGTTAAACAGACAGGAAAAGCATTCCAAAAACCTCTGTCAAAAAATGTCAGAAAGGAGCCCTGGTGGTGCCAACAGCTAAGTGCTCGGCTGCTAACTGAAAGGTTGGCAGTTCAAACCTACATCAGCCACTCCATGGGAAAGATCTGCCGTTCTGCTTCTGTAGATTACAGCCAAGAAAACCCTATGGGGCTGTTCTACTCTGTCACATAGGGTCTCTAAGAGTCAAAATCGACTTGACAGCACTTAACAACAACCCTAATGGCAAAGGAAATCTCAAAGGAAAAACCCAAAGAGAAAAGTGACAGAAATATGTAACATTTTTAGCCAAATGTCTTTGTAAAGGGTCCTGCATTGAGGTAGCTACCGAAGACTCTTGTTTTCTGCTCCTTCTGGATGTGGTAGGTTGGGACCCTGCAAGGCGCTCCCTCCAGCTGTATTACATTTTAAGGCACTTACTCTCAAGAACTTTTTGAAGTTCGGTGGGTACTACTTCACTCATTGACTCATGTTTAGATGAGAGTAACAAATGATCAAGCTGAAACTCCTTCTGAAACAAGATTCCTCTCCCCCCACAATAGAGAACATAAACCAAGCTGCAGCCTTTGCATTTTTTGCCATCTGGTCTACAGTGTGAGATGATATTAGTAGCATGTCAGGGAATTTTCCCCCCATCTTCTTCCAAAAAAAAAAAAAAAAGGAAAAGAAAAAAAAAAGTCTGAATCTATACTATGAAGAGTATTAAATGAAACATCTGCCTTGCTGAATGAGTGGATGAACTTTGCAGTCTGCAAGCTGCTGCCGTTTGTCAAGTACATGTTTACATTGCTGACTGCTGTAAATTTTCAAGATGGTGACATGAAATTGATTTTCTAAAATATCTTATTCAAATCTTTTAAAGCATATGTTTTATTTTATTTTTTGTCATTTTTTCTCCTTTAATGCCCTTATTCTTGATGAAAGGCATTCCCGATTGAGACAGTGAAAGGTTGCTGAAATTCTAGTTGAGCTGAAGTTACTGAATAGTTAAAAAAAAAAAAAATTACACAATGAAATTTGCCAAGAGCTAGCATTAACCTCTTGTTAATATTTTTACTGGGTGGCACAAATAGTTAAGTGCTTGACTACTAGCTGAAAGATTGGTGGTTCAAACCAACCCAGAGGCACCTAGGAAGACCAGCCCAGTGATATGCTTCAGAAGCAATTGACAATGACTTTCATCAAGGTTACATCCTTGAAAACCCTATGGAGCAGTTCTACTGTGCACACATGGGGTTTCCATGAGTTGGAATCAACTCCATGGCAACTAAAACAATAAAAATGTAAAACTAGAATAATGGAGGTTAAAAGATATCATTAATATACTCATAGAATTTAGGCCAATGCCATACTGAAAAAAGAGGAAAGATGTTGCTTCAAATACTTTAAAGGAAAGCTACTTTAAAAACAACTCTGCTTGGTAGATGATCATCGGCTCTACTAAATTTCCTCATAGTGAATAAAGGTCAAAGAAACAGTGTTTCCCAAAAGATTTCTAAGAAATAATGGCTTTGGACAAAATATTGCATAGACCAGTTAGGGATTTGAATCTCACTGAGGAGAGGTCTTAGTCTGAGTTTCAAGGCTTTTTTTTTCCCCCTCTTTCTTTGATAGAAAAGAATCCACTCGATGGCAACAGTTTTGGTTTTTTTTTTTTTTTAATATTAAAAAAAAGAGAGAGAGAAAGAAGAAAGTCCAAACCAGCTTATGATGACCCGATGTGTTTCACAGTAGAACCTCACTCCATAAAGTTTTCAATGGCTGCGACCTTTGGGAAGTAGATCACCAGGCCTGTCTTCAGAAGTGTCTCTGAGTGGATTTGAACTACCAACCTCTGGTTAGTAGCTGAGCACTTAAATATTTGTACCAACCAGGGATTCCAACTTCAGTATAAATACTCCATTTTCTCTACCAATTCAATCTAATATATATCTTATGTATAATAATATATGTATTATCATATATGTCTAATATACCAAAAACAATGTTTTTTTTTTTAACTTGTACAATATTCAGAACTCAGAAATATTTATCCAGTTCTTTTTTTTTCCTCTATACTGGCTGGTAAAGTTATATTAACTTTTGTGGGGGGGATGGTAATATGTTACAATATAAGGTATAGGGAAAAAATTAAAAACAAAGATTTAATGCCATAAAAAGAGATACATCTCTACTCGTTCCACTTTCTACCCCAATGTAGAGAAGGCTGGCCTGCAACTAATTTCCAATAAAATATATTTCTCAGCAGAAGACTATTTTTATCAGATGTGTATTCATGTAGGGTGTACCACTGTCATGCAATTCTTGTACTGCCTTCTAGACAAGGAGGAGTGATCTATTTTCTACTGCCCTTCCTTCCCCGGTTCTTCAATTGTCATTGATTATTCTCATATGTCAAGCAGTCTCTGTGGATACAACAACATCCAGTGGTGAACAAAATATAGCCCCAGTCTTCCAACCGATGACTTAAGTAACTAAACAAGACAATATAATGCAGAGTGATCTGGGCTGCAATAGGGATAATTATAGGTGGCTGGGGAATGCCATAGGAGTAGAACTTAATCTAGAATTGGAAGTCAGAGAAAGTCTCTAGAAACAAGCAACAACTAGAAAGTGACCCAAGGACAAATGGCTTAACTATTCAAAGGAGTGAAGTGGAAGAACAAACATTACAAGCAAAAGTTTTATTTAATGGAACAAAGTCAAGAAAGAGTGTGAATCACTGGGAGACCTGCAAGTAGTTCAGTGCAGCTGTAGCCTAGAGTGTAAGGGGAGGAAATGCAAGGGCTAAGCTTAAGGAGCTACCTAGGGACAGGAATGAAAGGCCTCAAAAGCCATGCTAAGGAATTTGAGCTTTTTCCTAAGGTCAGTTAAATGCCATTGACAGATTTTCATCTGGTGAAGAATATAATCAGATTTTTTTTTTTTCTTTTACTTTTTGAAAACTTCTTTGGTGGCTCTTCCCTGGCGTGAATAGATTGGGAAATAAGAAGCAAAACTTAGAAGTGATGAGAACATCTAGGATAGGAGAGGATATGTACTTAACAAAGATGGAAGTGTTATGGGTGGAGGAAAAAGGGTCAGATTGGAGCCATATGAAAGGGACAGCATTTATAGGAGTGATTGGATTGGTAAGTGAGAAAAAGGGAAAAAACAAAGATTCTACGTTATCCTTTTCTTGTTGCTACAATTCCCGTGTTATTGCTACTTACTCCTCAAACCCTGAGTATTAGATGACTTCCTGAAACTGCTGAGAGGCACATTAGAAGGAATATTCAAACTTAGATTATACTGCAATGAAAATGAAGACTGGCCAAACTCACTCAGACTGAGGGGCCTGATAACCAACCAACCTCTAGGTACCCTCCCCACATTTCATCTTCCCTTCAAGTCCAGCTCGGGTGCCACCCCGGATTCTACATCAGAGTTGATCACTCATTTCTATAATATTTGACATGCACTTTATATATATTTAATTTGGCTTTTGGTTCATATCTGTGTTTCTCACAAAACTGAGAGCCTGCTGAGAGCAGAGACCCTGTTTTCACATGTCCTAGCCCCAGCAAGCTCCTAGCACATGACTTGTGCATAATAGGTGCTCAATACATGTTTGCTAAATGGAATGTTTCATGCCCCCTCACACTATGCTTCCACAGCTGATTTCAGAAGCAGCTTGCTCTTCACCTTGTTTTTCCATTCAGGAGGCTAACAAGCAGAAAACTAAAATTTGGGACTGTGGTAGATGTGATATTGGCTACGACAATGGCATGGGCAGCATAATTTATCAATAAAATAAGGCATTATGTCCTTTCATTTTGGTTTAATTTCTTATATTCTTGACAAGCAATGTTATCAGCAAACTGCAGCAATGAAACATACAGGAGAAAGAAATCATTTGCCAGTGATGAAAAGTTAATATTTATATCCACTGTATCCTTTTCTTTCAAGAGTCAGATTTGGTATTTATGTTTCTTCTATTCCAAGAAAGAGGAATAGGAAACCGCTGCTTAAAATGATGACTTAGTCTCTTCATATGTATATAAATGCATTAAAACACTGTATTTCCTCAACAGAGGAAATCAGAAAGAGACAGAGTAGCCAAGCAGTCTGCTTCTTCAAGTTAACCTGTTGCCAGATCTAATAAGAAATGAATGTATTTCTTCATTTAGCCAGTAACTGGTAGAACCAGAAAATACTTTAAAAGGTAGCTTGAAGTATCCAGTATTTTCAAAGTGTTTCATAACGTCAGACACATGGTGGTGGTAAGTAAAAATAAATTATATAGCTGCAGCGAGTGATAAGCACTATGAGATTCTACGGATTTGGCTCATGGGCCTCCAGACAGAGAAGACTTTGATACTCCCCAGGGCTGCCTCAACCAGAACTATTAAGTTATTATCTCATGTTTTTACTCATTTGAAAAAAAAAAAAATTGGGGAGCTAAACCAAATCTAGATTCAAACCACCCCTCTCATTTATAGATGAGAAGATGAGTACAGAGAGAGTAACATGCCTAATTCTGTTGAATTCTGTAGCCAGAGGGACCCATATTGTCATCCGGGCAATACTGTTTGCCAGGCAAGTGACCCTGCAAATTTTGCCTCTTAAAACTTCAAGTTCCTTATCTGTAAAATAAATTTCTGAAAGACTTAGGTGAAGTAGTATAAATAAAACATTTACCACAGTAACTGACATATGGCAAATATATATATACTGGTAAACTAAAAAACCAAACCAAACCTGTTGCCATCGAGTTGATTCTGACTCATAGCAACCCTACAGGACAGAGTAGAATAGCCCCATAGGGTTTTCCAAGGAGCAACTGATGGCTTCTAACTGCCAACATTTTGGTTAGCAGCTGAACTCTTAACCACTGTGCCACCAGGGCTCTGTATATATACTGGTAGTGTTGGTAATAATTGTAGCAGAACTTAGAACCCAAATCTTTCTACACTCCACTCAATGTTTTTTCTTACATGCTTCCCTAAAAACAACAAACAAACAAACAAATCTTCTGTGTTATGGCCTATCCAAAGGAAGAATAATGTTTGGTTTTATTTTGTTTTCAGGGAAACTAAGCCTTTTCATTTTCTTCTGAGGTTATATATATATTTTAAAACAAGGAAAGAATAGGACTTGGCAGTGGGGATATAAAATATATTACCTAATATCCTAAGAAGCAAATGTCTTCAAGTAGCATGCAGTGACTTGGGTGATACATATAAATTCATTACTGAAAAAACCTACTTGGTTGTACCAATGAGTAAAATAATGTTAGTTTGTCTATTGGCAAGAATTTATATTTTGGTCTCCAGGAAAATAATTTTTACAACATAAACAAAATAAAGCTTGTAAAAAATGATTAAGGAAACAGAGGGCCTTTATTTGTTTTTAACTTGGTTTTAAAGTAATTCCGTACAACTGGTTTGTCACCGAGCATTCTTCCCACAGTGTTACAACTTTACTTAACATTTGATGAAAATGAATCAAGATTCTTGGGAGAGTTTGGGTTTGACAAAAGTAATTTTGAAAGATTAAGAAACCCAGAGTTCATGTTTCATTTTCCTCTGGATCATATGATTTCCATTCATTTTAATAAGTGCCTAATATTGCTTGTAAAAGCGAATTAGTTTTATCATAGAGGCAGACGGTCCTTTAGGAATTTGATTGAGAAATATTTATTTTACTCCATGTTTCAAGGGCTAGTGATGTGTTATGTATAGGTCATTATTTTAAAAAGAGAATATTTAAGAAGAGATGCTTTGAACAAAACATTATAACTTTTCATGCTCCCAAGAAGGGGAAAAATTTGTTGAGTTTATGTACCACATGAGTAAAACTGAAAAAATAAAGTTTGAATCATACAGTAATAATAATTTTTGAAAATTCTTTCATGAGGTACCAAAAATATACTTTAAGTATGTTGTTTTTAAAGACTCTAATGGGGGCAGCATTTGAAACATAAAATTTATTAATCTGACTAGAAATTTTAGGTGAAAAGTAAAGAGAAATAGTTGTATGGTTAGTTTTCAGAAACATTTGCTTTCTGATATTCTTTTGTGTGTAATATAAACTACTGAAATTGCCAAATAAAAGTAGGGTTCATTTCAGTGTTAACTTTGAGTTCAGCTGTGACTCATGGGCCCTTATTTCCTGACTGAATCACTTGATCGACAAAATGAGATCAGTTCTAATGGTTTGAGTCATACTGATAAAAAATAACTTTCAGAAGTTTGGTCCAATTCAACTTCAATAACTATGTTGTTGTGTGCCACCAAGTCAATTCTGACTCATAGCTATCCTATGTAACAGAGTGCCCCATAGGATTTTCTAGGCTGTGATCTTTACAGGAGCAAATTGTCAGGTCTTTTCTCCAGAAAGTTCCTTTCAATAACTAAACATGCAGAAATTTTGTTTTTGGTGGGAAATTTCAGGGAAAACAAACTATATAAAACAATAACTCCATTCAACATTCATCTATTTAAAACTATCCAGGACCAAGTATATGACTGAACATTGTTCCAACACTAGGGAAACAGCGGTGGACAAAACAGAGAAAGACCCTACCTCCAGCATCAAACATCCTGGTTGTAGTAAGAGAGAATAAATAATAAAATAGCCAGTGATGAGCAGTGTGAAGAAAAATAAATCAAGGTAAAGACAGAAGTGGCAAATCCTCATCTCAAACACCCAAAATCAATTCCAGATGAAATTAAGCATTGAATTTTTACAAAAAAAAAAAAGAAAAATCTATCAAATACAGGTAAATATTCTTTTGATCTTTGAATATGTAACATCTTTACAAACATAAAAGCAAATAAAAAGCACACAAATGAAAAGATCAGCACACTGAACTATATAAATATTAACAATTTCTATCCACTAAACAGGAAACCCTGGTGGTCTAGTAGTTAAGAGCTACGTTTGCTAACCAAAAGATCGGATAAATCCACTAGGTGCTCTTTGGAAACTCTGTGGGCCACTTCTACTCTGTCCAATACAGTCATTATGAGTCAGAATCGACTTGATGGCAATGGGTTGTTCTACTAAACAAGTTGGTAAAAAAAAGCAAATGGAAAAATGGGAAATTTTGCCACCATTATGAAAATAAAGAATATTAACATAAAAGGACACATGAATCACTGAAAGGAATCTTCAATATAAAATATAGTTATAGCCATATGAAAACTTTGATTTTTTTTTTTTTAATTCAGAAGTTATGTATTAAAAAATGCATACTGCTGATAAGGTTGCAATGAGATGGGCACTTTTATGCATGGTAGTCTCTGTTTTTTTTTTTTTTTTGAAAAGGCACTATCTTTTAGGAACCCCAGGCAAGCTCATTCCCTTTGGCCCAACAACACTACTTAAATAATACTGAAGATGTAAAAAAAATCACTGTGAAAATACGGGAAGAAAGCACTCCATGATTTAGGAGTATTTATCGCTGGACTGTAGGCTAGCTGGGGATTTTAATTCTCGTCTTTATACAGTTTTGTATTTTTTTATATTGTCTATAAACATTCTTTTATTATCAGGAAGAATAAAACATAAGAAGGAACAGGAGAAGAAGGAAGAATAAAAGAAAGTCAGGAGGATTTTCTTGACTGTCCTTTGCTTGTATGTTGAAACATCATGCATTTTCTCTATAAATCAGAAATATGCTCATTATGGGGAAAATGGTAAAATTTCTAAGAAAAAGTAACATACTGCCAAGAAATCAAAATCACGCTTTGGAAAACAATTAACAATACAAAGATTCTAGCACATCTCCTTGAGCAAGTTTTTTTTCGTGGATTACTCCAGAGAGTTTAGCTGTACATCAGAGAAGAGTTATTCTGAGGAAGAGGTAATAAAAGGAAACCTCTTTGTAAGATTTTAGTTCTGGTTTTCTCATTGTTTAAACTTAAAGAATCTCTGGAAAGATGTGCGAGCAGCTTCCCTTGTGTTCAGGTTCTAGGAACCTAGAAAAGCCAGACATTTGTTAGTGTGTTTGTCCTGTTGTTGATAATAATGATTTATTGTGGTTATTAAAACAAATCTCATCTGAATTTCCATATTAGCCTCAGGAAGCAGCTAGTATCCCTTGAATACTGTGATAGACCTGGGGTGGTGTGGATTTCCAGAGCAATACTTCATTTAAACAGAACTGCACTTGAGAGAAGCACAGCCCTTTTTAAACTGGTTTCGCCCAAGACTTTAGGGTAAGACACAAAATGAACAATTTTCTGCTTATTTATTTGTTCTCCTTTCACCACATGGAAGAGAATTTAGTTTGTGTTTTTGTTTAGGATTAGCTAGGGCTTCTCTGAAACACTCTGTGTCTCAGTTATCTAGTGCTGCTGTAACAGAAATAGCACAAGTGGATGGCTTTGACAAACAGTAATTTACTCTTTCACAGTCTAGGAGGCTAGAGGTCTGAATTCAGGGTGCCAGCCTCAGGGGAAGCCTTTCTCCTTCTGTCGATGCTGGGGGAAAGTCCTTGTCATCAATCTTACCCTGGCTTAGGAGCTTCTCCAAGCAGGAACCCCAGGTCCAAAGGACGCACTCTGCTCCTTGTGCTGCTTTCTTGGTGGTATGAGGTTCCCTGTCTCTCTGCTTGCTTTTCTCTTTTATATCTCAAAAGAGATTGACTTAAGACACAACCTAATCTTGTAGACTGAGTCCTACCTCATTAACATAACTACCTCTAACCCTGCCTAATTAACACCATAGAGATAGAATTTACAACAACGGGAAAATCACATCATATGACAAAATGGTGGACAGTCACACAATCCTGGGAATCAAGGCCTAACCAAGTTAATACATATTTTTGGGGGACACAATTCAATTTATGATACTCTGTGTCCAATAATAAATACAACTTTGACCAAATGTATTGATATGCTTTGTGTAGAGTTTAAAATGCACAAATGAATACAAACAAATCTGATCTAATGTGCTAAGGTACTTAAATCAAGATTCTAAAGAGCTAAAAAGTGTTTTAAAAAAAGTTTAAATAAAGTGTTGCCTTGATGCTTATCACTATAATGCACTCTATAGCACTTACACTGTTGAAGTGTGAAAGCTTTCATAGAAATGTGTTCCACAGCACAAAAGCATTTCAGCATGTAAACGTTCTTTTGCATTGCAGAGAATTCAAAATTAGTGTGTCTCATGGGTGTGAGATTTTTGTGATCTTAGCTGTGGTACCTGCCCTAGACAGCCTTCTCAAGCATGGAGAAACCCATTCTAACCTGTTGGAGGTCTCGGAGAAAGCGAAGGAACTCATTTGGATACTACTGATTTAGAAACTCTTCCCATATCTAGTTTAACTCTGGGGGGTTATTCTTATGATTGCCTTGCTTTAGGGAAAACTTAGAAATTTAATTTTTGAACCCCTTTCAAGTTAATCAGGGAAAATTAGTGGTGAGGAATAAACAGATCTACCACGTGCAAACTTTTCAAACTAAGGCGTTAGGGTCAAGCTTTTCTCTCTTCACTGTCATTCCATCTCCAAGTATGCTTTTTCTACATCATTCACTTTAGTGATTTAATTTTATTAGTTTTCACAGGGTTCCCAGTAGTAATTTCTAATATTCTTCTGAAGCATATTGGTTCTCCCAAGGCGTGGGTTTTGACTTTTTTGTTCACTCCTCTATTCTCAGTGCCTTCAACAGTGAGTGCAAGGCACATAGTAAGAGCTATTAAATAAAAGGGTAAAATTGAACATAAACATTAGAATGGGAGATAAAGTAATTTTTTCTTCCACATTATGTATGAAGAATTTCTGAATTCAGTAGAATAAACTACATGATGTATAAATTATGTTGATTTTTGTTAGAAAGTCAATTCCAAGTAATACATCTAAGTATGATTTTATATGTATGTGACTTTTCAAATATAACAGTCTTAATGAATTTTTAATAATAAAATAATGAAAGAAAGTATTTTACGATGAAATATTTGAGCAAATAATCTATACAATAGGACTAAAATTAGAATAGAATACTACGCTGTTAAGGAAATAGGTTCAATTTTCTGAATCTCCCTGCCAGTCATTATTCCCTTCAATTGCTAGAGCTAGATAAAACCACTGATAGTTGCCACCCTGCAAACTTAATTCTTCTCCAGCCGCTTACACACATGATATTAGATGGTAAATATTTCACTAAGGGCATAGTTTTTTTAGCAGGCTCCAATCAAGTGGCTCCTGCTTTAATAGTTTTTCTAAAAGACACATTATGAAAAACCTTTTCCTTGTACAGGAATTTTTTTGTGTTGTTTACATAGGTATCACAGAGTGATGTTCTTGATACAAATTGTTTCAGCTGGAAAGAGCTCAGCCAAAGAAAACAGACAGGCAGCTGTTTGCATAGTGCATAATTTTTTTTTTTTTTTGTTAAATATGGCTGCACCTGTGTAAACAAAAACTTTATTTCCAAGAAGTACCCCTGCAGCTGCGAAGCCTTTCAGACATTGCCAGAGCAGTTATTTTTATAATACCATGTAATGTATGCAATAGTGTTTGGCCAGTTGTCAATCTCAAAAATCATATAAGAAGTTTCATTTACTTTAATATAGACATTTTATGATATCTTTTCCCAAACCATAACGGGAGGTCGACTTTATTTCCTATTTGTGCTTCCTATTGACTTAATTACAAAAGTTGAAAATAATCAGGGAACAATGCTGTAATCATGCAAAGTACATCAGAAAGCGCAGTTCTATTTATTCATTCGCTAACACTCACTTCCCCACAGTAGAGTTTCGAAAGACTGTAATCTTCTAAATGACTTGTTGATGCAGACCTTGTTACTCTTTTAAAAATGTTCACTTTTACTAATGAAGGTAACCCTAATTACATATCACAGTTAGGTCATGAGATGGAAAGGGACAAACCTCTTTTCTCCAAAGGCACCGCTGAAGGACTCCATGGGTTGTCCTTCAACTTCAGTCATATGCACTGAGTTGTGCATCAATGTTACATTATATTAAAACCTTAGCAAATAACTCCAATGTTTAATCCCACCTTATTTACTTATTAAAGCTTGTTGAAGTACCAGCTTTTTAATTTGTAAGTAATTTCGTCTTGCATTTTTCAACCTCCTATAAAACCAACAAAACCAAATCTGCTGCCATCAAGTTGATTCTCATAGTGATCCTACTGAAATGGAAACTTAATTTCCTCCATCTTTGTTTTAAAAAAGTCAAGAAAAAGCCATTTGTACATATTTTCAAGTGCCTCCTCCACCTGAGAGTGCAGGGCAGATCTGTGGCATTCTAGGACAGCCCAGCCTACTTCATAGAGAAACAACCTGCTTTTCCAGCCCACTGAGTAGAGCGTGGAAACCCTGGGGGCGTAGTGGTTAAGTGCTACAGCTGCTAACCAAAAGGTTGGCAGTTCAAATCCACCAGGCACTCCTTGGAAACTCTATGGGGCAGCTCTACTCTGTCCTACAGGGTTGCTATGAGTTGGAATCTACTCAATGGCAACAGATTTTTATGGAGTAGAGTGTGGATTGATGCTTGCAGCAATTTTATTAAGACCTCAAAAGCTACCTACAGATCAGCAGCTCTTGAAGTGTGGTCTAAGTACCACTGGGGATCTTCAAGGTCAAAACTATGTTCATAATGGCACCGAGATATTATTTGTCTTTTTTACTCATTCTCTTATGGATAGTGGAGTTTTCTAGAAGCTACATGATGTTTAACGCCATTTTAAAATGAAATACATTAATATTTGAAAGTGAACCAAATGACTCATGT
The DNA here is from genome assembly GCF_030014295.1 of Loxodonta africana. Classification (NCBI taxonomy): domain Eukaryota; kingdom Metazoa; phylum Chordata; class Mammalia; order Proboscidea; family Elephantidae; genus Loxodonta; species Loxodonta africana. The sequence continues at coordinate 43,736,810 of NC_087355.1, read as the reverse complement.
ATGATGTTATTAAATCATCTATGAGTAAAAAAATAAAATAAAGTTGAAGATACAGGAGGGACCAAAAGGTTTTAATGTAACAGAGTACAAAAAAGTTCACTGATAAGGTTTCAAATTCCATGTTACAATTAACCTTTAAGAAACTACCACTTGTTGAGTTTCAGTATAGTGCCAAAGAAAAATATCCACAATTTTCTGCAAAGACAGTATCTCCCCATTCCAACTACATAACTGTGTGAGGCAGGATTTTCTTCATATGCAACAGCCAGATAACATATCACAACACATCGAATGAAGGTACAGGTATGGAAATCCAGTTGTCTGCTATTGATGCGGACATTAAAGAAATTGAAAACACAAATAAATAAATAAATTTACATTCTTTACTATGTTGTTTGCTTAGGAAAATATAGTTATTTTGGACATAAAATGGTCTTATTATTGTTCTTTTTTATTTATTTTAATTTTTATTATGCTTTGAGTGAAAGTTTACAAGTCAAGTCAGCCTCTCATACAAAAATTTCTATATACCTTGCTCTATACTCCTAGTTGCTCTCCCCCTTAATGAGGCAGCACACTCCTCTCCAACCTGTATTTCCGTGTCCATTCAGCCAGCTTCTGTCCCACTCTGCATGCTCATCTCCCCTCCAGATAGGAGCTGCCCCCATAGTCTCATGTTTCTACTTGATCCAAGAAGCTCACTCCTCACCAGTATCATTTTTTGTCTTACACTCCAGCCCAATTCCTATCTGAAGAGTTGGCTTTGGGAATGGTTCCTGTCTTGGGCTAACAGGTCTGGGGACCGTGACCTCCGGGGTCATTCTAGTCTCAGTCAGACCATTAAGTCTGGTCTTTTTATGAAAATTTGAGGTCTGCATCCCACTGCCCTCCTGCTCCTTCAGGGGTTCTATGTTGTGTTCCCTGTCAGGGCAGTCATCAGTTGTAGCTGGGCACCATCTAGATCTTCTAGTCTCAGGCTGATGTAGTCTCTGATTTATGTGGCCCTTTCTGTCTCTTGGGCTCATAATTACCTTATGTCTTTGATGTTCTTCATTCTCCTTTGTTCCAGGTGGGTTGAGACCAATTGATGCATCTTAGATGACCACTTCCTAGCATTTAAGACCCTAGATGCCCCTCTCCAATGTGGGATGCATGATGCATTGTTAGTAATGTTTTATATACTGTGTATGCCATGTTTTAGAGGTCCTAGCATTGTCCCTATTTTTTCTTCCATGATCTTTATTGTTTTAGATTATATATTTAGGTCTTTGACCCATTTTGAGTTAGTTTTTGTGCATGGTGTGAGGTATGGGTCTTGTTTCATTTTTTTTTTTTTTTTGCAGATGGACATCCAGTTATGCCAGCAACATTTGTTAAAGAGACTGTCTTTTCTCCATTTAACTGACTTTGGGCCTTTGTCAAATATCAACTGCTCATATGTGGATGTATTTATGTCTGGATTCTCAATTCTGTTCCATTGATCTATGTATCTGTTTTTGTACCAGTACCATGCTGTTTTGGCTACTGTGGTGGTATAACAGGCTCTAAAATTAGGTAGTATGAGGCTTCCGACTCTGTTCTTTTTTTTCAGTAATGCTTTACTTGTATAGGGTCTCTTTCCCTTCTATACAAAGTTGGTGATTTGTTTCTCCATCTCATTAAAAAATGTCATTGGAATTTGGATTGGTATTGCATTGTATCTATAGATTGCTTTTGGTAGAATAGATGTTTTTACAATGTTGAGTTTTCCTATCCATGAGCAAGGTATGTTTTTCCACTAATGTAGGTCTCTTTTGGTTTCTTGCAGACACTCCACTTAGGATGATGTTGGCTGTTGGCTTTGTACAAATGCCCTTTATTATGTTGAGGAATTTTCCCTCTATTGCTATTCTGCTGACAGTTTTTATCACGAATGGGTGTTGGACGTTGTCAAATGCCTTTTCTGCATCAATTGATAAGATCATGTGGTTCTTGTCTTTTGTTTTATTTATATGATGGATTACATTAATTATTTTTCTAATGTTGAACCATCCCTGCATACCTGGTATGAATCCAATTTGGTCATGCTGAATTATTTTTTGAAATGTTGTTGAATTTTGTTGGCTAGAATTTTGTCGAGGATTTTTGCATCTAAGTTCATGAGAGATATTGTTCTTTTTAAATGGATTACTCAATAAATATTTTTAAATCTTACCAGTATGTCAATAGATACACCCACATAAGCAAAATTTCATTGGTGTTTATGTAATTTTTAAGAGTGTAAATAGTTCCTGAGACCAAAGGAATTTGAGAATTATTGTTATAGATCATGCCTTTAGGCTCCAAAGAAATATTAAATAAGTGTATGAAAGGTAGAATACTCAGTTCCCCCCTTCTTAAGAAATATATATAAAGTACATGAACACATTATAAAAATCAAATTATAAAGTATGGCTTCATTCAAATAACCACAGATCTTCCTCATTCACCATAGGTTTTTCTCTTATAAAATTGAATCAGACTGTGGTCACATGATTATGACTTGATTCCTCCTGTGGACACCTGTATATTCAGGGTACACGTTGGAAGCTAGGTTTGCATCACCTCATATCACACTGTTTTAGATAGGGTTTGGTTTAGCAATCATAATAAATAAAAATCTCTATTACACAAACATGAATGTTTCTAATATCACCAAAAAAACCATAAAGAGTACCTGTCATGTATTGAATTATGTCTCCCCCCTACCCAAAATTTGTGTATCAATTTGGCTGGGCCATGATTCCCAGTATTGTGTGGTTGTCCTCTATTTTGTGATTGTAATTTTATGTTAAAGAAGATTAGAGTGGGATTGTAGCACCCTTACCCAGGTCACATCACTGATCCAATGTAAAAGGAGTTTCCCTGGGGTGTGGCCTGAACTGCCTTTTCTCTCTCAAGAGATAAGAAGGAAAAGTAATGGAGCAGAGAGAAGGGACCTCATACTACCAAGAAAGCAGTGCTGGCAGCAGTGTGAGTCCTTTAGAACCAGGGTCCCTGTGTGGAGAAGCTCCTAGTCTGGAGGAAGATTGATGAGAAGGCCGACAGATAGAGAAAACCCTTACCTGGAGCTGACACCCTGAATTTGGATTCTTAGACTACTTTACTGTGAGGAAATAAACTTCTCTTTGTTAAAGCCATCCACTTGTAGTATTTCTGTTATAGCAGCACTAGATAACTAAGACAGTACCTAATTCAAATTAACCCCCATCTATCTAACATTTCATTCAACTCAACATTCATGAATCCAAGCATTGTTTCAAGCCCAGGGACCACATTGTGAGTGGTCGAAGAAACATTTCCTTCCACCAGAAAAGAGAGCAGGGAATCCTTGCCATAAAGACTTAGATAACCTTTAGTTATATCTGCCACAATAAGCATGTTTTAGTAGACTTAGAAGTTATTATTAAAATATTAACATGTTTTATGTGTTTACTCATATTTCTTTTAAGCACAATTAACCACCTTATTCTCATTTATAGAGTCCAATAAGCAAGTTCTTGAGAGGACAATGGATGGCCATCCATAACTGAATACCAGTAGAAATGTATCCTTGGCTTTCATTGATGTGAAGGCCATTGATGGATGTGCAGTACGCGTTTTCTGTAATTTGTTGGCTTTACTCGTGTACTCTAAAATCAGATTTCCTAATAGGGAAGCTGTCTCAGCTTGCGTGTGGGTCAAGAAAAACCTTTCTATGCTGACAGCATACTCCATATGTTTAAGTGTTATACCCAACATCTTGCCTTGCGATGCTCACATTATTTTCTGTCTTAGTCCCTTCCAAATTGATTACAGTTTACTGGTTGTTCACACTCAGTAGTTTTTCATTATTCCCTCTGTGGTTATTTTTCCTCTTCATTTCCAAATGCTCTTCTTTTTCTTCAGTGTTTTCTGTTGGTTTTCATTTTCATGAACTTTCATTTCATTCTGGTAGAATATTTTAGGAAGTTCCAAAATGGGGTGCTCACCTCCCAGGGGATTGTTCAAGATGATTCATTAAAGTCGAGGAAGGAAATATCAATGTTACTATTCAGATTTCTTTTTGCTTCATACCTTAAACATCCCCTTTAATATATGTATTATAATAGTATTAATATACTAGCTTAGAAATGTATTATGTAATTTATAAATAAATATCTGTATACTGTGAATGTGTGCCAACACTTATTTTTGATGGAGTTACCAAAAACCAAACCCAGTGCCATCGAGTCTATTCTGACTCATAGCGACACTTTAGGACAGAGTAGAACTGCCCCATAGAGTTTCCAAGGAGTGCCTGGCAGATTCGAACTGCCTACCCTTTGGTTAGCAGCCGTAGCACTTAACCACTACGCCACCAGGGTTTCCAAAGAAACAGTAGTGACCCTATAGGACAGAGTAGAACTGCTCCATAGGCTTTCCAAGGAGCACCTGGTAGATTTGAACTGCCCACCTTTTGGTTAGTAGCCTTAGCTCTGAACCACTATACCACCAGGGTTTCTTGAAGGAGTTATACAATCAAAACTGCTTTGATATCACTGATTATATTTCCATCTTCTTTATTAAATCTCCATCCTACGGTTTCTTGGAATAGTCACAAAAACCTCAATCGTTTTTATCTTTTCTATAAGTTTGAAACTTTTAAGTAAATTCTAAACACCTAACATTTTTAATTAGACTTTATTCAATTCTTTTAAACACCTTGATGCATTGTTCGTTTTCAAACTAGATGATACATACTTAGCATTAGAAGGGTTTGGGATTCTAAGATGGATTTCAAAAAATATTAAGAAAGAAAATGATCAGAAATTCTCAAATTCTTATAAGTATTGTCGCCCTTTGCTCATCACTTGTGTCACCATTGCTAAATTACTGGTGTGGTTTTTATGTGGCATCCAATGACTACCCAGTCTTCCTTTGGTGCTAGCATCTACATAGAAATTGCCCCACCACTGTTCCCCACCTGAAACATAAATATGATAAGTAATTATGTAGCTAGATCTATTTTTTTTTTTTCTTAGCTCTGATAATCTTTATAACCACGGGCAACAGATGCCCTGAAATCTGTCCTCTTCTTTGTTGTTGTTAGTTGCCATTGAGTCGATCTGGATTCATGACTACCCCCTGTGTGTCAGAGTAGAATTGTGCTCTATAGGGTTTTCAAGGCTGTAATCTTTCAGAAGTAGATTGTCAGACCTGTCTTCTGAGGTGCCTGTGGGTGGTTCAACCCCCCCAAACCTTTTGACTAGTAGTTAACCAAACTCATTGCGATAGAGTCGATTCCAACTCGTAGCAACCCTATAGGACAGAGTAGAACTGTCCCATAGAATTTCTAAGGAGTACCTGGTGGATTTGAACTGCAGACCTTTTGGTTAGCAGCCATAGCTCTTAACCACTATGTCACCAGGGTTTCCGGAACTCCTTTAGGGGATAAAAATCTCCAGTACTTTTGGAACTACAAGTATGGTTTTGACTAAACAACTCATGGTTTCAAAGTGCTCATCATAACCTAATCTTGATTTATTATACATAAAATGGTAGAGTGAAAGGCATCTTCAAAGACAACCTAACTCAAAGTCCTCAAGTAGGTTAAGAAACTTGGTAAAGATTATATAGCTACTTCATAGCAATGCTAGAACTTGAACCCAACCCCTCAATTCCTAATAGAATACACTTCCATTAAGTCAGGGCTGGAATCCAGAGCATCTGAGGATAACTTACAAATATTACTTAGATAATTGATTTCATTTATTGTTTATTGATTTTTTTCTCTGAATCTCTGTTACATGATTGTCATTTTTCCTACATTGTCAGAGGCTAGAAGGCATCTATTTGACTTGCATTATGAAACTGCTTCTACAGCATCTTGATCAAAATAGGGCCTCATAGTGTTTTTGAAGGCATCAATGAGACACATCATAATCGTAAAATTTTTCCATTTAAATTAGATCTAGGATGTTTGGTATCTTTGGACTGCAAGTGAATAGTTCTGCTTATTGCAAGGAAATCTGATAAACTCTGAGAAAGCAGATCTCTTCAATGTCACTGACATTAGTCTCTACAGCCTAACATAGGCCTAGAAGAAGGGAGAATCAGAGTAGGACAGAGATGAGTCTGTTCTTCCCTGCAAAGGGTGTTTGCAAACATTCTGTGGCCCTGGGAAAGGCCGTGGGTTGTAATTTATTTAATATCATATCTTGGACGGAAACCCTGGTGGTGTAGTGGTTAAGTGCTACAGCTGCTAACCAAGAGGTCGGCAGTTCAAATCTGCCAGATGCTCCTTGGAAACTCTATGGGGCAGTTCTACTCTGTCCTATAGGGTCGCTATGAGTCAGAATCGACTCGACGGCGGTGGGTTTGGTTTGGTTTTATATCTCGGACCCTACACATTTTACAACATCAGTCCCTATGATAGTATTAAGTACTTACTAATAATGGTCACACTGAGTAGCCTGCTTGTGAAATAAAATAACTTTTAATGGGTTCCCAGTCTTTTTTTTTTTTTAAATAAATTTACTGGAAATTCAACTTAGAGTAAATGCAAGTTCATTTCTTTTTAGAGTTAAAAAAAGAAAATAGAAAGGTGTGTCCCTGAGCTCACATTTTAGAAGTTTTAAATGAGTCTTTGTGTCTGATTTTTATTGCTCTGTGAATGTTACAGCAATTTTGGTTTCAGCATGTAAATTGGAGCCTGTTTTATGCATAAAATCATGTAGCTCAATCTCCAAATACATTGCCCACCCATGCATGATAATTAATTTTTTATTGAACAAAGCCCTAAAATATAAAGCATTAGTTGATTATATGTAACCAAAGGATGCTAGATGTCCAAGGGCAATTATGATAAAATATTAAAGCAATTTTATACCAAGAAAAAGATAAAAATACACAGCCACATACTTTTGATCCAGTTACTTCCATTTTTTGCACATTAAAAATGTATTGAAGAACTGCCAACTCAGTTGCTTCAAAGAAGACGTTACTTCAGTTTTGAGAGTCTCGGAGTTTGCTAAGTGCATTTGAGACAGTAGGAGTCACAAAAAGTTGCTACGATTGAGCCTCCTCCAAGCCAAGGTGAGCTCGTGATCCTTTTCTTTAATAATAAATTTAGAATCCTTATTAGAAAAGGTGCCACCGTGTAGCACTCAGAGATGAACTATGTTGCAGTCATCTCCTGAAAAGCGATAGAAAAAGTCGCTTAATAAAGTCGAAATCATTCCTTAGGTTAGCTAATAGAAGCCCCCGTGGTTATAAAATTAATCAGTCCCTGCGATTACAGCAAATTGGTGAAGATTGTATTGACACGTCTTCATCTGCATGTCTCATCAGAGGTGTCCATGCCATTTAGCTACGAAACCCTGGAGGCTTTCCTCTGCACAGAATCTTATAACACTTCAATTAAGGGACACCAAGCTGCCAACCAGACAGCGGCGCATTTATTTCTTGATGACTCCTTAAGTTGTGCCACAGGCCTATCATTAAGAGAATATTTTTCACAGCAGGTTGCAAAGATTCTCGTGCCATTAAAAGGAATTGAAAAAGCATCAATTTGTTGTTTCCACCTAACACAGATATTTTTCATTGCTGGAGCAGCCATTAAAAACAATCTGTTTTATTGCGTTCTGAAAAGATCACATGAAGTACACATCATGATTTATTTTAAGGATGACATTAGGATTAAAGCCACGGTGAAAAGGTAGTATTTGAAAGAAATATGTAGGAAAACAACATACCAAATATTCTTTTCTTCTGTACACCAAATTATTGGTCGAAACTGATCGATACCATGCATCAGAATTTGAAAATACTCCAAAAGAATGCCTTTTAAAAAGAGAATGGAGAAAAGCTGCCCTGGAGATGGATGTCTCAGGAGCACGGCACGCCTTAAAATTCTGAGTGGAAATTCTTCAAAAATCGGTGAACCAGAACAGGATACTTTGGCAACATAATGGATCAAATACTTCTTTGGGGCAGTTGTGTGGGGAATTTTGTTTGAGAAGTTTCATGCCATTGCTACATTCATGGTAAGGTATTGACTTGAAAATACTATTTCTTGGTCTCCAGATTCAAGGAAAACATTCAGTTCTGGGTCTTTACTTATATTAGGGCAGCTGCTGACCATGGCTACCAACGTGACATTGCAGCAGATGTAAGAACTTATTTTAAACCTTGTTTTCTCAGGGCCAGGGTCAGGCACTATTTGACAGTCTGCATCAGCAATAACATAAAACAAAGAGACATTTCTTTCAAGGAGGCTCCTTAAAGCTATTGCTTAGGAATTTTTTGATATTTCTGTATGAGCCATTTTTGACAAAAATTTCAAAGGAAAAATACTAAAAAGTCACTTATTACAGTATTTTGTGTTCATCCTCTAAAAAAGAACACACATAAACACACACACACCTCATAAAGGAGAATTTTATTCTATCTTTCTGTTTTAAAATGTTAACAACACTCTGGTGTGACCAAATCTGGGGAGTCCTCATATGAAAACTGGCCTCATTGAAGCCTACCAGGACTCCAGTGTTATAAATAGGAATAGGTAGTGACAAGAGTTGTAGTGGACACTATGACTGAGACATTCATTCCTTCTGATGCCAGGAGTGTTGGCAGCTGACAACTGTCAGCCAAGTCCCTTTCTGGGGATTTCTCTGGGGAGAGGAGAGCCTCTTAGGTCAAAATCACTCTCCTTTCCTAAGAACAGTCTATACTCAGTGACTAGGCTATGCGGGAGGAGGTATAAAGACTCTGTTGCCTTGCTTCAGGACAGGGCAGCTCTGAAGAGCCATCTCAGCTCCAGAGGTTCCAGTAGGATTGGCTGAGGACTTGTCATGAGTGCATCATCGTTCAGCTGTTCCTTCAACGCTACCTCCTCCACTTCACCATAGGTGTTAATCTTAGGGAAACACTCTATTAAACTTCTTATACACAAATCTCCATCTAAAGTATGGTTCTCGAAGAACTAACCTAAGACTACAGTGTTAGTTTAATGGAGAGGATTAATGCAATGTCTGAATATGCAAACAACAGTCCACATTAGAGAATCATAAATATACGGTGGCACCTATTTAAAAACAAACAAACCCAGGTACGTTCTAGGGTTGAGAATGCCTGAGAAGCCAAAGCTCGGTCTTGCTAAAATGTAACTCTTGACTCCTCCTTCTTCCCCATCCTCACTGACACTACCTTCATAATCCATCCTCGCTGACACTACCTTCATGGTCTTTCTTTGCCACCAGTTTTTCCCATTTTAGTTTGTTCATTGTCTTCATGGCTTCCAGGATTCTCTTCCTAAAATTTGTACCTGGTGACATAACTCCCCCATTTAGGAACTTCTGATGCTTAAATGTTGTTACAGAATAAAACATGGGCCTTAAAACTCTCATCCTGGCACTTATGTCATTTCACTGCCTGCAACTCCCCTCCTCTGTGATTCCAGTCCCTAGTACACGTGTTCCCGATACTTTGGATGTCTCAGTATTTCTAACACCTGACTTATCTTTCTGGATTCAGCTTTCGAAACTTTTGATACCTCAGTCGAAAATGTCTTTTCTTTACCCCTTATCTGATTAATAAGCTTCTAGTGATTCTTTAAAAGACCTCTGAAATACCATCTTCTTCCTCTGTTCAGTTGTCCATGATTCCCTCACCAAAGTAACAGTTCCACAATTTATTTTCTTACTTTGTGCATTCTTCTATCACAAAGCTTACATTGTAATTTAGCATGTTTACATTTCTTTCTACTCCAGGAAACATTACACTTTTCAAAGGCAAGAACTTTCCATTTATTTTCGTAGTTCTAGGTTCTAGCTTTGCCCACATTAGGTACTCAAATAAACAAGGATGTCTTCATTTTGGTTGTCCCAAAAGCAGAGTGTAAAACAATATCTTGGGTGCAGGTAGTTTAGTTGGGAGGTGAACTCAAGGAGCAGGAGTGAGGGGATGGAAGAGAGGGACACGAAAGGAGGAAAATTTCATAACGGATTTGATCAGGTGGTTATCACTGTGGGTGACTTGTACTTAGAACCTCTGGGAACTTCCTAAGACCAATGTAGAGAACATCTCTAAATTTCTCCTGTGAAGGATAGGAAGGTGGGCATTTATCTACTGACACCATCTGGCACTGGTTAAGGATTACTCCAGCCGTATTAGCTCCTTCTCACTTTCAGATTGTACCTGCACTGGGGCTAGTAAGATCTGGGTCTTGAGGGGAGAGCTTAAGAGAGGAGGAGACTGGGAGATGCATGAACAGTCCACCACAGCTGCAGCTGAATCACAGGTAGGCTTAGCAGATGTGGCCCTGCCCAGGGCACAAAAACATGTGCTACAGGCGATCGCAAGACGAAATTCTGGGATTAGTTTTGAGGGAGCAATGTTGGACCTGATCAGGACTCTCACGTTAAAGTGGAAGAATATACCTACATACATTTTCTGTACAACTAAATACATTTTGATATTTATATTCACATGTTGAACTCTTATTCTCTTCATTTTCCGCATAAGTTTTTCTCCTAATTTTCGCCTACCTTTTATTCTTTGTTGTCTTCATCATTATTTCTTCCATGATATAACAGAACATGGATTTTCGAAATTAGGAAGATACCTTAGCAACTTAAACTCTCTGCGACTCAATTTTCACATGAAATTTTTCAAATTTCTCATGAAAATTTTATCCAAGGAGAGGATAGAAATTTATTTCTGAGTAGTAATACCTTGTATGAAAATACTACAATTTGTTTATCAATTTTGCCTATTAATGGACATTTGGGTTGATTCTGTGTTTTGCCTACTACAAATAAAATGACAATGAACATTCCTGTACAGATTGTAGTATGTACATATGCTTTTATTTCTCTTTGGTAAATACCCAGGAATGGAATGGCTGAGTCATATAGTAGGTGTACATTTAACTTTAAATAAATTTCCAAAGTATTTCTCCAAGTGATTGTACCATTTTACATTCCCACCAGCAGTTTCACATAAAAATTCCATGGCCTGGCATTCTTACATAAACCTAACAACACCAAACTGATGAATTAAGTATTTTTTTCCCCAACTTTAAAGAAGGAAATCAAGGTTCAGGAGTGTCAGATAATCTACTGGTCATGTTCACAGTGCCATTGGATGGAGGAGCTGGAATTCGAACCTGGGTCTGATGGCAGCAGAATGCTTTTTCAAAATGCCTGGGAGAAGTTTTATAAACGTAGAACTAGCTCTTGCTTTAAATAGATGTGATTCTCATCTACTGAGTAGCTAGCTCCTTCTTGACTTGGATAGATGGATAGAACGGAAAATTATTTTAGTGCAAGTAATGGCTCATTGGCCATACAAGGTCAGGGTATAGCTTTATTTGGTTGACTGAAATTCAAACTTGTGACCTGCCATCAGTTGAGAAGAGATATATAAGGCCATCTGATAACCGACAATCTCCTTAATTTAAGGGAGCAGCTCCAATTCAGATGAAGTGCTACTTAAATCAGCAACCATAGCCACGCTTTCACTGGTTTAATGGCTCTTTCTTTTTATTGTTGATTTTGTTTCAAGGAACAGAGAAAGGCACAAGGACTGGAAAGAGAAAAGTAAATAAGAAATTCAAAACCAGATATGAAAAAAAGAAGAGGATAAAGCACCTGAAGGAGATTAATGGACGGAAGTACTTTCTCTTTGCTTCCATTTTTAATAAGACAAACACATTATGTAAAATTTAAAATGTGGGGACTGTACAAAGATGTAGAAACACAACCTACAAGAGGCTCTTGTGGTTTCTGATGCTGCTGTTGGCGCTGTTTCTTCTAACTACTGACTGGCACTTCAGTTTCTGTTATAGCTCCTCCTGATACAAACCTCTATGGTGAACTATTACTGGGAAGAGATGGTGATGAAATAACCATTTCTGCCTTGGGGACATAACATTTTAGCACTGAAACTAAACTAAAACAGAAGACTCTTACCCCTTTCTCTTTAGAGAAGAATGGAGTATAAAGGCGATCTATCTTTAAAAGAAGTTAGTGACCAAAGGTCCAAAAAGTCAGCTTGAGAATGTGGCTTCACTTATTATTTGCCAAAGCCTTTCAGTCAAGACATCCACTTAAAATGATTTTCAGATAAAAAAAAAATTTTTAGTGTAAGTATGTCCCATGCAATATTTTGGATTTAATTATATCGAACAAAAATTCATTGTTTATCTCAAATTCAAATTTAATGGGGTGCCCTGTATTTTATGTGGCAACCCTAGTACTAACAGGCTTCCCTTCCTCTTTCACTGTGACCCCCTTCCCCCAATTGCAGTGTTATCAGAATCAAGTATTAAAATTTATTGAAGGAAAAATAGTGGAGCACTTAAATTTAACAGGAGCCATTGAAGATGGAAATACTAAATACTTATATGAGTTCTTTCAAATGTTCAAAAACAGTCAAAAATGCCATCTATTCACACAAAATATAACACTAATAGTTCAAGTGATAATTTCAATAAATGCTGAATAGTCATTTGGTAAAATTCAACACATCTATTCTTGAAAAATACATTTGAGCAATAGAAACAAAAAAAGGACAATATTCAACATAATAAATAACCTCATAGTTAATAATATTCTTGAATTATTTCTATGTGTCAAGTACAGCAAGTGTGTTATCTTACTTAATCCTCATAACAGTGAAGAAAACCTTATGAGGCAGGAATAATAATTATTATTACCATTCTTATTCTACAGGTGAAGCAACTGAAGAATAGAGAAGCTATTCACCCAAAAGCACGCAGCTAGTAATTTATGGAGTTAAAGGCAGTGTAATTTCAAAGTCCTTGTTCCAAACCACTATGCTATACTGCCATTCTGCATTACAACAATAGATACACATTGTTTAGGAATAATTTTGCTGGCTGAAAGTGAAAAGGACTTGAAACACTTACTAACAAAGATCAAAGACCACAGCCTTCAGTATGGATTGCACCTCAACATAAACAAAACAAAAATCCTCACAACTTGACCAATGAGCAACATCATGATAAATGGAGGAAAGACTGAAGTTGTCAAGGATTTCGTTATACTTGGATCCACAACCAACAGCCATGAAAGCAGCAGTCAAGAAATCAAACTACGCATCGCATTGGGTAAATCTGCTGCAAAGGACCTCTTTAAAGTGTTGAAAAACAAAGATGTCACCTTGAAGACTAAGGTGCGCCTGACCCAAGCCATGATATTTTCAATCACATCATATGCATGTGAAAGCTGGACAATGAATAAGGAAGGCCAAAGAATTGAAACCTTTGAATTGTGGTATTGGCAAAGAATATTTAATATGCCATGAACTGCCAAAAGAACAAACAAATCTGTCTTGGAAGAAGTACAACCAGAATGCTCCTTAGAGGCAAGGATGGCAAGACTGTATCTTACATACTTTGGACATGTTGTCAGGAGGAATCAGTCCCTGGAGAAGGACATCATGCTTGGCAGAGTACAGGGTAAGCGGAAAAGAGGAAGACCCTCAACGAGGTGGATTGATACAGTGGCTGCAACAATGAGCTCAAACATAACAATGATTGTAAGGATGGCATAGGACCAGGCAGTGTTTAGTTCTGTTGTGCATAGGGTCACTATGAGTCAGAACCGACTCTGCAGCACCTAATAACAACGACAAAAGGAATAATTTAAATAAAAGATATTCAGGACTTCTACAAGCATGATGTCCCTGATGAAGGACATCATGCTTGGTAGAGTAGAGGGTCAGCAAGAAGAAGAAGATCCTCAACAAGATGGATTGACACAGAGGCTGCTACAATGGGCTCCAACATAGCAGCGATTGTTAGGATGACACACGACCAAGGTCACTATGAGTAGGAATCACTCGATAGCACCTAACAACAACAAAAACAATGAAAAAGAATTGATTAGCTAGGTATGTTTCGTGTTCTTGAATGAAAGACTTAATGTTTATAACATCTCAATTCTTCCAAAATTAGTACATTAAAAAAACACCATGAAATCTTAATTAAACCTCAAATTATTTCTGAGGAAATTGGCAAAATTATTCTTCAGTTAATGTGAAAGGATGCATTAGAAAAAATAATTATACTTGAGTAAAGAACAGTAAGCAGAGGGAGGCTTGCTCTACAAAATATGCAAATAGGGTAAAAAACCCATACTCATTTCTGTTGAGTCGATTCTGACTCATTGTGACCCTATAGGACAGAGTAGAACTGCCCCATGGGGTTTCCAAGGACTGGTGGGTATGAACTGCCAACCTTTTGGTTAGCAGCCAAACTCTTAACCACTGCACCCCTAAGGCTCCAATTAATAGGATACGAAGAGTAAATATTGTAAAGATATTTTTCCCAAATTAATTTTCAAATATAATACAATTTCAATAAATCCAAACAGGTTTATGTGCATGTATATAAATTTATAAGCCTTTTAAAGTTTATGTAATTGAGGAAAGGGCCAAGATTACCCAATGCATTTTTTTTTCACCCAATAATATTTTCTATATCCATGTAACAAGGACTCAATGGTTTTCTAACATAACTGGCCACCATTACATCATCAGACCTAAATACCTTAAGATTGCCAACTATTCACTTAGCGTTTAGATTTCCAACTGTTTCATAAATGCAGTAATTATTTTGCAGTTTCTTTAATAAAATCAGGATTCAGATAAGGTGCATACATTGCTATTGGTTGATAGACTATACATTTCCTCTGTTTTTCCTTTTTGCAATTTATTTGCAGGAGAAACTAGGTTGTCCTATGGAGTTTATCACAATCTGAAATTTGCTGATGCTTCCCTCCATGTAGTTTAACATTTTCCTCTGTCCTATGCATTTCCTGTAAATTACTAGTTGGATGTACAGACTTGAACAAATTCAGGTGCAATTTTGATTTTTTGGCAAGGCTACTTCCCAGATGGTATTCTTCCATTTGGAGGTGCATAATGTCTCACTGCCTCTTTCTTTTGAAATATTAGGAGCCATTGATGATCAATGTCTGGATCCATTAATATAGACGAGATTGCAAAATAATGATGCACTCACACTGTAACAATAATTCTTTTATTCCTCTTTCCTTATTAGCTAGAAAGCTTCTATAAAAAGAAACATCTCTTATCTATTATTTAATTATCTAGAGTACATTTTATACAGAAAAGGCAGGGTAAATCCTTGATTATTTTAGCTAATATAATTTTGAAAAATAATAACAGGGTGGAAAACTCATCCTCTTGGATATGAAGACTTACTTAAAGTTTAGTAATGAATGTGGGTCTGGTATTGGTGCAGACATAGGGGACAAGGCAATGGAATGAAATAAGGAGCCCCATAGCAAATATTTATTAAACATTTTAAATTTTTTATTGAGTTGATCAGTCCCAGATGAAGAATCAGAACATTATCACCAGAAACCCCCCTCTTATTCCCTGATGATCAGTACATTTCCTCAAAGGTAACCATTGTTTGGATTTCCAACAGCATAAATTAGTTTTGCCTGTTTTGTCCTTTGAATCATATGGTATAAACTCTTTAGTGTTTGATTTCTTTTATTCAATATTATCTTTAAAAGATCTGTTCATATTGTTGGGTGCAGTTATTGATTATTTTTGTTCTATTTCTCTATAGTATTCCACTGTGATAACACTGCTCCAAGCACTGAAGATAGAGAAGATAACAACAGAGAGAGAGAAAGAGATCCTATTTCCTACTTCCACGGATCTTAGTTTCTAGTGAACAATGTAGGTAGATAGAGAGACAGACAGACAGATAGATAGATAGATGCCCTGATGGCACAGTGGTTAAGCACTCGCTGCTAACCAAAAGGTAGGCTGTTCAAATCCACCAGCTGCTCTTTGGAAACCCTATGGGGCAGCTCTACTGGGTCTTACATGGTCGCTAAAAGTCAGAATCAACTCGACAGCAATGGTTTATATACATATATGTAAACTTCATATATGCTACATTTGGGCTGAGTAAATGGTGCTGGGACGGTTTCCTATTCATTTGGAAAACATATAAAATCAATTTGAAGAAGATTAAAGATTTAAGTGTAAAACTCAAAGCTTTAAAACTTTTTAGAGGAAATTATTTATTAATTAGAAACACGTATTAAACATCTCCATATATTTAGTACTGTTCTAGGTTTTAGGGCTGTAACAGTGAAAATAAGACAAAAAGCCTTGCCTTTCTGAACAGTAAATTTAGCATTGTGAGACAAACAATAAAAACATAAACAAGTAAATTGCATAGTGTATTAGAAAATTATAAGTGCTCAGGAGAAAAATAAAGCTGGAGGGGGCAGGATAGTAAAGCATGTCTGCAGTGGAGGGAATAGGGTTGCAATTGTAGGTAGGGTGGACAACGGATATGGGAGAACATTCTCTGTGACCGTGAAGTAGGAAAGGATTTCCTACGTAGACTTAAAAAGCACAAACCATAAAAAAAATGCTTGATTAATTTGACTGTGGAAGAGTAAAAACTTCAATACATCAAAAGACACCAGAAACAAAGTGAGAAGTTATTTGCAATCATATAATTATCCAAGAATTAATATCTAGAATATACAAAAAAGTTATACAAATTTAAAATGCAAGCAACACTTCAGCCAAAGATTAGACAGGCCCATAAAAAAAAACTAGACTGAAGGGGCACACCAACCCAGGGGCAAGGACTAGAGGGCAAGAAAGCTGGTCATAGGGAACCCAAGGTCGAGAAGGGGGCAAGTTGACATGTCATAGGGTTGGTAACCAATGACACAAAACAATATGTGTAGTAATTATTTAATGAGAAGCTAGTTTTTTCTGTAAAACTTCATCTAAAGTACAATAATAAAAAAATACAAAAAAACAGCAGAAAAAAAAAAAAAAACTAGACAAAGGCTATGAATAGGCAATTCACAGAAGAGGAAACCCAAATGATGACTAAACCTTTAAAAATGTGCCCAAAATCAAGAAAAATGTGAATTTAAACCACAATGAAGTACTTTTATTTAATATTTATTCAATTTATCAAATTAGTGAAGAGTCAAAGAGTAGGAGTTCATTGAGATGGACACAGCCATGAATGGTTGCTGGCATTAGAGAGGTAACACTACTCTGAAGTTGACTAACTGCTTTCCACCTGCTTTCCAAATCATGACATATGCTTTTGGGTTATACTGGAGCAGAAAATCACAGATCTAGCAATCACCCGGGTCCTGTTTCTATCTTGTCCTTTTGAGCAATGCACAATGTTAGCCATGCTTCTCCTAAGTTCAATAAAAAAAAAAAGTTCAATAGTAAGCATAAATCTTTTTCCCTCCAAGTTTTGAGGTTCTTGAAAAATAAAATGAGTGGAGGGTGGTATTCATGAACCAAGTAAACTTAAAATGCTACCCAGCCAAGTAGATGCTTAATTACTTAAGAAAGAAAAATATGATTTTTTAATTACCCACAATGCTTGTTTTCCATTTTTCTTCCTTATGGTCAATTAATGTCAACTTCAATTCCATGCTTATTGAAGTCCCAACAGAGGTGATAAAATTCAAATTTGTTAAAAATATGTTGCCTCTTAAACTTACATAGTCATATCTACTGTGCAAGATGACGAAGTGAGCTTCCTAAAATGCAAATCTGATCATTGCACTACATATGTACTCTATATTCCAACTTTAATGAAGTACTTGCTCTTCTGAAAACAGAAGATGCCTTTGTCAGTAATACGTTCTGTTTCCTCTACTTTATTCATACCAAAAATAGGTATTGAGCACCTCTAATGTGCCAGACACTGTGATAGGCACTGAGATTTAGCTGTGAACAACAAAAAAGAACTTCCTAGTTTCATGGAGTTTATATTCAAGTGGGAGAAGGTAGAGAATAACATGAAAATTGTTATTTTATAAATATAGGTCTAGTGTGCTGAGAGCAATTTTTTTTTTTTTTTTTTTAATAAAGCATAAGAGCAGAGTGATGGTGGGAAGTGCTGTTTTAGGTAGACTGGTAGAGAAGGCCTTCGGATAAGAAAGAATTTGAGGAAGACTTGAGGGAAATGAGGCAGCAAACAATGAGCCCTGCTCTTGGCAAGGCTGAAGCATGGAAAATACAGGGTGGGGGAGAGCGAAAGAGGGTGACACCGGGGACGTAACCACAAGCTCAATCGTGTAGAAACTTGTCAGCCATAGTAAAAGTATGGAATTTTATTCTGAGGGAGTTGTGTATTTACTGAACATTGTTTAGCAAAGGAATGAATTAATTTGACATATATTTTGAAAATAACTGTGGAGAAATGTCAGGGGACAATGGTGGAAGCAAGACGAATGAAGAAGCTATTGCACTAACCCTGGCCATAATTCATGGTGTTTTAAACAAGGATGATAGCAGTTGAAGCAGTGAGAGGATGTCAGATTTGTGATTCTTTTTAAAGGTAGATGCAATTTGATTTGCCAATGCTTTGATTCTGAAGTATGAAAAATAGGAAGACATCAATTTTTTTCTCCAAAGTTTTACCTCATAGAAAGCAGAAGAATGAAGCTACTGAGAAGAGGAAAACTGAGAGTGAAACAAGCCTGGGAAAGGAATTCTTTTTTTTTTTTTTTCTTGTGGACATCCTCTGTTTGAGACGCCTGTTAGATATTAATGTGGAGATGGTGAGAAGGCAGTTGCATCCAAAATTTGGAGTTCAGGGAAGGACGCAGGCTGGAGAAATAATTTGGAATTTATTAGCATATAAAACTGAAAACCAACCCCCTTGCATCGAGTCAATTCTCACACATAGTGACCCTATATGGCAGAGTAGAACTTCCCCCACAGAGTTTCCAAGGAGCACCTGGTGGATTCCAACTGCCAACCTTTTGGTTAGCAGCCGTAGCTCTTAACCACCATGCCACCAGGGTTTCCTATTAGCATATACTAAAAAAAATATAGGTGGTATTTAAACAGTAGAACAAAATGAGATAACTTAGGGAGTGAATATTAAAAGGAGTTATGTCTAGAGGTCAGAAAAATGAAGGAGAGCCATCAAAGAGACTGAAAAAGAGTAACCAAAAGGCAGGAAGAAACCTGAAAGAGAGAGAGAGAGAGAAAGTCAAGTCCAGGATGAGGGGGAGACTGGAGAGTTGAGTCTTGGAAAGGGGGTGAAGAGAGAAGGACAACTGAAGGAGGGAGTGATTAACTGTGCAATACTGCTGAAAAGTAGGGTAAACTGAGCTCTAAGAAGTGACTGTTGGGTTTGTAGCATGGGGGTCATTGGTGGCTTTGACAAGAGCTGTTTAAGCTGAATTGGTACAACGAGAATATGCGTGAGAAGGAGAGGTTGAGTACAGATAAGTCTTGAGAAGTACCTTAGTTATCTAAAAAAAAAACTAGTGCTGCTATAATAGAAGCACCGCCAGTGAATAGCTTTAACAAACAGAAATTTGTTTTCTTACAGGAGACTAGGAGTCCAAATTCAGGGTGTTTCTTTCTTGGCGTCATGAAGTCTGTCTCCCCTCTGCTCGATTCTCTCTTTTATATCTCGAAAGAGTTTAACTCAAGATACAACCTAATCCTGTAGATTGAGTCCTGCCTCATTAACATAAATGACTAATCCTGCCTCATTAACATTGTAGAGGTTAGGATTTACTACACATAAGATAACCACATCAGATCACAAAATGGTAGACAACCACACAATAGTGAGAACGATGGCCTAGTCAAGTTGATAACACATTTTGGGGAGACACCATTCAATCCAAAACTTTCCACCCTTTTGTTGTTCTTGTTAGGTGCCGTCAAGTTGATTCTGACTCATAGCAACCCTATGTACAACAGAACGAAACTGCCTGGTCCTGTACCATCCTCACGATCAGTGTTAACATTGAGCCCATTATTGCAGCCACTGTCTCAATCCATCTTATTGAGGGTTGTCCTCTTTTTCACTGACTCTTTACATTATCAAGCATGATGGGACTAGTCCCTCCTGATAACATGTACTAAGTATATGAGATGAAGTCTTGCCATCCTTGCTTCTAAGGAGCATTCTGGCTGTGCTTCTTGCAAGACATATTTACTTGTTCTTTTGCCAGTCCGTGGTATATTCAATATTCTTCACCAATACTATGATTTGAAGGTATCAGTAACATTTTTTCTTCAGTCTTCTTTATTCATTGACCAGCTTTCGCATGTATATGAGGTGACTGAAAACACTACGGCTTGGGTCAGGTGCACCTTAGTTCTTAAAGTAACCACTTTGCTTTGTAACACTTTAAAGAGGCCTTTTGCAGCATATTTGTCCAATGCAATGCATCGTTTGATTTCTTGGCTGGTGCTTCCATGGGAGTTGATTGCGGATCCAAGTAAAATGAAATCCCTGATAATTTCAATCTTTCCTCTGTTTATCATGATGTTGCTTATTGGTCCAGTTGTTAGGATTTTTTTTTTTTTTAATGTTAAGGTGTAATCCATACTGAAGGCTGTAGTCTTTGATCTTCAATAAGTGCTTCAAGTCCTCTTCACCTTCAACAGCAAGGTTGTGTCATTTGCATATAGCAGGTCCTCCAGTCTTAATGTCATGTTTTTCTTCATATAGTCCAGCTTCTCTGATATTTTGCTCAGCATATAGATTGAACAAGTATGGTAAAAGGATACAACCCTAATGAACACCTTTCCTGACTTTAAACCATGCAGTATCCCCCTGTTCTGTTCCAATGACTTCCTCTTGGCCTATGTACAAGTTCTGCATGAGCATAAGTAAATGTTTTGAAATTTTCATTCTTTGTAATGTTATCCATAACTTGTTTTGACCCATACAGTCTAATGCCTTTGCACAGTCAATAAAATACAAGTAAACATCTTTCTGGTATTCTCTGCTTTCAGTCAAGATCCATCTTATATCAGCAATTATAGCCCTCATTCCACATCCTCTTCTGAGTCCAGCTTGATTTTTTGGCAGTTCCCTGTAGATGTACTGCTGCAACTGCTGTTGAAAGATCTTCAGCAAAATTTTACCTGTGTGTGATATTAATGACATTGTTTGATAATTTCTGCATTCTGTTGGATCATCTTTCTTTGGAATGGGCACAAATATGGATATCTTCTGGTTGGTTGGCCAGGTAGCTATCTTCCAAATTTCATGGCATAGGCAAGTGTTCACTTCCAGCACTTCATCTTTTTTTTTCTGGTTGCTATGAGTCGGAATCAACTCGATGGCTCTAGGTTTGTTTTTTTGGGGTTTGGTAATTTATTATAATATATTATACAAATTAGAACATAAGTGTCAAAGTCACATCTTACTCATATTTCAGTATAAGGAGTCAACTAAACCTCAAATTTTCCCACCCAGATTTTGTAACCCCCCCATATTTTATATATATGAATAATACTTATATTCATGAATATATTCAATCAGCAGTAGAAGGTATTTTTTAAGCTAAATTATTTTAAAATAAATAATAGATTCACATCATCCAAAATTCAGAAGTAAAAAAAAGGTATACAATGAAATGTATCTTTCTAGAGATATTCTATGCATATAGCAACAATGCATATATATATATTTATTTTTTTCGACACGAATGTAAGCATACTATATATATTCCTTTGTACCATGTTTTTTAAAACTAGTAGATGTGTGGAAGAACATTCCATGTCAATATGCAAAAAGTTTCTTTTCCTTTGTTGTTATTGTTTGTTTGGATGCATGGTTTTCAATTACATGATTTTGCTATGATTTATTTTAAAAGTTTTCTATTGATGAACGTTAAGATTATTTTAATTTTTTATTATTACAAATAATACTATAATAAATGACATTAGAATTTCTGGGTTAAAACACATGTGCCTTTCTGATATTAATAAATAATACAAAATTGCCCTCCATGGAGGTTTTCCAATTCACACTCTCATGAACAATGTATGAGGAGTGTGTTTCCCCCAACCCTTACCAACACAGTGTATTATCAATTTTTTTTCAAGTACAGATTGAATCACTTTATTCCAAACTCAAAAACAACAGAAAACAATAGCACAGCAAAACAAAGCTCCAACGAAAACAAAGAAAATCTAACAAGAAAACTCAAAAAGCTCTTTGATTAAGTACACATTGTGATTGAAGTTGAGTAGTTAGTGTCATGGATTGAATTCTGTCCCCCCAAAAATCTCTGTATCAACTTGGTTAGGCCATGATTCCCAGTATTGTGTGGTTGTCCTCCATTTTGTGATTGTAATTTTATGTTAAAAGGATTAGGGTGGGACTGTAACACCCTCACCAGGTCACACCCCTGGGGTGTGACCTGCACCACCTTTTATCTCTTAAGAGGTAAAAGGAAAGGGAAACAAGCAGATTGTTGGGGACCTCATACCACCAAGAAAGCAGCACTGGGAGCAGAGCCTGTCCTTTGGACCTAAGTTTCCTGCGCTGAGATGCTTCCAGACCAAGGGAAGTCTGATGCCTCTCAAAGACCTTCCTCCAAAGTCGACAGAGACAGGAAGACTTTCCCTGGAGCTGACGATCTGAATTTGGACTTGTAGCCTACTCAACCATGAAAGAATAAGCTTCTCTTTGTTAAAGCCATACACTTGCGGTATTTCTGTTATAGCAGCACTAGATAACTAAGACAGTAAGCCTTTGATATAAAATCATTAATCACTGTCATCATCATTATGGCCCACATTAATTGAGTACTTACTATATGCCACCCATTATGCTAAGCAGTTTATTTGCATTTTCTCTTTTAATCCTCCCACAAGTTCCATAAGGCAGGAGCAATTTTCCTCCCCATTAAAAAAAAAATGAAGATACTGAAGTTTATCAAAATTAAACAACTTTCCAAGGTCACACAGCTTGAAAATGGCAAAGACAGGATTTGAAATTGCCCTAACTAGCTCATTTACTGTTCTTTAAAACTTACCCAGCCACTTAGCAGGAGAAAGACTGGTGATCTGCGCCCATAAAGATTACAGCCTAGAAAATCCTATGGGGCAGTTCTACTTTGTCACATGGGGTTATGAGTCAAAATCAATGTGACAGCATTCAATGACAGCATTAGTGATTGGCGTGTAAATACGAATAATAGTCTGTATTAACTAGTCTTCCTTGTAGGTATGTGGATACTATCCTACCCCTGACAACCTTGGACTTCAGGATATATCTTGAAATGTTTTTTGTTTCTTTTTCTTGTACTTTACATGAAGGTTTACAGAACAAACTAGCTTCTTATTAAACAGAAAGTACACATATTGTTTTATAACATTGGTTACCAACCCCATGACATGTCAACATTCTCCCTTCTCGACCTTGGGTTCCCTATTACCAGCTTTCTTGTCCTCTCCTGCCTTCTAGTCTTTGCCCCTGGGCTGGTGTGCCCCTTTAATCTTGTTGTTGTTGTTGTTAGGTGCCATTGAGTGTGTTCCAACTCATAGCGACCCTATTCACAAAAAAGGGAAACACTGCCCAGTCCTGCGCCATCCTCACAATTGTTGTTATGCTTGAGCCCATTGTTGCAGCCATTGTGTCAATCCATCTTGTTGAGGGTCTTCCTCTTTTTCGCTGACCATCTACCTTACCAAGCATGATATCCTTCTCCAGGGACTGATTCTTCCTGATAAGCTGTCCAAAATATGTGAGATGAAGTCTCACCATCCTTGATTCTAAGGAGCATTTTGGTTGCACTTCTTCCAAGGCAGATTTGTTTGTTCTTCTGGCAATCCATCGTATATTCAGTATTCTTTGCAACACCACAATTCAAAGGTGTCAGTTCTTCTTTGGTCTTCCTTATTCATTGCCCACCTGTTTCATGCATATGAGGCGACTGAAAACACCATGACTTGGGTCAGGCACACCTTAGTCTTCATGGTGACACCTTTGCTTTTTAACACTTTAAAGACATCTCTTGCAGCTGATTTGTCCAATGCAATGCATCTTTTGATTTCTTGACTGCCCCTTCCCTGGGTGTTGATTCTGGATCCAAGTAAAATGAAATCCTTGACAACTTCAATCTTCTCTCCTATTATCGTGATTTTGCTTATTGGTCCAGTTGTGAGGATTTTTGTTTTCTTTATGTTGAGGTGTAATCCATAGTGAAGGCTATGGACTTTAATCTTCATCAGTAAGTGCTTCAAGTCCTCTTTCAGCAAGCAAGGTTGTGTCATCTGCATAACACAGGTTGTTAACGAGTCTTCCTCCAATACTGATGCCATGTTCTTCATGTGGTCCAGCTTCTTGGATTATTTGCTCAGCAAACTGATTGAGTAGTTATGGTGAAAGGATACAACCCTGACACACACTTTTCCTGACTTTAAACCAATCAGTATCCCCTTGTTCTGTTCGAATGATTGTCTCTCGATATATGTAGGTTCCTCAAGAGCACAATTAAGTGTTCCGAAATTCCCATTCTCCACAATGTTATCCATAATTTGTTATGATCCACACGGTCGAATGCCTTAGCATATTCAATAAAACAAAGGTAAACATCTTCCTGGTATTCTCTGCTTTCAGCCAGGATCTATCTGACATCATCAGTGATATCCCTGGTTCCATACCCTGTTCTAAATCCAGCTAGAATTTCTGGCAGTTTCCTGTCGATATACTGCTACAGCCACTTTTGAATGATCTTCAGCAAAATTTTGCTTGTATGTGATATTAATGATATTGTTTGATAATTTCTGCATTCTGTTGGATCACCTTTCTTGGAGATAGGCATAAATATGGATCTCTTCCAGTCAGTGGGCCAGATAGCTGTCTTTCAAATTTCTTGGCATTGATGAGTGAGCGCTTCCAGTGCTGCATCCATTTGCTGAAACATCTCAATTGGTATTCCATGAATTCCCAGAGCCTTGTTTTTTGCCAGTGCCTTCACTGCAGTTTGGATTTTTTCCTTCAGTATCATCAGTTCCTGATCATATGTTACCTCCTGAAATGGATGAACGTCAACGAATTCTTTTTGTTATAGTGACTCAGTGTATTCTTTCTATCTTCTTTTGATGCTTCTTGTGTCATTTAACATTTTCCCAGTAGAATCCTTCAGTATTGCAACTCGAGGCTTAATTTTTTCTTCAGTTCTTTCAGCTTGAGAAATGCTGAGCATGTTCTTCCCTTTCGGTTTTCTAGCTCCAGGTCTCTGCACATGTCATCATAATACTTTACTTGGTCTTCTGGAGCTGCCCTTTGAAATCTTCCATTCAGCTCTTTTACTTCATCATTTTTTCCTTTTGCTTTAGCTAGTCGACATTCAAGAGCAAGTTACGGAGTCTCTTCTGACATCCATTTAGGTCTTTTCTTTCTCTCCTGTCTTTTTAATGACCTACTGTTTTCTTCATGTATGATGTCCTTGATGTCATTCCACAACTCATCTGGTCTTCGGCCATTAGCATTCAACATGTCAAATCTATCCTGAGATGGTCTCTAAATTCAGGTGGGCTATACTCAAGGGTGTACTTTGGCTCTTGCACACTTGTTCTAATTTTCTTCAGTTTCAACTTTAACTTCCATATGAGTAACTGATGGTCTGATTTGCAATCAGCCCCTGGCCTTGTTCTGGCTGATGTAGTCGATTTGATTCCTGTGTATTCCATCTGGTGAGGTCCATGTGCATAGTCGCTGTTTATGTTGGTAAAAAAAGGTATTTGCAATGAAGAAGTTGTTGGTCTTGCAAAATTGAATCATAAGGTCTCTGTCATTATTTCTATTACCAGGGCCATATTTTCCAACTACTGAGCCTTCTTCTTTGTTTCCAACTTTCACATTTCCAATCACCAGTAATTATCAGTACACCCTAATTGCACATTTAATCAATTTTAGACTGCAGAAATTGGTAAAAATCTTCAATGTCTTCATCTTTGGCCTTGGTGGTTGATGTGTAAATTTGAATAATAATCATATTAACTGGTCCTCATTGTAGACATATGGATATTATCCTATCACTGACAGCATAGTACTTCAGTATAGATCTTGAAATATTCTTTTTGATGATGAATGCCATTCCTCTTTAAGTTGTCATTCTCTGCATAGTAGACCATATGATTGTTGTATTCAAAATGGCCAATACCAGTCCATTTCAACTCACTAGTGCCTAGGATATCGAAGTTTATGTGTTCCATTTCATTTTTGATGGTTTCCAATTTTCCTAGACTCATACTTCATACATTTCAGGTTCTGGTTATTAATGAATGCTTGCAGCTGTTTCTTCTCCTTTTGAGTAGTGCCACATCAGCAAATGAAGGTCCTGAAAGCTCGAATCCATCCACATCATTAAGGTTGATTCTACTTTGAGGAGAGAGCTCTTCACCAGTTGTATTTTGAGTGCCTTCCAACCTGAGGGGCTCATCTTCCGGCACTATATCAGACAAAATTCCACTGCTATTCGTAAGGTTTCACTGCTAATTGTTTCCAGAAGTAGACTTCCATGTCCTTCTACCTAGTCTGTCTTAGTCGGGAAGCTCAGCTGGAACCTGTCTGCCATGGATGACCCTGCTGGTATTTGAATACCAGTGGCATAGTTCCAGCATCACAGCAACGCAGAAGCCCCCACAATACAACAAACTGAGAGACGCATTTTTGTTTTATGGGCCTATCTAACCTTTGGCTGAAGGATGAATCTCAGCAATGACATCATTGCTGAGCTAAAGGGGTGTCTGTGGGCCATACTCTCGGAATTTCTCCAGTTTCTGTCAGACCAGTAAGTCTGGTCTTTTTTTGTGAGTTAGAATTTTGTTCACATTTTTCTCCAGCTCTCCAGGAGGTCCAGGACCCTCTATTGTGATCCCTATCAGAGCAGCTGGTGGTGGTCTTGGGCACCATCTAGTTATAATGGACTCAGTCTGATAAAGGCTGTGGTAGTTGTGGTCTATTAGTCCTTTGGACTAATCTTTCTCTTGTGTCTTTAGTTTTCTTCATTCTCACTTGCTCCTGAAAGGATGAGACCAGTGGAGTATCTTTGATGGCCACTCACAGGCTTTTAAGACCCCAGATGCTACTCACCAAAGTAGGATGTAAAACTTTTTTTTTTTTAATAAACTACATTATGTCAATTGAGCTAGATGTTCCCTGAGACCATGATCCCCAGCCTTCAGCACAGTAATTTGGTCCCTCGAGGAATTTGGTTGTGTCTATGGTCCGTGACTTTGCCTTGTACAAGTTGTGCTGTCTTCCCCAATGTTGTGTACTGTCTTACCCTTCACCAAAGTTATCACTTATCTCTTGTCTATTTAGTGTTTTTCCATCTCTACTCCTCCCATCCCTTGTAACCATCAAAGTTTGTTTATTTTTGTGTGTAAACCTTTTCATGAGTTTTTATAGTAGTGGTCTCATACAATATTTTTCCTTTTGTGACTGATTTATTTCTCTCAGCATAGTGCCCTCCAGATTTATCCAAGTTGTGAGATGCTTTGCAGATTCCTCGTTTTTCTTTATCATTGCATAGTACTCCATTGTGTGTATGTAACCATAATTTATTTATCCAGTCATCTGTTGATGGGCATCTAGGTTGTTTCCATCTTTTTGCTATTGTGAACAATGCTGCAATGAATGTGGTTGTGCATATGTCTATTCATGTGATGACTTATTTCTCTAGGATATATTCCTAGAAGTGGAATTGTTGGATCATATGATATTTCTATTAGCTTTCTAAGAAAGCACCATATTGTTTTTCAAAATTGTAGTACCATTTTGCATTTCCACCAGCAATGCATAAGAGTTCCATTCTCCCAGAAACCTCTCCAACGTTTGTTATTTTCTGTTTTTTTTGGTATCAGGGTTATGCTGGTTTCATAGAAAGAATTTGGAAGTAACCCTTCCTTTTCCATGTTCTGAAATACTTTGAGTAGTACTGGTGTAAGCTCTTCTCTGATTGTTTGATAGAATTCTCCTGTGACACCAACTGGTCCAGGGCTTTTTTAGGTTGGGAGTTTTTTTTTTTTTTTTTCAAATACCTTTTCAATCTCTTGTCTTGTTATGGGTCTGTTCTTGTTTTCAACATCAGTCTATGTTAGTCTGGAGAGGTAGTATGTTTCTAGAAATTTTCCCATTTCCTCTAGGTTTTCAGATTTGTTGGAGTTTTTCTTAATATTCTATTATGATTCTTTTTACTTCAGTTAGGTCTGTTATAATGTTTGCCATTTTATTTCTTATTTGGGTTATTTGCATCCTCTCCTGTTTCTCTTTTGTCAATTTGGCCATTGATTCATCAATTTTGTTGATCCTTTCAAAGAGCAAACTTTTTGTTTTGTTGACACTTTCTATTGTTTTTCTATTCTCTATTTCTTTTATTTCTGCTCTGATCTTTATTATTTCCTTTCTTCTGGTGGCTGTAGGCTTTTTTTGTTGTTCTCTTTCTATTTGTTCGAGTTGTATAGCTAATGTTTTGATTTGGTCTATTTCTTCTTTTTTGATGTGTGCATTTATTGCTGTAAATTGACCTCTGAGTACTGCCTTTGGAGCAGAGAGATGAGAAACTGAGAAATGAAAAAAAGAAAGAAGAAAAAAATAAATTAATAAATCAAGAAAAGAAAAGAAATGCCCTCAGGGATCCCACTGGTGACAGGGGAAGTAGCTCCCAGGCATTGGGGCACAGCCCATCTAGAAGAGGCAGAGATGGCACACAGCACCAGGTATTCAGGAGACAGGAAACTGAGAAATGAAGAAAAACAAAAGGGAAAAGAGAAAATAAATAAATAAAAATTAAAAAAAAGAAAAGAAATGCCCCCTGGGATCCCACCTGTGCCCAGGGATGTGGTCACAGTCCACCTAGAAGGGGTGGAGATGGCACACAGCACAAGGTATTCAAGAGACAGGAAAGTAGAGACAGACAAGAAACTGAGAAATAAAAAAAAAAAAAAAAAAAGGAAAAAAGAAATCAAACAAACAGAAGTCCGCAAGGATCCCACCAATGTGGTGGTGTGGACGGGGGAAGTAGTTCCCCAGCCAAGTGGCACTTCACAGCTTATCAAGAAGAAGTGGAGATGGCACATGAGCCAGGTGTTCAAGAGAAAGATAGATGAAGAGTTGAGAGAGAGGGAAGAAACCAAAAGAAGCTAAAAAAGGTAACACTAGCAACAAAGAAATGGCACTTAAGGAGCTGGCTGGTATGGATGGGGCTAAACCCAGTAGCATAGAGCCAGCACCTCTCAGCTAAGTGACCACGGCTCATCGGAAAATGGTAGAGGCTGAGCAAGGGGAAGAATGGTGGGGGATGAGAAAGCATGTATTGCTGGTTACTGGGTGCTGTGTCTCCTGCTGGGAGCTCCGTGAAGCTGCTTTCCCATATTCCCTGTCTGCCGCTCTCTGACAAGAGTCAAAGATGGCAAATCCATGCTGCGTTAGCTTATAAGGGACCTCCACTCCTTATCTCTCCTCACTCTGTTCTCTGTCAGTTTCTTATTCCATTTGGTAAAGCACTGCATCTTTTTGTTGAAGCACCTCAACTGATATTCTGTCACTTCCTGGAACCTTATTTTTCACCAATGCCTTTACTGAAAGTTTGAATTTCTTTCCTCAGTACCTTCAGTTCTGAACATCAATCAATTTTTTTTGGTACATTGACTCTGAGTCAATCCATCTTCTTTTGATGCTTCCTGTATCATTTAATATTTTCCCTGTAGAATGATTCAATATTGCAACACAAGGCTTGAATTTTCCCTTCAGTTTTTTAATGCTGAGTGTGTTCTTCCCTTGGTTTTCCATTCCACATCTTTGCACATTTCATTTTAATACTTTACATTGTCTTCTCAATCTGCCTTTTGAAATCTTCTGTTCAGCTCTTTTACTTCATCATTTCTTCCTTTTGCTTTCACTACTCTACATCAAAGAGCAAGTTTCAGGGTTTCTTCTGACATCCATTTTGGCCTTTCTTCTTTTTTTTATTATTGTAAAAATGAAGGTTTTTAAATGAAGGTTTATAAAACAAACTAGCCTTTCATTAAACAATTAGTACACATTTTTTTGTGACATTGGTTACCAACCCCACGATATGTCAACTCTCCCTTCTCGACTTTGGGTTCCCTATTATCAGCTTTCCTGCCCCTTTCTGCTTTTTAGCCCTTGCCCCTTGGCTGATATGCCTCTTTAGTCTCTTTTTGTTTTATGGGCCTGTCTAATCTTTGGCTGAAGGGTGAACCTCAGGAGTGACTTCATTACTGAGCTGTCTTTTTAACGACTTTTTGCTTTCTTCATGTATGGTGTCGTTGATGTCATTACACAGCTTGTATGGTCTTTAGTCATTAGTATTAGATGAGTCAAATCTATTCTTGAGATGGTCTCTAAATTCAAGTGGAATATATTCAAAGACATACTTTGGCCCTTGTGGGATTGTTCCAATTTTCTTCATCTTTAACTTGAAATTGCATATGAGCAATTTATGGTCTGTTCTACAGTTGGCCCCTGACCTTGTTCTGGTTAATGATTGAGCTTTTCTATTGTCTCTTTCCATAGATGTAGTCAATTTTATTCCTACATATTCAATCTGGCAAAGTCCAAGTGTACAATCACCATTTATGTTGGTGAAAAAAGGTATTTGCAATGAAGAAGTCATTGGTCTTGCAAAATTCTAATCATGTGATCTCCCCTGTCATTTCTACCACCAAGGTCATATTTTCCAACTACTGTTTCTTCCACGATTTGCCCCCCCAAAATTCACATCCTTGCCGCATGTAAAACACATTCACCTCATCATATCATCCCAAAAGTCTTAAATCAACACCCAGTTCAAATTCCATCCTGGGGAAAAATTCCTCTTCATCAGGGAAATCTAGAACACCAGTTATCTGCTTCTAAAGTACAATGGTGGAACAGGCAAAAGGTAGACATTTCCACTACAAATGGGAGAAATTAGAGAGAAAAAACAGATAACAGGTAACAAGCAAGTCAGCAGAACATATTACATTAGCTCTCAAAGCTTGAAAATAATCTTCTGATCTCTGAGACCACTTAGACAATAACCCTGCCCTGTAGACTCTGGGTGTTGGTCACACTCTCCAGATTCTGGGTGGAGGCCCCTCGACCCTGGGCTTTAGCTCTGTCTTCCATACCCATAGGGACAGCTACTCTGTTCCCCCAGATTTGGGTGGTCCCATTCTCCTCATCTGTCTGAGTGGCAACCCTATCTCTTCTGTCCCAGCAGGTCAAGTTCTCCTGCCCCTTGGGCATGGTAGCCCTGTCCCCCTCTGCTTTGGGTAGCAGATCTTACTGGCACTTGTGAATGGCAGCTCCATACTCTGGAACTGAGTTGGTGAAGGTCTGATTATTTGAAACCTAGGAGGTTGTGGCCCCACCCTTTGAAACCCCAGAGGCCATGGCTCCCCCCTTTGAAACCCGAGGTTGTAGACCTACTGTTTGAGACTGAAGCAGCTCTGCTTCCTATGTTCCTTATCTCTTCAGCTTCTATTTCCTAGCTTCTTGGCCTCATAGTCCTTTGGGCCCTTGGGCCAGCCCAGTGCCTTCCCTGCTTAGGCAAGCATTCCAAAGGTCTTTATCTCTACTGATAAGTGCTTGGTGGCTCCATGTTCCACCAGTAAACCTCTACTGGAAGGCACTCAGCTCTCTTGCTCTGTGGGTCAGCAAGCCTACTTCCACTGATAAGTGGAAAGGAAACCTCTGTGCAAAGGCAGTCAGTTCTCTCCCTTTGTGGGTTGGCTCCATGCTGTCTTGTGCTGGTCTCCTGGTTCTGCTGCTGCTGTTTCTCTGCTGCTGCTTCTCACTGTCTGTGCAATCTCTGGTGTTATAGCTCTCCTCACTTGCTTCTTAGTCCTCACCAGAATTGTCTTCGATGTCCATAATTCCACCAATAATCTCTTCAAGGCAATCTAGGCTTTCACTATTAGACATTTTAAAATTCTTCCAGCCTCTATTCCTTTACAATTTCTAAACCACTTCCACAGTTTAGATATCTGTTAGAGCAGCACCTCATCCTCAGTACTAAATTCTGTCTTAATTATCTAGTGCTGCTATAACAGACATAGCACAAGTGGATGGCTTTAACAAACAGAAAGTTATTCTCTTACAGTCTTGGAGGCTAGAAGTCCGAATTCAGGGTGCCAGCTCCCAGGAAAGCCTTTCTCTCCCTTCCGGTTCTAGGGGAAGGTCTTTGTGATCAATCTTCCCCCAGTCTAGGAGCTTCTCAGTGCAGGGATCCTGGGTCAAAAGAACGTGTATCACTCCTGTCACTTTTTTCTTGGTTGGGTGAGGTTCCTCTCCTCTCTGCTCAATTCTTTCTTTTGTATTTCAAAAGAGATTGACTCAAGATACAACCTAATCCTATAAATTGAGTCCTGCCTCAATAACATAAATGACTCTAATCCTGCATCATTAACCTCATAGAGGTTACATACATACAACACATAGAATAATCACATCAGATCACAAGATTGTGGACAACCACTCAATATTGGGAATCATGGCCTAGCCAAAGTGATACACATTTTGGGGGAACACAATTCAATTGGTAATAAGGAGTTTTCCATTAATGGAAAATAATGAAATGAGCCATTAGCTGGTGAGGGACATGGAATTGTAGGAAGCTTTAGCTTTTTTTCATTTTGTTTTTAATATAAGGGAAAGTATAGCATGTTTGTAAACTGTTGAGAATGATGCAATAGAAAGAGAAAAGTTGCACCCATGAGGAAATGAATAGGGATAAGATTTGGTGCACAAGTGGAGAGACTGGCCTTAAATAGGAGTAGCTGATCCATTGTAGCTGGTGAGAAGGCTGAGCTTACAGGTACAAACATGATATCTGTGATGAGTTAGTAATAGAAACATATGAATGTTCTCTTCTGATTACAAGAAGTAATATTATCAGGTGAGAGTGAGGACTCAGAAGAGGTATTAAGGTTTGAGTAGATAAGAAAAGTATGAGAACAGTCTTCTAGAAGTGAGTGAGAGAAGAAAGGCTAGGAAAACATAGTCCTTAGTGCTTAAAATCAGTCTTGGTGGAAGTATATCCAGAATGCTCCTTAGAAGCAAGAATGGTGAGACTTTGTCTTACCGACTTTGGATATGTCATCAGGAGGGACCAATCACTGGAGAAGGACATCATGCTTGGTAAAGTAGAGAGAGGGTCAGTGAAAACGAGGGAGACCCTCAAGGAGATGGATTGATACAGTAGCTGCAACAATGAACTCAAAAACACCAAGGATTGTAAGCAGGGAGCAGGACTGGGTAAAGTTTCATTCTGTTATACATAACGTTGTTGAGTCAGACCAACTAGATATCAACTAACAAGAACAACTAGTGCGTAAAATAAGTGCTTGGCTGCCTTGATATAAGGAGAAGAAAGAATATGGAATTTAGATTAAAAACAAACAAAAAAAAATAGTTCCCTTACTAGCTGCATGGCCTTGTATAACAAGTTAATAATTTCTCAGCCTTGATTTTATTCATCAAATATTTGAGAACTTTATTTATAAGCTAGTTAATAACATTAAATTCAAGGGTTGTAATATCAGCACTTACCACATTCCAGAAATTCTTTTCAATAAGCATTTCTTGAACTTTTCCTATATATCCAACATTATTATAGGAGCAGAGATTGCACTGTTGTTTCAAAATATAATCATTATCCTTGAAGAGCTAGTAGGTTACATAAATAAATTATTACAATATAATTTGGTGAGTTCTCCGTTTAAGGTTTATGTAGCCAACTAAGGAACATAGGAAAAAGCCAAAAATTCACTCCAAGTTAGGGAGGAGAGAACGTCAAGGAAAGCTTCCTGGAAACATTTTTTTTTTTTTTTTTTTGAGCTTGAGTAATTCTAGTAAATTAGAGTTTCAAAACACAGAATATTCCCTCTCCTTAAACACTGCATAGATTAACAATTTCCTGTTATTTTCATTTGCTTACATGCCTTTCTTTTAACTATGTCATCAGTTATTATCAAAAAAATTGGGGTTACCACCTTTTCAGGCCATTCCCAGAAATGCTTACCTCCCCCTCCCCTCCCTTGGCCAGTGGTTTTTCCAGGAATAAATTACGACATCGGTCACAACTACTTAACAGTATATGAAACAGTTGGGCCTTTCCTGGAAGTACTACATTCAGGGATTGACACATGACTAGAAGTCTGAAAAGACAAAGATTTCACTTCTTCTGCTTGGACCCCCAAAATGATTTTTCAAAGCAGAAACATTAGTCTCTGGAGAGAATTTGACTCGCCTGCCACGATAAAGAACTATTTCAACTAGTTCATAGGGTACAGTTGATTTCTGCAGCAATTTCCTTCTAAAGAGTATATGAACGTCAATAAAGACTCATTCACACTGAACCCTCAGTGATCGACTCACGAGGAACTTTAATGTAATTTGTTTTTACATAATGTAGGCTCATAAAATGCATCATTTTTCTTGCCCAATTCATAGTTGGAAGATTTATCATTAAGAGGTTTTATTCAAGGCCAGACCCTTTAAAAATCTGAGCATTTTTTTTTTTTCTCTCATTCTAGCAAAATTTTCCTGTTAAAGAACTGAAGTGCTTCAAACACCCTAGTAATGGTACAGTAAATTACATTTTCTCATTTGGAACATTGTAATAGATTTCTCTACAGAGTGATTTATCATGCAACAATTAGGAACTCAAGGGAATTAGATGACCATTTTAAATTTTATCAGCTTGTTTCAATAAACTGTTAATGTGACCCTAATGTTTGGGAAGCACTTTAATATAATCAGATTTTGGTTGTTCAATCTACTGACATTAATGGCTACCTCATTAATCAAAGCATTCTCACTGAGACCTTGGAGGCTGAGCTAAGTTCAGTGGACCAATTCTTACAATAGTAAAAACAGGCAATTTTCAACAGGCAAATATTCTCACTTTAACTACAAAATGCGTTTTGTTATTTCTTAGGAATTGACAGGGGTAACTGGAAACTCTAAAAGCTTACAAAATAATAATTAAAAACCCCTTAGGCTTAATTCCCAAATTGGTCAATTAAATCAAGATCTCCTATAATCATTACCTGTAATGATTTTCTATTATTTAAAAGTGCAGAGCTATACAACAAGACCTAAAATAGGCCAGATGATGAATATATAATAAATGTCTGCTTCTCAAGCCTGGGTAGCATCTGATGGTTTGCACAAATCTTGCAGAGCTGATACACGCCTTCAACTTTTCAAGCCCTGTAGTTAATTCCTCAGTGGTCTTTCAGGAGGGATATGAAAATAGGTCTCACAGGGGGATTTATAAGATTTCAGGAAATTGTGTGTAAATGTAGAGGCTGATTTTAGTACCTTTTACCTTTTCATTGTGATCACAGACACTCTTCTAGTCTCTTAAATGCCTATAGAACTGAAAGAAACAAGGTTTTTTTTTTTCTTTTTCTTTAAACCACAATATCACTATAGTTTTCCGCTTGGGTTACTGCTATAAAATGCTTTTGTATTATATGTCATGACTGGAAAAAAGGACATAGCACCATCTGTTTCTAAAGTTATGGCTTTATTTTATTAATTTTTCTTGTTAAACTTAATAGAACATGATCTTATTGAAAACAGAGTTTATAAAGCCTTAAGAGTTAGCTGGAAACAGGGAATTCAGATGTTTTTAAGTCAGGATAAAATACTCTGTGTTTAAAAAAAAATATTTTTGGTTTTAAGGAAATCTCATCATTAAAGCGTGTGGTTTGTATTCTGGGTTTTATATTATCCTCAAAAATTAAACTATAAAAAGCACAGCCTTATGAAATCAAATATAATAATTCATAAAAATGCAACTAAACCTATCTCCTCAAAGCAGAAAATCAAAAAATATATATACACGATTGAGTCACCAATTATAGCATTTTTAGTTCTCAACTTTTTATTTACTGAAAATAGAGTATTTTGAATAAAGATTCTAGAGATGTTTAAGTGTGTTGTATTAGAGGGGAGACTGAGTCCTCTGAAAATGTTGTAGAGCTTCACATTTTCTCAAGGTGACTGTGAATTCCATTGCTCAGAGTAACACTAAACTGAGCTTCGAGATCTCGGCACTAGTTAATCCATTCATTTACCACATACTTGTCAATGCCTTCTATTTTGTTGGTACTGTGTATCCCAGACTTTGGATTAAAAATAATCTGCTGAGTTAAGTGCATGTCCCATGCATAATAACATGTTCAGAATTAGAAAGAAATGAGAGGAAAGCAATGATGTCTGCTTTGCCTGGCATTGAGTAGGGACTTACCTTATCGTTTCATGCTTATTAAATGGATAAATGAAAGAACACATTTTACAAAATTTGAGCTACATAATTCTCTATATAGCCAAAAGTGCATCGTTTGAAAATGTCCTGTTTTAGGATCTGTACAGAGCCATTTTGCTGTGAAAACAAAGATACTAGTTAATTGTTTTTCAATTGATTAAAAGGCACAGATGAATTTATTATCTGCCATATTAGAATTTTTAACGGGTCTTCAAAAACAAAGTGCTTCTGGAAAAAATAGACTTACTGGATACATTAGACTGGAGGAACCCAGTCTATTGCCTGGAAACAAGTTCTAAGCCTTGAATTGAAACTATTCCATGAAGCCCTCTTTAAAATAATTAACAGTTTATCTCATTTAATAAAGAATGTTCCCCTTGAGGATTGCACTTCTTAAAACAATTTTCTGAATAAGATTAAATGGACAACAGTGACTCTCAAATTTAGAAGAAAAACTTTAAGTGCAGAGAGTTTAACTGTGGTGAGACAACATGGGCAGAGATGAGGAGAATGGTGACACAATGTGAAGTATGCAACCACTGTCCGTGAACCGTACATGTAAATATTGTTTAATGGGTTTATGTTTTCTTGTGTATATTTTTGCCAAAAACAAACAAATGATGCAAAACAAATAAGTGGGGTGTTTCCTTATTTGGAAAATGACAACCATGGAAATGCACTGCTCAGACCTCCTGCTAGGAGGAGCACCGTTGACTGCCCCTCCGGATCCACAGCAGGTATTTGCACTAAATCCATGCTTATCCCAGGTTATTCCCAGTTGGGGTTAGGAGGTGCTGTTCAGGTCCATTTTTACAGGGAACAGGGTGATTTTGAAGGGCAACTTCTGCTTGGGGCTCTATTGGCATGACCAAAACTTTCTTAGGACTGTGCTGCAGTGTGAGACTCTTCCTACCCATTCCTTCCTCCCCGCCACCCACCCTTCCCAGGTATCAGACTTTGCTTGTGGTCTGAAGGCACTCCCTACCTACTCCTGCTTCCTGCCTTTATCCTTCACACTAAGTTCCCCCAGTAAATACCTTGTACATCAAATCCTATCTTGGAATCTACTTTCCAGAGGACTCATATACAGAAAATCTGTTCTATAATCCTTGGAGGGTCAGTGAAAAAAAGGAAGACCTTCAAAGAGATGGACTGACCCAGTGGCTGCAACAATGGGCTCAAGCATAGCAGGAGTTGTGAAGATGGTGCAGGACTGGGCAGTGTTTCATTCTGTTGTGCACAGGGTCGCTGTGAGTCAGAATCGACCTGATGGCACCTAACAACACCAATCCTTGCAAACTTGTTTAATACATGCAGTAGGAAAATGGGCACTTGTTTGGTTTGAAAGAGCACTAACAGATATTGGAAGGTTACAATCGTAATTATCATTTCCCTTCCAAACATGTAAAATAAGAATCCTACGATTCACCTGACACTTCTTCAACCCCTTTTTATTAGTGTGAAATATTTCTTCACTAGAAGCAATTTGTGTCTTAGAGCAGCATTGACAGCTATTAGGCAAAAAAGGAATATTATTTTATGTCACGTCACAAGCTTTGTCTCTGCTGCTCAGTTTGAAGTTATGGATGGTTGATATACATAGATGGCATGTTGCAAAATCACATACACTTGCCCAGCCTATAGTGCCGGTTTACACCTTAGATTATAACATGGTGGAGAATACTGTAAATACATGAGAATTTACTACAACTAACTACTACCTGCTAATGCTTTATGCCATAGAATTTCTATGGAGCAACATATTTCTGAGTATTCTTCTACCTTATTTAATGGTAGAAGAATTCTCAAGCCCCCTCCCCTTTTTAAGTGTGTTTTTTTTTTTTTTAATTGTGCTTTAGGTGAAGGTTTATAAGGCAAATTCGTTTCCCATTCAATAATTTATACACAAATTGTTCCATGACATTGGTTGAAATCCCCACAATGTGTCAGCACTCCCCCATTACAACCCTGAGTTCCCCATTTCCATTCCTCTGCTTTTCCTGCCCCTTCCTCCCTATTCGTCTTTCCTTTTGGGCCAGTGTTATCCTTTTGGTCTCATATAGATGATTGTTCTAAGAAACACTTTCCTCGCAGGTGTTATTGCTTATTTTACAGGCTATTATTCAGCTGAAAGGAGATCTCTGGGGGTGGCTTCGGTTCTAAGTTAGAAGGGTGTCTAAGGACCATAATCTCGGGGATTCCGTCTTTTTTATGAATTTGAATTTTGTTCTGCATTTTTTCCCCACTCTAATCAGAATCTTCTATTGTGATCCTGGTCTGAGTTGTCGGTCATGGTAGTTAGGCATTTATTTCTTCTGGTTTCAGGCTAGTGGAAGCTGTGCTTCCTTCAGTCCATTAGTCCTTTGGACTAATTGCCTCCTTGAGTCTTTGGTTGTCTTCACTCCCCTTCGTTCCAGATGGAAAGAAAGGGATAGTTGTATCTTAGATGGCTGTTTGTAAGCATTTAAGACTCCAGTCTCTACTTACCTAAGAAAGATGTAGAACATTGTCTTTACGAACTATATTATACCAATTGACTTAGCTGTCCCCCAGACCATGGTCCCCAAACTTCAAGCCCACTAACTCGGTCTCATGAGGTATTTGGTTATGTCTAGGAAGTTTCCATGGCTGTGTTCCCTATGTGCTTTGTTGTGTATGTGAATACACATGCAGTCCACACAAACACATATGTAGAAATATCCACAGTCAAACCTACATATGCATTTGGGCGTGCTCCAATATGCCTTCCCCCACCTATTCCACATACATATCTACGTATCCACTCCTAAATTGCTATTACTGTTGTTGCAGGATTGTGTATTTTATAATATTTACCATCATCCCTTTTTATTCTTGCATACATCTTGGTGTCTTCCCTTGCCTTGGTCATGTTATGCTCACTTCCCTCATAATGCATATTGCCCTTCCCTTCACCAAATTTAACATGTATATACCATCTAGTTAGCGATTTTTTTTTTCTCCCTTCCTCTCCCATTCCTGGTAACCGTCAGAGAATGTTTCTTCATGTGTGTAAACCTTCTCTTGACTTTTTCTAACAGTGGTCTCATACAATATTTGTCTTTTTGTGATTGGCTTATTTCAGCATAATGTCCTCCAGATGCATGCATGTCGTGAGATGTTTCACAGATTCATCATTATTCTTTATCATTGTGTAGTACTCCGTTGTGTATTAGATGTTTTTAAACAAATATTTATCCACTAAACAAATAAAATCGTAGTATTTAAAGGCTGGGATTCAACCACTCTTTTTCTCTTCCCTTAGGTTTTTTTTTTTTTAGGGACCCCTAGAATTCCACTTTGAAGTTTGAAAACCACCATTGAAGTTTGAAAACCACCATTTAGATAATTTTAATCTTTGGGATCACAAACTAAATTTATACTCCACATGCTTTAGAAAGGTATTTATGGCCCTTGTTCCATATGGTGTCTTTTTTTCAGCGGTGACAGAACTTTCTATGAATGACAGTGGAAATTACATATCTGAAGCAGGTGAAAAGTTAATCTCAGCTGGCACCAAAATTTTTCTTGGGAGATACTTTTCTTTGTTTAGGAAAATACTTTGGTAAGTCTCTTACAGTGGCATCTGAGATGCTCCAGCCATGGAGTTTCCAAGGAGTGGCTAGTGGATGTGAACTGCTGACTTTTTGTTTGGCAGCTGAGCCCTTAACCACTGTGCAACCAGGGCTCCATATAGGAAATAGAAGGTAGGAAAAGAATGAAGGAGAAGAATTAGGGGAGAGAAGAGGCAGAGGAGGGTCACACAAGAAAGACACTGGGGGATGAGAGCCTGAGTTGTGCTTATAAAACCCAAATGTATATGTCCCATTATAATTGCAATTATATAATTACTGTATTTTTAGGCAAATAATGCACAGTTCCTCACCCACCATGAGGTATTTTCCTAAGTGTGCTATGCCAATTGTTTTTACATGTTGCTGTAAAAAAAAAAAGAATTAGCATAGGGCACTTATGAAAATATCTTAGAGGGGGAAGGATGAGGTTAGCAAAGAAGCCACAGAATGGGCATATTATTTGTGTAAAAACACGGTATGTATGGCTTTTACTTTAATGGAGCATAAGTTGAGTGTTATAGATGCTTTACCTATAATTTTTCTAATCCATGTAACAATCCCATAAGGTAGGATATATTTCCATTTTACATATAATGAAAAGGCCAGGCTTCTCCATTTATTTATTCACTCAGTTAGACAAATTTTACCAACAACCTATTCAGTGGCCCTCGCCATGTTAGATGCTGAATGTATAGCAGAGAACAAAGGAGATGAGGAGATTAAATTCCTGGTCTCAGGGAGTTTACATTTATCTGCTTTATGCTGGTGGTGAAAGATTCAATTCTAAACATTTTCTGAAAAGAAAATACACTCTAACAAGCCAAACTCTTTAAAGAAGGCCAGTTTTTAAGAAGTTAAAAATCTTGGCTTTTCTACTTCTTCATGTCTTATAATAGACCGAGGTGGGTGGATAACCTCCTAGAACTGCACACCTTACCATGTGTTATTGATTACTTCAGGCACCTTTCATAGCTGCTCACAGGACTTGGAACTGTGCTTTGAATTTAAAATGTCTTCTTCTGTGCTTGATGTGCCTAATTATGTCAGCACCAGCTGGAAGGAGATATTGACAAGAGAGTACAACACGGCTATGTTCCCTACATAATTCAAATTCAGTGGCAGGCTTCCACCTCCGTCTCCCCCTTCCACCTCCAACAGCAAGAAGTAGAGCAAGTCTAGTGCTCCATATTTAAATGCACAAAAAGAAAGGGAACATAAAGACAGGTTTTGCTATGCTTTCAGTACTTCAGTATCAAAGGTCTCTCATATCAACTAACTTCCATAATTAAATTGCTTACTAGTGGCAGCAAGTCCACACCATGCTAGGTTTCAAATGATATTTTTGATTTTGTAAATGTGTTCTTCTGACGACAAATCGTGATCACTTTTCTTCCCCTTACTGGGATAAAATAGTGAAATATCCCAACTGCTTTCATAATTTTTGGAGTATAATGGCCTTACAAGTCTAACAGGGGCTTAAGAAGTATATATTCAATGGAAACATTTAGTTTCTGCTGTGAGTATATAAGGGAATTTAACTTTTACAGTCTTTTAAAGGTGGCTTTATAAGTTTTATTTCTACTATTTACTTGAGTAATTTAACAAATATTTATTGAATGCCTTCTATGTTCTTTATGGGATACAAGGTGTAGGAGACACAGTTCCTCTTATCTAGAAGTTTACAAACTAGTGAGGGAGGCTGACAAATAATTTGACAGAGAAAAATTCACGGAATGCTATGGGAACACTTAGGAGGACAACCTAGTCAGATAGTGGTTTTTTGTTATTTAAAAATAAAACATTTATATACACTTCAAATTAAAAAAAAAAAAAGCTATTTAAACAGAATAATGTTCAAAAACTGATTTAAAGTAAATGAGGAAAAACTCAAACTGTGGCTGCCTGATACAATTTTTTAAATATGTATTTTTTATTAGCTGAGAAGACTAATCACCTTTCCTAAATAAAAGTTAAAGCATAATGTTATTTTTTTGGAAATTTTAAATTTGTGTCACATAAACAATGCGAATGTGAATAAAGCAATAATAATAATCATTGCAGTATCGCTATATGAAGTTAATGTAATATGATGAATGTGTTATACCAATATAAGTGCTTAAAATGTATGCTGTTTATGGAAATATACTGAGATACCCCCATGGATTAGGCATGGAATGGAAACTGCAGACGTTTTGTTATAGAATGTAAAAGACTGCCCAGAATTAAAATACTATAATGTAATTTTTTCATTTTGAACATACATATACTAATAAGCTGCATTAACATAGTGCATATTTTAATTTCAAAAGAACCATTTTTGTGTTATTTTGGTTCTTGTATAGGTTCTTTTGTTTTCAAGGAGCAGAGATTCATTCAGATCACCTCAAGCAAGAATATCTGTAAAAATAAAACAGGAATCTTAGCCAGCCCTCAAGGAAAGTCATTAAAAAAAAAAAAACAACAAAAAAAACACCTTAAAACAAGAATAGGGAACACAGAACAGCCAGACCTTGTGGAGTCTGGAATGCAGCCTTCGAAAGCTGATGCAATGATCAAGTTACTTCATTGCCTCCTCAGCTGCACGTGCCTTGGTCTCTCCTCAGTCATCATTCAGGTTCTGTGTGTCTGAGCTTCCTTTGTAGGTTTTCACTTCTGCTTCCACCACCGACTAGCTACATCTCTACGTGCCTCCCTATATCCAACTCCACCAAGAAAGAAGATCTGATTGGTTCTCTGCATCCAATCCCACCAAGAAGGAAGATCTGATCAGATAAAAGCATCATTTTGAGGTAAGACTTGCACATCATACCTTTTGGCTCCT
Organism: Loxodonta africana; assembly: GCF_030014295.1. NCBI lineage: Eukaryota > Metazoa > Chordata > Mammalia > Proboscidea > Elephantidae > Loxodonta > Loxodonta africana. The sequence goes on along the minus strand of NC_087355.1, from coordinate 43,694,292 downwards.
CTAGAGTTAGGAGAGCAACCCCCCACCACATCCTTGTGGCCTAGACGGTAGGGTGAGGAGGTGAAGAACAAGACGACCACTAACTTAGAGGACCCGCTGCCTAGAGTCCTCTCTGCAGGACATTCAATACTTCTAGCGCTGCACCCCAATTTGTAACTCAGCTTCTTAGTCATATGTTGACATGAGCAGTCTTTAATGCAATAACATGGTAGATTATTCTTAAAGGGCTTCAACATTTCTCAGGAAACATGAGCAGAATGTAGACAAAATTGAAACCAGAAGCAAGTACATTATCTATTTTTTTCCGTTTAAAAAATTGTAGTCAATATCTGACATTAAGAAAATTTGATAAAATAAAACCAGAGTTTTAGGCTCTAAGGATTTATGAGTTTTATCAACACAAAATAAGACATCGAATTAACTAAAAGAGGAAGTCAAAAACCATGCAGTCAACCCTATTTATTATTCAATGTTTTGTTTTCCATGTACTTTGATGTTACTTATTTATTGCTCAGACTACACATGCTATAAATGTGGAAAGCCATGTAACCTCTTAATAATTTAAAATGTCAATAACCCATTAGTTGACATTTATTACCTGCTTACCATATGTTACATACTACGCTAAGTTATTTTGATACATTAAGTTATTTAGTATCCCCACTCAATGTGTTGGCAACTATGAATCAACCGCATTTACAGATGAGGAGACTAAGTCCTAGAGAGTTTATTAGCTCAAGGTCAATTCACAGCTGATGAATGTTGGAGCCAGGGGGTTGTTACAGGTACCCTGAACTCAGAGCCCGTTCTCTTAATCACTGTGTCATACTGTCTCCTATGAGAGATACATTTGAGGAAATAGATCATCCTGCCTTTGGAGGAAAAAAAAAAAATTGATTACCTGTACGATCCTGCTGAGAAAATAAATTTTTCATTTCAACTTTTAAATATATTGGTGATCAGAATTTCAGGAAGAAGAAAAGAAACTAAGAAAACAAGAAATAATTAGGAAATTTGATACTGAAAATATTTAGGAAGATTGGGTTGTCTGCCAATATTATGACTCTTCCTAGATCCCACATTTTAGACACATATACACACATTACACAATCCAAAGTACTTTGCCTCCATTTTTGTTATTGCCCAAAAGTCTACTAACTTTAATTGTTGTTAGAAGCCTCATCTTTTATAAATGTAAATGCCTTTGTACTGTCAGGTCTTGTTACTGTTCTGTTTAGTCAATCGCAACTCATAGTGACCCTATATGGCAGAGTAAAACTTCTCCATATGGTTTCCTAGGCTGTAATCTTTACAGGAGCAGTTCACCAGGTCTTTTCTCCTGTGTAGTGGATGGTGGGTTCAAGCTACCCTTGACCTTCCAGTTAGCAGGCAAATGCTTAACCACTGTACCACCAGGGCTCCTTGGGCTGCTGACCTTTTGGTTAGCAGCTGTACCACTTAACCACTACACCACCAGGGTTTCCTCCTTGGTCTAGTATGTGGAATTCTGTGTTTTCTAACTTGCTTGTGGGGAGCTTACTCTAGCTAAACTCATCCTAGCCTCATTTTGAGGTGTGGGGATTGGAGAAAGCAGGCGTGGAGTAAACCTACGTGTGTGTTTGCGTGAGGGTGTCTCTCCGTATTGTTGGAAATCTCTGAAAACTGCTTAAATACAATGCAAGGGAGGCTTGGTGTAAACAACAATTAAGTTTATTCGGAAGTCAAGGATTAAAAGAAGTGATCAGTGCTGTATATCTTACGCAATGTATTTCACTATAAAAACCTGTCTTCCTCGTCTTTGGGCGTAAAAGAACTCTCTTCAGTGGCTAGATTATTTCTCCTACTACTGCATGAATTTTGGCTAAGTGTCTCCATCAAAACTAAATCATATACAAACTGGGCTCTGGCTACTTTGACAGTATTTTTGTCCCAACTCCTATCTGAAATCAGACGCTTTGAGGGGTAACAATCTTTCTCCAATCGTGGTTTCCACGATGAGGGGTTTTCCATAAGCACACTGCTAGGAAGAGTCGTGAGGGTACAAAAATAGAATGATAGTTTATACCTTAATTGTTCCTTCATTAGCCTTCTTTTTCTTGACCCTCATGTCTGTCGCAAATGGTCCTAATCTCAGAAAATGTATCATAGGCTCAGCTGGTATTACAGCCTGCCCCACCTACAAAGCATTCAATCAAGATTTGTTCCTAGCTTACCAGCCTCATATATTCTATGTTAACATATTCCAAACTTGTAGAAAAATACAGCAACTAGCAACTATCATGATGCCCATGTATCCTTTCTCAAAAAGAAACATGTTAACATTCTGTGATTTTTTTTTTCAGGTCATTTTGTGAAGGAATAAGATGTTCATTCATTCAACAAATATTTTTTGAGCACCTACTATAAGCCAAGCACTCTTCTTAGTATTTGCAATATGTCAGGGAGCAAAACAAACCCCAGTCCTGGTTGTGGGAAGTTACATTCTTTTTATAAATAATTTTTAAATCTTTTCAAGGAGAAATATTCACTGCTCACTCCTGATGTTTCCTTCAATAGGGAGGTAACTTCATTAGCATAACATTGCAGGTCTTTCTAACCTCTTTCCTCTCTTATGAGAAGGAATCCTTTATCTCTGTTAGGTTGGGAGAAGGAACTGGGCCTAGACGCTCAGCTTCCCTCTTTCTTCAGACAGGCATGCCTATAGATGTGCAGGGATCACAGTACTGCTCCCCAACAACGTAAGAAACATTAATTTTACAGAGGAACACTCTGTCCCTACAGAGAGTGGTCTGTGGTAGTTCAGAGCTGCTTGGGAAAGTGTAAGTAACTGTCTAAGTTTAGTTTCAAAATTAAGAAGACTATTCTGCATCATTCCTAAGCCACATCCCTCAATGCAAACTTGATCTTTTTGATCTCTATTTGCTCGTTTTCTTTGTTTGTTTTTTTTTTATATCTCTTAGTCCTGACATGAGAGAGAAGCGAGTCATTTATTGGGACTTCTGAAACATCCCGAATCTTATTCCTCTTTACTCTCCCACATGATAGCTATTCTGGTGTTGATATATTTTCTTCCAACCCATGTTTGTATTTTTTCTGTATTTGTGTGTAACCACGAAATGTATTCAAGGTTATTTTATGTTTTTAACTTTATACAAATGTTTTGTGTGATATATAAAGTTTTTTTTTTTTATATTATGTAGCTTGCTATTTTCACTTTTTATGTTATGAATGTTCTTAAATCCTATCCATACTGGGCAGTGTACCACTAGTTTATAATTGTACAATATGATACACGGATATCACATTATGTTTCTTATCTGTTCCCTTTGTGATGCACTTCTTTTGCTAGCATTTCATCCTGATGTGCTGTGTACTCAGGTCCGGGCCTTCGCATCTGCTCTTTCTGTCTCCACTCTCACCCCTTATCCTCACCCCCAATGCCCACTGCCTGACTAACTCCAATATTTAGGACTTAGCATGGACATTACTTCTTCCCTGATTCTCATTCTGCCTTGCCTTTCCCAGATTTGTTGTAGGGTCCACAATTAAAGCCTGAGTTTGAAAATGATTGGGAAACTGCATTGAGTTCTATACAAAAGTGAAAAATTTTGAGGTATATTTTGTAAATTCTGCACAGTAGATCTCAGTAAAATTAAAATTAAACTTTGCTTGGTTGTTGGTAAGTCTGTTTCTCCAATACTAGCTTAGAAAGCTGGTTGTTAATGAAGCCAAATATGCATTTCATATTCACTTTCCCACACATTGCACTGAATAATTTCTGATTAGAATACAAAAATGCCCACTGATTTTAGACTCTCAGTGGTATCAACTCCACAGGATACATGGAAAATTAAGAAGTTTGCCTTTTCTGAATCAGCAAGTGAGCAATCCTTTTTTAAATCAGGGGCATTGCTTTGCAAAATGTACTTTGTTCATTTATTGTGATGACTATACTCTTGTTTAAATTATTTACGATGATATTTATACTATATTTTATAGTCCAAGTAATATGAGTCCTCACTTGAAGCTCTTTGCTATTAAATCTTTGCTGAGATGCATTTAGATCACTGGTTTTCAGTGAGGATTTCCAGAATCAGTAAGTGAATTAGTACATTTTCAGCGTACATTATACATAGTAAGTTCAGTTCTGAGGAATATAAATCTCCATGCATAGCCCAGATAAGTTTTATTTCATTCTTTTTTTATTTTGGAACAAGATGTGTTTGTTTCTGATGCACAAACAAGGTGTTCTGTGGGTAACACTCATTAGGGTTTCTGGGAGTAAGATGAACAAATCTCTCCTGCTTTGTGAGAAGTACAGGCCCTATAATGTTTCCAGGAGGAATACTCTGAAACCTTCATAAAACATTAATATCAGTTGGATAGAAAAAAAAAAAAAAAAAAAACCTTTAATAAAACATTTGCCTCTGTCATTAGAGTTTTATTTATTCAAGAATCATATGCAATAAATTTACATTACATGTGCGTTTTGCAAAGAATGAGAACATGTCAATGTCCTACGTTATAAAGAAAGCTAGTATCCCACACAGAAGAAATGAGAAATTTGGTAGAAACTCACCCATTTCCTGACTATTCCAGGTTTATATATAATGTCATTCCGAGTTTGAGTTCTAAGATCTGGGTTCAAGCTATCAGTCTCAAATTAAGATGATAAAAAAAGGCAACAAAAATAACCCAATTTTTATCTAACTTTCTGAATAAGGAGTTAAAACCAAAAAACTAAAAATTAGCAATAGGAGACATAGTCAGCTAAAAAAAAAAAAAAAAAAAACCTGAACATATTCTCAGACCAACCAGTACACTAACTTTATTTTTATTGTAGTATTATTATCTTACTTTGATTGTATGTTAAGTCCCAGATTTTTGCTGAAACTTTAGAAATACATTGGAATTTTGGAAAGGAATTTAAAAATAACATGGAGTATGTTTTGAGAAGTGTCTAAGTAAAAAATAAGTTAAAAAATCACAAAAGGAAAAACTGTAAATAATTTCTGACAAAATACTATGATTTCTGATCAGCTTCTTTTAAAGCTTGCTGATATTTTGATATCTTGAAAAGGTACAGCAACATATAGTTGTTTTATATATCTTGACTAAAATATGCCACCCTTCTTGAGGAAATGTTAAAATGTTGAACATCTATGTTCTCCACAAGTAAATAACACTTTATATGACTACATTATGACCAGATTATATCTATTAGTTACTGCTGTGCTCCATGTAAATCTCTAGTTCCCCTGGGAAATGAGAAAATCATTTCAGACTCCAATAACTAACAATCAGTTATTGCTCTGGGCAATAATAAAGCTGAATGCAATTACCTAAAGTGAAGTTAGCAGTATAACAAATGAAATACGGATTTTTTTTTTCCTCTCTTAAAATAAATGTAGCATCTCCTCATTCCACACTACGGTGTATTACAATAGGCTCTGCTAAACAGCGTATTATCTGAATAGTCTATTTGAGATTGAAATATATGTGATTAAAAGTTATAAAGTTACTTTGTATGGTATCATTTATTTGGTTGGTGTATACACACACACACCGGTAAAACTCAAAACTGCAAAACATGAAACATTTAGTTTATTTAAAAAAGATTTATTAGACAGGCTTGTGATTTTAAGAGTATTGAATTTTACTGATGAAAATGGTTAAAAAAATTTCCTAGTATTTGGTCACATAGCAAAATGATTGGCATTAAAAATGATAAAAGTCATCCTCGGAAGTAGCTATGATGGGCTTACGTATATGTCATCACTCTATATTGTTAAAGTATTTTTTGAAATGAATATTGAAAAGAAAGAAGTGGCTTACCATATGGCTCATTTACAAATTTTACTCTTAGAATTTTTTTTTTGCTGTAACATTATTTATTTATCCAAAATTGATTTCTAATTCATTATTTGCATATATTTTCTATTTGTCACAACAGAATGCAATTATACTGAAACAGATTTCCCAGTAGAAAGTTAAGCCTGCTGTGTCACATTTTGTTTAACCATTTTTTATGTACAATTGTAGTCTTGTGTTTTGGCATAGAACGCTACTGAAACAGTAGACTTTCTGGCAATTTGGCTGTTAGCATACATTTGATGGTGAATATAGCCTTTCATTAGCTCTGTATTCAAATAGCACTGCCAAAGGATTTTTCATTTTCTTTACTCATTTCTGTTTATAATAAATCCTGGGAAGCTTGAAGCTGACATCTGTTTTCTGAAGCAACTCTTTCTCTCTCTCTTTCCTCTGTATGGGCACATACTGACTTACTGTAGGGCTGTTCATTAGAGTTGGACTGCTAGCAATTATTATTATTTAAGAAAAAATGGATTGTTTTGTGGGGGAAAACACATAGGAAAACTGCATGAATAATGTAACAAAAGAATATGTAAAAATTGGCACCTACAAACACTGACAGTATCTGCTTAAGTGCATGTTTATATTCTCTGGTTTTATTATAGGTAATTTGAGGGATGCTTCTACTTCATGGCCCACACTACTTGAAATAAAAATCATGTACCAGAGTAAAAAATAATTTAATTTGGTTGTCTAAAAATTCCAATTTTAATTCCCTTTCCCCATTCAGGTTGATTCCTTTTTCTCCCTCCCTCTTATCCTTCTTTTCTCCCTCTCTTCCTTCCTTCTGTGAACATTTATTGACCACGCCCTGTGCTCCAGACTCTGTTGCTGATGTAGGTCAAAGAGACATGGTCCCTAATCAAAAGACTCTCATCATCTAATAAGAAAGAGAAATACTTAAGCAGGCAATGACAATTCTTTTTTAACTGGATGAAAGCCCAGCCAAATGGTCAAAGTGTTACTCGATAAGGCTTTATTTAGTAAGCATGTTTGCTCTTTGATTAGGGTTTCCATGAACATGTAATATACTGCACAACTGTGCTTTGCCCTCCCCTTCTATCTACCAGAGTGATCAAGAGTTCTCACAATATAAAAGTCTAAGAAACTTTCTCCTAGGGTACCTCAGACAATTTTGGAAAACTTTGGTTGGTTCCAGTTGTGTAAAACATCAACTTTCTCAGACATTCCCCTAACCTTCCCTTTACACATACACGTCAAAAAACCAAGCCAAACTCATTGCTGTCGAGATGATTCCAACTCATAGCAGCCCTATAGGACAGAGTAGAACTGCTCCATATGGTTTCCAAGAAGCCGCTGGTAGGTTCAAAGTGCTGATCTTTTGGTTAGCAGCTGAGCTCTTAACCAGTGCATCACCATGGCTCCACCCGTACACATTGGGAAGGTATATATTGAAGATCCACTGCACCAGTGGTTTTCAAATTAGGGTGCATCAGAATCACCTAGAGGACTTGTGAAAACAGACTTACTGAATCTCAACACCTATAGTTTCAGATTCAGTTGGTATAGCAAGTCTATAAGTTCAGTAAGTCTGAAATTTGCATCTTTGACAAGTTCTAAAATGACGTTGATGCTGCTTGTATGAGTACTAAACATTGACAACCGCTGCACGATATTATTGAGGAATATTTTCTATTCTCTGATTTAGTAGTAAAGAAACCAAACCTACTGACAAAACGTTATGAGAGTTCAAGATTTAAGCAGGTTTTAGGAGACAGTGGATTATTGCTGCTTTACTGTCTGTGAGCTTGTGGTACTGTGGTGGCTTACATGTTGCTGTGATGCTGGAAGCTTTGTATTTTAAATACCAGCAGGGTCACCCATGGTGGACATGTTTCAGTGAAGGTTCCAGACTAATACTAGAAGGACCTGGCCATCTACTTCTGAAAAAATTGGCCAGTGAAAACCTTATGAATAGCTGTGGAACACTGTCTGATATTGTGCCAGAAGATAAGCCCCTCAGGTTGGAAGGCATTCAAAATATGACTGAGGAAGAGCTGCCACCTCAAAGCAGAGTCTACCGCATGATGTGGATGAAGTAAACCTTTTGGAAACTTCATTTACTGAGGTGTCATGACTCAAAACAAAAAGAAACAGCTGCAAACATCCATTAATGATCAAAAAATGGAATGTATTAAGTATGAACCTAGGAAAATTGGAAGCTGTCAAAAATGAAATGGAATGCATAAAGATCAATATCCTAGGCATTGGTGAGCTGAAATGGACTGGTATTGGCCAGTATGAAAGGGACAGTCATATGGTCCACTATGCCAGGCATGACAAATTGAAGAGAAATGGCATTGTATTCATCGACAAAAAGAACATTTCAGGATCTATCCTGAAGTACAATGCGGTCAGTGATAGAACAATCTCAGTATGCCTAAAAGAAAGACTAGTTAATATGACTATTACTCAAATTTATGTGCCAACCACTATTGCCAAAGATGAAGAAAATTAAGATTTTTATCAACTTCTGCAGTCTGAAATTGATCAAATACGCAATCAAGATGCACTGATAATTACTGGTGATTCAAATACAAAAGCTGGAAACAAAGAACAAGGATTGGTAGTTGGAAAACATGGCCTTGGTGATAGAAATGATGCCAGAAATTGCATGATAGAATTCTGCAAGGCAAATGACTTATTCATTGCCAATACTTTTCCAACAATATAAACAGAGACTATACACATGGACATAGATGGACAGAATACACAGGAATCCAATCGACTATATCTGTGGAAAGAGATGATGGAAAAGTTCAATATCATCAGTTAGAACAAGACCAAGGGTTGACTGTGGAACAGATGATCAATTGCTCACATGCAAGTTCGAGTTGAAGCTAAAGAAAATTAGACAAATAATATTTGATGGTTACAAGGGAGGGGAGGGGTGACAATGGAAAAACACTTAATAGACATTAGATAAGTGGTAACTTTGGTGAAGGGTAAGACAGTACACAATACTGGGGAAGCCAGCACAACCTGTACAAGGCAAGCCCATGGTAGCTCCATAGACACATGGACCTGAGGGACCAAATTACTGGGCTGAGGGCTATGGGGATCACGTTCTCAGGGAACCTCCAGCTCAATTTGCATATAGAATTTATAAATAATATGTTCTATATTCTACTTTGGCGAGTAGTGTCTGGGATCTTAAAAACCTGTGAGTGGCCATCTAGGATACTCCACTGGTCTCACCCCTTCAGGAGCAAGGAAGAATGAATTAAGCTAAAGACATAAGGGAAAGGTTAGTCCAAAGGACTAACAGACCACATCTACCATGGCCTCCATCAGACTGAGTCCAGTACAACTAGATGGTGCCTGGCTACCACCACTGACTGTTCTGACAGGGATCACAATAGAGGGTCCCAGACAGAGCTAGAGAAAAATGTAGAACAAAATTCCAACTCAAAAAGAAAGACCAGACTTGCTGGCCTGACAGAGACGGAGAAACCCTGAGAGTATGGCCTCCAGACACCGTTTCAGCTCAGTAATGAGGCCACTCCTGAGGTTCACCTTCAGCCAAAGATTGAACAGTCCCATGGAACAAAACAAGACTAAAGGGGCACACCAGGCCTGGGGCAGGGACTGGAAGGTAGGAAGGAACAGGACAGCTGGTAATAGGGAACCCGGGGTTGAGAATGGAGAGTGCTGACATGTCATAGAGTTGTTAACCAAGGTCATAAAACAATGTGTGTACTGTTTGATGAAAAATTAGTTTGTTCTGTAAGCCTTCATCTAAAGTTCAATTTAAAAAAAAGAAAATTAGAACAAGTCCACAAGAGTCAAAATACCACCTTGAGTATATCCCACCTGAATTTAGAGACCATCTGAAGAATAGATTTGACCCACTGAACCTTAATGACCAAAGATCAGATGAATTGTGGGATGACATCAAGGATATTATACATGAAGAAAGCAAAATGTCATTAAAAAGACAGGAAAGAAAGAAAATACCAAAATGGATAACAGAAGAGACTCTGAAATTTGCTCTTAAATATAGAATAGCTAAAGCGAATGGAAGAAATGATGAAGTAAGAGAGCTGAAAAGATTTCAAAGGGCAGCTGGAGAAGACAAAGTATTATAATGAAATGTGCAAATACCTGGAGTTAGAAAACCAAAAGGAAAGAACATGCTCAGCATCTCTCAAGCTGAAAGAACTGAAGAAAAAATTAAGGATTTGAGTTGCAATACTGAAGGATTCTACGGGCAAAATATCAAATGACACAGGAAGCGTCAAAACAAAATAGAAGAAATATACAGATTCACTGTACAAAAAAGAATTGGTCAACATTCAACCATTTCAGGAGGTAGCACATGATCAAGAACGAATGGTATTAACAGAAGAAGTCCAAGCTGAACCGAAGGCATTGGCGAAAAACAAGGCTCCAGGAATTGATGGAATACTAATTGAGATGTTTCAACAAACAGGTGCAGTGCTGGAGGTGTGCACTTGTCTACGGAAAAAATTTGGAAGATAGCTACCTGGCCAACCAACTGGAAAAATAAAAAAAAAAGAGATTCATATTTGTGCCCATTCCAAAGAAACGTAATCCAACAAAATGTGGAAATTATCAAACAATATCAATAATATCACATTCACGCAAAGCGGTTGTAGCAGTAAATTGATGGGGAACTACCAGAAATTCAAGCCAGATTCAGAAGATGATGTGGAATGAGCAATAACAATGCTGATGTCAGATGGATCTTGGCTGAAAGCAGAGAATACCAGGAAGATATTACTTATGTTCTATTGACTATGCAAAGGTATTCGACTGTGCAGATCATATCAGATTAGGGGTAACATTGGGAAGACTGGTGATTCCAGAACACTTAATTGTGCTCACGAGAAACCTGTACTTAACCAAGAAGCAGTTGTTTGAACAGAACAAGGGGATACTGCGTAAAGTCAAGAAAAGTGTTGTATCCCTTCTCCATACTTGTGCAATCTGTATGCTGAGCAAATAATCCAAGAAGCTGGACTGTATGAAGGAGAATGGGGCATCAGGATTAGATGACATCAGGATCGTGATATACAGATGACACAACCTTGCTTGCTGAAAGTGAAGAGGACTTGAAGCACTTACTAATGAAGAACAAAGACTACAACCTTCAGTATGGATTACGTCTCAGCCTAAAGAAAATAAAAATCCTCAAAACTGGATTAATAAACAACATCATGATAAATGGAGAAAATACTGAAGTTGTCAGTGATTTCATTTTACTTGGATCCACAGTCAAAACCCATGGAAGCAGCAGCAGTCAAGAAATCAAATGACATATTGCATTGGGTAAATCTGCTGCAAAACACCTTTTTTTAAGCGTTGAGAAGCAAAGATCTCACTTTGAGGACTAAGGTGCACCTGACCTAAGCCATGGTATTTTCAATTGCCTCATATGCACGCAAAAGCTGGACAATGAATAAGGAAGACCAAAGGAGAAATGATAGCTTTGAATTACGATGCTGGTGAAGAATATTGAATATAGCATGGACTTCCAGAAGAACAAACAAATCTATCTTAGAAAAGTACAGCCAGAATGCTCTTTAGAAGGAGGATGGTGAGTCTTCCTCTCACATAACTTGGACATGTTATCAAGAAGGAAGACCCTCAATGAGGCGGAGTGACAGAGTGGCTGCCACAATGCACTCAAGCATAGTGATGATTGTGAGGATGGCAGAGGACCGGGCAGTGTTTTGTTCTGTTGTATATAGGGTCACTATGAGTTGGAAAAAACTTATGGCACCTAACAACCACAAAACAGTCTGTTTTCGTGCACTATATAATTATTGGAAAGATTTGCAATGTATCTGTCTTTTGGTTTAAAATCACAGAATAAATAAACAGAATTAAGGATCAGAAAATTTTTTCAGTACTTTGTCTAGTTCAGTTTCCTTAATTGTTTCTGAGGATGACCTAGTGGGGCACTGGATATTTACAACCATAACAAAGAATTTGCTTTCCTGAAGCCACTGTGTCTACCTGTGACTGCAGCCACCGTTTCTCCCTATGGTTTATTCATTCGTGACCTTTTGGCATGTGGACAGAATCCTGGGCACTCAGTTTTTCCTGCTCATCAAGAATTATTTTTCCTATGCCTTGTATTGGACTTAGGATGTTTTCTGGCACAAGGAAAAGACAGACTGGTAATCATTTTAATGCAAAAAGAAAAGCTGAAAAAAAACTTTGTCCCTTTAAGCAAAGTTTCTGGCTCAAAACTAATAGCAGTATACAATCAAATTCAAAAGTCCAATGTTAGCCAATATTGCCTTCTCACCATTTCTAATTCCTACATCACTCCTCTGGCTTTTTATTTCTTGCCTTCATAGTCCATTCTAGGTATCTGCTTCACGCCCTCTTGATAATTTTCTGCAGCTTACTAATATTTTTCTACCTCCACCCCTGCCTAACTCCTCATCACTAACATATTCTGTTTTCAGTATTTGCATATTTTGATTTTGACATATTTTCAGCTTCAAGTAGAGGAGTAGTGGCTAAGAGAATAGACTTTAGAATTAGGTTAGGTTTGAATCCCATCCCTGCCAACTACCAATTTTGTTACTTGAGTCAAGTCTGCTAACATTTCTGGTTCTCGGTTCTCTCACATGTAAAGTAGGGTTAATTTCCATCTCACAATTTTTTGGATATAAATGTTTGTAAAGAACAATACCGCGTTTGGCATGTAGTAAGTGCTTAATGGATGGTGTGCCTTTTCCTCTTCTCCTCCTCTTATCCCCTTCCCACAAATTGTGTCCTTACAACACCTACATTGCTAGGACTCCACTTTCCCATCCCTTCCACCACTTCTCCTGGCAAAAGAAGGGGATTGAAAATGTTAATGCTGTTCTATGTCAGTGCCTTCTTAAGAAGAAATAAATCCTTTCCAACTGAAAACTTATCTTTGAGTTGCTGTTTTAAATGTAACCCAAACCCACCACTATCTTTTCTCATTTGCATTTTTCCTAGTGAAGAGATTTTCATTTGTGAGTTTTATAGTTAAAACAGTAAATACTGTTGTAAACAATTTTACATTCAGCTACACTGCTTTAGATCAGGCAGTACTGCCCTTACATCTGGGCAAGAGGGATTCCCTGTGTTTAGAGGGCCCCGATAACAGAAGCTCCCACGTGTGAGCACGCGCGCGCACACACACACACACACACAGAGTTTATTAAAGACTACGTGGGCACCTTTGGCACTCAGAATCTTGCACTCAGCATTGGTACAGAGTGACCACTAACCCAAAACATCCATTCTTAGTAAGTAAAACAATTCAGTGTTATTTTTGAGGTAACAACTAATGCAATAAGAAAATTGAATAATCAATATTGATTGTTAGGTTCAAAGGGACAAAGTTATTTTTTTCCTGTGGATTATATATCTTTATAAAGCCAAACAAAAAAACCCACTGCCATCCAGTCGATTCCAATTCATAGTGACCCTATAGTACAGAGTAGAACTGCCCCATAGGGTTTTTAAGGCTGTAAATCTTTATGGTTTTTTGCTTTTTTAAATCTTTACGGAAGCAGACTGCCACGTCTTTCTCCTGCAGAGCCGCTGATGACTTTTCGTTTAGCATCCCAGCTGCTTTAACCACTGCGCTACCAGGCCTCCATAAATCCAAAACCTCCGTTGTTGTTGAGTCATTTCTGATTCACAGTGACCCTACAGGCAAAGCAGAACCGCCCTATAGGGTTTCCAAGGAGTGGATGGTGGGTTTGAACTGCCGAGCTTTTGGTTAGTAGCCTGAGCTCTTAACCACTGTGTCACCAGAGCTCCCCACATACCAAGGGACTCAATTAAAAAAAAAAAATAAAACTACTAGAATTAATGAGCAATCTGGTAAGGAGTTGGATTCTTTCTCCTTGGAATTTAAATTTGGATGGGAATTTAAAACTCTGCCAGTGGTAGATGCAGCTGGCTTTGAGTTATTCTGATAATTGTATCTAAAAAATTGTTCATGGTCCCTTGCTCTTGAGATCCCTAGGGCCCCCCTACTCATGTTTCTCAATTCTGTGAGCTATCCAGTATCCCAGCAATAAGTTTACCTTTTTCTTGGCTTAAGTTAAAAAAAATCTGTTTTTGTTACTTGACATCAACACATTCTACCTCATGTAATAAATAAATAGTTGTAGACACACCTTTGGAAAGATCAAAGATGAGAATATAGAGAAAGCATGAGAAAAAACATAGGAGATGAGAAAGGAGGATCACAGCAAAAATAGCATCAATATCAATACCATAATTGACTAGAATTCTAAGAGAGGCAGATATTGTAGATAATTAAATTTTTTTTTTTTTGTTAACTGACAAATAAAATACAAGCTCCCAATTCTTGGAAAATATTTATGAATGTATGGAAGTTTTTGTAATAAGTAATGTAACGAGCATAATATACTGTTTTATTGGTGAGTCCAGACTTATACTTCCATCTCACCACATTCTGACCAATACTAAATATTTAAATCATATCCTATTTTTAATCTGTTTTTATGAATTGCCTTTTTAGAACCTTAGTTATGGAGGTATTAATGGTTTTTTAAAAATTGGTTATTATAGACTTTATTAAATTCATTAACCTGTTTGTCAATTTCCCCCTATTTTGTTGTCTGCCTTTTAATGTTCTGATTTTTTTTTAATCCTACAAGAGGGATTTAAAAAATACTTTTATGCAGTCAAATGTATCAAAATATTCCCTGATTTTTTTTTTACTTACTGTTACGCTTAAATGGTTCTGATTATTCAAAAATTCAATCATATTTCATTCTAGTCATAACTTCTTCCATATTTTAGTTTTAACTTTTTGATACAATTGGAATTTATTTTTATATATGAGATGAGTTGTGGATCTAAATGGGCTATTTAAAAATAGGAATATGTCTAATAGACTAATCTTTTCATTTCTGACATAATACTATCTTTATCATATATTAAATTCTCAGGGATAAAGGGCTTTTTAATGGGTTGTCTATTCTCTTTCACTGATTTATCCGGGAATCTTACATCTGTAACACAGTAAATTTCCTAGGCCTTCTTGTTACATTTACTTTTTCACATGTAATTTACACTATTTTTTGCAAATCCCCAATCAAAAGAGAAAAATCATGTCAATATCTTGGTTGGAATGGAACTAAAACTACAAATTGAGGGAGAGGAATAGATAAACATTTTTATAACATTTACTTCAACAGGTACTCATTATATAAGGTGTGAATTTTAAGAAGTTGAATAAGACATAATCCCTATTTGGAGAAATTCATGGTTACTAAAATTTGCTAAGTGCTAAAAGAGAAGTATCCTTTGGTGTGTGTAATATGCTCACAGAAAACTGATGCCTGGCCCAGACTTGGGGATTTTGGAATGGTACCTGGAACCGATGATATCGTAACTAACTGATTGCTTAAGGATAAATATTACACAGGCAAATGGGATTAAGTAGAACAGGGACAATCAGTGGTAGACTAATTTTAGGAGTTGAGTTAAATCACTAAACAAATTATAACACTTAAAAATAAAATTCATTCTATATTTGCTAACATGAAAACCAAAAATTAGTGTACCAAATCAATATAGTTCCATTTACATTTAACTGCCAGAAAGGTGGCATGAAATTTGAACACACACATACATACTAGAGCACACATACTTTTCTTCTCTCCCTTCCCTTTAGTGACAATAAAAAGAGTATGAATTCACCTTTTTGGATGTAAAAATTTTGGAAAATAAATATGAGGTAAAAACAAAAATCAGAATAATTGAGTCATCCAAAGTTAATACTGAGAACTACATACAATATCTATATAAATATTGATACTAATATCCATATCTGTATCCATATCTGTCGATCTGTATGAATATTCAGAGCTCTGGGGGCATAGTGGTTAAAAGCTTAGGCAGTTTGAATCCACCAGCCGCTCCTAGGAAACCCTATGGGATGATTCTACTCAGTCCTATAGGGTCACCATGAGTCAAAATTGACATGATGGCAACAGATGTGGTATATCAATATTTGGATCACACTAAATATACTGTTTATTATCCTGATTATTCACTTGAGACATTATCCTCGTGCCTTTTAATATTCTTCAAAAAACAAGATTTTATTAGATACAAAGAATTCTAGAATATACATAAATTGTGATGGTCTTTGCATTAAAATTAGGATAATTTTTCTGATTGCTGTTTTCATAAAATTATATTTTTATGATTCATATATTCACCTACTATAATTTTGATTTTTAATTATGCCAAATTATTACTTCTGGTAACAGCTCATCAATAAACTAAGCTGCTTCTTAAGACTGCTGGTATTTAAAGAAAGTAATAGTTAATAGTAGCCATACATTCTATTTTTTTCTCTAATTATGCAGTTAAAACCCAAATACTTATTATGTAAATCCAAATGTATGTACATTTATACACATACAAAAGTAAGCCTATACATTAAATAACTCTCTATAAAGCTCCCATTCTCTCAAGGAAAACAAATTCTCTTTTTAACTAGTTTTTATAGAACTGAATAAATTCTTTGGAGAATCTACAAAATTTCTGACATCTGTTTCCTTGAAAGCAGTCATTGTACTACAAGGCAGAGGTAGGAATGGCCTTCTGATAGAATGTCACCAGGATAAGCCAGTTGTTGTTGATTCAAGAGGCCACTGTGATGGCATTACCTTCTCTAATTTGTATAGTTCATAGTCTCGCAGCTAATGAAAAAAATCACTCTTGTCAGTGTTCCAGGTTTGATTACACCCAGGGAGAGGGAGGTTGATCCATACTATCTTTACTTAAAACAAATGGAAATTTCTAAAGGACAATTCGCATTTCAAAATTACAATAAGAAATATAATTTTGTAGCTAACCATTCCATTTTTTTCTGTAGGCATATATTTGGGAAAGTAGGTATATTATTTGGGTATCTTGTCATGTGTTACATCCTAATTTATCCTTGGACTCTCAAGGGGTAATTTCATTTCCCTTTTTTCCAGATTATTAGAAGACAACTATCTTAACCATTATCCTTACATGACACTCAGTTCTCTTCTAATAATTTGGAAATAAGAGAAATGAAGAAGGAGGTTACTATCTCCCACCCTGTGTTGTTTAATAACCATTGTAACCTCCCATGTATTTGGGTCTTCAGCAAGCAGATGAAAAGCCCTTGCAGGGTCCCTCACAGAGACTGAGGTGTCAATATCCGTAAAAGGATATAAAATTCAAAGAAGGTGACAGACTGCCTGATCAAACATATGGCATAAATGAGAAGGGCCATTTTGGGCTTGCTGCATTAAGACTCTACGCTACCTGCCTGAATCATGTCATTCAAGATAGGATTACCTTGTTCCTTCCCATCAACCACTTAAGTCTGCTCTTTAATGGTCCATTAAAAGGCTCAGTCACCCCTGTGGCCTGAGGGTATATGAAGCTTGAAACAAATACAACAAATCAAACTTTATTCCTACTCCTTCCTTTTGTCATGTGTAAGATTGGAAAGAAGAACTATAGATGGGAGATGAAACCTAGAGATATGATTTCCGCTGACAGAACTGGAAAGGCTTCTAGTCTTCATATGTTCTGAAGCTCCAGAATAACTTAGCAAGGAATTGTGGGACTTAAAGAGAATGAGTTAGGAAGGTGTATTCTAATTAAAGTCTGAATAAAATTGTCATGTTAAATTAAGTTTTGATTATTAACACTTAATGATTAGTTACGAAAGATAAACGATTATTCCTCTTTACTCTCTCCTATACATTTGTTGTTGTTGTTGTTGTTATGTGCCATCGAGTCAGTTCGGACTCGTAGCAACCCTACGTACAACAGGATGAAACAAACACTGCCTGGTCCTGCGTCATCCTTACAATTGTTATGCTTAAGCCCAATGTTGTAGACGCTGTGTCAATCCATCTCATTGAGGGTCTTCCTCTTTTTTGCTGACCTACTTTACCAAGCATGATGTCCTTTTCTAGGGACTGATCCCTCCTGACAACATGTACAAAGTATGGGAGACGCAGTCTCTTTGTCCTTGCTTCTGAGTATTCTGGCTGTACTTCTTCCAAGACAGATATGTTGGTTCTTTTGGCAGTCCATTCAATATTCTTCTCCAACACTGCCATTCAAAGGTTTCTATTCTTCTTCAGTCTTTCTTCTTCATTATCCGGCTTCCACATGCATAACCAAACTCAAAAAACCAAACCGGTTGGAGGCAATTAAAAGCACCATGGCTTGGGTCAGGTGCACCTTAGTCTTCAAGGTGGTACCTTTGCTTTTCAACACTTTAAAGAGGTCTTTTGCAGCAGATTTGTCCAATGCAATTTGTCTTTCTTGACTGCTGTTTCTATGGGTGTTGATTGTGGATGCAAGTAAAATGAAATCCTTGACAATTTCAATCTTTTCCCCCATTTATCATGATGTTACTTATTGGCCCAGTTGTGAGGATTTTCGTTTTCTTTATGTTGAGGTGCAATTCATACTGAAGGCTGTGGTCTTTGATCTTCATCAGTAAGTGCTTCAAGTCCTCTTCACTTTCAGCAAGCAAGGTTGTGTCATCTGTGTAACACAGGGCATTAATGAGTCTTCCTCCAATCCTGATACCCTGTTCTTCACATAGTCTAGCTTCTCAGATTATTTGCTCAGCATACAGGTCGAAGAGGTGTGGTAAAACGACACAACCCTGACACACACCTTTCCTGACATTAAGCCATGCAGCATTCCCTTGTTCTGTTTGACCGACTGCCTCTTGATCTATTTACAGGTTCCTCATGAGCACAACTGGAAACCCTGGTGGCATAGTGGTTAAGCGCTACGGCTGTTAACCAAAGGGTCAGCAGTTCGAATCTGCCAGGCGCTCCTTGGAAACTATGGGGCAGTTCTACCCTGTCCTATATGGTCGCTATAACTAGGAATCGACTCGACAGCACTGGGTTTGGTTTTTTTTTTTTTTTTGGTTTTATGAGCACGATTAAGTGCTCTGGAATTTCCATTCTTCTTAATGTTATCCGTAATTTATTACTATCCACACAGTCGAAAGCCTTTGCATAGTCAATAAAACACAGGTAAACATCCTTCTGGTATTCTCTGCTTTCAGCCAGGATCCATCTCACACCTGCAACGGTACCCCTAGTTCCTCGTCCTCTTCTAAATCTGGCTTGAATTTCTGGCAGTTCCCTGTGATAATATTGCTGTAGCCGCTTTTGAATAATCTTCAGCAAAATATTACTTGCATGTTATATTAATGGTATTGTTAGACAATTTCTGCATTTGATGGGATCACCTTTCCTGTGAATAGGCATAAATATATAACTCTTCCAGGTAGCTGTCTTCCAAACTTCTTGGTACAGACAACATAGTACTTCCAGCGCTGCATTTGTTTGTTGAAACATCTTAATTAGTATTCAGTCAATTGCTGAAGCCTTGTTTTTCTCCAACGCCTTCAGTGCAGCTTGGACTTCTTCCTTCAGTACCATTGGTTCCTGCTCATATGGTACCTCCTGAAATGGTTGAACATCGACCAATTCTTTTTGGTATAGTGACTGTGTGTATTCCTTCCATCTTCTTTTGATGCTTTCTGAGTTGTTTAATATTTTCCCCATAGAATCCTTCAATATTGCAACTCAAGGCTTGAGTCTTTTCTTCAATTCTTTCAGCTTGAGAAATGCAGAGTGTGTTCTTCCCTTTTGATTTTCCATCTCCAGGTATTTGGAAATGTCAGTATATACTTTACTTTGCCTTCTCCAGCTGCCTTTTGAAATCTTCTGTTCAACTCTTTTACTTCATCATTTCTTCCTTTTGCTTTAGGTACTTGGACATTTATGAGGAAGTTTCAGAGTCTCTTCTGACATCTATTTTCATCTTTTCTTTCTTTCCTGTCTTTTTAATGAACTCTTGCTTTCTTCATGTATGATGTCCTTGATGTCATTCCACAACTCGTCTAGTCTTCAGTCATTAGTGTTCAACACGTCAAATCTATTCTTGAGATGGTCTCTAAATTCAGGAGGGATATACTCAAGGTAGTACTTTAGCTCTCATTGACTCATTCTAATTTTCTTCAGTTTCACCTTTAACTTGCATATGACCAATTGATGATCTGTTGCACAGTCCGCTCCCAGCCTTGTTCTGACTGATGATATTGAGCTTTTCCACCTTCTCTTCCCACAGATGTAGCCGATTTGATTCCTGTGTTTTCCACCTGGCAAGGTCCACATGTATAGTCACCATTCACGCTGTTGAAAAAAGGTATTTGTAATGAAGAAGTCGTTGGTCTTGCAAAATTCTATCCTGTGATCTCCAGCATCGTTTCTATCACCAAGGCCCCATTATCCAACTATCGATCCTTCTTTTCAACTTTCAAGTTCCAATCTCTGGTAATTATCAATGCATCCTGGTTGCATGTTCAATCAATTTCAGAGTGCAGAAGTTGGTAAAAATCTTCAATTTCTTCATCTTTGGCCTTATTGGTTGTTGCATAAATTTGAATAGTAGTCATATTACCTGGTCTTCCTTGTAGACTTATGGATATTATCCTATCACTGGCAGCACTATACTTCAGCATAAAAATCTTAAAATGTTCTTTTTGAGGTTGAATACAATGCCAGTTCTCTTCAAGTTGTCATTTTGGGCATGGCATAGTAGACCATATGATTATCTGATTCAAAATGGCCAATACCAGTCCATTTCAGCTCACTAATGCCCAGGATATCAATGTTTGTAAGTTCCATTTCATTTTTGACAATTTCCAATTGCTCTAGATTATGCTTCGTACATTCCAAGTTCTGATTATTAATGGGTGTTTGCAGCTGTTTCTTCTAGTTTTGAGTCATGCCACATCAGCAAATGAAGGCCCTGAAAGCTGAACTCCATCCATGTCATTTGGGTAGACTTTACTTTGAGGAGGCAGCTCTTCCGCAGTTGTCTTTTCAGTGCTTCCAACCTGAGGGGCTCATCTTCTGGCACCATATCAGACATAGTTCCACTGCTATTCATAAGGTTTTTACTGGCTAAATCTTTTCAGAAGTAAGCTGCTGGGTCCTTCCTCCTAGTCTGTCTTAGTCTGGAAGCTCAGCTGAAACCTGTCCACCCTCAGTGACCCTGATTGTATTTGAATACTGGTGGCAAACTTCCAGCATCACAGCAACATGCAAGCCCCCACAGTATGACAAACTCACAGACATGTGGGGGACTTCTATGAATATAGTTGCTAATTTTACTAACCCATGTTGTATATTATTTATAGAAGAAAAATATTTACAGTGAAAGGTTTTGATGTAAATTTTAGATAAAGCATGTATCTGACAGATTCATAAAACAATATAAAGCAAGATAACTATTGCAGTTGATATTTAGGGAGAACAGTATGGTGCCCTTCAAAAACTTGCAAAATATATACATATATTTTGTCCTGTTAAGTTATATATAGTATACATGAACATGCTTTTCATTCTATCAAAATCACCTTAAGGTATCCGAATGGATCCCAGACTCATGCTTTTGTACATTCAAATTATTCGCCTAGTACCTCTGATGTGATTAAGTGCCACAAGCACCCTTCTGGTAATTTGGTTTCCCATGTAGCTCAGCTGCAGGGAGAAAATGTGCTAGGCCGGTAGAAAAAAGTATCTGATAACTTAACAATTTAAATTACTCATGATAAACTATGAAGTTCACTCTTCGGTTTTATACATCAGTATTTTATGAACTCTGGCAGCATGTGACAGAATACTGATTTCTTATCAATTTTGGTAAACTGATAAATCAAGTTTCTTAGCCTGTAAATATGAAGGATCAGATCCTGGATTATGCTAACGGTCACTTCATGTGCCTTTTATTGTCAGAAGCTGGGCATTGAATAGTAACACAATTCCTTACCAACAATGACAGAAGACATTTTTAACATAGGTTTTCCTCAGTGAACAAACATGTTGTTGGTCAAATGGGTCTGCTTCTTCCAGATTGGCCTGGTGGAAACTTTGAGCACTTTAAGACGTGTCAAGCATGGACAAACAGTAAACACATCAGATTAAATATTAGCCTCTGGGCTCCCCACAGCAAATGGCAACTGAAAAATAATGTGAGGCCAAATCTCTAATATCACTAAATTAAGCTATAGCCCATTTCTTTTCAAACCAAGTATAAAAAAAAAAAAAAGAAAAAATCCAAACCCATTGCCATCAAGTTGATCCCGACTCACAGCGACCCTACAAACCAAAAAAAAAAACCAAACCCACTGCCGTCGAGTAGATTCCGACTCATAGCGACCCTACAGATTTGTGTATTTATTTCAACTACCATTTACTATTTGATGAGAGTTGCTAAGAAATCAAAAAGAAAAGTGCAGGAGGAAATAGGGAGTATAGTCTAGAAGCTATGGAGTGGTCATGAAGAACGGAGAATTCATGGTCATTACCAAATTTGTAAAGAGCATTCATAGGCACATAATCTCTGTCTCTGTCACTACTGTCTCTCTCTCTCTCACACACACACATGCACACACACTTTTAATCTCACATTTAAGGTAAAAAAGGTATGTGTTCAAGAAATGATCTCATTCAAGTTTTCAGAACAATAATGGCCACACAGAATCTATCACAGTGTCAGTTGACTTTGAAAAAGAAAACCAAAATGAAACAAATGTATAGTAGTATCTGACTAGAGCCTAGGAAAAAAATTAAGACAATGAGCCCACTAACTTTTAGACACATGGCAGGCTGGGAGATATTTGTCATGATAATTATCAGAAGAACCAATTTATTCTTAGATGGAAGTTAGTTCATGCTAGAAGTAACAGTGCTGGATTACATGTAATAGTTCAATATTCTCTTTTGTGGCTTCAGGTTTTTATGAAATACAAACATATATGAAATGTACATATATTTACAGTCAAGAAAAGTAGAAAAATAATGAAGAAAACGTAAGGAAAAAGCAAAATGCAAAGTAAGAGAGGAGACAGAAACAAAATAACCATTTTCAGACTCACCAAAAATTATAACTTGGGCCTTCATGGAACTGGCACATCTTCTATTCAATATGATCTTGTTTCCATTTCTATTATTAAGGACAAATTGTAAATGTTAAATAATAATGATCTGTTATAAAGTAAATATGTTTAGAAAGGAAGACTAATGTCTATTACAGAATAAAAGGACAACTAAAGAATTGAGTTCATCTTTCTAATTCTTTGGTGAAAAATTAGCATAAGACCTAGTACTTAAGGTTTATTTTTTATTATGATATCTAATATAATGGTTATGATTAGTTGAACTCTCCCCTTTCAGACCCCTGCCCATTTTGACCTCTAAAAACTCCTTTCTCCTTTACTTAATCTAAATCTTTGTCTTCCAAATCTTTGCTCATATGTAATACTGGGCTACTACCTTCCATGATAGCTTCATATTTTTTATATCAAAGCCTATATGGACCCCGCCAGTTTGACAAAATGTTAACATAGTCTTCAGCTGTATAATTGATGTGAAATTCAAATACACATCTGACATCTGAACAACATCGTTTGCACACGGATGCTAAAGGACTTGATGAAGACAAGGCAGAGAACAGGGGTAATGGGATGCAAAGTCATTATTATAGTAATTTTTGTGCCATCTTTTCATTAGTAAAAATAATGCTTCATGCTTCCAAATTTATAAATACATTTTCATGTATTACTTCAATTTAACTTCCCATTTCTGTGATTTAGACAGATATTTTTCAGGTAACTGAAGCTTGGAGTGCTTGACCAACTTTAAAAAGAACTAGGGATAACAAGCCAGCACTGAGCTAAGAGCTGCTAAGCTGAACTAATTATCAAATCATACACTAAAAACTAAAACTAGTCTCATGTTTATTCTTCAGTTTAAACAAAAATTGGATGTTTATCTTGAAGACTGTAAAAAAGGAATGTGAAAAAACTTAGGGTGAGGAAATGAAAAATAAAAATTAAGTGGACTACTGCTTTTATTCTGGTATCTGATCAAACCACATATGCGGCAGAGACAATGCTCTGTGTTTTACCAAACTATTTCCCTTATATTCCAGGCACACAGATCACATCACACGGCCTCCCCTCTCCAGTTGGATGGGGCATGTAAGTGAGTTCTGGTAAATTAGGAAATAACACAGACTGCTTCTATGCATGGCCCCTGAAATCCCTCCCATGTGATTCTGCACTCTTGTTCTTTTACTTCTCTGCTTGCCAGATGTAGCAGGTTCACCTGAGGTCTTCAAGGCCCTAAGAAAAGTGGAGTCTGAAGATGAAAGGAGCCTGGTTCCCTAAATGAACGTGTGGAGCAAGGGCTCACTAACTTCCTGCGTTTAACTTGAACAAAGAAATAAAGTTAACTATGTTAAATCACTGAAATTTGGGAGTTTTTTTTTTTAAATAAGTTAATCTTCTTTGTGCATATAAACAGTCCCAAAATCTTTTTTTTTTTTCTCACTTGAACTAAGGTCAAGTTCTCCTATCTCCTGTCTGCCTCTATCTTGTGTCTGCTGTGACATTACTTCCAATAGAGCAGTCCGATGAGAATAGCAATGTCCCAGAACATAGACAGCAACCCTGCTCCTCTCCCAAGCCCAGCATTTATCATTTTTCAAACAGTATCTTATTTAATTTTTAAGCAGCAACATGCAGTGTATTATAGTATCCTTATTCTAAGGATGAAAACCATAAGGCTCAGAGACATTAAACAACTTGCCCAAGGTATCATATACAATCTAGTACTTAAATTAAATTATCATATATTATCTAGTATTTAAATTAAATTCTGTAAGACCTCAAAGCTCTTCCAGACGAACTGCAGTGGGGGTCTACATTTCTCTTTAAAATACTTTAGACAGTATACCTTCTCCCACTACACAGCTGAGGAGAGAGAAGAGCCCAGGTATCAATCACATCACAATTTCATCCCACTTCTGAGGTTATAATGTGACCATCTTCAGGAAGCATAGCAGGAAAAGACACTTAGCTGTATGAAAGAGGGATTATAATAGTTCCCATTGACATTTGGGGCATTTGATTCTATAGTAACACTTACGAAAGACCAAAGTATTCTTAATCTACTTCACCAGAAATAGAAATTTATTCCTCTCTTATTTTTGCACCAATTCTGGCTGATGTTCTAGCATCTACAGAGCATGAAAAAACTGCATTAAAAGCAGTCAGTCGTGACCTCTCCCTCATCCTGCACAGTCTCCACCACTAACGACATACGGTTAATTCAGTGCATGTCATGCTACTGAAAGAACGTTTCGTGTCCAATGCACATGTGTTTGGCTAACTGACAAAACACCTTATTGGATTTGCAGAGTAGTTATATTTTAATATTCCATAAAAAAAAATGCACAAAATCTTGATTTCCATTTAAACTAAGAGCATACACATTTCTAAAATTAAAACTGGGCCAACTGTATAGCTTTTCCTTCTTTAAGTGTAATTGAGCCTGAAAATTGTATTTTCCATAGAAAACAATCCAGGTGAGGTAGTATTGCAAATGATACAATTGCTAATTCAGCAGATTTCAAATAAAAGGTCACCAAAAAGAGGCCACGTTTCCAAAATTCATGTCTTTTTTGCTACTTACTGCTAATTTTAAGCATTTCTATTTTGCCTCCATTTATTTCATTTTCTAAGGTTCTTACAAAAACAGAAGACATTACTTACTTATTTCTGGATAAGCTGAAAATGGGGATTCATTATATGTTCCATAATATACACTAAAAGTTATTATTTCCATAAGGAAAAATACTACTCTTGAAATGCTATAATAAGCTGCAGAGCTAAAAAATTACTAAAATGTACTAGGACCAAAATGGTACACTACATAAATGCTCACTCTCTCTCCTCTCTTTCAATTTCCTGGAGCCGAGAGTAAAAATATTTCTAAGTATTTATGATTACATTGAAAAATAAGAAAGATATTCCTTTAAGGGCTAGAAATTATGAGACATTTTAAAAGATCCCAAAAAACCAAAACCAAACCCACTGCCGTCAAGTCAATTCCGACTCATAGTGACCCTACAGGACAGAGTAGAACTGCCCCATAGAGTTTCCAAGGAGTGCCTGGTGGATTCAAACTGCTGACCTTTTGGTTAGCAGCCATAGCTCTTAACCACTATGCCACCAGAGTTTCCTTAAAAGATCCAAGTGGGCTAAATTCAATGGAAGTAGAAAATCTCACCTGAAATAAAATGACAGAAATATTTAGAGAAAAAAATAACTGAAACAGATAAGCCAGGAAATTGATTTTAAAAAAATGTATAATGATATTAATATTAGCCCAAATACAATTTAAGATAAGCAGCATTAAAAAGGAAAAAAGGGATTTTTTTTTTTAATAATTTTTATTGTGCTTTAAGTGAAAGTTTACAAATCAGGTCAATCTTTCACATAAAAAGTTATATACACCTTACTACATACTCCCAATTACTCTCCCCCCAATGAGACAGCCCGCTCCCTCCTTCCACCCTCTCTTTTCGTGTCCATTTGCCAGCTTCTAACCCCCTCTATCCTCCCATCTCCCCTCCATGCAGGAGATGCCAACATAGTCTCAAGTGTCCACCTGATCCAAATAGCTCACTCCTCATCAGCATCCCTCTCCAACCCATTGTCCAGTCCAATCCATGTCTGACGAGCTGGCCTCGGAAATGGTTCCTGTCCAGGGCCAACAGAAGGTCTGGGGGCCATGATCACTGGGGTCCTTCTAGTCTCAGTCAGACCATTAAGTCTAGTCTAAAAAAGGGATATTTTATGGTAATTAAAAACAATACAGTATTTTAGCAGTTTATAGTAATAATGGTTCTTTACCTATTAATCAAAGTAGTTACAAAACATATAAAGTGAAACTGATAAATATTAAAAAATTGATAAATCCATAACCACAGTGAGAAACTATAATATCTACTTTAGGAATTACTGATTTGTTGAATTGAGGATATAAAATTAAGGATATAAAATATTTGTATAGCACAATTAATAAGCTTGATCTAGTGTGTTTACACAGAATTTTATAGAAGTTGGTATTCAACAGAGGATTTAAGCACAGATGGGACACTAAAAGGGGAAAACAAAATTGACAATGTACCAAATCACAGAAGAAAGCTCAATAAAACTCCCCGAACAGGGCATACTCATTGAGTGTGTTATAAGAAAAAAAAAAAGGGAAGGAAGTAATTGGTAAATAAAAACTGAAAATAGAAATGAGTGAAATAAAAAATAAAATTATAAAGCTGATCAACAAAGGCCAGAAGCTAACTTTTTGTAGAAATTAATACAAAAACAACTGGAAAGTATGGTCACCAGAAATGGGAGAAACATCAGGAACCCAAACGGGACATACTACATTTACAAAGTGAAGTTTAAAATAAGAGAATGTACAAGAGGCGGAGCCAAGATGGCGGACTAGGCAGACGCTACCTCGGATCCCTCTTACAACAAAGACACGGAAAAACAAGTGAATCGATCACATACATAACAATCTATGAACCCTGAACAACAAACACAGATTTAGAGACAGAGAACGAACTAATACGGGGAAGCAGCGATTGTTTCCAGAGCCTGGAGCCAGCATACCAGTCAGACACAGCACAAGCACAAAGTGCTGCTCCACCCCCCTGAACTAACCCTGGGAGGGAGACCAGCCGGTTCCGCGGGCGGCGTGGGATGCAGCCGGTAGGAGAAGTCCCCGGGAGGCAGTGACTGGTCTTGGAGCAGGAAGAGCAGCGTCCCAGCTGGGGAACCGTCTCACCTGGATTTGGACTGGACGCAGGTACGGCATAAACATGGAGAGCTGCTCCACCCATCTGAACTAACCCCGGGAGGGGGCCCACCTGGTTTGCGGGGGTGGCACGGCCACGCGGCTGGAGGGACGAGAAGTCCCTGGGAGGCAGCGACTGATTTTGGAGTCGAGAGTGCACCGTCCCAGTAGGGGAGCCTTGACGTTGGGCGTGGGGCTGGAAGCGGAGGATCTGACCGTGACTCCAGCGGGCCAGACCCCCCGGGGGCAATCTCCACACAGCCAGCACACATAGGCGACGCGCCCCACGGGAATCTCAGGTATAATAGTCATTCCAAGCAAGACAAGCAACTCTGGCTATATTCTGAGGTGCTACTCTCCTATCTCTCTGTTCCCTCCCCCACCCTCCCCAGGCGGTTTCATTAACATCCGAATAGCCTGAGCCAGAGGGAGAACTCTGATAGGGGTCTGACTGCATTTTTTTTTAGTGGATTTTCTGGAAAAACTAGTTTCCCAGTGATGGCTCGGAGACAACAATCCATATCAAACCACTTAAAGAAGCAGACCATGACAGCTTCTACAACCCCCCAAACAAAAGAATCAAAATCTTTCCCAAATGAAGATACAATCCTGGAATTATCAGATACAGAATACAAAAAACTAATTTACAGAATGCTTAAAGATATCACAAATGAAATTAGGATAACTGCAGAAAAAGCCAAGGAACACACTGATAAAACTGTTGAAGAACTCAAAAAGATTATTCAAGAACATAGTGGAAAAATTAATAAGTTGCAAGAATCCATAGAGACAACATGTAGAAATCCAAAAGATTAACAATAAAATTACTGAATTAGACAACGCACTAGGAAGTCAGAGGAGCAGACTTGAGCAATTAGAATGCAGACTGGGACATCTGGAGGACCAGGGAATCAACACCAACATAGCTGAAAAAAAATCAGATAAAAGAATTAAAAAAATGAAGAAACCCTAAGAATTATGTGGGACTCTATCAAGAAGGATAACCTGCGGATGATTGGAGTCCCAGAACAGGGAGGGGGGACAGAAAACTCAGAGAAAATAGTTGAAGAACTCCTGACAGAAAACTTCCCTGACATCATGAAAGACGAAAGGATATCTATCCAAGACGCTCATCGAACCCCATTTAAGATTGATCCAAAAAGAAAAACACCAAGACATATTATCATCAAACTCACCAAAACCAAAGATAAACAGAAAATTTTAAAAGCAGCCAGGGAGAAAAGAAAGGTTTCCTTCAAGGGAGAATCAATAAGAATAAGTTCAGACTACTCAGCAGAAACCATGCAGGCAAGAAGGGAATGGGACGACATATACAGAACACTGAAGGAGAAAAACTGCCAGCCAAGGATCATATATCCAGCAAAACTCTCTCGGAAATATGAAGGCAAAATTAAGATATTTACAGACAAACACAAGTTTAGAGAATTTGCAAAAACCAAACCAAAGCTACAAGAAATACTAAAGGATATTGTTTAGTCAGAGAACCAAAAATATCAGATATCAGCACAACACAAGGTCACAAAACAGAACGTCCTGATATCAACTCAAATAGGGAAATCACAAAAACAAACAAATTAAGATTAATTAAAAAAAAAATACACATAACAGGGAATCATGGAAGTCAATAGGTAAAAGATCACAATAATCAAAAAGAGGGACTAAATACAGGAGGCATTGAACTGCCATATGGAGAGTGATACAAGGCGATATAGAACAATACAAGTTAGGTTTTTACTTAGAAAAATAGGGGTAAATAATAAGGTAACCACAAAAAGGTATAACAACTTTATAACTCAAGATAAAAGCCAAGAAAAACGTAACGACTCAACTAACATAAAGTCAAACACTATGAAAATGAGGATCTCACAATTTACTAAGAAAAACGCCTCAGCACAAAAACGTATGCGGAAAAATGAAATTGTCAACAACACACCTAAAAAGGCATCAAAATGACAGCACTAAAAACTTATTTATCTATAATTACCCTGAATGTAAATGGACTAAATGCACCAATAAAGAGACAGAGAGTCACAGACTGGATAAAGAAACACGATCCATCTATATGCTGCCTACAAGAGACACACCTTAGACTTAGAGACACAAACAAACTAAAACTCAAAGGATGGAAAAAATATATCAAGCAAACAATAAGCAAAAAAGAAGAGGAGTAGCAATATGAATTTCTGACAAAATAGACTTTAGACTTAAATCCACCACAAAGGATAAAGAAGGACACTATATAATGATAAAAGGGACAATTGATCAGGAAGACATAACCATACTAAATATTTACGCACCCAATGACAGGGCTGCAAGATACATAAATCAAATTTTAACAGAATTGAAAAGTGAGATAGATACCTCCACAATTATAGTAGGAGACTTCAACACACCACTTTCGGAGAAGGACAGGACATCTAGTAAGAAGCTCAATAGAGACACGGAAGACCTAATTACAACAATCAACCAACTTGACCTCATTGACTTATACAGAACTCTCCACCCAACTGCTGCAAAATATACTTTTTTTTCTAGCGCACATGGAACATTCTCTAGAATAGACCACATATTAGGTCATAAAACAAATCTTTGCAGAGTCCAAAACATCGAAATATTACAAAACATCTTCTCAGACCACAAGGCAATAAAACTAGAGATCAATAACAGAAAAACTAGGGAAAAGAAATCAAATACTTGGAAAATGAACAATACCCTCCTGAAAAAAGACTGGGTTATAGAAGACATCAAGGAGGGAATAAGGAAATTCATAGAAAGCAACGAGAATGAAAATACTTCCTATCAAAACCTCTGGGACACAGCAAAAGCAGTGCTCAGAGGCCAATTTATATCGATAAATGCACACATACAAAAAGAAGAAAGAGCCAAAATCAGAGAACTGTCCCGACAACTTGAACAAATAGAAAGTGAGCAACAAAAGAATCCATCAGGCTCCAGAAGAAAACAAATAATAAAAATTAGAGCTGAACTAAATGAATTAGAGAACAGAAAAACAATTGAAAGAATTAACAAAGCCAAAAGCTGGTTCTTTGAAAAAATTAACAAAATTGATAAACCATTGGCTAGACTGACTAAAGAAATACAGGAAAGGAAACAAATAATCCGAATAAGAAACGAGAAGGACCACATCACAACAGGACCAAATGAAATTAAAAGAATCATTTCAGATTATTATGAAAAATTGTACTCTAACAAATTTGAAAACCTAGAAGAAATGGATGAATTCCTGGAAAAACACTACCTACCTAAACTAACACATTCAGAAGTAGAACAACTAAATAGACCCATGACAAAAAAAGAGATTGAAACAGTAATCAAAAAACTCCCAACAAAAAAAAGCCCTGGCCCGGATGGCTTTACTGCAGAGTTCTACCAAACTTTCAGAGAAGAGTTAACACCACTACTTCTGAAGGTATTCCAAAGCATAGAAAATGACGGAATACTACCCAACTCATTCTATGAAGCCACCATCTCCCTGATACCAAAACCAGGTAAAGACATTACAAAAAAAGAAAATTATAGACCTATATCCCTCATGAACATTGATGCAAAAATCCTCAACAAAGTTCTAGCCAATAGAATCCAACAACGCATCAAAAAAATAAAAAAAAAAAAAGAGAATGTACAATGTTCTCCCATAAATTTTAAAACCTACATAAAATGCGTATGCTTGCACAGTATGTTCAACATAAAGTAGAACAACTAATTAGACCTTTAATCATAGAAGAAATTAAAATAGTACCAGGCCTAGAAAGTTTTTACCCAGATGGTGGGTTCTATCAAGTCTTTAAGAAATAATTTCCCACCTTGTGCAAGAATTCCCAGAAGCAAAGAAAATGAAGAGAAGCTACTTAGTTTATTCTATTTTTTTTTTTTATGAAGCTAGTATACTCAACAGTTACCAAAAGTGGGCATTGCCAACAAACATACACACATATGCACGCACACACATAAAAACACACACAATGAGTCAATTGTGCTTATAAAATAGTTGTAAAGTCATAACAAATATTAGTAAGTTAAGTTGAGCAGTCTATTTTAAAAAGACACAAACAGGTAATGTTTCTCCCAGGATAAAATATACTCCCATGTTAGCATAACAACAGTAAAAAGCCATTTGTTCATTTTAATGCATAACGATAAACATTTAATAGAAATGAATACTCATTCACAGAATGAATAACAAAAAAAAAATTGAGCAAAACATGTCTAGAACAGAATATTTTTAACATAATAAGGTACCAGATATATAAAAAACCAAAAACCAAACTTGTTGCCATTTAGTCGATTCTGACTCATAGTGACAGTAAGGGACAGACTAGACCTGCCCCATAGAGCTCCAAGGAGTGCCTGGTGGATTTGAACTGCCAAACTTTTGGTTAGCAGCCATAGCACTTAACCACTACGCCACCAGGGTTTTCACCAGATATATAAGCAAATATTATATTTAGTGGTGAAACACTGAAAATATTTCAAGATAGAATCAATATGAAGATGAGGAGTCACTGTATCATTGACATTCTCCATCATATTGGAGGTTTTAACTAAAGGTTTTAAATAAAGTAGTACATACATTTTAAAAAGAGGCAAATCTATCATTATTGCACGTTTCCAAATTCTAAGGCTATTAGCAAATTTTGCCGCAACTAAGAAATTAGAGCAAATTGAATGACTGAGTACAAGGTCAATTGGAAAAAAAATATATTAGCTTTCCCGTAAACAAGTAATCAATTAGAAAAAACAATAGCATGTAGTAGGTATTCAAAAAGTGCCAAAACTATAATAAAACCAAAAAACCAAACCTGTTGCCATCAAGTGGATTCTGACCCATAGCGACCCTGTAGGACAGATTAGAACTGCCCCATAGGTTTTCCAAGGAGAGGCTGGTGAATTCAAACTGCCGGCCTTTCTGTTAGCAGCCTGAACTCTTAACCATTGCACCACCAGGGCTCCCAAAAAAGCCAAAAAGAAATATGCATGACTGGAAGGAGGAAATTATGCAACTTTAGTTAATGAGATACAGAAAGACTATAAAATCCTCACAATTGGACCAACAAGCAACATCATGATAAATGAAGAAAAGATTGAAGTTCTTAAAGATTTCATTTTACTTGGATTCACAATCAACGCCCATGGAAACAGCAGTTAAGAAATCAAAAGCTGTATCGCATTGGGCAAATCTACTCCAAAAGACCTCTTTCAAGTGTTCAAAAGCAAAGATGTCGCTTTGAGGACTAAGGTGAGCCTGACGCAAGCCATGGTATTTTCAATTGCCTCATATGCATGTGAAAGCTGGACAATGAATAAGGAAGACCAAAGAAGAATTAATGCCTTTGAATTACGGTGCTGGTAAAGGATACTGAATATACCATGTGCTGCCAGAAGAACAAACAAATCTATCTTGGAAAAAATACAAACAAAATGCTCCTTAGAAGCAAGGATGGCGAGATTTCGTCTCACATACTTTGAACGTGTTATCAGGAGGGAAAGTCCCTGGAGAAGGACATCATGCTTGAAAAAAAAGAGTGTCAGCAAAAAAGAGGAAGACTCTAAAAGAGATGGATTGACAAAGTGGCTGCAACAATGGGATCAAACATAGCAACCATTGTGAGGAATGTGCATGACCAGGCAGTGTTTCGTTCTGTTGTATAGAAGTAAGTCTGAATCGATTCCATGGCACCTAACAACAACAAAAAGACTATGATATGTAGCTTCAAGGATAAGAATAAGTTTTGCAAAGAAATCTAAAAATCAACAATGAATTCTAGTGCAGCACTCACTAAAATGTCACCAGAAAGATTTTTATGAAACTTGACAATTTAATTCTAAAATATGTAATTGATTCTAAAATATATTATGAAAGTTGAGTTACATACTTGGTAATATGGTTGGGCCAAAATATCTACACTGACTCTGGAATTTTTTTATGCTGAGTTCTTCATACTGAAAACAACTAAAAATGCTAGAGATTATATACATATATATTTTACATATGTACCCAGTGCCATGTATGTGGATATACATATATATATACTCACACATATACACACACACATACACACATATACACCCTCATACATCTGTCAGTTTGTCATACTGTAGGGGCTTGAGTCTTGCTGTGGTGCTGGAAGCTTAGCCACTGGTATTCAAATACCAGCAGGGTCACCTATGACAGGCAAGTGTCAGCTGAGCTTCCAGACTAAGACAGACTAGGAAGAAGGACCCGGCAGTTTACTTCTGAAAGAATTAGCCAGTGAAACCTTATGAACAGCAGTGGAACATTGTCTGATATAGTGCTGGATGATAAGCCCCTCAGGTTGGAAGCACTCAAATGACAACTGCAGAAGAGCTTCCTCCTCAAAGTAAAATCTACCTTAGTGACATGGATGGAGCTAAGCTTTCAAGACCTTCATTTTCTGATGTGGCACCACTCAAAATGAGAAGAAACAGCTGCAAACATCTGTTAATAATTGGAGCATGGGATGCGGGAAGTATGAATCTAGGACAACTGCAAATTGTCAAAAATGAAACGGAACTTATAAACATTGATATCCTAGGCATTAATGAGCTGAAGTGGACTGGTATTGGCCATTTTGAATCAGACAATCATATGGTCTACTATGCCATTCCAAGAATGACAACTTGAAGAGGCACTACATTCATCTTCAAAAAGAACATTTCAAGATCTATCCTGAAGTACAGTGTTGTCAGTGATAGGATAATATCCACATGCCTACACCGAAAACCAGTTAAGACGACTATTACTCAAATTTACCCACCAACCAGTAAGGTCAAAGGTAAAGAAATTAAAGATTTTTACCAACTTCTGCAGTCTGAAATTGATCAAACATGCAATCAAGATGCATTGATAATTACTGGTTACTGGATGCAAAAGTTGGAAACAAAGAAGAAGGATCAGTAGTTGGAAAATACGGCCTTGGAGAGAGAAATGGTGCCGAAAGTTGCATGACAGAATTTCGCAAGATCAACGACTTCTTTATTACAAATACCTTTTTTCACCAACATAAATGGTGGCTATACAAGTGGATGGAATACACAGGAATCAAATCAACTACATCTGTGGAAAGAGACAATGGAAAAGTTCAACGTCATCAGTCAGAACAATGCCAGGGGCTGACTATGGAACAGACCATCAATTGCTCATATGCAAGTTCAAGTTGAAGCTGAAGAAAATTAGAACAAGTCCATAAGAGCCAAAGTACAACCTTGAGTATATCCCATCTGAATTTAGAGACCATGTGAAGAATAGATTTGACGCATTGAACACCAATGGACAAAGACCAGACGAATTGTGCAAAGAAAGCAAAAATACATTAAAAAGACAGGAAAGAAAGAAAAGACCAAAATGGGTGTCAAAAAAGACTCTGAAATCTGCTTTTGAGCATCGAGTCGCTAAAGCAAAAGGAAGAAATAATAAAGTAAAAGAGCTGAACAGATTTTTTCAAAGGGCAGCTCAAGAAGACATGTAAAGTATTATAATGACATGTGCAAAGACCTGGAGTGAGAAAACCAAAAGGGAAGAACACACTTCGCATTTCTCAAGCTGAAAGAAAAATTCAAGCCTTGAATTGCAATATTGAAGGATTCCAGGAATTGACAGAACACCAACTGAGATGTTTCCAGGGGGCAGGGCCCACCCAAGGTAGGAAACCTAACAAATAATTCTCAAACATTGAGTTGGTAACTTCATTGTAAGGAGAAGGCTAAAACAAATATACTCATGTCTTTATCCTCAAGGGAGTACAGTTGCTCTGACTCTGAGCAGAGGCAGGAAAAGAGAAATACCAGTGAAGCTGTTGTAGCCATAAGCTAGACTTTGAATATGTTTGCAAACAATATTTGAGGTTCTTAATCTTCAGTTAATTTTAAAGTGGCTCCACAATATTAATGCTTTCATTTGCTTACGAGGCAAATATACTACTCTCTAGAAGAATGCACCTTTCTCCTAGACACAAATTCTGATAAATAATTTTCGAATAAAATTGAACAGATCAAAATTTCTGCTATCAATCAACGTGAAGTAACAGGGATTGTATCTAATCTTTACCTGAAAATACTAAAAATTATACAACACTTATCAAACAATGATTTTGAGACACAGGGGACCAGGCAATAGAGAACACTGATCCCTGAGAAAAACAAATGAGGTAAAGGCTATGCATACCCTCAGCTTACTGCCTGGATAGAGTGTCCAGGCTGTAGTGCAAAGACAGGAAACTCAGGTAGAGCCTTGTTGTGTCCCTGAGGTGAGAAGACAGAGTTGGAAGTTCAGTGGGAGCCAAAAAAAAAAAATTTTGCATACCCTCAGCTTACTGCCTGGATAGAGTGTCCAGGCCATAGTGCAAAGACAGGAAACTCAGGTAGAGCCTTGTTGTGTCCATGAGGTGAGAAGACAGAGTTGGAAGTTCAGTGGGAGCCAACGCAGCTGTAATTCACAGGGAAGAATGCCAGACAGGAAAGAACTGCACAGAGTGAGAGCTCTGGATAGATACAGCGGATACCTCTAGAACTGATCAATGAATGCATATGAGGAAACAACCTGAGTTTGAGAAAAGAACTACCTGGAAGGAGCAAAGGGAATAGTCTTTGGGTCCATATAAGGTCAGGAATAGTTTGTGTTCCCAACAGCCAAAATGGACATACATTGTAATTCAAGGACATTGGTAAAAGCAAACACAGTGTATTAGGTCAGTGGTGAAGAAAAATTAACAATAGACTAACGGCTTCTCTGGTTCTTCCTAACAAAGCTTAAATGAACCTGAAATGATTAAATTGTTTCTAATTACTTAACTTCATTCCAGAGCAAAGCTTTAGAATATTTATAGGAACACAAAAATATCCAGTACCCAACAAGGTAAAATTCAAAATGTCTGGTATTCAATGAAAAAATTGCCAGGTATTAAAGAAATAGAAAAATATGACTCGTAATGATGAAAAAAAGATCAGTAGTAACACACCCAGAAATGACACAGATGATAGACAAAGCAGGCAAGAATGATAAAATAGTTATTATAACTCTATTCCAAATGTCCAAAGAGGTAAAGCAAAGGATGAGCATGTTAAAGAAAGAAATAGATGGGACAGAAAAAGAACCAAATTGAGCTTCTAGATAAAGAAATGTCTGATATAAAAAAATATTAGATGACATTAATAGCCAAAAAGAAAAGTGAACTTGAATATATAGCAATGAAGTAATAAAAACTGTCCAAAATTATACACAGAGAGATAAAAATAATGAAAAATTTGGAGTTCCTGAAGGCGAGAATGAGCAGATAGAAAAAATATTTGAAGCAATAATGACTGAAAAATTTCCAAATTTAATATAAATTATAAACCCATACATCCAAGAAGTTCAAAAAACCTCAAGTACAAGAAACATGAAGAAATTACACCAAGACAAATTGTAATTGAATTGTTTAAAGTGATAAAAGGGAAATCTTCAAAGTAGCCAGAGGAGGGAAAAATGATTTACAGAGAAACAAAGATAAGATGATAGTTGACTTCTTCTTGGAAACAACGCAAGCCAGAAGGTGAAACAAAATCTTTTAAAGTACTGAAAGAAAAACTGCCAATCCAGAATTTAATACCTAGCAAGAATGTATGAAGGTTAAATGAAGATTTATTTAGACATGCAAAAGCCTATAAAATTCATCACCAGTAGGCATTCACCACAAGAAATGTTAACGGAAATTCTTAAAGCAATGGGTTTGGTTTTGGTTTTCAAAGGTTAAATGAAGATTTATTTAGACATGCAAAAGCCTATAAAATTCATCACCAGTAGGCATTCACCACAAGAAATGTTAACGGAAATTCTTAAAGCAATGGGTTTGGTTTTGGTTTTCAAAGGTAGAGCATGCTAAATTAAAAATGAATACTATAAATTGTAAAGCAACAAAAATTTATAGTGACCAAGCAAACAAAGAAAATAAAATCATAAAAATACTCACTAAACCCAAAAGTAGGGTGGGGGGAAGGAAATGGGGAAGAAAGAACAGATGGAATAATGAGAAAACAAATAGCAAGATGGTGAATTTAAACACTGTATCAGTAATTCCACTAATGTAAATGGTCTAACACTGCAATTAAAAGACATATATAGTCAAATTGGATAAAAAAGTAAGATCCAACTATATGTTGTCTACAAGAAACCACTTAAAAATATGGAGACACAAACTGGTTAAGAGATTGGGAGCTATAACCATGTTAACACTAAGTAAAAGAAAGCTGATAAGACTATAATAATATCAAAGTATATTTCAGAGTGAAAAATATTACCAAGGTTGAACAAGTTCATTTCATAAAGGACCGATTCATTTACAGGACTTAATATATGCACATCATGACAGAGATTCAAAATACATGAAGCAAAAACTGATAGAACTTCAAGGAGAAATAGACAAATTTGAAATTATAATGGGTTATTTGAACACGTCCTCTCAAATGATTGGTAAAACAAGTAGATATATAATAAATGAATATAAAGAAGAAATGAAAACCTCTATCAGTTGTATATAATTGACATTTACAGAACACCGTACAGGTACGATGATTTTGGTTCTGCTGACTATACCATAGGTTGGTTCCGACCTAAGCTGAATACTTCATTTTTTTTTTTTTTTAGTTCTCATTATTATTGTCTCTTATTATCAGGAGCCCTTATGGTACAGTGGTTAGGCACTTGGCTGCTAACCAAAAGATCTGCAGTTTGAACCCAGCAGCTCTTTCATGGTAGAAAAATGTGGCAGTCTCCTTCCGTAAGATTTATAGCCTTGGGAACCCTATGGGGCCACTCTGCTCTGCCCTACAGGGTCTCTATGAGTCAGAATTGACTCAATGGCAGTGAGTTTTTTTGTGTGTTTGTTTTATTATCAGAATTGTTATAAATCCAATCTTTGTCTCTGGGGGTTGGCACAAGAATGATAGCATCAGCAAATTATGAGTTGCAACATTGTATGTAGTAAATACTACTAACGATAAGATGTAAAAAAAAAAAAGGACAGTCATAACTGGGGTTCAGCAGAATATATATTTTTTTCAAGTGCATATGGAATATTTGCCAACGTAGCCTATATCCTCGGTCATTAAAATAATTGCTATATATTTTAAAGAATAAAATTATATAAAATATGAAATAAAATGTCTGACAACCATAGCACAATCCTTGATTGATATTCTAGTAAATGACGTTGCCTCCCTAAAGTCAGAAGCATTATGAGCACTCCAAAATGGTATGGTAAACACACCAAAAGGGTATGATCTGTGGAAGGGAAAACTAGACCCATACTGGCCGGAGGGTAGATGGTCATTTGAACTCCTTTTTTGGTAAAGAATGGAGTATTATGGGTGGACACTGATGCACTGTGAGGCCAAGTGCACTGCAACCACAACAGAATTAAAAGGAAAGTAACAAAAAGATCTCTGGAAAAATCTCCAAATATTTTGAATGTAACACATTTGAAATAACCCACTGGTCATATGAGAAATCAAAGGTAAATTAGAAGTATTTTTAAACAAATAAAAATTAAAATACAACATGTCAAAACTTGTGGGATAAAGTTAGTGATTAGAAGAAATTTTTATCATTGCCTATATTAGAAAAGAAGGAAATTCCCTAATTATTTACCTCAACTTCCACCTAAAGTAACTGTGATTGTTAAGGTTGTGTGTCAACTTGGCTGGGCATGATTCTCAGTGTTCAGCAGTCGTATAGTGATGTAATCTTCCATGATGGGATCTGCTGTGAGTAGTCAATCAATGGAAAGGAAGTTTCCCAGGGGGTATAGCTCGCATCCAACATAGGTGGACTTTCTGGCAAGGCTTGCAGGCTTTTTCTTGCTCTGGATTCTGCGGCTGGCTCCTGTTCATCTGACCTCCAGTTCTTGGGACTTGAGTCAACAGCTTACCTGCTGATACTGGGATTCATCCACAGTCTGTGAACCTGCCAGCTTATCTACTAATCTTGGGATTTGTTGGCCTCCACAGCCTGTGAGTCAGAGGCCTGTTGTCTGACCTGCCATTCTTGGGTTTGCCAGCACCTGCAGCTATGTGATTCAGGAGAAGCCTCCAGCCTGATCCACAGACTTGGGACTTTTTAGCCTCTACAAAAGGATGAGCCATTTCTTTGATATAAGTCTCTCTTTCTCTCTCTCTCTTCACTGGTTTTGCTTCTCTAGAGAACCCAACCTAAGACAATAACAAAAACAAGATCAAATTAAACCCAAAGTAGCAGAATAAAGGAAATAATAAAGATAATAATGGAAATCAGTGAAAGAGAAATCAAAACAATAGGAAAAAAAATCTAAAAATGTAAGCTTGTTCTTTGAGAAAGATAATAAAATTAATAAAGCTTGAGCCAGACTAATCAGTAAAATAAGAATAATGGAACAAATTACTAACATCAGTAATATGAGAGGTGGCATTACTATATTTTTACAGAAATTAAAACGAGGGTAAGAAATATTATGGGCAAATTTATGCCAATTATTGGGCAACATAAAAGATACGTCCAAATTATTTGAAATATACAAACTACCAAGACTAACTCAAGAAGAAATAGATAATCTGAATCGTCCTGCATATTTTTAAAATTGAACCTATGGTTAAAAATCTTCTCAGAAAATAAACTCCAGGCCTTAATGGCTTCCTTGGCAATTTCCACCCAATATTTAAGGAGAAAAATGTTCCTACCAATTCTATACAAACTTTTTCAGAAACTTGAAGAGGAGTCAAAACTTTCTAACTCATTCTCTGAGGTCCGCATATCCAAAACTAAACCTTGGCTCCTGCTACCAGTGGAAATTAGGGAAGCCACCTGGGCAATACACCCCATACGACCTGGCTCTCTTGTTTGTGGGAATTCATTTCATGCTCACTGGTGTTGATGGGGTGCAAGGTATGAGGGAAGGCGCGATCTCCAAGTGCCAGGTCTGCTAGAAGTAGTATCAGAGAGGCAGATCCAGAGGAGGGTAGAGCCTGAAAACTAAAGTTGTTTTTCAGCTTCCCCTTCAGCTTTTCTAGGAATAACCAGTCCCTTCTGCCTGTCTTCCCTCTCCTTTTGATCCAAATCCAATTCCTGGCCCCAGAGACAAGGCCCTTCAGAAGGCACAATGTTGAAAGTGATAAAATGTCCTTGGGGGCCACTGCAACTCTGTATCTGTTTACACAGCCATCCGGGAAGTCTGGGCAAGTTGCTAACTTTAGCTTCATTACCGTGTGTCGAATTAGGGAATGAGTCAGTGCCCCTGACCAGCATCACGGGTGGGACCTGCATGCCACCTGCTTAGGCCAGTGTAAAGTGTTCTGAGAAGGTCTGCCACCCCAACTCAGCTCATCAGGCAAAGACCCAAGTCTTCTGACGCAAGCATTTCAGCCTCTCAATGAGTTCATCCTGCTCAAAAAGGGCCAGACCAACATGCAACCACTGTTTGTGATCTTCTTCTACCATGAAGGGGTACCAAAAAAACAAAAAACAAATCCATTGCCATTGAGTTAATTCTGATTCATAGCAACCCTAGAGGACAGGGCTCCATAGGGTTTCCAAGGAACGGCTGGTGGATTCGAATAG
This sequence comes from Loxodonta africana, assembly GCF_030014295.1. NCBI lineage: Eukaryota > Metazoa > Chordata > Mammalia > Proboscidea > Elephantidae > Loxodonta > Loxodonta africana. The sequence goes on along the minus strand of NC_087355.1, from coordinate 43,653,033 downwards.
CCGATCTTTTTGTTAGCGGCTGAACGCTAAACCGCTGGTGCCACCAGGGCTCCAACAGGAATAGCCTGACTATAAATCCTGGGAGAAGGAGCTCATTACTATACAAGTGGTGTGTGGAAACGCCAGCTTGGTTGTTGCTGGAGGTGTTCTCAGGAAGGTTCTTAGTTGGCTGATAGTATCCGGATATAGGTGTCAAAGGCTTCATGGCAAGATGGAAGGATTCAAGCAGCTCCATCACATCTAGCAGTACCAGGAGTTTCATTCTGGGCCCCAGTCCCTCCTGGTCTTACCTTGCTTCTGGAGAATGATCCCACAGTCCAGGGAGTTCGGCAGCTGGTGCATATGAAAGTACTGCTTGTCACAGGACATGTTCTTAGAGCCGGGCAAGTGTTCCTCTTCCAAGATCACCTGTCCTAAGAGTTCCATCTGCTCCTGTGTGGCTTCTAGCTGGCTGTAGAAGAACTTACACCCGTGTGGATTGCTGATGATTAGGGCACAGGGATGCCTTCTCTGTACTGGAATTTGACATTAGGCCCATCAGAGACACTATGTAGAGGCTAATGAGCAGAACAGACAAGAGATCAATTTCTGGAGGTGCAGGCTTGCAGCCAGGGGCATAGGCTCTAGGTTTGGTAGGGTATGGAGGAAGCAGAACCTGAAGTCAGCAGTAGTACAAGGTGAATATACCAAAATGGTATGGTCTAGGGAAGAGGAGCCCAGTCCCATATATGATTGGAGGGTGGGTGGTCATTTGAACTCCTTTTTGGGTAAAGAATGGAGTGTCATGGGTGGACATGGATACACTGTGAGGCTCAGACTTGGTACCGTCCACTGGAGTGATTTCTCTTCCTCCTCCTTCTCTTGTACCAAAAATGTTATCCTCACTGAGTTGTAACTCTGTGGAGTCATTGCAGCAGACCTTGTACATCTTATAGGATTGAAGTGGGATCATTCCAGCAGACCTTGTAGATCTTACAGGACAAAAGCTGTATCTTATAGGACAAAAGTGCCAGCTACATAATTTGTGCAAAATAAGCATGTGGAGTCCATTGTTTAAAAAGCAGGAAAAAGTGCTCTTAAAAGTACTAAAACATAACACTTCTTTCGTTCATGGTTTTTTTTGTTGTTGTTTGTTTGCTATTTAATGTCATTCTATATAAAGAAAAAACAAGATTTTTGATTATTAGCATGAACGTTACCTTTCATCTTTGTATTTTGCAATGCCAGTTTTAAATGAAAATTCAAGAGAATTTAACTCATATGCAGAATCACTGAAATTATAAAATTTGTATTTCATAGTTCACACATAGATAAATGTTTGTTGTTGTTTTGTTGTTACGTGCCGTTGAGTTGGTTCCGACTCATAGAGACCCTACACAAAACAGAATGAAACACTGCTGGTCCTGCGCCATCCTTACAATCATTGCTATGCTTGAGGTCACTGTTGCAGCCACTGTGTCAATCCACCTTGTTGAGGGTCTTCCTCTTTTCTGCTGACCCTGTACTTTGCCAAGCATGATGTCCTTCTCCAGAGACTGATTCCTCCTGACAACATGTCCAAAGTATGTAAGATGCAGTCTCACCATCCTTGATTCTAAGGAACATTCTGGTTGTACTTCTTCCAAGACAGATTTGTTTGTTCTTTTGGCAGTCCATGGTATATTCAATATTCTTCGCCAACACCCCAATTCAAAAGCCTCAATTCTTCTTTGGTTTTCTTTATTCATTGTCCAGCTTTCACATGCATATGATGCAATTGAAAATACCATGGCTTTGGTCAGGTGCACCTTAGTCTTCAAGGTGATGTCTTTGCTGTTCAACACTTTAAAGAGGTCCTTTGCGGCAGATTTACCCAATGCAATGAGTTGTTTGATTTCTTGACTGCTGCTTCCATGGCTGTTGATTGTGGATCCAAGTAAAATGAAATCCTTGATAACTTCAATCTTTTCTCCGATTATCATTGGTCCAGTTGTGAGGATTTTTGTTTTATGTCGAGGTGCAATCCATACTGAAGGCTCAAGTCCTTTTCACTTTCAGCAAGCAAGGTTGTGTTATTGCATAATGCAGGTTGTTAATGAGTCTTACTCCAATCCTGATGCCCCAGTCCTTCTTCATACAGTCCAGCTTCTCAGATTATTTGCTCAGCATACAGACTGAATAGGTATGATGAAAGGATACAACCCTGACACACACCTTTCCTGATTTTAAACCACTCGGTATCTGCTTGTTCTGTCCGAACGACTGTCTCTTGATCTATGTACAGGATCCTCATAAGCACAGTTAAGTGTTCTGGAATTCTCATTCTTTGCAATGTTATCCATAATTTGTTATGATCCACACAGTCGAATGCCTTTGCATAGTCAATAAAACAAAAGTAAACATCCTCCGGTATTCTCTGCTTTCAGCCAGGATCTATCTGACCTCGGCAATGATACCCCTGGTTCCACGTTCTTTTCTGAAACCACCCTGAATTTCTGGCAGTTCCTTGTCGATACACTGCTGCAGCTGTTTTTGAATGATCTTCAGCAAGATTTTGCTTGCATGTGATATTAATGATATTGTTCTGTAATTTCCACAGTCTGTTGGATCACCTTTCTTGGGAATAGGCATAAATATGGATCTCTTCCAGTCAGTTGGCCAGGAAGCTGTCTTCCATATTTCTTGGCACAGACAAGTGAGCACCTCCAGCGCTGCATCCATTTGTTGAAACATCTCAATTGATATTCCATCAATTCCTGGAGCCTTGTTTTTCACCAATGCCTTCAGAGCAGCTTGGACTTCTTCCTTCAGTACCATCGGTTCCTGATCATACGCTACCTCTCGAAATGGTTGAACATTGACTAATTCTTTTTGGTATAATGACTCTGTGTACTCCTTCCATTTTCTTTTGATGCTCCCTGTGTCGTTTAATATTTTCCCCATAGAATCCTTCACTATTGCAATTTGAGGCTTGAATTTTTTCTTCAGTTTTTTCAGCTTGAGAAATGCCGAGTGTGTTCTTTCCTTTTGGTTTTCTATCTCCAGCTTTTGCACATGTCATTATAATACTTTACTTCTGTTCTGTTCTTTTATTTCATCATTTTGCTTTAGCTGCTTGATGTTCTTGAGTAAGTTTCAGAGTCTCCTCTAACATCCGTCTTGGACTTTTCTTTCTTTCCTGTCTTTTCAATGGCCTTTTGCTTTCTTCATGTATGATGTCCTTCTACAACTCGTCTGGTTAAATGTAGTGTCTATTTATTGTTCAATATCACTAAAATGTATTTATTTATTTGGTATTTGGTCAGTTGTGTCTGTTCTTCATAATTTCTTCTAATATACATTTGTGCCTCTGGAGGAACATTTGTGCCTCTGGAGGAATTTCAAATTCTATATGCTACAAGTATTGGAGGAGAAGCATAAGTTACTGATGCATGGATAACATTAGGTCTTACTATTACAAAAGTGGAGAGTATTTAAGGTTAATTGGCAACATTATGTTGGAGTTTAAATTTGAAAGATACTTGAAAACTACTGTGCAAAGTCATAGTCACATAGGGTAAACTGGCTAGTGCTACTTTAATAGATTAATAAATTGCCTGCAGAACAACATACTAGGAAAGCTCATCTCATTGGATATGTTCAAGATAAGAAAATTCAGTGGTAGAGAGTCATTATTCACTCCTCTAACTTCATTTCTTCATGGCACGTACAGTTTTAAATTTAAACCTACATATATGTAGCACAATATTTCCTACTGAACGTTTACCCAGATACCAAGGTATGGAGTTCCAGAAATTTGAATGTATGCTTCAAACATCTGGAGCTACATATGAGGAATATACAGCTGTGTTTATTTCAATGATTACACATTTACATGCATACAATACATTTATTTAAATGTATAATCTCTTATATATTAGAGATATTCAAACAACGCATTTGCTGTACTTATTTGAATATGAAATTGAAAAAAGATTCAAATAAATATACTCACTACTTTTATTTAAATCTTACAGTATTTATTTATATAATGTACTTATTAATATACAGTCATAGCTCTTTCTTTTTAGTCTAAAACCAAATATTTTTAAAAGATTAAAGAAATATAATTGGGATCATAAGTCAAACAAATCAAGAAATTTTTGTACGGAGGCATTCATAGTTAGCAAGCTTTCAGAAGAATGTGGAAATTCATCAGGTCAAGAGAATAAAATTATTTGCAATTGGAAAGTGTTTCTTTTATTCAAACAATTATACCACAGTCTGGAAAAAAATTTTAATTTAATCTCAAGGTACTTCACAGATTTTTTTGTTCTATTATCATATCTGACAAGATAAACTTTATTGGATATTGGTTTATTATAAGATGACAGAGCATTTTTGGTATTTTAAAGCCCTCCCCTCTACCCCTGCAAAATTCTGGTTAAGTGTATGTCATGGATTGAATTGTGTCCCACAAAAAAATCTGTCAACTTGGTTAGGTCATGATTCTCAGTATCGTATGACTCTCTACCATTTTGTCATCTGATGTGATTTCCCTACGTGTTGTAAATCCTATCACTACTAAGTAATGAGACGGATTAGTGTCAGTTATATTGACGAGATCTACAAGATTAGATAGTGTCTTAAGCCAATCTCTTTTAAGACATAAAAGAAAGTATCAGGCAGAGAGACAGGGAAATCTCATACCACCAAGAAAACAGCACCAGTAGCAGAGTATGTCCTTTGGACCTGAGATTCCTGTGCTGAGATGTTCCCAGACCAAGGGATGATTGATGACAAGGACCTTCCTCCAAGAGCTGACAGAGAGAGAAAGCCTTCCCCTGGAGCTGGTGCCCTGAATTTGGACTTCTAGCCTACTGGACTGTGAGAGAATAAAATTCTCTTTGTTAAAGCCATCCACTTGTGGAATTTCTGTTATAGCAGCACTAGATGACTAAGATAGAGTATTAAAGTAATCTCTTTGAACTCTACCTTTGTTTCTGAAAAGAAACTGGTAACCAGGTGTTATGCACACTTCTGTAATGCTCTCAAACCACATATTAATAAGTCACTCATAATGTGAATTTAAATCACCTAAGAAACAGAAGTATATTGTAAACAATCTAAGTTGGCCTTGCACCTGTATGCTGTGATTAAAAAAAAAAAAAGTAACATACAGCTAAATATCTATAAGTAAGCCTTGAGACACAGTAAATCTTAAACAACTTCCCTAATTTCTGATCTTGAAGAGATGATGTACATACTAATCTTTATTAGTCATGACATCACTTGCTCTTTAGTGTGCAAGTCCAGATAAGAAAATCACATATATACTCTGGACTTCTGGTCACTCAATGAGAGTAGGCAGAAGCAGAAGGTCTTCTCTGGAATTTGACACTCTCTGAGACAAAGACTTTGCCCACTGCTGCCAACCTCATACCCCAGCTACAAGGTACTCATGGGCACGAGTCATGGTCAAGCCTTCCTCCTGAGACTACTTGTTAAAGATAAATGCCTGAAGTTTACAGATTTGGACTCTAACTATTGGACTAAGTTTATATGTTCTCATTCTCTGCTCCAAATTGAATTTATTATGGCTTACCAGTGTGTTTTGCCTTGGGAACCCTTTGGGGCAGTTCTACTCTATCCTGTAGAGTTGTAATCAACTAGACGACAACAGGTTTTGTTTTGTTTTTATATTGTTCTGATTCTCTGGTTCTAATCAAATTTATTGTGGTTTTTCCTGTGTGTCTTGCCATGAAAAACTAAATTCACTGCCACTGAGTCGATTCCAACTCATAGCGACCCTAAAGGATAGCGTGGAACTGCCTGATAGTGTTTCCAAGTAGCAGCTAGTAGGTTCAAACCATCAGCCTTTTTTTTTTTTATTAACTTTTATTGAGCTTCAAGTGAACGTTTACAGATCAAGTCAGACTGTCACATATAAGTTTATATACACCTTACTCCATTCTCCCACTTGCTTTCCCCCTAATGAGTCAGCCCTTCCAGTCTCTCCTTTCCTGACAATTTTGCCAGCTTCCAACTCTCTCTATCCTCCCATCCCCCCTCCAGACAGGAGATGCCAACACATTCTCAAGTGTCCACCTGATATCATTAGCTCACTCTTCATCAGCATCTCTCTCCTACCCACTGTCCAGTCCCTTTCATGTCTGATGAGTTGTCTTTGGGAATGGTTCCTGTCCTGGGCCAACAGAAGGTTTGGGGACCATGACCGCCAGGATTCCTCTAGTCTCAGTCAGACCATTAAGTATGGTCTTTTTGTGAGAATTTGGGGTCTGCATCCCACTGATCTCCTGCTCCCTCAGGGGTTTCCTGATGTGCTCCCTGCCAGGGCAGTCATCGGTTGTAGCTGGGCACCATCTAGTTCTTCTGGTCTCAGGATGATGTAAGTCTCTAGTTCATGTGGCCCTTTCTGTCTCTTGGGCTCTTAGTTATCGTGTGACCTTGGTGTTCTTCATTCTCCTTTGATCCAGGTGGGTTGAGACCAATTGATGCATCTTAGATGGCCGCTTGTTAGCACTTAAGACCCCAGACGCCACATTTCAAAGTGGGATGCAGACCATCAGCCTTTTTGTTAGCAGCCGAATGCTTAACCATTGTACCACCAGGACCTTGCAATAAACTAAATGAGTTTATGCATAATAAACTTGAGCATTTCTTTATTTATTATAAAATAAAACCCCACAGAACACCAGCTAAATAATTTAGGAAGCTGAAAGTAAAATCACATTTTGGACTTGATTCCTGGACATAATATCCTGGGAAATTTCAAAGAACCTTCTAGTTAGTCTATTTATGTTTGTCTCAGTTATTTTGAATGCTACTTCCTTTTCCAATAGATCTTTTTAAAAATAGGGTGGGCTGGCCTCGATTAATGTAACTTATACTTGAGTAAGAGAAAAATTAAATTGGAAGTGGTATAATTTTTTTAAGGAATTTTAAATTCAGTTTACTATCATATAGAATTAAGGGCTGTAGGTGTTCATACATATGTTCAATGGTTGAGTAAATGCAACATCCCTAAGCTGCATAGCTATGGATAATATCTCTTAGTGAGTGTTGCAAGAATTTGTTGTTGTTGGATGCCACTGAGTAGATTCTGACTCTTAGTGACCCATGTGACAGAATAGAACTTCCCCATAGGGTTTTCTTGGCTGTAATCTTTACCGGAGGAGATTGCCAGGCCTAATATCTCATTCCCATTTTACACCTGAGAAAACTGTGTACTCATTTCCTCAACACATCCCCCAAACCTTAGCTATTGGTTACGTTTCAGGAATGACCATTCTTAAACGGGTTAATCTAGTGCTAAAGTTTAAATTAATATATTAAAAAACCCAACTTTTTGCTAAATGAACCAACAAAGTACCATTTTTCCAGAGACAGTCCATATTTCAAATACACACAGACCCCTGAGAGTGTGGATTAGAGTGTGCGTTAAGGTGGAAAGGGTTCAATAATCAAAATGTGTTTTGGGGTTTCATATTCATAAAACAAGTTACAGTACCTCTTTTTTCATTTCCATAGTCACTTTGTGAGATAGATATTACTCCGTTTTGGAGATTAGGAAACCAACTGGGACAGCTGTCATGTCCTGGAGAGAAACGCCTGGTCTCGCGTCACAGGAGAGAAGAGGCCATAGGCCCCGCGCGCTTGCGTCCAGAAAGCGCGGAAGGCGGGAGAGAATCCGACCAATCGGAGAACAGGCTGAGGGATGGCCCCGCCTCTGACTGCCGAACTCCGCCTCTTTTTCTACCGCCCTTTGGGAGTAGGAGTGTGCGGCTGACGCGTCCCGCCCCTGCCTCTGAGTGACAGGACCGTGGACAGCAACATTTCCAACTGGACACGAAGTTTGTCGGCCCTTGCCTTGGCTGAGCTGAGGTGTGTGTGTTTGCGTGAGAGAGTGAGGGCTAGAGAGGCCCTGCCGTGGAAGCTCGGGTTCCGGGTCTGAAAGTGGGCGCACCTCCTTAGCGAGCCCTGAAAGCGTTTAGGAGACGATCGGCACTTGTGTGGGCTGGGCGTAGGGAGGCTCTGGAAGAGGAGCCCAGAGCTTAGGAAACCCAATACTACGATAATTTTTCCCCGGGGGCGCAGGGCGCTCGCTGTGGGGGCGGGGGATGGCGGGCGCGGGGTTCGCGCGAGGGTGGGCGTGGCCGCCACTGTTGCTAAGGGATGCGCGGTTCCCGCCTTGCCTGCGTGTCTCATTCCGGCTGCTGGGCCTTGGAAACATTAGTCCCGCCCTCCCCTCGGGCCTTGCACTCGGCCAGGGATTGGCTCCCTTGTGCTGTCAGTTAACCTGAGGCCGTTTGTCCAAACGTCCAGCTTTCTGGGTTGTGTAGTGCCATCACTGACCTCGCTTTCCGTAGTGCCGCCCGCCATTTCCCTGCGTCTTCCTCTGCCCTTATTAATGAATAAGTGTCTGCAGACCAAAATGTTTAGAGTGGAGTTTCATGCAGGAGGAATGCCTTTATTGAGGGAGGGGTAATTTTATGTGCTTGGTGAATCCCTATGCCCACAAACCTTGGTGTCCATGCAGGTGGCTAGGGAAAAGGGGATGAAGCAATCAGGTTTCTTCTAACGAGTTATTTTTCTTGCTGCTGCTCTTTTCGGATCAGTCAGTTTCCACAGGAAGCTGAGGCAATTCATTACTAACCTAACCTGTTGCCATCGAGTGGATTCCAACTCATAGTGACCCTAGAGGACAGAGTAGAACTGCCCCATAAAGTTTCCAAGGAGCGGCTGGTGCATTCGAATTGCTGACCTTTTGATTGGCAGCCAAGCTCTTAAACACTGCACCACCAGGCCTCCAATTCATTACTGGTGGGGCCCAAATATATGATCTCCTTTTTGGAGACCCTTCTGTGAAGAGAGGTGATACTGCGCCTTCCAAGACCTTTTTGCTACACTTGGCCTGTATTTAATAACTATAAGATGGTAACCACGGATAACCATTTCAAATCTCCTCCTCTCCTTTGCTTATATCGTGTGGCCCTAAATGATTCAGCAGAACAAACATTACAGAGAAAAAAACACAAAGGAGATGAAAGTCTGCGTTTACTTCCCTTGGCCAGGTGTACAATGTAAATTCCCAGGAAGACAATGTGTGCTGCTTGTTAACCCTCCGAAGAACGTTGGCCTAGAAGTCGGTAAACAGGCAGGGATATGAAATGTTTGTCTTTGGGCAATTACCCTCATGACTGTTTTCTCATCTGTAAAATGGGATTACCAATATGTGCCCTTAAAAAAGTAACAAGGGATAATTGGTTGTGCAAGTACTTTTGAGATAATGATGTACACATATATAAATGGTTATTGATTATACTTTTAATCTATCTGTCTGTAATTTGAATTTGTAAACATATGTAAACAGTGTCACTCGGTTTAAAGTATTTTTGAATTTCCCTTTTATCGTTGGGCTATTTAAAAATGAAGATGGAAAACCACTCATCTGTCCTATAGGGTTGCTATGAGTCAGAATTGACTCGATGGCAATAGGCTTTGGACCCTTAATTGATTTTGTGTTCTGGTTAAAGAGCATTTGAAGCGTCTTCCATAACACTTTTTTCCCTTCTTTCCCCTCCTGAGCTTGTGAACAGGTACATGGTGTTTGAAATATCAGCTTTGTTACTAATGAGCTGATTTGGGGATGGGGGACCAAAAATGAATACTACGGCTTCCTGGACCCTTCCATCTCTGCTTCCTTTCCCAGGGCCTAGACTTTAGTCCAGCTGACAAAAAACTTCAGTTTGCGGAACTGATACAGTGACCCAGAATCACTGCTCTCCATGGTCCATAGCAGAGAGGGAGGCAAGAGAGGGCAAAACCTCTAGTGCTTACAGGTTTATAATAAATTTCAGCCACCAATCAGGCAACTCTCCTGTTGGGAAGCTATGAACAAGGGGTGGTGTCTGAGGGTAGGGCTGTTAATCAACTGCTCTGGATTTCAATTCTGGATGATACCTCTGGGCCATTTAAAATATGTGGGGCGTGTTTAATTATCATAATGTATTTAGAGGAGATGCTACTAACTTTTGGGACCTTGAAGTTCAGGGATGCTAAATATTGAGTAATGGAAAAGTTCACCAGCTCAGTGAAAAGTTTTCTTCCCCCACTCAAACTCTAAAAGCATCTCCAACTTCCAGTAGAAGTTCTCCTACATAGAAACATGAGGCTAGGCCACAAAGGAGATTTCCCTCTAGTCTTTATGCGTATCCGTGTTTTTGGTATCAATAGATTTTACTCTAAGTGTGAAGGTCTTTAAAAAAAAAAAATACTGCTTAGAATATAGGTTCTTTTTTTTTTTATTAAAAAAAAATATATTTTCTCCCAGAATAACTAAAATGACATTAATGGAAAATATGGACACCTATTTTATTATATTTGATATTCTGGAGATATTTCTTACTGAAGACATAAATATACAGTCCTATAGCTATCTTATTTTTGCATAATTTGATCCTGTATTATATTTGGAAACCCTGGTGGCGTAGTGGTTAAGTGCTACGGCTGCTAACCAAAGGGTCGACAGTTGGAATCCACCAGGCGCTCCTTGGAAACTCTATGGGGCAGTTCTACTCTGTCCTATAGGGTCACTATGAGTTGGAATCAACTTGACTGCACTGGGTTTTTTGGATTATTATGTGGTAGAAGTATTAAGTATCTTTGCAGCAATAGAGTGAGGTGGCGTTGTCGTTAGCTGTTGTCCAGTCAGCTCCTGACGCGTGGTGACTGCATGCACAATGGGATTGGACCATTGTGAGCCATAAGGTTTTTACTGGCTGGTTTTTCAGAAGTAGATTGCCAGGCCTTTTTTCCGAGTCTGGAAGCTCCGCTGAAATCTATTCAGCATCATAGCAACACACAAGCCTCCACTGACGAATGAGTGGTGGCTACACTTGAGATGCATTGACTGGGAATCGAACCTGGGTCTCCCACATGGAAGATGAGAATTCTGCCACTAAACCACCACTGTCCCCAATGAGATATATATATTTTCATGAAAAAGAAAAGATGATTTCTTAGATTCCCTCTTAATTTTTAAAATGTTAAACAATGGAAAGATAAATACTCTGTACTTGGGGTTTAGCGGACTTTGTTATTTGAAAGATGAAGACGATTTCATAAATAAGAGACTCTTGTAAATTGCAGGGTTTGCAAACCAGTGCTCATGGAGAATGACAAGAAGAATAAAGTAGCTTAGTTCTCCTATAGTAGTATTATGTGCTGAAGTAGTTACAAAAATTGCAGGTTAATTATATTGAACAACTTTAATTTTGGCAAAGATTAAAGGAAGATGGTATAATCCAAAGATAATTTGTTTTACAAATTTAAATATTAACAGTATGACTCAAATATTTCAGGGTGCACAGTAATAAATTATGTGGATATCTCTGGCAAAGTCCTGATTGTATAGTATAGCTTATAACCTGCAGAAGTTGACTGGACTGAAAGCTCTAGACTTGGCTGCAGCAGTAGGTTTGTTGGGTTATATGATATTTCCAGGCATCAAAATTTCCTTATCTCTTAAAAGAAAGGGTTGACGATTTATTGCTCTCTAACATTTTTCTGAACTAGAACAATATGCCTGAGCATTTTACTACATTTTCATTAGGCACAGTGACTCAGTACAGCACTGAATCTCTCTGGGCAGTGGCATGTCATATTTTTTCACAATGGGAAGGTATAATTTGAAAAAGAACCCCCCAGCTTCTGATACAGTTTTGTTTTTGTTCCTAAGGGCCCATTCTTTGTCTCCTCTCCTTCCCTCAACATTGCTTTCCAGTCCTGCCACCACACACACATTTGGAAAACACTGGACTAAATGATGTATAGAGTCTTTTTTAGTACCAAGATAGTCTACATAAATTTAGCATTTGAAAATGAATAAAGTGGGGGAAAACCCGCCAAACCAAGGAAAAGGAAAGCAACAGAAGACTTGGAGGCATACCTCTTGTGTAGGACTAAGAACTTGGTTTGGCCTTTGTTTCAGGTGTCTGAAAATAGAGCAATTAAGGTGCTCTTCGTTTTCCACAATAGCCAGGCAATAGGTGCTACACAGGATCCACACCTGCTGGACTAACTTCAGGAAGGGAGGGGACAGGATGTAGTCTTGCTTATTCATTGATTGGAGTGATCAAAACCAGGGCTTTGAACCGGTTCAGTCATGGCCAACAAAGCGAAACTGGAACAGACCTGAATTTTTACAATTTGGGTGATCCGGAGTGGTAATCGAAATGGGAAAAATTATAGGTTGAAACTCTGGAATGGGAAACGCGGAAGAAGCACAGTGAGTCCTTTGAGGAAATGAATATGTGAGATTGGATTATTGCTAGGACTATGGTGAGCGACACTTTGAAAGCGGCCCATTGTGCCGCCATCTTTGAGTGGTGAACCTCTGTTTCCCATGCTGCTCGGAATCCCTCAAGCAAGAGATTTGGTGGCTATGCAGTGCCTGTGCTACCCTTGTTTTCTAAAAGAGAGATTAAAATTTCTAGCAGGCCTTCCACCAGTAATTTTTCGCATTTTGGTTACCGTTCCACCTCACCAAATTCTAAAAATTCGAGTCTGTTCTGGTGTTGTTTCCTTGGCCATGACCGAACCAGAAGAACCAATTTTAAGCCCTGGTCATAACTATACCTTAAGATCCCAGTCATTGCATATTCACTAAGGTCCCAGTGACTGAGGAACCCTTGGCGTTGGAACTTCCTCTCTTTCTCCTGGATCCATGAACGAGAGAGGGTAGCCCTATGCTGGGAACTCTCCCAGACCTTGTCTGATGCATCTATTCACTTAAACCCTTTCTGGTTATGATAAATGGGTAACTGTAAGTATAGGGGAAGGAGCCTTGGTGGCATGTTGGTTAACGTGCTCAGCTGCTAACCCAGAGGTTGGTGGTTTGAACCCATCAGCCCCTCCAAGGGAGAAGGATGTAACAGTCTGCTTCCTTAAAGATTACAGCCTTGGAAACCCTATGGGGCAGTTATTCTCTGTCCTGTAGAGTTGCTATAAGCCAGAATCAACTCGACAGCAATGAGTTTGGGTTTTTGGGTGAGTTATAAGCAGTAGTCTCTGTGAATTTCGTGAGCCGTTATAGAGAATTAACGAACTCATAAGGGGCATTGAGACTCTGACTGGGCTTGGAGTGGCTAATTCAGAGGAGGGCTACCCAGGCAGTCATAAAGACGGAGTCCTAACTCATGAGGAACTAGTTTTGGGTAGCTGGGTGACAGAGCAAGGCTCCACGGGCAGTTAGTGTGACCTATCTCAAGGAGGCTAGAAGAAGAGAGACGGGCTGGTCTGAAGGTGGGAGTTGTGCAGACTCATGAGCCTGTGGCTGGTTCTTGATGACCTGGCCTTGGGTGACAGGGGTGTTTTAGCCTAACTCTGGGTGGCTAGGGTGAGAGAGGAAGTTCCACAGAAGTGGCTGGCAGTGAGGATCTTGGAGATGTGGGAAGATGAAGCCTGGATCCATTTCCAGGAATTTAATTCATGCTCATCCTTGCCACTTTACTAGCAGTTAGTGACAGCATCACACCTCTGAAAATCTAATATGTTTAAACCAAAGAAGAATATTTCAGGAAATTCCATGACATCTAACATATGCAAAAATACATGGGCTCTGTGGTTAGAAGAACTTCATATAAGACTTAGAGTGATGAAATGGCAGTAGGAAGTTAGTGAGGAACTCCAAAGGGATGGCAAAGAAACTAAAAATTTGAGAGATGTATTAGTTTTCTATTCCTGCTGCAACAAATTACCAAAAATTTAGTGACTTAAAACAACCCAAATTTATTATCTTGCAGTTCAGTAGTTCAGAAGTTTTATGTGGATCTCATTGGGCTAAAGTCAAGGTGTCAGCAAGGCTCATTCCTTTTTGGAGGCTCTAGGAGAGAATTATATCCTTGTCTTTCCACCTTCTAGAGGCTACCCACTTCCTTGGGTCATGGCCCCCTTCCTCCATCTTTAAAGCCAGTAACATTGCATCCCTCTGACCATTCTTTGGTAGTTACATCTTCCTCTGACCACACCTGGGAAAGGTTATCCATTTTTCAAGACCCATACAGATAATCCAGGATGATTTCCCTATTTTACTGCTCTTTAGCTAATCACATCTACAGTGTCCATTTTGCCATGTAGGGTATTTACAGGGTTTGGGAATTAGGTCTTGGACATCTGTTGGCCGTTATTCTTCCTTCCACAATGCAGATTAAAAATCCATATTTGATGCAGTAAAGAGCAAAATTGATATTATTGTGGTGGTGTTGTTGTTAGGTGCCGTTGTGTCAGTTGCAACTCATAGCAACCCTATGTACCCCAGAATGAAACACTGCCTGGTCTTGCACCATGCTCACGGTTGTTGTCATGCTTGAGCCCATTCTTGCAGCCACCGTGTCAGTCCATCTTGTGAACGGTCTTCCTCCTTTCCACTGACCCTGTACTTTACCAAGCATGATGTCCTTCTCCAGGGACTGATCCCTTCTGTCAACATGTCCAAAGTATGTAAGATACAGTCTTTCCATCCTTGCTTCCAAGGAGCATTCTGGTTGTACTTCTTCCAAGACAAATTTGTTCAATGTTCCTCGCCAACACCACAATTCAGTGGCATCAGTTCTTCTTTGGTCTTCCTTATTCATTGCCCAGCTTTCGCATGGATATGATGCGATTGAAAATACCATGGCTTGGGGTAGGCGCACCTTCATCTTCAAGGTGACATCTTTGTTTTTCAACACTTTAAAGAGGTCCTTTACAGCAGATTTGCCCTATGCAGTGCATCTTTTGATTTCTTGACTGCTGCTTTCTTGGCTGTTGATTGTGGATCCAAGTAAAATGAAATCCTTAACAACTTCAGTCTTTTCTCTGTTTAGCATTGGCTTATTGGTCCAGTTGTGAGGATTTTTGTTTTCTTTATGTTGAGGTGTAATCCATACTGAAGGCTGTAGTCTTTGATCTTCATCTGTAAGTGCTTCAAGTCCTCTTCACTTTCAGCAAGCAAGGTTGTGTCATCTGCATAACGCAAGTTGTTAATGAGTCTTTCTCTAATCCTTTTTTATGCCCTGTTCTTCTTCATATAGTCCACCTTCTCAGAGTATTTGTTCAGCATACAGATAGAATAGATAGGGTGAAAGGATACAACCCTTTCCTGACACATACCTTTCCTGTCTTTAAACCAATCAGTATCCCCTTGTTCTGTCAGAACAGCTGCCTCTTGATCTATGGACAGGTTCCTCGTGAGCACAATTGGGTGCTCTAGAATTCCCATTCTTCCCAGTGTTACCCGTATTATTGTAGAAAGTTTAATCAGTGTGGAGAAAAGATTTGAGAATCTCTCCTAGTAGAATTTAGAAAATCGTAAAAAGCTCATGTTATATGGAGGACAAAGTATGAACTTCACCATATAGATATTTGAAGTTGCCAAAGAAGAAACCAGAAGGTAGATAATTGTTTCTAAAGAAGAGAACTGATCATTTCCTGAGCTGGAAAAGAACTATAAATGCAGATAAAAGGGCTTCTCTTCTTAGTAAGACACGATAGCTAAAAAACACACAAATTATAATGATTTTAAAATATCCTTCACATATCCAAAAAAAAAAAGCATGTTACTATCAGGAAACAAAAATTAGGTTGGTCTCAGTTCTTTTTTGCAGTGTTAAATGCCAGAAGACAACAGCAACATTTTTAGAACTTTTTTCCCCCTTTGTAGTTTGTATTTCTTATGTGATGGTAACAAAAAACCAGTCCTAAGTTTATAAAGGACACCAAACTACGCTGCTTGTTTTTTGGGGGGAAAACAAAAACTAAGATGTACACAAACCAACTGAATAATAATGCAATTTGAACACAAAAGCCATGATCTAAAAAAAAAATGTAGCAAAACGAATGATAATGCACTAGATTCCTAGAGTATAGAGGTAACTCTAAATAATTATGTTAAGTCTAGTTAAAAATTGACTGAAAAAGTAAAAACTTGCTTGCATTAAGAGATATAAAATGTAAAAATGAATTCAGTAACAATTTAGATTTCATTAAAAATTTGAGATCTTCTGGTTTGTTTATGCTAGAGGTAAAATCTGGTAATCCAAGGGTACTAATAGATATAAATATATCTAAATGGGTCAGTAAATTCTGACCAATGGGCAAAATCTGGCTAGCTGCCAGTTTTTGTACAACTCATGAATGAAGAGTAGTTTTTACATTTTAAAATGGTTGAACAAATAATCAAAATAATACTTGGTGACATGAAAATTATATGAAAATTCAGATTTTATTGTTCATAAATAAAGTTTTATTGGAATATAGCCACACATTTGTTTACGTGTTATCTATTGCTGCTTTTGTACAGCAGGGTTGAGTAGTTGCAAAATCAAAACAAAACAAAGCAAAAAAGCCCGAACCTGTTGCTGTTGAGTTTATTTCGACTCATGGAGACCCCATGTGTTGCAGAATAGAACTGCTCCATAGGGTTTTCCTGGCTCTAATCTTTACAGAAGCAGATTACCAGGACTTTCTTCCACAGCACTGCTAGGTGGGTTTGAACTGCCAATCTTTAGGTTAGTTGTTGAGTGCAAACCATTTCCGCCACCCAGCAGAGACATGTGGCACCCTCATTGCTTTGCAGCTGCTGCTCCGTGCGTATATTAGTTTCCTAGGGCTGCCATAACAAATTACCACAAACTGGGTGGATTGAAACAACAGAAATTTATTCTCTCACAGTTTTGGAGGCTGGAAGTCCGAATTCAGGGTGTCAGCAGGGCCATGGTCTCTCCAAAGGCTGCAGGGGAAGATTCTTCCTTGTCTCCTACAACTTCTTGTAGTCCTAGACATTTCTCGGTTTGTGGCAGCATAACTCTCATCTCTTCCTCCCGTGTCACGTGGCGTTCTTCCCTGTGTGTCTCTCCGTATCTCTTCTCTTTTTATAAGGACAGCAGTCATATTGGATGAGATCTCATCCCACTCTGGTATAACCTCATGTTAACTAATTACATCTGAAAAGACCGTATTTTTACGTAAGGTGACCCTGACAGATACTGGGGGTTAGGACTTCAACATGTCTTTTTGTGGGACACAGTTTAAGCCAAAATAGTGCACTGCATATTGCCTTGACACAATTATAACTTTCGGTTTGCCTCTTGGCCCACAGTGCCTACTATACATATTATCTGACCTTTTACAAAAAAAGTTTGCCAACTGCTGCCCTAAACTATAAACTTTAGTGCATAAAATTAAACTTTTCTTTTTAATTCAAGGGATCCAAATCTACTGAATTATTGCCCTTAAATGCTTTACTTACCCCAATGTCTCTTTGGTTTTATATGGTTTGGGGTTAAAACCAAGAATTATTATTATTGTTATTCTTCACATGTAATAGTCCACATTTTATCTTTTCGGCCTCTGTGCCTTAAATGTGCCTTAGATGAAACAAAATCCATATAAAGATTTTAGAATTTCATTTCCAAGGACAAAAATCAATTAGTTAATACTGCAACTTTTTCAGGAAGCATTAATGAATACCTAACTATTCTATGCCAAAATTCTCTAAGTGTTTCTAGAGATAAGCATGTACAATATGTAGTAAGTGATTTATATGTCAATCAGTTAATCATCAAAGATATATCTGGCAGGTGGAGATAAATTTTACAAAGGAAGTGGTATTAAAGTGAGATCTTGAAGGATGGCTAATGGATTCAACGTAGATAAGGCTAAGAGTAGGTAAAATTTGAGATATTGAATGTAAGAATTGCAAAGCCACCAATCTGTCAATAGGATGCTATGGTTGAGAAATGGTAAGAAATTCAGTGGCTAGAGCATAAATTTGGGGAAAAGTTGCTGGAGCTGAAGCATAAGGCCTCCTGGGCCCAGACTGAAAAGGCCCTTATATATCATGCAAAGCAGCTTTCATCTTCTAGGCAATAAGGATCCATTTAAGGTTTTCAAACAGTGGAGCAGATTGGTGCTTTAGAATCGTGGTTCTCAAACTTTTTAAAATATAACATATGCTATAATTATTTAATTCTTTGACTATACCTTTACAGAATAAAAGTTGCCTTGGGATATACCTACCGTTGCCTTATTTATTTCAAACTTTTCCTTGAAGGAAAAGATAATGGCTGTATACCCACTCCTCACTTACCCAAGTGGTTAGTATCCAAAGACCCAGGTTGTTATAATAGCGTTATGTGAAAATGAAGGATGACGTTAGATCACAAAATGGAGGATAACTACATTATTACATAACTGCCAAACCACTGAGAATCATGGCCTAGCCAAGTTGACACAACCTTAACATCACAGTCAGTGGTACTCTCACCTTACACCTCGATGTTCGTTACTCCAGTCATGTCGTTAATACGCAAAACGGATAGTAGATATTTTACTATTGTCGTAAATTTGAAACATCATAAAACCAAGATTGTTGATAAGTGAGGAGCAGGTGTACAATGAAGCATTCGTGAAATGTTTTCTGCAAAAATAACGTTACTAGTTACTATAGTTCAACAGGGCCTTTACTCAAACAAATTTGGGACACATTGGGTTAAGTAAACTTAAATAGGCTTTTCTATTACAGGATTTCTCAGAGCCTTTATTATGATAATGTGCTTTGTAAAAAAAAAACGGCATAGTGTGCAACATTTTCCAACTGTACTTGGTCATGAAAACTTATTTGAATTGAACGTGTAACAGAATTAGCATCCCAAAAGGTATTTTGCAAAATGCTGTTACTGTGATTTAATTTTGTGGATAATTAGGGAACTGGATATCATCCACTTAATATTTCCATGTATTCTTTTTTGAACTGCAGTAAGAAAAAGCAACCAAGGGTATTATTTTTGATACCTGGGATTGAACTTCCTAGGGATGCGAGCACAGCACACATCCAGACATCTGTAAAGACCTTGCCTTTGGAAACCTCTTACCCCTTGGCAGCCCTCCAGAGTTCAGACTTGGCAGCATCAAGGACACAACGCAAGGTGTGTTTATTTAATTTAACATTTGACAAAAGGTGTTTTGATTTGTGGTTTATTTTTTTTTTCCCCTTTGTTTTACTTGTTTTGTTTGCTTCTGGCAGTGAACTCGGGTTCGGAACATAGTTTTTTCTTATGGAAGGTGGTATTACGATGGGGAAATGTTTTTAGTTATATTTATTTTGTGATATTTAGACAATTTCAAGTAAATGAAGCAAGGTCCATAGCACTATAAATCTATTTATTATATCATTTACTGTTATTGTCTACTAGAATATGTTGCTACATTACATAGTCTATCTTGATGTATGATATATTATTATATTTTAGTTAGAATCAATGTCCCTGGGTGGTAAGTAATGAATAGATTAAAAAAAAAGAGGATTTAGGTCATCATAAAATAACAGTTATTCAACATTATTTTTAATCTAATCTTGGTTTATTGATATATCAGTATTTCACATGTATTGTGGGGAGAGGCAATATGGCATAAAATCAAAGAACATGAACTCCCATTATATGTCTGACCTCATTCCTCATCTCCTGCTGTTCCCCACCGCTATTCACTACTCTTCACAGGCTTCCTGTTTCACTCAAGATGAAATCCAAAGCTCTTAAATTGGCCCACATGTCTCTGTAAGACCTGGCCCCTTGTTATCTCCCTAATGCCATCTCTAACCTACTCTCATCTTCATTTGCTTGCTCCAGCCGTACTTGTTGTGGTTGTTGTGTGCTATAGAGTTGATTTTGACTTATAGCGACCCTGTAGGACAGAGTAGAACTGCTCCATAGAGTTTCCTAGGCCGTAAATCTTTATGGGAGCAGATTGCCAGGTCTTTTCTCCCATGGAGATGATGGTGGATTTGAACCGCTGAGCTTTTGGTTAGCTGCCGAGTGCTTAATCAGTGTGCCATTAGAGCTCCTTTTAGCTATACTAACCCAAACCAAACCTGTTACCACTGAGTCGATTCCAACTCACAGCGAGCCTATAGTATAGAGTAAAACTGCCCCATACATAGGGTTTCTAAGGAGCAGTTGGTGAATTTGAACTGCCGATCTTTTGGTTAGCAGCTGAAATCTTAAACACTGTGCCACCAGGGCTCCTTAGCCATACTAGCCCCCTTGATATTTGAACATGCTAGACGTGTTCCCATCTCAGTGATTTTTTACTTGGTATTCCCTCTTCTGAATTGATTTTCCCTACAGATATCAACATGACCAGTTTCCTTACTTTTCTTTGGGTCTTATTAGAAGGTTACTTTCTCAATGAGGCCTTACTGGCCCTGATATAATACTTTCTGTTCTTTTCCCTGTTCTGTATTTTCTCCTTAGCATTTATCAGTATCTAGAAAAAAAAAAAAAATTTTTTTTTTTTTTTTTTAGTAAAATATATATTTTATACTCATTTGTCATCCTTATTGTCATTCTCCTGCACAAAAATTATGAAGCTGTTAATAAGGCAGGGATTTTTTTTTTTCTCTGTCTTTATTCTACTAACGAGAGTTGTACCTGACCCTTGAGTGAATGAATGGTTAATTCAGCAAACATTCTTTTAAGCCCTTACTGCAAGCTAGCACTGTGCTAGACAGTGAAGAGACAGGAATGAAGTATGCAGTTCCTGCCCTCAAAGAGTACAGTTTGATAAGGGAGGCAGATAATTACAGCAGCCATCTTACTACAGTGTTGGGTTATGATGAGAGTTTGAATAGAATGCTATCATTACTTGGAGAAGCGGCATTTAAATCAGACTATGTTAGGGTCAGCAAAGGCTTCCTGTAAGAGAGGACCCTTTGTATCATTAAGAATAGCCTAGGTTATGCTGTAGTAACAATCCCAAATCTCAGTGTCTGAACACAACAAGAGTTTCTCACACAGACTCCATGTCCAGAATGGGTTGGTGGAGAAGCTTGGTGAGCCAAGATGTCCAAGGCTGCACCTGGACATGTTCCCATGATCACTGCACAGAGAGACAGGAAAGTGGCTAATTATGCACTAGCATTTAGAGATTCACTGGTTGAAGCAAACTGCGTAATTTTAAATGAGGGGGTGTGAAGTGCAATATTGTCTTGTAACCAGGAGAACTGGAAAACTTGTGACCAGAATTAATTAAGAGTATAAGATACGGTATAAGGTGAAGAAGTATTTAAAAGCATTTCCAGAAAAAGGAACAGCATGGGCAAAGGCAATAATATGTTGTGTAGCATGGTCATTTCAGGGAACTGTTTGTAATTCAAAGAAGTTGGAGTCCATGTGGGGTAAAGGCAGGTAGAGAGGTTGGAGAGAGAAGCAGGAGTCAGATTATATATACCAAAGCATGAAGTTAGAACTCCATCATATAGGACATAGTGAAGCATTGAAGGATATAATGAACCATAGAGGGATTTCTTGATCAGATTTTAATTTGTGAGTGGTTATTCTGGGAGCAATGTGGGGAATGAATTTGAGGGGGGAGCAAGACTGGAAGCCTTGAGACCAGTTATACTAATAGAGTAATTCAGATGAGGCCCCAGACTAAGGTAGTGACAGGAGGTGGAAAGGAGAGGTACGAAAGGTAAATATATAGGGAAAGGGTGGAAGAGGTCAGCTCCAGAGCACAGTGGAAGCTTTGGCAGGAGCTGGGACATTTCTTACACTGAGGTCAAAGTAGACATCCTGATGCAGATAATGTCCATGTCTAAGAGTGTGAGTGGGCTTGGTGTGTGTGTGCGTGTGTGTGTTACAGACAGAATGAGTGAGAACAAGCTTGCAAAGTGAGTGATTCTTATCTGATGACCCATATTTTCTTTGTGAGGTTGGAAAGGAGCCTGTGTGCCACACTAAACTGAAGGTGGGTGGGGAAATTCAGGAGAAACATGCAAGTTGAAATGGCAACAAAGTAAAATATAAGATAAGGCAGATTTGAGGCAGAAAGTTGACAGGGCACTGTTAACCAACAAAAACGAACCTGTTGCAGTCGAGTCAATTCCAACTCATAGCAACCCTACTGAACAGAGTAGAACTGCCCCATGGGGTTTCCAGGGAGCAGCTGGTGGATTCAAACTGCCAACCTTTTGGTTAGTGGCCAAGCTTTTAACCCCTGTGGTGCCAGGGCTCCATGCAACTTTTAGGCACCTGTAAAACCCCGGGTTACACATTTTACTGTAGTAATTGCTTTGGAAAGCTCAGTTGCTTTTTTCTTTAAATTGTTTAGAATTCAAAAATAGTTTGAAAGTATGTACTTTTAAGGAGCCCTGGTGGCACAGCAGTTAAGAGCTTAGCTGCAAACCAAAATGTCAGTGCTTCGAAGCCACCTGCCACTCCTTAGAAACCCTTCGAGGCAGTTCTGCTCTGTCCTATAGGGTTGCTATGAGTCGGAATTGACTCTACAGCAATAGGTTTGATTTGTACTTTTAAAGAATTTTGTGTATGTAGTATCCGTTAGAAGGGTTCATAAGATAATCTGCTCCCCACCCAAGAATACTGGTTATTGTAATAATAAAAACACAATCATTTCATAACAGGAAAAATTTTCTAAAACTGATGAGGTTATGCAGTGCTTTTAGAAAATAATTTTTTTTATGATAGACTTTTAAATAAAGTAATATAATGTTTTATGTAATGCCAGTCTTTTCTAGTAGAAGGAGCTGTACTGATCTGCACAATGCAGGTGGTGGATATAGAAGAGAAATTGTGATTTATAGGCTTAGCAGAAATGACATCTAGAGCTTACAACTCCTGAGGTGAGAATAAGGAAGAAACGGTGGAAATGTTAACCTGAGAAGGTTTTTTTCTTAGACTGGAGGATAATTTGGGATTTCTGACAAAAATCGGGGATTCATGTGTTGGCTTTAAAACTGGGGTATAGTGTTTAAGCTTTTTTTTTTTTTTTTTTTTTCCAGAAACCTTCTGGACAATAAATATTTTTGAGTACTGATTCTGCATATATAGTGGAAGCATGTAAGTGATAGCTTTATTCATCCAGGGTTTCCAGGATTTACTGATAAATCAGCGTACATACTTGGGCATCTTTAAAATTATCCAAAGATACTGTTGTTGAAATCACTTAGCTGATGGTAGAAGATGGTTAGGAAAACAGCTCATAGCAGAAACTGTACAATTTATATGTAATTAAGCTGTTAGAGGCTGTGGTATATTCTGAGACCACTCTTATAATTAAATATAAAGGAATTGATTGATTGTTTTATGAAAGTGAGTTCATCAAGTTCAGGTTGTTTTTTGGCCTAAAGTCTGTTTGGGCTGTGCAGTGCCTTAACAGTGAGTAATTGATTAAACCAGCATGGTATAATGGTACTGGTAACATTTATTGAACACTTACTGTTTGAGAGGCACCATGCTAAATACATCATGTGAATTACCTATTTAATTTAACCTTAAAAAAAAAAATTTTAACCTTACAACAGCCGTAATCGGAGATAATTACTACTCCCATTTAAAAAATGGAAAATGAGCTTAGCTTGGTCATCAGCTAAAAAGTGACAGAACCAGAAAGGAAACAAGTTAGAGTAAGGAAGAGTTAACCTACCTTTTATCAGGCTTATGTTCTTATAAAAGGTAGATACCTGTACCCATTGCCATTGAGTCGATTCCAACTCATTGCGGCCCTAAAGGGCAGGGTAGAACTGCCATGTGGGATTTCCAAGGATGTAATTTTTATGGATGGGGCCCTGGTGGCACAGTAATTAAATAACTAAAAGATTGGCAGTTTGAATCCACCAGTTACTCCTTGGAAATCTTATGGGGCAGTTCTACTATGTCCTATAGGGCCGCTTTGAATTGGAATAGACTTGATCTTTACAGAAGCAGACTGCCACATCTTTCTCCCATGGGATGGCTGGTAGGTTCAAACAGCCCACCTTTCATTTAGCAGCCAAGTGCTTAATCACTGCTCCACCAGGGCTCCTTAAAAGATAGGTAGCTTATAGTAATATTTTAAACCCAGAATATTTTGAGTATGTTTACAATAAGTAAACCTAAAATATAGATATTTTAGGTTAATAAAACTATATCTAGGAGATTGTTTATTTACTGAAATATATGTATTCAGTGTCCACTATATGCCAGACATTGTTCTATTGTTTGGAATTCTTCAGTGTACAAAGCAAATATCCCTGCTCTCATGGTACTACATTCTGGGGAAGGTGGGGGAGTCAGAAATAAACAGTAGACTAAATTTAATATGAAGAAGACTTTTTAATATTTTAAGCCTAATAGTTGATAATAGGTCTAAGGTAAAATAATTTTTCTGTTGCAACACTGATAATCTAATTGTTCATATTATTGCAGAGTGCCTACATCAAATCATGAAAAGGATGAAATATTGATTGCTGTAAAAATGGTTATTTATTTTAATTAATTGAGATTAAATATTGTTGACCATTACTGTGAAGAAATCTTTCCATCTCTTCCCTCCTTACACACTGAAGACACAGCATTCCAAGAAAGCAACTAAATATGATTTGCCATTTGTAAAGGAACCTTGTTTTCTATAATTACAGACTTACGTGGTCTGTGGCTAAAGCAGAATAGAAGTGAATTAAAAAAAAAAAGTCTTAGAGTATATTTTTCCTATGAAGGTCATATTTAAGTGCAGTCTTAGCACCTTAAAATAATTGCAACTGCATATGGTTAAAGATTCAATTTTATTCTTTTTGTTTGCAGTATATGGGTGTGACTTTGTGTGTATGGGAGAAAGAAGAGGAGAGAGAATATGAGAATGAGAATGAATACGTCGGGTCTTCACAGTGCCTTTGTTTCAGTAGCTTTTCAGAATCCTGCCACTATAATTCAGGGAGTTGACTAAACATTTACTACAGCCACTTTGTGGGAGGAAGATATGGCAGTCTGCTTCTGTAAATATTTACAATCTTGGAAACCGTGTGGAAACCCTGGTGGCGTAGTGGTTAAGTGCTATGGCTGCTAACCAAAGGGTTGGCAGTTCGAATCCGCCAGGAGCTCCTTGGAAACTCTGTGGGGCGGTTCAACTCTGTCCTGTAGGTTCGCTACGAGTCGGAATCAACTTGACGGCACTGAGTGGGAAACCCTGTGGGGCAGTTCGACCCTGTCCTGTAGGGTCACTATGAGTCAGAAATGACTTGATGGCAACAGGTTTGGTTTGGTAACTACAGATATTGTTAAAGCAGAGGATGCCATTTTTCTCTACCTTATGTTTCTTATCCCTTCCCTCAAGCAATCTCGCTATTACTATACTGGATATTTCTTACCGTAGGCACATTCAGTATACTCTCAACCACTTTATTTGGCACTATCTCACATTAATTCTTTCTTGTGAGTGCTTTAACGAGTTAAATAGCAGACGTGGCTTATGGACTTCATTATTGAAGTAGTAATGATGTGGTACAGCGAAAAATTAAAATGTTCAATCACAAGGTCATTAACGAAGAATGGAAAATAATTAAGGGCAAAGAAGAAAGAAGGTTTTAAGATAAAATCCAAACTTGAGTATAAAAAGACCACTGTGTTGAGAGAGGCACAGGAAGGATTTTGCTGAGGATAAAATCTGCATAAAAAAATCCAATTCTGTTAGTAACTAGAATTTTGTACTAGAAGATAACATGAAAGCATTTGAACAGGCTCTTAAAAAGTTCAGAAAAGTAGAGGTAACAAAAGTGACATGTAGTTAAGGAGCCCTGGTGGCACAGTGGTTAAAGCGATCGACTGCTGACAGAAAAGTTGGCGTTTTGAAACCACCAGCAGCTCCGTGGGAGAAAGATGTGGTAGTCTGATTCCATAGAGATTTACAGCCTTGGAAACCTTACGTGTTGCTATGAATTGAAATTGACTCAATGGCAGTAGGGTCCCCCCCACCCCTTTTTGTAGTTACAGAATGAGCAGTGGGTGTAGTATGATACTGACCAAAATGCCTTAACATTACCCTCAGATCATATTAGGGAGAGATATGGTTCAGTCAGAGATTATGACTATGGCCAACAATGGGAAAAAAGTTGGAAAACAACAATGTTTTTTTCTTTAACTGCTTTAGGTAGTTTATTCATGGGAGAAGCTGTTTATCTTCACAAAATCCCAGCTTCTGATCTTAGCTAAACAAAGCAAGTTTAAAGGCAGGGGCTCAGAGCGGTTCATAGCCATTATACTACATTCATTTTTAAATGCTTTATTTGAAAGGGAATGTCCTAGTTTGTGATTTTCATATTTTTTTTCCTTTTAGAAAGAGGCAGATGGTATGAAAAGTGGACTCCCTTATTTAAAGGGAATGTTGATATTTATAACTAAGCTTATCTCCAGCAAGATTTGTTTTTTGCAGCTGTTCCAGGTTGGAAAAAATATTAAAGCCCTGGCTTGTTTTTCTTTCCATATTTGGGGGGAGGCTCTTCAGAATGTGAAAAAGTGATGTTTTATTTTAAACATAAATGCAATGTAAACTGTGATTTTTTTGCGTCTATATGTGAATTTTCTGTTTGTATGCTGTGATGATATTACTCTTTTTGTTTCACTGATCTATTTCCTAGATACATCACACTTGAGAAACAGTTTTACTCATCATTTTCTATCCATCATCAGAGTATTCCAGGAAGTGCAGTACATTTTCATTAAAAGTTAGCCAAAGTTATTAAACCACTTTCTAATTTTCCATTTGAATATTTTAGTCATATTTCTTTCTGTTCAGAGCATCTTTTTTCAGTTAGCCTTTTTGTTCTTTCTTGTAGTTATCTTATTTAGTATAAGATCTAATTGTTTCTCTTGGATTTTCTATTCTTTTATTTTTAATTACAATTGCTCCTGTTTTTCTCTGGATATAGTTTAGATACTTTCATAATTTAAGTGGAAATTAACTATTTATTCTGTAACTTAATACATGGACCTGTCTCTTTGGGCACATGTCAACACTAGAATGAATATCTTATGCTTGCGTACACATATCATCATTGTTCATATATGTATCTGTACACATACCCACACATATATGTACAGTTTTCGTAAAGAACTGTTTTTGCAATAAATACATTGATTTTTTATGACTAAATATGTTGATTATTGATTACTGTGAAGGTTAACTTTCAGCTTACTTGTCAAATTAAAGCAAACCCGAATATTTATGTAAGGATCACCTTTCTGAGTATGAAACACTATGCAAATAATGTTTATGTCAAACTTGTACATTTTTCCTCTTAAATAATTGAAGCTAAAACTTTGATTCTGAATGTTCTATTACTTCTCTTTCATCGCCCATAGTTTTGCCATTTACTTTAACATCATGAAGACCAGCATTTGCTTAAATCTATGAAACCAACTATTAATATTAGCAAACAATATAATGATCTCCAGGGAGATTTCTTGCTATTTTCAGAATAAACCTTTTAAACTTCAGTCTTCAATTTACAAAATAATTATTATCTGCCTTTAATTACACTGAACATGAATATCTTTTGTAAATTTTGTGAGTTCATTCTATTCCATATCTCCTTTTATTCCTTATGATGACATTCACAGAAGTATTAAGCCAAGAATATTGGAGGTCTTTTTTGGTACACTAGCTATCTGTATCTTTCTATAAGGTATGCATTTTCTCCTAGTGTAATAGTTCATTGCACAAATGCCATTCTTTTCTTGCATGGGTATTTGCCTGATTTGGGGTTACTGAAAATTTAAATGAGTGTCAAAATTAAGAAACAAACTGACACGAAACTGAATTAGTGAACCCCTCTACATTCTATTACTTGGTACACTCACCATGCAACAAAACAAGGTCTTCTGCAAAAGGTATGAAACTGTGCAAAAATCTTTTATTTCACTATTCTTGGTTTTGTGGTTGTTGCATGTTGATTTATACTTTATTTTCCAGATGAAGTGTTTTAATCTTTGTAGTCCCCATAATTGATGGAAATTGAAGTGTTTTATTGCTTTTGGACTGTTAATTTAGGATGTATATTTTCCATATTTTCATTGGTTAGCTTTTCTTTATTTCTTTTTTTGCAAAACTTCATGCTTTGAAAAAGAATAGCTATCAAGCAATACCTGGACATCTTTTTTTAAGTGAAAGACCATATGAGAGGCATGGCACGTTTAGTAGAGTAGGAATTATGGAATAGGAGATGGGAGATAGAAAACCTGACACAAAGTAAAATTCCTGATTTTCTCTTTGGTATTTTGGGTTCCATCTGGGATAAGCCTTTTCTCTATCATCCATTGGTAGAGGAACATTTAAACATGCTTATTTTTTTTTTTTTTTTTTATTAGTACTGTATGGAGCGCTGGTGGCACAGTGGTTAAGAGTTTGGCCGCTCACCAGCTGCTAACCAAAAGGTCAGCAGTTTGAATCTACTAGCTGCTCCTTGGAAACCCCACAGGGCAGTTCTACTCTGTCCTATAGGGTTGCTATGAGTTGAAATTGACTAGACTGCTACTGGTTTGGCTTTCGGAAACACTGGTGGTGTAGTGGTTAAGAGTTATAGCTGCTAACCAAAAGGTTGGCAGTTCAAATCTACCAGGCACTCCATGGAAAATATATGGGGCATTTCTACTCTGTCTTATAAGGTCACTATGAGATGAAATTGACTTCACCACAAAGTTTTTTTTTTTTTAATTAGCATTGTATTTTTGTTTCTATTTTGTTTATTTGTTTCTACTCAGTAGAGTTATATTAGTTAATCCCCCAGTGCTTCTTCCCATTAAACCTTTTTTCTCACACTGTTTTCTCAATTTTTAAATTTAGTATATTTTATTGTATTTCTCTAATAGGATAATTTGATGGTTTTATAAATATGTAATTTTTGTCATAGTTTGTAAATATAAGTTTTAATAACACAATCTCTTTGGAAACTACCAATCTGAGAGAATTCTTGTGTTAACAAAATGGTAATAATAAAATCACATGGGACTTTAACATAATGAATGCATTTAATGCAACTTCTATGAAAACTGGATGTATACTAGTTGTTTTTATACATTGACATCTATTTACTAGTAAAGCTATTTTTTAGTAAGTCACACAGATTTATGAAACTACTAGAAACAAAATAACCATAAAGGGCATCCTGATGGTTGCTTTGAGCTGTTTGTTTACCCTCAGGTACTTAGATTATGCTTATCTCAGTGAACATTAATTTGTTTCAAAAATTATGTTTAAATCATGTAGTATTATTATTGGGCCTATTTTAATATACAAGGATGTCTTTTTAGGCATGATAATAGTTATTCTTAGCCTGATATACATGCTCATGAACATTAGGTTTTAAAGTTGAAGAGAATTTAGAAAATCATATTAGTAGGGAAATTCCATGACTTTGTCAAGGTTGTCCAGTCTTTTATTGGAAAGACATGGCTAGACCTAAGGTTTTATGTCTTCTGGCCTGATGTGTTTTCCTTCTACGCTTGTATTTTATTACAGAACAAACATTGAATGTCTCTCAGAAACTGTTCATGTGCCAAACTAAAACTTCCTTTTTCAGTTCACCATTCCTGAAGTTGGACTGATATGGTTGCTGCAGCAGTGAGCTCAAACCTAACAGTGGTTGAGACAATAGTGCAGAACTGGGCAACATTTTGTTCTCTTATACATAAGGTTGCTGTAAGTTAAAGTGAAATCTATAGCACTTAACAACTTTCAGGAAGTTGTTAGCCAAAGAGAGAGAGAGAAAAAGAAATCTGTTATTTTCTGCTTTCTCTGGATGGTCTTAAAGTACTTTTCCCAGGATGTTTTCTTGAATTTGGAATCCTAATGACCTGAAATAGAAAATACACATTGAGATAACTAACCATTAGCATAAGGAATGCTTACCATTAGAACAGATAGAAAATTCAATGAGTCATAAGTTATCTGTGTATTTTACAGTTGGAAGAAGCGTGAGAATCATTGTTTTTGACCTTAGGTTAAGTGATGAATCAACATGTATATGCATAATTTCACAATATATTTCTTGAGCATTAGTAATTTGATATTTCTAATCTATGTTTTCTAATGTACAAATACTTGTATGTATACATACATTGTATGGCGCTACACATTGCAGTGACATTGTTGCAATCTAGAATTTCCTGTCTAGAACACTTTCCCCTTATTTTCAAAGAACCCTGATTTTATTCAGTTATCTGCCCCTCTTTCAGGCAGTCATATGCCTAGGGTAAATAGACCCCATGGCCAACTTCAAGAGTAGACTTAGGTGATTTAAGAGCAGTCTCATTTTCCTTGCTATAGAGTGGGGGAGGAAAGGACTTATGACCCAATTCTGGCAAAGGAGACAGTAAGTCAAGATGGTAAATATCTTGGAGCATTATAGGAAATAATCCATACTTCTAATAGAGAATTCTTTCTCCTTCCTCTGTAGTTGGTCATGTCTGGGCATGACAGTCCCCTGTTTATAAACCTCCTCCTCCTGAGCACACACAGACATACACATCTGCACGCACAGAGATACACACACACACACACACATACACACAGGGCAACCAAGCATTGTTGTTGTTGATAGTTGCTATCAAGTTGATTCTGACCCATGGTGACCCCACGGGTTACAGAGTACAACTGCTCCGTAGGGTTTTCTTGGCTTTAATCTTTTAATGAAAGCAGATCGCCAGACCTATCTGCTAGGGGGGTTCAAGCTGCTAGGTTCGCAATCGAGTGCAAACTGTTTGCGCCACCTAGGGCCTATGCGCCTGGTAATTTGAACTGCTGACCTTTTGGTTACTTAACCGCTATGCCAGCAGGGTTTCCAAGCATTATGTAGTGTATTAAAAATAGTAGAACTAGAGATTTAGCTCTGGTTCTACTATTAGGTATGTAAGCCTGCTTTCTAATGTGAAGAATGATTATAATGAACAATACCTGGAATTCCTTTTAGATCCGTTGTTTTATGTGCTATTTTATGAGAAACAATCAATTTATCTTTTAACTCTTCATTTGCCATTTTTGAGACTTTGGCTATAGTCTTTTCTAACATTTCTAGTTAATATGTTACATTGGTATTTTTGTTGTTGTTTTACTTCTTTAACATATATTCTACTTAGTGCCTTTGTGGTGATGTTAATATATATCTTGTAAATCATTAGTGGCTTTCATTTTTTTTACTATTCAAAAGAATAAGATGTGACAAATTTACATTTATAACAATGTCAGACAAGTTTTATACAATCAGAGAAGGTAGGTATAAATATAAAATGGAAAAGGCAAAACTAGAGTGAATTATGTGGTGTTGAGTTGGATATTGGAAGTATTGAGTTTACACCAATACATATATTCTCTAGCTTAATCCACTGAGAAGACCTGGGAATAGTGTCACTCCAATTGCTATGAATATACTTTATCCCCAGATCTTGGTTTCTAAGTACCATTCCTCACTAAAAGGAATCTGGCACATTTAAAGACAGGAACAGTACAAGATGAGCCTTTAAAATCTTATTGAATCAGAAAATAGGAGATGCTAAAAAATTAATAGTAATATGTCAAAAGGACACAGAAGCCAATTTGAAAGACCTTGCACTAGCCAAATCCAGGACAATTTGAGCATCCAAATAAACAAATGATACAAATGAATTCTAACCCACTGACTAGAACAATAATCTATTATTATATACTACTATAAATGCATATAAATGAATAGATAAATTGGAAGAAGAAAATGCATTTCCATGCAGTAGCATCTTGTCATTGTTGTTAGCTACCATTGTTGGCCCCTGACTTATGATGACCCTAAGCACACCTGAACAAAGTACTGCTCAGTTCTGTACCATCCGCATGATTGCTTGTGGATTAAACCGCTCTGATCCACTGGATGATTTTTGGAAGTAGATCATTAGGCCTTTCTTCCATACAGTATAATAAACCAAAAACCAAACGCATTGCCATCAAGTTTGTTTTAACTCATAGTGACCCTATAGGATGGAGTAGAACTGCTGCATAGGGCTTCTGAGGCTGTAAAACTTTACGGAAGCAGACTGCCACAACTTTCTCAGCTGAGCAGCTGGTGGATTAGAACAAACGACCTTTCAGTGAGCAGCCGAGTGCTTTAAGCCACCAGTGGTCTTCTAAACAGTATAATACCAACTAATAAATATAGAAGAAGTTATGAAATTTAAAATCATCATTTGGCAACCATCAGAGTATAATTAATTCAGCCAAGAAACATCAGTAGATGCTAAAACTGGCAGTTGCAGATTTGATGCAGAATTAGGATACTTACATAGTCTCAAAGTAGCTCCCCATAAAATATTTATTAATTACAATGGATAAAAGAGTAAATTCACAGTGGAGAAATCAGCCAGATACCACCTTAATTGAGTGATCGAAGTTAATATCACCAGTAGAAACAAATCAAAATTATTTACGACATGACCCCATGTAATGGTAAGAACACAGCATTGTGTTTATGATATTCCTATCAAAATAGCATAACCTGAATCTAATAATGTGGAAATACCAGACAAATCCCAATTGAGGGACATTATACAAAATAAATGGCCTGTAGGGTCACTATGAATCAGAATCAACTCTACGGCAGTGGGTCTGGTTTGGAATCTTCAATAGTGTTAAGATGATGAAAGTTGTAGAAAGACTGAAGAACTGTTCCAGTTTGAGGAAGACTAAAGAAACACAGCAACTAAATGTAAAATATGATTCTAAATTGAATTATTTTGCTACAAAGGGCATTATAAGGACAATCTGTGAATTAGATGTTAGGGAGGATATCAATGTTAATTTCTTAATTTTGATTGTTGAATTGTGGTTATATATAGCATAATGTTGGCAACTTACTTTCAAATGGCTCAAAAAAAATGCTGTTTGTGTTTTTCTCGCAGCTCTTCTGTTAGAAATGATTTCAGAATTAAAAAAAAAAGTTAAAAAATAAATGAGGGGGAAAACAAGCCAGTCAATAGAAGAAATGAGAAATTCAGATTGGATATGTTCAGTTGGAATGATGCTGAATGTGTGTTTGAAGAGGGAGGTCTGAGGATCTAAGTCCTTGGGATATATTCCATAGTTAAACCTTTGAGGGAATGAGGCACCCAAGGAGACTGTATATGGAGTGGATGAACTATGGGAACACCAGAGTTTAACAGGCAGAGAGAAGAATGCTTGTGAGCTTATGAAGGAGATAAAGAAGATTTTAAGATGTAGGAGAATCAAGAAAGCCTGACCTTGAAAACCAATAGCTTGGAGTGTCATGAAGGAGCACTTTGTTGCAGTATGCAACAGAGAGATTCCATAAGTAAGGCAGTATGCCCTGTAGCTCAACCTCCTCTTGTGATATTCTCTGATATGTTTTTGTCAGTTTGTAGCAGGTATGTATCATCTAAAATATTGATCTATTTCCTGAATCATAAGTATCCCAGAAGAAGACTTGAATGAATAATATAGTTGAGCTACAGTGTGTTATGAATTGTCCCTGTGTACTTTATAGTTGAGGCAAGAGTATATCTCATTTGGCCTGGGGATAGTCCTGGTTGACACTTGTTGCCCTGGTGCAATAGTTTCCCCTTTCACTCTCAAAAGTGTCCTGGTTTGGTTAGCAAACTATATGATCGCCGTCCTATAGAACTGCATTGACAGAATATTTCTTTCATATCTGAAGCTGGGAACTGATTGATAATCATGTCTGTTAGCCAGTTCTTGATACCTTTTTTTCATTAACCAACTGCTTATCCCCTTCTCTTATAATTCTTTTAAATCACCTTTCCAATAACCTAGGCCTCCATTTCCCAAGCTCTGTGCCATGAAACAGAGGCTTTATGGGATGATAATGTGGGAAATGTGGTATATTCAAGTCCTCTCTTAGAGACTGGCAAGACACATGTAGATACTCAGAAACGTTTTTCAGTAGGCTGCCCACACTTATTAATATGTTGTCTTAAAACTACCGTATTTTGGGGAGTTGGTTTATGTTTATTTTAATTAAAATACATACATTAAGAAAAATAAAAATTTTAACTTTGCTTGAATAAGTCAAACTTAGATATAAATAGGGACTGATAGATTTAGAATATATCAGAATATTTCATCTATATTGAACTTATTTAGAAGTTCCCAGTCAAATGCATTTAGCATTTGGGCTAAACATGAAAAAAAGTATTTTTCCTAGTAAATCTTTCTTTTGAGAGTAATTTATTAAAAACTTTCTGAATCATAAGAATTTTCTGATATTCCTTCAGAACCAAGGAAAAGGATTTCATATTGAGGATTTATGATACAGTAGAATTATGTCTGTTTACTTAGGAATTACAGAGAAGAATAGATGCCATCTGAGATGTCTATGTCTAGAGTTTGTTTTCCTTCATTCTTTGGCCACCTGTTTTTCATACCAGTTGAGTGGATAAAGTTTTTTTTATTGATATGATAATTGAAACAATTTCATATTACATATAATTCCCTTAAAATAACCCAGTTTAAAGGGATTCTAAGTATTGAAAAATCAAGGTTGTGACCTTTAGATCTATAACCTTATTTTCGATTACTTGTCTCATCAGGCAAAACAAAGCCTGAAGGTGTGTCAGTTAACAGTCAAAGTAGAAATGAAGCAGCTCCTTCTCACCGTCAGAAGCCCCGAAGCCAGGCATGCCCTTGCTTCTTCACATTCCTCTTGACTCATTAAGCTCGTAGCGTGCAGTGGTACAAGCTGCCTGCGTTTTGGTTTCGTGCCAGAATAGTAGATGCCTTTGCTCTTTTTATGCGGCTGAAAATGTGTCTCTTCTTGTTTCAACACCTTATCATAATAAAAACAGGGTCTTCAGTTTTATTTATTTGGTGCCATATTACTGTAACTAAAATAAAACCTTTTGAAAGTGGCAGTTTACATATCAAATAACCTTTATTTAGAGAATAGTGTAATTTGCCATCGTAATAATTTTTTTGTTCACTACTAAAAGTTATAGGCCAGTCCCAGCTTAGCTAACCTCCTATCTCCTTTTGCACATGTAGTAAAAGAAATTAACTGAAGTGTATTTCCCATTTTGCTTAATTTTAACCCTGGTGAATCATCACAAATTCACAGCTTAAGAAAATGGTTACTTTGTAGAGATTTTCTCCCTCATGTGGCCTTCAGATGTGATGTGCCTATCCTCTGATAATTGTGCAAAGTTCAGAATTAAAAAAAAAAAGTAATTCAGTGGGACCCAGTCCCCTCCTCCAATGATGAGTGTTGTTGATGGTGCATGCAAGGCAGCTTTTTGTCTATTCTGGGCAGTATAAATTTAATGTGTTGTTTTCAAGTTTGTCATGTGTCCAGATGCCACAACCATCTGTGCATTAAAGAGACGTTAAAATAAAAGTAAGTAAAATATTTGTGGTTTTTTTCTGTTGGGGGCCGGGAGATTTGTGATACAATTATGTTTGGATCAACTAATTCTATTAGGTTTTTGGAAAAACAAGTGCATTGTTTTATTATAGCAGTTACAAACATTTTTATAAGATGGTAACAATTATAGTCTAAAATGCAGATCTAACATTATAAACATAAATGTGGATTTATAACATTATTCCTCCACCCTTATCACCTAACCCATATCTGCTTCTCCATATATATTACCTATTTCTGTTAACGATATTACAATATGTCTAATCCAATATTTTGTCACGTTTGGGCCCTCAACCACCTGAATTTGAAAATCCTGGGAAGGAGCTGTTGTTTTTATTGTTGTTAAGTACCCTCGACTCGGTTTCAACTCATAGCAATCCTATATACAACAGAATGAAACGCTGCCTGGTCCTTGCCATCCTCGAAATTGTTGCTGTGTTTGAGCCCGTTGTTGCAGCCATTGTATCAGTCCATCCTGTTGAGAGTTTTCCTCTTCTTTGCTGACCTCTACTTTACCAGGCCTGATGTCCTCCTCCTCAAGAGACTGGTCCTTTCTGATAACACATCCAACGTATGTGAGATGAAGTCTCGCCATCCTCTCTCCTAAGGGAGGGAATTGGTGCTTATTAAAAGTGCACCTTCTGTAGCCCCCTCCTCTCTCTTACTGACTCGGACCCTCCCTTATCTGCTGATTCTCTGAAGGTCAGAATGATTGCTCAGTGAAGCTGACCCTTGTGTGCAATATTAAAATACAGGTTCCACAAGCAGGGAATTGTGGAAAGGACGTTTGAAGTGAATTGAAAAGCATGGGTAAATGCATGAAGATGTGAATAAGCTTGTAAAAATCATGAAACTAAAGCAGAATTTTATAGTGCACAGGAACATGACTCGGTAAACAAATGATCTCAGATCATTACTTATTCTTTATACTAAGGATTTTTGCTTTATCTAAGAAATGGGGAGTCATTTGAGTGACTTAATTCTGGAAACGGAATGAACAACTTTTGATTTTTAAAACATTACTCTGAAAAGAATGATTGTACCATAAAATCAGGAACAAGCATCTTTTTTGTTCACTATTATGTTCCTAGCATCTAGTATGAATTTGTATTTTCGTGATTACTTCTCAGTTTTGATTCATCCTAACCAGACATCTTTTAGGTCTACACTTTTTCATTTATGCTTTATTTTTTTAATTTCTGGCAATTGTGGTCTTCCAATGCAACAGCTTTATTGGTTGATTATCTTTGCTCTATTGTTAATGGCTGTTTCCTTCATCTTCACAAGGTGTTTGATTGATAATTGCCAGTGTGCTGAGCTCCAGAATTCCATACCTATGTACTATGTTTTGGAAAATCCTGACTGGCAATGAACCTGGATTTTGTCCACTCTCTGGATTAAGTCGGAACCAACTCGATGGGACCTAACAACAACAGCAATCCAACTAATAATACTCTTTTCAAAATAGATTGTTAGGTTAATATATGCATAAATTTGTAGAGCTAATGCCATCCCTAAACCTTCAAACAGCTACTACACCTTAAGAGAAATACAACAAGACAAGCTGGAGATAGGCTACATAAGAGGAGCTATAGTGGAGGTTTTACTATGGACAATACATTAATCCATAGTGTATTTAAAAGATTCTTCACTTTGAACAGAAATATGAATCAGTGAAGAACAAGTACTCTATATGACAGAGTAGAACTGCCCCATAGGGATCCCAAGGAGCGGCTGGTGGATTTGAATTACTGACCTTTTGATTAGCAGCCGAGTTCTTAACCATTATGTCACCAGGGCGAATGAGACTCATCCCCCTTTCTTAAGTTACTTACTTTCTCCTGAGTAATGTAGCTGCAATTAAAGTATGAGAAGTGCTATCATATATATGGGTGGGATGTAGTATTACTATAACTTCATACCTAAGTAAGAGTTTTCTCTCAATCTTTCTTTTTAGCCTCAAGAACTACGATGATTATTTTTACTGTGGTCATGGGTTGAATTTTTTTAATAACCTGTGTTTTGATATGTATTTAAATGTCACAGTCTGGATATAATGCTTTTTCGGGAAGCAGAGACATATGTGAAGACTTCAGGTTTCTTATTTCTTTACTTGTTCTTTCTGGATTTCATTAAAAAAAGGTATAAATGAGCAATAAAAGAACTTGGTTGAAGTGTAATTGGATATAACACTATTTTCACTTGTTTTTAAAGGTCACATAATATGCTTAGAATAAGTGTGACAAAATTGCTGTGCAAAATTCAGGTTAAGAACACATACTAAAAACAAAAACACTATCTTTAATCTTAAAAATCCTAAATTGTATAAAGTTTTAATTAAATAAAAATTTAACTATTCATTTTTTTAATACACAATTTAGGTTTTAAATAAAATTAGCATTTTTTCCTCAGGTATGTGCTATCAAGTTTTCAGAATGTTAAAAACTTTATGATAATTTAATCTGAAATTATTACTATGGAAAAATATGTAAATAATAAATATAATCTTATTCATCCATATTTTAGCTGTATCTCAGAACAAGTTAGTACCTCAGGGAATGCAACATTCTTTATAAAAGAAGGTGATGGGACAGAGTCTCCGAGGAACTAAATTGTGAAAACAATCTTGGTATTGTACATGCTAATATAAATCTGTTATTCCCTTTCTGCATCTTTCACAACACGTTTTAAATTGTGGCTGATCTTATATGCAAATAACTGTCTTATTAGAAATTGCGGCTGTACGTGCTAATGTCTCCCTGGATTTCTTGGGAGTTTGCTATCTAACCATCAAAGCAATAGAAATGAATGATGATTACTGCAAGGCTTTGAAGAACAAAGAGAAGTCAGAACATTTTAGAAGGTTCTAGATGTCTGAAGCATTGACAGTGTGCATCATACCAAATGAGTGTATTTCTTTAGATCATTTAAAATAGCCTCAGTGTGTTTTTTAGTAAAAGCATTTTCTACCTTCTTACATTTGTTGCAGCTAGTAAAGTGTAAATCACTTGTGTATGTGTGTTCTATAGGCATTTTTTGTTTCATCATTTGGTAAAATGTTATTTTGCTTAAGGAATAGAATATAATAATTTTAAAGAAAGAAAAAAGCTTAAATTTTTGCAACTTTATCAACATTCGCTAAATATTTAGGAACAAATACTTAAAACCCGTTCCTCTTTAATGTAGCTTATTCGTTGAAATTCTTTTAAAGTTAGTATATCCATAGGTTATTATATATATAAAATGTGTCTGTTCATAGAGTTTAGGCCCTGTTTTAGTTATCTAGTGCTGTTGTAACAGAAATACCAAGTGGATGGCTTTAACGAATAAAAGTTTATTCTCTGAAAGTCTAGTAGGCTAGAAGTCTAAATTCAGGACACCAGCTTCAGGGAAAGGCTTTCTCTCTCTGTCGGCTCTGGAGGAAAGTCCTTGTCATCAATCTTTCCTTGGTCTAGGAGCTTCTCCACGAAGAAACCCCGGGTCTAAAGGATGTGTTCTGCTTCTGGCACTGCTTTTTTTGGTGGTTTCTCTCTTTTATATCTCAAAAGAGATTGACTTAAGACAACCTGTTTTGTAGGTTGAGTCCTGCCTCACTAACATAACTGCTTCTGATCCTGCCTCATTAAGATCATAGAGCTAGGATTTACAACACTTAGGAAAATTACATCAGATGACAGAATGGTGAACCATCACAGAATACTGGGACTCATGGCCTAGCCAAGTCAGCATGCATTTTTGGGCTACACAATTCAATCCATGATAGGCCCTCATAAAAACTTAGATACTTTAGCCTTTATAGCTATAATAGTTTATTTAAAGTATATTTTAATATAGTTTTAACTCATTTTGCCTTGGTGAAAAGATGTTATTTATGGCTATCTTTTTTACGTGCTATAAAGAATGAATAGATAAATGAACTACTGGCCTCTAAGGTGTTATCTCTTTTGTGATATTAGTTTAAATGACCAGGAAGGAATTGTGGGAAACATAGTGAGAGACCATTTTGGCAGATAACCTTAGTAATTTGCTTTTTAAAAATTTAAGCATATTCCAAAAAGTCAAAGAACAAAACCAAAGAGGGAAGAATATCTTGTGTGTTTATTTATTTAAACTAACTTCTTTGCTAAAACGTAGTGATATCTTTCTTAGCCCCATAAAATCAAGATTAAAATAACTTGACTCTTCTTCACGATTAATAAATGCAAAACACTATGCAAATGTAAATTGCTATGTGAATAAATTATAATATGTCTGTTGGCATTTTTATGGTGCTTCCCTTGACAATTATTTTTAATGTTTTGAATTGTAACAAATGAGACTACGGGAATTCAATATGAAAATTGGTTTCATTTCTAAAATTTTAAGGATGTGTTATCTTAGATATAATAACTACATGGTTTATGAGAAGTAAAGACTTAATTTATATGACTTCCTGTTTATTTTGTACATTCTCAGATATTACTATAACATTATTAAATCTGAAGATTATCATGATGAGAAAAATAGGTTTATATCTGAACTGAAATTTTTCTTTCACATAAGTAAAAGATTTTAATTTTGGAGTGACTTTTACTCTATTAGGTGAGATCATCTGTTAACATTGATCTATTTATGTGGCCATATATACAGATAAACAGTACAGTTTGGTCTGAACAGATATCAAGTGTATTTGGCATTTAAGGCCCTTAATTATCCTTATGAGGAAAATTACAGTCTGATAATTGCATTAGGTTATATGGATGCATCTATACATGTTTTTATTAGTTAAGGTGATACCAAATACTGGAATAAATAGATGCAAAAATGTGTAGTGGCTTAAAGTCTACAGATTTCTTATTTTCATGGTGGTATGAAATAGGAAAACAGGTTGGTTGGATAGCTCTTCTCCTTGAATTCATTCAGGACTCAGACTTCTGTAGACTCTGCTATTTTCAGCACATTATTTCCAAAGCCACTCTAGGGGTCATTTCCCTTCCAGCCAGATGAATGAGTACACATGGCAAGTTTTTATGGGTCAGTTCTAGAAGTAGCAACCACTAATTTATTCACATTCCATTGACTGAAACTCCAAAGAAGACTGGAAAATGTAGTCAGGTGTGTCCAGGAAAAAAAAAAGGAGGACATGTATTTTAGTGAGCAGGCAAAAGTTTCTGTTATGGTCCACATTTATGGCCATGAACTAGCCATGAACATCCTTTTTCCTGTCTACCTGATGGGGAGATGCTGAAGCTCCCCAGTTACTGCATGCAGCTGAAAATCAAGGATCTCAGTCTGACACACAGTCATCTTTGTCACGTTGGGCTGCGGTTCTTCGAGGTTTTCACGTTATGAAATTTATCTACTCTTCCCCAGCCCCACTAAACCCCAATAAATAATGGTGAAACAGAGACAGGATATCTGCAATAATCACTCCCATTCAGAGAAGGAAGAACGTACCACAGAACGAAACACTGCCTGGTCCTGCGCCATTCTCACAATCGTTATGCTTGAGCCCATTGCAGCCACTGTGTCAGTCCATCTCGTTGAGGGTTTTCCTCTTTTCCGCAGACCCTGTACTTTACCAAGCATTGGTCCATAACGATGATGAAAACCTTTTGGGCATGAGAGCACTGAAGTCAATTGTGCTGACAGTAGAAGTTTCTTCTTTAGACCCTAAATACGCTCTTTCTGGAGGAACTCGCTTGTACATTGTTCTCCATGGCTCTGCCCTCTGGACAGTTCTTCCTTCATGGTCATGTATGAAGTGCGCATTACAAATTATAAAGCTTGCCTTCCTTGGGGTCTGCATCTGCTGGTTTCAGTTTAGAGGCCCAAGGATTGTTTTTCATTGCGCACACTTTTTTTAGACAAAGTTTCTGGTTTCCTTGGCAATACATTTCCCTCAAAATTCAATAACTTACTTCATTTCTTTCTAGTCATTTCCATGTGCCAATAATTACACTGCATGTTCTTTCCTAGATATAGTTTTCAAGCCAGCTTTCTTTCTTTGCTTATGAATTTTTGCTTCTTTCTACCTAATGACGACTACCTTGAGGTGATTTGAAACAATAGTGAGACAGAATGCCCCCAATCTGCCCTTTATCTCTTTTTTTTAACTGTGAAATCTTAATGGGCCTTTGTCCCTCATGCGTTTTTCAGTTTTTTTCCTACTATTTAACTTTTAGAAGAAGTTAGCATTTCCAACCTTGAGTCCCCAAATTATCCTCTATTCTCTTATATTTTTGCTGGTCGATTCTTGCCTGAGCTTATCTTTATCTTGTAGTACCTTATTAGGAGCCACAAGGAACAACTTCTAGGCACTAATGTCTGTATTACTTTGGCTAACACTTACATCTGTAATAAATAGACCCTTCCAATATATAAGGACTCAATCACAATAGAATTTTATTCCTTCCTCGCAGAAGAGTGATAGGATGGTAAACAAGTTAGCGAAAGTACCCTCCTGCACCTTGTCATCAGGGACCATGCCTCTGTGCTCCTTCAAATATACCCTCAGGGTTCCTTTGGAGACCATCTTCATTCTAGCCCATCAGAGGGGGGAAAAGAACGCAGTATCATGCATTGGAGGTTTTTATGCTGCAGCCTGAGGTGACGCGCATAACTTCAGTTTACATTCTGTGGACAAGAACTCAACTACCTGTTGGAATTGGGGCTGGGAAAGGTAGTCTAACTCCGTGCCAGGAAGAAAAGGAGACTATGGGTTTGGGTGAGCAGTTTATGTAAAAACTATTTACAAAATAAATAACTTTAAAAAAGGGAAAAAAGAATTTGAAAGATATGTTTCAGATTAAATCAAACAGTGCGTATAATGCAGTGAGCATAGCACTTAGCATATTAGTAAATGGAAGTAGTTTCTACTGTTAACATTAAGAGGGGCAGATCTAGAACTCACATTCACCCACTTTGATTACCTATGTCATGCTTTTTAAAACAAACTTCGTATTACCTGAGAGTCAAATTTTAACATCCCTTTTTTTTTGTACGGCATAGTAGATAACTGGAAAAAAAAAAAAAAATACTGCCAAGAGCATTCCTATAGCCTCAATCCATCTGAAGAAATACTACATGATTTTCACATTTATAGACAATACTCTCTAGCAGTGTGGTTTAATTGAGTATTGATAATACTTGATAAGATGAATGTTACTAAGAACAATTTATGTGGAAATTTAGTTACCAGCAATTGTATCCTTGATAATTTATTTGAAAGAATTTTGTGTTCTTTTTTACATGGGATATCTCAAAGGCATTTTTAGCCATTTCTGTACAAATAAATTTCATAGAATAAATTACTTCTGAAGTCCATAGATAGTGTTTAATTTTTTAGGATTTCATTATAATTATTTTCTTCCTTTTCAGCAGGCATTTTGGAAATCAAAGATGGGTAGAAAAGATGCCTCTGCTGTAAAGCTTCCTGTTGATCAGTACAGAAAACAAATTGGTAAGCAATGAATTCCCTTTGATACACTTCTGTGAATTAAGATAAAGAAAAAAGAAATTATGTATGATATTAAGAAAATAAATTTCTATAATATGTATGATACAGAGAAATAAATGAATAAAGGATTTTGTAAAAATAATATTATGTTTTAGGTGAAAGTTTACACAGCAAATTAGATTCCCCTTTAATAATTTTTATACACATTGTTCTA
Organism: Loxodonta africana; assembly: GCF_030014295.1. NCBI lineage: Eukaryota > Metazoa > Chordata > Mammalia > Proboscidea > Elephantidae > Loxodonta > Loxodonta africana. Next base: position 43,610,178 of record NC_087355.1, on the reverse strand, counting down.
TGCCATTGGTTGCAATTTTTATGATGTGTCAGCATTCTCATTATTTCATTCTGTTTGTCCTGTTTCCATTGATCTAGCTTCCCTTCCCCTCCTTGCCTTCACATCTTAGCTTTTGGGTAGATGTTTACTCTCTGGTCTCATATAGTTAATTGTTTAAGGGAACATATTACTGATAGGTGATATTGTTTATTTTATAAGCCAGTCTATTATTTGGCTGAAAGATGACCTGCAGAAATAACCTCAGTTTCAAGTTCCAAGGGTATTTGTGGTGATAGTCTTGGGGGTTTCTCTAGTCTCTATCGGTCCAGTAGGTGTGGCCTTTTTCAGGAATTTTAGTTTTGTTCTACATTTTTCTCCCATTTTACCGAGGGCCTCCTATTGTGTCCCTAGCCGGAACGATCCATAGTCGTAGCCAGGCACCATCTAGTTCTTCTGGTCTCAGGTTACAAGAGGCTATGGTTCATGTGGGCTGTTAGTCCTTTGGACTAGTTTCTTCTTTGAGCCTTGATTTCCATCATTCTATTTTGCTCCATATGAGTAGAGTCCAATAGTTATATCTTAGATGCTATGTTTTTTTAAGAACAAAAAATAAGCACAGCTCTGCTTACCAGTGAAGAAATGCAGTTCATGTTCATGTGATCTTTTTTTGAGTACTTTAATTTTTATTCATTTAATAAATCCCAAACCAAATTTTATTATTTTTCTTCTAAAGCCTAGATGTTTTTATATACTCAGTATCTGTAGTGTCGTCATTTATTAAACTATTTCTTTTATCCATGTAAACACTTATTTTGTTGACTTGATGATAATAATTTGATATTCTCAAAATTTTCTATTAAAATACACTAAAACAGAGCAAACATCCTTTTAAATGGGTAGCTGAGCTCAGAAAAAAGAAAGAGAACTCTTCAGGAGTCTTAAGTGAAGGCTTGCAGGAGGTTAGACACAGGCTTTGACGATGGGATTGAGTCTCCCAAGTATAGGTAGGACCCTTGAACAGCTTCTACTTTAGTAAAATGGGAGGTGAGAAAAGTCTACTCAACAGCACAGAAACACAGCAGGAAGCTTATCTGTTTTAGACTGGTCTCCAGGTACAGGATTTTCTACCTTTTCTTTGCAAGGATACATGGATTGTTTATTTAAAAAAAAAAATTACTCACATACTAGTTCACAAAGCAAGTCCCCCAAAGTTTAAAGAATAAATATTCTACAACCACATTCTTTGAACAAAGTGCAGTAAATTATAAATGAATTAGAAGCAAAAAGGTAACTTCCTCTTTCTCCTCCTACACTCCCTTGTGTGCCTCCCTGCTCCTTCCCATTTAAGTCTTTTCATGTTTTATTAGAGCCAAAGAAGAATAAGATGGGAAAGTTATATGACTGTGAAGCCTCACCCCACTTCTCCTTATCACAAATTGTTTTGAGGATGTTGTGATATACATTATATTTCCATATAATGTTCCCTTTCTTGTTTGACTTTCATTTGAAAATAAATGCAGACGTAAGATCTGCCTGCCTTACAGGGTTGTTGTGAAATCCCAAGAGAAGTGTTAGAACAGTTCATAAGCTGGAATGCTGCATGGATATGAGTTATTCTGTGTCCACTTAGCAAATATAGTAATAATATCAAACAAAATGTATTAAAGATAAAATAGTGAAGGTACAGTTTTGTTTACTCTTTACAGTTTAAAGGATAATGTGCTATATTATCAAGGTTCTTGTCCATATACTATAAAACTGTATCTATAATCATAAGCACACACATACATGCACATAGTTTTTATAAAAGCAGAGATGAATTTACATATATTTAAGGATATTCTCATTGAAAGATTGTCAGATTATTTGTGTCAGGATTAGAAAATATCACAGTCCTGAACTCATAGAAGGTAATGACAGATCTATCACTAACAGTATCTCATTTAAATGAAGTCCTATACAGATGTTGCCTAGACAAGGTCCAAATGTGAAGAGGGAATAAAGCAACTAGAACTATCTTGGGGAGATGCTTCAGCACAGGTGGTAAAAGGAAGATGTATAAAATATAATTGAGTTGAATAGTGTAGTGTTTCTTGAATACTAAAGTTATTACTAAGCTAATTTAGTTTGCCAGTATACTTTCATAAAGAATGCTAATAAGCTTTCATAAAGAATAGTGGTATTATATGTGTACAATATCTCCTTGCCACTAAATCACACTGGTTTATGTAATTTTTCAATGGTAATGATATTTTGGCAAAACTGACTCTATGTTTTGAATGATGATTTTAACATTACTGTTTAATACTTCCACTAAAAGTATTTCCTTTCCAACCATCTACTAAATGACAGTGACTAATGGCTTTCACAGAAGTCTTTCTTTGCAATATTCTTTGCTCAGGTGAGAATCAAATAGGCTAACACTGTGACAGGAAATACCTTGTAGATATAGAATCATTACATTGAAATGACACTATTTAAGTTATTGTAGCATAGCCTTGAAATGTGTAGGGAACTGAGATGAAATACCCTATCACCATGAAGGCGATAAACTGAGAAAAACTGAATGCTCTGAGATATTGCCGACTATGAGGGGACGCCATGACAGCCCCCTGTGTAACAGACTGTTTCGCAGGGTTTCCTTGGCTGTAGTCTTTATGGCAGTGAATCTTCAGGCCTTTATTCTGCAGTGCAACAGCTGAGCACTGAATCCTTTATGCCGCTCGGACTCAGAATTGGCCCCGCGGCACTGGGGTTTTATCTTTATTTTTTTTTAATGAGGGAAAATAAAGGGGTTTGGATCTCATCATTTCTTCATAAATAATGTTTGAAAAAGCAGATGATTTGCTATTGGCTATCATTAAATGTATTAATGTAGAGAGGAAGTATTTCAAAAATTGTGAAAAAAAGGAGAATTAAGAAAAAAACTATTTCAATATAATTGAGATATTTTATAAACTGGTATTATTAAACATTTTAAGCCAAATCATATTTACATTTGTTAAGTAAATCATCTAAAAATACAACTGATTTAAATCTCTGTTTTCTTATGTGATAGTAGCTAACAATTACTTCATCACCTTTATCAGAACCAGTTTATTTTATTTTTTATTGTTCCCCTTTTCTAATAATTCATGACTTTTTATTTCTAAAATGCTTATTAAGCATTTTCTTAGCATCCTTTTTGTTTTATATTAATATGGTAAAACACCTTTTCTTTGGCATTCTGATATTTTTTACTACTCCTTTTACTTTCAGCTAGACTTTAAGATTGTGTATTGATGTTTTTCACATAACCTAAGAATCTGCGTTTAGTCAAGGAAGATTAATCCAGTATCATTTACTGTAAATGATAAATATAGACATATTTCCACAACATTATTTGTATTTTCTACTTGTAGTAATTTTTCCTTGCTACCTTTCCACCCCAAAATTCTTTCCTGAAAATTTTGGATTTTATGTTTTTGTTTGTTTGTTTTTCATTCTTTAGATTTTTAAAGCTTGCATTCCATTTTCTTTGTTTTTTGGATGCCTTCAAATTTCCTCTGTGGTGTTTGACTTAATGAAGTTTAAAGTTTATCATATCTTTCTTCATCCTAAAACAAAAACCAAGCCCATTGCCATCGAGTCCATTCCGACTCTTAGCGACCCTATAGGACAGAGTAGAGCTCTGCCCCATAGTGTTTCCAAAGGGCACCTGGTGGACTTGAACTACTGACCTTTTGGTTATCAGCCATAGCTCTTAACCACTACACCACCAGGATTTCCTTAACCTAAGCAGTAAAAAAATTTTTTACCTATTTATAGCTGATCAATTCCTCCTATCATTTTTCATGTGATTGTTGCCTGTTACTTTATTTATCTTTGGTTTTTAGCACAACATAATCATTGCAATTACTGTTACTGTTTTAAGTTTTTTAACCACCAGTAATAGGGTCTCCGTGGATCAGAATCAACTGTATGTCAGTGGCTTTAGAATTATCTAACTTCCTGTTTACTGACTTTACTAGCCATCACTTTTTGTACTTCACACCTTCCTTCTAGTAAAGTGTCCTCGTCCCTTCTGCCTTCGTGTAAGTATTTACGAGTGGTGAAACGTCTCAGTTTTTGCTCATAAGACAACGTTGTTACATTCCACTCGCACTTAGTTTAGCAGGGTTCATAGTTCCAGATTCATAATTGTATTTGCTGAGAACTTTGGAGATGGCGTTCATGTCTTGTTTTTGCTGGCTCTGATGAGAATTCTTCCATTAGCATAACTGTCATTTAAGTACAAGTAGTCCCCAGCTTACAACAGGGTTCCGTTCTGATGACTTTGTCGTAAGTCAGTTCAGATGTAAATTGCATACCTCATTTTTTTTCAAGTTTTCCTTATTTTTTATTGTCAGTGTCTTTATAAATCCAGTCTTTATTTGTCTTTTTGGGTTGGCATGAGAATGATAACATCAGCAAATTGTATGCTGCAATATTGTATGTGGTCAGGGTTGGATTAAGGCATATGAGAGCCCTAAACATTGATAATCTGTGGTGCCCCCTCTGCTGCTTACTCATGCATTCGAAGGAGATATGTGAGTTATATACAAAAAAAAAAAAAAAAACCAAAAGACTCAAAACCCAAACCCCTTGCTGTCGAGTCGATTCCAATGCATAGGGACCCTATAGGAAAGAGTAGAACTGTCCCATTGGGATTCCAAGGAGTGGCTGGTGGATTCAAACTGTAAGCCTTTTGGTTAGCAGCTGAGTTCTTAACTACTGTGCCACCAGGGCTCCTGAGTTATATATATATATATATATATATATATATATATGTATATACACACAAGTATATATACGTGTATGGGCCTCTTAGCTATCCATTATGTAACTTCTTTTTAAATGCAACTATAGTATTAGCGATTGAACACAAAAGTGGCGTATGCATTATAAAATTTTTAATGGATGTGGGGCACTAAGATTTTTATCATATACCACATTTTCTACAAAAATAATATTCCACATATTCTACAACAAAGAAAATGAGTCAGTGAACTTAGTTGTTTCAACAGTCAGTGTAAAACTCTGTTGACTTCCCCAAAAATTGTCTTTTGCCAATTTTGCTTTAAATGGCTCATACTTAAATTTTGATGCTTGTTTCATAATAAATGCTATAAGTATAAATGAACAAATAAAAAGGTATCATAAAAGAAAATTTAATGATCAGAAAACAAATATTACAACAAATTAATGTATTTAATTTTTAGATACATCTTTCATCTCTAACATATAATTAAAAACATTTCTATCCTTTCTCTTACAAATTCAACGATTTCTTCACAATTAAACTACTGAACGGTATCTACTTCCATACATAATAAGGATAATGAATTGAGTCTTACTTTAATATCGTTGTACACTGAGGGTCTTTGCTTTGGACAACTGGCGCCCCTGTTTGGTTGATGCCCTAAACACATGCTTAACTTGCTTATTGGGTAATCAGTCCCTCTTTGTAGTACATGTTACTAAGAATCAGATGTACAAAAAAAAAAAGGCCAGTTGTAAGTGTGGTTCGTCATAACTTGAATGTGTCATAAGTTGGAGACTACTTGTATGTATTTTCCTGTTTTTAAGATTTTTCTCTTTATTCTAAATGTTTTGAATCTCTGCTTTATGTGTATTTATTTTTCTTTATTAAACAGAATAAAAAGAGGCTTGGGACTTGATGTGCTTCTTCATTCTAGGCGTCGTGTCAATCTTTACCTCCTGAAACGATATCATCTTTGATGTTTTTGAATAATGCCTTTCCTATTTCCCCCTCTCTCCCCTACTGAAAATGTTACTACATGTAAGTTAAGCTTTCTCATTACAATGTTCATCTCTCTTAAAATCAGTATTTTCTCTATTTATATTTGTCTTATAATCTCAGTTTAATATTTTCTCAGGCCTGTCTTCACTTTGATTAGAGTGTAAAAATATTCACATTTTCTCTCTCTCTCTCTCTCTCTCTGTGTCTCTGTCTCTTGTTTATTTATTGCTATGTCTACCTTGCATCCAAGGACCCTATTGGAGCAGTGGTTATAGCATTTGACTACTAGCCAAAAGGTCAGTGGCTCAAACCCACCAGAGAAAGATGTGGCAGTCTGTTTTCGTAAAGATTTACAGCCGTAAACCCTCTCGGGCAGTTCTGCCCTGTCCTATAGGGTCACTATGAGTTGGAATCAACTTGATGTCAGTGGGTTTGGTTTTTTGGTTCGGGACATTGCATCCATTGAATATATAATTTCAAGGGCTTTATTTTTCCTGTTTGGAAGGTCTATATGATCATTTAAAAATATTTTTCTTGGGGACAGAGCCACTGTGGTGCCCTAGATAGATGTGCCACACATCCCTCTGTAGCAAAGACCTGAAAAACTAACTAAAATGGATACAGTCATCAACCCTGGAACCCTGAGCATCAAATGAAGGAATAAAGAACGAGATCAAACACCAAATGGAAGAAGAAACTAACGGAAAACAGAACGAGGAGCGATACCGAATGGAGATCCCCTGCCAATTAACACGGGATAATATGGACATCTTGAAACACAGTTAGCAATGACCATGGACAAGGAGTACGAGAAGGCAACTTTGCATAGCTCCCAACAGGAGACAGAGCACCCGGTAACCAGACAAACATGCTTTCCCGCCCATCTCCCTTCTGGTGAGTAGAAGCAAGAATCACCCCATCCCGGAAGCCCCCACTGCTGGGGCCACTATACCATAACAAGTCTCCCCCTGCCCCACTGCCCATCCCACCCCCTCTTGTGTGGCTTTCTTTTTTCTTTGTTTTTTTCATTCTTCCGTTTCTTTTTCCCTTCTGCCTAGCCCTATGTACTGCCTGCTCCTGCTGTACCACTGTTTTTTTTCTTTCTCTCTCTCATATAGCCCTGTATGCCACCTCCCTTCTCTTCCTACAGGTCCCCTGGGTCCACCCCGTTCCCACTTACTGGCCCCTCATGCTACCATTTTTTTCTGTTCCTTAAACTCTGATGGCAGAGTGTTAAGAGCTACAGCTGCTAACCAAAAGGTTGGCAGTTCAGATCCACCAGTTGCTCCTTGGAAACTCTATAGGGCAATTTTACTCTGTCCTGTAGGGTGGTTATGAGTCAGAATTGACTTGGTGGCAATGGTTTTTTTTTTCTTATTCCCTACCATCTAGCCCCATATGCCACCTTCCCCCCTTCCCAATGGCCCCTGCTGTGCCACTGTGCCACTGTCGCTAAGCCACTGGCACACCAGCCCACTGTTGCCCTAGGTCCTCCCCTGGCCCCACTCACCAGCTCCCACTTTGTCACCATTCTTTCTTTTCTTTCACCCTTCTACCTCGCCCTGTAAGCAATATCCCCTCCCTCCCACCTGGCCCTCAGGTTTGCCCTGCACCCACTTGCTGAACCCCATCATGCTGCCATTTTATTTCTTTTCTCCTTTTCTTTTTTCCTCCCACCTAGCCCCTTATGCCACCTTCCCCCACTTCCCACCAGTCCTGCTGTGCTGCCACACTGCCATGGCTAGAGAGCCGCCATCACATTGACCCACCCCTCTCCAGTTCATCCCCACCTCCACCCCCACCTGGTACACTACCACTTTTTTTCTTTCTCCCTCATACCTAGCTGTGATGCTATATCCTCTCTATTCCCATCGACCCCCAGGACCCACTGCACCCACTTGTGGGTGGCCACCATGCCTCCATTGATTTTTCTTTTTTCCTTTCTTACTTTTCTTTTTCCCTCCCATGTAGCCTTGTATGACACTTTCCCCGCCTCCTGCCAACCCCCATCATGCCACTGCAGATAGAGTGCCACTGGTGTACTGAACTGCTGCTGCCCTGGGTTTGCCCAGCCTCCACCAGCTGGCCCCCACCAAGCCACCATTTATTTTTTAATATTTTTTCTTTTTCCTTTTTTCATTCTTCTCTTTCTCCCACTCACCTTCCCTCATATGCCACCTCCCTCCTTCCTACCAGCTCCTGGGTCTGCCATACCCCCACCCTCTGACTCCTGCTAAACTGACCTTTATTTTTCATTCTCTCCCTTTTCTTTTCTTTCCCCCTCTTACCTATTCCCATACACTTCCTCCCCTACTCCCCACTGTGCCCTACCATGCTGCCATGGCTGGAGTGCCCCTGGCACTCAGGCTTGCTGCCACACGGGGCCTGCAACCTCCCCGCCTTCCACTCAACCAGCTGCTGAGTGGTGAGAAATGAGCCCATACCATTCCTCATCCAACACTTCTTTCCATCTGGCAAGGAACTATGAACACGCCTATACTGGTGGACCAACATTAGAAGGCAGATAGCGACTGCTCAGTCCACCCTCATCTGTACCGCCAAAACAGTGTACCCTGAAGTGGGCTTACCCTGTGTGCTGCTGCCCTACACCCCCAGACAAGGTGATGAGAGCTATCGTGCCCACTGATGAACAAGCAGCAAAGCATGCCTGGGCTACCTACCCTGACATATCAAAACAAAACAAAAAGGCAGGATGAAACAAGTGAACATACAATCAGTAAAGAAAGAAAATAATACATTAATGTCTCAGAGACAGCAGACAATATCAAAACATAAAAACACAGGACAAGATAGCTCCAGCAGGTGACCAATATAAAGAATCAGATAACCTTTTGGTAGAATAAAAGACATTGGAGCTACCTGATACGTAATTCAAAACACTAACATTTAGGGCTCTCCAAGAAATTAGGAAAGAGATCAAAGAAAGCATAGAGAAAACAAAGGAAAAAATAGACAAAATCATGGAAAACAGACAAAACCAATGAAAACATAGCAAAAGTCAAGGAAAACACAGACGAAGCAATAGAAAATTTCAGGCAAATAATACAAAAACAAAAGGTTGAAATAAATAGAAATCATACAGAAACAGCAACTAGAAATCCAAAAGATAAACAACAAAATTTCAGAAATGGAGAACTCTATAGAAGGTTTTAGGAACAAATTTCAAACAATGGAAGACAGAATCAGTGAGATGAAGACAAATCTGTGAATGCCACTTTGAGGAAAAATCAGAGAAAAGAATGAAAACAAATGAAGAAAACCTGAGAATTATGTGGGACACAATCAAGTGCAAAAATTTGTGTGTGATTGGAGTTCTGGAATAGGAGGAGAAAATGAAAAGCACAGAGAAGACTGTTGAAGATTTGCTGGGAGAAAACTTCTCAAATATCATGAAAGGTGAAAAGCTGACTATCCAAGAAGCTCAGTGAACTCCATATAGGACAAACCTCAAAAGAAAGTCCCCAAGACATACCGTAATCACACTTGGCAAGACTAGTGACAAAGAAAGAATCCTGAGAGCAGCTTGAGAAAAAGGAAAAGTCACTTACAAAGCGGGTAACAATGAGACTAAACTCTGATTACTTGGCAGAAAATATGCAGGCGAGAAGCAGTGGGATGACGTATATAAAACCTTGAAAGAAAAAAAAAAAACTGCCAACCAAGAATAATATATAGTGCAAAACTGTCTCTCAGATACAGTGGTTAAGTGAGACATTTTCAGATAAACAGAAATTAAAGGAATTTGTAAAAACCAAAGAAAACTTACAAGTATTATTAAAGGGGGTCCATTGGTCAGAGAACCAGACAACAACCTGAGTCTAGGACCCAGCACAGCATCAACCATATACCAATCCAAGTGAAGAATTCTCAATAATAAAACAAAGCTGAAAGACTTAAAACAGGGAACCAGAAACGTCAATCTATGAATGATGAGAACATTGAAACAATAAAATACCAACAGCATTCTCTAAGGAGATGGAAAAACTAACAATTATATGGAAGGAAAAGAGCCCCTGGGTAAGTAAAGCCTCATTGAAGAAGAAGAACAAAACAGGAGGTCTTGCACTACCTGACCTCAGAACCTACTATACAGCTGCAGTAGTCAGAACAGCCTGGTACTGGTACAATGACAGACACATCGACCAATGGAATGGAATTGAGAACCCAGATGTAAATCCATCCACCTGTGGTTACCTGATCTTTGATAAAGGCCCAAAGTCCATTAAATGGGGAAAAGACGTTCTTTTTAACAAATGGTGCTGGCCAAACTGGATGTCCATCAGTAAAAAAAATGAAACAGGACTCATACCTCACACCGTACACAAAAACTAATTCAAAATGAGTCAAAGACCTAAATATACAACCAAAAGCTATAAAAATCATGGAAGAAAAGATAGGGTCAATGCAAGGGGCCCTAATGTATGTCAGAAATAGGATACAAACCATAACTAACAATACACAAACACCAGAAGATAAGCTAGATAACTGTGGTCTTCTGAAAATTAAACACTTATGCTCATCATTAAGACTTTACCAAAAGAGTAAAAAGAGAGCTTACAGAATGGGAAAAAAATTTTGGCTATGACGTATCTGACAAAGGTCTTATCTCTAAAATCTATAGGAAAATCCAACACCTCTACAACAAAAAGACAAATAATCCACTTAAAAAAAGGACAAAGGATATGAACAGACCCTTCAACAGAGAAGACATTCAGGTGGCTAACAGACATGAAGAAATGTTCATGATAACTAGCCATTAGAGGAATGCAAATCAAAACTACGGTGAGATACCATCTTACTCTGACATTACTGGTGCTAATTAAAAAAAAAAAAAAAAAACCAGAAAATAACAAATGTTGGAGAGGCTGTGGGGAGATTGGAACTCATGCATTGCTGGTGGGAATGCAAAATGGTACAGCTATTTTGGAAAATGATATGGCCCTTCCTTAAAAAACTAGAAATAGAAATACCATACAACACAGCTGTCCCACTCCTAGGAATATACCCTAGAGAAATAAGAGCCCTCACAAACAGACATATGCACACCCATGTTCACTGCAGCATTATTCACAATAGCAAAAAAGATGGGAACGAACTAAATGCCCATCAACAGATGAATGGATAAACAAGCTATTGTACATACACACAGTGGAATACTATGCAACGATAAAGAACAATAATGAATCTGTGATTAGTCTCACAACATGGATAAATCTGGAGGGCATTGTGCTGCTGAAATAAGTCAATCACAAAAGGATGAACAATGTATGAGACCACTATTATAAAAACTCATGAAAAGGTTTATACACAGAAAGAAACAATCTTTGATGAGTACGAGGAAGTGGGGGTGGGGAGAGAAAAACACTAACTAGAGAATAGGTAAATGATAACTTAGTTGAAAGGTAAGACAGTACACAGTACTGGGGAAGTCAGCACAGGTTGACTAAGGGAGTCATAAAAGCTTCATAGACACATCCAAACTCCATGAGGGACTGAGTTGCTGGGCTGAGGACTAGGGAGCATGATCTTAGGAGACATCAGTTCAATTGGCATTACCTTGTTTTTAAAGAAAATGTTCTACATCCTGCTTTGGTGAGTAGAGTCTTGTGAGCAGCCATCTAAGATATATCCACTAGTCCCACGTCGTCTGGAGCAAAGGAGAATGAAGAAAACCAAAGATACAAAGGAAAGATTAGTCCGAGGGACTAATGGACCACAACTACCACAACCTCCACCAGGCTGAGTCCAGCACAACTAGATGGTGCCCAGCTACCACCATGGACCACTCTGGCAGGGATCACAATAGAGGGTCCCGGACAGAGCTGGAGAAAAATGTAGAACAAAATTCAAACTCACAAAAAAGACTAGACTTACTTGTGTGACAGAGTCTGGAGAAACCCCAAGACTTTGGCCCCAGACACACTGCTAACTCGGAACAGAAGCCACTGCAAAAGTCTACCTTTCAGCCAAAGATTAGACAGGTCTATAAAACAAAAAGTAACACACATGAAGAATGTGCTTATTTCAATCAAGTATTAGAGACCAAGTGAAAACGCCTGCCCAAAAGCAAAGACAGTAGGCAGCAAGGGACAGGAAAACTGGACGAATGGACATGGGAAACCCGGGGTGGAAAGAGGGAGAGTGGTGACACATTGTGGGGATTGCAACCAATGTCACAAAACAATTTGTATATAAATTTTTGAATGAGAAACTAATTTGCTCTGCAAATTTTCACCTAAAGCACAATAAAATTTTACAAAGGAGTAAAACAAGTCTTACTCCTTATTCTAGTCATTTGTTTTTTCCCTCTATTTTTGACATCAATTTTATACTTCCTCTCAGACTTTTCTAGTATTCCTCCTTATGGTACCAACTTTCTTATTTATGTATTATTCACTGTCATGTTTTTTCCCCCTTCTTTTTCTCTTGGTCCTTTCTTTTTTAATCCCTTTGTGATTTATATTTCTTTGTGCGTGTGTGTGTCTGTGGGAACTCAGCTACAACAGATTTAGTTTGTTCTTGTTTTTCCCCTCTGTGGGAGTCCCATCAGCTATGAATCGTGAAAGTATTCTTACAGAGCAATGCTCTATTTTCTTCTTGATACTAGAAGTTTTATAGATATTGGACCATTGTTCTGGACTTATTTCTTGACTTAGGATTCTTTTAAGTATAACCTGAACCTTAAACTTTGTTATGGGCCTAACAGGCTTGTGGTTTTATGTCTCATAGGAGTTGCATCTTTCCCCTACACCCAGAGCCTGCAACAGCAACAAGATTCCTGCTATCCTAGTGCAGATTTTTTTTTTTTTTCTATCCTCTTTTTATGGTTTGGTCAATTCATTGAGGACCTCTACTTTATATATATATCTCAGTTTCAGCTCCTTTCTCCTGGTGGCCCTGCATATGTTTGGGTACTAAGAACCAGTATTCAGTCCTTTTTACCTTTATAACCAGGAGACAGTGTTGAGTGATGAAATAAATTTTTTTTTTTTTTTTATTTCATCACTCAACACTGTCTCCAGGGCTACTAGGATATCAGCTGGAACCAGCTGTCTTGATTTGTTTTTTTCGTTGTTTCTGGGTTTTGAATATTTCCTTTATTTTCCTTTTTAAGCTATATTTTTTCATCCAAGTATAACTTGTTGCTTGGTTAGCATTTTTAATATGATTTTCTTGGAAATTAATTTATGTCTTGTGAGCAACTTGTCGGTTTATCTTTGTAGCAACCCGAAGCTTAGTACTTTTTTCTTAGTGCTTAGTGTAGTATTAAATGAGGATTTGTTCTTTGTAGTGTATGGTTAGTGTCAAGCTGTTCTGTCCATGCGTTGAAAAATTGTCATTGGCTTGAGTTGCCTGTGTAACACTGAAATAAAAAAGTTTGAATGAAATTTTAATTTTTAAGGCTTAAGTTACTAGCCTTCTTTCTTTAGCCCAGATATCGCTAGCTAATTTTGAGAAAAACACTTTTTGCAGATTTTCTTTTTAAAGATAATACCTCCTTTTTTTTTTTTTTTTTTAAAGGAAATCTATGGCATCATTTTGTATAATTGGCTAAATATAAAGGTATAATATGCTGCTGATAGTCCACTGAATCAGTTTTTTATTATGTTTCTGGTTTTGTAATAACTGCCTTTTTATCCATTTGATTGATTAAGGTTTTAATTAGTTATTTGTCTTTTAATATGCCATTTTTTATTTTGCTCATGTTGCAGCTATCAAAACACAGAAATTAATTACTGAAGACCATTTGTTTACTGACATAACTACTGAAGTTTGCTGTAGGGTTCCATAGAAAGACTATTGACCCTTGGTTTTGTAATGAATTTTCTAGAGTTATTTGTAATTTGTATTTGTAATTTGTAATATAGTAATAAAAAATCATCTTCGTCAGGCAATTTGGAACTTACTTTATATGAAAAATTGTATTGCTCTCTTATTTGAATTTTGGTAATACAAGAATAGTCAGATTCCAAAGTAATGTTTTGTTTTTTGAGGAAGGAGGAAAGGATTTTAAGCAGTTAACGAGAAATTACTCTAAAAATGTTGAAGGAAATATCAAAGTCGTTACTGTTGATTAGCAAATTTTATTATTTGTCAGTACTTTTGGCATGCTGTAAATAACTCATCTTCCAATAATTCATTTGAGTAATTAAATTTAGATGGCAAATTTTTCTTTTCAAATATTTTTACTCTTATCTCTTTACTTCTCTATTGTGTCTTAATTGGTGTGGTCTATATAAATGGACAATAAATCATATATCTTTGTTATAGAGATCAGACAGTGAATAGAACTTGGTATTCATCCCAGACAGAATTATGATTGAATGTATTTGTAAGATTAAAGCACTGAATTTACTTTTTTCTAATTAAGGGCAATTAAAGATTTCCAGACACAAATAAAAGACAATGTACTGAGGAATAAGTGTAGGAGCAAGTCCATTTGCAGGTGAAAAGATGTGCCTTTGAAGCAGAACCAGCTGTATTTTCATTGAGAGAATAACAGTTTAGGAAGCTTTTCTGCATGTGCTTGCTTGATAGCATAATGTCTTCATAAGCAGCTTATGCAGTATTCAAAAAATAACAGTGCATTAATTTTTAAAGCAGCAAAGGCAGAGGAAGAGCAGTACTGCCACATGATGATAATGACTGTGGATAGTGTAAAGTCGACTGCTGAGGAAAAAAAAGAAACAAAGAGCTTCTGAAAAATGAACATTTATAAAACAATAACCAGATATTCACATAATAATGAGTTTGAGCAGCAATATCAACAAAGGGCAAAGATGCAGTCTTGTTTCTGGGCAAGGCTAAAGGATTGAAAAGCAAAGAGCCAAAAGCAGTTAAGCTTTTGTTAAACTAAGGACACTCCCAGTAAAACTGTAGCATAGTTGTAACTGTTTCTTAATATGAAATAATACATGACATAAATAAAGGTTTTTATATTGAATTAAATAGAGCATATAAATTATTTTATCCTTTCCTAAAGTATTGCATTACAAGAAATAGTAGACGATAGTATTAAGGTACCACAGTATTTATGATTTTTATTAAATATGTATTTTTATATCTACCTGTGGTTCTTTATAGAAACAATGTTCATGCCAAATTTAAATTATTTTAATCCTACTAAATATAGAAAATATAAATATAGAAACGAAGGAACTTTTAACATAGATAATATTTAAAAGAAAAATATTTACTGATTATAAATTATAACATGTCTTTTTAAAGTATTCTGTTTATAAAACAGATATTGTACAATTTGTCCACAAAGTAATATAAATAAAAACTGTGAATACGTGTGGTACTATCTCTGCTCTTGAAAAGTCTAGTCATAATTTGAAAATTATTTTGCATTAATATTTACTTTCTAATTATGATTTTTCTTTGAGTTCCTTTTTGTTATCCCCATTTAAGACTTGAAGCAGCCAGTTCTGTTGCTCTGTACCATGAGATTTTCAGTTTATATTTTCAAAATATATTCAACAAAAGAAAACAGAGTAGTTTGGTTCGTTAAAGTTGCCTGAACTAGGATCGATGCATATATTAAGTGAAGCACGCTGTTATTGTTAGCTGCTATAGAGTCAGCCCCCAACTCACGGCAACCCCATGCACAATAGAACAAAACACTGACTGGTCCTATGCCATCCTCATGATAAGTTGAGGATTGGACCGTTGTGATCCATAGGGTTTTCATTGGCTGATTTTCATAAATAGATCGCTAGGCCTTTCTTCCTCGTCGTTCTTAGTCTAGAAGCTCCACTGAACTTGTTCAACATTATAGTCACACACAAGACTCCACTGATAGACGGGTGATGGCTGTGGACAAGGTGCATTGGCCAGGAATTGAACCCGGCCTTCTGTATGGAAGGGGAGAATCCCACCACTGAACCACCGCTGCCCTTGCAAAGTGAAGCATAGTCTTCTGGAATTAGAAGAAACCTGATAGGTAATATTTTAGGGCTTGATAAGAATGATTAAAATCATTCCAGGGAGACTTTCATTTTGGCTTTTATTTTATAAGAATGGGAGCCAGAGTAAGAAATGACCGTGATTCCAAAGAGAAACGAGAAATAGAAACTAGTGGTAGGAAAAGAAAGGAGAAAGACCTTCAGGTTCAAATTACAGTTCATGTCAGTCCCAATTAAGCCCTTATTCTTCCGTTTTCTCTTGGAATGTGAGCCATTAAATTCTTCAATTCTCATTCCAATTCTGCATTCGTATTATCTCTCTATCTCCATCTCTCATTTTCTAGTTAGTTCAAGTTGGATTTCTATCATTTACAAGCAAAATAATCCTGAATGGGATCTTACGAAGATTCCCAGCATTCTCCGCAGCTACCTAGATACGCCCTAACCAAGGCTAGAGTTGCTGTTCTCTAGTTCAGTGTCTTGAGTGACATTCAGTCTTCCTCCAGCTCTGTTGTGATCCAGCTGAGAAGAAAAGGAAGAGGAAGAAATATTTTTTAAAATCTGATCATGACAACTTTGCAAGGGAATTGGGTGTGTAGGGAATGGGTATTATATGCTAAGAGCAGGCAAGGAAATGTAAATGCAGGCTACCATTCTTAGCTCTCTAGCTGGTCATAAATGCCAAAAACCAAACCCATTGCCATCGAGTCGATTCTGACTCATAGCGACCCTATAGGACAGAGTAGAACTGTTCCATAGGGTTTCCAAGGAGCACCTGGTGGATTCAAACTGTCAGAAGAATGAACAAGTCTGTCTTGGAAGAACAACCAGAATGCACCTTAGAGGCAAAGATGGTGAGACTACATCTCACATACTTTGGACATGTTATCAATAGGGATCAGTCCCTGGAGAAGGACATCATGCTTGGTAAAGTAGAGGGCCATCGAAAAAGAGGGAGACCCTCAACAAGATGAATTGACACAGTGGCTGCAATGATGGGCTCAAGCATAACAAGGATTGTGAGGATGGCATAAGGACCAGGCAGTGTTTCGTTCTGTGGTACATGGGATCACTCTGAGTTGGAACCAACTTGATGGCACCTAACAACAACAACAAAATAAAACAAAACAAAAAACCCATTGCCACTGAGTCAGTTTCAACTCATAGTGACCCTATAGGACAGAGTAGAACTGCCCCATAGGGTTTCCCTAGGCTGTAATCTTTACAGAAGTAGACTGCCACATCTTTCTCCTGTGGAGCAGCTGGTGGGTTCGAGCTGCCAACCTTTCAGTTCACAGCTCAGCACTTAACCAGTGTGCCACCAGGGCTCCTCCAAACCAAACCAAACCCATTGCCGTCAACTTAATTCTGACTCACAGTGACCCCATAGGATGGAATAGAACTGTCTCATAGGGTTTCCAGGGAATGGCTGATGGATTTCAACTGCTGACCTTTTGGTTGGCAGCTGAATGCTTAACCACTGCACCACCAGGGCCCCAGGGCTCCTCTACCCAGCATCAGTTACCCCAATCAGCAGTGTGAGTCTTCATTTTTGCCTGTTGCCCAAAGAACCCAAATTACTTAATGGCAGGCCTGGCTTCAGATTCAGGAGAACTGGTGTAGTGTCTTCTCTCTTTCTGGGTAAAGTGCACAACAAAATATGCTACTAAAACTTTACTCACTGGAACGGTTTCCCTTACTCCATTGTCCTTCAGGCCATCTCCAAGGATACTATGATAACACAGCATTCTGCTTTCAGCTGGTGTCAGCATATTAGAAAGGGCCATCTACAAACATTGCTAAAAAACTGCTAAAATAGTACACCTGATTTTATGGCTTGTTGAATTTGATAACCCCCAATTCATGACTGGTAGCTTAGGCCAGATGGTCACCTGAGTCTCATGACTAGGTAGTCAGTCTCCACCAGAGCTTGGTAGTAATCCAGGAGTTGTTTCTTAGCAGCTGTTACCTGCTGAAGGAGGTATGGCACTGGTCCAAGACCCTAGAGACTGCCACTTCTCTTTTATTGGGACCGGCTAAAGGCTTGTTTCTACATCTCAGTTAGTTAAAAGCACTTTAGGGTTCATTGACTCTGTCAAGTCATAAGCTCCAAGAGTCAGAGTAGCTTGCACAGCAATCTACTAGAGAACCTTTTATTTGTCCCATGCCCCACTCAACACAAGCAGCTTTTTAGGTCACCTACATAAATAAAACAAGAATAACACGAACAATCATGTATCCACCATGCAGGTTAATAATTAGACATGTACTAGTATCTTAGAAGCAGTACCCTCCTTCCCTCTGAGAGACAAACAATATCCTGCATTTTGTATTAATTTATTTTATGGACTTAACTCGATTATGTATCAAACAATATATTGTTTAGTTTTGTCAGTTTTTTAACTTTATATAAATGAAATCATGCTGTGTGTATTGCTATGTAACTTGCTGCTTCTGCTGAAATTACGTTTTAGAGTTTTATTCTTTTTGATAAATGTAGATATTATTCATACATTTTCTATATTTTCTTTATAGAATTCAATTTTAATGTACATACCAGTATTTTTCCATCCTGATTTTGAATAATTGGATTGTTTCCAGTTTTTTTTCCTATGAATGCTATTATGAACAATGTTGCTATGAGCGTTTTTAGAAATGTCTGTTTCTTGATTCACATGTGCAAGAGTTTCTCTGCAATATATACCTAGCAGAAGAATGTTGGATCATAGGACATGGATGAGTATGATGTTACTAAGTAATGCCAAAATTGTTTTCTCTTTCTTTCTTTCTTTTTTCTCTTTTAAGAAGTTGTATGTGTGTTCCTTTCTTAATGGCAGTAACTTGACCTTCACTCTGGAGACAATCCTGACATGCCCTAAATCATGGAACTCCATGAATTGCGTTTAAGTGGAAAGCCTCTGTATTTTAACAGAATGTTCTTTCTTCTCCCTCTTATGCAAATATCTGAATGAGGACTCTCAGGCACTTTCCGTGTCTTTCCCAGGCCTTATCATAGTATCATTGTCATTTTGATATACTGTGAGGCAGTGAGGCAATTAAAGTCTCTGGGATTCAGATTATAGCACTGAGATGAAGAGGTGGTCTATTTCTGAAGCAGGGCTGTGAAAGTATACTGCTGTTCCTTCTAGTAATAAGGCAAACAGCCTCTTGTGGTATTTGTGATCAACATGTAGAAAATGCATTGACTAAATGAATTAGCTAGTTGTGACCATGTGCTAAAGACTTTATTATTCTGCTGCAGTAAGAAAATTCTACCATAAGTTTAAAATTTTAGTAGCTCCCACTTGGTCTCCAAGACCGGCTAGCCACAGTGAGGAAATAAATAAAAAACCAACCAACCAACCTATTGCTGTCAAGTTGATTCAGACTCATAGTGATCCTATATGAGAGAGAAGAACTGTCCCATAGGGTTTCCAAGGTACAGCTGGTGGATTCAAACTGCCAGCCTGAGCCCTTAACCACTGCAGCTGAGCCCTTAACCACTAGCCACCAGGGTTCTGAGGAAATAAATAAATATATAAAAATAATCGCCGACTGCATATTTCAAGTTTTCGAGGATATAGTCAATGTTTATTGCATTTGATTTACCATTTTAGTAACGAGAGGGAGTAATATTTCTATTTTTCCCCTTATGACCAAAATAGCTCTCATACCATATGTTTAGTTTTTGGGGAACCAGAACTAAATCATATCAGGGAGACGAGCTGAGGTTATCATTTGAGCCTATGTACTCAGAAATTAGAAAATGAACATAGGGTCTACTCTGGACTACTGAGCCTGCCATCAAAAATTGAACTCCCTCCGCCACCACCTGGGTTTATTAAACTCTCTTTCTGACTTGAGAGACTTCAGTGACATTTTGGCTGCCCAGGAATTAGCACTTTCTGAGTCTGTGAACTTTGATGTTCCCAGTATTTGGAATTATCTTCCACCAGACTCCCTCACTGACTTCATTTATATGTGTGGTCAAGTGACACTTTATCAGGGAAGCCTTCCTTAGCCACCCTATCTAAAACAGCACATCTCTCCTCTTGATTCTGTGTGCCTTCCCATGCTTTATATATTTTTTTCATCAGTGCTGTATATCACCTGAAAAAGTGAACAATTATTATTTGTTTATTATCTGTCATTTTATGAGGTTCAGGATAACAGGAACTTTGCCTGTTTTGTTCACACTACTGTATTCCTCCTTGTCCTAGGTAGTGCAATGGTTAACATGCTTGATTGCCAGCTGGAAGTTTGGGGATTTGAGTCCACCCAGATATGCCTTGGAAGAAAGGCCTGATGTTCCTCTTACAAAAAATCAACCATTGAAAACCCTGTAAAAGACAAACTACCAAATGGGAGACTATCTTCAGAAACCGTATATCTAACAAGAATCTAATAACCAAAATATATACAAAACTTTGACAGCTTAATGACAAGAAGACAAATAATCTAACCATAAAATGCACAAAGGACTTGGATAGATATTTCACCAAAGAGAACATTCAAATGGCCACCAAACACAGGAAAAGATGCGAAGCGTCGTTAAATATCAGAGAGATGCAAATCAAAACCACAGCGAGATACCATTACACTCCCACTAGGATGGGTAAGATAAAAAAAAAGAAAATAACAAGTGTTGATGAGCATGAGGGGAAATTGGAACCCTTATCCATTGCTGGTGGGAATACAAAATGATACCACTGCTGTTGTGAAAAACTGAGTGGCAGTTCCTCAAAAAACTAAAAATAGAACTACCATATGATTCAGCAGTTCCACTGCTAGATATATACAGCACTATTCACAATAGCCAAAAGGTGGAAACAATCTAAATGCCCATCACCAGACGAACTGATAAACAAAATGTGGTACATACATACAATGGAATACTACTTAGCCAGTAGGAGAAATGAAGTCTTGATACATGCTATAGTATGGATGGAGCTTGAAGACATTATGCTGAGTGAAATAAGCCAATCACAAAAGGACAAATATTGTATGACCTCACTTATAAAAAGGCAAATGTATGGAGAGCAAAGTTTATTAGGGGGTACAGGGGGAGGAGAGAGGAGGAAAAGGAAGGTTAATGGTGATGGAAAAATCCTATTGATTAACAGTAGAGTTGTACAGCTGATTATTATAATTGCTGTTAATAAGTTGTACACCTGTAAAAAGTCGAATTGGCAAAAGCTGTGTGATAAATATATTTACAACAATGAAAAAAATAAAAAATTAGTAAAAGGGTAGCTGCTGAGGCTGCTTATGTACAACAAACACCTCATGGGATTTAGTTTCTTGGGTTTGGAGGTTTAGGATCATGGTTTCATGGGACATCTTAGCTCACTGGCCTAATAATGTGTTTGGTGCTTCTGTTCTGTCTCCTCATTCATTGTGTAGTGCCATGGGTCTTAAAAGCCTACAGGTGGTCATCCGAGGCACAATTGGTCTCTATTCACCTGGAGCAACAGAGAAAGAAGGAGAGTCAGGAATAGGAAGGGAATATGGAATGTATGGCTAATTGCCTCCGTAAACACCTGCCCCCTTTACCATGAGACCAGAACTGGATGGTGCCTCGTTACCATTACTGAGCAGTTTGATCAAAGATTCCGTAGAAGAATCTTGATAAAAAAGGAGAAAATACTAAACACAATTTCAAATTCTCATGGACTCTAGACTTTCTGGAGCCATGGAGCTGTGGATGAATCCCTGAAACTAGTGCTCTGAGAATCTATAAACCTTAGACCAAAAATATCCCCTGAAGTTTTCTTAAAATAGAACAGTAGTTTAGCGTAACTAGTAAAAAAGCTCAGCATTGAGCATTATGTCTTTTAAGAACTATCTATATGGGATCAAATGACAACGGCAACTAAAAAGATTAGATAGGAACTTTAGGGAGCAGAGAATTTATGTTAATGAGGGAGGAACATCTCAGAAAAGGAAGATAAGAATGATTGTACAACTTGGAGAATGTAATCAATGTCACTGAATTGTACATGTAGAAACTGTTGAGTTGGTGTATGTTTTGCTGTGTATATTCTCAACAGCAACAAAATAAAAAAACCCTATGAATCACAACAGTCTGATCCACAACTGATCATGGGAATAGCACAGGACCAGGAAGCATTTCATTCTGTTGAGCATGGGGTCATGTGAGTTGGGGCTTTTTGACGGCAGCTAACAACAGCTCCTGCAGAGGAAGTAAATCCCTCAAGTCGAGTCTTAGGTGGGGCCGTTGGAGGCTGATGATGAATGGTGGGGCTGAGGGGAAACAAGACAGCCACTATAATTTTATGTTGAAGAGGATTAGGGTGGATTGTAACACCTTACCATGTCACATCCTTGATCCAATGTAAAGGGAGTTTCCCTAGGGTGTGGTCTGCACCATCTTTTATCTTACAAGAGATAAAAGGAAAGGGAAGCAAGCAGAGATTGGGGACATCATATCACAAGAAAGCGGTGCCAGGAGCAGAGCGCATCCTTTGGTACTAAGCCTCCTGTGCTTAGATGCTCCCAGACCAAGGGAAGACTGATGCATCACAAGGACCTTCCTCCAGAGCCGACAGAGAGAGAAAGCTTTACCATGTAGTGGCACCCTGAATTTGGACTTGTAGACTACTCAACTGTGAGAGAATAAACTTCTCTTTGTTAAAGCCATCTACTTGTGGTATTTCTGTTATAGCAGCACTAGATAACCAAGACAGACACCTTCTTAAAGATGTCCGTAGAGGGTTGAGTGGTAACCCCCCAGAATTTATGTCCACATCCTAACTCCCAGGACCTTTAAATGTGACCTTATTTGGGTATAGGGTCTTTGCAGGTATAATAAGGTGAAGGGTCTTGGAATGAGGTCATCCTGGATCACCTGGGTGGGCCCTAATCCAAAGACTGGTGTCCTTATAAGAGACATAGGAGAAGACAGACGAGGGGATGGCCATGTGAAGATGGGCAGATATTGGGGTGATGCAACCACAAGCCCAGGAACACCTCGAGCTACCAGAAGCTGGAAGAGACAAAGAAGGGTGCTCCCCTAGAGCCTCTGGAGGAAGTTCAGCCCTGCCAACACCTTGATTTCTGACTTCTGGTCTCCAGAACTGTGAGAGAATAAACTTCTGTCATTTTAAAAACAAAAAAGAAAGAAAATCCTATGGAGCAGAAGTCTGTTCTGACATACATAGGTTTGCCATGAGTTGGAACTGATTCAACAGTAACTGTTTACTGTATTCTCAGCACCATGAACACTGTTTGGTATGTAGTAAATGCTCACTAAATAATTTCTAACGAATGAATGAAAGAGTTGTTCAAGAAAATAGGATAGGAGAATTTTTATGACTATAGTGAATATTTGCAGTTCTTCTGAGGCACAATTTTTACCAAGAACACTTTCAGTCAGTGATATATTCTGGTGTTATACTAGTTCAAATATTGGTCTCAGGGATTCTGGCAACTCTATCTGCTAACCATAAAAAATAATGGTTCAACTCTTCAGACAAAGATTAGACTGGACTATAAGACATAAAATGATACTGGTGAGGACTATGCTTCTTAGTGGAAGTAAACACATGAGACTATGTGGGCAGCTCCTGTTTGGAGATAAGATGAGAAGGCAGAGGGGACAGGAGCTTGTTGAATGGACATGGAAAATACAGCGTGGTGAGGAGTGTGCTGTCACATTGTAGGGAGAGCAACTAGGGTCACATAGTTTTTGTATGAGAAACTGACTTGAACTGTAAACTTTCACTTAAAGCACAATTTAAAAAAATGATAATAATAGTAGTGGCTCATGCCATTAAGAGCTGTGATGCAGGTGAAAATAATATGCTATTTTATACATATATATGTGTGTATATATATATGGACCACTGGTGGCTCAGTGGTTAAGAGGTCAGGCTGCTAACCAAAGGTTGGCAGTTCAAATCCACCAGCTGCTCCTTGGAAACCCTATGGGGCATATGGGGCAGTTCTACTCTATACTGTAGGGTTTGTATGAGTCAGAATCAACTCTACAGCAGTGGTTTTTGATATATATATATATATTTATATTTATTATTTATATGACTTGTTTCCTGCTGGGAGATAATTAATATTTTGCTACCTGCTAGCCACCTTATTCATATTTTGTTCTCAATAACTATGTGCATACATTCATAGCAGTTGAATAATCAGGTGTTAGTCTATGTGAAAATGTATCAAGCAGAGACACCAATGCTTTGCCTAATATTAAGCAAAATACACCTGTTCTATAATATTATATCCACATTTTTTATATATAATTCTGTTTGTGTGCAGACATTTAAAAGACAGAATTTTCTAAAGTCGGCTCTGTACTGTACAAGAATATATACTTCAAATATATGATATTTAAAGGAAAAAAAGATGGAGAAGTATGTTTGGATAGGAGAAGTAAAAGTCTCTGAAAATCTACTTCTCCATTAAAGCAATGAGAACACTGGCAGCAATTGCCAAAATCATCTTTTTCAAAAATCTGGAAATCAACTGAAGGCTTACAATACTCCAGGGAGTGTTTATTCATGATAAATGGCTGAATCTTGGTAAGAACAGCAATCCTTGTGGAATTTTAACTTGCATTAATCCTGTCCCTTTTTTTTGCTATCTTGGCAACTTCAGTATTTGTCAAAACCAGCAGTTTAACAGCCACTGGAATGGGCAAAATGTGTTTGGAACTCCCAAAAAGTCACATGCCCAGAGAACTTCACTGTTTGACCTGACCTAAAGTTTACAAAAAAACTCCATTCTCAGGATTTATCCGTATTTGATCTAATTCAGACCTCACTCTTCGCACACAGCCCTTTCTCCTGGCACTTGACAAAAACAATCAGCAGCAAGTGTTTAAAATAAGTGTTACTAGTTGGGGCTAATATAAACTGATCAGAAACTCAAAAGGAAAAAGTTGGGAATGAGATGTTCATAGGATCTTTAAAAAGCTCTTACATAGATTCTTGGAAATTAGAAGACTCAGATCCTTCACCCTTTGTTGACCAGGAAATGAAGGCAAGGGAAGGGCTGTAAACTCTCAGAGTGTAGAAGGTGTACCCCAACACACACATGTATAAACCTCCACAGAAAAAGCTGAAGGGACTTATTGATTCAAGGCATATAAAGAAATATATACCCTATCATTAATTGACCACTAAGTTAACTGAGCAGAGACTTCAGTGGGCAAACATGAGGAAGAATGCAGACTTTACAGAATTAGTCCAAGAAAGCCACTAAATTAAGAAACAGTAATGAAAAAATCAATGAAACCAAAAGAACAACAAACAGCAGCAACACCGCATCCTGTGGGAGATATTATTTGCAGAGTTGACTAGAAATCAGCAACAGAAAAATTACAGGAAAATATCCAAACACTTGAAAACTAAATAGCATACTTGTAAATAATCCACGTATGAAAGGGAAAATTTCAAAGGAAATTAGAACATATTTTGAATTGAAAGAAAAAGAAAATGTGTCATATCAAAATTTGTGGAATGCATCTAAGTTAGATCTTAGAGGGAAATTCATAGCACTAATGGTTTATTATAGAAAACAAGAAAGCTCTCAAATGTAGGCATCAACCTTAAAGTAGTAACAGAGATAAATTAAGCCCATATCAAGCAAAAAGAAGAAAATAAAGATAAGGGCAGAAATCAATTAAATTTAAAACACAGAAAATCTTAAAGATCAATTTAATAGATATAACCTTTATACGGACTGACACTAAAAAATAAAAAGAAAGAATGGAAAGGGAGTATTATAGATCCCACAGCCTTTAAAAGGAAAACAAGGAAATATTATAAGCAGCTGTATGAAGGCTAAATTCTACAACTTAGGAACAGTCAATTCTTCAAATCCACAAACTACCCAAGATGAAATGGATAACCTGAATAGTCCTATAGATACTAAATATATTCATAGTTAAAAATCTTCTAAATGATAACTCCCTAGACCTAGATAATTTCACTTGCTATTTCTACCAAACATTTAAAGAAGAAATAACACCAATTCTACACAGTATCTATTAGAAAATGGAGTAGGAAGAAGTACTTCTAGCTCTTTTTATGAGGCCAACATACTCCTTTTGGTACTCTGATACCAAAACCAGACAAAAGCAGTACAAAAAAGAAAACTACAGACCAACTTTTCTCATGAACATAGATGCAAAAATTTGCACCATGATAATTAGCAATTCAAACCCAGCTGTGTGTGTGTATCCTCATGACCAAGTAGCATTTGTGATTTATTGAAGATGTAAGGCCAGTTCAATGTTTTGAAATCAATGTATTTTACCCTATTAGCAATATTATATTAACAATATAGAGAATAAAACCAAATGATCACATTGACTCATTAAAACGTATTTCAGAATATCCATTCATGATTAAAAAAAAAAAACTTTTCACAAATAAGGAATAGAAGGAAACAACGTGATCAAAAGGACCTATATAAAAACCTAGAACTAACATCAAACTTAATACTTTCCCACCAAGATTGGGAACGAGGCAACGATATTCATTCACTTCTTCTAATCAATCTTCGGGAAGGCTTAGGCAGTGCAATAAGGCAAGAAAAAGGAATAAAAGGCATACAGATTTGACAGGAAATAAAACTGTCCCTATTTTACAGATAACATTTTTGTCTATGAAAAACTTCGAGGAATCTACAAAATACCTATACAGAGCTACAAAGTAAGTTTAGCAATGCCCCAGGATACAAGGTGGCACACAAAACTTGATCTCATTTCTCTACACTAGCAATTTGACACCGAGTTTTTCTTTCTTTCTTTTTTCTTAAAGGCTGTCCAATTTACAACAGCTTTTTCCTAAAAGTGAAAACCTCAGGTATAAGTCAAACGAAATGTGTGCGGTAGCGGTATGCTGAAAACTACACCATGCTGATGAAAGTAAATCAAGACCTAAATAGCTGACAGGACACGCCGTGTTCCTGGATTTGAAGACTCTACCAAATAAGTGTCACTGCTTTCCAAGTTAATCTATAAATTTAGGAAAATACAAATAAAAATCTCAGCAGGAATTTTTGTAGGTATAAACAAGCTGATACCAAAATTTCTATGGAACGGCAAAGAATGATTTGGAAAAGTGAATGAAAGAAGCCATCATCAAAGATTAAATACTATGTATTCCATTAATATGACATACTGAAAATACAAAGCTATAGAAATAGACAATAGATTCGTGGTTGCCAGGAATTATGGGTGGAAAGAGAGATGACTATAAAGATATAGCACAAGGAAGTTTTTGGAGTGATCGAAACTATTTTATATCCTGATTATGGTAGCAGTTATTGGGTTTTTGAAATGTGTTAAAATTCATAGAACTGTATACCAAAGAGGGGGAAACATAATTTCAAAAAAACAGTACGATAGGCTTATGTTGGAGCAAGAGAGCATAAATCGGTCACTAAGGAAGCATGGAGATAAGGAGAAAAACCTGTTTTCACCTGCATTATACCATTAAAAAAAAAAATCCATTCCTGTTGAGTCAGTTCCAACTCAGGGCCACCCTATGTGTTTCAGAGAAGAACTGCACTTTGTAGGGTTTTCAATAGCTGTGACCTTTCGGAAGTAGGTTGCCAAGACTTTCTTTTGAAGCACCTCTGGCTAAATTCGAACCACCAAACCTTTCTGTTAATAGATGAACACAACCATTTGCACTACCCAGGGACTCCTCATTATGCCACAGGGAATGAAAATACAGGAATTATGTAATGAATGGCGTCATTGAGGATAAAGAAACTAGATAATTGTGGCCCCAGTTTTTCTTTCCACATCAGATTTATTGAGCAATTGCCAAATAACTTCTTTGGTTATTGCATTATTGATAAAATGAAAATTAGACCAAGTTATGTTACAAAAAAAAAGTCTGTAAATAAAATCTTGATCATCTAAGTGTGTTTTCTGCACATGTAAGAACTCAGAAGGCAGGAACTTTTTGTATTTTATATACATATATTTTTTACAATCTTTTGGGCACAGGTATCTTTGTTGAAGCCATAAAAAATTAAAATGTTCAAAATCTCTTTGGGTATGATGGAAAGATCTGTTTTTAGTTATAAAGAAGTTAACAGATACCTCTCTAAACATTTGTGCTTAGTAGATGGAAACCACATTTTGCAGTATATACTTTTGGATATTATAGTCAGCAAGGAGAATGCTAAATTAATGACAGATGTACTGTTTGGAGAACTACCAAGTGTACAATAATTTTTGAAACCATTTATTATCAATATGGTTTCAAATATTCATATCAACTCTAATATAAATGTGGAATTATTATCTAAGAGAATTAGGGGTTGAATTGAAATAAAATACATTATTTAACCAATGGTTACGTGGCATTTGAAGTAGAGTAATAAATTCTCACTTTAACATTGATTCTTTGAGGTATATTCGAATCTGTTTTATGATAGACACATTATCAAAAAGATTGCATATTTGTATGCAATATGGGTTAAGGTAATCCTTTTTCATTTATTTATTTTTTTCCCATCGCACTCAGAGTTTATCATAGGGTATGAGTAGGATAAAACCAGAAATGACTTTTTGGCCTCAAATTTCAATTCTCATTAGAAACTTGCTTTGTAACCCTGAGTGAGGCATTTGATGTGTCACCATTTTCATTGTTCTAAACTGTTTATATCTCAGCAGGAATAATGACATGAATAGTTCGACTGTTGAGATGGGAAAATCAGAGTGAACACTTGTCAGAGTCTTTTTAGAAATATTAAATGTTACTAATTTAAAATGGGTCACAGTAATATTTGTATTTTGTTCATTCCATGATTTAAATTTAGATCATTTGATATACATTTTTACAATTGGCTCATTTCTGGATCATTAAACCCCATCATCAAATAATATTTATTAAGCTTCTGAATGCTCATGGATCCAGAAAGACTGCTGTACAATAGCAGTTAAGTTTCTTCAAAAATAATACATAGCTCTTCAGCTAAACACACACTTGTATGTGTCTGATGAACACTAACAGTATTTCTTCATTACTTCCACTCATTTGACTCAATCTTCCCTGCCATTTCTAATTCTAAAAATCAGTATGGTATTATAAAGGTACTTTTGAATTATTAGCAGACATAAATAAATATATTGCACATTAAATTTTTATGATATACTTTAGATCATCTGTTTTCAGGTTTATTTCAGTGTGAGGAAGGTGTGGAAATTAAGGTTTAGAAGTTGTATTATTTAGATAAAAGAAATGCAGGAGTAAGTTTTGGAAACATATGGTCATTGATAGGAAAGGGAATAGGATAGAAACAACAGGCAAAATAAGGAGGATATAAAATAGCAAAAGAGATTATATGGGCATATATTAACTAGCAGTCAGCCTAATGTGATATATTTGAGACTCATTTGACTCATCTTACTTACGAGTTTGGTCAACAAAATAGTATATTATTCAAGCTAGTGTTTTTGTTGTTGTTAAATCCATTTTCTCCTCAGGCTGTGTAACAGCTCTTTTGTTACCATTAGTGGGTTCGCCAGACAGTTCACCAAAAAAAGGAAATTTGGTGGCATTAATTCAGTTTTGTTCCTTTTTGGCTATGAAATGTGGTAGAGAAGGTTGAAACTAATATCTAAATGTAGCTGTCTTATGCGTTTTATCTAGCCATATTTATTCTGCCCTGTCAACAGAAAACTAAAGTTAAATACATATTTTTCTGATGAATTCAGGAAATAAAAGCTTATTATTTACAGCTTCTTTGGTCTCTTAGAGAAAACTTGGGGATAAATTGATTATTTGAATACTTAATGTACCCATTATAAAATAAATTTATAATGAGCTGTTATTCAATTATGAAGACAAAGTTAACTTTACATAATAATGGGACCTTAAGTATAATGTTTATGCATTTGTTTCCAAATATCCCTTGTAAGTTTCTTATTCTCTAAGTTTTTCTCTTTTTTTTGATATTCACTGCACTTCAAATGAAAGATGTATGTCAGAATCTTCTTCCTGAAAAAGTAAGAGAGGAGGAAAAGTCGACCTTAGGGTGACAAGTTTATGGTTTCCACAACTGGAAACTACTTTGCAAATCTGTGTGTCTGTTTTACTCTATTTAAACATCCTTGACATTTCAGATGCCTGTTAAACTTGAAATATCTATAAGCATAACTTATTGTCTGAACCTATTTCTTTCTAGGTAAACAGGATTATAAAAAAACCAAACCTATTTTACGAGCAACCAAATTAAAAGCAGAAGCAAAGAAAACAGCAATAGGCATAAAGGTAGACCTTTATTTAATAACTTTAAAATTTGATATATGCATGCCATTTCATTTTCTAAAACAGGGTTGCATAAATTTTGAATTCTGTTTTATGACATTGTAAAATCTAAGTAGAATGCCAAAATCAAAGGTTTTTATAAAGAATTCACTTAATGGAAAACATGGTTCCTATCCAGAGATTTTAAATGATCTTAAAATGAAACACTGTGTCACTTAAAAGGATGAGTTATACTTAAAGTTTCCATTTATATATTGCTTTTACTTGCTACTGTTTATATTGTTCAAACATTTCAGTGATTTATAGTGCCTTAGCTGAAAACTTCTTTCACTTTCAATAAATTATACTTTATAATTATTGAAATTTTAGTCATATACACTTAGATCATTATTATATAAAATTTTATTCTGTATGTATTATTATTGTTGTCAGTACTCTCTGTGATAAAATTCTGATGATGTTCCCAAACTTCTTTTAGAAAACTGGTGTTCTGACTGCTTAACTGGGATAAATGGAACTAAGAATAATGTTAGCAGATATTAATCCAATGTGCTAATACAATGAAGTTCAGCAAAATTATATTTACATTATTACCCATGTTGTTCTTTGCCAAGTATTTAGAATCAAATTAAACTATTGATAGAAAAATTAATTTGACAGCCCTACTGTCAAATGTGTAAAATAAAAATGACCAGTACATATATTTTATTTATATATTAAAATGTTAAAAGGAGATTTTAGTTTTTATCTGGCAGATGAAAAATCAATTATTCTAAGTTATAGCTTATAGTAAATGCCAAGGTATTACTACCAAGCTGTAACAGCTGTTGAACTGCCAGATGATATATTTGGTTGTCTTCCAGAATTTGCTATTATAATCATGAAACACTGCCTCCTTTTTGCTCCTGATTGCTGATTTTGATCAAGCATTGCCGTGTGATGCGGTATGTTTTCACAACATAATCTCTTCAGTTAGTGCTGTGTGTCAGTTTCTAATGAAAAAAAGTAGGCTACCTTTTTGCTTAAAAGAGAAATGATTCATCTTTTGAAGTTTTTTTCTAATTTCATATGAAATTTCACTCATCCTTGAAAAATATCACCATGACATGACCTTTCTAAAAGCAATGCTTAATTTTTTTTTAAAACTTGCTAGTTGTCCCTTGAAGTGAGAGGGTTCCTTGCTGTTTTCCTTCAAGGCACTATGTCTCTTACCTTTTACAATGAGCGATTTTTTTTTTTTTAGAAAAAAGTTGAGGTAGCACAATCTACTTGTGGCCCAGTACACTGAAGAGCTGTGTGTTGGAATTTAAGATAACAGCATAACGACTCATTTATTTATATACCATCTACTTAAACAGTCATTTTTATTTGCTCGTATTTTTTTTTTTAATTTGGGGAGATAACTATGCTCCCAGTATGAGGTAAAATCTATCTTATAATATAATTATCTAATACGTATTTTAAAAAAAACAATGGAGAATTTGTGAGAAAAAAATTCTTAGATTTCATTTACAATTTAAAGTGTGTACCAAAGAGTTTCTAAATGACATCAGAAGATAGATTAAGAAAAAGAAAAAAAAAATTTTTTTTTTTTTAGCTCCTATTTAATAAGCTGGCATATCATCTTGAGTCGTCAACCTGTGGAAAACAAAGAACTTTAAATATTGTTTGCATTGCTTGAGAATTTACATGAAGGGCCCATTAAAATGATAAGAAACTTTCTAGAATCGAAATCATGGAGGTGTTTTACATTTTAAAACTGGCATACTAATTAGCTTGCCCTGTCAAACTTTGATTGCCTTGTCATGTTGGCATAGGATTTTAAACAGTGAAATTTCTTTCAGCAATTGCCATTTAATGTTTTTTAATTTCCCCAGTGAGTGATTTTATCCATATTGATAATGTCAGAGAAGCAACTAAGGACTAATGAACATCAGACATGTTTGACTCTTACCTAGGTGATCAAGGATGACCGTAATATTGTGATATTTTATTACTTTACTATTTGTTCTTTAGAGCAAATCATAGTTATGTCCTTAAAAATAGTTTAAATGTACAGAAAGTAGGAACAACTGTATGGAATAGAAAAATAACCACAAGAAGATCTAATATCACATCCCCCTGGCCCCTTACTCCTGCCATGATTTAGCTGAATCTGAGCTGGCACATTTATAAAGTGGAGGTTTATTCACACTGTTGTTGTTGTTAAGTGCTGTTGAGCCAGTTCTGACTCATAGCAACCCTATAGGACCAAGTAGAACTGCCCCATAGGGTTTCCAAGGTGTGGCTGGTAGATTCAAACTGCCGACCTTTTGTTAGCAGCCGAGCTCTTAGCCATCACACCACCAGGGCTCCCATACTGTTGTGAAAAAAACAAAAAAAAACTGTTGTTAGGAAAGTTAAATAGTGCATTAAAAACACTTAACATTAACCTTAGCACATAGGAGGCATTTATGAATTGTTAGTTGATGGAGAAAATGTTTTTCAAATTAGCCATTTCTAGTTTGTGTAAATAAGACTTCCTTAAAGGATGTTTTTCTTTGATCTGAAGATCCCCTACTTCAACTAAGCCTGCATTGTGTGACTACGTCATAACTTACAAAATGTTCACAGTGTTGCTATAGAGATAGTATTATGGGTATTAGTGTTGTAAAGTTTAAAAAGCATTATATAATTTTAATATATGTTGTATAAAGATCATATAAATCTTATTTATTCATCATTTAGTAATTATTATAAGTGTTATAATGTTATAGAACCTGTGGATAGAAAGATGAATTAAGCATGGTCATCTTGGAGGAATTATATAAGAAATCACTTCCAGATTTAGTTATTATATCAAATGAACAATATTGATTGATAAACCATGGGCTACAGATATGACGAATTGTGTAATAGGGCCTTTACCCCCAAAGGCTTCTGTGCCTTTTTGTAAATGTGTAATAGAAAATGTTTCGGGGACTAGTTAATGATTCCAGGAAAATAAATATGATTGTGTTCAAATCTAGAATTAATTTGTATGGAGAAGCTATTTTATTTCATTCTGTCTTATACATATAAATTAAAAATATCATAATTTAAGATCCAATAATGAAATGAGTGCCACCTCAAAAGTATTTGAACATCTGATTTTGCTATTTTGTTGCTGTTCAATTAGGGTATTATTTCTAAAGAACTACAATGTCACTAATACATTTTTTTAGAGGCCAAATACCTATGTTCCCTAGTAGTTAAAAGAAAAAGGATAATTGATATTTGGTCATTGGTTCATTTATTCATTTCTTTATCTTAAGGGTTTATTTGAAAGGTATACTAATAATAAAAAGAATCAAAAATTTCATTTTTGTTTTAAGTAAATAAAATAGGCATCAACCAGATCCTCTCAACCTCTTGAAATGAGCCAGCTTGAAAAGTTACGTTTGTACTTTTTTATTCTTTCTGTTTTAAAATTAAAAATGAGAGGAGTGGGAAAGCGTAATATATGCCTCTAGGTCTCTAAGTTATGGTTGGTATCACCAGAATCCTGAAAGCAGTATTTTCAAAATTTAAAGTTGTTCTAACCCTCCAAATATTCTGCCTCCACAATGCTTTTGTACTTAATAAAACAGGGACATTTTGAAGAATATAATTTGCTTTATTTCCCCACCCAGTACTTCATATGCCACCCACACCATATGCTGAGTAGACTTAATTGAATTAATGGATCTTTTGAAGCTACAGTCTATGAATGTTCTTTGCTGCCCACCCTAAAACCCCTTTTCATGCCTGTGGATATTCTGGAAATGTATGGTAAAGATGATACAGAGTCATTTTTTAAAGGATAAGAAGGAGGAGCTGAAGAGCAGCAATTAGAGTTGACTGTCAACAAGAAGAGAATCACGGCCTCCAAATAAGAGTAAAAACTTTATTCCTGTGTTAAGCTCCTATGAATGGTTACTGCTGCTTAACAGTTTTGTTGTCCACTATACAGAACAGATGGAGTTTGCAGTTGTGTGTCACTTGTTTATTACATCCTCTTAAAATTAGTAGCTGTGTAACCAGATGGGTCTGGGAGCACAGCTGTGGATATAAGAAAATAAATGAAACCTGTCTGATGCCGCCATGCCCTTTTGAGATGCCAAAGCATTCCAACTGCAACAAAGAAAAATTACTATCATTTGACATTATATTGATAGATTAAAAAAAAAAATCAAACCTTACAAAAATAGACGACACTTTGAGTTTTCAACCCATGGCTTTTATTGATATTTATTTTCAGAGTTTGGAAATACAAATAAATGAAATTATGAAGCTAAAAATCTGTATCAAGTGTCTATTTTCAGTTTCAATATTTAGGTTAAAATTCCATGTTGACAATAAAGCAAATTAATTTTAATGTTTCTTAAAGTTTATTAGATAGCATATGTTGAGTTGTTGATTTTATATTATTATAAAATGTAAAATATGTTCATGTAAATGCAAGTGAATTTCTTCTCCATAAAAGAATTCCTGGTAATAGGTGTGCTATACCAGTAAAACTTAGAAGGGAACAGTAAACCTTCAGGGTCCTGAGGTGGCACTCTTTGCCCTTTTTTCTACTTCGCTAAATAATATGTTAATATCGAGAATGTTCCTTGATGTCGTATATATATAGCATCAAGGAACATTCTCAGTATTAGAGTGTGTGTGTGTATATATATACACATAGAGAGAGAGAGAAGAGATTTATAGACTTTTTGAGAAATATTTTTACCGTTTTATGTACATATTAATTATTTTGGCAATTATTTCTATATAATTGATTAATATAATCCACATGAAATCATCAAATGAAATATTTAGGCCATCCCTCACAGTTATAATGAATTACACTGTATAATTCTATATGAGTTAAGAGTACTCAGTTTGTTCTTCCACATTATAAAATGGAGTTTAGAACTTAAAAATTAGAATTTCAAAATAGTAACATCTAGTAGGGATGTGTACAGAGATATAATTTAGAAACTGGTTATAATAACAGTTTCTTTCAATTAGAGAAAAAGTGACAAAATAAAGTTAAAAAAAATCGATGTTCAAATTGCTATAACTAATAATAAATTTATCAAAACAACAAAGTTAAACATATCCAGATAGAGAACAGAGAAACGTCATAGGCAGAAACTACATTCTTTTCACCTAGAATTTGTCACCGAACTGTGAAAATATATTGAAATGACGAATTTGAATTTTACAGTTAGAAAACCGTGAGTAATAAAATTAAAGAGAAACAAATCACCCACTGATGTAGTTGCAGTTCCAGTGGGTATTGTCAAGTTCAAAATAAGCTTCTTTCTTTAATGGCAAAAAATTTTAAACAAAAATTATGTGACAGCTAGCTTCAAATTACTGATTATAGGCTGTGGAACTCTGAGTTTATTTTATCTGATGAAGCTGATAACCAATCTCTTTTCACCAACTTCAAGCCTTCATGTCCCCCCCCCCCCACCCCCGCAGGAAGTTGGCCTGGTTCTTGCAGCGATACTGGCTCTCCTGCTGGCTTTCTACGCTTTCTTTTATCTCAGACTGTCCCTGGATGTGGACCCTGATCTGGAACCAGATGAAGATTAGCAGTGCAGCAAGCAACACAGAAAAAGAGAAATAATTTTATAAAAGCACCTCTTGGGACCAATACTTTCTGAAGTACTGAAAGTACAGCATCTTGAATTCTTTCTGCTGGTACTTCAGCTGGCAGAAATATCTTTTTAAATAATTGCATAGGATATCAAGAAAAGAGCCTTACCCAGCGGTGTAGTAAAATGTATGCTACTGGATGTCTTTATAAATCTTTCAACTTTGACAGGCACCCTATACGTGGTGCGTTTAGATAAAACGGAAAACAGATTCTAAATTCTTCAGAGTCTTAGCAATTCCTATGTAGAACTCCATCCATGACAGATTAGTAAATCTATTTTCCTTTCTGTGTGCATGGTAAGTAAAAGTATGTGTCCTCATTTACAGAAATCAACTCAGATCACATTCAGAGCCTAAGAAGGAACAAAAGTCATGGGAAAATTTTCATTTTACAAAGAAGCCCTGCTTTTTCTCCAGACGTATTTTATATCATTAGAGAGACTATCTGCACATACATCTATAGTAATCTTTCTCCTTCTTTGCCAACTGTTCAGTGCACATGTGCTCCGTCAGAAATGGCACCTGGATGACAGAAGCTCAAAGAGTCACATATGTCTCTAAAATAGAATTCCTTTCCTCTTGGGCTTTCTGAAGTGGTGTAAATAGAAAGTTCAGTTGATCTTGATTTTAATTAACTTATTACTCTATTAATATAAACTTTGGAATTCTATTTTAATTATGTTGGTCTGGCTGCTTGCAGTATTAGTTTGCCCCTCTTGTTTGGGAGATATGTAACAATC
Organism: Loxodonta africana; assembly: GCF_030014295.1. Lineage (NCBI taxonomy): Eukaryota > Metazoa > Chordata > Mammalia > Proboscidea > Elephantidae > Loxodonta > Loxodonta africana. The sequence goes on along the minus strand of NC_087355.1, from coordinate 43,573,832 downwards.
TGTCTTTTAATTGTGCAGCCTTTTCATACAATCGTAATAGCAGAAGTTCCACCTACCCAGAATCATTTTTCTTAAGTTATTTCTTAAATCAGAACAATACCAAGTTGTTTTTAAAATTTACCTTTGCCCCTTGAGATTTCATCAATTAAACTCTTCAGTGGAAATTAAATAGTGGAAGAAAAATATATGACTCCTGTTATTCTCATGTGTACTTTTCTGTTTCTATACTTTCATCAAGGTGTGTGGGTTTATTAGAGCATAATGACCAAGATACTCAATATTTTTTACTGGTAGTAGTTTTTTTTTTTACTTTATTTTTAAAACACGTAAAGCTTAGAAGATGGGGAAACGTGTCCACAGTACAGTTGCCAGCTACTATAGTATATAAAAGTACCTAGAAAATTAACATGTGCACAGAGTGTTTTGTTGTATATGCGTTGTATTTATGAAGAATAAAGAAAACATTAAGATTGTTTCCATACTGGCCAAGAGAAGAAAGCTTCGAAAAATACCCTCGAGGGCTTTATAAGCACAGTTTCTAAAAAAGGTATTCTTTGGTACTTTTGAAGATAGTTGAATATGACTGTGTAGCATTATTTTCTGTAGAACTTTTTCATGTAACATGATTTATTTCATCAGCGTAAAAACAGCCACAGGTTCCAGTATCCGCACAGGTCATTTATGCCAAACAACTGAGGACAAAATTCAGCCAGTGTTATCTGTTGAATACTTCAGTTTCAAATCACAAACTCAGGAGACAGTCCAAGAGTTCCTGAACACTCACCACAGCTGACCAATCCAAGTGGCATTTTTAGGAAAGGTTGCAGCATTTAGTGCCATGTGGTGTGTCTGTTCATGAAGTGGGAGGCAAGGGGATATCCAAGCTGGCATTTTGGATACGATGGGCCTTTTCCTTTCCTGAGTGACATGCCACATGTCAAGAAATACTGCTTTCCCCTACTCCCATCACATTTACGTGAACAATTTTCATTTAGCTATTTCCCCTCCCATATGGTGTTAAAAACAGTCATTTTAAATGAAGCTCATTTCTTGTTTTTAGTGGTAATTTAAATGAGAGGATATGTAATAATTGTTGAGTAGCCATCTAGGCAATTGAAATATGACATGGTTTCAGGTATTTAAAATGAATGACTATACTCTTGGAAATGCTTGAAAATCTATCATCCTGAAAAATCTTTATCATCCGGTTTTACTCTTGAGATGTTCTTTTGGGAAAAAAAAAATATTGTTTCTGATCTAATAAATAATAGTCTAAATACAGTATTATTATAGACAAGTTTCCTTGCCCAGTTCTATTGCTATTTTGAGTCAATGCCCATTTGTATGACTTTAATGACCCCCAAAACCAAAAAAAATAACCTGTTGCCATGGAGTTGGCTCCGATTGGTGACCCCAGAGAACCATAAATCCCAGAAGCTAAACTCTTTGAATTTAACAAACAGCAGGTAAAGTGGGACAATATATGCTTACACAACACTGTTTTTGTGAAATGCAAATTTTGTGAACTCACATTAACTGGAAAGCAGCCAGACCTCTGTAGAGGAATCCCAGACTGAAAGTCTGATTTGAATCTTTGAAGACAGAGAAGCGATATCCGGCCTGCTCTTTCAGCGGATGGACCACACTCTTGAACCACAAGTGGTGTTTGGCATAAATCTGAGACTGGCAACAGACACAAATTTTAGGCGTGGGTTTCCCCTTTCCCCCAATAATTCATTGTTCACAGTAGTTCAGATGACAAAAACAGAAAAATTATAATGGCTTTACAGAACGTTAGAATCTATTTGTTAACATATTCTACGGAATAGGGTTCAACTAATGCACCAGATGTAAAATATAGCTTATTGAATACCATGAATGAAGCTTAAAGGGCTGCTGGTTCTTATTTTACATGTATATGTAGGTGGAGGTAAAGAATATATAAATTCCTTTGATGAGAGGACATACTTTAAATATATTACTTCATATAGAATTTCATGGCGGGGGGGGAACACCCTGCCTATTTTGTATCAGAATAGGGTTTGTTGTTGCTTAAAGGTGGCAAATACTTCAAGATTTTCTATCTTAGCAATTTTTTATATAGACAGAAAGAATGCTCCCACCCCCACCAATGATTGTAAGATCCTGAGAGTATGTTCTTGTTAATTTCTGTATTTCTAATGCTGTCGTAATCTGCACATACTTAGTAAGTGCATGTTAAGGTTTAAATTAAATTTTTCCTCAGTCCTCTGAGTCTGGCACAGTGTTTTTGCTTGTCGTAGATGCTCAAAAATTGGTTGAAATTCATAAATAAAATTTTAAAATCACAGTATTGACCAACTCTTAGCCTTTAGCGTTTATGGTTGTGGTTATTGGTTGTATTGGAATGTGTATATGTCCCATCCTGGTGCTCTTTCAAGTCAAGAGAACTAGAATTAAGATTGCTGTAGAACATAGATATTGCTCCTTTCTAGGAAATTAAATGTGCCCTTTTTTTCTTAGCATTCTAATAAGCCACACTCAACATTTTAAATTCATTTTAGCATATGTCGTTACTCCAAATGAAAACAAAACTAAATTTTTATTATAATGTTTATGTGAATACTAAAGCACTATATTTCCAGTTTCCAAAATTATATAGTAAATAATACTTGAGTAGAGTGAATTGTGCTTTAGATAAGCATCAGAAATAAACTTCTAGAAATTAAACTTATAAAATTTTAATGTATTTTATCCATAACTTGAGGTTGTTGAGCCAGAAACCATCTAGAATAATTTTATATTCTTTCCTTTCCAACAATTATGCGTCTTTCCACTTGCCTGAGGCTTCTCTGGGGAGATTCTTACCACTTCTCCCTTAGCAGCACTGCCCTCTTTTATTAGAATTACTCCAATGCGGCATGGTTGAAACGATGTTTGCTAGATATTGTTCCATTGGCAACATACCTAGAATAAGTGCAACCCACAGTAAAAACTGTAGTAGATGAATTCAGTACCTACAGAAACAATTTTAATATTTTGTCTAGGTTTTAGCTCTACAGGCAAGTATAGAGGGAGCTGAGAGAGCCACGTAAAGAACTATACCAGTGTGAAAATATCCATAATGGGTCAGTAAATTTATTTAAAACAATTGAACTGCGACAGTATTCAGCATAGTGCCTTCTCATTATACCATTTTTTTAGCCCTAGCAACAGACATGAGATCCTTATTTCAAGCAAAATAAGATACTTTACATGCCAGAAGATTTTTTGATGACAGTACCCCCTCCTATTCTTCATTTTTTAAAACAACAACCAAATTGGTGGGGAGGCAGCCAAAATTTGAGGTACCAATGCCTCTCGAACAGATGTCGCACCATTATTTTTTAGCTCGTTTAGATGAATAAACATGTTAAACTGTGAAGTATTACATTTTAGATTTTTTCATTAAAAAAAGAGACAATCTGTTTACTGTCCTAATTGAGACAACAATCCTTGTGGTTGCCAGTTTTGGCAGTCATAACAATGAACTATAAATATTTGGACCAATCAAGTAAATGGTGACTATAAAGGCTATAGCATGTGTAAAGTTCTGTTTTCACGGGCACCCATCTTGGTACGGCATTTTTTTCCTATTTCTTCAAATATAATTGTTTGTGTGAAACTGAACTTCCATGGTAAGTCTAAAAGAAATTGATTTCAATATCTAATTTCTTTCTAGATTTTCATCCCTTTTGGTGTTCAGCTATCCATCTGCTTGTAACAAATTGCTTCTGCAGTTGCTCTGTTGGATGTGTCAAGGCAGGTCTTCACTGGATTGCCTTTTCTGCACATCTTAGGCTAAGAAAACTCAGTCTCCCACCCCCCATTTTCATATTTATAAAGTGAGATTCAAAACATTTTTAAAGTCTCTGATATTGCAGCAATTAGTTTTTTAAAGGACGGTTTTATAAATAAACAACCAGATACATTTCCTGCACTAATGGCCAAGAGAAGGAGGTCATCATCTCAGCCCCTAATAGGATGTTTTACAGGGAACAACAGAGCGGGAGGAGTTGATAGAATAAAGAGAAATAATTCAGACATGAAAAATTATTGATGATACTAGTCCCTAAACATTTGTGATACAAATAGGGTGTGCCCTTCTAGGCTTCTTATTTGGGTGCTTTTGTTCCCTTCTCTTCACCTCTACCTTATCTGCCTCAATTCTAAGTTGTAGGCAATCTCTAACATTCTCGTTTGCAATTTATATGAATCTTATTTATACTTTAAGTCATACTTAACTATGTGCTTACTGTATTAACTGCTTCTACCCTTTTTACTTAGGATCATCATTGATCTTTTCCACTTATTCCCCCCATCCCTACCACTGTATCTTAATTCTTGTCTGCTTTTTTTCTGATATATCATTAACCTCTTGTATTACAAAACCGTAGGAAGAATAGTATAGTGAACCTCAATCTGTCCATCACCCAGGGTCAACAGTTATTCATGTTTTGCCACTTTTTATATATTGCCCCCCATTGTTTGTAACTGGGATATTTTAAAGCAAACCCTAGACATGGTGATATTTTACCTGTAAATATCTCAGTGTACAAGGATTTTGTTTACATTACCAGGAAGCCATTATTGTAGTTAATAAAATCAATAGTAATTTCTTAATATCATCTAGTAGCAGGTCCATCTTAAAATGTTCCTGATTGTCTCCAAGATGTCTATTTATAATAGGTTTGGAATCCAGATCTGTACTGCATTTGATTGTATGCCTCTTTAATTTCTTTTACTGTATAACATACTTCTGTTTCATGTCAATGATTTGTTGAAGAAGTGAGGATATTTGTCCTTTTGAATGTCTGATATTCTAGATTTGGCCTTTTTCATTGTGTTATTCAATTTATTCCTTTATTTTTCTGATATTCTGTAAATTGAGAGTTAGATTTTAAACTGGATTAGATCTGAATGTGTGTGTTTAAGGCAAGAGTATCATAGTACTTCAAAAGGTTTTCTGATATCTGGTTTTCTCTGTATGGTGCTGCTAAAATGTATTAGTGGGTTCAGGTGCTAGTAGCCTGATTCCATCCAAAATAAAGTTTTACATACTATTTTATCTAAAGCATCCATTCATAATTGTTTCCTAGATCCATTATTTCATTGGGCATTACTAAGTGATGATCTTCTATCATTTTTTAGCATATATTAATTGTAATTCTTAAAAAGTTTTGTCTTCATCAACCCTTTGGTTACTCTTAAATACAATTCATAAAGGAAGGATAAATACTTGAATCTTTCCCTTTATTAAATTTCAGAGTAAAGAGTTTGCCCTCTCGAATGGTGATCAATGAAGATTTGCTATTGCTATTCCTGTTGTGGCTTTTATTATCATTATGAACTATAGATTTTTATATATTTGATGTGCTTCAACTCATTGTAATTACTATTCTTTTCCGTACTGAACCAGAATTCCATCATCATGCATAATATTAGACATAGCCTCATACAAATCATGAAAATTTTATACTTTCACATTTTTCTGAAAGTGATAGCCAGTACAATAAAAAACAAAACAAAAACCATGAATAAGAGTTAAATATAGAAAAGAATGGAAAATCTAATACTATTTGCAGATTATATGATTAGCTGAAAAAACTGAGTAAGATTTAGGTAACATGTTCCATTAGAAAATAAATATGAGGATATATATAAACAACTATATCAATTTATTGCATATTATAATAGAAAAATACCTCTTTCACAATTACAAACAAAAATATGGACTACCCAGGAAAAAATTAGCAAAAAATGTACAGCCTCAATGGGATTAAAAAAAAAAAAAAAATTACAAGGTAACATGATAAAACTTCAACTAAAAAAGAGATTAACTGTCTCCCTGGGTAGGAAGATTCAATATTGTACAAATATAAATTTTCATCTAATCTGGAAAACAGAAAAGAGGACCTTAATCTGCCAGATATTAAAGCATATTATAAAGCTGTAGTAATTAAAATAATTTCATAGTCAAGAAAAGTAGGTAAAACAATAAGTAAAAGTGCAGTCTTCAGAAATATATCCAAATATAAATATTCATTTAACATATCATATACATCACAAAGATGATGTTGTTAGGTGCTATTGAGCTGGTTCCGATTCATAGTGACCCCGTGCACAACAGAATGAAACTCTGCCCAGACCTGTGCCATCCTCACAGTTTTTGCTATGTTTGAGCCCATTGTTGCAGCCACTGCAATGATCTATCTCATTAAGGGCCTTCCTCTTTTTCTTTTCCAAGCATGATGTCCCCCTCCAGGGGCTGGTCCCTCTTGATAACATGCTATAAGTACGTGAGACAAAGTCTTGCCATCCTCACATCTAAGGAGCCTTCTGGCTGTACTTCTCTGAAGATGGATTTATTTGTTTTTCTGGCAGTCCAAGGTATATTCAGTATTCTTCGCCAACCCCATAATTTGAAGGCATCAATTCTTGTTCATTGTCCAGCTTTTGCATGCATATGAGGCAATTGAAAATACCATGGCTTGGGTAAGGTGCAACTTAGTCCACAGAGAGAGAGTTGATAAATTATTTATTGAATGTATTGGAAAGACTGTCTGTTTAGAAATTAATAGATAACTGTATCTATAAATTAAAAGGCTTAAAATTAATTTCTGATGGAATTTATGATTTCTATATAAAAAAAAATGAAACCATGAAAAAGCATTTGAAGAAATTATAGGTAGGAGTTTTTAGTAGGGAAATTATTTCCAAGTATTGATTCATGAGTCAGAAATCATAAAAGAAATACTGTGGGATTATAACACATTGAATTAAAATCTAACATGCAGCCCAGTACCCAGTGTTAATTAAGGATGTGAGAAAACAATCTCTTTCATATACTACTTGGTAGAATGATAAATCTCACATGCCTTCTAGAAGGTAATTTTGCAGCATACTTTAAAAGATTTAAATTTGATGTATACTTTAGAAATCTTTCCAAAGGTAACAATGCCTGTAGTGAGCAAAAATGTGGAAAGTATGGTAACTATAAAAAAAAACTATAGCAGTGCTTAAAACATCAAAAACAAAACAAACAAAAAACCCTGAAATTAACATAAATGTCCATCATAGGATTCTGTTTAAATGAATCATGTTACATCATAAAATTATAATGATAGCTAGTTACACTTAATATCATGGACAGATGAAAAGGAAGTTATAAAAAATTGCATGTGATAATTCTGTTTTGTTTAAATACACATATCTGTATGTGTTTGTATATGTGTATGTCTGTATGGAAGTGGTGGAAGACTGTTGAGCAAGAAAAATGTTATCTCTTGAATATTATAAGTGATTTTTATTTTTTATGTGGAGTGCATCCTTCAGGATCCATTTTCAGGGAAGTCTAGAAGGAAATTTTTTTTTGCTGAGCTGGATCACGAGTCCAGATGTCTGGCAGGTTTGTCTGTTTTTGTTTTTTTCCATTATGTTCTTCTATGTTCATTCATTCAATAACCATTAAGCACCTATTAGGTGCTAATATATAGGGTCGCTATGAGTCAGAATCAGCTTGATGGCAATGGGTTGGTCTTTTTTGTTTAGGTGCTAATAAGTCATCTTGGGCAATTCATTTATATACAACATAGGTACTATAGAAAGAGCTCTGCTTTTTCACAGCGAGAAACTGAAGCATCAAAAAGGAACTGATATTTGAATTTATGCATTGTTCACTCAAATAATAATAATAATAGTAATGAACATCTGCTATGTGCCAGTCACTGTTCTTTGTACTTGCAACAAATTAGTAACTATAAACAAACAACAACAACAAAATACTCCTGCTCTCATGGTATGTGGTCTTGAGAGATGGTGACAGTTTCATCAAGTAGAGAGGATGACGAAAAGGTATTCCAAGGAAGAAGTGAAAACCTACAAAAGAGCATAGGGGCATATTAGTGCCTGGTGTGCAGCTGGTGTCTGGAATATGGAGTGTGTGTAGTGTAGTGGTATGGGAAAATTGTTTAGCTAATGACCCTTAATGCTCACTGGTACTTTCTTCCTCTGCTTAGAACCTTTTTTTTTTGTTTTCCTTGTTTAATCTGGAAGATCTCTAAATATCTATCTTTGAAGACTCATCGGTTCCCAGATTTCCCTGGACTTTCCTCCTGAAGCCTCCAACCTCTCCCACCCCCATCCTAAGTTAGATGACTCTTCTCTGTGTCTTTCATTCAACTTATTCCACAGTGATATAATTATCCACTTATGTGTCTGATTCTCCCATTGGACTGTGAGGTCCTTAAGAAAGAACTCAAGATTTCATTGCTTTATCTCTAATGCCAAGTACTGGTCCCTGCCCAGAGAATAAACACAATAAATATTTTTTAGTGAAAAAGTATCACACTTCCTCAGAGCAGAGTTTCTTAAGGTTGGCATTATTGACACCTTGAGCCAGATAATTCTTCATCAGGGTATCCTGTGCATTGTAGGATGTTTAGTAGCATCCCGGACCTCTATCCACTAGATGCCAGTAGCACCACCCGTTCTTCCCCAGAGTTGTGACAATCAAAAATGTCTCCAGACATTGCCAAGTGCCCCCCGAAGTCAGAGTCTTCACCATCCCCACCTTCGAGAACTCCTGCCTTGGAATGATGAAAATTCCAGTTCCAATGATACAGACATCGGGAGGGGCAGGATGAGGATTTTGAGTTACTTCAAGCCTTTTATCAGAGGCATTGTAATTTTTTTAAGACCAAACACTCCTAATCATATACTAATTGTTGACTCAAATCCTGTACTAACTATGGTGCTTGGCAGGGGGTGGGAAAGTCACATGTGGAAAGATGCCTGAACTTGACCTACCTGGCTGTTCAAATTCCTGGTGTTACTGTAACCTTGTTTTATTTTTTTCTCAAAAGACTTTAAGATGTTAATTTTATTCAATAAATAAGCTAGTATTTTTTTCAAGGAATTTTGACATACTGTTAAGTACAAAACTATTAAAGCTGAAAAGGACTTAAAAAATAATTATGTTCCACTTGCTTTTAAAGTTTTTTTTTAATTAATGCAGCTGAATAAACTTTTCGCATAGGTCTTAGAAACAAATACTTAAATTCAAGAGAGCTTTTTGAAACTTTTATGTAGAAACTATTTTTCTTGGATTCAGAGATTGTGTATGATCTCTAGTTTGTGCGTAGAGTTTAGAATAGTGATATAATGAATACCCAAGTACCCAGCACCTAGCTTAAGAAAAAGAACAATAACTTTGAAGTCCTTATCCATCACATTCCCCGTAAGTAAACTATTTCATTTTAGTAATTAACCCTGTTTTGCTCTCTTTTATAGTTTCCCATCTTTCTGTGTAACTCTAAAGCATGTATTATTTAGTTTTGCTTGTTTTTGAACAATATGTAGTTGGAATTCTTACGTGATGTGGTTTTATCATTCAAGTTTTTTTTTCTTAGATTCATTTATGCAGATATTCATTAATTTCATTGCTATGCCACAATATATATACCCATTCGATGGACATTTGAATTATATTCAGTTTTTTAATAATATAAACCATGCTGTCATGAACACTATTGCTCCTACTTCCTGGCGAACATGTGCAAGTATTCCTAGAGGAAAAGTATTGCTAGATAATCCAAAGTGATTTCAAAATTTGTGGCAGGAATTTACACAAGTACTAGTTGAGGATAGTGTTATTTTTTCAGTTCTGTTATGAAACTTTCCAAGTTATTTCCTAGTTGGATAAACCTTACCCAACCAAAGAAGTGCGCACATGTACAGTATTCCTTGAATCCACAAACCTTTTAAAGTGCTTCTCTATTGCCTTGACACTCAAAGAGGAGTTGGCTCAACATAAAATACTTGGCTTGCAATTTCTTATGAATTATTTAAAAATACTGCCTTAGCCACACTGTTGCTTTGTTTTATATGTTACCCTGGAGAAGTTTGATGCCAGCCCAATTTTTTTGCCCTTTTGATCTTATTTCCTGTACACTCTGAAGATTTTTGTCTTTAAATTCTAATCATTTTACTAGAATGTATTTCAAAGTTTATTATGTTGGAGTTTTCGAGGCAAACATGGGGGCCCTTTCGATATGTAAAAAGATTTGTTTCTTACTTTTGAAAAGTTTTCTAATAGTTTTACATATTAATTTTATTGCTTTATTTATTGTCTTTAGAGATGTCAATTATATGTATGTTGAACCCTCTGCATAGCTTCCATTTCAACCCTTTTTTCACACTGTTTTGTTATTTTATTTTTATTCTCGGTGTTTTTTCAAAGTTTCTTATTAAATTTTCATAAGAATCTTTTATTCCTTGGCTACTTTATTCACTGTAATCTAGTCTTCATTTCTGAGATGGACTTGTCTTTTTCTTCAGTTTCTTTTCTTATATCAAACAACTCTTATTGTATTGTTTCCTTTTTTCCACTTATGCCCTTAGTTTTAAAATTTCTGCTTCTAGCTTATATCTGTATCTTCATCTACATGTATTTGCATATCTGTATATGTATATCTAACCTCTGAATGCTTGTTTAAGGATCTTTTAATTCTGTTTGGAGTATGGTGTTTCAGTATTCTGTTTTTTGTTTCTTTTTTGGTAGGGAACATTTTTATCACCTAAAATATTGATACAGGCATACCTCGTTTTATTGTGCCTCACTTAATTATGTTTTGCAGATACTGTGTTTTTTTTACTAATTGAAGGTTTGTGGTGGCCCTGTGTCGAGCACATCTATCAGTGCCGTTCTCCCAAAAGCATGTGCTCACTTCCTGTCTCTGTGTCACATTTTGGTAATTCTGAAAATATTTTAAACTTTTTCATTATTACTATATCTGTTATGGTGATCTCTGATCAGTGATTGTCTTAGTCATCTAGTGCCCTTGTAACAGAAATGCCGCAAGTGGATGACTTTAACGAACAGAAGTTTATTATCTCACAGTCTGGTAGGTTAGCAGTCCAAATTCAGGGTGTCAACTCCAGGGGAAGGCTTTCTCTCTTGGGTCTGGAGGAGGGTCCTTGCCATCAATCTTTCCCTGGACTAGAAGCTTCTCTGCACAGAAACCCTGGGTCCAAAGGATGTGCTTTGCTCCCAGCACTGCTTTCTTGGTGATATGAGGTGCCCCTGTCTCTCTGCTCACTTCTGTCTTTTATATCTCAAAAGAGATTGGCTTAAAACAATCTAATCTTGTAGACTGAGTTTACATAACTGCCTAATCCCATCCACGTCATAGAGATAGGACTTACAACACATAGAGAAACTTCACCAGATGACAAAACGGTGGACAAGCATACATTACCGGGAATCATGACCTAGCCAAGTTGACAGATATTTTGGGGCGGGGGGAGTACAGTTCAATCCATGGCAGTGATCTTTGATGTTACTATTGTAATTGTTTTGGTGCTCCACAAACCACGCCCATATGACACGGTGAGCTTAATAAATATTGTGTGTGTCCTAAATGCTCTACCAATCAGCCATTCACCTGTCTCTTTCCCTCCCCCCGGGCCTTCCTATTCCTCAAGACACCACAATATTGAAATTAGGCCAATTTATTACCTTACAATGGCATTTAAGTGTTCAAGTGAAAGGGAGAGTTGCAAGTCTGTCACTTTAAATCAAAAGCTAGAAATTATTAAGTTTCTCGAGGAAAGCATGCCAAAAGCTGAGATAGGCTGAAAGCTAGGCTTTTTGTGCCAAACAGCCAAGTTGTGAATGCATAGGAAAAGGTCTTGAAGGATATTAAAATTGTTACTCCAGTGAACACATGATGGATAAGTGAAACAGCCTTATTGCTGATAAGGATAAAAGTTTCGGTGGTTTTGGATAGAAGATCAAAACAACCACAACATTCCCTTGAGCCAAAGCCTAATCTAGAACAAGATCCTAACTCTCTACAATTCTGTGAAGCCTGAGAGAGGAGAGGAAGCTGCAGAAGAAAAGTCTGAAGCTGGCGGAGGTTGGTTCATGAGGTTTAAGGAGAGAAGTCATCTACGTAACAGAAAAGTGCAAGGTGAAGCAGTAAGTGCTGATTGATGGTAGAAGCTGCAGCAACTTACCCAGAAGCTCGAGCTGAGATAACTGGTGAAAGTGGCCACACTAAACCACAGATTCTCAGTGTAGGTGAAGCAGCCTTATACTGGAAGGAGACACCATCGGCAACTTTTCATAGCTAGAGAGAAGTCAGTGCCTGCCTTCAGAGCTTCAAGGGACAGGCTGGCTCTCTAGTTAGGGGCTAATGCAGCTGGTGACTTTAAGCTGAAGCCAGTGCTCATTTACCATTCCAAAAACCCTAGGGCCCTTAAGAATGATGCTAAATCTACTCTGCCTGTGCTCTATAAATGGAACAACAAAACCTGGATGACAGCATGTCTGTTTATAACAATTTACCAAATATTTTAAGCCCAATGTGAGACCTACTGCTCAGAAGAAAAGAATTCCTTTCAAAATATTACTTCTTATTGACAATGTATCTGGTTACTCACGCTCTCTCTCTGATGGAGATGTACAAGGAAATTAATGTTTACACGCCTGCTAACACAACATCCATTCTGCAGCCCATGGATCAGAAGTCATTTTGACTTTCAAGTTGTATTATTTAAGAAATAAATTTCATAGGGCAATAAAAAAAAAAGGGGGGGGCAATAGCTGACATAAATACTGATTCTGCTCATGGATCGGGACAAAGTAAATTGAAAACCTTCTGGAAAGGATTCACCATTCTAGATACCATTAAGAACATTTGTGATTCATGGGAGGATGTCAAAATATCAACTTGAACAGGAGTTTGGAAAAAGCTGATTCCAGCTCTCGTGGATGACTTTGAGGGGTTCAAGACTTCAGTGGGGGAAGTAACTGCAGATGTGGCGGAAATAGCAAGAGAACTAGAATTAGAAGTGGAGCCTGCAGATGTGACTGAATTGCAGCAATCCCATGATAAAAGTTTAACGGATGACAAGTTGCTTCTTACAGATAAGCAAGGAAAGTGGCTTCTTAAGATGGAATCTACTCCTGGTGAAGATGCTGTGAACATTGTGGACAACAAAGGATGTAGAATATTATATAAACTTAGTTGACAAAGAAGCAGCAGAGTTTGAGAGGATTGACTCCGATTTTGAAAGAAGTTCTACTGTGGGTAAAATGCTATCAAACAGTATCGCATACTACAGAGAAATCTTGCATGAAAGCAAGAGTCAATTGATGCAGCAAACTTCATTGTTGTCTTATTTTAAGAAATTGTTACAGCCACTCCAGCCTTCAGCAACCAGCACCCTGATCAGACAGCAACTGCAACATTGAGGCAAGACCCTCCACCAACAAAAGATCATGACTTGCTGAAGGCTCAGATGATGGCTAATGTATTTTAGCAATACATTATTTTTTAATTGAGGTATGTACATTGTTTTTTTAGACATAATGCTATTGCACGCTTAAAAGACTACAGTGTAATGTAAACATAACTTTTAGAAGCACTAGGAATCAAAAAAATTCATGAGACTCGCTTTATTGTGATATTTGCTTTATTGCAGTGGTCTGGAACTGACCCTGCAATATATCCGAAGTATACTTGTATTTGCATTTTCTGTGTTCTTCTCCCATTAGCTTTCTATGGTATTGGTTTGATTTTTTTTTTTTTTTTCTTCTATTCCGGGGCATTTTTTTGGATAGGGTTCCTAGTATAGGATTGCGCCCTTTTGTCAGTGTAATGATGTCCAGTTTCTTAATGGATGCTGTTGGTGAGGGAGAGACAAAAGGATTGGCATACTTTGGTTCTCTTTCATTTGTACAAGATCCTCAATTTTCCCCTCTTATTTTCGTCCACCAAGGGGATAATACCTTTTCTATTCTCATGATTCTTTCCAAGAAGCAATGGTTTTGAAGCTGCTGTCCTCTTCAGTGCCACTCATCTTGGAATCTCTTCCCTGTGACAGGTACCATGAGCTACCAAATCTCAGACACAGAGTTTTGCCACTTATTATTGCACTTTCTCTTTCTGTTGTCTATGTCTTTTCTATGTGCTCCACTTTTTCGTGGAGTCTCTTCAGCTTCTCCTTTCCTACTTTCTACACCTACAGGCTTACAGAAGTCTTGGGAGGTCTGTTGGAATGTGGTGTTCATATCTCTATAGATAGCTTGAAGTTCATGGTATTTTCCCTAGTAAGGCTATAAGCTTGAGTCATTTTTTAATTTAATTTGGAGTCTTTTTGATATTTTAGTTTTGGGGAAGGACTTGAGGAGAGATTCAGGTTCAGCAGGGTACCATTATTCCCAGTCCCAGAATTTCCTTGGAAATAGAATTTTAAATTGCTGAGATTCTAGGTTAACTATATACAGTAAAATTACCTTGTGTTTGTGTTGTATAGGTTTATTATGTTTTGTATTTAAACATGTTTTTGTAGCTTTAAGTTGTATATCCCTAATTGGACTCAGTGTTTTGAGGGGAAGGGTTTTGTAGTTTTTGTTTTCACCATAATACCAGATATCATAACTTACACATAATAATTTCTTGGTAAATATTAATTAGTTATGAATAAGATTACCGTTTATTGATATGAGAAAATCTTATATAAGAGACTAAGCAAAACATATTTAGGGTATTTGCATATCTTTAAGAAAAGATTTCTAACATAGATGAATGAAAAGAAATTTCTTCTAAATTAAAATATAGCCCAGTTTCTTAAAAGGAAGCCATGTTTTAAGAGAAGCACCCATATAAGAACACATTTATTCTCATTAAAAACTGAAAATAAAGGAGACTAATTTCTTCAATTCATACTGTCCTCAATAACTTCTCTGTAAACAACTAATGAAAATCCATAAATTTTATACTTTATTTTAGCATGTGTGAAAATTAAAGCAGCAAACAATAAGAAAATATAACACATTATTGTAATCTCTGCTATTTATTAATTCATTTAATTTAAATGCAAATTATATGTTTTAATAATCATAAATTGCTTGGCATCAGGTTGTTCCTAGTAATGAGGAGTTCAAGAGAAAGCAATTTTTTGAAATTCTAATAAAGCATTCCACTGAGCCTCCTTCCTTTGTGAACATGGCTGCCTCTTCAAACATCCTGAAATACAGAGCTGAAATGATTTAAAACCTCAGAATAATGTTGTAATAGGAAGGCACTCTTGGCTTCATGGCTAGATCTGAATGTTGAAGTTAAGGAGCAATTTCAAATCAATCTTTAGAAAGATTTTACTTCTGATCATCAGCAAACAGAGATCCTCTCACCAGTAGGTGTCAGGAGTCATGTGATGGACACTAATGATGTCTGCTGCCTTTTATCATTTATCAGAGACAAGTCACATTTATTTCCACACAGAACATTTAATGAAACAAAACAGCATTATTGAACTCCAGGTTTCCCAATCCTCTTCAGTCCTAGAAATGAGGCTCCAGGTTCATTAAATTGTGGCTTGTGGAGGTATACCACAATTATAGCCTACTGAACCAAAAACTCTAATGAAATCCCAAAGCAAGGCTTTAATATACACTGACCTACTCTCTCTGTTTCAAAAGTTCAAATTAATTCAGCAAATAGCACAGGTTTAGTACATACATAAAAAAAATATATACATAATTATATACATATAGTTTTATCATTCTTCAATATACAATTATATGTTCGTTATAGAAAAAAAGCAAAAGCTAACAAAAGGAAAATCAACTCACTCAGATATATCATTTAATAATATTTAAGTATTTATTGTCATTTTGCTGTTTAACCTTCCAGTCTTTATGAAACATTTATATACATGTAAATATATATTTGGAGCCCTGGTGCCACAGTGGTTAAGAGTTTGGCTAGTAACCAAAAAGTTGGCAGTTTGAATCCACCAGCAATTCCTTGGAAACCCTATGGAGCAGTTCTACTCCATCCTATGGGCTTAAATATATATTCAACTTATTTGTCCTCATACCCCAAAAGCCTTGACTACAGTAATACCCAAATTCTTGCCATTTCAAATCAAAAGATGCAAAAAATGTAGGCAGACACAGACCTGCTATATTGTCATCTTCTTTCTAATTTATTCATTCACTAAACAAATATTTATTGAGTTTCTACTATATGCAAGGCACTTTTTTAGCACCTAGAAATACAGCAGTGATAGCACAACATTTGAGCAGAGACCTGGAGAAAGAGAGGGTGAACCATGCAGCTTATTGGGGGATGAGCAGCAAGTGCAAAGATCCTGAAGGAGAAGGGTGCCTGACATGTTGGAACAACAAGAAGAAGGCCAATGTAATGTAGAAAGAACTGAATGAGGGGGAGAGTATAAGACAATGAAATCAGAGACAATGGTAAGCCAGATAACAGATTATTTGAAATGCCAGGGTAAAAAGTCAGGATCCTTCGAACGGCCTCCAAGGCTATAAATGTTGTGGGTGTCTGTTACCCCATTATTTCCATTACCTCTCTAGCCTCATATCTTACTCCTCTTGCCTCGCTTATTCTGCCACAACCACAGTCATGATAGTTCTAGAATTCAGCAGACATGCTCTGACTTTGGGGCCTTTTCTCTGACTGTTTCTTCTTTATAACATTCTTTTTCACCTTTTTCAAAGCCTTTCTTAAAAGTCATCTTTTAGGAGGTGGGGCCAAGATGGCAGAATAGCCAGATGCTTCCAGCAATCCCTCTTACAACAAAGACGCATAAAAATAAGTGAACTGATTATGACAAGATAGGAGGCCTAAACATCAAAAGCAAAGTTAGAAAATGGCTGAGTGGCAGGGGAAGGGAGAGACTATTCAGAAGTGGAGAGGTGTTGCTGGACCTGAATCACTGGGATCCTTCAGGTACCATTCCCAGGAGCAGCTGGGGTGAGCTGGTAGTAGTGTTTGGCTGTAGTTACCTCAGGGAGAAGCAGCCAGCCGCACAGCCTACTAACATCTCGGGAACCAGAGAAGAATTGTGCTCTCGGCAAAACCTAAGTACTTGCATCTATTTACCACACCCCCCACCTGCAAGCCAGCTTCAGAGGCCGTTGATTTCCCTGGGCCTGACATAGGCCCTGTTGAGTGCCTGGAGCCACCCTGCCAGCCTTGGAGAAGGAAAAAATTTGCAATTGGGGAAAAGATAATTTGTCAGCTCCACTAACCTCAGAAACTCCGGACAGAAGCAGCTCCTGTCCAGGCACAAACGGTCCATGGACTTTGAATACATTTCCCCCCTGGATGGACCTGTGTGGGCCTATTTCATGAGAATAGGCCCTTGATGGCAGACTGCAACTGTTTCAGCTGTGCAGAGGAGAGGTGGGTGTTTGATAGTTGAAACCACTTTGCCTATTAAACAGGGTCCTCACTAACCCCCACCAGGGGCCTGAGGACTAGTGGCTCCACTTAGGTCACCCAGCAACCTGCAACAGGAGTCCAAGGATAACTGGTACCTCCCAGTCCTTACAACCAAAAGCACTGGGTGCCCATGGTCCTTCTGCAGAACCCAACCACCTGTACGCTCTAGGGAAGAGGGATGGGCTTTCCTCAGAGTCACTTGGGGGATGATTCTCAGCCCCCTGCCTGGTTCAGAGTGTGACCCCCTGCTGCAACCAGATACCAGTACCTACACCAATCACCCCGCCCCTATAAGACTGTAGGACAAAGCCTGTACCATACACTTGATGATCAGCTACCTGGACACCTGAGCTGAATTCATACAAGAAAAGTGAATGGACTCCTAGACTGATACAGCTGATAACACCTCTAACTATCTGGTGACAGGCCATCAGAGCTTCAAAGGTGACAATAAGCTAGATCACTCAAGTAAACCATTTGGGCATATCAAAACAAAACAAAGCAAGAAGCTAAGATACAGTAAACAAACATAAAATAAACTAATACTATAACATAGATGGCTCAGAGACAACAGTCAATATCAAATCACATAAACAGATAGACCATGATTGCTTCAACAAGCTCTCAAAACAAAGAATCAAGAGATCTAGATGAAAGTGCCTTCTTGGAATTACCAGAAGCAGAAAAAAAAGATTAATATACAGAACCCTTCAATACATCAGGAAGGAGATCAGGCAATACATAGAACAAGCCAAAGAACACACAGATAAAACAGTAGAAGAAATTTTAAAAATTATCTGAGAACATAATGAAAAATTTAATAAACTGGAAGAATCCATAGACAGACAGCAATCAGAAATTCAGAAGGTTAACAAAATTACAGAATTAGACAACTCAATAGAAAGTCAGAGGAGCAAAATTGAGCAAGTGGAAGGCAGAATTGGTGAGATTGAAGATAACGCACTTGAAACCAATATATTTGAAGAAAAATCAGATAAAAGAATTTAAAAAAATGAAGAAAACTTAAGAATCATGTGGGACTCTATCAAGAGAAATAACCTACGAGTGATTGGAGTTCCAGAACAGAGAGGGATAACAGAAAATACAGGGAGAATTGTTGAAGATTTGTTGGCAGAAAACTTCCCTGATATCATGAAAGATGAGAAGATATCAATCTAAGATGCTCATCGAACTCCACATAAGGTAGATTTTAAAAGAAAGTCACCAAGACATATTAAAATCAAACTTGCCAAAACCAAAGATAAAGAATTTTAAGAACAGCTAGGGATGAATGAAAAGTCACCTACAAAGGAGAGTCAATAAAAATAAGCTCAGACTATGAGGCAGAAACCATACAGGGAAGAAGGCAATAGGATGACTTATACAAAGCATTGAAGGAAAAAAATTGCCAGCCAAGAATCATATATCCAGCAAAAATGTCTCTCAAATATGAAGGTGAAATTAGAACATTTTCAAATAAACAGAAGTTTAAAAAACACCTAAACAGAAGTTTAGAGAATTCATAAAAACCAAACTAAATGGACGGGGCCAAGATGGCTGACTAGGTAGAACTACCGCAGATCCCTCTTGCAACAAAGACTCGGAAAAACAAGTGAATTGATTCACATACATTATAATCTATGAACCCTGACCATCAAACACAAAACTAAGGAGTTGACCTGAGTGACAGGGGAACGAAAGCCGCGCCCTGAAGCAGCGACCACTTCTGGAACTGCTGTCCCGTGCCACACCCTTGAGCCCTCGCAGTTCCCTGGTGCCAAAGTGGTGGGGCTGATCATGGCTTACTGAGACGGGGCAAGCACGGGACGCAGCCCCAACCCCCTGGAGTAACCTCGGTAGAGACTCAGCCAGTGGAAGCAGGCTGCACAAAGATGCAGCTGACCAGAAAACGAGCAACCATGGCGAAGCAGTGACTGTTTTTGGAGCCTGGAGCCAGCATCCCAGTCAGAAAACCTTGGCACCGGGCTTTGGACTAAGCGCAGAGGAGATGAGCACAGCTTCCTGAGATGGTGCAAGCATGGGATGTAGCCCTAGCCCCCTGAAGTAACCTCAGCAGAAACCCAGCCAGCACACACAGGCTGCACGACGATGTGGCTGACAGAAGGAGAAATTATGGGGAAGGAGCAACTGGTTTTGGAGCCTGGAGTGCACTGTCCCAGCCAGAAAACCTTGGAGCTGGCCTTTGGACTAGGAGTGGAGGAGCTGATCACGGCTTCCTGAGATGGCACAAGCACGGGACACAGGCCTGACCCTCAGGGGCAATCTCGACCCAGCCAGCGCACACAGGCTACACGCCCCTCTGGAACCTCAGATAAAATAATCATCACCAAGCAGGAAAAGTAACTTTGTCTATATTGCCACACGCTACTCTGTCCTATCTATCTGATCCCTCCCCTCCCTGCCCCAGGTGGCTTCATTAACATTGGAATTTCCTGGGCCAGGGAGTGAAGTGCTCTACGAGGCTTTTTTTTTTTTCCTAACCCATTCTCCTGGCCTGAGAGAAGCTGCAATTAACAACCCAGGGGGAAAAAATCCTTCCCTGACTTTCCTAAACTGGAATAAAAATACAGAACCAGCTCCAGCCAAGCATAAGAGATCCACAGTCTTTGGCTTTCATCCCTACAGGGAACAAGGTGGCTACTATAATGCAAAGGAAATTCTAATAGAGATCTGACTGTAATTGTTTAGTGGAAAGACAAATTTTAGAGGTCTGATACCTCTCTGCCTATTAAACAGAGCTCTCACTGATCCACAACAGGGAACTGAGGGCTGAAGCTCCACCCAAACCACCTAGCCACCTGCTAAAGGGTTCTGAGGATAGTGATGCCTACCAGTCTTTAGAAGTACAAGCATTGGGTGCCTAAGGTACAGCTGCAGAGCCCACCCACCAAAGTACTTTAGGAATAGAGACACACCTACCTCACTGGCATTCAGGGGAAGGCTGTCAGCATCCTGCCCTCCTCAGAGTGTGACCCCCTGCTGCTACTAGACTCTGGTGCATACAACTATCACCACTGCTCCTCCAAGTTAATAGGTGACAGCCTACACCACACACTTAAAAAAAAAGTGACATAATTAGAACACCTAAGCTGATTCTATTCAAGAATAGTGAATGGACTCTTAGGCTTATTTACCTGGTAACAGCTCCAACCAGGTGGTAATAGGACATAAGTGATTTAAAGGCTACAACAATCAAGAGCGCAATCTAGTAGCCCATCTGGGTATATTGAAACAAAACAAAACAAGAAGATAAGACTCAATGATCAAATATAAAATAAATCATTACAGTATCTTATAGATGGCTTGGAGACCGCAGTAGATATCAAATCACATAAAAAAAAAAAAAAAGACCATGATTGTTTCTACAAATCCCCAAATTAAAGAATCAAAATCTTTCCCAAATGAAGATACAATCCTGGAATTGCCAGATGCAGAATATAAAAAACTAATATACAGTCTGCTTCAAGACATCAGGGATGAACTCAGAAATGAAATTAGGCAATCTACAGAAAAAGCCAAGGAACACACTGATAAAGCAGTTGAAGAAATCAAAAAGATTATTCAAGAACATAGTGGAAAAATTAATAAGCTGCAAGAATCCACAGAGAGACAGCATTCATAAATCCAAAAGATTAACAGTAAAATTACAGAATTAAACAACTCAATAGGAAGTCAGAGGAGCAAAATGAGGAATTGGAATGCAGAGTGGGGGAGTTGGAGGATGAGGCAACTGGCACCAATATAGTTGAGGAAAAATCAGATAAAAGAATTTTTAAAAAATGAAGAAACCGTAAGAATTATGTGGGACTCTATCAAGAAGAATAACGCATGTGATTGGAGTTCCAGAACAGGGAGGGATAACAGAAAATACAGTGAGAATAGTTGAAGATCTGTTGGCAGAAAACTTCCCTGGCATCGTGAAAGATGAAAGGATATCTATCCAATATGCTCATCAAACCCCATACAAGATTGATCCAAAAAGAAAATCACCAAGGCATATTATCATCAAACTTGCCAAAACCAAAGATAAAGAGAAAATTTTAAAAGCAGCCAGGGATAAAAGAAAATTCACCTGCAAAGGAGAATCAATAAGAATAAGTTCAGACTACTCAGCAGAAACCATGCAGGTAAGAAGGCAATGGGATGACATATATAGAGCTCTGAAGGAGAAAACTGCCAGCCAAGAATCATATATCCAGCAAAACTCTCTCTCAAATATGAAGGTGAAATTAAAACATTTACAGGTAAACACAAGCTTAGAGAATTTGCAAAAACCAAACCAAAGCTACAAGAATTGCTAAAGGAAATTCTTTGGTCAGAAAATCAATAATATCAGATACCAACACAACACAAGATCACAGAACTGAATATCCTGATATCAACTCAAATAGGGAAATCACAAAACAAAATAAGATTCATTTAAAAAAGAAAAAAGTGCTCAAAACAGGGAAACATTGAAGTCATTATGTAAAACATTACAATAATCAAAAAAGAGGGATTAAATAGAGGAGGCGTAGATCTCCCATATGGAGAGGAAAGCAAAGTGATATAGGACGATACGAGTTAGGTTTTTACTTAGAAAAATACGGGTAAATATTAAGGTTACCACAAAGAGATCTAACAATTCCATACTTCGAAATAAAAACCAAGAAAAACATAAAGACCCAGCAAAAATAAGTTCAACTACTATGAAAATGAGGAACACACAATTTACAAAGAAAAATATCTCACCAAAAAAAGTAAATGGAAAAATGAAATTGTCAACAACACACAAAAAAGGGATCAAAATGACAGCATTAAACTCATACTTATCTATAATTACGCTAAATGTAAATGGACTAAATGCACCAATAAAGAGACAGAGAGCCTCAGACTGGATAAAAAACATGGTCCCTCTATATGCTGCCTACAAGAGGCACACCTTAGACTTAGAGATACAAACAAACTAAAACTCAAAGAATGGAAAAAAATACATCAAGCAAACAACAATCAAAAAAGAGCAGGAGTGGCTATAATAATTTCTGACAAAATAGACTTTAAAGTTAAATCCACCACAAAGGATATAGAAAGACACTACATAATGATTAAGGGGATAATTCACCAAGAAGATATAACCATATTAAATATTTATGCACCCAATTACAGGGCTACAGGATACATAAAACAAACTTTAACAGAATTGAAAAGTGAGATAGACACCTCCATGATAATGGTAGGAGACTTCAACACACCACTTTCGGAGAAGGATAGGTCTTCCACTAAGAAGCTCAATAGAGACATGGAAGATCTAATTGCTACAATCAACCAACTTGACCTCAATGACTTATACAGAACACTCCACCCAACAGCTGCAAAGTATACTTTTTTTCCTAGTGCACATGGAACATTCTCTAGAAGAGACCACATATTAGGTCATAAAACAAACTTTTGGAGGATCCAAAACATCGAAATATTACAAAGCATTTTCTCAGACCATAAGGCCATAAAAGTAGAAATCAACAACAGAAAAATCAGATAAAAGAAATTGAATACTGAACAATAGCCTGCTCAAAAAAAAAAAAAAACTGGGTTATAGAAGACATTAAGGAGGGAATAAAGTAATTCATAGAATGCAACGAGACAGAAAAAACTTCATATCAAAACCTCTGGGACACAGCGAAAGCAGTGCTCAGAAGTCAATTTATATCGATAAATGCACAAATACATGAAGAAGAAAGAGCCAAAATCAGAGAGCTGTCCCTACAACTTGAACAAATAGAAAGCGAGCAACAAAAGAATCCATCAGGCACCAGAAGAAAACAAATAATAAAAATTAGAACAGAATTAAATGAATTAGAGAACAGAAAAACAATTGAAAGAATTAACAAAGCCAAGAGCCGATTCTCTGAAAAAAGTAACAAAATTGATAAACCATTGGCCAGACTGACTAAAGAAATACAGGAAATGTAACAAATAACCCAAATAAGAAATGAGGTGGGCCATATCACAACAGACCCAACTGAAATGAAAAGAATCATATCAGATTTCTACGAAAAATTGTGTTCTAACAAATTTGAAAACCTAGAAGAAATGGATGAATTCCTAGAAACACACTACCTACCTAAACTAATGCAATCAGAAGTAGAACAACTAAATAGACCCATTACAAAAAAAAGAGATTGAAAAGGTAATCAAAAAACTCCCAACAACAACAACAACAAAAATCCCTGGCCCGGACGGCTTCACTGCAGAGTTCTACCAAACTTTCAGAGAAGAGTTAACACCACTACTACTAAAGGTACTTCAAAGCATAGAAAATGACGGAATACTATCCAACTCATTCTATGAAGCCACCATCTCCCTGATACCAAAACCAGGTAAAGACATTACAAAAAAAGAAAATTACAGACCTATATCCGTCATGAACATAGATGCAAAAGTCCTCAACAAAAATCTAGCCCTAGAATTCAACAACATATCAAAAAAATAATCCACCACGACCAAGTGGGATTTATACCAGGTATGCAAGATTGGTTCAATATTAGAAAAACAATTAATGCAACCCACCATATAAATAAAACAGAAGACAAAAACCACATGATCTTATCAATTGATGCAGAAAAGGCATTTGACAAAGTCCAACACCCATTCATGATAAAAAAACTCTCAGTAAAATAGGAATAGAAGGAAAATTCCTCAACATAATAAAGGGCATATATACAAAGCCAATAGGCAACATCATCTTAAATGGAGAGAACCTGAAAGCTTTTCCCTTGAGAACGGGAACCAGACAAGGATGCCCTTTATCACCGCTCTTATTCAACATTGTTTTGGATGTCCTAGCCAGAGCATTTAGGCTAGACAAAGAAGTAAAGGGCATCCAGATTGGCAAGGAAGAAGTAAAATTATTTCCATTTGTAGATGACATGATCTTATACACAGAAAACCCTAAGGAATCCTCAAGAAAACTCCTGAAACTAATAGAAGAGATCGGCAGAGTTTCAGGTTACAAGATAAACATACAAAAATCAGTTGGATTCCTCTACATCAACAAAAAGAACATCGAAGAGCAAATCACCAAATCAATACCATTCACAGTAGCCCCCAAGAAGATAAAATACTTAGGACTAAACCTTACCAAAGATGTAAAAGACCTATACAAAGAAAACTACAAAGTATTACTGCAAGAAACCAAAGGGACCCACATAAGTGGAAAAACATACCTTGCTCATGGATAGGAAGACTTAACATTGTAAAAATGTCTGTTCTACGAAAAGCCATCTATATATACAATGCACTTCTGTTCCAAATTCCAAAGACATTTTTTAATGTGATGGAGAAAAAAATCACCAACCTCATATGGAAGGGAAAGAAGCCCCGGAGTAGTAAAGCATTACTGCAAAAGGAGAACAAAATGGGAGGCCTCACTCTACCTGATTTTAGAACATGTTATACAGTCACAGTAGTCAAAACAGCCTGATACTGGTACAACAACAGACACATAGACCAATGGAACAGAATTGAGAACCCAGATATAAATCCATCCACATATGAGCAGCTGATATTTGACAAAGGCCCAGTGTCAGTTAATTGGGGGAAAGATAGTCTTTTTACAAATGGTGCTGGCATAACTGGATATCCATTTGCAAAAAAATGAAACAGGACCCATACCTCACACCATGCACAAAGACTAACTCCAAATGGACCAAAGACCTAAACATAAAGTCAAAAAGAGTAAAGATCATGGAAGAAAAAATAGGGACAACATTAGGAGCCCTAATACAAGGCATAAACAGAATACAAAACATTACTAAAAATGACGAAGAGAAACCAGATAACTGGGAGCATCTAAAAATCAAACACCTATGCTCTTCTAAAGACTTCACCAAAAGAGTAAAAAGACCACCTACAGACTGGGAAAAAATTTTCAGCTATGCATCTCCAACCAGCACCTGATCTCTTAAATATATATGATTCTCCTAAAACTCAACCACAAAAAGACAAACAACCCAATTAAAAATTGGGCAAAGGATATGAACACGCACTTCACTAAAGAAGATATTCAGGTGGCTAACATTAAAAAAAAAAAAATTTTTTTTTTTTTTTGAGAAACGCAAATTAAAACTACGATGAAATTCCATCTCACTCCAACAAGACTGGCATTAATCCAAAACACACAAAACAATAAATGTTGGAGAGGCTCTGGAGAGATTGGAAGACTTATACACTGCTGGTGGGAATGTAAAATGGTACAACCACTTTGGAAATCGCTCTGGCGTTCCCTTAAAAAGCTAGACTTAGAAATACCATACGACCCAGAAATCCCACTCCTCGGAATATATCCTAGAGAAATAAGAGCCTTTACACGAACAGATATATGCACACCCATGTTTATTGCAGCACTGTTTACAGTAGCAAAAAGCTGGAAGCAACCAAGGTGTCCATCAACGGACGAATGGATAAATTGTGGTATGTTCACACAATGAAATACTACGCATTGATAAAGAATGGTGATGAACCTATGAAACATTCCATAACATGGAGGAACCTGGAAGGCATTATGCTGAGCGAAATTAGTCAGAGGCAAAAGGACAAATATTGTATAAGACCACTATTATAAGATCTTGAGAAATAGTATAAACTGAGAAGAACACATTTTTTTGTGGTTACGAGAGGGGCGAGGGAGGGAAAGTGGGAGAGGGTTATTTACTGATTAGATAGTAGATAAGAACTGCTTTAGATGAAGGGAAGGACAACACTCAATACAGGGGAGGTCAGCACTCCTGGACTGGACCAAAAGCAAAGAAGTTTCCTGAATAAACTGAATGCTTAGAAGGTCAGCAGAGCAGGGGTGGGGGTTTTGGGGACTATGGCTTCAGGGGACATCTAAGTCAATTGGCAAAATAAATTCTATTAAGAAAACATTCTGCATCCCATTTTGAAGTGTGCCGTCTGGGGTCTCGAGCACTAGCAAGCAGCCATATAAGATGCATCAATGAGTCTCAACCCACTTGGATCAAAGGAGAATGAAGAACACCAAGGTCACAAGGTAATTATGAGCCTAAGAGACAGAAAGGGCTACTTGAACTAGAGACTACATTATCCTGAGACCAGAAGAACTAGATGGTGCCTGGCCACAACCAATGACTCCCCTGACAGGGAACACAACAGAGAACCCCTGAGGGAGCAGGAGATCAGTGGGATGCAGACCCCAAATTCTCATAAAAAGACCAGACTTAATGGTATAAGACTAGAAGAATCCTGGCGGTCATGGTCCCCAAACCTTCAGTTGTCCCAGGACAGGAACCATTCCTGAAGCCAACTCATCAGACATGGATTGGACTGGACAATAGGTTGGAAAGAGATGTGGATGAGGAGTGAGCTACTTGGATCAAGTGGATGCTTGAGACTATATTGGCATGTCCTGTCTGGAGGGGAGATGGGAGAGTAGAGGGGGTTAGAAACTGGCAAAGTGGTCATGAAATGAGAGACTGGAAGGAGGGAGTGGGCTGGCTCATTAGGGGGAGAGTAAGTGGGAGTAGGTAGTAAGGTGTATATAAGTTTATATGTGAGAGACTGACTTGATTTGTAAACTTTTGCTTAAAGCACAATAAAAATTATCTAAAAAAAAAAAAACTACAAGAAATACTAAAGAGAGTTCTTTGGTTAGAAAATCAATAATAACAGATATCAACCCAAGACTAGAACACTGGACAGAGCAATCGGAGGATAATCCGGACAGGGAAATCACAAAAACAGATTAAAATGAAAAAAAAAAAAAAAACACTCAGAACAGGGAAACAGTGATGTTAGTATGTAAGAAGAAGACAATATTAAAATAAGAAAGAGGAACTAAGAAATGTAGTCATAGATCTTTCAAATGGAGAGGAAGATAAGATGATATAAAGAAATAAAAGTTAGGTTTAAACTTAGAAAAATAGGGGTAAATATTAAGGTAACCACAAAGGAAACTAACTGTCCTACTCATCAAAATAAAACACAAGAAAAAAATAGAGACTCAGCAGAAACAAAATCCACAACGAGTAAAAGAAAAGACAATATATGAAGATAAACTACTCAGCGCAAAAAATTAAGCAGGAAAAAGAAACTGTCAACAGCACACAAAAAAAGACATCAAAATGACGGTGCCAAATTCATACCTATCCATAATTATGCTGAATGTAAATGGACTAAAAGTGGCAGAAAGGATTAAAAAAAACACAATCTGTCTATATGCTGCCTACCAGAGACACGCCTTAGACTTAGAGACATGAACAAACTAAAACTGAAAGGATGGAAAAAAAATACATCAAGCAAACAACAATCAAAAAAGAGCAGGTGTGGCAATATTAATTTCTGAAAAAATAGACTTTAAAGTTAAATCCACCACAAAGAATAAGGAAGGACACTATATAATGATTAAAGGGACAATATACCAGGAGGATATAACCATACTAAATATTTATGCACCCAATGACAGGGCTGCAAGATACATAAAACAAATTCTATCGGCACTGAAAAATGAGATAGATGGACAGCTCCACAATTATAGTAGGAGACTTCAACACATCACTTTTGGTGAAGGACAGGACATCCAGAAAGAAGCTCAATAAAGACATGAAAGATCTAAATGCCACAATCAACCAACTTGACCTCGTAGACATATACAGAACACTCCATCCAACAGCAGCCAACCATACTTTCTTTTCTAGTGCACGTGGAACATTCTCTAGAATAGACCACGTATAAGGTCATAAAGCAAGCCTTAGCAGAATCCAAAACATCAAAATATTACAAAGCATCTTCTCTGACCATAAGGCCGTAAAAGTAGAAATAAATAACAGAAAAGCAGGGAAAAAAATCAAACACTAGGAAACTGAACAATACCCTGCTCAAAAAAGACTGGGTTATAGAAGACATTAATAAAATAAAGAAATTCATAGAATCCAATGAGAACGAAAACACTCCCTATCAGAACCCTTGGGACACAGCGAAAGCAGGGCTCAGAGGTCAATTTATATTAATAAATGCACATGCACAAAAAGAAGAAAGGGCCAAAATCAAAGAGTTATCCCTACAACTTGAACAAATAGAAAGAGAACAACAAAAGAAACCCTCAGGCACCAGAAGAAAGCAAATAATAAAAATTGGAGCAGAATTAAATGAAATAGGAAACAGAAAAACAATTCAAAGAGTTAACAAGACCAAAAGCTTGTTCTTTGAAAAAATTAACAAAACTGATAAACAATTGGCCAAACTGATGAAAGAAAAACAGGAGAGGAAGCAAATAACCTAAATAAGAAATGAGATGGGTGATATTACAACAGATCCAACTGAAATTAAAGGACTCATATCAGATTAGTACGAAAAATGGTACTCTAACAAATTTGAAAACTGAGAGGCAACGGGAGAATTCCTAGAAACACACTATCTACCTAAACTAACACAAACAGAGGTACGACAACTAAATAGACCCATAACAAAAGAAGAGATTGAAAAAGTAATCAAAAAACTCCGCCCCCCCCCCCCCCAAAAGCCCTGGCCCGGACGGCTTTACTGCAGAGTTCTACCAAACTTTTACAGAAGAGTTAACACTACTACTACTAAAGGTATTTCAGAACATAGAAATGGACAGAATACTCCCAAACACATTCTATGAAGCCACCATATCCCTGGTACCAAAACCAGGTAAAGACTCCACAAAAAAAGAAAATTACAGACCTATATCCCTCATGAACTTACATGCAAAAATCCTCAACAAAATTCTAGCCAATAGAATTCAACAACATATTAAAAAAATAATTCACCATGACCAAGTGGGATTTTATACCAGGTTTATGCAGGAATGGTTCAACATTAGAAAAATAATGAAATTCATCATTTAAACAAAATAAAGACAAGGATCACATGATTTTATCAATTGATGCAGAAAAGACATTTGACAAAGTTCAACACCCATTCATGATAAAAACTCCCAGCAAAATAGGAATAGTAGGAAAACTCCTCAACATAATAAGGAGCATTTATACAAAGCCAACAGCCAACATCACCCTAAATGGAGAGAACCTGAAAGCATTCCCCTTGAGATCGGGAACCAGACAAGGATGCACTTTTTCACCACTCTTATTCAACATTGTGCTGGAGGTCCCAGCCAGAGCAATTAGGCTAGATAAAGAAATAAAGGGCATCCAGATTGGTAAGGAAGAAGTAAAAGTATCTCTATTTGCAGATGACATGATCTTATGCACAGAAAACCCTAAAGAATCCTCCAGAAAACTACTGAAACTAATAGAAGAGTTCAGCAGAGTATCGGGATACAAGATAAACATACAAAAATCAGTTGGATTCCTCTACACCAACAAAAAGAACATCGAAGAGGAAATCACCAAATCAATGCCATTTACAGTAGCCCCCAAGAAAATAAAATACTTAGGAATAAATCTTACCAGAGATGTAAAAGACTTATACAAAGAAAACCATATGACACTAGTGCAAAAAACCAAAAGAGACCTACACAAGTGGAAAAACATACCTTACTTATGAATAGGAAGACTTAACATTGTAGAAATGTCTATTCTACCAAAAGCCATCTATAGGTACAATGCAATTCCAATCCAAATTCCAAGGACATTTTTTAATGAGATGGAGAAACAAATCACAAACTTCATATGGAAGGGAAAGAGGCCCCGGATAAGTAAAGCATTACTGAAAAAGAAGAACAAAGTGGGAGGTTTCACTCTACCTGATTCTAGAACCTACTATACCACCGCAGTAGTCAAAACAGCCTTATACTGGTACAAGAACAGACACATAGAGCAATGGAAGAGAATTTAGAATCCAGACATAAATCCATCCACATGTGAGCAGATGATATTTGACAAAGGCCCAAAGTCAGTTAAATGGGGAAAAGACAGTCTTTTTTTAACAAATGTTGCTGGCATAAGTGGATATCCATCTGTAAAAAAATGAAACAAGACCCATACCTCACTCCATGCACAAAAACGAGCTCAAAATGGATCAAAGGCCTAAATATAAAATCTAAAACAAAAAAGATCATGGAAGAAAAAATAGGGACAACTCTAGAAGCCCTAATACATGCCATAAACAGTATACAAAACTTTACCAACAATACAGAAGAAAAACTTGATTAACTGGGAGCTCCTAAAAATCAAACACCAATGCTCATCCAAAGACTTCACCAAAAGAGTAAAAAGATTACCTACAGACTGGGAAAAAGTTTTTAGCTATGACATTTCTGATCAGCACCTGATCTCTAAAATCTACATGATACTGCAAAAACTCATCTACAAAAGGACAAATAAACCAATTAAAAAAATGGGCAAAAGATATGAACAAGCACCTTACTAAAGAAGACATTCATGTGGTAAACAGATGCATGAGGAAATGCTCATGATCATAGCCATTAGAGAAAATGCAAATCAAAACTGCAATGAGATTCCATCTCACTCCAACAAGGATGGCATTAATCCAAAAAACACAAAATAATAAATGTTAGAGAGGTTGTGGAGAGACCGGAACATTTATACACTGCTGGTGGGAATGTAAAATGGTACAGCCACATTGGAAATCAATGTGGTGCTTCCTTAAAAAGCTAGAAATAGAACTACCGTACAGAAATCTCACTCCTTGGAATATATCCTAGAGAAATAAGAGCCTTTACCCGAACAGATAAATGCACACCCACGTTCATTGCAACATTGTTTACAATAGCAAAAAGATGGAAGCAGCCAAGGTGCCCATCAACAGATGAATGCATAAATAAATTATGGTATATTTACACAATGGAATACTACACATCGATGAAGAACAATGAAGAATCCATGAAACATTTCATAACATGGAGGAATCTTGAGGCATTATTGTGAGTGAAATTAGTCAGTAGCAAAAGGACAAATATTGTATAAGACCACTATGATAAGAACTGGAGAAAATGTTTAAACAGAGAAGAAAACATTTTTTGATGGTTATAAGAGTGGGGAGGGAGGAAGGAGATTTTCATTAATTAGATAGTATATAAGAACTATTTTATGTGAAGGGAAAGACAACACACAATACAGGAGAGGTCAGAACAACTGGACTAAACCAAAAGCAAAGAAGACTCCTGGATAAAGTGGACACCCCGAAGGCCAGCATAGCAGGGGCGGGGGTTTGAGGACCATGGTTTCAGTGGACATCTAATTCAATTGGCATAATAAAATCTATTAAGATAACATACTGCATCCCACTTTGAAGTGTGCCGTCTGGGGTCTTAAACGCTACCAAGTGGCCGTCTAAGATCCATCAGTTGTTCTCAACCCACCTGGAGCAAAGGAGAATGAAGAACACCAAAGTCACAAGGTAATTGTGAGCCCAAGAGACAGAAAGGGCCACATAAACCAGAGACTACATCAGCCTGAGACCAGAAGAGCTAGATGGTGCCCGGCTACAACTGATGACTGCTCTGACAGGGATCACAACAGAGAACCCCTAAGGGAGCGGGAGAGCAGTGGGATGCAGACCCCAAATTCTCGTAAAAAGACCAAACTTAATGGCCTGACAGAGACTAAAAGGACCTGGTGGTCATAGTCCCCAGGCCTTCCGTTAGCCCAAGACAAGAACCATTCCCAAAGCCAACTCTTCAGACAGGGATTGGACTGGACAGTGGGATAGAAAATGATACTGGTGAAGAGTGAGCTTCTTGGATCAAGTAGACACATGGGACTATGTTGGCATTTCCTGTCTGGAGGGGAGATGGGAGTGTGTAGGGCGTCAGAAGCTGGCCAAATGGAGGGAAGGGGTTTGCTATCTCATTAGGGGGAGAGCAACTAGGAGTATATAGCAAGGTTTGTATAAACTTTTGTATGAGAGACTGACTTGATTTGTAAACTTTCAGTTAAAGCACAATAAAAATTAAAAAAAAAAAAAGTCACCTTTTCAGTGAGAACCACAAAACACCCAAACTCATTGACATTGAGTCAGTTCCAACTCCTAGTGACCCTACAGCAACACTGTAGAACAGAGTAGAACTAGCCCATAGCGTTTCCAAGGCTATAATCTTTACAGGAGCAGACTGCCACATCTTTTGACTCATAGTGACCCTATAGCAACACTATAGAACAGAGTGGAACTACCCCATAGGGTATCCAAGACTGTAATCTTTATAGGAGCATACTGCCACATCTTTCTCCTGTGGGAGTGGCTGGTGGGCTCGAATGACTGACTTTTGGTTTAGCAGCCAAGCGCTTAACCTCTGTGGCACCAGGGCTCCTTTGTTATGAAATTAGCCACATGCGATCCTGTAGCACATAAACCATAGAGCAGCCCAGTAAGTGAATAACATATCTTGCAATGCACAGACCCCACTTTAAAGATGACTGACCTAGAAAATAAGACTCAGAGGGACGTCAGGCTGAGATCATCCAAAGAACTAGTCTCCTTCTCCTCAATTCCCTTCCTCTTCTAATGTTTTCTACTCCTATCAATAGCACAACATCTTTCTGTAAAAACCTAGCTGTCATACTTCTCCTTTCTGGTCACATGCAAAACTGTTTTGGTCTCAAATCTGTCCTTTTATCATCTACACTCTCTCTTGTATCCTGTCTTCTCCTTCCTTAATGTGAGCCTTGTGTTTGAAATCCTTAGTACTATCCTGTCTTCTGTTATAACCAAGTGTCATAAAAGCTATCTCTCTTAAGATTTGTCTACATTCACTTCCCTTTCACCTCCTCTTTATTCCTCACCTGTGGTTCCGTCCTCACATCTCCAGTGAATTTACTCTAGCTGAGATTATTAAGAATCCCTAATTGTTCAATTCAATGGACACTTTCTAGTTCTTACCTTGCCTGATTGTGGCACTTGACACTTTGGGGAACTCTCTTCTGCTTGACTGTTTGATTACAGGCTTCTGTCATACGTTGTCATACTTTTCCAGTTAACCTCCCGGTTATTTGCAGCCTCTTCTGAGGCCATACTTTTCTCTCCCTGGCTGTAAATTTCAGTAGTCCTCGGGATTCAGTCTGTGGTCCTCTTATTACTCCTCAAACTCTACTTGAACGCCTTGTCCGAATCCGTCTCTGCTCTTTAATCATGTTGTCCCCTACGTTCTAGGTTTGTTCTCCACTTAAACCTCCAAACTAGTCACAGATCTCTAGTACTGGAGCTTCTAGACTCAACTGAAATGGCATTTTCTGTTCCTCTCCAGAGCATTTCAGCTATACTTTGATAAGATACCACAACCCATCATACATTAGGATTATTTCCGTTGCATGTTATCTCTCTGTAGGTTGGCTCTGTGTCAAATGTGTACTTTCTAACATTGGCCTTGGATGTAGCAGGAACTCAATACACAGACTGAATATAGAATAAATAAATAACAATGTCCTAATATTATGATGGCACAGTAGTACTGCGAAAAGATTATTTAGTTTGCATCTTCCAGGATTGCCCAGCACACTCCCAAATTATGGATGGAGTGAACAAATCCCCTGTCCTGTTGAAAATACCCTGCCTGACAAAGCATCTCAGTGGCTGATGAGTATGACAGACTGACTGAGAAGTAGATATCTTTTTATAGCTCTGAATAACTGGACACTAAAATACAGAAGCAAATTTACAAATATGCAAATTAAAGTGGTTATCTTTTCTTCCATTACTTTCAATGAACCATTTACATGTACATCAATACTGTTATTTCACATGTTTTTATAATGTTTTAGACACTTATGTATGACTTCACAGTTCTGAGTATCTTGGCAGAGCTCACTCTGAAATAAAATTAACATTAATGATTATTAATAACATTTTAATGGAGCATTATATTAACATGTGAGATTAGAGCTTATTACTAATATCCCTCATGTGATAATTTCTTTAACAGTTTAAAAATTTATTGTGCCATTATATTGGCTCCCTTTTTTTGAGCATTACTTGAGCTTACAATCACCAAATCCCCTATATTTAATTAGCTATGAATAATAATATCAGCAAAACCACCAAACCCACTGCCATCGAGTTGATTCTCATAGCAACCCTATAGGACAGAGTAGAACTGCCCCATAGAGTTTCCAAGGCTGTAAATCTTTTCCTGAAGAGCAGCTGGTGGGTTCGAACCAACGACATTTTGGTTAGCAGCCAAGTGCTTTAATCTCTGTGCCACTAGGGATCCTTAATAACAACAACAACTATCATTTACTAAGTAAGCACTATGCCAACCTAGGCTCACTGGTAAGCACTTTTTTATACAGTTCTGTTTTCTTTGATCCTCACAGAACCTTGGGAGGTAGATAGTACTGTTCTCCCATTTTACATTAAGGAAACTGAAGCTTAGAGAAGTAATTTTTTCAGTGTCATAAACTAGAAGTAATGGATTTATGTTTCCAAAATAAAAATGTCTGATTCCAGGCCATTCTTTTAGCCATGTGTGTTTTAATATCATTATTATTTTCTTTTGTTTGTGTGTGCTTTAGATGAAGGCTTACAGAGCAAATTAGTTTTCATTAAACAATTAATACACGTGTTGTTTTGTGACATTGGTTGCCAACCCCACGACGTGGCAACACTTTCTCCTCAACCTTGGGTTCCCCATTATCAGATTTCCTGTCCCCTCCTGTCTTCTTGTCCTTGCCCCTGGGTTGGTGTACCCATTTAGTGTCGTTTTATTTTACGGGCCTGTCTAATCTTTGGCTTAAGAGTGAACCTCAGGAATGATTTCAGTACTGAGTAAAAGGGTGTCTGGGGCCTTACTCTTGGGGTTTCTCCAGTCTATGTCAGACCAGTTATTCTGGTCTTTTTTCTGTGAATTAGAATTTTGTTCTACATTTTCTTCCAGCTCTGTCCTGGACCCTCTATTTTAATCCCTGTCAGAGCAGCCAGTGGTGGTAGGTAGGCATCATATAGCTGTGCTGGACTCAGTCTCGTGGAGGCTGTGGTAGTTGTGGTCCATTAGTCCTTTGGACTAATCTTTCCTTTGTGTCTTTGGTTTTCTTCATTCTCCCTTGCTCCAGATGGGGTGGGACCAGTGGAGTATCTTAGATGGCTGCTCACAAACTGTTAAAAGCCCAGACCTACTCACCAAAGTAGGATGTACAATGTTTTCTTTATAAGCTACTTTATGCGGATGAAGCTAGATGATCCCTGAGATCATGGTCCCCAGCCCTCACCCCAGTAATTCGGTCCCTTAGGGATTTTGGATGTGTCTATGAAGCTTCCATGACCTTGTATGGTCAAGCTGTGCCGGCTTCCCCAGTATTGTATACTGTCTTACTCATCATCAAAGTTATGGCTCATCTATTGTCTATTTAGTGTTTTCCTTCCTCACCTCTCCCCTCCCTCATAACCATCAAAGATTATTTTTTTTAACTTTTTTTTTTTGTGCTTTAGATGAAGGTTTACAGAACAAACTAGTTTCTCATTAAACAGTTAGTACACATACTCTTCTATGATATTGGTTAACAACCCCATGACATGTCAACACTCTTCCTTCTCAACCTCGGGTTCCCTATTACCACCTTTCCTGTTCCCTCCTATGTTCTAGTCCTTGCCGCTGGGCTGTTGTGCCCCTTTAGCCGCATTTTGTTTTATGCAACTGTCCAAACTTTGGCTGAACGGCGAACCTCAGGAGTGACTTCATTACTGAGCTGAAACTGTGTACAGGGGCTATACTCTCAGGGTTTCTCCAGCTCTGTCCAGGACCCTCTATTGTGATCCCTGTCAGAGCAGTCAGTGGTGGTAGCTGAGCACCATCTAGTTGTACTCAGTCTGGTGGAGGCTGTGGTAGGTGTGCTCCATTAGTCCTTTGGACTAATCCTTCCCTCGCATCTTTAGTTTTCCTCATTCTTCCTTGCTCCCGAAAGGGTGAGACCAGTAGAATATCCTAGATGGCCTCTCACAGGCTTTTAAGACCCCAGATGCTATTCACCAAAGTAGAATGCAGAACATTTTCTTTATAAACTATGTTATGCTAATTAAGCTAGAGGTTCCCCGAGATCATGATCTCTACAACCCTCAGCCCAGCAATTCGGTCCCTCAGGGAGTTTGGATGTTTCTATGGAGCTTCCGGAAACCCTGGTGGCGTAGTGGTTAAGTGCTACGGCTGCTAACCAAAAGGTTGCCAATTTGAATCCACCAGGTGCTCCTTGGAAACTCTATGGGGAAGTTCTACTCTGTCCTATAGGGTTGCTATGAGTCAGATCGACTTGACAATGGATGTGGGTTTTTTTTTTTTTTAATTTTTTTATGGAGCTTCCATGACCTTGCATTGTACAAGTTGTGCTGGCTTCCCTGGTATTGTGTACCATCTTACCCTTCACCAAAGTTACCACTTATCTCTTGTCTATTTAGTGTTTTTCCTTCCTTACTCATAACCATCAAAGATTATTGCTTTTTGTGTGTAAACTTTTTCATGAATTTTTATAATAGTGGTCTCATATAGTATGTGTCCTTTCGTGATTGACTTATTTCACTCAGCATAATGCCCTCCAGGTTCATCCACATTGTGAGATCTTTCACAGATTCATCATTGTTCTTTATTGTTGCATAGTATTCCACTGTGTGTATGTACCATAGTTTGTTTATCCATTCATCTGTTAATGGCAACTTAGGTTTTTGCCATCTTTTTGCTATTGTTAATAATGCTGCAGTGAACAAGGGTGTGCATGTGTCTATTCATGTGACAGCTCTTATTTCTCTAGGATATATTCCTAGGAGTGGGATTCCTGGATCATATGGTATTTTTATTTCTAGCTTTTTAAGGAAGTGCTATATCGTTTTCCAAAATGGTCATACCATTTTGCATTCCTACCAGCAGTGCATAAGAGTTCCAATCTCCTGGCAACCTCTCCAACATTTGTTTTTTTCTGTTTTCTTTGACTGATGCCAGTATCTCATTGTGGTTTTCATTTGCATTTCTGTAGTGGCTAGTGATCAAGAGCATTTCCGCATGTGTCTGTTAGACGCCTGAATATCTCCTTTAGTGAAGTGCCTGTTAATATCCTTCGCCCATTTTTTAATTGGATTATTTTTCTTTTTGTTGTAGTTGTTGTTGCTAGGTGCTGTTGAGTCAGTTTCCACTCATAGCAACCCTATGCACAACAGAACGAAACACTGCTCCATCCTTCACCATCCTCACAATTGTTGCTATACTTAAGCCCATCATTGCAGCTACTGTGTCAATCCATCTCATTGAGGGTCTTCTCCTTTTTCACTGACCCTCTATTTTAACAACCATGATGTCCTTCTCCAGGGACTGATTCCTCCTAACAACATGTCCAAAGTATGTGGGACATGGTCTTGCCATCCTTGCTTCCAAGGAGCATTCTGGCTGTACTTCCTCCAAGACAGATTTGATCATTCTTTTGGCAGTCCCCAGTATATTCAATATTCTTTGCCAACACCACAATTCAAAGGTGTCAATTCTTCTTTGGTTTTCCTTATTCATTGTCCGGGTTTCATATTCATATGAGGCACTTGAAAACACCATGGCTTGGGTCAGGCACAACTTAGCACTCAAGGTGACATCTTTGCTTTTCAACACTTTAAAGAGATCTCTTGCAGCCAATTTGCCCAATGCAATGCGTCTTTCAGTTTCTTGACTGGTGCTTCTGTGGGTGTTGATTGTGGATCCAAGTAAAATGAAACCCTTGACAAAGTCAATCTTTTCTCTGTTTATCATGATGTTGTTAATTGGCCCAGTTATGAGGATTTTTGTTTTCTTTATGTTGAGGTGTAATCCATACTGAAGGCTGTGGTCTTCGATCTTCATCAGTAAGTGCTTCAAGTCCTCTTTACTTTCAGCAAGCAAGGTTCTGTCATCTGCATAACACAGGTTGTTAATGAGTTTTCCTCCAATCCTGATGCCCCACTCTTCTTCATAGAGTTCCGCTTCTAGGGTTATTTGCTCAGCATACAAATTAAATAGGTATGGTGAAAGGACAGAGCCCTGACGCACACCTTTCTTGACTTTCTTTCCTCCTATTGTTCGAACGATTACCTCTTGATCTGTGTACAGATTCCTCACGAGCACAATTAAGTGTTTCAGAATTCCCATTCTTCTTTTTTGTTGTTGTTGTTGCTGTTGAGGTGTTGGATTTTCCTATAGGTTTTACAGGTTAGACCTTTCTTGGATTTGTCATAGCCAAAATTTTTTTCCCAGTCTGTAGGCTCTCTTTTTACTTTTTTGGTGAAGTCTTCTGCTGAGTATAAGCATTTAATTTTTAGAAGTTCCCAGTTACCCAGCTTATCTTCTGGTGTTTGTGTTTTGTTAGTTATGGTTTGTATCCTGTTTATACTGTGTATTAAGGTCTCTAGCATTGGCCCTATTTTTTTTTCTGTGATCTTTATAGTTTTTGGTTTTATATTTAGGTCTTTGACCCATTTTGAATTAGTTGTGCATTAACCATTTTTATTTAGTACCCTTTCTGCAAGAGATATATTTGAGTAGATGATCCACCCAGTGCCGTTGAGTCGATTCTGACTCATAGTGACCCTATAGGACAGAGTAGAACTGCCCCGTTGAGTTTCCAAGGAGCACCTGGTGGATTCGAACTGCTCAGCCTTTGGTTAGCAGCCGTAGCACTTAACCACTACACCACCAGGGTTTCCTAGTAGATGATAGCACCTCCATTTAGTTTGCTAGTGTTAATATTTAACTTCTGATAGGTCATGCTGTACTTTGCATTAGGAAAAAAAAATCTAAATGTTCCTAAATAGGGACTTTATTAAACACATCATGGGATGCAGTATGTTACTGCATTTTCATAATCTTTTATTTGAGAAACACTATCTATAAAGAAAATGAGCCAAAGATAGGTTTTTATTGCATAACGTTGGCTTCATTTGAAGTGCTCACAAAACATATTTTAAACAACTCATTCTAGACTCTTGCCTGGAGTCAAGTTCTATGACCTGGTTTTGAACATTAGAGCCATTTTGTTCACCTTTGGTCTCCCAATTCTTCATGATTCTTTAAGGATATCTAAGGTGGATTGATGGTCTGATGTTAAGGTATCTTAAATTTCTGAACAAGTAGTCTTTGAAAGACAAGAGACGTAAACACAATTTGGACAGACAGAAATTCTCTTAAAGTTTCCTTATGGGTTTTAGCCTTCAGTTTCCTCTTACCAACATTTGTCTTTCCTTTCCTATGAAGATCATTCTCTTTGACAACAAAGGTAGAAAAAACATCAAGCCTTATCAGATCTGTTCTCTACTTGTCATGTGTCACTATTATACTACTGGGAGCCTTCCCTGCCCTTTTCCTTGTTTGGAATAGAACTAAGCAAAACTTAATATTTGTCCTTAGCAATTTCACTGACCTCAGTTTATTTGGGAAGCTTAGATTTCCTAGAGGTCCCTGCTACTTTTTTGATATGTTCTCTGCTTTTTTATAGTATACCCTTTTATATTGAAATGTGTTGGAAAGCCCCCTTTGAGGCTATATGTAGCTTGTAAAATGATGGTTCCAGACCATTTTGAATTAATAAACTCTTTTGAGAATCTGCCAAAAGCTCTGCACAATCTACCCCAGACTAATGCACGTAAACACTCAAATGTCATATAATAAAAGAGAATTTATAAACCAGTGACTTTCATCCATGGACCTTCAGGGACCCAATCCAGATTCAAATCCTCAGTTTTAGAGACTTTCCCATTTTCATCTTCATTAGGATTATCACAACTTTACTAAGACTATTTAATTTTAATATAAATAATTTAACTAATAATATTTGTTTTAGGGTCTCAAATCACAGATTCATACCTTTCTTTATTCTAAATATTTTGGAGACTGTTTTTATAAGATTTGCTGTTCATGTTGGGTTACCACCTGCATTTTTATCACAGCTGTTTTGTATTTTTTTTATTTGCAGAAGAGGTAAGGCAGTGTAGTATAATGGGAAAATTCATGGCTTTGGAATATGTAAAGCTTGCTATGAGTCGGAATCACCTCAACGGCATTGGGTTAATCAAGGTACTTAACATATCTCAGCAACCATGTTCTCATTTCTTAATTTTATGGGATTAGCACTTCCTTCATCTTTTTTTTTTTTTTTCTTTTAATATAGAAGAGAGAGTTAGATGGGGATATCAACTTCCCAGTTGCAGGAACGTTGGTTTTGTTTATTGCCGTTTCCCTAGCAGTGGGCTGGAACAGTGCCTGGCACGTACTAGGTGCTGTCCCTGGGTGGTGCAAATGATAAACGCGCTTAGCTACTAACCAGAAGGTTAGAGGTTTGAATCCACCCAGCAGTGCCTCGGAAGACAGGCCTGGTGATTTACTTCCAAAACATCAGTCATTGAAAACCCTAGGGAGTACAATTCTACTCTGACACACATGGAGTCACCATAAGTTGGAGCCAATGCAACAGTTTTACTGGTAATGAGTGAACCAATAATGTATATAAAATTCTTAACGGATGAAGTATCCTCAATAATGGTTTTTAACCATAATTTTAACAATAATATTTCAGAAATAAAATCATGATAAGTTGAGTATTCTCTGGAACATGGCTTTTAGCCACAGATGTTTAGCTGATTTTAAATTCCTATGCCTGCTTTGTTTTTGTTGTCACGGCAGACATGCCTTTCCTGAAAAACTTAGGTAATGTTCCATCTTCCTGTCCTGAGCCAGGTGCTCTCTACTATATTAAACAGTGTGGGTTTCTTCACAATCTGAAGTTATTTAAGTGTTTAACTCACTCATCATCTCTTTATCTCACTAAAATGTAAGCTCTATGATAGTAAGGAGCTTATCTTGTTCATTGCTCTATCTGCAGTGCCATGCCCGTTGTAGGCACTTAGTTTGTTAAAAAATGAATGAATGATATATGAGGTCTATTTTTCCTAGGCCCAGTTAAAGTCTTCCTCACATTTGCTAACATGTATAGACCTTAGTCTCACAGGACATTGAGTTCTACTTCCTTTCTAGAAGGTTCAGTTTTAGTCATCTTATTTTTCTGGGGACAAACCACAGAGCTATTATTTAGATCCTATTTTCCTCTCTCTGTTCGCCAGGCTCTAAACATTGCTTATGACCCTTGTAGCAGACACCATTGCTTGCTGACCCAGCAGGCGTTTCCCCCTTTATCCTCTCTAACAGAATCTACCTTGTGTTCAGGTGTCCACTCTTCTCCCACAGCCATTTCTTCAGGGGAGGGCAGGCTCAGTCCTGGACCCAGTCCCGGGGAATGGGCCCTGTCTAAGCCAACTATGGTGGTCTCATTCCCATTTATAGCAACTGGTTTGATTGTGGACATGAGACTCAATACTGGCCAGTGAGATATAGGGGAATTTCTTGACATTCCTTGAGAGAAAGAGAAACAATGAACAAATACAAGAGGCTGAGAAAATAAGAACAAGTGAGAAAATGGGAGAGACAATCTGAGAGACCATGTGAAAGAGAAAATAAGAGTCTGAGAATAAGAGAAGACTGTACATAAAGACCAGCTGACTGTAAAGACCCAACTTCATACTATTTTCCAGGAAGATGAACAAAAAATAATAATAAAATTACTCTCCTATTGAGTTGGCAGCAAGAAGCAGCATATACAAAGTGGCTTTTTCTTTCTGCTTCTTACTATGAAATGACTTTATTATAAACACTGTACTTTTATTTAATTTCTTAGATTATTTTAGAGACCCTACATGTGTGTTCAAGTCATTTAACAAACAAGCTACCTCTTCAGTATCCACAATCCTGGAATTTCTATAGAAATGTTTTGTGTGTGTGTGTATGACTTTCAGCATCTATTTGCATAATATCATCATACCTTCCTTGTAAAGAATGCCAAGGAATGACCACAGGTGTCTGGCACATTCTGACTATGGCCAGGAGACCCATATCATTAAGGTAATGACCACAAGTCATTCTGCTTGGCTATGTGTTTGAAATCAAAACAAGAAACAAAACCAACACAAGTGCGGTTAATTTAAGGCACTTTCCCTGTTTATTAAAGCTAATTGCAGGTCTGGCTTACAATTAACAATTGCCCAAAGGATTAAAATGCTTATGGCACTTGACATACAGACTGCCCATGGTACTGTCCCTGGATTTAATCTTTCCAGGAATAGATTTCATTGCCTGTGATATTATGGCTGGAAATAATCCTGCTATAAAATAAGTATCAACAATATCTTGGCAATGCCAGAACAATTTATGATTTTATGATGATCTACACTGGTATCCATATTAAAGCAATACAGCTGGAGGCTAATTAATGGATGCGAGGTAGGATGTCCCGTCCTATAAGGGGGAGATTGCCTGTTCCCTTACCGGCTGCTGGCTGTAGCGCTCATACTGATAGCATGTTGCTGCCAGTGTTGCCACCTCATTAGAAAATTAGCTTTTAATTAACTTTGGAAGCTATTGCATAGGTTTGGATAGGAGGCAGACATTTGTACACATCTTGTTGCAGAATTAAACTGCCCCTTCATGTCTCTGATGGGCCTCTCCTGCCTTGCAGAAAAGCAGCAGTCTAGCTGCTTGCAGGCAGGCGCTCTGTGGGTAGCAGTGGCTACACAGCTCCAACCTGCTCCCAATTATAAAGAGATGTCCTTTACTGCCCTCGCAGGCAGCCCCTTACTCCAAGGCCACTTGAGGCATTAAGCAGCTACAGAGAGGACCACACTCCCAGATGCTCCCCTTTCATTCATCTGATCCCCAACATGGCTTTAAGGGCGGATAGTCTGGGAAGAATGTGCTTTACCTCATTTTTATATTTAAACATCTCTGCCTGAGCACAGTGGTGATAAACCTACAGACAAGATAAATAGCTAGATTATCATTCCTCTCCCCAGGGGAAAGTCATCCTGTCAATTAGGCTAATGGGGGTTCTGGGTTCAGCTTTGGCATGCCCTAACACTAGGGAAGGCTCTTTGCCCTGGATAGCTGCATGGCCCAAAGATGAATTTGAAAAGTGCCTATGACCCTAGGGTAGTCAGCCAGCCAAGAGGGGAGTCAAGAAACCTGATGATTAATCATCTGCCACAACAATGGGAGGGCGAGGAAGATGAGGCCCATGAGACCAGATCTTTTGAGCTTTATTATAATTATACATTGCCTTTTTCAATTCTCTTTGGCAGCTTAAAAGGAGACATGGGGTCTCTCTGTTTAAGAAGTGAGGCTCCATCCTTTA
Source organism: Loxodonta africana (assembly GCF_030014295.1). NCBI lineage: Eukaryota > Metazoa > Chordata > Mammalia > Proboscidea > Elephantidae > Loxodonta > Loxodonta africana. The sequence goes on along the minus strand of NC_087355.1, from coordinate 43,530,427 downwards.
CTGAAAATAAGTATTCTTTTCTCATACTTTTCAAAGCACTTTCTCTGACATCTCGTTTCATCCTGTTACCCGTCTCTGAGGGACTTAGGACAGGTGGCATTTTTCTCATTTTGCAGATGATGGAGCTGTGAGACACAGCCGAGTTTAGTAATTTCCCCATGATCACACAGCCAGCTGGAGATGGTGCTGCCAGGATTGAAGCCAAATAATCTAACTGGCTGAAATCCTCATTTATATTTTTACTGCCTCATGCCCCATCCTCCAACCACACCTGCAAACAATCTATTATTAAAATTTTATCCATTACATTATTTATTATTATGCATAGGGAACAAATCCCAAAAATAACTCTTTTTGGTATATACAGTCTACTAAGCAATGAAATAACAACTTAATACTAAAATGGAAAGTATGGTGTTAGTGCTGATTTATTGCACAACTGGGAGATGACAGGGATGACATTTCTTAGATACCAACAGAAAGAAACATACTCTATGCAATGTCAGTATTTTCCATTGCAAAGACAGGGTCTTTACAGTATGGAGGGTGGGTTATAAGTAGGGTGACTATATATCCTGATTTGCTTGGGAGAATCCCAGAATTTGGTTGTTGTTTGAACATTCCATTTGTTTTAATGTTTGTCCTGGGTATAAATGGCCCAGCTGGATGTCAAATATGATGGTACCCAATTTTAAGCCAAAGATTCATCTTCTAGCTATATTCAGCCACGGAGAAACCAACACTTACACAGCTTTCAGATGTTTTTAAGAAGTACTTATTGGTATATTCTCCCAATGCTTTCCAGGATGCAGATGGCACTGGTGATGAAGATGACTACCATTTACTGGGCATTCACTCTGTGCCAGGTGCCATGCTTCATAATTTACCTACATTATTATCTTCTTTAACCATCCTCAAAACCCTTTGAGATAGGTACCATTATTAATCATCTTTCACATACGAGGAAACTGAGGCTCACGGTGATTGATAACTTGCTGAAGATCCAATGGCACGTTAGTGACAATGGTGTATTTAAACTCAAGTCTTTATGCCCAGACTCTTAACATCTGTGATCTTTCAGAGGAGGCGAAGTGGAAGTCCCGATAGATCTTCAGGTTGTTCGTCAGTGTATTTGGCGCCTACAATGGTGAAAGCCCACAGTGCTGTCGCAGATTGCTCAGGGTGCTTCCACTAGCCTTACCTAGATAACTGCTTCTCATGCTTTAACAGGAACAGAGTCATGTGAAGTGCTTTATTGAAATGCATATTCCTGGACCCTTCCTCAAAGACAGGTTTAGTGGATTTGAGATAGAGCTTAGGGATTTCCTTCTTAACAAGCTCCCCCACATGACTCTGTTGCTGGTGGTTTCTCAACCACACTTTGAAAAATGCTGATCTATATATTTCTAAAAAATAATTCTGTGTGAAAATTTGGGTTTGAGTAGAGGTTACCAAGTAGGCTAGGGAAGTCATGGATATGTCATCTAGTTCAATGAAGACCTCTGAAATAAAGAGGAAGAATATATTGGACACTGGCTTTGTACCAGATACTTTCACATATGTTATTGCATTTCCTATAAGGTGTGTGCACATTTTACCCATATGAAAATGGAGAGTAAAAATGTCTTTTGCTAAATCTCAGTGGCGGTGTAGGGATACAAAAATGGATAGTTAGCATAATTCAGATACTTTATTTTCATGGGTGGAAATACATAAACATTTGAATAATAGTTATAGGTACTACATTTATATCCTGGCAATTTTTGTTTTCTTCTTCTTACCTCTTGATATTTTCCAAACTATCTTCAATGAACAAGTATTATTTTCTATGATCAGAAGACAGAAGCAACATAAAAGTATTCTTATTTCTCACTGGCTGTGTTTCCCAGTAGCAGACTTAGAAACAAGGATTTGAGTACAAGTTTGGGAAGTAATCAATGGAAGCACTTGTGTGCAGTGGAGAAGTGATACAGGAAAGGGATGGATGTCCACACAGATGTGTTAAAAAGCAAGTTACCATTATGAGCAACTGGGGCTCAATCCCGCTGAGGACCTCTGCAAAACTGCATAGAGCGCTACTCAGTGTTACCCACCAGAAGGTTGTGGAAGCTGGGATATTAATTCTCCAACTCCCATCCATAATCCCTCCCCAGCACTTCTAGCCAACCACTGTCCATGAGAAGAGGATGCTCTTGCGATCAGAAAAGGGCAAAAGGATACATATGTTTGCAGTAAAAGCCACCAGCCTGCAGAGGCTCTGGCAGAGTTGGCTAAACCAAAAAAAAACAAACCCAATGCCATTGAGTTGATTCCGGCTCATAGCAAACCTATAGGACAGGGTAGAGCTGCCCCATAGAGTTTCCAAGAAGTGCCTGGCAGATTTGAACTGCTGACCCTTTGGTTAGCAGCCGTAGCACTTAACCGCTACGCCACCAGGGTTTCCACAGAGATGGCTACATTATTGAAAATAAGAAGATGAAACTCTAGGAGCATGACTAACTCCCTATCCTCTGCCCAGGGTCAACAGTTTGGCTTTCCTAAGTTTGCTACCCTCTGTCAGTCATTGCCTATTTTAAAATAGGTAGGATATATTAAACTATGATTTGTATCTAGATTACAGCCTACACATAGGTTTCTTTTTTCTGTTATTCAGATTTGTTTTTCCATTCTTTATTGAAAAAGTATAGTGTTTTTTCAGGAAGTATCGGCTTCATTCTTTTATCTTCCTACTTTCAGTGTGTAAGACCAACTTACATTTGAATTTTCAGCTTTCTGAGGACCATGAGAAAATGAAGCAAGGGAGACCTGGAATGTTGAGTGTAATTTTTTGTTTGGTTAGGTTTTTTTTTTTTTTTTTTTGGTTGTTGTTTTTCTCATGGAAAAGAGTGGGAGATCTGTGCTACATTCACTGTCTTAGACACTTCAAAGGATAGCTCATTCTTATTGCTACAATGAACGGACAGGTAGGACCTGACAGTCACCATCAATCATACCTTAAATCAGCTGAAATGCTGTTATCGCTTTTTGGGGGAGCAGCAGCCCAGCAGTGGAGCTGCCTCCAGTGAGGAAATCACCTTTGCTGGTCAAACCTCTCCTATGAGAATTGCCCAATTTGTGCTAAAAGTGGCTGCCCTTGTCCTCCTTAGGAAGGAACAAAAAAGGCGGAAAATAGAACCGATAGAAATTGGGTTACACTCATATCTCTAGATGTTTTTACTACCCATCCAAATCCACATCAAAGTAAACTCTAGGCCCCATAATGAGGAGGGACAATTTCATCTCTTCATCGTTATCAGAAATACAAAGATAGTCAAATAAGAAAAACTTTTTGAAAACTTCCTTGATATGGAGAATTGAATGATAGTAGCAAAAGAGTGTATTATCAGAGGCCTATCTCGACGGCATTGGGGTTTCTCTTGCAGGGAGGGGCATGTGCCCTGGATGCCATGTTCATGTCCTGGGCAATGCTTGAGGTGGGGTGCCAGCGAGCAATTGCTATTGGCCATAACCATTTCCTTTGTCAGACCATTCAGCAATTTAACACTAATTACCCTAGGTGATATTTTCTGTAGTTAGGCCCCTGGATACAGGTCTCCTCAAAAAGCTTATGTTATCCTGAGCTGCACAACAGGAAGCGTTTGCGTCGCTCCCTTTACTCCATGTTTTGTTGTTGTTAGTTGCTGTTGAATCGATTCTGACTCAAGGTGACCCATGTGTGCAGAATAGAACTGCTGCACAGGGTTTTCTGGGCTGTGACCTTTCAAAAGATCGTCAGGCCTGTCTTCTGAGGCACCTCTGGGTAGGTTGGAACCACCAATCTTTTGGCAAGTACCTATTACCCAGGGACCTCTACTCTGTATTTTGGTCAAAGGCATTATTGCAAGGAAACAGCCCTCTTTATTAATGTCAGAAACATCCTTCCCTTGAGATCCCTCAAGTCATTTGTTCAGATATTTTCTTCTGCAATTTGTTTTCTTCTCCCAAATCTCCGGTAGCTCTGCTATGTGGAACAGGTATGGACCCTAAATAATGGATCCTCCAGAGAATATATAGATATAACACACCCTAAATATGAAGACTATTTATTAATGATTAAAGGAAAATAAATCACAAGCATGGAGGAAAAATTCAGAGGCACAAGGAGAGGGGGTTAGAGAGCAGGAGTTTATCAATATTCTTTTTAAGGTCATCTGCATGGTATTCCTGATTAAGAAAAAAATCTCTTTATTGGTATTGATTTATAAATTTGTGTGCAATTCAGATGGCTTTTAAAGAGGAATGGTATACTTATTTTTGTTGCATAGCCCATGAGGTTAGGATTACTCTATGAAATTTAACCAGAAAAAAAGCTTGCGTATAACATGTGATAAAAGATTTTTTCCTTTAAATCATTCATAGACTCGTAGTGACCCTATAGGGTCGCTATGAGTTGGAATCGACTCGTCGGCACTGGGTTTAGTTTTTTTTTTCTTTAAATATATATTTAATTAAAATATCAACATAAAGCATTTAACAGTTTACTATATGATGTATTTAAGAAAATGATACCAATTTTACTGTGACTTTAAAAAGCGTAAGTATCTACTTTGATACTTAATTTAAACATGATGTATGTGGTCATACTGGGTTTGTGTTCTGAAAGTAGCCTATTTCTGATGTGGTTTTCTTCATTGTTCCAATCTGTCAGACAAGGCTTGTGAAGAAAAAAACAACAGAACTCCAGTCAAAATATGTTTATTTCATTAAGATATGTTTAAAATGTGAATAAAGTAAAACAAAAGGGCTATGATCCTGTAGTAACAAATCAAATACTGCTCAAAATTTGAATTGAGGTTTAACGAATCTTAGAAATTTATTTTAAGTAAAGAAAACACTCTCTGAACTAATATCTCTTTTAAACTTCTTAAGGCCTCAGTTCTATTTTGCAAATAGAAAATTATAACATCTTTCCTGCCTCAAAAGAATTTTATGAAAATTAAATGACAGTATATGCATGAAAGTGTTTTGCAAAATGTTTTTATGATAGGTGGTAATGATTGTTCAGTACTTACTAGCTCTACAAACTCTTTATTATAAAACAATACAATTCTATACTATACTGCTGCTCAATGTGTCCTCTCTATGGTATCAGGGAAGTTGTCAGTTTTCACTCCAATGCACCACTATACCAATGGACAGTAAAAATCACTATCAGATTTCTTCCAAACTTGATGTATTAGGACAGCAGGACACACCACTATACCAATGGACAGTAAAAATCACTATCAGATTTCTTCCAAACTTGATGTATTAGGACAGCAGGACAGAGACTATAAAAGAAACAACTTTTCAAACATTAACTACATAAAAAGAAGGAATTGAAATAATGAGAACAAACTATATGATAAAAGAGAATGCATGTATTTAAAATAACCAAATATAACTTCAATAGGGAAGTTTACTTAAAAGAATTAAGATCAGCAAGTAAAATAATACAGAGTCATATCATCCAAGTTAAACTAAAAATCCATTGCCGTGAAGTCGATTTCAACTCACCGTGACTCTGTAAGACAGAGTAGAACTGCCCAATAGGGTTTCCAAGTAATAGCTGGTAGATTCGAACTGCTGACACTTTGGTTAACAACTGAACTCTTAGCCACTGCACCACCAGGGTAGAGTGTCAAACCAGGAATAAAGAAAACCTAATCAATATGGGAAAAGGCAGAGAAGGAGAAAAATTACGCACAGAAAAAGCATAACAAGCACTTAAAATGCAATAACCACAATAAATGTAAATGGACAATTTGTCTTTTGAAATAAAGCTCCTTATCTTGGTGGTGTAGTGGTTAAGAACTCAGGCTGCTAACCAAAGGATCAGTGGTTCAAATCCACCAGCTGGTTCTTGGAAACCATATGGCACAGTTCTACTCTGTCATAGGGTTGCTATGAGTTGGAATTGACTGGATGGCACACAACAACAACAACATGTTGGATAAGGAACTAAACCTCATTTAGATGCTAATCATGAAACCTCATTTAGATGCTAATCATGAGAAAACCAAAAAACCAAACCCAGTGCTGTCAAGTCGATTCCAACTCATAGTGACCCTATAGGACAGAGTAGAACTGCCCCATAGAGTTTCCAAGGAGCGCCTGGTGGATTCGAACTGCTGACCCTTTGGTTAGCAGCCGTAGCACTTAACCACTACGCCACCAGGGTTTCTCGAATCATGAGAAAAATACACTTAATTCATAAGAACTTTGAAATTTTGGAAGGAGAACAGAGAAAAATACATAATAGGTATTTTCTAACCAAAATAGAGTCACCAGGTGAAATATAGAATGTGCAATTAAGTTTGAATTTCAGATAAACAATGGATTTTTTTTATTATAAGTATATCCCTAATATTATATGGGCTGAACATACAGTAAAACAAAAAGAAAAAGTTTGTTTTTTATTTGAAAGTCAAATTTAACTGGGTATTCTGTATTTTTATTTACTAAATCTGTCAACCCTAAATCAAAAGAATATTGGGTTAGCTATATTATCCGATGAAACAGACTTTGGATCAGAAAGAACTTCTTCAATGAGGCACAGACTACACAAACCACAAAGTAAGTGATAGATACCCCAGATTACATTAAAATTTTAAAACTTCTGATGAGATAAGACACTATATAAAAAGTGAGAGTATAATGCACAGATTGGGAGGTGATATTTGTGATTCATTTAACTCACAAAAGATTAAAATTGTGAATTTATAAATTACTTCTACAAGTTAGTAGAAAAAAAAAAGCGTAAAAATGGTGTGGGGTGGTGTCTGACCTACTCTAACTTCACGAGGCGGAAGGATAATCAAGACTAACAGCGCAAGGCTGATTCTTACGAGGGGAGATCAGACATGCCTCCTCTCTCTGCCGTCTTTACCAATTCTGACACCAATCATCCCTCCTGTGGCACTTTCTACTTTTCCGCTGGGTTTGATAATTCATTGCAATGGCCACACAGAACTTAGAGACAATACTCACGATTATGGATGTTATTATGGAAGTAACAGATTTCAGTTCAGGCTCAGGAACACTCAGAATACAGTTCCTCCATCAGGATAGCCTCTTTTCAGCTGTGCTTGCAGGCACACCTCTCTCTGTCCTAGGCCTCTCCCTTCTCAGGCAAGTGTTAAACAAAGCTCTTTGAGCCCCTACCGATAAGTCCCCAGAGGCACCTCAGGCACTCAACTTTCTCGATCCATGGGCCAGGAAGCGCATTGTACAGTCTCCTGTTGGTCTCTCCTGCCATCACTTCTTGCCATCTTCAGGGTTACTATTTACTCTGTCTCTCAGTCTCCTGGTTTCAGAAGCTGCTCAGCACAGCGATCCAGGATCCAAAGGACATGTTTTCTGCTCCTGGTTGTTCTTTTTGGTGGTGGCAGTATCCTCTATTCCCTGCCTCTGGAGTGGCTCATTTCAAGCCCAGAGGGGTGGCAAAATTGACCAATCTCCTTGGTGGGCCACAGTTGCCCTATTTGCACAGTCCCACTCAATCACTTAGGTGGGAGTTACAAGACCGTGGTAAGAAAGGCCACACAAAACCATCCATCACACTGCAGAAATAAAAGAGAAAGAGAGAGAAATTAGAAGAAGAAGAAGAAAGGAGGGAGGGAGAGAGGGAGAAAAAAAGACAAACAATCTGATAGAAAACTGAACAAAATACATGAACAGGTAATTCAAAGAAGTGGAAACACAAATGGTTGATATCATATGGTAATACACTTTACCAATAATCAGGAACATTAAGCTAATAGATACAATTACTGCCCATCTATCAGAAATTTAAAATTTTGATGATACTAAGTATTAAGGTAAATCAACGATAAGAGCTCAATTCTTGTTGTTAGGCATATAAACCATTAAAATCAATTAGAAATCAATTTGACAATATCTAATAAAAATGCACATACAAGTGCATTTTTGACCCAGAAGCCTGTTCTGAGGTATACCCTCTAGAGATGTGCTATCCGATACCTTAGCCACTAAGAAGATGTGGCTATTTAAATTTAAATTCTAATCAATTAAAAGTAAATAAAATTTAAAAGTCTGTTGCTCAGCTTCACTCGCTATATTGCAAGAGCTCAACAGTCATAGAGTTCTACTCTGTCCTATAGGGTCTCTATCAGTCGGAATCGACTCGACAGCACTGGTTTTGTTTTTTTTTTCAACAGTCACATGTGGATACTGGCTACCATATATTTAAACAGATATAGAATGTTTTTATTATCACAGAAAATTCTTTTGAACGGTGACCCTAAGACTGACTGTCTTTAACAGTAATTTCTACATGGAAATATTTCTTTGCTCTCTGAATTTTTCCTACAACCTAGCAGAACTGCCTCCATCTTAATTAGCAGCCATTGTTCTAAGATGATTAATCTCTAAGACATTTCTCATCTAATTTAGCTTAAGTACTTAAGAAAAAATTAGACAAATAGCTTATTCATGTCATGGCATATAAATAAACGAATATAAATACTAAAGTATAGGAAAGAAACTGAAAATGGGCCATCTGGAGGCACACAGGCCTGCAGATATATTTTGTTTGGTCAATAACTTCTTTTTTTTTTTAAACTGAGTGAGTGTACAATATTTAAAAATGAAGAGATTTTCTTAAAAAAAAAGAAAGAAAGAAAGAAAAAGTTCCCGGCTGCTCTTAAATGGAAAAATCTAGAAAACTGAACCTACTCTTCTTCACAGAAAGCCTTCACTAGCACTGAGTAGTAGGCACTTCCTCTAGTTGAGGTACAACCTGCCAAATAGATTCTAGTTCTCCTTTACTGCTTCATTCATTTATATCATCTGCCTGGCCTCTGTAGGTTTTTGAGCTTGTTACCCTTGCTCCCAATCTAGAAAAAAAGATTTTATTTCTTTCTAGCATACCCAAACACTCAAGGGCTCCCAGCTCTGTTGTACTTGTATGTGGTTGAGCACATCAACTGACATGAGAATAAATTTTCGAATATCACACAAACTTGAAAAGGCTAAAAATCGATTGAGTTGCATTAAGATATTTTGTTATGATTCTCTGGATGTGTTTATTTCTGAGGTTTTATTTATACAGACATGTCTGTATTTATACTTCAAACAACTGTTATTTTGAAGAAATAAAGCAGAGGTGAAGGTCCAGCCATCCTCAGCTGTTAGAAGCTAATGTTATGTTAACAGATGCACCAGAAAAGGCTAACACTTTATCACTTTGTTTACACCTGAATTGGGGGGAAAAAAGCACAGTGTAAATAAACATGTTTTCAGGGAACATAAAATGTTAAAATCAAGCGCCTAATTGTTTTCAAAGAAGAATATCTGACTTTTCCTTACATCTGACCTAATTCACCCTCTTGATTAATTAGACAACAAAGGTATTAACATAACTATTTGAGCAGAAGTCAAATGGCCATTCTTCAGGGATATTTTAAAAAGAATTACTACTTTGTTGAGTTTGGACATGATTTAGTTTAATACTTTTGTTTCTTGACATCTTGAGGGCAAGACAAAGTCAACAAATTTGAATGGTTTGGCTCATTGGGGACAGGGATAGGAAGTGGGGTTGATTATAGTGGCAAGGCTCCGACTGTTAGAAAGCCCTTATTTCTTCCTCTGGAAAAAGAGCAGAATGGAAAGGCAGGAGTTGGGGGAGGAGAGTATCTCCTCACAGTGGTTAGATTGTGCTGCTAACCAAAGATGGTGAAGGAATAAGGACTCTTTAGAACACAGTCTCTTGACCACTGTTTTTCAAATTTCAGGTCATAATTCACTGGTACATCTTGAAATAAGGTCAAGAGATATTTTATGAACAATATTTAATCTTCCTGTGCGATCTTCTCTGTGATACTCTCTGGGTTTTTCTGTTACTTTTTTTTTTTTTTTTACTGTTGGCCATGACGATACCGTTGTTTTCTTTTGATCTTTCCTCTTGCGTTGCACATGTGATTTAAAGAGATGAGGAAAAGTAAGAAGAAAGAATGCTGTCCTGCAGGCAACCCACTTACTGCCATCTTAGCTTAAGTTGTTGCATTTTGTTTCTTTAGCCCTTTTTTTTTTTTTTTTCCTCTTGCCAGGTTTTCTGAGTTTAAAGAAAAGCCAAACCTTATACCATTCTAGTAAACAAACAATACTGCTGTATGTTTTCCTGAACTGTGGTGCCTAAACCCTAAATGGACTGGTATTGGCCATTTTGAATCAGACAATCATATGGCCTACTACACCAGAAATGACAATAAAGAGGAATGGCAACATATTCATCATCAAAAAGAACATTTCAAGATTTATCCTGAAGTACATCACTGTCAGTGAGTGATAGGACAATATCCATATGCCCACAAGGAAGACCAGTTAATATGACTATAATTCAAATTTATGCACTAACTGCTAAGGCCAAGATAAAGAAATTGAAGATTTTTACCAACTTCTACAGTCTGAAATTGATCAAACATGCAATCAGGATATATTGATAATTACTGGTGATGAGAATGCAAAAGTTGGAAACGAAGAAGGATAGGTAGTTGGAAAATATGGCCTTGGTGATAGAAACGATGCCAGAGATCACAGGATAGAATTTTGCAAGATGAATGACTACACCATTGCAAATACCTTTTTTCAACAACATAAATGGGGACTATACACCTAGACCTTGCCAGATGGGATATACAGGAATCAAATCAACTACATCTGTGGAAAGAGATGATGGAGAAGCTCAATATCATCCGTCAGAACAACGCCAGGAACTGACTGCAGAACAGACCATTAATTGCTCGCGTGCAAGTTCAAGTTGAAGCAGAAGAAAACTAAAACAAGTCCATAAGTACCAAAGTATGGCCTTAAGTACATTCTATCTAAATTTAGAGATTTTCCCAAGAATAGAATAGAGTCACTGAACACTAAGGACTGAAGATGAATTGCAGAATGACATCAAGGACATCATACATGAAAAAAGCAAGAGGCCATTAAAAAGAGAGGAAAGAAAGAAAAGAACAAAATGGATGTTAAAGAGACTCTGAAACTTTCTCTTGAACGTCGAGTAACTAAAACAAATGGAAGAAATGATGAAGAAAGTTGAACCAAAGATGTCAAAGTACAACTTAAAAAGACAAAGTAAAGTATTATAACGAAAAGTACAAAGAGCTAGAGTTAGAAAACCAAAAGGGAAGAACATGCTCTTTCTCAAGATGGAAAAAATGAAGAAAAATTCAAGCTTCAAGTTACAACATGGAAGGATTCTATGGGCAAAATACTGAACAACGCAGGAAGCATCAAAAGAAGATGGAAGAAATACACAGAGTCACTGTACCAAAAAGAATTCACATTTCATGTCAATGTTTAACCATTTCAGGAGATAGCATATGATCAGGAACCGATCCTACTGAAGGAAGAAGTCCAAACAGCACTGAATGCATTGGCAAAAAACAAGGATCCGGGAATTGACAGAACACTAACTGAGATGTTTCCACAAACAGATGCACGCTAGAAGCACTTACTTCATCTATGCCAAGAAATTTGGAAGACAGCTACCTGGCAACTAACTAGAAGAGACCTGTATTTGTGCCCCTTCCAAAGAAAGGTGATCCAACAGAATGCAGACATTATCAAACAATATCATTAATATCACATGCAAGTAAAATTTTGCCAAAGATAATTTAAAAAAGGTTGCAGCAGTACATCAACAGGTAACTCTTAAAAAGTCGAGCCAGATTCAGAAGAGGATATGGAATGCATGATATCATTGCTAATGTCTTGGCTGAAAGCAGAGAATACCAGAAAGATGTTTACCTATGTTTTACTGACTATACAAAGACATTAGACTGTATGGATCATAACAAATTATGAATAACATTGCCAAGAACGGGAATTCCAGAACAATTAATTTTGGCTGTACGTAGACTGATAGGCAGTCGTTCGAATAGAACAAGGGGTATTGTGTGGTTTCAAGTCCAGAAAGATATGTGTCAGCATTGTATCCTTTCGCCATACCTATTCAATCTGTATGCTGAACAAATAATCCGAGAAGCTGGACTATATGAAGAAGAATGTGGCATCAGGATTTGAGGAAGAGTTGTTAACAGCCTGTGTTATGCAGATGACACAACCTTGCTTGCAGAAAGCTAAGAGGACTTGAGGCACTTACTGATGAAGAGCAAAGACTACAACCTTCAGTATGGATTACACTTCAACATAAACAAAATCCTCTCAACCGGACCAATAAACAATGATATGATAAATGGAGAAAATACTGAAGTTGTCAAGGATTTCATTTTACTTGCATCAACAATCAACACCCATGGAAGCAGCCGTCAAGAAATCAAACGATATATGCATTGGGCAAATTTGCTTCAAAAGACCTCTTAAAAGTGTTAAAAAGCAAAGATGTCACATTGAGGACTAAGGTGCTCCAGACCCAAGCCATGCTGTTTTCAATGGCCTCATATGCATGTGAAAGCTGGACAATGAACAAGGAAGAGCAAAGAAGAATTGATGCCTTTGAATTGTAATGTTGGCAAAGAATATTGAATATACCATAGACTGCCAGAAGAATAACCAATTTGTCCTGGAGGAAGTACAGCCAGAATGCTCCTTGGAAGCAAGGATGGCAAGACTTCATCTCAAGTACTTTAAACATGGTATCAGTAGGGATCAATCCCTGGAGAAGGACATCATGCTTGGTAAAGTAGAGGGTCAGCGAAAAAAAGGAAGACCCTCGGCAAGATGGAGTGACACAGTGGCTGCAACAGTGGCTTAAACATAGCAATGAATGTGATGATGGAGCAGGAGTGGACTGTGTTTCGATCTGTTGTACGCAGGGTCACTATGAGTTAGAACCAACCTGACAGCACCTTACCACAGTACCAAACGTTAAATATTAAGGTGTAAATGATGTGGGCTGATTCAAAATGCAAAATTTACCAGTAAATGTATAAAACAGAACCCATTGTATTTATCTACATATCAGTAAGAATTCAATGGCAGAGAACTGAATCCACTCTAACTTCCATAAGCAGAAAAGAATTCATTACAGGCTATTGAATGGCAGACGAAATCATCCAGAGGGCTGAAGAAATGGACTTTAAGTAGAACCCTCAGGAATGATTCAAAAAAATCACATTACAGAACTGAGTCATGAGGGAACTTCTACCTATAAGCAAATTAAGTGCAGAAAACTTAGTCTTTTTCTTGGTAGGCTCAGGGAGGGTTAGGAGCCCTGTCAAGACTGGACCCCAAGTCTGTCTTATTCTTTTGGGACCATAATACCACTGCTTAGAGTTCAAGAGAGCTTGGCTACTGGTGTCCTCCATGGCTTTGGCAAGTCACTTAATCTCCATGAATCTTTAACTCTTCATCTGCAAAACGGAGATAATATCTACTCCCATAAAACTCTTTTATGATTAAGAAAGCAAACTCTCTCGCAGAAGACCTGGCACAATGAATGTTAATCCCCTTTCTTTGTCAACAAAATAGTATCAACATGCAACACCTTATTTAGCAGTGTTTTATTCTGAAGCAAGCAGTCACCTTGATGGACTGGAAAAACAGAAGAATGGTTGTTTTTTTCAATCACAGAGGTATTTATAATCATAAAATCAAGCCTTTGAATAAGCATGATTGAACTAAAATTAGTGTAGTTTGTCGCTACAAAAGTATTGCTGGTGAATTACAGTAGACCAGAATCTAAATAGCTTAGATTTTCTGTACAAATGAAGCAAAAACGATCAACTTGATTTTAGCTTTTTGCTAAAATGATGACAGCATAGTGGAAAGAACATGAGTTTTGCATTGGCTTGAGCCCCTGCTCTAAGACCTACGAGCTGTGTGATATTGCTCAGTGTACTTAACTTCTGTGTGCTTCTGTTTGTACACATGTAAAAGCATTCGGGTGGATATGTAAAGCTCTTAAGACATAGTAGAACCAAAACCACCAAACCAAACCCATTGCTGTTGAGTCAATTCCAACTCATAGCGACCCAATAGGACAGAGTAGAACTGCCCCATAGAGTTTCCAAGGAACGCCTGGTGGATTTGAACTGCCTACCTTTTGGTTAGCTGCCATAGCACTTAACCACTACACCACCAGGGTTTCCATAGTAGGTACTCAACGAATTATAGATGTTATTATTGTCTTTTTTTTTTTTTTTTAAATCATATCTGTCTTAGGCTGGGTGCTCTAGAGAAGCAAAACCAGTACAGTATACATATACATATATATAGAGAGAAATTTATATCAAGGAAATGGCTCACGTGGTTGTAAAGGCTGGAATGTCCCAAGTTCATGGGTCAGGATAGAGGCTTTTCCTGATTCATGTAGTCACAGGGTCTGGCAATCCCAAGATTGGCAGATCAGAGAGCAGGTAAGCTGCTAGCTCAAGTCCCAAGAACCAGAGGTCAGATGAACAGGACACAGCTGCAGGATCCAGCACGAGCAAAAAGGCACGAACCTTTCCAGAATGTCCGCTTATATTCGATGCAGGCCACACGCTCAAGGAAACTCCCTTTCAGTTGATTGGCTACTCACAGTAGATCCCATTACGGGAGTGATCACAACATCACATGACTGCCAAACCACTGAGAATCGTGGCCCAGCCAAGTTGACACACAATCTTAACTTCTATTATTTTTAATTAGGAATGTTACATACATAGAGCAAATACTTGCACAGTCTGGAGGAGAAAGAGTATAACTCTACATTGTATGATTCTTCCTTTTGGAAAGTCTCAAATCTTAGATAGTCATTACCCTGCTTTATTGCTCAGACTGAACCTTTTGGTCAGTAGATCCTCGACTCTTATAGAGTCTCTCTTGTGCATGCAATAGTCTCTCTTTACCATCCCTGACTTGCCAACTAACAAACATTTGGGGATCTTTCCAACCGAAAGCATGATATGAGGTGCTTGTCTTTTGCTTATTTCTGAGAGGAACTGGGGTGTTGCACAGCCCTTGGGACTGAGAATATTGCGTAGTTAACCTTCACTATTGTTATTGCAAGATCTGAACCTATCAGAATTTCTCAAGGAAAGGAACACTTAAAATAATCCAAGGGCAAAACATTCATTGAAATGATGAAGTCAGAATCCAATTTCTTCTAAATAGGTCTAGGAAAACTGACTTTGAACCTCTTTGATGGTAAATTTAAAAACGGGTTAGAATGCAAAAAATAAAATAAGACTTTAAATTCACCATCAGTTGAAAGTGAAACACTCTGGCAAGCCACTTTACTGCGTAAAATATATTATTTTATGTCATATTCACTGATGATAGACCTTCTAGGTACTTCACACATACTAAATAATAACATCTTACAGCATTTAACAATTACAAAATTAGAATTGGCTTGCTTTCGAATGGTAAAAATCCCTTCTCAGAATGTAAGTATTATGACAAAACCTGTGGGTGTAGTAAGCCCTTGGGTATCAGTGAGTCTAAACTATCAAGCAAATAAAAGACACACAGCCTATATTTTCCCATGGGGTGAATAGTGCCAAACATAAATATTGCAGCATTGAACATAAAACACTCTGTGCAAAAATATAGACCTTGTTTGTTTGATTCCCCTAATGCTTTAAAAAAGCTTACATCAAGAGTACTATAAGTACTATATTTAAGACTCTATTTCAATTTTAGGGGTTCTTTTACTATATACTATACACTGCCTATAAATTTTTGCATTGAATTATTGCCTATTTTCAATTCAAGGCAATGCATTGTTCTATGCCAACAAACCTTGTTAGGTACTTAAAATAGTGATAATATATAAGGAGTGACTAAAGTGCTTACTGAAAACTTAGACTTTATCAGTAACTACAGGCAACTTCTCATCAGAGTTCAGGCAATATAGTTCAAAGGCTATTATTGCTTTTTTTTTTTTAATAATTTGTATTGAGCTTTAAGTGAATGTTTACAAATCAAGTCATTCTGTCACGTATAAGCTTATATACACCTTACTCCATACTCCCACTTACTCTCCCCCTAATGAGTCAGCCCTTCCGGTCTCTCCTTTCGTAACAATTTTGCCAGTTTCTAACCCTCTCTACCCTCCCATCTCCCCTCCAGACAGGAGATGCCAACACAGTCTCAAGTGTCCACCTGATACAAGTAGCTTACTCTTCATCAACATCTCTCTCCAACCCATTGTCCAGTCCCTTCCATGTCTGATGAGTTGTCTTCGGGAATGGTTCCTGTCCTGGGCCAACAGAAGGTTTGGGGACCATGACCGCCGGGATTCCTCTAGTCTCAGTCAGACCATTAAGTCTGGTCTTTTTGTGAGAATTTGGGGTCTGCATCCCACTGATCTCCTGCTCCCTCAGGGGTTCTCTGTTGTGCTCCCTGTCAGGGCAGTCATCAGTTGTGGCCGGACACCATCTAGTTCTTCTGGTCTCAGGATGATGTAAATCTCTGGTTCATGTGGCCCTTTCTGTCTCTTGGGCTCATAGTTGTCGTGTGACCTTGGTGTTCTTCATTCTCCTTTGATCCAGGTGGGTTGAGACCAATTGATGCATCTTAGATGGCTGCTTGTTAGCACTTAAGACCCCAGATGCCACATTTCAAAGTAGGATGCAGAATGTTTTCATAATAGTATTATTTTGCCAATTGACTTAGAAGTCCCCTTAAGCCTTAGTCCCCAAACCCCCGCCCTTGCTTCGCTGACCTCTGAAGCATTCAGTTTATCCCGGAAACTTCTTTGCTTTTGGTCCAGTCCAGTTGAGCTGACCCTCTGTGTATTGAGTATTGTCCTTCCCTTCACCTAAAGTAGTTCTTATCTAGTAACTAATCGGTAAAAAACCCTCTACCACCCTCCCTCCGTCCCCCCCTCGTAACCACAAAAGTATGTGTTCTTCTCAGTTTATACTATTTCTCAAGATCTTATAATAGTGGTCTTATACAATATTTGTCCTTTTGCCTCTGACTAATTTCGCTCAGCATAATGCCTTCCAGGTTCCTCCATGTTATGAAATGTTTCACAGGTTCGTCACTGTTCTTTATTGATGCGTAGTATTCCATTGTGTGAATACACCACAATTTATTTAACCATTCATCCATTGATGGACACCTTGGTTGCTTCCAGCTTTTTGCTATTGTAAACAGTGCTCCAATAAACGTGGGTGTGCATATGTCTGTTTGTGTGAAGGCTTTATTTCTCTAGGGTATATTCCGAGGAGTGGGATTTCTGGGTTGTACGGTAAAAAAAAAAAAAAAAAAAAAAAAAATTTTTTTATGGTAGTTCTATTTCTAACTGTTTAAGATAACGCCAGATAGATTTCCAAAGCGGTTGTACCATTTTACATTCCCACCAGCAGTGTATAAGAGTTCCAATCTCTCCGCAGCCTCTCCAACATTTATTATTTTGTGCCTTGCTAGAGTGAGATGGAATCTCATCGTAGTTTTAATTTGCATTTCTCTAATGGCTAATGATAGAGAGCATTTTCTCATGTATCTGTTAGCTGCCTGAATATCTTCTTTAGTGAAGTGTGTGTTCATATCCTTTGCCCACTTCTTGATTGGGTTGTTTGTCTTTTTGTGGTTGAGTTTTGACAGAATCATATAGATTTTAGAGATCAGGCGCTGGTCGGAGATGTCAAAGCTGAAAATTCTTTCCCAGTCTGTAGGTGGTCTTTTTACTCTTTTGGTGAAGTCTTTAGATGAACATAGGTGTTTGATTTTTAGGAGCTCCCAGTTATCTGGTTTCTCTTCGTCATTTTTGGTAAAGTTTTGTATTCTGTTTATGCCTTGTATTAGGGCTCCTAAGGTTGTCCCAATTTTTTCTTCCATGATCTTTATCGTTTTAGTCTTTATGTTTAGGTCTTTGATCCACTTGGAGTTAGTTTTTGTGCATGGTGTGAGGTATGGGTCCTGTTTCATTTTTTTGCAAATGGATATCCAGTTATGCCAGCACCATTTGTAAAAAGACTATCTTTCCCCCAATTAACTGACACTGGGCCTTTGTCAAATATCAGCTGCTCATATGTGGATGGATTTATATCTGGGTTCTCAATTCTGTTCCACTGGTCTATGTGTCTGTTGTTGTACCAGTACCAGGCTGTTTTGACTACTGTGGCTGTATAATAGCTTCTGAAATCAGGTAGAGTGAGGCCTCCCACTTTCTTCTTCTTTTTCAGTAATGCTTCGCTTATCCGAGGCTTCTTTCTCTTCCGTATGAAGTTGGTGATTTGTTTCTCTATCACCTTAAAAAATGACATGGAATTTGGATCGGAAGTGCATTGTATGTATAGATGGCTTTTGGTAGAATAGACATTTTTACTATGTTAAGTCTTCCTATCCATGAGCAAGGTATGTTTTTCCACTTAAGTATGTCCTTTTGAATTTCTTGTAGTAGAGCTTTGTAGTTTTCTTTGTATAGGTCTTTTACATCCTTGGTAAGATTTATTCCTAAGTATTTTATCTTCTCGGGGGCTACTGTGAATGGTACTGATTTGGTTATTTCCTCTTCGATGTTCTTTTTGTTGATGTCGAGGAATCCAAGTGATTTTTGTATGTTTATCTTATAACCTGAGACTCTGCCAAACTCTTCTATTAGTTTCAGTAGTTTTCTGGAGGATTCCTTAGGGTTTTCTGTGTATAAGATTATGTCATCTGCAAATAGAGATAATTTTACTTCCTCTTTGCCAATCCGGATGCCCTTTATTTCTTTTTCTAGCCTACTTGCTCTGGCTAGGACTTCTAGCACAATGTTGAATAAGAGCAGTGATAAAGGCCATCCTTGTCTAGTTCCCGTTCTCAAGGGAAATGCTTTCAGGTTCTCTCCATTTAGAGTGATGTTGGCTGTTGGCTTTGCATAGATGCCCTTTATTATGTTGAGGAATTTTCCTTCAATTCCTATTTTGGTGAGAGTTTTTATCATGAATGGGTGTTGGACTTTGTCAAATGCCTTTTCTGCATCAATTGATAAGATCATGTGGTTTTTGTCTTTTGTTTTATTTATGTGGTGGATTACATTAATGGTTTTTCTAATATTAAACCAGCCTTGCATACCTGGTATAAATCCCACTTGGTCGTGGTGAATTATTTTTTGATATGTTGTTGAATTCTATTGGCTAGAATTTTGTTGAGGATTTTTGCATCTATGTTCATGAGGAATATAGGTCTGTAATTTTCTTTTTTTGTGATGTCTTTACCTGGTTTTGGTATCAGGGAGATGGTGGCTTCATAGAATGAGCTGGGTAGTATTCCGTCATTTTCTATGCTTTGAAGTACCTTTAGTAGTAGTGGCGTTAACTCTTCTCTGAAAGTTTGGTAGAACTCTGCAGTGAAGCTGTCCGTGCCAGGGCTTTTTTTTGTTGGGAGTTTTTTGATTACCGTTTCAATCTCTTTTTTTGTTATGGGTCTATTTAGTTGTTCTACTTCTGAATGTGTTAGTTTATGTAGGTAGTGTTTTTCCAGGAATTCATCCATTTCTTCTAGGTTTGCAAATTTGTTAGAATACAATTTTTCATAATAATCTGATACGATTCTTTTAATTTCAGTTGGGTCTGTTGTGATGTGGCCCTTCTCGTTTCTTATTCGGGTTATTTGTTTCCTTTCCTGTATTTATTTAGTCAGTCTAGCCAATGGTTTATCAATTTTGTTCATTTTTTCAAAGAACCAGCTTTTGGCTTTGTTAATTCTTTCAATTGTTTTTCTGTTCTCTAATTCATTTAGTTCAGCTCTAATTTTTATTATTTGTTTTCTTCTGGTGCCTGATGGATTCTTTTATTATTGCTTTTTAAACAAATTCTTGGGGCACTCCTACTATGTCTATGGTCCTGTTTAGGGGCTTTGCGTATATACTTCGTTTAATCAGTTTACCAATCCTGCCTGTTAGTTTTTTTTTTTTTTTTTAACAAGGAATCCTATTTCCCACCTTTTCATTTCCATGAAGAGGACTTTCAAATTCTATCCGTTTGGAAAATTTTGAAAGGCCATTTCTGGTTTTATCCTCTCTTCTCCATATATGATCCTCCCCAAGGAAAAATAGCTAATATGACTATTGAGAACCTAACAGTCAGTGGGTCACATCTCACGTATCCTTCCCTACGGTCACTCTCAGCAATGGGAAAGAGGCTCCTCATCTTCTCTGTTAAGGAGCTTGCTTCTTAGATACAGAGGAAGGAAGCATTCTTCTCTGGCACTCTCTCCCCTTGCAGTAAGAGTTTTGTTTTTTTCAGTGGCCTTGGACTTAATTCTGACTCATGGCAACCCCTTGTGTATCAGAATAGAACCATGCTCCATAGGGTTTTTCATAGCTGATTTTTTGGAAGTAGATCTCCAGGCCTTCCTTTTTAAGGTACCTGTGGGTGGACTCCAACTGTCAACCTTTTGGTTAGCACCTCAGTGTGTTAGTCATTTGCACCATTCAGGAAAAACAGACCCAGGCAAATTCTAGAGCCTACCATGCTCTTTTTGGACGCTCTGTTGCCCTCCCCTTGGGCAGCAGCTAGTGAGCATCACTGCTAGTCATTGTGAGGCAGATGAATTCTCGATGCAGCAGGCAGGGAACGTGTATTCTGAAGCTTGCTTTGCAGACTCTACTCTCCCCACACACCCAGGTCTAGATTCAGGGGGAGGACAGGAGACAGCCACTTTGGGCTCAGTTATTTAGACACATCCTCCATCCCATTTTTCCATGGATCATTGTACTTCGGGAGTAACAGACATCCCTAAGTAGGTTAATATTTTGACCACCACTCAGGGCCCTGTTCTACTTCTTACCATTAGGCCTTGAGGGAAAGGAAAGGAGGAATATGTAATTGTAACACCAACCTACAACAGGAGTGACTCTCTTCATTTTTTCAAAGAGAGGACTGAGAGGCTGAGTGGTGAATAACTTGCTCAAAGTCATATGACCAAATTGTCCGGGTAAATAGGATATGATTTAGAGCATGATCTTTCAAATGGGATGTACAAGATGAACCATTGGGTTTACAAAGAAAATATTAGAACTTATCTTTATTTTTATACCAAAAATAATGGAGACACTAAACTTTACTAATGTTACAGGCCTCAAAAATGGCACTCTCAAATTTAGGTTTGCATATCTGGCAGTCATTTATCACACGCAATATACAAGGTTTCTCTAAAGTGCCAAGGCATTTGAAATGTCACCTTTACTCTCATTTGCCTTCAGGGTATTGCAGTGTTTTGAGTTGGTATGTATCTTGTGAAGTGCATTTAAACACTGTTACCTGGCTTTTAGGTAAATGAATATTCTCACAAAACAGTTAAGTGGCTTAAAATATTCCTGTAGAGAAATCAAGAGTTGAAGACAATACTAATAACGAAATCACAATGGATCAAAACGAAAATATGAGATGTAAAGTTTCTCCTGTATTAGAACAAGGTCTTTGTCAGAGATACTGCAAGGGGAAAAATAATGATAATCAGATCCCAAAAGAAGTTGATCTGAAATTTGGAAATTATTATTAAGACTACTTGAAATGTAGATTTCATTCACTCTTTCAGTAATGAAACTTATTTTGCCTTGAGACATTAATTCATGATGATATAAAATAGTAATCAGCAAGATAGTTAAAATCTAAGCATCTAAACCATGAAGCAAACCTTTTTCTTTTCCCTTGATATTTAAAGTCATAGGAATCTCTTTCCAGTAGTATTCAAAATTTTATTAAAGGTAGTAGTAAATATTTAGAAGCTTTTTTGGGGTTTTCATAATATAATGATACTATGGCAATGTGTATAATTTAAACACATGTAAAAAAATTTTTTTTAATGAGTCTGTTAATTATTTAATTCTTTTATTATGATGGTGAGAATTCAAAAATATTTGGAGACTCTTGGACTAGAAGATTAGTGTGAGCCTAAAGGAAAATGAACAGTTGGACATCATATTCTGCAAATATGAAAAGGCAACTTGAATTTGAAAGGATATCTTAAATATACTGGGCTAAACAGATGGATTGAAGCAGTGGGATCAACGTAATTAGAATGCATTTTAAAATGATAAATTTCAAGTGCTACTTTGGGATAACGGAAGTCTCAACTCTTTAATTGTAGGAAGAGTAATCAGCAGTATAAGAAAGGGCACCATGATGTAGCTGCCATACAAGCAATGCGGTCTCTGGCTGCATAGACATAAGTACTTCTTCAACTAGAATGTGGAGCAATGTAGTGAGACACTTAGGGCATAGTCTGAGATCCAAGAATCATTTTTAACAGGACTAGAAATTAACAGAAGAGCAATCAAATGAGAAACAAAGGGATTCAGTCTTAGGAACTGAGGTTATTAACTTGTAAAAATCTGCAGAGAGGTCATGAGTCTATGAATATCTAAAGGACGGCTATTTGAAAGGAGAATTAAAATCCTGCACAACTCTCAGGCAGCTTTGTATGCCTTCTTTGGTTTCCTCAACTGTCTCCTTCCTCCTGAGGGTGTCACTCAGCTCCATACCACGAAAGTTGGTACTACCTTGCCTAACTGTACAACCTAGCTTCAGTCCAGGTTGAAGCCTGGATTCTGAGTGGTCCTTATACTCCACTGGCTGAGCCTGACCTTGAGGACAGTCCTTTCCATTTTAGGACTTCAATGTGGGGCTTGAAATCTGGGTTCCTGAGTGGCCACTGAGGGCTGGATCTTGCAAAATGAAAATAAAAGGGAATTCATGCTACATGGGGTAATCATTGACCAATGGCAAAAGGAAGGTGTGAGGGACTTTGACAGATAAATTCTCCCCCCTTTATTCCTTGCATGAACTACCCTACTTTGAGTGAAGACAACTGTTGAGCATTCTATCTCCTCTTGGCTCATTGTGAAGTCTGGTCAACATGTCATGCCTATGCTTACTTCATTTTTTTGTCACTTACTCTCTCCTGGCCTTACAGTACCCAAATACGATAATCTTACTTTTACCCTTGCCTCAGGCTCTGCTTTCTAGAGGACTTAGGCAAAGACAATTAGTTCACAGAATGCAAATAACTGATGTAATAATAATAACAATAACGAAATATTTTGTGGTCAAGTATATTTGGAAAATTTTGTATTAAAAATAGAAGTCAATAGAGTTACTTACTGCAGAACTTCTTCACTGGAGTAGATACTATGCAGTGTTTTCCCATTTCTTAGGAATCTTTTTCCAGGGAGCATGCCTAATGTTAGCACATTACAGAATGAATTATGGGAACTCTGCTCTAATTGGCAGAATTGGGAGTTATATTTCAGCTCAACTTGAAGAACAGTTGTCTTCCTGTCCGAATGGTTCTCAAAGGTAGGATAAAGCAGCTCCAAAAGATTGCAAATTCCCTGTTACTGAATCTACGTATATCCTGGGAATACCCACAAGGCAAGGAGATGGCAGAGAGGGTTCAAGGCACCAAATGACCTTGAAGGTCCACTCCAGTATTTAGAGTCTACAGCTTCACTTTATTATCTAACATTTTTACTTAGAAGACTGGACTGTCTTTACCATTATTTAGAGCAGATTGTGTGGACACACCATTGACGATATTATGTTCTAGTATTTCTTTGAAAGAGCTGTTCACCTTCTCCGCCCTGGGCTTGCCCACCTCACCATACTACTTCGTAGTTGTGCAAATAAAGCATCTGAACTGTTTATGATACAAAATTAGCTGCAAATAAGTGACAGTTTTTTTATCATTATTTTTAAAAAGAAGAAAAATTTTACCTCATTTACTAAATAACCTGAAACAGTGGATTTAGAGAGGATCAGCTAAATGAACTTCAAGGGTTTGACTCGTGGTGACCAGCACCTTGCATATTGCCAGAAATACTGAATTATTACTAATGCCATGATTGTGTCAGGCTCGCTCATACTTTGCACTTTTGTAGCTGCTGTCTGTAATGTTCTCTTCCTGCCAGTATGCCTGGAAAAATACTTACTCATCTTTTAAGTATCAATGGAAAAAAAAACTCCTTCCCTAACTTCCCCAGACAGAGTTAATGACCTCTCCTCTTATGTTCCTATAGCATTTTATATGAGGCAGGGTCTTGGCAGAAATCACTCCAGATGGTTCTAATAAAGTAACTACTTACGAAGGAACGAGCACAATGGATGTTAATACATCCAGAGACCAGAAATGATGAAAAGTCATTACTAACTCTAGGAATGAAGGGGCAAGAGGAGAAAGGAGGGTTTTGCAGGGCCCAGCAAGAGCTGGAGTTATGGAGCAGGAGAACTTTGTCCAGGTGGAACTCAGCTACTGACAGAGACACGCACTTATGCAGTCTCTCATCAGCCCAAACTGACTGGAAGTCAGTTGCCAAGGAAGTCATAGTGACGCAGTTGCCAGGGGTCTGTCCACCATGTGCGGCACAGGGAGGAGAACTGATCTAGAAGAAGGGGTCACAAATGGAGAATAACTTTCATACTGAGTTTTTATCCAACTCGTCACACTAGATTTACTTTGTTTATTTACTCTCTTCTTGAACAAAGAGATAGTGTATTTTATCTCTGTATTCTTAGCACTTAATAGTATGGCAAAAACTACAAGTTAGGAGTCCCTGGGTAGTGCAAATGGTTAAGTACTCTACTACTAGCTGAAAGGTTGCTGGTTGGAACCTACCCAGAGGCACCTCAGAAGAAAGACCTGGTGATCTAGTTTCTATTTTAAAAAGTTTTAGATTGTTTATGAGATGTAAGGATGAATGTAAGGTTTCTTGTAAAGTCCATATGGTAGGAGTAAAATATTAAGTGTTTCTGAAATAATTGCAGTATTCAGTACAAATACTAAAAATTTACACAAGTAGTTTACAAAAACAGGTCTTCAGTACTTAGAAAATACTCTTGAGGTTTATAATAAAGAGCGGAAGAGACAGAGAATTTTTTTGTTTATGTTGTACTTCAAGTATTTTTTAAAATATTGACACTATGAGAAATTTTTAAATGATCAACTTTGTACTTTTTTATTGGAAGGAAAAACACACAACATAGTTTTATGCAACTTGTTCGGTCTTTCTTGTTCAAGAATCTTCAGTTGGTAGCTATTTCCTCCTAATCTGGGTATAGATAATGGACTCATATCCCTGTCTTTCCTTATATGACCCCACCTACTACTCCAACCTTACTTTCCACTTCCGCTTATTAATCATCCTTGGTTCCCATCCCTATTATTTTCTCAGCCCATGACTATGAATAGCATACATGTTATTCAGTTTAACAAATATTTATCACTCTGCATAGTGGGAGTGGATGGGAAGTACCAATATAAATATGAACAACAAAGCCCTGCCATGGAAGAGTACACAGTTTAATACTGGAAAGCAACATGCCAATAAATAATTTACAGCCCTGTGAGTGCTAAAGTGGTGGTATTTACAAAATGCAATGTGAGCAACAGAAGAATTAGATTTGAAGTCTATCTGGAAAAATTGTGTAAAAACACTTAATTAAATCTGGGTTTGAAGAATTAAATAAGTGTTCATCAAAAGGATTACAAGGAAGGAGAAACCAAAGCATAAAATTAATATAATTAATAATTGTTAACAATGTTTCAAAATAATTTATCAAGTCCCAGTTGCCACATATGTTAGGCTCACCCTACAGGTATTTCCAGGGAAATTTTCCGTGATACAAGAGTATTTCAGGAAGAAACCAGTTATTCCCAATACCAGATACCCAATGATTTAGACTCATAAGAAATCTCCAATTCTAGCTACAGAAATCTGGTAGATTCTGACTCATAGTGACTATATGGCGCAGAGTAGAATCACCCCATAGGGTTTCTTTCCAAGGCTGTAATCTTTACGGAAGCAGACTGCCATATCTTTCTTCCATGGAGTGGCTGGTGTGTTCAAATAGCCAACCTTTCGGTTAGCAGCCAAGTACCACCAGGGCTCCTTATTGAAGAGCAGTAATCTTTGTCTCAGTTTATTGCCTTGAAGGAGGTTCCAGGCCCTGGTGCAGGAAATGGAGACCAAAGAGGAGCCCTGCAGACTGAACTGAGGGAACTAAACTGAGATTCCAGAGACACCAAGGCAGCTGGAGTTTGCAGGATGGAGTACCACAGAGGAGAGAGCTACACAGGATTCTGAAGATCTTCAGAGAGTCTCCCTTGAGTGTTCAGCTGAGTATTGATCCGTATATCTATGTGTGGAAGCTACCTATGTCTGGAGAAGAAACAACCAAACTATTCAAAATAAAACCCAGAGAGAAAAAAGACTTTAAAAATGAATGTAGCACCAGGAGACAGCTGGATTTTTATGACCCCTTATGAAAGCAAAAATATATTATCAAGAAGAAAATCTAATGAAAATATATATTGTTTCCCTAGTCTGATAAAAGTATATAGTTCAGAGAATATTTTGTTGAATATTTTCCTTAGATCAGGAAGCCTTTACCATTTTTTGCCAAAACTCACATGGAAAATGGCACCCACAGTGTGATACATTTTGATGTGGTAATAATGGTTACGCAGGTGCACTGCTCTTTCTCTGCCACACAAGACAGAATTTAAAAATAGGAATGAGTGGCAACATTGATCTCAAATCTTTTTAATTTATATTAAAATGAAAATATTCACATTATTTCTTACTAATAATGAGTTATAATGAATTCCTCGTGATATATCTCAAAACTTATCTAGAATACCAGCCTGTGTCTACTTAAGAATGGCTGCCTAAAAACCACTCTTTCTAAACCACAAAAGCAACTCTAGCAAAAAAAAAATTAAAAAAGCAAAAATCTTGTCACCTTATGTTCATTTCTGCTCTTAACTCCACCCTCACTAACTTCGTTGCTTTGCTTCTTATCCCCTAAATCTTTGAGTGTGTTGTAAAAAAATTCTTGAAACCTTGCCAGTCTACAGCATAATTCAAGTTAGGAAACACTGCCTTAGACACTGTTTTTCAAATATGAATTTTCTTAACTGTCTTTTTGATGGGAACTGGATGGCAGCCAATACGCGACGGAGTTTACTAATGAGACTAAAGTACAGGCATTTAGTGTTCTTGATTGAAAAGAGTTCTACGTTTCAGGTTCTGGATGGTCCAGTGCCAAATGAGGGCCCACTTTCAGGGATGAGGTGTCGATTTCAGTCAGTCAACAAATGTTTATTTAATGACTCCTTGTGCCAGGCACTGAGCTCAACCCTGGAGAAAGTGTGGTGTACTGGACAAACAGCAAACAACCTCAGTGGAGGCTAAATACCAGTGGGGAAGGCATCAACCAGTGAATCTGTTAAAAAAGCTATGTCACAGGGAGCTCTGGATGTGGTTGGGGGAAAAGAATACTTAAATGTTTCCCATAATAATACTACAATTTTTGAATTTTATGACCATGAGTTACTGTTATAATAAAATTGTGTTTTTTTAAATAATTTTTATTGTGCTTTAAGTGAAAGTTTACAAATCAAGTCAGTCTCTCACACAAAAACCCATATACACCTTGCTACACTCTCGCCCTAATGAGACAGCCTGCTCTCTCCCTCCGCTCTCTCTTTTCGTGTCCATTTCGCCAGCTTCTAACCCCCTCCACCCTCTCAGCTCCCCTCCAGGCAGGAGATGCCAACATAGTATCAAGTGTCCACCTAATCCAAGAAGCTCACTCCTCGCCAGCATCCTTCTCCAACCCATTGTCCAGTCCAATCCCTGTCTGAAGAGTTGGCTTTGGGAATGGCTCCTGTCCTGGGCCAACAGAAGGTCTGGGGGCCATGACCACTGGGGCCCTTCTAGTCTCAGTCGGACCATTAAGTCTGGTCTTATGAGAATTTGGGGTCTGCATCCCACTGCTCTCCTGCTCCCTCAGGGGTTCTCTGTTATGTTCCCTGTCAGGGCCGTCATCGGTTGTAGCGGGCACCGTCTAGTTCTCCTGGTCTCAGGATGATGTAGTCTCTGGTTCATGTGGCCCTGTCTGTCTCTTGGGCTTGTAGTCGCCTTGTGTCCTTGGAGTTCTTCATTCTCCTTTGATCCAGGTGGGTTTAGACCAATTGATGCAGCTTAGATGGCTGCTTGCTAGCGTTTAAGACCTCAGATGCCACTCTTCAAAGTGAGATGCAGAATGTTTTCTTAATAGATTTTATTATGCCAATTGACTTAGATGTCCCCTGAAACCATGGTCCCCAGACCCCTGCCCCTGCTATGCTGGCCTTCGAAGCATTCAGCTTATTCCGGAAATTTCTTTGCTTTTGGTTTAGTCCAATTGTGCTGACCTCCCCTGTATTGTGTGCTGTCTTTCCCTTCACCTAAAGTAGTTCTGGAAACCCTGGTGGCATAGTGGTTAAGTGCTACAGCTGCAAACCGAAGGGTCGGCAGTTCAAATCCGCCAGGTGCTCCTTGGAAACTCTATGGGGTAGTTCTATTCTGTCCTATAGGGTCGCTATGAGTCAGAATTGACTCGAGGGCACCGGGTTTAAAGTAGTTCTTATCTACTATCTAATTAGTGAATGCCCTCTCCCACCCTCCCTCCTTCCCCCCCTCATAACCGCAAAAGAATGTTTTCTTCTCGGTTTAAACTATTTCTCAAGTTCTTATAATAGTTGTCTTATACAATATTTGTCCTTTTGCAACTAATTTCACTCAGCATAATGCCTTCCAGATTCCTCCATGTTACGAAATGTTTCACAGATTCCTCACTGTTCTTTATCGATGCGTAGAATTCCATTCTGTGAACATACCACAATTTATTTATCCATTCATCCGTTGATGGGCACCTTGGTTGCTTCCATGTTTTTGATATTGTAAACAGTGCTGCAATAGACATGGGTGTGCATATATCTGTTCGTGTAAAGGCTCTTATTTCTCTAGGATATATTCCAAGGAGTGGGATTGCTGGATCGTATGGTAGTTCTATTTCTAGCTTTTTAAGGAAGTGCCAAATCGATTTCCAAAGTGGTTGTACCATTTGACATTCCCACCAGCAGTGTATAAGTGTTCCAATCTCTCCACAGCCTCTCCAACATTTATTATTTTGTGTTTTTTGGATTAATGCCAGCCTTGTTGGAGTGAGATAAAACCTCATTGTAGTTTTGATCTGCATTTCCCTAAGGGCTAATGATCGTGAACATTTCCTTATATATCTGTTAGCTACCTGAATGTCTTCTTTAGTGAAGTGTCTATTCATATCTTTTGCCCACTTTTTAATTGGGTTATTTGTCTTTTTGCAGTTGAGTTTTTGCAGTATCATGTAGATTTTAGAGATCAGGCGCTGATCAGAAATGTCATAGCTAAAAACTTTTTCCCAGTCTGTAGGTAGTCTATTTACTCTTTTGCTGAAGTCTTTGGATGAGCATAGGTGTTTGATTTTTAGGAGCTCCCAGTTATCTAGTTTTTCTTCTGCATTGTTAGTAAAGTTTTGTATACTGTTTATGCCATGTATCAGGACTCCTAGCCTTGTCTGTATTTTTCCTTCCATGACCTTTATCTTTTTAGATTTTATATTTAGGTCTTTGATCCATTTTGAGCTCATTTTTGTACATGGAGTGAGGTATGGGTCTTGTTTCATTTTTTTGCAGATGGATACCAGTTATGCCAGTACCATTTGTTAAAAAAGACTGTCTTTTCCCCATTTAACTGTTTTGGGGCCTTTGTCAAATATCAACTGCTCATATGTGGATGGATTTATGTCTGGATTCTCAATTCTGTTGCATTGGTCCATGTATTTGTTTTTGTACCAGTACCAGGCTGTTTTGACTACTGTGGTGGTATAATAGGTTCTGAAATCAGGTAAAGTAAGGCCTCGCACTTTGTTCTTCTTTTTCAGTAATGCCTTATTATCCGGGGCCTCTTTCCCTTCCATATGAATTTGGTGATTTGTTTCTCCATCTCATTAAAGAATGTTGTTGGGATTTGGGTCGGAATTGCATTAAATGTATAGATCGCTTTTGGTAGAATAGGCATTTTTATAATGTTGAGTCTTCCTATGCACGAGCAAGGTATGTTTTTCCACTTATATAAGTCTTTTTTGGTTTCTTGCAGAAGTGTACTGTAGTTTTCTTTGTATAAGTCTTTTACATCTCTGGTAAGATTTATTCCTAAGTATTTTATCTTCTTGGGGGCTACTGTAAATGGCATTGATTTGGTGATTTCCTCTTCGATGTTCTTTTTGTTGGTGTAGAGGAATCCAACTGATTTTTGTATGTTTATCTTGTATCCCGATACTCTGCTGAACTCTTCTATTAGTTTCAGTAGTTTTCTGGAGGATTCTTTAGGGTTTTCTGTGTATACGATCATGTCATCTGCAAACAGAGATACTCTGACTTCTTCCTTGCCAGTCTGGATGCCCTTTGTTTCTTTATCTAGCCTAATTGCTCTGGCTAGGACTTCCAGCACAATGTTGAATAAGAGTGCTGATGAAGGGCATCCTTGTCTGGTTCCTGATCTCAATGGGAATATTTTCAGGCTCTCTCCATTTAGGGTGATGTTGGCTGTTGGTTTTGTAGAAATGCCATTTACTGTGTTGAGGAGTTTTCCTTCTATTCCTACTTTGCTGAGAGTTTTTATCATGAATGGGTGTTGAACTTTGTCAAATGCCTTTTCTGCATCAAAAAACTGTGCTTTTTTAAAACCGCTACTACTGTGTCTCCTTTTCTAGTTTTTGTTTTTCTGTATTATTCCAATATTTTTTAATCACTATTTTATTTCTGACTCATAGATAGATAGATAGATAGATAGACAGATGATAGATAGATAGATAGATAGATAGATAGATAGATAGATAGATAGATAGATAGATAGACAGACACACACGCACAAACACATGTAGTTGGGTATTTGAAAGATCTTTTCTGTAAGGGTAGATTGTTCTTGGACTCAAAATATGAGTTTGTGTGTGTGCATTGTTGTTCTATGCCATCGAGCGGATTCCTGTTTGTAGTGATCCTATACGACACAGTAGGACTGCCCCATATGGTTTCCCAGGCTGTAATCTTTATGGGAACAGATGGTCAGGTCTTCTTTATGAATCTGCTAGTGGGTTCGAAGTGCCGCCCTTTGGGTTCACAGCCGACTGCTTAGCAATTGCGCCACCAGGACCCCTCGTGTGTTTATAAAGGTGCCTTACTCTAGGACTGCATTTCCATCCTCTTTACAGCCTAACATCTCAGTAGAATTCGGGTGGTGTTAATGCTTATTTGTGACTTTTAGGGCAGCTTTTGTTCTTTAACGTTATGTTTTTTAAAGACATTCTTTTTCAATTGCGTGCTCAGGTCAGATGACTGATTTTATGCAGCTCGGTATTTTATGTTTAAAACTAGGTCTCTAAAATCAGAAAGACTGGCTGGGAGCCCAGCTGACAGGTGGAGCCCACCAGGTTACCGTGACAGCCAAACTCCAGGCCTGGCCTGTCACCTGACAGGTGGAGTCTGCCAATGAATTTGGGATCTTGTCAACAACAGACCCCACTTTTTCAGTTGGGCGATTAGCCTCACAACTTTCAGGTGTGACTGCAAAGTGCCATGGAAGAAGCCATTCCTCACAATACCTATCCGAAGCAAACCAAACCCAAAAAACACCACACACAGTCTAATAAACACACAGTCATTACTGCATTTGTACTTCCTAACTCCAGACTGCAATTCACCTGAACAAGACATCACCTTTGTTGGAGTGGAGTACTGCAAAAAGAGTGACTGTGACAGCTGACAGGTGAGGTGGGTCCTTTGCAATGCAAGCAAGCTTTCTGATCTTGGGCCAGTGGGTCTCACCTGTCACCAATTGCTGACAGCACGGGGCTTACTGCCAAGAGCAGGTGCCCTGTGACTTTGACATGGCAGATGGGAGTCAAGAGTAATAGCTGACAAGTGAGATGGGCAACCCAGGGAACATTCTCCTGTATTTTCCAGGGTCAGAGTTTATATAAAAGGTCTGTGGCTCTACCAACTAGCCCAGTGGCTAGGCCGTCTTCTGTAGTCCCCACAAAAATGCAGAGACTGGCAATCTCAGAAAATAACTGGGATTTAGTGCCTATTACATAGCAGGTATTTACAAATATTTTTTCTTCAGCAAAACTCTCCACGGTAATGGGCTTTATTTTGCCAATGGGGAACTGAGGGTCAGTCAATTAAGTGTCTGAGGACTACGCAGCCAGGATCAGATACAGACCTGCCTGACTCCCAAAGCTAGACTATTTGCAAAATTCTGTTGCTGCTTTTACAGAGTTTCCTGTTTCTATTAAAAAAATAAATAAACAAACAAAAAAAGTTGACATCAAATCAATTCTGGCTCCTGGCAACCCTGTACGTGTCAAAGCAGTACTGTGTTCCATAGGGTTTTCAATGGCTGAGTTTTCAGAAGTAGGTCGCCAGGCTTTTCTTTTGAAGGAGCCCTGATGGCACAGTGGTTAAGCTTTCATCTGCTAACCAAAAGGTCAGTGACTAGGACCCACCAGCTACTCTGTGGGAGAAAGATGTGGCAGCATGCTTCCATAAAGATTACCTGTTACCATTGCCGTCAAGTCGATTCTGGCTCATAGCGACCCTATAGGACACAGTAGAACTGCCCCATAGAGTTTCCAAGGAGCACCTGGTGGATTGAAACTGCTGACCTTTTGGTTTCCAGCTGTAGCACTTAACGGCTACCCCACCAGGGTTTCCATCCATAAAGATTACAGCCTTGGAAACCCTATGGGACAGTTCTACTCTGTCCTATAGGATCACTATAAGTCAGAATTGACTCCATGGCAACGGGTTTGGTTTGGTTTTCTTCTGAGGCACCTCTGGGTGGACGTGAACTTCGAAGCTTTCAATTAGAGCAGAGTGCATTAACCGTTTGCATCACTCAGGGACTCCTCCTGTTTTTGTTTTTTTTATAGCCCAGTTCATACATTTCTATTTCACTCTTGTATGAAAAGGAAGGAGCTAATAATAAAAGGAAGAAAGTATAAATTAAAAAAATAAAATAATCAGCTAGAAAGAATATTATCTGCTTTTTTGCTGTGTATAATAATTGGTTTATTGAAAATTTAAATAGTACAATTTTTCTAAACCTGCCTTATCCCAGGCAACTGGAAGGACTTGAAAAAAGTACTAGACCTAAACATGGACAGGTGTAAGCTTAGGAATCCCCTTAAAGGTGAGAAGTGTAATTCACAGATAATATGAATATATTGAGACACAAGAAAAAAGAAAAAAAAAAATGTAGTTCAGGCTGTGCCTGGATTATGAACAAGTTCCATTCTTAAATCTGTCTTTAAATCGAGTTTGTACGTAAATCGAAACAGTTTGTACATAACGTCAGTCAAATGTTTGTCTTAGTATATTTAGTGTACAGTCTACAGGGTACACAGAAACCCTGGTGTGTAGTGGTGAAGAGCTAGGGCTGCTAACCAAAAGGCTGGCAGTTTGAATCCACCAGGCGCTCCTTGGAAACCCTATGGGGCAGTTCTACCCCGTCCTATAGGGTCACTATGAGTCAGAACCTCTGGATGGCGATGGGTTTGGTTTTTTGTTTTTAATATAGGGTACATTTCTATGCATAAAAAAACATTAAACACTTCCAGCTACACTAAAACATCTTTAACACAGTGTTACAGTAATAACGATGTTTTGATATGCACTGAAAATTAGCACCCGTTTATTGTTATGAACCATTGTATATATCTTCTCCACAGTTGAAGAGATATCTATAGAGCAACCAGTATCCAAAATACTCAGAAAATTCTGTTCTGTAAAATTTTTGAGACCAATTGGATACTTTATCATAGATGCTGAACTAAAAAATCTGTGTTGTACTACCAGGCCTCATTTCTGCTGGGTTTTGAACCGTCCTCAGCAGAGGCAGGGAGGCTTGGAGGCATGGGTAGGATGGTGCTGGGGCCAGAGGGATCATTTCCTCGTCACCGCTTCACCAGGCCTGTCACCCCCTTGCACCAACTATGAGGCCCCTGCCTCCGGTGCAAGGGAGAAATTGCTGCTCAGGATGTACTAAAGGTTCCGAAGTTCTCCGTGACCCCCAGAAACCATATGGACATACAGAGGTCAGGAATATAAGACTACCCTCCCACCCCCACCCCCACCCCCCAGCCACTAAAAGGCCAAGAACCTCAGCAATAGTGAAATCCCACATGTGTAAGGTCGGGAAACAGAAGCCCAGGGAGGTGCTGCGATGGCCCCAGGCTGCACAGCAGGGAGGGCTCTGAGGGATGGGGTGAGGCAGCGCTGGGTAAGGGCGGAGGCCCAACCGTGTCCCCAGTGGGCTGCACTGACCTGGGAACACGTAGAGTGTGGAGCCCGAGAGTCAGGCTGCCGGTTGCCACCAGCCGCAGGCCCACCATGCGGAGCGAGGCTGCGGGGCTTGGTGCAGGGGTAAGGTGGGGCCGATCCTTTGCTCTGAGGGAGGCGGGTGCATGTGGGCTCTCTGCTCGCTGCTGTGGGCCTCAGCTGCCAGTACCATGTCACAGGGGCCCGGCAGCCGCCAGTGGCTGTCCAAGGACCCGCTGGGGTACCAGTGCACGTGGGAGAAGCGGCCGCATCATGGGAGCCCAGGTCAAACAGAGTCAGTTTTTTCCTGATAAGATTTACGAGGCGGGTGTGGGGGGTGCTGGTTTGTAACTCCAGGTTGTACAGAAGTCAGATGGCTTGCGCATGAACCATAGTACGGGTTGTACATGTACGTTCGTAACCCGGGACTGCCTGTATTGTTCGCAGTCTAGGAGCTGGCAGAATTTGTCTTGGGAAGAAAACTGCTCTTTTGTTTGGGAAAACATTTTAGTGGGACTTTCGATTATACCAAGATACAGTCAAGAATCTGTGTGGAATGGGGAAGTTGAGAAAAAGCAGAGCTAAGTTGCTCTGTGTGATAAAATATCTATTTGGGGGCAGGGAAGGAACAAGGCTGGGGGGAGTCGAGAAAGGAGAAAGAAAGGTCTGGAAGGGGAAGGGGAGACTCAGTCTGAGAGTAACCAGTGGACAATACTGTTGCCCTACCTCAGGAGAGAAGAAGGGCGAGCAGGTGGCCATGTACTGTGTAAGCGATGCTCTGAAAAGGCAGTGTGGGGAGGGGCAGCACCTCCAGTGCTCCGAGACTAGCATGATTCCAGCAGCATCTCAGCTGTGAGTTCCAGGAAGTGACCAGCAACCAAGATCACAGAGCTACAGGATGGAGCTGAGCGTGCTGGAGATAAGCCACGTTATCTTGGAGGAGAGAAACACCCTGCCACTACACCTTCTCTGCTCTCTGTAAATTATTCCCTTGGTGATCTCACCCTGTCTCATGGTTCGAAATTCCATCTACATTCTGATAATATAAATCCAATGTTCAACCCCAACCTTTCCCCTGTTTACCTATCGTCTCCACTTTGGATATCTGATAAACCAAAAAAAAAAAAAGGAAAAACAGAACCAAACCTGAACCTGCTGCCATTGAGTCGAGTCCAACTCAGCGACCCTATAAGGCAACTGAAATTGAACATGTCCCATACCCGCCTTTGATTTACCACCCTCTGCTGTGGAGTCAGCCCCTACTCAGGACAACCCCATGTGTGCCAGAATAGAATGGTGCTCCATAGGATTTTCAATAACGAATTATTTTTTTCAGAAGTAGATCACCAGGCTTTTCTTCCAAGGTGTCTCTGGGTGGACTCGAACCTCCAACCTTGCAATTAGTAGCAAAGCACATTAACCCTTTGTGCAAACCAGGGACTGCTCTTGATTTACCAACCTTCCCTATTATGCCCCTCTCTTAATGTTTTCCGTCTCAGTAAATGGTATCTCTATTCTGACCTAAAAATCTTATTAGCATTCTTGACACTTTTCTAACGTGGACTCCACCTCTAAAATATATCTTAAATCTGGCTACTTCTCACCATCATTACTTGGCCCAGGCTACTGTCCTAACTCCAGACTGCCACAATAGCCTGCTGATGAGCTTCTGTGCCGTCACTCTTGGCCCTTATCTCCTGGGCACCTAGCCTATGCCTCCCAGTCTCTTCTCCACAGAGCAGTAAAAGGGAGCCTTTACAACCCAAATCAGAACAGTCCTCTCTTGCTCATTTCCCTTCAGTAACCTACTTGAGGCTAGGTTGGATCTCATCTCCGGCATCTTTGTATCTCAGTAGCTAGCACAGTGCCTGGCACAGAGTGAGTGTTCACTAATGTGTGTTTGTTCACTGGCTGGATAAATATAATATTTTTCTATCTGGATAGGAAGGCGGTAGGAATTGGGGAGGTATGTACTACGGAAGAAGGTGCTATGTACTCTTCGGCAGCTTTCTTTTCAAGGCTAATTTCACAGCAAACATGGGATTATGTTTTAACAGTTTCTGAAAAATGATAGCAAATGGCAGGAAATCTGTACATTAACAACATAGACAACTTCATGGCTCAGGAAATGAGAAAATGCAAAATTGTGATAGCATAAATAGGGGGTTTTCTGTATATATAGCTTCCTCTTAGGCCAATCTTGTGTTTATTGAATATTCATTGGGGTATGTTAGAACAGCGAACAATATTTTATGAGCTTGGCAAAGAGATAAATAGCTGAATGGCTTACTTTTTTGCTACCAAGAAAGTCGTACAAAATGGGCCCACGATGAGTCTTTGACATACGTCAGACAAAAGTGACTGAAAAGTAAATTTATTTCACTGTCCCATCAGTTCATCCTTCTCTGCTGAATCTTCTATTTCATACTCCTCAGTGCCTTTCAATGTAATTTTTATAAAGGTTTGTCCCTTTGTATAGGCCCTCCATCTCTTCTAATAACCACATCTCTCCAACAGCCTTACTTTTGTAACTATTTCCTCCTGGAAAAATTTGCATCGATAGTCCCAGTTATTTTGGAATATTGTGGAAAAGGGCCACATCTGTTTATTACTATAACAGTTCCGGTTGCCCTTGGGTTGACTCTGACTCATGGCGACCTCATGTGTGTAAAAGTAGAACTGTACCCCATAGGGTTTTCAATGCTGATTTTTCAGAAGTAGATTGTCAGGCCTTTCTTCTGAGGCACCTCTGTGTGGATTCGAACCTCCAACCGTTTGGTTAGCAGCCAAGCTTGTTAACTGCACCACCCCGGAAACCTTTATTACCGTACAGATTCCTAATCAGTATATCCCTTATTGTCTTATACTTCCTTCTGAATTAAGAGTTGAAGGACTTTTCTTAATAGCCTTACTCTATTGGAACGTATCTGCTGCATCAAAAAAAAAAAAAAAAGCAAAAGCCATACTGATAGTAACTGTCTATCCATCAGTTATTTGTTGAGACATTTTTAAAGCTTATTTGTTTGTGCCAACAGCTCTCATGAAAACACACCCCTCGGAAACTCATGAAAACAGTTAAACATAATGCCCGACACATAGTAGGCACTCAACAAACTTCCTTTGAATGAACAGATGAGTGACTATAGGAGTAACGACATAATTGAGTACATGATTTAGTAGCCTGTAGACTTGACATGCGAGTTCATAGGCAGATGTGAAATTTGAATTCAACTGAAATATGATGCTCTAAGTGGCCAATAATTTTAATATTATAATACATTTCAGAATGGCTTATGATGCAGGCCATAATCCTGTCACAAAACATATGATCATCACCTAATATAGTGCTTGAAATCTTGCCAGCCAGAATTATCAATAAGAAGGAATTTTTATCTTAATTAAAAGCTAACTTTGTTCCATAACCATCTTATCTTAATTGCCTTTAAAGTGTTGTTAACAGATTTAATCATTTATCTAAGAATATTATCCTATATTTCTTAGAAGAATAAAATTTAGGAGAGTAATGTTTTAAATTTACTAAAAAAAAAAAAGCATTTTTTCTCTCACATAGCTGAATGTTGTCATAGTTAACTTAAGATCAACTTAGTTTTCCTCGAATTATCTTGTTTTTCCTTTCTCCTCTATCCTCACCTCTGGCTTTTCAAACTTTAACTCTTATTCCACTTTTGTTTTCCTCATCTTTGTCTTTCTTACTTGTCAATCATTTCCTCTCATAGTCTGTTATTCCTTCCCTTAGTCTGTATCCACACTTGTTATTCTACTCACTTTGCTCCCTTTTATGATATCCTTGGATCCCTGGGTGGTGTGAATAGTTAAGCGCTCAGCTGCTAACAAAAAGGTTGGCAGTTAGAACCCACCCAGGGGGGCCTCAGAAGAAATGCCTGGTCATCTGCTTGAGAGGTCACTGCCATGAAAAACCTATGGAAGTGATTTCTACCCTAAGTTTTAACACACAGATCACTGTAAGTCAGAATAGACATGAAGGCAACTGTTTTTTTTTTTTTTTTCTTTTGGCTGATGCTTGAGAATTCTGGTGGCATAGTGGTTAAGAGCTATGGCTGCTAACCAACAAGTTGACAGTTCGAATCCACCAGGCACTCCTTGGAAACCCTGAGGGGCAGTTCTACTCTGTCCTATAGGCTTGCTATGAGTTGGAATCTACTCGACGGCAATGGGTTTGTTTTATATTCTTTTATCTACAATCATGAGCAAGGGGTGCCTTAAAAGTCGTGCTGTACCATGTGTGCATCTCCTTGCAGTAGATAGCATTATTCATGTCAACTCTTCACCCCTTTCTGTGTTCACATGCAGAACTGGCTAACAAAAAAGGAGAGAGAGACCCAGTGCAAAACGAAATAACAGCGCCCTTTGTTCAAAATTATTAAGAATTTCAAGATGGTAGATAACAGAACATTAAACCAAGTGTGGAACACTTGTAATCACAGGGCCCTGTGTGGCTACACAAGTCGTATGAAGCCTGCTCTGTCCACAGATCCTGCTATGTGACTTTGCAATTCCTTCATCTAGAAGTATGATTCCCTGCCCTACTGATGTTTACCTTGACATGTGATTTGTTTCAACCAATGGAATGTGGACAGAAGTGACATGTGCCATGTCTGTCTAAGCCCTAAAAGGTACCAGTTGTTTCTGCTAGACCCTCTGCTTTTCTGCCATAGCCGTTTGAAGGACATGTCTTGGCTAGCTTCTGGGTCCATAGGAGACTCAACCTGTAGCTTAAAGTCAAGTCCAGCTGAGCCCAGTTTATATCAGCTGACCTCAGGCAACCTTCAGATATATGAGTAAGAATATATGATTGGTGTTTTGGCTATTTATTTTGGAGTGGTTTATTACACAGCAAAAGTCAACTAATCTCCTAAATGAAAACAGAGCTCACCTAGCAGGCAAAACTGTTCTTAGTTATCAATTCTCAGCTTTTCTTTTCTAATATCACCCTGACCTGACTCAGGTTATAGCCCAGTCAGTTGCCCAGTCAAGCCATGGCTTTATCTTTTTCCTTCCAACCCAAACCCATGAATTATACCCTAAGCTGTGCACACACTGCCTGCTTCTCAAGGTCCCACCCTTGGTTCATGACAGAACTTAGTTTTCTCTCTAGCTAGGGATGCTATATCACAATAAAAGAAAGCACCACTGAATGATTTGGAAAAGGAGCGTGAGAATACTTTCACAACTTGAAGAATGCAATCAATGTCACTGAATTATACATGCAGAAATTGTTGAATTGGTGTATGTTATGTGCATATTTTCATCACACATACACATGCAAAAAAAAAAAAGGCACCATTAGCTCAGGAATTTCATGTGATTGTGTCTTCTACCTGGTCTTTCTGCCTTTGCTCTTGATGGTTTTTGGACCATCTTCCATCTTGCAGTCAGAGTGACTTTTCAGAGGTAAAAACCAGTTCACATCATCCCTGTGCTTACATCCTTTTTTGACAACTCTTTGTAACTGGTGTAAATTTTGAACTCCTTACACTGCCTACATCTTTTGCCTCTCCCCTTTCAACTCCATTGGTCCCTATGTTCCACCACACACTAGCCGTCCAGCAACACACCATACCGATTCTTACCTCAGAGCCCGTGACCATTCTGGTAAAAATAGGATCCTTATCCCATCTTCAGGTCTTCCCTGAATTCAAGGAGCCTCCATTAGTCTCCTCCCAGTACTTTCCAGTTATTTTCTGGGAGATATCATGTTTGAAGGAATTAAAAAAAAAAAATAGAGAAAAAGCAATAACAGAATACATAACTCACAAAAACGTAGTGAAGAAAAAGGACCAGAGGCCAGATTTGGTCTGTTAAATGCTCTGAGCCTCTAAACTGAGGGAGCAGACAGGCAGAAAGGATAAAAGTTCCTTCCCACAGCCTTTGAGGTAGGAGAAAGCCAAGATGGCCTTCCATTTTTTTTTCCACCTTTTTTTCTTGAGGTAACGCAGGAGATGCCCACTAAGAATGTTTCATAATCCTGCTGCTTCATATTTACATTTGATTAAATTTATAGATTCTGGCAAAGGATTGTCCACATGTCTTAATATTAAGCAGTAATGTTAATCAAAAAAGTTTTGTATCTTCATAAGTATATTAAAGGGACTTGGGAGAGATTATATCAGAGGTTATTAAGCATACACCATTTAAACTGGAATTTGATCACATTTGTGGTTTTTTCATTGACTTTATCTTTCCATATTTGACTTCATGTCCCCAATTTCCATTCACATATTATCTTACATGAAGATAAATTTGTTATTAAAATTCTTATGAAAATGTCATTACTCTTCACCAAGGAAAAATGATTGTTGTTTGAAAAGTACAGCCAATAATATTACTGCTTACTGTGATTACGAAAGGGAAGTAAGAATTTGTTAAGAGATCAAGAAATGTTATTTCAAACAGTTATCATAATGAGAATGAGAGGACTTAAGTACAAAGCATATTGAGCTACAACCCAGGTCAACAAGGGTAATGATTAAAAAAGGATGTGAATTTGACCACAGCAAAGGACTACCATCTGAAGGCACCAAAAGCTATATCAAGCTTAGGACAGGATAATAAGAGGCAGATGAAGTGGACAGGGTGAAGGAGGGATAGGTTCCATCTGTTGATGGACAAGGATAAGAGTGGAAGATTTTAAGACTCTTTGGTAATAAGCAGTGGGGCAGAGGCGAGTTGTCCACTTATAATATGGTATATAGGAAAAGAATGATGGTTTCCAATGGAGGTAGCCAGTTCAAGCAGAAGCTGGTTAGAATGTCAAGAACTCAGTCTTATCTCTGGACAGGATCT
The DNA here is from genome assembly GCF_030014295.1 of Loxodonta africana. Lineage (NCBI taxonomy): Eukaryota > Metazoa > Chordata > Mammalia > Proboscidea > Elephantidae > Loxodonta > Loxodonta africana. The sequence goes on along the minus strand of NC_087355.1, from coordinate 43,489,492 downwards.
TGGCTTTGGAGGGACATATAGCCAGAATGTAGAGAAAAAACAACAAAACAAAACAAACAAACAAAAAAAAAAAACATAAGAAAACAGAAGACAGGAGGAGAAAAGAACATTAACACTTGAAACTATTTTGTTGTTCAGATGCTGGGCAAAATGCTACTCAGGGTTGAATCTGGGGTATATCCTTTTCTGTAGTTGGCATTGTTTTCATTCAAAAAGTACACTATACTAAATCCCTTAACAATGTATTAACATTTAATACAAAAAATATATGGGGTAAATTGATAATAAATGTATTTATTTATTATTTATTTCATTTAGGTAAAATATTTGACTTGTAGGAAATTTAAAAAAAAGGGAGGGAAGGGAAAAGAGAGAAAAGAGGTGACACTGTGCTTCCATTATTGTGAGCTCTTACGTGCGTCTTCCTTTTGTTCATATAATCTGGAATTTTTATCTTATCATTGGTGAATTTTGTTATAAATTGTATCTTCTCCAGCAAAATTTTTTGTTTATGACATTTGCTGCATGTTTTAATAGCCACGCTTGTTATAAATTATTTAAATATAATAGAATATTTAAAGTGTTTTTATATTTCTTCTAAAGCTGAATTAATTTCACTTTCGAATTCAGCATTTTAATGCATTTCTTGATTCTGTGTATAACATATTTAAGTAATTTTTATCAGAAATAGCATGCAAGTAGTAACTTTCTGAACTAGTAATCATTTGAGCTTATCTTCCATGGCAACTTGGCTGGGTATAAAATCCTTCACTTACATCCTTTTGCCTCCTTATACTCTAAAACAGCTGTTCCATTATCTTTCTGACATTAAATGTCATAGAGAAGATTGAAATCTGCAAGATTTCTTTTTCTTTTACATGTGAGCTCTTCTTGTTGCATGCTTGTAGGCACCTTTACTCTTAAAAATGACATTTCAGCAGGCTAAGCCTTGATGTTTATCTCTTCAGACATTAATCTTCCTTTACTCATGTTAAACCTAGTTATTTGATGCTTTATTTAAAAACTTTTGCATGTAAAACTCACTTATCATATGTATAACTCTTTTTTCTCAGGAAAATCGGTATATTTTACACATCATATAATTTCATCTGGTGTCAGAAAAGAGTCAAATTAATCTCAATGTTTTCCTCATACTGAAGCTTTTAATTCATCAGACTTTTAATTAGCAGCCATTTGGCATCAGGTACTCTGCTAGGTGAAGGGAGCAAGAGGAAGGAAAAAAACATGTTCCTTGTCTTTAATAAATTTATAAATATTCTTTTGTTGTGATCCCTGATTATAATCTTAGAGGCTAGTCCAAAAATACAGAAAAGGGCTTGGATTTGTCTTTGAAGAAGAGAAATCCAATCTGATTGACTTTCATATGCTGCCTAAGTAAAAAAGCCCACAACAGTTTTTTTTTATGCTTAACAATAACAAAACAGATACAAAAATCTCTATGTAACAATTTATAAAATATATCCATGTAAACAGAAGCTTTACAACAACAGCTTCCATGTTTATTATGTGGCTTATTCTGTGCTAAATCCTTTTTTGGATCATCTGACTTAATCATCACAATGACCCCATGATTATGTTTTACTCCCTTTTTGCAGAAGAGAAAATAAAACTAAGGTAAGTTCCAAGGTCACACAACTTTTAGCACATGTTAGACACTCAATCAGAATTTACTGAATCAAATGGATTTAAAGCCAAGGAAATATGACTACAAAGTATTTGTCTTAACCACTATATCAGACAACTCGTTAAAGGGAAAATAAAAATGTAAATAAAAATGTAAATAAAAACAAAAGAATTCTGGCCAATGCTTGAAGAAAACAAGCCTTGAATTAACCTAATTGTGAATTATGACTCTGTTATGAAAATCAATTTTCTGCTTTTTTTTTTTTTTTTACCCTTTTAAATAGAACTTTAACCTAATTAGTTAGCAGACATTTTAGCGTGTGGAGAGTTGATAAAATTTGTCCCAGATGTGAAAGCTCCAAATATGAACCGTTCTAAGGAACCCTGATGGTACAATGGTTAAGTCCTCAGCTGCTAACCAAAAGGTCTGTGGTTTAAACCCACCAGTGGCTCCAGGCAGAAAAGATCTGGTCATCATCTGCTTCCGTGAAGATTACAGCCTAGGAAACTCTATGGTGCAATCCTACTCTGTCCTGTAGGATCGCTGCGAGTCTGAATTGGCTCTACTGTACACAACAACAACAACAAGATTTTCATATCTAATAAGCAAAAAAAGATTAATAAAGGCTAGACACAATTACGTCAAAATATTTAAATTTAGGTAGAAAACAATTTTGTTAAAGCTAATACAATTTCTCGCAATTTATCCATAGAAAAAAATGACAGCAGGAAAAAATTAACATTTAAGAATCTTCTGTTCATAATTATGGAATGAGCCAGATACTGTGATAGATGACAGCTAACCAAAAAAAGAAAAACAGTTTTCCCAGAAATTATATAAAATAATTATTTTTTTAGTTTTTGAATATTAATCAAGTGCATTTACGTTTAAATATATTTTCTGCTAATAAATATGACAAATATTTATTGTAGAAATTTAGAAAATACAAGAAGAACATAAATGTCACACTGCTTCATCACCCATACACCCATAGATAACCACTGTTGACATTTTTATGGCCTCTTCGTTCATTAAATACCTAGCATACAGTGGTGGTGCTTGCATGGGGTTTTTGGTAAAGTAGTTGAACAATTTGATTACTCCACTCAGTTCTTTCCAAAAATCAAGTATTTAAAGTTTAATTTGTATGATTTGTTTTGACTCAGTTTTTTCCTCAATATTATCTGTAGCATGAAATACAATACATAACATCATACAATATAACATCAAATGATTCTGCAAGGTGTAGGGAGTAAAGAAAAATATTAAAATCAGAAGCAAAAAGCAATACACCAGCCATAATATAAAGAATTGGTATTATTTTTTAAGTGCTGAATAACAGTGAATTAAAAAGAATATCCTACACACACATGCCGTTAGAGAAATTCCCACACTTCTAACTTCAGACAAATCATTATATGAGCCCCTAAGGAGTTTCAGCGTAAACAACAAAGATCTAATTGTTTGCTTTAAAAGCTGATTACACAGTTTACCTAGCTTAATATTCCTGAACAACAAAGGAGGAATTTGGGGGGATTGGATGGGGGTGGGGATTGGTTGATGATCCATGGCTTGAGGCATGGGAAAAAAGAGCCGGGTTAGGAAACTATGGCATTTTTAGCAGGAGCAGATTACTAAATGGATAATTAATGGTGGCAAAGATAGGAGATCTTGCCTTCCTCTTGGGCTTATTCTCACACTGAGGACATAGCTTATAGCCCTGAGGAAGGGTTTTTTGTTTTAAAGATCATTCTTTCTGAAACTTTTGGTCTTTCCGTGGTTTATTGAGCTAGTCTCTAAAGTTCAAGGGGGGTCAAAATAGAAGATATCTTCTCCAAGGCGTTAAGCAGACATTAAAGGAACAAAGCCAGTCTGAAGAGTTTTCACAGGGTCTTCTTCAAAGATTTAATCTACAAAGGAGTTTTTCTTTTTTTTTTTTAACATAAGATATGTACTTAATGACTCCGGTAGTCTTAATTTATATCATCTTCCCTTTCAGTAAAAGTTTAAAAACTGATTACGTTTACATAAATTATTATGCACTGTATGTTGTTGCTGTTGTATGGGCTCGAATTGATTCCAACTCACAGCAACCCTATGGGACAGGGTAGAGTTGTCCCATAGGGCTTCCAGGGCTGTTATCTTTACAGAAGCAGACGGCCACATCTTTTCTGTGCGGAGTGGCTGGTGGGTTCGAACCACTGACTTCTCACTTAGCAGTAGAGCATTTAACCACTGTACCACCAGGGCTCCTTATGCACATTATAAATAACCCTAAAGATTAAAGCAAAAACCTGAGAGTAGGAGATAACTCTTGATAGATTTGCACCTTGATGGCTTCACGTATTTTCATATTTCAATTGATATTTTTTAGATATGTTAATAAACATTACATATACTTAGTGCAAAAATAATATATATAGTAAGGGCATGCATAACAATTTCCAACTTTGCACTGCATACCCTTGCAAAGATGTAGATTGTATTCCTAGGCTAATCAAAACAGCATGACTTCATTTGGATAAGTTCTTTTTGGAGCATGGAGGGTAAAAAATAACAGATACAGGATTTATCAAGGCATTTCCTCCATTGATGTCATTGCAATAAATATAAAGCGCCAGATAAAGGATAGATATATTGCATTAACAGCATATTAACAGTATATTGATTAATATTTATCAATCTATTCAATGAGGTGCTATTGTAGTAGTGCAATAATGATTATCTTGCTACGTTCTCATAGTCATACCTATCATAGGAATAAAATAGCCTTCATATCATTTGAGCAATAAATCTTATATTTTGAATCATAATATTAATCATCACAGAAGAACTTTTTTAATTTCCCATTTTTACTGCATGTGTGTGTATATTCACACCCATATACATAGATCATGTGTCTTCATTTAAAAGCTGCGGCTTCTATAAAATTTAATTACATCTCCCTGCAGCTTTAAATTGTGAGTGGCTTTAAATCAAATGTGTCTTCAAAACAGGGGCAGCTTCTATTAAATTTAATTATGTTTCCCTGCATATTGCACAGTGGAGGTGTAGCTGCTAAATGAGGGCATCTTCTATTAAAATGGCCCAGGAAAGATGTAGGCGAAAACAGGATGGCCTTCATGTCTCTTTGTAATGGATAAAAATATTGTCTTGCCACAGTCAAAGCTCTCTGGAACCAGCTTTGCTGGTTTGTAAGACAAAGCCAAGAAGATTGAATTTTTCATGCTATTTTCACGTATGATATGTATGTTTTTGGAAATACTCCATTTATGTTAATCTTTCAATACATTAAATATGAATTCGAATGATTGAAATGTAGAAAGTCTTTTGCATTATATTTGAATTTCAGAACCATATGCATCACTAATTTCCAACCATACAAAAGGGATTAAAGAGGCAAAGCAGCTTGAAATTATACTTTCTTTTGTTAAAAAAGAAAAAAAGAAGAATGAATCATAGGGATGGTTTGTTATAATGCCCAAAGATGAAAAATTTTCTTTTTAAATTGTTTCATAATTTGATATCTTTCAATAGTTGCTGTGATTTTATAAGACTGATTTTTATGAGGGGGTGTATTTGATCATGTATGTATTAAACATTAAAAATTTGGCTTTTAAATCATTTTGGTTAAAACAGAGAACTAATGAATGGATCACATGTAAAATGAAATGTACCTGGTTGTTAAGCACTTATTGAAGATCTATATTATAAAGCAGAAAAATATACACTGCTTAAATATAGCATCTCTATAGGCGGCTAAGTAAAATATATTTCTACATATGTTTCACAATATTATAATAGTATAGTACTATAATTTATTATTATTATTATATCGTTTCTGGGAGAGTGGAAGAAAGTTGATTATTTTAGTATCCATTGCACTTAAGGACAAGGAATTTTAAAACATGTTACAACTTGAGAGGTGTAATACTTAAGAGAAATATGGCTAATTAAAATAAACGTTACAGAAGGTCGTGTTTTCCACACACACTCAGTGGAATGGTCTTTTCTTTTTTTTTTTTTTTTTCTTTTCTCTATGACCTAGTTTACTTTCCTAGAATGGAAGCAAAAACAGCCGTTTACTCTTGAGCAAAGTAAAATCCTGACCTAACAAGTACAAACTATGAAATTAGCTCACTCAATTGACCTTTCTTTCGACATGAAGATACTTCCGTCTTGAAACTGTCGTGCATTGGAGCTGATGTGTTTAAATGCGAAGTAAGTGCAACTCATGATAATAGAGGGGGCATTCTTGCAACATGCCTGTTTTCTGAGCTGTCTATAAATACAAGGAAAAAAAAAAAAACCCAAAGAGTCCTCCGCTTTTTGACAGTTCACCTTACCCACTTTACTTTTACTGAAGACCTACATTAGCATTAGTACCTGGTTTCCAAAGAGGATTTTCACTTTTACGAAAAAAGACGAAAAGCAGAAATAGCGTTCAGCGTTTGATTTGCAGTGAACCATTAAAAAGGCAGCCGGAGGGGCGTCACCAAGCTCCTTCCCCAAGGAGGACACTCAGTATCTATATAGGCAGTGTATTTATCATATCATTCCTGCTTTTACTATATGGTAGTGTTATTTTAGGTTTTATGTGCTATATGATTTGTTAAGTTATTTTTTGGGTCTAGGGACGCTTAAAAATTCTTCACATATAGATTAATGATAACTACTTCTTTGCTTTATGCCATTTCAGCTTACGAAAGTTTTCACAGGAGGCCTCTACTTTCGGATAGTGAGGGAAACCTGCGTATTGGAGCCAAACGCGTAAAGTCATGCGTGTAATGTTTAATTCAGTTTAAAATAACGATTTTTCACACTCGGCCGTTGGAGGTGTGCCAACACAACCACATAAAAGTGAAAATTTGAGATGATCGTCTTCTAATTGATGTGCAAACCTCTGAAGGTAGCAGAGAAGTCAGCCTTTAAGGGTCAAAATTTTATTATAGCCTATCTCCACTGGCCGAAAATAAGAATGGGATTTTCCACTCTCGAGATTTTATTGTCTACATTAGCTCAGGTTGAGAATTATTTGGAAAATTTTCTTGAATCCGTTGATTTTGTGTTGTTCAGAATGCAGGCTTATTAGGAGCCCTCTCATGCCATTATATTTTCTGTTAAATTTATCAGCATATCACAACTTAATAGGAAAGCTTGTAAAAATGATTTGCAGATTATTTGTTTAAATTACGGTCATTGGGCTGATTGGCTGGCTGTTCTAGAGTAAACGTGCCCAAGTAAATTACAAACCAAGACGTTCATTAGTAAACAGGAGGTGTGAGGGTAGATGGAGTAAAACCAGCTGAGCACACAGAGCTTAGCTGAGTACTGATGTACTCAGATACAGACATGTGTTACCTACTCTCTTGTCTTTAGTATCTTTTTTTTCACTAAATAGCAGTACAGAAGTTTCCATTCTATGGCATGTGAAAGCGTGCTATATGCATAGTACTGTATAGACTCATTAAATTGCAAAGCTTTCCACATTCCATTTCCACTATTTCTAAATACTGTATAAAATAAAATGATTAAAATCTCACCAGATCCACGAGTCCCATTTTTACAATAAGCATTTCTTTCTACAAAAGAGAAATGCTGTTTAATTTCAATGTGATTGTGAATTTTGTAAAATGAGGATGTAATGGCATTTTACTAAAACTCATAGCATCTTCTGCTCATATTATGTTTCAGAATAGTCCCTTCATAATTAAAGTGTCAAAAAACACATTTGTAACAAGAATGATGAAATTCATTCTGAATAATCCATCAGCAAATAATAACCTGCATTTCCCGCTCTCAACCAGAATCATTTAATACCTTTCAATCATTTGGTTCTTCCCTCTTTTTTTCTTGTTTCTCTTAGAAAATAACTTCCTATAAGAGCTTAAAAACTATTTTATGGGCTTAATGGAAGGTCCCCCCCCCCTTCTTTAGCTGGAATGTTATGTGGTTAGCAAATGTTTCAGTAAATATGGAAAATGCTCTCCACTGGATGGCTCCCAACCTAGAGCATTTCCAAAGCAACAGAACAAAGCAAACAAAAAACTCCTCAAAATAATATAACTTCTCATTTCCCCCCAAACATTGTTCATCTATTATTCTGTCCTATTGACGAAAACAGAATTTGCATTGAGTGGAGGATTCCCTGTGATGAAGTCAGGTCGGCGTTTTGGGTCTACAGCGTATTAGTTATGGAAGGAACATGCAGAGACACTGTACCAAAAAGAATCGGTCGATGTTCAGCCATTTCAAGAGGTAGCATATGATCAAGAACTGATGGTATTGAAGGAAAAAGTCCAAGCTTCACTGAAGGTACTGGTGAAAAATAAGGCTCCAGGAACCGACAGAATACCAGTTGAGATGTTTCAAAAAATGGGTGCAACCCTGGAAGTGCTCACTTGTCTATGCCAAGAAATTTGGAAGACAGCTACCTGGCCAACCGACTGGGAAAGACCCATGTTTGTGCCCATTTCAAAGAAATGTGATCCAACAGAATGCAGAAATTATCAAACAGTATAATTAATATCACACACTGGTAAAATTTTGCTGAAGATGATTAAAAAAACAGCTGCTGCAGTATATTGATAGGGAACTGCCAGAAATTCAAGTCAGATTCAGAAAAGAACATGGAACCAGGTATATCATTGCTGATGTCAGATGAATCTTAGCTTAAAGGAGAGAATACCAGAAAGATGTTTATCTGTGTTTTATTGACTATGCAAAGACATTGCACTGTGTGGATCATGACAAATTATGGATAACATTGTGAAGAATGTGAATTCCAGAATACTTGATTGTACTCATGCGGAATCTGTACATAAAGCATGAGGCAAGGGGATACTGAGTGGTTTAAAATCAGAAAAGGTGTATGTCAGAGTTGTATTCTTTCACCATATTTATTCAATCTGTATACTGAGCAAATAAACAGAGAAGATGGACTACATGAAGAAGAAAGCGGCATCAGGATTGGATGAAAACTAACAATGTTGCTTGCTGAAAATGAGGAGGACTTGAAGCACTTGCTGATGAAGATCAGATACTACAGCCTTCAGTATGGATTACACTTCAACATAAAGAAAACAAAATCATCACAACTGGACCAATAAGCAACATCGTGATAAATGGAGAAAAGATTGAAGTTATCAAGGACTTCCTTTTACTTGGATCCACAATCAACAGCCATGGAAGCGGCAGTCAAGAAATCAAATGATATATTTCATTGGGTAAATCTGCTGCAAGAGACCTCTTTAAAGTGTTAACAAGCAAAGATGTCACTTTGAGGACTAAGGTAGGTCTGACCAAACCATGGTATTATCAATCGCCTCATATGCATGCAAAAGCTGGGCAATGAATAAGAAAGACTGAAGAAGAATTGACGCATTTGAATTATGGTGTTGATAAAAAAATATATTGCATATACCATGGACTGCCAGAAGACCGAACAAATCTGTCTTGGAAGAAGTACAGTCAAAATGCTCCATAGAAGCGACAACGGTGAGACTTCGTCTCACATACTTTGGACGTGTTGTCAGGAGGGATCAGTCCCTGGAGAAGGGTATCATGCTTGGTGAAGTAGAGGGTCAGTGAAAAAGAGGAAGACCCTCAACAAGGTGGGTTGACACAGCGGCTGCAACAATATGCTCAAACATAGCAATGATTGCGAGGATGGCACCGGCCTGGGCAGTGTTTTGTTCTGTTGTACATAGGGTCCCTATGAGCTGAAACTGACTCAACAGCACCTAACGACAACAGTATATTATGTTTCTGAAATACTGAAGGAGGAGGCCAGAGTATTCCAGTGGTTTTTCTCCTCCTAAGATCTTGTTTTCCTTGTTGGCTTTTATAAGTGACATTTATTTTATGCTTACAACTTTAAAAATTTTAACTTACAGAACATATTTGTGCATGTGTATACACACACACATGCACATATATATATAAAGACCTGCCAGAGATTATAATCAAATGCAAATATGAAGAAGTGAGAAATGTCCACGTAAATAATTTAGCCTCTATCATGAGAATCAGTGTTCTGGGTGTTTAATATTTTCACATTATATATGCTTGAAACTTGACTTTTGGAGAATTATTGGATCGGGTGCTGTATGTCAGGATGATAAGTATATTTATATAGCCCATATGTCCGGAGTTTTCACATTTTTCTCCTTTGCACCTAGTTTAGTGCAATGTTCTTACTGTAAAAGGTGGGGAACCATAAATCGTTTTATAGTCCATCTTAAGATTTACCCCAACACAGGTCAAGCATAATGGTCAGAGGAAAAAAAAATCTTTTAAAATAATTTATCCTTTCAAAAATGCTTGTACCATCCGCTGCAGCTGCAGGGCCATAATGCTTTCATTAAGGATCACATCTGGGCTGAATTAAAACAGGAGCCTTTCCCAGCCCTGGAGTGTTTGTCAGGTTGAAAGTTTTTCTCATGGCTCCTGAAGCTTTTCCAAAAATCGAGGGCTAAGACAGAGAACAGACCTTGTCACGAACTGGTACTGGGCTTTAAGTACATTCCTGCAATGTTACTCACCGTCTGGTTCTAATTTGAAGGTACATCTCCCTTGTGTTCACTTTATTAACTTACATATGACTAGCTCTTTTGTTTAACATGGAAATAAAGAAAACAGGGTTTGTTGGAGAATAGTGCTCGTAGGCTGAGACTTTTATTTTTCCACAGGCTTGCTCCCCTCCCCCCCGCCCCGTGTGTTTGCTCTTTAAAGCAATTTCTCCATATTTGAGCTACTTGCATAAGAAAAAAGGGTAGATAATACAGGGAATTAATAATAGACCATGCTATCTTCTCCACTTTACAGAAAGGGAGGAGAAAACAAAAAAAAACTACACATCTTAATTCATTGTATTTTCTCAGCTTGACCACCAATTTTATCTTAGAACTGGAAAGAAAAAAGTCTACAAGGGTGATCCATAATCACAGGTATATGGAAGGAAATTATCTCCAAATTTTGGAGAAATGATTTCAGCAATGTATTGTAAAGATAAACAGAACGTCAGCTAGATGTTGAAACACCATGACATTAAGTAAAGAACAGAGATATTTTTACAAAGTTTAAAAAAAAAAAAAAAAGTTAGGTTTATTAGGAAGAAATAAACCACCAAAGAAAGAGAAAGGGAGTTTTACAATTTTATTCAGAATGTTTTCTGATGAATGGGAAGTATTAATGCTCTAGATTATTAACTTACTAAATAATTTATCAATTTGTGTCACACACACACACCTTTATTAAGATCCCACTATATTCCAAACCTTGGGGCAAAAAGGAAAATATGAACTCGACGAAGCTTGAACCATCGCAGGGGAAACAGACGCGTGACCAAATGTAGCGCAATGCGATAGGTACTGAAGTAGAGGTAAACACACAGTGGAAGCAGTGATTTATCTAGGCCTGAGGAGGTCACCTTTGAGCTGGTCTTTGAAGGATGAATAGAAGTTCAACAGCCCTAAATATTCACAGCCTTTAGTGAATTTTTAACATTTACTCTTTACCTGAAATTAGCAATAAATAGCCTTTTGGGATGAAGAGTACTCTTCACTAATACCTAATTTCCCTCTTTTATTGATTCAAAAACTACCATTATCCTGACAGATCAATTTTCCCGACTACCTTAATGTTGTTATTAGCTGCCGTATAGTCACCCCCTACTCATGAGGACCCTATGCACAATCAGACTGTTGGGATCAACAGGGCTTTCTTGGCTGATTTTTCAGATGTAGATTGCCAGGCCTTTCTTCCTAGTCTGTCTTAGTCTGGAAGTCCTGCTGAAACCTGTTCAGCATCATAGCAGCATGCAGGCCTACACTGACAGGTGGTGGCTGCACTGAGGTGCACTGGTTAGGAATCCAACCCAGGTCTTTGGTATGGAAGGCAAGAATTCTACCACTGAACCATCACTGCCCTAAATTACAAAGATTTTTTTTTCCTTTTGGTATGGAAGTAGAACTTAATTTCAGCAGGTATACCAATGAAAAAGCAAGCTTTAGAGTCAAATAGTCTCAGATGATACATAAGAATGACAATTTAATTAATCTCTCAGAACCTTAACTCTTTCATTTAAAAAAGATGGAAAAAAAAAAATACCCATCTCATGGACTGATAACCAAAAAATGAGATGATGTGTTTTGTGACTTAGGACAAGGGCTAGCACACAGTAAGCTAGCATTCAGTACATGGTAATTCTCAATTTTTCTCTAAACAAAAAAAACAAGCCTTGGCTCAAACTGGTTCTGTTTTCTAGCTTACTAATGCTGTATTTCAGGGTATAATAAAATGTTTGTATGATGAATATCAGTGTTGACATACTTGAACAAATGAGTGTATTTGTTTGACAATGACCCTGGTATAAAATAGATTAATGGGAGCACATGGTAAACAATAAAGCCTTCTCTAATTTCACTACCTAAATATCCAGTTCATTTCTCAATGGACAAGAAGACAAGATACATGCATTCAGTGACATATTCCTCTTAATGGAAAATCACGTGAGCTTCCTGAAGAGCAAGGGTTGCATCTTCCACTGATTTTAGACACTCCCTTAAAAAAACCAAACCCGTTGCTGTAGAGTCGATTGCGACTCATAGCGACCCTATAGGACAGAGTAGAACTGCCCCATAGAGTTTCCAGGGAGCACCTGGTAGATTCGAACCTCTGACCTTTTGGTTAGCAGCCGTAGCAATAAACCACTACGCTAATAAAATACTCAGAGCCTAGGTGTTCAGTATCTGTTTGTTGCCTTATTGCCTTTTGTTCTTGAAACTCAGATTTAAGACTTTCTAGAGCTTTGAACGGTTTTGTCTTGTATGAAAGACAAAAACCAGAACCTTTGAGTCCAGCTACCCATATCTATGGGTGGAAATGTCGAAGGTTTCTATGTTAAAAGAACAGCAAAAACTCCAACTGTAAAGCAAATAAAATGCTACATCACTGAGTTTCTCTAGGAAATGATATGAGCAATCTCCTAGCTCCATGAAATATAAACATTTAAAAGGATATAAGTTAGAAACCAGGTTCCTTCTCATTCACTATTCCTTAGGTAGTAGGTCTTCCTTAGACTCTGAAGGTAAAAGGCCCTGTTTTACTTAACAAAGCCAGCTAGTTGTTTTTATGGAAATTCCTTTTCAGTTTATAACTCATGTGAATGTCAATGTCAAAGTAACAACTGCACCACTGGGATGAAATGGATAAAAGACTCCTGGTCAGATGAAGTTATCTTTCCATTAAGATTTATCCTTCATATTTTCCATTAAGTATTGTCAACTCAGCTTCTTTCTTTGTTGAAAGTGGCCAGCTGGTGGATGCTTGTGTATAGTGCAGCGCAAGTAGAAAAATACTTAGATTTCAATGTGCTTTTAAAATCTTTTTTCGAAAAACAAAGTCCTGACAGTATTTCTAGACATTGTTTTAACACATATATTGTGAAATATCTCATCTATTTAATCTTAAAATATTGGTGCTATGTATGTGTGAGTATATACATACAAATATACATATACACACTACATTTTAATGTAAAACCTAATCTTTCAATTTGTTTGTCAAGGTAGATATCATACTGCCTTACTCAACTTTACTGTGTGTGAAAGGTTTGATTTATAAGACTGGATAAATTTCATAAACTCATAAACTTAGGCTTAGAAAACACAGTTTTAGGGGGGATTGCAAACTAAAGAAATAAGCCTATAATTTATCACAATTCACCCACATGTATATTTAAAAGATTTTTTCCTGCCAGTGATTGCTCTGTCACTCACAAGGAAATTTATCTAAGACATTCTAGAAAAGGCAAAACTAGGGACCATGAAAAGATTAGTAGTTGCCAGGGGTTCCGAAAGAGGGGAGCCATGAATAGGTGAAACACAGAACATTTTAAGGGCCGTGAAACTCTTTTGCATGATATTATAATGATGGATACAAAAGAGTGGGCGTTTGTCAAAAACCCATAGAACTGTACAACGCGAAGAATAAGTGCCAATGTAAACTATGGACTTTAGTTAATAATAATATATCGATATTTGTTCATCAGTTGTAACAAATACATCACACTAAAATGATGTTAATACTAGGGGAAACGGTGGGGACAGGAAGGGTATATGGGAATTCTCTGTCCTTTGGGCACAGTTTTTCTATAAACCTTAAAAACTCAAGTATATTCAAGAAAAAGTCACTGTCTTGGAAATTGTTTGCCTTTTGAATAATGGCATTGGGCCTGCAATGGCTGTCACCTTCAGTAAAGCTCATCAAGCTCAGGGTGTGGCTTCTAGGAATAAAATTTTTACTGTAATAGAAATTACAAGAAAAACTGAGTTCATGTTGATATTCAAGCATTACATTTTTCCTTTTAAGAAAGAAAACCTTGAAGACAATCACCAATTGTGTTTTTTTGGGTTCAAAATATAATCTCTCTTACAGCGTTTAAAATGATTGTGATGTATTCAATCTGAGGAGCTAGGGAGTGCCTGGGTGGTACAAACAGTTACATGCTCAACTACTAGCTGGAATGTTGATGGTTCAAACCCACCCTGAAGGCACCTTGGAAGACAGGCCTGGTGATCTGCTTCCAAAAGGTTAAAGCTTTGAAAACCTTATGGAACAGTTCTACTCTTCACACACAGGGTCACTATGAATCAGAATCGACTTGGAAGCAACTAACAACAACACCAACAACAAATAGTAAGTATAACAATACTGGTACCACTTGGGTACTTGGAAAATACTAATGATTATAGAAGAGAACCTATCTTGGGTGCATATTAGGTGCCTCTTAATGGTGATTTCGTCATTTCATATTTAGTCAGGCACCAAACTAGTTTGATTTCAACACCGATGTGTTTCTCAAACCTGTCCCTACCTTTCAACCTTTACAACCACAACCAACCTTTAAATAGTTATCCTAGTTTGTAGTTTCCTTTGTAATTAAGTACTTCAAGATTAAGTACTACATGGTTGCTAGAACTCTTTCAATTTAAAAAATCTAGACAGGGTACTTAACTTCAATGGCTCCTGGTGACTTTTAGGACAAAATGATTCTCTTTTCTCTGACAAAATAAGCCTTCAGTAATTTTAGTACCTTCTTACTTCTCCTAACTGCCTCCCATCCCCAAATTCGTAAGACTAGTTCATATCTTCATCCTTTTGCATATGGTGCTTCCCCTTCACACCTCTCTCCTGTTCTCTCCTGGTCAAGTCCTATTTGTCTTTAGAGCTTAGTTCAAGTATTCAAGCATCACCTTCTCTGGGAGCTCTTCCCCAGGCTGGTCTAGACACCCTGTCTATGTTTCTTTATCTTTAACCACTGACATTGCACTGAAAACAAATTAGGATTCTAAGTATTTTGAGTCGTCGTTTACACTTTCAAGATGTATAATGAACTCCTTGAAAGCAGGCACTGTGTCTTTTTTTTTTTTCATTTTTTAAAATCATCCCCAGTGCTTAAAGTATATATTTAATGCATTGATTAATGAATGAGTGAAGTAATAATTAATTATAAGAAAGTTTAAGTCAGGGACAATGTATTTATATTTTTTTATTTCTTCCTGGGGCCTACAGGCAGTGCTGATCATGGGAGTGTTCAGTGCCATGAAGAGAAGAGTATTTTGGAGACACATGCGATTTACATGGCATTTTCAGTTTGAAAGTTTGAATTACACATAAGGAAAAAAAAAGTTAACTTGTACTGTGACCAACGCTTTGATTCATTACGTTCTTTTGAGAGGGCCACTTAATTGTTCATTGCTTTATATTTCCCTTTTTGGGAAAATATGCTAGTAGTTCCAGATCTCTATTTCCTTAAAATAATGTGATTAACAAATTATGGACTTGGTTTTCTGGGGAAAAAAAAAACTTTATATGGAATATATACTTAAATAAAATATTGCTATTAGGTGCCATCTAGTCAGTTCTGACTCATAGGGACCCTATGTACAACAGAATAAAACTCTGCTCAGTCCTGCACCATCCTCATAATCATTGTTATGTTTGAACCCATTGTTGCAGCTACTGTGTCAATCCATCTCGTTGAAGGTCTTCCTCTTTTTCACTGACCCTCTATTTTACCAAGCATGATGTCCTTCTCCAGGGACTTGTCTCTCCTGATAAAATGTCCAAAGTAATTGAGATGAAGTCTCGCCACCCTCGCTTCTATGGACCATTCTGCCTGTACTTCTTTCAAGACAGATTTGTTTGTTCTTCTAGTAGTCAATGGTATGTTCAATATTCTTTACCAACACCATAATTCAAAGGCATCAATTCTTCTTTGGTTTTTCTTATTCATTGTCTAGCTTTCACATGCATATGAGGCAATTGAGGCAATTAAAAGTACTGTGGCTTGCATAAAACTAGAAGTCAATAACAGAAAAATCAGAGAAAAGAAATCAAACACATGGAAACTGAACACTTTGCTAAAAAGTGATTTTATTATAGAAGAAATTAAGGACACAATAAAGACATTCATTCAATCCAATAAGAATGAAAACACTTCCTATCAGAACCTTTGGGACACAGCAAAAGCAGTGCTCAGAGGTCAATTTACAACAATAAATACACACATACAAAAAGAAGAAAAGGCCAAAATCAAAGAATTATCCCTACAACTTGAACAAATAGAAAGAGAGCAACAAAAGAATCCTTCAGGCACCAGAAGAAAGCAAATAATAAAAATCAGAGCAGAATTAAGTGAAATGGAGAAGAGAAAAAACAATTGAAAGAGTTAACAAGACCAAAAGCTGCTTCTCTGAAAAGATTAACAAAATTGATAAACCTTGGCCAGACTGACAAAAGAAAAACAGGAGAGGAAGCAAATAACCCGAATAAGAAATAAGATGGGCAATATCACAACAGACCCAACTGAAAAGAATCATAACAGAATACTAGGAAAAATTCTACTCTAACAAATTTAAAAACCTAGAGAAAATGGACAAATTTCTAGAAACGCATTACTTACCTAAACTTACTACAAATTAGAGACAGAACAGCTAAATAAACCCATAACAAAAGAAGATGTTGAAAAAAAATTGAAAAACTCCCAACAAAGAAAACCCTGGCCCTGACTGGCTTCCCTCGAGAATCCTACCAAACTTTCAGAGAAGAGTTAACATCACTACAACTAAAGGTATTTCAAAGCATAGAAAACATGAAATACTCCCAAACTCATTCTATGAAGCCAGCATTACCCTGATACCAAAACCAGGTAAAGACACCACAAAAAGAGAAAATTACAGACCTATATCCCTCAAGAACTTAGACGCAAAAATTCTCAGCAAAATTCTAGCCAATAGAATTCAACAATATATCAAAAAAATAATTCACCATGACCAAGTGGGATTCATACCAGGTATGCAGGAATGGTTCAACTTTAGAAAAACAGTTGGTGTAATCCATCACATAAATAAAACAAAAATCAAGAACCACATGATCTTATCAATTGATGCAGAAAAGGCATTTGACAATGTCCAACACCAATTCACGATAAAAACTCTCAGCAAAATAGGAATAGAAGGAAAATTCCTCAGCATTATAAAGGTCATTTATACAAAGCCAACAGCCAACATCATCCTAAATGGAGAGAGACTGAAAGCATTCCCCTTGAGAATGGAATCAGACAAGGACGCCCTTTATCACCACTCTCATTCAACATTGTGCTGGAGGTCCTAGCCAGAGCTATTAGGCTAGGTAATGAAATAAAGGGCTTCTGAATTGGCAAAGAAGAAGTAAAGATATCTCTGTTTGCAGAAGATGTGATCTTATACACAGAAAACCCTAAAGAATCCTCAAAAAAACTACTGAAACTAATAGAAGAGTTTAGCAGAGTATAAGGATACAAGATAAACATGCATAAATCAGCTGGATTCCTCCACACCAAAAAAGAGAATATTGAAGAGGAAATCACCAAATCAATACTGTTTACAACAACCCCTAAGAAGATGATACCTAGGAATAAATCTAACCAGAGATGTAAAAGATCTATACAAAGAAAGCTATATAAGACACTACTGCAAGAAATCAAAAGAGACTTACATAAGTGGAAAAACATACCTTGCTCGTGGATAGGAAGACTCAACATTGTAAAAATGTCTTCTACCCAAAGTGATCTACAGATACAATGCAATCCCGATCCAAATACCAGTGACATTTTTCAATGAGATGGAGAAACCAATCACCAACTTCATATAGAAGGGAAAGAGGTCCCGGATACGTAAAGCATTACTAAAAAAGGAGAACAAAGTGGGAGGCCTCATTCTACCTGATTTTGGAACCTATCATACCACCACAGTAGTCAAAACAGCCTGGTAGTTGTACAACATATACACAGACCAATGGAACAGAATTGAGAATCCGGACATAAATCCATTTACATATGAGCAGCTGATATTTGAGAAAGGCCCAAAGTCTGTTAAATGGAGAAATGACAGTCTCTTCAACAAATGTTGCTGGCATAACTAGATATCCAACCGCAAAAAAATGAAACAAGACCCATACCCCACACCATGCACAAAAACCAACTTAAAATGGATCAAAGACCTAAATCTAAAATGATAAAGATCATGGAAGAAAAAATAGGGACAATGCTAGGAGCCCTAATACATGGCATAAACAGTATACAAAACATTACTAACACTGTACAAACACCAGAAGAGAAATTAGATAACTGAGAGCTCCTAAAAGTCAAACACCTGTGCTTATCCAAAGACTTCACCAAAAGAGTAAAAAGATTACCTACAGACTGGGAAAAAGTTTTTAGCTATGACATTTCCGATCAGTGACTGATCTCTAAAATCTGTACCATACTGCAAAAACTCAACAACAAAAAGACAAATAAACCAATTAAAAAATGGGCAAAGGATATGAAGAGGCACTTTACTAAAGAAGACATTTAAGCTGCTAACAGATAGATGAGGAAATGCTCATGATCATTAGCTATTGAAAAAAATTAGAGAAATGCAAATCAAAACTACAATGAGATTCCATCTCACCCCAACAAGGCTGCCATTAATCCAAAAAACACAAAATAATAAATGTTGGAGAGGTTGTGAAGAGACTGGAAAACTTAAACACTGCTGGTGGGAATGTAAAACAGTACAGCCACTTTGGAAATCAATTTGGCGCTTCCTTAAAAAGCTAGAAATAGAACTACCATATGACCCAGCAATCCCACTCCTTAGAATGTACCCTAAGGAAATAAGAGCCTTTACACAAACAGACATATGCACACCCATGTTCATTGCAGCACTGTTAACTATAGCAAAAAGATGGAAGCAACCAAGGTGCCCATCAACAGGTGAATGGATAAACACATTATGGTATATTCACACATCGATAAAGAACAGTGAGGAATCTGAAACATTTCATAACATGGAGGAACTTGAAAGGCATTTTGCAGAGTGAAATTAGTCAGTTGCAGAGGGACAAATATTGTATAAGAACATGATTATAAGAACTCCAGATAAAGCTTAAACACAGAAGAAAATATTCTTTGATGGTTACAAGGGTAGGGAGGGAGGGAGAGGGATATTCACTAACTAGATAGTAGACAAATATTTTTCTAGGTGAAGGGAAGGGCAACACATAACACGGGAATAGTCAGTACAACTTGACTAAACCAAAAGCAAAGAAAATTCTGTAATACAACCAAAAGCTTCAAAGGCCAGAGTAGCAGGGGCGGAGATCTGGGAACCATGGTTTCAGGGAACATCTAGGTCAATTGGCATAACAAAATATGTTAAGAAAATGGTCTGCATTCCACTTTGGTGACAGCCGTCTGGGGTTTTAAATGGTAGCAAGCAGCCACCTAAGATGCATAAATTGGTCTCAACCAACCTGGAGCAAAGGAGAATGAACACTAAAGATACAAGTCAAATATAAGCCCAAGAGATAGAAAGGTTCACATAGACCAGAGACTCCATCAGCCCGAGACCTGAAGAACTAGATGGTGCCTGGCTACCACCGATGAGTGCCCTGACAGGGAACACAACAATGAATCCCTGATGGAGCAGAAGAACAGTGGGATACAGATCTTAAATTTCCATAAAAAGACCAGGCTTAATGGTCTGACTGAGACCAGAGGGACCCTGATGGTCATGGTCCCCAGACCCTTTGATAGCCCAAGATTGGAACCATTCTCAAAACTGGCTCTACAGACAGGGATTGGCCTGGACTATAAAATAGACAGTGATGCTAGTGAGGAGTGAATTTCGTGACTCAATTTCGAGACTATGCAGGCGACTCCTGTCTAGTGGCAAGATGAGAAGGAAGAGGAGCTGGTTGAACGGACATGGTGAATACAGGGTGGAGAGGAGGAATACGTTGCCTCATTAAAAGGACAGCAGCTAGGAGTGCCCCGGCAGAGTGTATACGAATTTTTGTGTGAGAGACTGACTTGATTTGTAAACTTTCACCTAAAGTACAATAGATCAATTAAAAAAAAGAAAACACACACACACAAATACTGCGGCCTGGATCAGGCGCACCTTAGTCCTCAAAGTGACATCTTTGCTTTTTCACACTTTAAAGAGGTCTTTTGGAGCAGATTCGCCCAGTGCAATACATCATTTGATTTCTTGACTTCTGAGTGTTGATATTTCTCTGTTGGACTGTTACAGTAGATTTCTAACTGATCTCCATTCCTTCAGTGATGCTCCTTTCTAAAATATTCTTAAAACTGTAGTCAGAATGATTTTCCAATGCTCACATCTTATGTTACCCCACTACTTAAAACCACTCAATGGGCCAGTGGATTCTAATACCTAATTGTATAAATCTTCAATTTTATAAGATCTAAGCCTTGTCTTTGACCTCTGTTCACCTTGTACACTGTACATTCACAATATAAACTTCTTTTAGTTCCTTGAACTTGCCATTTGCAGAGTGGATTTGAGCAGGTGCTGTTTATTCTAACTTACTCTTTCCTTATCTATTCATTGGGCTAAATTTCACTCACTTCAGTTAGGAATTTAAACTTTACTATTTCCATGAGGACTTCCTTGTCCCTGGGACTTTAGCCACCCAATCTCAGGGGACATCTTATGTCTCATTTTTTTAAGTTAGCACACTTAATTGTAAATGCTTGTTTTATGCTTTTGTGATGGCTAAGGTAGTGTGTCAAGTTGGCTGGGCCATGATTCTCAGTGGTCTGGCAGTTATGTAATGATGTAGTTGGGCAGTTATGTAATGATGTAGTCAACTTCCACGATGTGATCCGATATGATCAGCTGATCAGTTATATGGGGAATTTTCTCAGGGGTGTGGCCTGCATCTAGTGTGTGTGTGTGTGTGTGTATATATATATATATATATATACATTCAGACAAAGTTTGCTCACTAGCTCTGGATCTTGCATCTGGCTCATCATCATCTGACCTTCAGTTCTTGGGACTCAAGCCAGCAGCCTGTTGTAATACCTGCCAATCTTGAGATTCATCGGCCTCCACAGCCTGTGAGCCAGCACCCTGCTGTCTTACCTGCTGATCTTGGATTCGTCAGCCTCTGCAGACCATGAGACAGTGGTCTACCATCTGACCTGCTGATCTTGGTTCATTAGCCCCTGCAGCTACGTGAGTCAGAAGTCTCCAGCCTGACACTAGCCCATGGACTTGGGACTTGCTAACTTCTATAATCGTGTGAGTCATTTCCTTGACATAGATCTCTCTCTCTCTCTCTGTATATATATATATATATACACATGCACTTTACTAGTTTTGGTTCTCTAGAGAACCCAGCCTAAGACAGTCTTTCTTTCCAGGTAGACTATAAGGGCCATGAAGTCAATGTTCTTTGCCCAGTGCCTGGCAAAATGTCTGATACATAGGAAGTGCTCAGTGAATATTGGTAGAATGCAATGAATTGACTTCACATACATACAACATTCTGTCTTTACTTTTAGTAAATCAATCTAAGCATCAGTTTCAGGATAATATTAGTCACTTAAAATATAAAGAACATGAACATTTGCTTTTATTAAACTCTGCAAGATTCTGTGCCCTGATGAGAGTAAAATGGAAAAGTATGAAATAATTAACAAACCCTGAGTCCTTGTTGCCTTAGAAGATTTTTTAAATAATCAAAAGTGACATTTAAGAAAACTAAAGGTAAAACTATAATATCACTATAAATCACTTAAAAGTGACCCAGACCTCATGCTATTTAGCATATCAGTTGCATGTAAAAGTGTTAACCTTTCAACTTGAAGAGTAGCCTATGCTTTCTTACTAACTTTCTAATCTAAATGCAGTGAACTTGTTTCCTTTTTCTAATTGGGTTTTGCTGAAGGTGAACTTGAATCTCAAATTACGGTGTGGAGCTCGAATGTTTTCCAGTAGTCTCTTTAAAATCCATTCTTAGTAGGTGTCAATCTTGTTGCAATCCCGTTGACTGGAGTGACTGCAAATTACAGTTGGAAAATCACTGACTTCTTCCTCTGTTCTAATATTGTTAGAATGAAGCTACAATGGCACCTATCAGGATAACCAAATTAGAGCAGTTCACACAAGGCAGACATGCATACAAATGTACTTATGTAACAGATGTATCCCTCAACAGGAAAATGGCAGTCATTCAGATAAAATGATTTTATTATTTACTTTCAACAAGTATCTATAGCTGTGGCATGACTATCGCTGAATCATTTCAATAATCTTGTTATAGGGCTGGTAATAAAAGAAAAAACACTTCAGCTGAGAGAAATGACCTGCCTCTTGACATCTTCAGAGGTAGCAGATGACAGTGACATGTAGATTACTTTTCTGTTCAAACAAACAAAAGCATTGCCAGGCCTCTTTTAGCCTAGTTTATTTCCTCAAAACACTGATGTGTTCTTGACAAGAAAGACAGAAGACTACCCCTGCAATTTCACCACTACCAGTAGGTGTAGCAGTTGGTGTAGTTTGACATGTTAAGTGGAAGATGGAGATGTCTTTGGAAAGACCTTTATACTTACCAAAAGATATACTAACATCTGAAAAAGACTATATCTTCTATATATAAACAAGCAATGATACCTAAAAATGCTTATACACAGAAAAGGATTTTTGACCTTATTAAATTGAACAGGGACAGGTATCTCATAATCTATGTATATGCTTTGCCTTTTAAGACCAGACATATAAGTACTTTATTCTAAGGTAATAACCAAAAGACATTACTATCCACTAATATACTGCTAGAAACTTTCAAGAAAATTAGTCAGTCATAACATTTACAAATTATATTGATTTTTCTCTAATCTCTGTTGGGTCCATTACTTTTCAGGTAATTTTGATATCAGAATAAGGGGAGAGAAGTATCTCATATCCTTTTGTCTCACCTTTCTTCAGTTAATATCATACTGTTCTATTTGATACATGAAATTCCATCACATTAAAAAATTTGGAGTCAAGAATCAGCAAAAATGAAACCACTGTATCAAGTAAAAAGCTAAAAAAAAAAAGTAATCATTGATTTTAAGGCTGCATAACTATGTTTTCTTCTTCATTGTTTAAAACGTAATGGTAACCAACTGGAAATACATCCTGAATCTAAAATTTCCAATTGAATTGGCTTTTTGAGTATTTATGCTGCATAGCAGCCTTTATTTTCTTCTTTGTGTACAGGAAGAAGGAAGTTAAGAGTTGGCAATTTGACTTGATTCTCCCTGACTGAATCTATGTCTGGCTGGAAGATTCATTAACTGAATGAAAAAGCCCTTTTCTGATGCTAGGCTTACCCATGGGAACACAGCTTGTCCATAATGGATAGGCAGCAAACAACATTGTTGTCATTGTTAGGTGCCGTCGAGTTTGTTCCGACTCATAGAGACCCTGTGTACAACAGAACCAAACGCTGCCCGGTCCTGTGCCATCTTCATGATCTTTGTTTTGTTAGAGCCCGTTGTTGTAGCCACTGTGTCAATCTATCTCGTTGAAGCTCTTCCTCTTTTTTGCTGACCCTCTACTTTACCAAGCATAGTGTCCTCCAGAGACTGATCCCTCCTGATAACATGTCTAAAGTATGTGAGACGTAGACTGATCCCTCCTGATAACATGTCTAAAGTATGTGAGACGTAGTCCCGCCATCCTTGGCTGTAAGGAGCATTCTGGTTGTACTTCTTCCAAGGCGGTAAACAACATAAAAAACCCAGCCACATAAGACAGACATGCATGCAAACTTACTTAATGTAACAGTTGTATCCCTCAAACATCTCTGAGGCATTTCTCACATTCTATATATATATTTTTTATATTATTATAATACACTTACATTTTATAATGAACAGCATATATCTCTTCTATTAGGGTAATTATTTGTATGACATCCCATCTTTCCAGGGATGGATTTTTGAGCTATTTTATCAGGATAAGCCCCACTTAAGGAACTAGATCCCAGAAGTACCGTATTAAGTCAGAAGACTTAGGTTCAGTTCCAAATTGTGCTATTAACTGACTGTGTGATCTTAGGCAGGTCACCATATCGCTGAGGCTTAATTTTTTTTTAATGGTAGGATGAAGATAAGACACTTTTTATGAGAATTAAATGATATAATTTAGTAAAATGTTTTGTAAATTGGATAGGGTTATACAGGTGCCTTGGAATACAGGCCTAGTGATTTGCTTCCAAAAAATGACAGACTTGAAAACCCTATGGAGCAGTTCTACTCTTCACACAAGAGGTCGCCATGAGTCAGAATCAACTCGACAACAACAAACAACAACAATACATGTGGTAGGTTTTATTTTTACTCTTAACAAATAAGTGTGAGAATTTTAATTCCAATTATATTGACACTACTTACTGCAAACCAGTTTCCCTTGACAGAATTTATAATACAAAGAACAAGAGAAAGGGGATTAACCTTTACCAGGCATAGCCTTGTTCTCTAGAACTGTGGTAGATGCTTTAGTTCTAATGTGTTTCTTATGACAACTCCCTGAGATAAATTGTTTTGTCCTTTATTTATAGGAGAAGAAACCAAGACTTGAAGTATTCTGTTGACTTCCTATACACAGAGATAGTAATTGGAAGAGCCAGGTTTGGGCCTCAAAACGCAAGCTGTCTTCATTGTACTATTCTAAATTGTAGCCATCCAAATAATTGATATAAGAAGACATGAACTAAAGTGGGCTTAAGTGGAACAGTTGCATAGATAATCTTCATTGTGACAGAGGCATGCCCACCAAAAGATACACCAAAGCCTTGAAAAGTCAATGGTGGAGAATAGTCATAGATGGATAGCAGGGTTGTAGGGAAGGAGGAAAAACTGAAACGTGTTTCTGGGACTCCTCCATGACAATAGTCTGCAAATAACTAGCACAGCAGCAAAGAACAACTTGTAAGGAGAGAGGGCTCCAAAGCATTGTATTTCTTCTAGCATTTATTTCCCTGTCCATGTCACTGTGGGAGAAAGTGATTGATTGGATAAGCCATGAAACTATATACAGGGACAAACTCTGGTGATGGTATTCAAGTTGATGGTTTTCACATATGTGAACACACACATTTTTTGTCATGTTAAAAAATGATGGAAAATAAGTGTATATATGTGTGTACATGTGTGTGTATATACAGTTAACATTAATGCAATTCCAAATTTAAAATTCTAAAAATTATCTTATATTTATGTAAATATATAATGTATATTTCTCAGTTATTTCATGAATTTTAAATCTAACCGTGCATAGCTAACCTTTATTTGTGCCAGGCTGTGTCCTAAGCATTTTGTACCTCATTTAATTTTATCTTCCCAACAGTCTCATAGAAGTAAATACTCTTATTAGCCCATCTTACAGATAAGGAAAGCAGGGAACAGAGAGAAGTAGATTTCCATTTTACAGGTTACAGATTTGAAGTAACATATCTAGTAAGTGGCAGAGCTGCTCTTTGAACCTGACAGGCTGAAACCAACAAGGGTGCTCTTAACTCATCAATTCTCACACTTTGCAGTATCCTGAGAGGCGTAGCACATCACATTAAATGAAACAAAAATTTAGAGTCTCATGTTACAAAGTGCTGTTGTAAAACATAATATTATGTATTATTGGTTAGCTTATATATCAACTATTCTATAACATTAAGATAGAGTATTTTGCCCCAAATTATATGTGTATGTGTGTATATATGTATATAACATAAAACATTAAGTATCTCAAATTGTATAAAAAAAGTTTATTATTTATAAATTCTACTGATAGGTATTAACATAGTTTATTATAACTGAATGATATTAAAATTAAAGGAAGAGATATTTAATATTTCTTTAAGTTATCTCTTAATACTTGAAGTAACCTCATGGTGAAGCTGGAAAATGCATATGAGGAGTAAATAATCCTATTTTATCTGAAACATACTGATGAATGATTTGTGGAGGACCTGGAGCTTTGAGGATACAGTAAGGCCCATGACAATTTTTTTAGAAGGTACAGTGGTCTTTCAATTGAATAGCAAGAAAATTTATTAAATTTGTATCATGACCTCAGCTGTCTTTCTCTAGGGAGATGACGTCTTATAGGAACTATACTAGAGAAAGTGTTCTTATCCCCATGGATTAAACATGATTACAGCTTTGTTGTTGTTGTGTGCCATCGAGTTGATTCAGACTCAGAGGGACCCTATATGAGCTAGGAAGGACAGTATTAGGGCAAACAATTATGCAAACAGCTCTCACAAACTGGGAGATCAAAAGGCAAAATGTGACTTGGGGTGCTGTGTGGTGGCACAAAACCCTCTAGTCCTAGGCAGGGGCTGATTATCCAATAGGCAAGGTAAGCACGGTGCTTACCTTGCCCACCAAATCATCTGTAGTGAACAATTTCACATTTTTTCATCACATCACAGATTCTCCTTCTAGGTATGGCTGGCATCTGTCTCTCTCCCAACCCCACAGCACCTTCCTACGGAATCAAAGCCTCTTCTTAAATTTACAGTTCCTGACAGGGCAGATGACCCAGTAAGCAAGGTAAATACAGGCTTTCACCACATCGTTGATGAAACTCATGTGAAATTGTTCACTACAGATGATCTGGTAAGCACAGTAAACACCATGCTTACCTTGCTTACTGGCTAACCTGCCTCTGGTTTTAGGGCTGGAGCTTTAGCAGTGATGTCGCCAGTTGGAGTCTTTCCATTCCACCCTGTAACTGCCGGCTTTGAAATCTCTCCTGACTCACTTTAATCCTTATGACCCATGACTAACTTGACTTTTTGGTCAAACTTTGCTCTATTGGAAACCCCGGTGGCATAGTGGTTAAGAGCTATGGCTGCTAACCAAATGGTTGGCAGTTTGAATCCCCAGGCACTCCTTGGAAACTCTATGGTGCAGTTCTATTCTATCCTATAGGGTCACTGTGAGTTGAAATTGACTCAATGGCAACGGGTTTGGTTTTTTGTTTTTTTTTGCTCTATTATTTGAATTTTCCAATGTTGGCTTTAGTGACCAGCTTCTGGAATGAAATAATGGCTCCCAGACTCAGTCCTTTGTGCTTATACTCATTCCTGATTGGACCCAGCTTTATTTTTGGACTGACCTCTCTCGAATCAGGTGCACCTGGGTTACTGCTTAATGACTTCTCCCGGTCCCGCCAGTAAAATGTGAGATGGTATAAAAGCAACATGTTGAAACAGAATTTTATATACTCTGTATCTTTCCTCACATAAACTCAGTCTTAAAAATGGTAAGAGTTATAAATTTAATGATTGCTAATGTTTACTGTGCGTTTACTTAATGCATTGCTGTCATTGTGTTGAATGCTTTATCTATATTAACTTATTTAATCCTTGCAACAACCCTATGAGATGAATACTATTATTAGAATGAACATGTGAAATTGCTGATATTTGACCATTTTTGACCTAAAAGATTGGCAATTTTTGTATGGTTCATCCAAATATTAGCCATATTTTACAGATTAGAAATCTGAGTTATGAAGAAGTTAATTTTCTGTAGATCACAGTTAGTAACCGGTAGAAACAAAATGAAAGGTACAATAGACATAATCTTCTCTCCCCATGTACTTTGTGCTTTTATACACTGTCCCTTAACCTTGTTTTGGAGCCCCCCAATTTGAAATTATATCAATCAAGACCAACAATGGTGATCTTGGAACCAAGAACCAGCTATCAAACACACAATCCCTTTAGCTTAAGCAACTTTTACATTAATTGGAATAGCATGTGGGAAAGAACTGTGTGAAAATGTGGAGTGGAACAATTTAATTGACTTAACTAAATAGGGTCGCTATGAGTCAGAATCATCTCGAAGGCAAAGGGTTTTTCTTTTTTTTGATGCAGAAGCCACAGTGCCATATGTATTGGTTCACACTATTTCAGACATTTAATATATGAACCAAACATAGAGGACTTATTCCAGAAATTAGGAAAAACAACTATATAATTTAAATACAGTATAGATTAGTCAAGTTAGGCCAACCCTAATGAATGAAATGAAATAACCTTCAGCTATCTCCTCATGCTTATAGCAGATAATAAAGTACTTTCCCCTTTGTTGAGAACCTTGAGTATACATTTTCTTGTCAGACTTCCTGACTGCACAGGTTGGAAGTGGAGTCCAACTGAGAATACTGCAGGTGACGCAATTAGTGTGGGGGCATTGTGGAATCTTTGTAAAACTGCCAATTAACACTTAAAAAATTATTTGCTTCTGCTATAAAGACAAAATGATAGACAATGCATTTGAAAGGCTCTTGCTAAATATGAGAATCTCATGGTTTCAGAATAAATTGGGATCTTTTCAGGCTCTCAGTTCTGGTTCTGCTAAGCTATACACATTTAATTAATTCTATATTAATTCTATATTTGAATGGAACTCATTTGATGCCCAATGTGATTAGTCTGTGTATTGTTTCCAAAACCCTTTAAGTGGGCTATAATTTTCACCATTTATATACTATGAGACAGAGCCTGTAATCACTTAAAATAATAAGAGATACGTCTCCTGGCATGCAAATCAGCAATTTTGGCCCCTTTTGTTATATTTTCTCCCATGGCCACATAATATTTTACCTCCTCTCAAGGTAGCACTACAAAGTCAATTCATTCATGCTCTCAAAAATCTAATACCCATGATACATCTAAATATATAAATGCGGTCATCACCATTCTTTACTAACCTATATCAACCAGTGACTGAAATGTAGGTTTAGGTCTAAACATCAGATTATAAGGACTGGATCATTATTATCCTCAGTTTGTTCTTTAGAAATAATTATGAGGCCTTCAAATGAGTCAGCTCTGACAATCCCTCCCAGAGGAAAGAGTTCCTTGCAGCTTTATCTATTGGTGGAAAAACAGTAGTAATGAGGTGAAGGTCATGGATTTGATGTCACATGAGTAAGCACAGGTATGCTTTGTTCTAGCTCTATGCTTCTGATAGCCTTGGTAACCAAAGGCAGCTATTTGTAAATGTATGCGGCTGGTCGTAAGGAATCCATGTGAGAGAATTCACATTTACCAGAAAACGTGTCAAGACCAAAGCAAAAATCACTCAAAGAACACGTCTTATTGGTGGTGGATCGATGGTGTCATCTTTGCTTCTGAAGCAGGCATAGTGCATAAACATCCAAATAGTCCCAGTCTCTCTCTCGTGCCCCCACTCCCTCTCAGATAATTTAGAATTTATGAGATTATAGTCCATTTAGCCCAATGGAGCATTTTGTAAAATCTGCTGCTGCTTTTTTTTTTTTTTTTTTAATGATCCATTAAAAAGTATATTTTATTTGAAGGATCCATTCATTTTTTACAGCAGTATATCTACATGTTCCATAATTACCCCTTTCACTTTCTCTTTGACCAATTAAAAACACTACTAAACATTTGCTTCTTTAATCCCAAAAAGGCTATATTTCAAATTAACTGTTTGCAACTTTTAGTTGAAATAAATTCAAGAAACACAGAATGCTTTATATTTAGTATTTCTTTATTGCCAAATAATGTCATTAAAATGTGAGTACTGTGAGCTTGTTAGTAAGAAGCTCTGCCTGAAGGATGGCTGCACCCCAGTTTCAAATCTTGCACCCCAATAGTTGGACAAGAAAGGCCTATCAGAATTACATCAAATGTAGACTAATATAAGTTCCACGTCAGAATGGGTGTTGTCCCTTTAGGCTATTTACTTGTATGTGTAATAAATAACTTGCCTTTCTTTGGATAAAATCAAAGTTCTCCCTAAATCTATTACAGTTAATTGCGTAGAAAATAAATCTGAAGACTTTAGGAAATTGAAGTTCTAATCAAGGAGTCTTTTCACCAAACCAACCTCTTCTCATTTTCATTAGTTTTAATTAAACCCAATGTTTACTTCATAAATGGAGTGTAGGACTTTACTATAGTTTACACTAGCCAGTAACAATGCCTGTTGTCATTTTGCTCAGTTTTCTTCAGATGCTATCATGTGACAAGAGGTTATTTTTCTTCTTAGACATTGAATCAAATATTTTATTTACATGTAGTTGATTCTTGTTATTTGTGGTAGTGAACTTTATGGGGCAGTTCTACTCTGTCATACAGGGTTGCTATGAGTCTGAATTGACTTGACGGCACTGGGTTTATGTACTAAAAAGCCATCACAAACACTGAATTAGCAAATACTGAGCCATTGCTTCTAGGGGAAATATAGGGTTAGCTTCTTGTGGGAATGAATCTTTAATCACAATATTTTTGTCAATCAATCAATATATTACCAGTTGCCATCAAGCCACTTCTGACTCATGGTAACCCCAAGCGTGTCAGAGTAGAACTGTGCTCCGTGAGGTTTCCAATGGGTGATTTTTTAGAAGCAGATCACCAGGCCTTTCTTCTGAGGTGCCTCTGAGAAGACTTGCACCTCCAACTTTTCATTTAGCAGCTGAACGTGTTAACCATTTGCACCACTCAGGGACTAACTAACAATCTATAGCTTTGTTTTGTGTGCATTTCTGTTTAAAGACATCTTATTTAATACATATTTTTGATTCATTAACATGGAACTCATGGCCTTATCTAATACAGGTATTTTCTCTATAAGGACATCATAGTCTTCTTGTGCTAGGAGAACATTAGACAGTGCTTCAGGTTTACCCTTGGGGGACATTTTAAGCAGCAAAATCGCCATCAAAAGGCGCAAAAAACACGGCACTAAATAGACCATGAAAAGAGCACTGCCTTGTTTGACCTCACCTGGAAATGTGTGCATACGGTGATTTAAGTTTTCTGCTGTTGTGTGTGTCAATGATTGTGAAGGTGCAGCGAGTATCGATTTTGGGGTTACAAGTAAATTTTAGCAAGTGAATCTGCGAATTATGAAATCCACCAATAATGAGGATCAGCTGTTCATCCTTTTGTGGACTGATTCTGCATGAGATATCGTTATTCATTAGAAAGTTGAGGAAGTGGGGCTAAGGTCAGCCAGTCAGCCAGTGTTTAAGTCTGAATTTGAATGTAGCTTACCCTGACCTGCACACTCGTTCCTCTTCTACCATATTGTCCTCTCTCCTTGATTGGCCTAGAGGTTCATCCAGAACTGGGCGGAGCCTTGACATTTGTTGTGTTTGCTACATCCGATTACGTCTGCTACCTCCCGTTCTTTGATTGGGATAGCTGAACTCAATTACAACCTTATGGAACAACAGACATTTATGCAG
This sequence comes from Loxodonta africana, assembly GCF_030014295.1. NCBI lineage: Eukaryota > Metazoa > Chordata > Mammalia > Proboscidea > Elephantidae > Loxodonta > Loxodonta africana. The sequence continues at coordinate 43,458,223 of NC_087355.1, read as the reverse complement.
TCCAGTGTTGCCTGAATGGATGTTATGCAGCTCATGATTGTAGCTGAGTCCCAGTTTTCACATCTGTAAAGTGGAAACAATGAAATATACCTAATAGGTCAGTGGTAGTTCAATGCCTGGTAAACTGTGAGTTCTCAATTTGTGTGTTCTCTTACCCATGTTCATAATTAACTAATCATCACGAATACCAATGCCCACTTGACCAGTTTTAGTCTATCATCTGAATTACTGCTATGGCTCTCTCCTTACTGTTTTGAACCAAGTCAAATGTCAGTGTTTGTCTGGATGGAACCTTGTATATTGTACTACTATGCAAGGAAGAGCCTTTGGAATCAAGATGCTTTCCCTCAGACTCTGCCTTACCGTTGGAGCTCCCTTGCCTTCCCTACATGCCCGGGTTTCTAGGTGCCCCAATGTCCTAGGACTCTGCCTGCCTGATTCATGAAGCTAGCCACTGAGTTAATTTCCTGTAATTGCTGTAGGAAATTACCACAACATAATTAAGTGGCTTAACACCACAAAAATTTATTTCTCACGATTCTGGAAGCCAGAGTCCAAAATCAAGCTGTTGGAAGGGCTGCACTCCCTTCAGAAGCTCTGGAGGGAGAATTTGTACTTTTCCTCTTTTGCCTCTTCCTGCTTCTGGTATCTGGCTTGCATTCTTTGGCTTGTGGCTACATCACTACATGGTCGCATTGCCTTCTCCTCTTTTGTATGTCTGGGCCTCTGTGTCTGTCTCAAAACTTCCTCTGTCTCTCTCTTATGAGGATACATGTAATTGCATTTAGATAATTCAGGATTAGTATTTTCTTTCATGATCTTTAACTTAATCACATCTTTTACCACATAAGATAATATTCACTCTTTTGCCATATAGGATAATATTCGTAGGTTCTAGGGATTAGAATGTGGACATGTCTCTTTGGGGGCCATCATTTAGTCTACTACAACCAGCCTCAAAAAATTTTAAAAAAGAAATCCAAAAGGGCACAGTTTGTTTCATTAAACGTTATGGAACACCTACTAAATGTTGTCACATGTAGCATATCCCACAGAGCCCTTCACCTACCTGAAAGCAGAGAATTCAAAACATACATACACACATGTATTTATTTCTCACTCACAAACACATGTTGGATGAAAAAAGCCAGACAGAAATGAAAGAGAAAAACACACAGAGACAGAGAGAAAGGAAGAAACAGAGACAGAAAGAGAAAGAAGCAAAACCTGTTTGGTGTCCCTTAGGCTGACATTTATTATGTGCCCTGGACATGTATTATCTTTGTTATCGGAATGATATGCACTTGAGAACTGTTTTGGCTTAAAAAACTGGGCACAATATGAATCCATGTGGACAGCATCTGTGCATGTGGGAAGCCCGTGTAGCCCTGATCATTCATAAATATGTTTTTGAAAATTGGTTGTAAATCAAAGCAAAGACCATGAATCATAAATGCGGAAGTTGATGTTGTATCAGAGGATCCTGGCAAATGAGAGAAAGTTTTGTTCATTCTGCCTATAAGAACTATGTAAAGAAAAACAAAGTTTTTTTTTTTTTTTTTTTTAAGAGGGAGCATAGAGAACTGGCAAAGAAACGACAGTGTAATGGAGATGATTTCTGGGCCACCCAGCTGCCTAATTACTGGCAGCATCTCTGGGTTTTTACAACATGCCTCTTGTGACACCACCCCTTGCAAAGCAATAATCCTGTATAGTAACAAAAACAAACAAAAAAAATACACGCCATCACAAAAAAGCAACCCCAAACCTTCTAAATAGAATAATTCAGCAAAGGATTTCATGTCATGAAAGACAAAGCAAAAGGTTAAATTACTGCTTTGCAATTTTCCCCTTCACTGTAGTATTTTGAGAAGCCTATCCCTTGTGTTAAGTTGAAACATCACTTTTTAAATTTTAAACTTATTGTAATTTAACCCAACAAGATGAAAGCTTTGAACATCCAATTTCTTTCGATATTTTTTTATTTAGAAGGACAACAGTGGCAATAGTCACATTGTTTCATGCAAAACAAAGCGAAACAAAATGAAAACGCAGTGGTCTTATGCAGTGCAGCACTTAAGATGTCTAAGTTGAACTACTGTAGAATTATTTAGCAATTCCCATAAGTGTTCTCAGCAATTTCTTATAACGAATTCCTTAACAATATTATTAAAACTTGAGAGGAGGTAAATGGGCTATAGCTGTGTCCCTGTGGAAGATTCTGGAAAGACAGTGCAACAGTGTATGCAGCTCAGGGAAGGCTAGTGTGTATTAACATGGCTTCTTCTAAGTTGCAGAGCTTGCTGTTTATTGGATAGCAACCCTCGCCACTAGTGATTACACACATCTGCAATAGATGAAACAGATGTTTTTGATTAAGAAAGCATCTTTTAAAGTTTTTTTTTTTTTTAAGAATTGCTTTTTTTGGTTTTATCTCTTCTTTGCAGAGGGTAACAATGTTGAAACCGATGATTGGAGGGAACAATGATTCATGCATTCATTCAACCCTTCATCAAACATTCAAGTGCCTTCCATGGGTGGACCTTGTGAAGATTCTGCAGACCTGAAGATAAGTGTGACACGCTTCCTGTTCCCAAGGAGCTCACAGCCCAGAGAAAAAAACAAAAAAAGATATGAAAGCAAATTATTGTCACCAATGTAATCAGAGCCATATTAGCAGTAAGAACAAGTTGCTTAAGGAGCACTGAGGAGGCGGGAGTGACTGATTTGCCAAGAGGATGAGGAGAAATTTTGGAACAGAGTTTGGAAGGAGTCTGAGTAGGACGTTAAAGAGGAAAGTGTCTTCTCTTTGGTAGCATATTATGTTTAGTAGAAATTAAATAGAGAATGATGTTCCCTTTTGCATTCCTTTAAAGCATCAAACCTATATTATGTATTTTTCCTTTAAAAGATAAAAAACTTGGATCTCCTTAAAAAATACAAGAAGCAGAGTTTTGTGCCTCATCATTTTTACATCCATGATGAGTATCAAAGCCAGTAGGATAATTTCAGTTCTGAGTGATAGTCATCTCTTTAAATAAGACAACATGTACATATTGAGTTAACAACGTTATTACAGCTGAGTTGAACAGGCACAAATTCTAATCATCACAGCCAAGGCAGTTTCTATATGAATATTTTTTAGCTATTTCAATTGTATCCAGTCTCTAGAATCATATCTGCTTTTCATACTTTGAGGAGTCGGTGTTATCAGGCTTCAAAAATCTGTACTTAGATGTCTATTTTTGAGACAAGATGGAGTAAAGGACTGGGATTACTCATCTGCCTGAAACAATTAAAAATATAGACAAAACATACAAAACGACAGTTTTCAAGATGCTGGATATCAGGCTTCTAAGGATAGTGAACCCTGAGAGATAGGAAACAAACAAAGTGAGACCTATGATAGCCTCAGCTTACTGTCTTGAGAGAATTTTCAGTTTGTGGTACAGAGAGGGGAAGCCTGGGATGAACCCAGCAACTTCCCTGTGTTGAGAAAACAGAGATGAGAGTTTGGAAAGACTAACATGGCCATAGTACTCAGGACAGAGTAGAAATGAGGAAAGAAAATGAATAGAAAGAGAATGCTTTAGATTTGCAGAGGGTCAAAGTATTCAGCAGAGTACTGATCAGCACATGTGTATGAGGAAACGAACCAAGATTAAGAAAGTATCAAATAAAATGACTAGAGCAAATGTACAGGAGCCTTACTCAGGACTAGAAATAGTGTCTATCCTCACCAGCCAGACTGGAAAAACTAATAATTCACAGGAGAATATGTAGAGTACTCAGAAGGATTACACATCAGCAGTGGGAAATAATTATCCCTAGACTAAACACTGTTCTAGTCCCATCCAACAAATCTTAAAAGCAAGGATCAAACTGTTTCTAAGTAACATAACTTAATATATCAGAATAAAGCTAAAAAATATTTATAGAAATATAAAAATATTCAGCACCCAACAAGGTAAAATTCACAATGTCTGGCATCCAATAAAAAATTACAGGAATGCAAAGAAGCATGAAAATACAACCCATCATGAGGAGAAAAACCAATCCATTGAAACCAACTCAGAACTGACACAGATATTAGAATTAACCAACAAGGACCAATGAAACAGTTATTATAACTGTATTACAAATAATTCAGGAAGATAAAGGAAAGAATTAACATGTTAAGTAAAGATATGCATGATTATCTATATAAAGACCTAGATATAAATGTAGATATTTCCAAATTTTACTATACTGTTTGAGAAGAAATGTTTGCTGGATGGGATTTAGTGGTAGATTAGGCATTACAGAAGAAAAGATCTGTAAACTTGAAGACTTAGCAAAAGAAACAACACAAATTAAAAACATGGGGTGGGGAGGGGAGGCGATAAAAAATAAAGAGCTTTGGGATAACCTCAAGCAGCCTAAAACACATTTGATTAGAATGCTGAAAGAGTATATAGGGGAGAACTGTATTAGAAGAAATAATGGCCAAAGCTTTTCCAAATTTGATGAAAACTATAAACACATTGATTCGAGATGCTCAATGTATCCCAAACAGAAGAAACATGAAGAAAACGACACCGAGGCACATCAAAATCAAGTTGCTCAAAATCAGTGATGGAGAGAAAAATTTTAAAAGCATCCAAGAAAAAAGACAGACTATGTACAGAGGGATAAAGAGACAGGATGTAATTGAAATAGCTAAAGAATATCCACATCATAGAAACTGCCTTGGCTATTATGACTAGACTTTGTGCCTATTCAACTCAACTATAATAATGTTGTTATGCAAGCAAGAAGACAGTGGAGCAATATCTTTAAAGTACTGAAAGAAAGAAAAAAAAAAAAACACAAACATGAAAGGGATGTAGAGATGCTTTTAGCCCTAGGAAATATGAAAAAAATTTATCACCAGCAGACCCACACTATAAGAAATGTTAATGGTAATTGCCAAGCAGAAGGAAAATGACATCAGATGAAAATACTGATAAGTACAAAGGAATGAAAAGTTCTGGAAATGTTAATTATGTGGGTAGATATTAGAGTTATTTTCTTTTTATTTAAAACTCATTAAATATAATTGAATAGTTAAACAAAAATAATAAACATGTAGTATAGAGTTTATAATAGAGGCAGAGGTAAAATATATGACAACAGCAACACAAAGGCCAGGAGAGAAGAAATGGAAGTATACAACCGTAAGTTTCTTATACTATATATGATGATGTTTTGTTGTAGCTAGCTGCTATTGAGTTGGCTTTGACTCATGGCAACCCTATGTACAACACAGTGGAACATTGCCTGGTCCTGCACCATCTTTATAATCAATGACATATTTGAGTCTATTGCTGTGGCCATTGTGTAGTACCTTCTACCCTAGGGGGCTCATCTTCCAGTACTATATTTGACAATGTTCTGTTGTGAGCCACAGGATTTTCATTGGTTAATTTTCAGAAGTAGTTCACCAAAATTTTTTTCCTAAATGGTCTTAGTCTGTAATCTCCACTGAAACTTGTACACCATGGATGACCCTGCTGGTATTGGACATACTGGTGTCATAGCTTCCAGCATCATAGCAACATGCAAGTTACCCCAGTACAATAAACTGACAGATGGGTGATAGACTGTATGTGAAGTGGTGTTTTGTCACTTTAAGGCTGACTGCGATGAATTAAAAATGCATACTAAAACTGTAAAGCAACCACTACAATAATAATATAACAAGTTATGGCTAAACAGTCAATAAAAGAGATGAAATGGGAGCGGGGGGGGGACTTAATCCAGGGGAAGGCAGAAAAAGAAGAATATGGAAGCAAAGAAAAAAGAAGACAAGCAGAAAACAAATGAAAAAAAACTACATGACTACATCAATTTTTTTTTTTACATCAATAGCCATGTTGATTACTGTGGTAGACAAAACTCTAAAATGGCCCCATAAGATTTTCCTACTGTGATTATATTGGTGGCACAGTGGTTAAGAGATCGGCTACTAACCAAAATGTTGGCAGTTCGAATCTACCAACTGCTCCTTGGAAACCCCATAGGGCAGTTCTACTCTGTCCTATAGGGTCCTTATGAGTCCAAACCGACTCAGTAGCAATGGGTTTAATGGGGTCTCCATGAGACAGAGTTGACTGGATAGCAACTAACAACAATAATAACAGTCTGTCTAATCACTTGAGCCCTTTAAAGACCAAAAAAAAAAAAAAAAAAAAAACCCATTGCCATTGAGTTGATTCTGACTCATAGTGACTCTATAGGACAGAGTAGAACTGCCCCATATGGTTTCCAAGTAGTGGCTGGTGGATTTGAACTGCCAAACTTTTGGTTAGCAGCCATAGTTCTTAATTACGCTGGGAGTAGAACGAGTCAAAGAGATTCAAACAGAAGAAGGATTTGAAGTGTTATCACTGGCTTGAAGATTGAGGCGATCACGTGAAGAAGAATGTGGGCAGCCTCTAGAAGCTGAGACTAGTCCCGGGATGACATCAGTCAGCAAGGAAATGGAGACCTCAGTTCTAAAATCACAAATAACTCAATTCTGCCAACAACTTGAATGAGCTGGAAGCAAATTCCCTAAAATCTCCAGATAAGAGACAAGCACAGACAAAATCTTAATTTCAGCCTTGTGAGACTAAGCAGAGAGCCAATCTGAACCCACCTGGGTTTCTGCCCTACAGATCTGTGAGATATTAAATGGGTCTTATTTTAAACTGCTAAACATCTGATAATTTATTTTACATCTATGGAAAACAAACTGTAATAAACACTCAATTATAAACAGAGATTGTTAGATTGGATTAAAAAGCAAGACATACCTATATTATACCTATAAGAAACCCACTTTAAAGACACAAATCTATTGAAAGTAAAAGGTTAGAAAAATATAAACTATGCTAATCCTAAGCAATAGAAAGATGTAGTGTCTATATTAATGTCAGACAGTGTAGATTTCAGAATAAAGACTATTACAAAGGGTAAAGAAAGTGCCTTTATAATGGAAAAGGAGTTAATTCATGGAGAGGACATAATCCTAAACATGTATGCAACTAATAACAAAACTTCAAAATACAAAGAAAAAACTCAAAAGGGAAATTTTAATGTGTTTTGAACTGAATTAAAATGATAGTACAACATCAAAATTCGTGAGATTCCACTAAAGCACGATGTAGAGGATAATTTATTGCACTGAAAATAAAAATTAACTCAAAATTGATCACAGACCAAATATAAGACCTTGAGTTAGGCAAAGATTTCTTAGACACAGTACCAGAAATATGATACATAAAAGAAAAAATGGTCATTTGAATTTCATCAAAACTCAAAATTTCTACTCTTTGAAAGACACTACTAAGAGAATTGAAAGGACAAATCACGACAGAAAATCTTTACAAACCATATATCTGACATAGAATTTGTGTCTATAATAACAAAGAGCTCTCAAAATTAAAAAATAAAACAAACAGCCCAGGTAAAAAAATAGCCAAATATTTGAACAGATAATTTACCAAAGAAGATATATGGATGGGAAATAAACCCTCGCAAATGTGTTCATCATTAATTACTAGTGAAATGCAAAGTCAAACAACAACGATATACCACTACACATGTCTATTAGAATGGCTAAAATTAAGAAAACTGACCATACCAAGTGTCGGCAAGAATGTCGGTTGGGATTCTCATATACTACTAGTTGAAATGTAAAGTGGAGCAGATACTTTGGAAAATAATTTAGCAGTTTCTTAAAGAATTAACATATACTTAACCATACGATCCAGATGTTTCATTCCTAGGTAACTATCCAAGAAATGAAGGCATATGTTCATAAAAAGACTTGTATACAAATGTTCTTAGCCTCTTTATTTTTAATAGCCCCAAACTGGAAACAACGCAAATAACCATCAATAGATGAATGGATGAAAAAATTGTGGTGTATACATGTGATGGGATACTATCTAGCAATAAAAAGAATGAATTATTAATACACACTACTATGGATTAATACACACTACTATATTAACACACACTATGGATGAATCTCAAGATAATTATGCTGAGTGAAAGAAGCCAGACAAGGAAGAGTACATATTGTATAATTCTATTATTTAAGTTTCTAGAAAATGCAAACTAATTGATGGTAACAAAAAGCAGATCAGTGTTTGTCTGGGGATGGTGGGGTTGGGGGATTGGACATAGTTTGGGAGGAGAGATTATGAAGGACATGAGGAAACTTTTGGGGTAATAGATATGTTTGCTACCTTGATGTGGTGATACTTTCCTGGTGTATTCATATGTAAAACTTAACAAATTTTATGCTTTAAATGTGTGGTTTATTATATGTTAGTTATATCTCAATTAACCTGTTAAATAAATACAAAAAAAACTTTAAAAAAACTTAGACTTTTATTTCAATAAACAGAATATAATATTAAGGTATGTATATTCAATAAACAAAATAAACATATTTGCTCCAGCAGTTTCTGTCAAAGTGGGCTCTTGCTGGTGTCACTGGGAACACAGAGAAGTTAGGGAAGAAATTTACCTTGAGAGGCCAGTACATTTCCTTAAGAAATTTATCGGCATCTTAAAAACAGCTTTAGGTACAGATGATATGGTAGTTACTATGGTAACTGCGCATTGGAAGCAGAATCGTAGTGTTTAAAAGTCATTTATCATGAACGCCGTACAGTAACCAATGCCCTTTCTCTTGTCATCCCATCCTCCTGCTCTGAGAAGGAAAAGTCATTTCTTAATGAACTTAAAAGTCTTTATTACTTTTTCAAAAACACTCTTTTCTGCTGACTCTATCCCTTACTAGAATTTAACATTCTGTGGTGCCTAAGTGAAAGGTGACATTTTAACTGACCGGAAACTGAGATTTTTGCAATCAAGAATCATTTACAAGGAACTCCTGTGGAAAACTGCAGGCAACCTCTTTTAGACATGACCAAGTAAAAGACAATTTATGTAGTACGTCAACTTACCCTAGTGAAAATGGGAAGGAAATGTGGGAGCACTGGTGGGAATTCCAAGAGCTTTCCTGCTATCTCTAGTAATGGATTCGATTATTTTCAGCACATGCCCAGGTGGTGCAGCGGTTAAAGAGCTGGGCTGTTAACCAAAAGATCAGCGGTTCAAAACCACCAGAGGCTCCGCCGGAGAAAGATATGGCATTCGGCTTCCTTAAAGATTTACAGCCTCGGAAACCCTATGGAGTCACTGAGAGACGACAGTGGCCACGAGCATGAGTGCAAGAACTAGTTTTCTTCTGAATATTTCACAGAACAAATATAAAACCCACTGCCGTCTAGTTGGTTTAGACTCATAGCAACCCTACAGGACAGTGTAGAACTGCTCCCTAAGGTTTCCAACTCTGTAACTCTTTAGGACACAGGCTGTTGTATCGTTCTCCCAAGGAGCAAACTGGTGGGTTCTAACAGCCGACCTTTTGGTTAGCAGCTTAGAGCTTTAACTACTGGGCCACCAGGGCCTTCTAGAATAAATACAGGAAAACACATAGGTTTGGAGCCTTGGTGGCCCAGTGGTTAGGTGCTCAGCTGATAGCCGAAATGTTCGCTGTTTGAACTCACCATCAGCTCTGCAGGACAAAGACATTGTGATCTGCTTCCGTAAAAATTTCCACAATCTGAAACCGGCAAGTTGCTGACCAGTTGATTCCTGTAAAGATTACAGCCTAGAAAGCCCTATGGGGCATTTCTACTCTGTCATATGGGGTTGCTCTGAGTTGGAATCCACATAATGGCACCAAAACAACAAAACATAAGTTTGAGCTATTTAAAGAGCCTATGAAGAACCTGGATTCTTAGACCTTATAAAATACGGTAGTGACTTTCTGACCCGCCAGAAGGAATCGTCCTATTTCTGTTCTAGCCACTCTCTAGCCAACATATTTATTTCAAAGTCTAGAGTCACAGAATTTGTAGTTTTTCTGGCTAGAGATCAAACATAGCCTCAATCAGAGATATTTTTACCACTTGGTTCACTTGCTTTAATTATACCAGGTGTCTGGGATATTTTATTTTATTGAATCTACTAGATTTTCTGAAGCCCACATAAAAAAGACCATAAAATTGAACTTAAACATGAGCTCATTTCTAATTTTAACGGTTTGAAATTATCTCTGTTTTGCTAGTTAGGTTTATTTCATTTTTTAGGGGGCAATCAAATTAGAATTGTGTTTAGAATACTCTGTCTTTAAGTCATTGCTCGTGATTATGGCAACATGAATTAATATCTTTATCTTTCCTCTAAGGAAAATGCGGCCTTATGCTTACACTGTTCTATTCATATTCTGGAAGCAAATTTCATGCTGGGAAATGTGCACTTCCCTTCTCGGACCACATTCCTTCTAAAGTGATCATGCTAAAACTTAAAAAGAGAGCTGCTTCAAACTCTCTGCTGGCTTTCCCATCCATTACACAATAAAGTTCAGCCAGGCACAGTTCTCCATGATCTGTGTCATCAGTAGCCAGCCCCTTTACTGCATCCTATCCTAAAGACAACTGGATTTATCCCTATTTTCCCAAATCTATCCTGCTGTTTTACCTTTCTGTGATTTTGCACATTTATTTCTTCTTCTAAGTCTAGAGAACTCCTGAATGTTTCCTTCTTTGGAGCATTTTCTGACTTCTTTAAGGAGAAAGGGTAGTTCTTACTTCTTACCCCTCTCTCTATGTACATGTCTTTACTAAAACACTTATTATGGTTTATCACACATATCCATCCCCCTTAGCAGCCTGTCAGCTCTCTGAGGGCAGGGCTATCTGACTCACCTTTGTATCCTCCTCTACACCTAGGACAGCACCCAGACCCAGATCATCCACTGTCTCCAGTCTGGCCCCTTGTGGACTTTGGGATGGGTTAGGAATATGATTGTCAGTTCACTACTTTTTGCATGCTAGAATCTTGCCCTGTCAGTTTCCCAAGCCACTTGTGTAAAGCAGAAACAAGAGCAGAATATAAATCAGGAAACTTTATTTGCTATGCAAGTACCTCATTCCCCAAAGAAAAATTGTGGTTCAAGGCTATGTTGGAATGCATGGCTTACATTTAAGATCCAAGTGAGATATCCTATTTCCCTCTGAACAATCAGCTGGGGGAAGAAAATTTAAGAAATCGAATGCTTTTCCCCATCTAGTTTTATGGAATGAAGAGTAAATGTGGTCCAGCCAGTTGTGGTCTCTTATCAGTCAGGTCTTTCCTTGGAGGAATTAGGAGGGAAGGCAGTAAACTGGCTCCTCCTCTACTGTGTGTACATTTAAGGTGGCTGCTGTAGTTAACAATTTCCAGTTATATTTACTGTCTTCCCAGGTCATATAACTCTAGTGCTTGGAATTAGATTAAAGCTGTCTGCGGTGAATCTGTTGATGGATAGAGGCGGTAAGAACACACTGCAAATAATATTATATTTGCAACTGAAATAATAGTTAATATTTATTTAGCACTTCTGTGCAGGGCACTTTTTTATATACTTTGTAAAGATTAAGTCGTGTAATTCTCACAATAATTTCTTAAAACGGGAACTATTATTGTATCTACAATCTAGGCACCAAGAATTTCAGTGGCTTGTCTAAAGTTACATAGGTAGTAAGTGGCAGAACCAGGACTTCAACCCTGGTAATTTGCTCTGGAACCCTATCCCATTATCACTTACCCTACATAGTCCTGGCATTATCAAAGGCCCCAGATGAGAGAAGGCATGGGCCATTCAGGGCATTGAAGTTAGAAGTGAGAATAGTATAGCTCCATGAACAACAGGATTGACTATTGTGATCCATAGAATTTTCATTGGATGATTTTTTGGAAATAGATAACCAGGCCTTTCTTCCTAGTCTGTCATAGTCTGGAAGCTCCACTGAAACATGTTCAGTATCACAGCAACATGCAAACCTCCACTGACACTTGAAGGGTGGTAGTTATGCATGAGGTACGTTAGCCAGTAATTGAACCTGGGTCTCCCATTTGGAAGGTGAGAATTCTACCTCTGAACCACCACTGTCCCCTAACTTGCATTTATAAATAGATGCTTAATAAACATGTGGATGAATTGATGATGGCATTGATTTGTTTAAAAGATAATATCTGACACCCATGATAGAGTTTTAATAACAGATTTACACTAATATTCCTTTTATCCTATGTGCAAATAACAATATCAGGGTAATTAATATTGACGATATTTCTGTGTCAAGAACAAAAGAGACTTCGTAAAGAATAAAGTATACTATAAGTAGTATTGGGGTTAAAATTATATTTTATTCTTTTTTTAAAAAAAATTGTTTATAGATAAGACAGCCCTCAGTTAATTGGCATATTCAATAAATCAGACTATTTAATTTCCTAATATTTATTTAAAAAAGAGAATGGAACTCATACACAAGATTCTGTGTTTCGAGGACTTGGCAATGTGGAATTTTAGTCAATAGACCATAGTCTATGTGTGACTTCAGAAGTGATAACAGTAAGAAGAATCCAACTCATACAGTTGTCTAAACTTAATGTTCAAGGATTAGAACGTTTTATTTAAAAGGTATTGTTTTCATTGAACAAAACTGACATATCTTCATAAACATAATGGAGTCCTTTGCATTTACAATGATAGACAAGTAGTAGTTTAAATAGGATTTCTATGACTTTAAATTGAGATTCTTGCCAACTTGCTACATATTATTTTAACCATTAATGTTTCATTCTATCGCTTTTGAAATTAAATAGAATTAAAAAAAGCAAGGATATGCCTCTATAATTTGTGAACATTTTTGGTTATTACTTACTAACTAGGTGCTACTTTAGGTGCCATTGAGTGGGTTCTGACTCATAGCGACTCTATGTACAACAGAGTAAAACGCTGCCCGGTCCTGAGCCATCCTCACAATCGTTGTTATGTTTGAGCCCATTGTTGCAGCCACTGTGTCAGTTGACCTTGTTGAGGATCTTCCTCTTTTTTGCTGACCCTCTACTCTCAAGGGACTGGTCTCTCCTGATAACATGTCCACAGTACGTGAGACAAAGTCTCACCACCCTTGCTTCTAAGGAACATTCTGGCTGTATTTCTTCCAAGACAGATTTGTTCATTACTAACTTCGCAAATTGCGTTTCAGGCAAGTGTCTGATTATTGGAAACTATCCAATAAAAATAATAACCCTGGTTTGACAGGCCACACAATTATATTGTCTAGCATGATGATATGTTTTTAATTACACTGAGTCAATTGTTTATGATATTTCGAATCACAAGGTAACTTATGAAAAGTTAGCAGCTAATTGGTTGTATATTTAAACAGAGTGTTTTGATCATATATTGTTGTTGCTATATCTAGTTGACTCCAATTCATGGCAGCCCCATATGTATCAGAGTAGAACTGTGATCCACAGGGTTTTCAATGGCTAATTTTTCAGAAGTAGATTTCCAGGTTTTTCTTTCGAGGTTCCTCTGGGTGGACTCAAAACACCAAACTTTTGGTTAGCAGCTGAGTGCTTAACCATTTGCACCACTCAGGGACTCCTGATCATATACAGGGAGTATTTATTTGTAAAGAACAAAAGCAGCTTAAGCAAAAATAGAAGTTTAATGGAACAGTAGGTGAGTATCTAAGGAGGAATAACAGCAAACACTTACCTAGGGCTAGATATGTGTTGGAAACTATTCTAAGCACTTGCTAATTAAATTATTTCTGCATTAGTTTTTGCTAGGTTCTGATGTGCTAACAAACAACCCCAAACCTCAGTGGCTCACAACATCAAAGATTTACTTCTTACTCCTGTTACATGTTGGCTTCAGCTCTACTATATATATATATATATATATATACATACAATATATATAATACACAAAAAAACCATATTCCCTCTCTGTACATATATATGTGTATATATATAGTATCATTAATATCACACACAAGAAAAACTTTGCCAAAGATCATTGAAAAGTGGCTGCAGCAGTATATCAACAGGAAACTGCCTGAAATTCAAGCCAGATTCAAAAGAGGATGAGAAACCAGTAATATTAGAGCTGATGTCAGATGGATCCTGGCTGAAAGCAGAGAATACCAGAAAGATTTTTACATGTGTTTTATTGTCTATGCAAAGGCATTTGACTGCGTGGATCATAACAAATTATGGATAACATTTCAAAGAGTGGGAATTCCAGAACACTTGATTATGCTCATGAGGAACCTGTACAGAGATAGACAGTCATTCAAACAGAACAAGGGGATACTGCCTGGTTTAAAGTTAAGAAAAGTGTGCATCAAGGTTGTATCCTTTCACCATACCTATTCAATCTGTATGTTGAGCAAATAATCTGAGAAGCTGGACTTTATGAGGAAGAACGGGGCATCAGGATTGGAGGAAGACTCATTAACAACCTGTGTTATGCAGATGACACAGCCTTGCTTGCTGAAAGTGAAGAGGACTTGAAGCACTTATTGATAAAGATCAAAGACCACAGCCTTCAGTATGGATTACACCTCAACATAAAGAAAACAAAAATCCTCGCAACTGGACCAATAAGCAACAACATGATAAACGGAGAAAAGATTGAAGTTGTCAAGGATTTCATTTTACTTGGATCCACAATCAACACCCATGGAAACAGCTGTCAAGAAATCAAAAGACTCATTGCATTGGGCAAATCTGCTGCAAAAGACCTCTTTAAAGATGTCACCTTGAAGACTAAGGTATGCCTGACCCAAGCCATGGTGCTTTCAATTGCCTCACATGCATGCAAAAGCTGGGTGATGAATAAGGAAGACTGAAGAAGAATTGATCCCTTTGAACTGTAGTGTGGATAGAGAATATTGAATATACCACGAACTGGCAAAAGAATGAACAAACCTGTCTTGGAAGAAATACAGCCATAATGCCCCTTAGAAGCAAGGATGGCAAGATTGCATCTCACATACTTTGGACATGTTATCCGGAGGGACTAGTCCTGGGAGGAGGACATCATGCTTGGTAGAGTCAGCAAAAAAGAGGAAGACTCTCAACAACATGGATTGACACAGTGGCTGCCACAATGGGCTGAAGCATAATAAAGATTGTGAGGATGGTGCAGGATCGAGCAGTGTTTCGTTCTCTTGTACATAGGATCGCTATGAGTCAGAACCGACTTGATGGCAGCTAACAACAATAACACGTATATATTGTATTTAGGGACCGAATTGAAGTAGCAGCCCCTATTTTAGTTGGAAGGCAAAGGAGAAAAATAAAAAGAAATAGCCTGTCTTAGGCTGGGTTCTCTAGAGAAGCAAAACCAGTAAATCATATAAATATACATAGAGAGAGAGATTCGTATCAAGGAAATGGCTCATGTAGTTGTAGAGGCTGGAACGTCCCAAGTCCTTGAGTCAGGAGATAGGCTTTTCCTGATGCACATAGCCACAGGGGCTGGCGAGCCCAAGATCTGCAGATTGGAGAGCAGGGTTCTTGTTCACAGGCTGTGGAGATTGACAAATCCTAAAGAACCACAGGTAAGTTCCTAGCTCAAGTCCAAAGAACTGGAGATCAGATGAACAGGAGCCAATTGCAGGATCCAGAAAGAGCAAAAGGCCACAAGCCTTGCCAGAATATCCACTTGTATTCAACGCAGGCCACACACCCAAGGAAACTCCCTTCCAACTGATTGGCTACTCATAGCAAATCCCATTATGGAGGTGACCACGTAATATCAAATCTCATCATGGAAATGATCACACCATCATATGACTATCAAATCACTGAGAATCATGGCCCAGTCAATTTGACATACAACGTTAACCATTACATAGCCAAATCACTGAATGTCTCCTAAAGTCTCCACTTGGTCATAGCACACTGAACGATTGAATCTCCATGGCCACTCCTGACAATGGAAAAAAAAAAAAAGAGTAGGAATAAATTCTTCCCATACGTGGCACTATAAGTCAAATGTCAACAAGTTTGGATGTATCATTCTTTAAAAGGGAGAGCAGAAAATAATTGAAAATAATAATATAA
The DNA here is from genome assembly GCF_030014295.1 of Loxodonta africana. Taxonomy (NCBI): domain Eukaryota; kingdom Metazoa; phylum Chordata; class Mammalia; order Proboscidea; family Elephantidae; genus Loxodonta; species Loxodonta africana. The sequence goes on along the minus strand of NC_087355.1, from coordinate 43,442,230 downwards.
TCAACCCCAGCCCTCCCTCTTTATCATAATATTTCCTTCTCTGCTTTCTGATGCTTCTTTCTCATCTCTACATCCAACGAGAAACCTCTTGATCCAGAAACCTATGACCCCAAAAAAGAAATTATCTTCCACACATACATACCTGACATACAGTGGTGGGACTTAGGCCACAATAAATACTCCCATTCATAAAGGGGATGAATGGGGGCCACAGACATCACTAGTTTGTGGCAATTCTGAAATCCAATTGAGAAGATATAAGAGGGGCTCTTCCCTGGGGGTAGGGAATTTTCCTTGATCAGGGTCTGGTTCTGCTCTCTGAGAGTAGTAGCTCAGCAACCCATTGTCTCTAAGGCTCCTGGTTCTGCTCTCTGGAAGGTCCTTCCTCTTTCATTGCTTTTCTTGGCCATACTTGAAAAGCCTTGGGGGCTGAGCTGACTTCTAAGCTTGCTTCCTGCCCATAGAAGGTCGGAAGCCCAAAGGTTGTTCTAATTTGCAGTTACAATGTCTCTTAAATCCAGGCAAGTAGCTCTTTGGCAATACAACTCTCTCAAAAATACTGTCTGCTTTTTATTTATTTTATTCCAATCGTTTCTGCGTGAAATAGCGACAATTGTTTTCCAGATATCATGATCTCCCTCTCTCTCTCTTCTCTAGGATTTATTGGGTGTCATCTTAATTGATTTAGAAACTCTAACAAAACATTAACTCTAGCACTATTTTGTTTCTTGCTATGAATTTGTCTTAATAAAGCTTTGTCATTTACAAAATTATTTAATTTTATCTTTTACCTGTTTAGATGAGAGGCTTATTTTGTAACCACACAAATTCCAAAATTTCTGAGCTTTCTATATCCTCTTTAAGTTGTACTCACCAACTGGTCAAAACTTTTTTAATTTACATATTTCTTGTCTTATTTTGTCAAAAACACCAAAAAGTAGCCAATTCATACTATTAACATTACAGTATTCCACTTAATTTTTTTTTTTTTTTTTTTTGCCTAAAATCAGAGTTCCTGTTATATTTCCTGCCTTTCGAATTATAGCTGGCAACAATTTTATCAGATATTTGCAACGTTTTACCACTGTATAAGTCACCATTTTCCCAGCCTTTTATAGTCATTTTCTTGTCCCTCTCTACCTAGCCCTGAAGCCAGTGCCACATTGTTTAGGTTTTTGGTTACAGCACATTCTTACTTCTAGCTGCCAATTTTCTGTATTGCTGGCTTTTGCTAGATTGTGATGTGGTAAACAATTCCTAAATTCTAGTGACTTTTTGCAACAAAGATTCTTGTCTTCTCTTGTTATATGTCAATCGAGGGTCAACATTGGCTCCACTATGTGGCTCTACCCCTAACATCTTTTTTATTTTGGGGACACAGGCATAAAGAGCAATGTTTCTTACAGCTTCTGCTTGAATGTGCCGTTTGTCACTCTTGTTAATATCCACTGGTCAAAGCAAGTCACAGGGCCAAGTCTGACTACCAGTCACTTGTCAATAGGCAGAAATGTATAATCTTCTCACTGGAAAGTCAAGAGATAATTAGAACCAATCAGATAATCTACCAAACTCACAATAGCCCTATGAGATGGTCGTTGTTATCATCCTCATTTTATACACAAGAAAACTGAAGCAAGGTTAGCTTTAAATAACCTGGCAGGATCACTTTGATGATGGGACTAGAATTTTAAGTCTGGCCTGAGAGCTAATCCTCTTAACCACAAAAGTGAAGAAAGTACAATCGGGCCTCAGGAGAGACATTACAAGTCATCAGGAGCTGCATCTCTCTCTGTGAACAAATCTCTCGTCACTGGAGCATTCTTCTTTCTCGTATGTACATCAAGGAAAATGGCTGTCCTTGCCCTCCATGAATTCACAATCCCAGCATTCAACATTAATTTGACTAGGGCCCCCTTTCCCTCTTTCCCAATTTCAAATTTCCAGAAACAATGATTTCAATGAGTTAGTTATAGGATATGTCTAATGAGCTTCAGTCAGGAGATCCAGTTCATATGGCCAGCTGCCTACTCCAAATAATGGGGAAGACTATGTGAGAAAGGTGCTTGGGGTTGAGGAGGACATTATTTGGGAAGAAGCTAGTATTTATAATAAATTCCATTTTGAAAGACTCTCACCTGCTTTACTTGAAAATATGAAATATGGACTGATACATTCCTTTTCAAAATTTTTCTTTTGGCAATGACTTTTTAAAACTTCATTTCCAGTTGGGGTTGTGAAACTGAAGATAATAAACAAATAACCAGTAATGAGGTATTCTGTTGTTAATATACACACCTAGTTAAATAGCCAGATAGTGTTGAAAGGATAAAATTAAAACCAGTGGTTCCCATTATATTTCACAGGAATAGGAGATTATATCCTGAATGATTCTTCTGCAGAAATTGAAACCATATCAATGACCCAACTAGAAGATAAATAATTCTTAGAGACCAAGCTGAAAGCTGAATTAAAGTGAGGACATGAAATAGTAAGCACAGCCCATGCCCTGATGCTGCCAAACCAAACCCAGTTTTCACAGCTTCAGGTGAAGGGGGGCAGGACAAGGAGCCAAGCTCCCCCCAAGGGTGAGGAGTCTAATACAAGGGCTGGGCACAGATAGCATCGCAACAAGTTACACTTTCAGAGTATGAACTAGAATGAAGCCGCCCTTCTCTCTGCACCCTGAAGAGTGAGGATGGGAAGTTGTTTTGAAATTTCTCTGGATGGAGGAAAAACAAATACCCTCTGTGAATTGTTAACCACAAATCAGCATTTATCAAGTTTTCAGATTATATACACAGTAATTGGGTGGACTGCAAAACGTCTTTTTTCCGCATTCTTCAATTTGACTAGTTTGCTCTCTGGTTCTATGACTTGTCTGTATTATTACTCCACCAACATCTCCAGTGTCTGAGATCTCATGATTTTCCCTTTCTTGGTTTACTCTCTTATTTTGCTGAAGCATGTCCTCTGGTAGTTTTCTAAGAAAGTGAGCATCGGGAGTGTATGTTGAAGTCTTCGTATGACAAATACTGCTAGGTGTTCACCAAAGCCCATTTTCTCTTCTTTCTAGGCATATAGTTAGGCTACATTTCCCAACTTTTTTAAGACTAAATTATGGCTAATGGAATGTGAGGTGTGATGTGTGCCATTTCCAGGCCTTGCTTGTAAAAACCTCCCATATCTGGTGCTCCAAGTTCTTCCCTGCTCTGTGTAACTGGGAGGGAGACAACCATAGTGCCTTTTGAAATGTTTGTTGACAATGGCAAGGTCTCAGCTTAGGTTCTCCAAATGACCCCGCGAAGTGGAGCTATGCCTAGCAGCAATAATACCTACTATGGTCTTTAGAAGAGCAAGAAATAGTCTTGAATTATATTTGAGTGTATGTACCCACATATATAATGCATCTATATCAGTATCAGTTTTATTTTAGCAAATGGTATCCTAACTCATATAAGATGCTTTGCATATTTGCATTTGCATTTACTTTACCTTCACGCTTAAATGATATTGGCTATAGAATTTTAAGTTAACAATCATTTTTTCCTTAGAATGTTGAAGACATAATTGCATTGTCTTCTATTATTTAGTGTTGCTGTTCAGGGCTCTGGTGCATTTTGATTCCTGTTTCTTTTTATGAAAACTCTTTTTCTGGGAGCTTTTTTTGAGTTCCTGATGTTCTGAAATTTCAAGATAATGTGCTTTGGAGTCCACTTATTTCTATTCAGTTCTTTGGGCAATCAATGAATGCTTTTAATCTGGGGGTTTTGTCCTTCTCTTTTGAACTTATTTCTTATATTTCGTATTGAAAATTTGTTCCGTTTTATCTGTTCTCTCTTTCTAAAAGTATTGTTACACGGATAATGGAATAGTTGTATTAACTTTTATATTTTCACATATTTTTCTATTTTCTGTGTGATTTGATTTTTTCCAAATAAAATTTTACATGTCAATGTTCATATTTTATATTTTTTAAAGTCATTATTTTTCTCTATTCTATTTTCTTAGCGTGCTTTCATGTTGCATCTTCTCCAATCTTATTGTCCTTTTAGGTTTATACCATTTTAAACACATTTACTGTCCTTTCAACAAGGTTTTCATAGGGAGAAGAAATAAATGCATAATCAATCTGACTCTTTTGGTAATGGTGTCTTTAAGAGAAAAGTTGAAGGTAAAATACAACGGAAAAATTGGTTGTAGCTAAAGCCCGATGCACCAAGCGTACTGCTGTTGAGTCGATTCTGGTTCATAGAGACCCTGTAGGACAGAGCAGAACTGCCCCATAGGGGTTCCAAGGCTGTAAGTCTTTACGGAAGCAGACTGCCACATCTTTCTCCCTGGAGCAACTGGTGGGTTCGAGCCGCCAACCTTTAGATTAGCAGTCGAGTGCTTAACCACTGTACCACAAGGGCTCGGTTAGCTGAAGCCCAGTGGCGGATTATTTTTACATTCAGGTAATTTCAATATTTATAATGCTTAGTGCCATTTGGAAACCCTGGTGGCGCAGCGGTTAAGTGCTATGGCTGCTAACGAAAGGGTCTGCAGTTTGAATTCACCAGGCGCTCCTTGGAAACTCTATGGGGCAGTTCTACTCTGTCCTATAGGGTCGCTATGAGTCGGAATCGACTCAAGGGCACTGGGTTTGGTTTTTAGTTTTGGCTTTAGTGCCATCCAGCTGACAACTTGAGGGCTATAGGAAGAGCCATAGGCAGGCTGTGGATACTTTCTCCTTGTGTTATCAAGGACGTCTGGTCTTACACCCTTACTAGGCAACATTCATTAGATAAATATTCACAAATAATGGGCATAAGGTTAAGAGATGGAAGCACCAGTGTTGTTGTGCATTTAAGAAAGAGACTCTAAGTTCTTCAAGAGCTTAGTTCAAACTCTGCTCTGCTATTTACTGAGTCTTTGCTTACTTTTCTTAATTTCTCTGAGTTTCCGAATACTCATCTGTAAAATGGGCATTAATTATTGTCCCGACTTCAGCGGCCTATCGTGGGGACTAAATGAGATACTGCAGGTAACCTACTTCGCACAGCCTCAGGTGTAGGAGCTGCTGCATGAGTAACAGCTGTTAGTATTTCAATGGGACATAATTAGGCATTAACAAAGGCTGTAACACCCCACATGTGGGGATTGTCTAGAATGAATTAAGGCAATCGTGCTCTTGAAATGAGGAAATACAATAACTATATAAAATATTACTTGCTTACAATAAGTATTTAATTTGTAGTGAAAGAATTCAACAGAAAAAAAAGACCCTTGAAAGATTAGTTCAAATTTATGGGTGTGCCAAGGGTCCTGGAGAGAAGCCAATAGGCCCTTTACTGATATATATAATTTATATAACATAAAGGCTTAAACCTATTGTAAATAAATAATAAGTTTTGGTAAATCACTTTTCTTTGCTTTCGTCTTATTTTAATTTCTATTAAACCAGGTTTCATACACTGAAGTAAACAAATATTTCCCTCTAATTCAGGTTCTTTAAACAAAAGTTGCAAATGAATGTAACATCCATCTATTACAAAACTAAACCTGTGGCTGCCAAGTCGATTCCTACTTGTAGCGACCCTATGGGTTTCCAAGGAGCGACTGCTGGATTCAAACTGCTGACCTTTTGGTTTGCAGTTGTAGCTCTTAACCACTACGACACCAGGGCTCCATTATAAAACTAGAGGTAAGTAATTTATCACATTAAAATTTTCTTAGTACAACAAAAATAGAAAAATGTATTGTATTACAATTACGCTTTAATAACTTTCTTCCCTTCATTAATCTCACATTAAAAGGAATGAAACTTATGTTCAAACCACTGTTTTAAGCATGCAAGAAAACATGGAACTCCGTTTATTACGCTGGCCTTGTGTTCCCTCTACTGGGGTACCACAGGGGCGAATATTTCTCAAAGGTCTTTCTAGAATGTGTAAGCTATTTCGAAGTTATGGGAACTGCACAGATGTCCAGAAGCAATAGAACAATTACTACAACAATAGGTTTAAGCCTTTATATTTGCAATATAGTTATATATATATGTACGCATATATATAACTATGTACACATATATGTATATATGTGTGTGTATATATATATATATACATACACATACACCATCATGCATTGTTTAATGTCCATGATACATTCTGTGAAATACGATGTTCTCTGTGATTTGGGTGTTGTAGGAACACCATATTATGTACTACAGGCAGTCCCCATTCCTAAATCTGTCTTTAAGTCAAATTTGTATGTAAATCAGAACAATTAGGTACAGTTCATATCTTATGTCAGTGAATCAAATGTTTGTCTTACTATACAGTATATAATGTAACTTTCTATGCATAAAAAATATTAGAGAAACATTTCCAGATATACTAAAACATCTTTAGCATGATAATACAGGAAAATAATGTTTTGGTATATGTTGAAAAGTAGTGCTCATTTGTTATTATGAACCGTTGTATATACCTTGAGTTTTTAATATAACAGACTTTACAGGGGTTGGATGTATATGTATACCCTGGATGTATACGCAGTTGGATGTTGCCAGAATGGGTGTTATGCGATACATGGCTGTATATATTCAATACAGCTTATCCTTTGAATTCCTAGGTAGTATTCCATTACATGAATATAACACTTTTTGCTTATCCTCAGTATCTCCAACTATGAAAGGAAAATAATAATGTGTATTTCTCAGGGACATTGTGGGGTTAAATGCTAAAGCATACACAAATGTTATTCTTCTGAACTATCAAATTGTATATTACTATAGATTGCATGCTGATAAACTATTCTTATAAAATATCGTTAGTGTTGTATTCAATCAGTGCACTATTTATATTGGTTCTATGTGTATAGTATTACTTACAGCAAACCTTTCTTTCTTCCAGTTGCCTCCATCCTTTTGATGTTCAATACCAGTTGTATCAATTCTCTGCTCTGCAACCTCTGGTGTACTTTCACTGCCCAAACTGCTAAATCAAAGCACAGTTTCTCAATATTCAAGATTCTTTATCTGGCTTCACGATGAGTTTACAATTTGATTTCAACCATCCATACTTCACGCAACATTTATGCCACTCAACTATCCATTACTTTTCCCTCTATGGATTCCTTGTTTTACTTCTCCGCATTTTTCCACAGTGTTCCCTTGTCTGAGAAGCCTTTCTTCCTTTCCTTAATCATCGTTTGAAATTCATTTTGAATCATAATTGTCGCCAGAAGTAACCTCTTCCTTCCCTTAGTTAGCATCATGCTTTATCTGTACCTGTCTTAAGATTGTTCTCACTTTTTACACTTTTAAATTTGTTTATGCTCATATTTTATTTCTCCTATTAGAATTTCCTTCATTCAACAAGAATTTATTGAGTGTCTACTATGTAAGACAGTTGGAATTTTCAGACAGCAACTGAAAATGAGCAATTTTTCCCCAATAGAGATAATTCTAACTATGTTGGGATAGGTAGACAATAAAGAGTAACCATATTAAATAAGTAAATTATCTAGTGCATTGTTATTAAAAAAACAAAAATGAAAAAGCCTGTTGCCATCTCGTTGATTCCAATTCATACTGACCCTGTAAGACAGAGTAGAACTGCCCCATAGGGTTTCCAAGGAGCTTCTGATAGATTCAAATTGCTGACCTTTTGGTTAGCAGCCAAGCTCCTAACCACTGCATCACCAGGAGCCCTGGTGGTGCAATAATGAGCCTTGGTGGTGCAGTGCTTAAAGCAATGGACTGCTAACCAAAAGGTCGGTGGTTTGCAACCAGCAGCAGCTGAACCACCATGAGAGAGAGATGTGGCAGTCCGCTTCCATAGAGATTTACAGCCTTGGGAACCCTATGGAATGGCTATGAGCCAGAACTGACTCCAGGGCAGTGGATGGGGTGATGCAATGGCTAAGTGCTCAGCTGCTAACTGGAAGACTGGCAGTTCAAATCCACCCAGCGGCTCTCCCAGAGCAAGAAAGACCTAGTGATCTGCTTCCGTAAAGATTACAGCCAAAAAAAAAAAAAAAAAAACCCTATAGGACAGTTCAACCCTATCACATGGGGTCTCTATGAGTCAGAATTGACCCTATGGTACCCCAAAACAGCAGCAACAAATTCTATTAAAATTAGGACAGAAAGAGAATTGGGATGTTGAGATGAGGGAGGAAGTATAAAATGTAAATAGTGTGGTTAGACAGACCTCATTGAGAGCGCCTTCAAGCAAAACTGGAGAGGAGGAGAGTGAGATAGCCATGAGGATATTTGGGGGGAGAGCCTTCATGGCAGTGGAAACAGCAAGTGCAAAGGCCCCAAGGCAAGAAGATTCCAGGTACATTACACATACTGTTTCAGTCTTGCTGGGGTGTTACTGAAGCAGAGTGAGCCAGGGGGAGAATGGAAACAGAAGAGGACAGAGGGGTACCAGGGGTCAGGTTATGTGGTGCTGACACAGGAAATGCGGCATCAGGGTCTGAGTCATCTTTGCATTTCTCAGAATTCTTTAACGTATAAACAAAAACAAACCTGTTGCCATTGAGTTGTTCTGACTCACAGTGACCCTATAGGACAGAGTAGAACTGCTCCAATACAGTGGATTTGAACTGCTGACCTTTTGGTTAGCAAATGTAGGCTTAACCACCGTGCCCCCAATGCTCTTTAGCACAGTATATGTTATGCAAAAAAAAAAAAAAAAGCATATAGGAGCCCTCGATAAGTATTAATATAAAATAGGTGCAAAATGCTATAAGATGTAGCTAAAGCACCGACCACTTCTAGCAGATACATGGTATATTTTACCTCTAGAATGTATCTCACGTTGCCCCTGCCTTTCTGTCTTCTCTATTGTTGTTGTTGTTGTGTGCCATTGAGTCAATTCGGACTCATAGCAACCCTATATAACAGAGTAGAACTGCCCCATAGGATTTCTTAGGCTGTAAAAATTACAGGAGAAAGTCACAAGGTCTTTTCTCCTGTGGAGGCTCTGGGTGGGTTCCAAGTGCCAATCTTTTGGTCAGCAGCTGAGCGCAAGCGCTTAACCTTTGTGCCACCAGGGCTCCTTTCTCTGCCATTACCCCAGTCCAAACTGTCATATTCTAGAGCCAAGATTATAGTCACAGCAGCCACTTTGCTCTTTGCCCCTCCAGCCTCATTTTTGCCTCTAGAGATAAGATTATGTTAGTCTCATCATCAAAACCCCTAAATGGACCCTCATAGTGCTTAGAAGAAAAAAAAAAATCCAATTCCTTGCCTACCTGGTCTGGCCCTCGCTGCCCTTTCTGACCTCCCTGATGCCAGTAGTGAGTTCATCCCAGCTACTCAGGCCTGGCCCTCCCTCATCTCCTTAGAGATGCTCAGCAATGTTTCCACCTGACCAGTCTATCTAAACTAGTCCCTGCTGTTAATTCCCTAGCTTGGCACCATGCTTGCCTTCTACGGAACATGTGTCACGATTTGTAATTATAAGTTGATTTACTTTCTCATGTAACTGTTATACTGAAAAGACAGAAAGCATCTTTCTCTCCCACTGTCCCTCTTGGTTACTCATCTGGTTAGTTCATTCCTGGCTACTAGCTGAAAAGTTTGGCAGGTTGCAATAAATATTATTACTAAATAACCAAAAAAAGCCCTGCAATCATTTTAAGACAATAAACACAGTCTCAACTTAGTACTGTAAATCCCCCTTACACACATGGCCCTCACTGTAGCCCTTACTCACCTCGTCTACTGACTAGCTGCACTTTTTGACCCCTGGTGGTCGTGTCCGGAAGGGGCTGGTGGTTGTGTTGGGTTGGTTGTTGTGCTAGGAAGGGGCCAGTGGTTGTGCTGGGTTGGTGGTTGTGTTGGGAAGGGAAGAAGGGTGAGAGACAAGGGGAACAATGTAGTCTTACCTGGCTGATACTGCGTCTGGCCTGGTAGATGGTCAAAGCTGACTTTTTCTCGGGCGCATACAAAGAGGCTCCCTCTGTGAACATTCACTGCAAGGCTGGGACTAGAGTGAGGTGAGTGAGGCAGGCATATGCATGTGCAGGGTAGAATTCAATCTTTTAGAGTTTTTTTTTTTTTGACATTTTTTAAAATCATGAATTCTTTTGCATTAATTCTGATTGTTTTTAAATATCACATTAAAATATTGTTCATCTTTATTACTTTTTTTTTTTTTTTGGTGCTCCCTTAAATTTTGCACCTGAGGTGAGTGGTTCACTCACCTCACCTAGTCCTGCCCTTGATTCTCTGTACTTCCTGTGACACAGGAAATGCATTTTCTTTTGCTGGTCGCAGCACCCTTGGCACCCTACACCTTTGTTTTTGACGTCTATGTCACATGAAATTTATCTTTGGGGACCTGTCACCCCCTCTACTTGGCCCCCTCAGGTAAAATTTAGAACAGCTGTAGACCAACTTTCTCTCCTTCTGGCCCACATCTGGTGCACGGAATGATCTCATGTGTCCACTACCGGCACAAATTTGGGGACAGCAGGTCGGTCCCAATGCAGCTTCAACTCTTCTTTGTTCTGTTACAAAAGCAGCTGGCCAGTCTGTTTCTACACTTAGACTTTCTAAGTTGCTTAACTCTTACACACATAGCCTTTGCTCCAGCCCCATTCACCTCCTCTACTTACTAGTCCGTTGTGTCCCTAACTACTCTAGAGGACACATCTGAGCTCCTCATCCTCAAACCCTCATTTTTTTTTTTTCTCTTGGTCTGGGGACTTTTAGCCCAACTTGACTGTAAGGACACCACCAAGTCTTTTCCTGGTCGCCAACTCCATGGTGTCCACTATGGATGAAAGATTTCGAGGGTGAGGGATCTTTGGTTAAATCATTTGCTATTTCAACTTGTGTTCTAATGCAACCTCTGGAATGCAACATTTAGTATAAATTGGTACTGTGGTTGAAACTTCCAATACGATATGCAGTTATTCTCTGTCTCCCCCACTGTCCATGAGGCAGAGACCATTTCTGTTCTGATCACTCTTATATTCCCTGCGAGTAGCACAGTGTCTCAGAAGTTGTAGATACTCTAAAAAATGTTCTTGATGAAATCATTGAGTAGAGTGGACTCTCTTTTTCCATTACTGTTCTAAAGCATATGTAAAAATAAAAAATTTTTAGTATATTTTATTATTTATCAGGACATCATGTTTGGGAAGGTCAGGGAAAATGAAGGAAACCCTCAGGAAGATGGACTGACACAATAGTCACGACAATGTGCTTAAACGTAGCAGTGATCATGAAGATGATACAGGACTGGGAACATTTCATTCTGTTATACATAAGGTCACCATGAGTCACAGCCAACTCGACAGCAACAACAACAATGACACACACACACACCTATGTATTTATATATAGATGTGTGTGTATGTATATGTATGTGCATGTATATAGTCTTACTTTGTAATATTGATGAAGAGTTATGAATACAGAGATGATTATGAAAGATCTTGGGAAAAAGTAAGATGAATGGGTTTCAGCAAAGATCAGCAAGACACATTTAATGAGAAGGTGAAGACTTGCTTATATTCTCAGCATCAGAACATGAAACTCTTTAGAAAACAGCATTGAAGTGACTAGTGGCAGGTTTTCACTCCACCCTGTAATAGCCTCTGCACCTCTCTATCCTGAAACGATAAACCTTATTCTCTGTGGATTTACCTGGATGAAAACCAATCAGGCAACTGTACAAATAGTACGAACACCTGCACATCAGAAAAATTTAACGTTGCCAGCACCAAATAGTTCTTTCAGTTTATCTCAAAGAATGTTCCCAGCTAATCCCCTCCCGGGGACATAGATAAACACTCTGAAGCTAATACAGTCTTAACATAAATTAAAAATAATGCAGAAAAGACATTTTAGAGCATACGGTATTTTGTTACTTTTGGATTTCTATTCCCATTTTGTACGTCTCATTGTTGAAAAGAAAACATTTTCATATTATTGTCCTGAAGAGGCCAGTTACCTCAGCACTACACACTGTGGCAGATTTTTTTCCCTTTTCCTCCCTCGGTAACCACTTAGAAAACCCAGATGCTAAGCTATGGAAGAGATTCCCACAAGGCACCTGGCTTTTTGGCAGATATCTCAGGTGGCTGGGCTGGTAGCTGCTTTTCCATCTGAATTTTTTAAACGTTGGTACTGGATCCAAGATATACTTCTAAATTTCAAATATCTAGATTCTTCTCATATTTCATTTAAAAAATTGGAATTATATTCAAATAAAAGTTATGTATTATATATCATACTGTTGTATGATAAAAACCAAAACCAAACTCGCTGCTGTTGAGTCAATTCCAACTCATAACGACCCTACAGGGCAGAGTAGAACTGCCCCATAGAGTTTCCAAGGAGCACCTGGTGGATTCGAACTGCCGACCATTTGGTTAGCAGCCATAGAACTTAACCACCACACCACTAGGGTTTCCTGTTGTATGATATATAATATAAATTGTAATGTAAATTGAATAATATTTGTTTTTTAATATAATTTTTTTTTGAGGAGACTATCATAACTATAAAAAAATTCTGGGATTATATTTTCAGTTAATCTTTTTCGCCTAGAAGAATCTAGAATATCCTCTTTTCTCTAATATTTTCTCTTTACTTCTAAATATACTGATATAATCAATAAAGCATCTTAGCAGGAGGCCACTTGTTTCAGAATATATCTTAATTTCTTTTTGCTTATATCCTGCCTAAGCTAGAAATGTTAGAGATAAGATTATATTATTTAAAAATTCCCTTCTTATGTGTTTCTCTCTCTCCCAATGTGAGAACTGTTTTTACTCGTCTCAAGATTTCCCTGTCCATTTCTAAAATTCTGCACCAACATTATTTCAAAGCCTTTGTGTTAACAACTCCATTTATCTCTAAAAGCCTTGACATTTTTAGTCACTCTTTTTATACTAACTCTACCAATGTATCCTTTATATCTCATCTATATTCAAATTTTTGAATTTATTCTGTGTTATTTCAAACAAAGTATATTATTTTCTCTTTGTTGCTCTAAGGATTCTGTAATTTTATTCTCTAAAACTATGACTCATTTTTTTTATAATGCATACATTTTATTATATTCCCACAAGGAAATACTATACAGCAAAAAATAAATAAATAAATAAATAAATTTTTTTTTTATTGATAATACTTTTTTATGGAATTGATGGTTCATATGGTAGTTCTGTTTTTAGTATTTTAAAAATTTTATTGTGTTTTAGGTGAAAGTTTACTGCACAAATTAATTAATTATTATTATTTTTTTTTACTTTAACAAAAAGAAATTTATTTCCTCACAGTAAAGTAGGCTAAAAGTCCAAATTCAAGGTGTCAGCTGCAGGGGAAGTCTTTCTCTCTCTGTTGGCTCTGGAGCAAGGTCCTTGTCCTCAATATTCCCGTGGTCAAGGAGCTTCTCAGGTGCCGGGACCCTGGATCCAAAGGACACACTCTGCTCCTGGTGCTTTCTTGGTGGTATGAGGTCCCCCTACAGGATAAATTAATTTTTCATGAAGAAAGGATGTCTACTAGGCCAGAGAGAGGCGGAAAAGGCTTGGCAGTGATAGAATTCAAACCCACAGCCCCAAAGAGACCGGAGCCTTAATCCGGCACCTTAGACTACTCAGCCATGCTACCACCTGCTTAATTTTCTAAGGAGTGTTTACATCTGTGTTTGGTCTGAATAAAGCCATGCAAATGAAATTTCATGGATGCTTTCCTGAGCCTAGAGGATATATTCCTAGCATATTTCTCTATTCTTGTATTTCAGAGAGACCGATTCAAGAGGGATTCGATAACATAAACATATTTGCTTAGATGCAATAAAGATATGCTGTCTAACTGCAACAAATTGGATTCTTACACTCTATAAAGAAAAAATTAATTTGAATTTTTATGTAATTTCACTACTGAGTTTGCCTTGTTCTGCTGTTTAGTATATAATAGTGACCCTGCAGTACAGAGTAGCACTGCCCCAGATGGTCTTCAAGGCTGTAATCTTTATGGAAGCAGACTGCCACATCTTTCTCCCGTGGAGCAGCTGGTGGGTTTGAACCACTGACCTTTCTGTTAGCAGCTGAGCACTTAACTACTGTGCCACCAGGGCTCCTTTTATATGTAATCATCTGAATGTTTGCCACTGATACTTGCCATTAGACAGTAAACACATAGCTATCATTATTTGAAATAAGAGGTAAGATGGTGAACAAGCAATCTATCTTCTGGCAATAAATCAAGATGCAAGATAAGAATATTCCCACAATTGATCAAGCCACATCTAGAAATAGTTGATCCCAAAAGCAGAAGAAAAAGGAAGAAGCACGAACAGTGGTAGTAGGGCGGATACCAAACGATTGGCTTTACTTTGTATTCGACAACTTTCCAGAGTGAATTTTTTGGGTTGTGTACCCACTACCCACATCAATCACAGTAGTTCTTGGTGTTGGAGCAGATCCAAAATGTTTCTAACAAGGACAAATCCTTGTTGGATTAATTTGTTACTGTTACCAAATGCCCATATACCAGTTGTTGAGTCAGTTTTGATTCATGATGACCTCATGTGTGTTGGAGGAGAACTGTGCTCCATAGGGTTTTCAATGGCTCATTTTTCTGAAGTAGATCACCAAGTCTTTCTTCTGAGGTACCTCTGGGTGGACTTGAACTTTCAATCTTTCAGTTAGCAGATGAGTGTGTTAACTGTTTGCTCCACCCAGGGACTCCAAAATGCCCATATAATGTACTTTAAATATCTAATGTTTAACCTACTTTATTTTATTTTTTACAACGCCTTCTGAAGCTCAGAACGTTGAAGGGTGACTACAATTGTGAGCTTGTGCCCTAGGCAACATAAACTATGAACTGTCATTTAGGTTTCTTTGGCTGTGACTGAACTGGGTGGCCTTCCCTGTCTGCTTTCCTTGAATTCATTTCAGCTTTTCTCGGTCACATAATAACTTTGTGTAGGTTGTAAGCTAAGAAGTCAATCCAAGGTTAAGCTGTTGCTTGTCAGAAAAGAAATAAGTAATTTGATATGAATGTTGTGTGTGACATGGGCATGTGAGCTCAACAAAAGTGACTGGGGATATGTGATATCGACTGATCCTTATTCCTGAATCTTTGGGCGTTCTAAGGCTAACTGAAGCAGATCCTGAGAGCAGAGTGACTGTCTCGTAATGCTGCTTTCTGGTTTTAGAGATCAATGAGTAGGCCTGTGGTGTGGCTTGCTGCAATCAAGTATGTGAGTACCTGTATTGATTCTTAAAGCATCTCTGTTGTTCCAGAGAATCACAAAGATAGACAGGAGAAACTTGAGGAATACTTAAAAAATAAAATGTAGATAAATGAATCTACACTTTTAGAATGGCTTTAAATTAGCTACTCTTTCTCAAGTCTTCCTGGGCTAGCTGGGTCCTGTACATTTGTAGGTGAGTAATCTGATTCATTGTTACTCATTCAGATAGGGGAAGAGTGATATGGAGATTCAGGTATAATATTTACATTTGTCTCACAAATATTTTGTGAGTATGAGTCTTCCTGGCTCTGTCAGAAAAAAGATTTAAAAGAAAATGAGAAGCTATGCTACAGTAATTCAACCTGGATGGGAACATGGTCTTGCCCTGGCCCTCACCAACTGATAACATTCACAGAAACGTGAGTCCTAAGACAGAACTCACTATTTTGCTCTTAGACCTCTTTCCTATTATATTGATTCTTTTTTCTTGCTTTCAGTTCTTTTCATCTCCTTCTGTGAAACTTGCCTCTATCTCTTCATTGTATTTATATGATCTTCTGTTTTCTGTTTTTCTCACTGCCTTCTTGTTTAAACCCAATAGGAAACTCACATATGTTTCTAAGTATTTTTCCCCCCACTGGAATAATGATAAAAATGATTTTTAGCTCAATTTACTTAAAACTAGATTATAAGTCATTTTTCATTATTTGTGTAATTTGAAGAAGGTAGTTACAACTGATTTAAAACAGTTTAATGATTAATATTCCTTTTGCATCCAATAGCCTTCATAAAGCTTCTCTTTTCTCCAAGCATCACTGCCAGATTTTCGACTTTACTTTTTTTACAACTTTATCAAGATATATTCCACATACCATAAAATTTACCCATTTAAAGTGAACAGTTGAACGGTTTTTAGTATATTCACAGAGTTGTGCAACCATCACCACAATCTAATTTTAGCATATTTTCAGCACTCCAAAAAGAAACCCGGTATCCAGTAGCAGTCATTTCTCATTTCTGTGCCCCCTTTCTTCTCCCACTCCAGCCCCACGCAACCCATCACCTACTCCCTGCCTCTATAGAGTTGCCTATTGTATATTTTGGATGAATAGAATCATCCAATATGTGGTCTTTTCTGAGTTACATCACTTAGTATAATGGTTTCAAGGTTCATCCATGTTATAGCATGTATCAGTACTTCATGCCTTTCATTGCCAAGTAATAATTTTGAATTTTCTATTACAAGTGTCTTAGCTTCATTTATTTACAGTGTTCTATACATCTATCCTGTCTCAATCACATAATACAGTTCAAAATGATTTAAGTAATGGCTTCACTATTAATGATGAAACAAAGTATAATAACTTATGTCTTTTAATTCTAAACATTATTGTGTTACAATCTAAATGGTCAGTTATAGAAAGAGAAAAGATGTGACCCCTCCTGCCACCAGCAGCCTTCTATTTTTAATCTGCATATTTCCCTCATCTAATAGTCTCTCTTTTTTTTTTTAATAGTCTCTTCAAATTCGTTTTAGTAAGAATTCGCAGATAAGACATATATTTGTAAGCAGACGAGTTGATATCCTTTCTGTTGTTGTTTTTGTCCTTTCTGTCCATAACGGAAATTAGTCTGGAGAAATGGAAAAGCATACATAGTCTGTTTCTGTATGTCTGTCAGGATGAATTAGAAGGCAGAGAGATTTCTGCTATTAATTTGTTGTAGCACATAATTCAAATATCAATTGATTAAATCCAGCATTCAGTTACTCAATGAGCATTCATCCATCCTGATGCTCTCATGGAATTAGTTTTGTATGAAATTAACTTTGTGTTGGATGATAAAATGCAAGCTTAAAAATAAACTGTAACAAAGACTCGTTATAAAACACCAGATGCTCTTTTCAATTTTTGGTTCTGAAATGAATACGTGTCAGCCAGGGCCAAGAGAAATAGTATCCAGCTATATCAGATCTGTCCAGCTGCATCCCAATAGATGCTTCTTCCATAATGCTTTTGTTCCATTCTGACAAAAAAAACAAAAAACAAAAAACCTTTTCGTCTTAGCCCTATAATGTAGAACTAAGAAAAGGAATCAAACTTGCCATCTTTCCCAGGTATAATGGATTCTCAAATGTGCTAGGTCAATCAGTGTGCTACCAGCCACACCAGCTCTGGAAGTTAGACTGACACAAAAAATAGAAAAACCTAAAAATATTTTCTATATTGTAGAAGACTAGTTGCATTAATGGCCAAATATTTCTGAGCTCTCTGAAGCCACATCCATTGCTCCAATTTGCTTGGCCATGTGCCTTGGGTTGGCCAGTGGGATGCTAGAAGATGTAATCCAAGTAAAGTCTTGAAAAAGCACTTGAGTACTTCTTCTGTACCCTTCCCTCTGCCATTACCATGAGAACATGCCCAGGTAGCCTGCTGGAGAGTGAGAGACATGTAAAAAGTCAAGTAGCTGCATTCTATCCAGCCAAGGCAGGACACGACAGGTCACCATCAGACATGAAAGCCAGTTCATCCAATATCTGAAGAAGTTCCCAGCCAAGCCTAGCTTAAACCTCTGAACCACAGACTCAGGCACTTAATAGATCTTTATTGTTTGTTACTGAGGTGTTGTGATTGCTTATAACATAGCATTATTTTGTCAATAGATAATTGACACACATATGGATTTTCAGAAACAGTTCAGTCACACTTACTATGAATGCCAAACCAGAATAGCTTTCTAGTTTACACAATAATACAGATAGAAGTTGGAAATATTGCCTAAGTAATAATATATAATTTATCTGTTATTACTGATGAATACCATGTTTAATTTTGGTGAGGATTTCCCCAGACATTTGAAACTTACTACTTGAAGCAGAAAACATGCTTTCTAGCTGAAGTATTTAGAAATAAACTTTTTGGGTAGTAGCTAAGGTACTTCTCTAGATTTTGCTGAAGGAGACACTTTTTAAAAATAAATGTATATTGGTTCTGCTCATTATGACAATAAAATATGATCATTGTGGAAAATTCATAACATGAAAAAATAAAAGGAAGGTCATCTCTAGTTTCAGCATTCAAAGATGACAACTGCTAATATTTGATATATTTTAATACATTTCTTTCCAGTTTTTTTCTTGCACATGATTTATTTGCCACAATTATGACACATTGCATAATTTTATATAAACGTTTTTCTTCCTTTTATTTCAAATCATTACAGATTATAAATACATACTATCATAATAGTTATTTATCACAGCCCAAAATAGGTATAAGATAATTTATAAAAGTATTCCCCTTTCATTTGACATTTAATTTTTGTTTTTTTTTTTTATATTGCAATTTACTGGTGAACATTGATACATTTAGAGCCTTTTGTGTATAAAGATAGAGTCCCAAAAGTGGCATTACTGAGTCAAAGAGTGTAACATTTCAAGGCCTTGGGTATATATCATGAGATCAATTTTCCAAAGAGTTATGCCAATTTACCTTCCTGCCAACGATTTAGGCCTGTTAAAGTAGAGTTAACTGAACATAAATTAACCTTGACTTGATGATACATGGTCATTGCTATGAATATACATTATTGCCCTGTACCCAGTGATGATTGCAGGGGTTAATGAGACTATAAGACTCACCTTTTTTAAATTGCAAGAATATGTTTCCCTTGTTTGTTTGTTTTCTATCTTCCTTTTTTTTTTTTTTTTCATGCTTGACAACCAAATGGTAATACGGTAATATACAGTTCTAGGAAAATGGTGTTTGGGGCAATGGGAATTCACATATGCCAATGACTGGAATACGAATTGATATATATGGAGCGGTTTTTCCATTATTAAGATTCCAAGTCTTGAAAACGTGCTTATTATTTGAACCAGCAATTCCTACTCCTTGCGCTTTATATTGTTTATAGTCATGCATTATACCAAGGAAATAATCATGGATATAGAGGAGATTCATCTTCAAGGATGTTTATTAAATAATTATTCTTGTAAAACTGAAAAGGCTAATCCAAATAAATCATGATGCATCTATATATAGAGAAATAGGACTACAGTTATTTTAAAAAAAAAAAATGTAGAAAAGTTTAATAACATGGAAGGGAAATTAAGGATACATTAATTGAAAAGAAAAGTTATAGAAGAGGCTATGTAGAATAATATACAGGCACCCTGATGGCACAGTGGTTAAGCACTCAGCTCCTAACCAAAACTTTGGTGGTTCATACCAACCCTGCAGCTCCTCAGGAGAAAGACCTGGAGATCTGCTTCTGTAAAGATCATAGCCAAGAAAACCCTATGGGGCAGCTCTACTCTATCACATCTCCGTCTCACTATGAGTGAGAATTGACTCGATGGCACTCAACAAAACAACAGTATATATATAAATATACACACACACACACAATATTAAAAAGTATTACATATATATGTACATTTTTTAAATTTACATGCAGCTGCCTAAAAAGACATGGTACTATAATCAGTATTCTGTATGGCAGGACTAAAGGTTATTTGTAGACTCTTTGCTGTGCTTTCTAAGCTTCCACTTGCATGATCTAAAATAAGAGTAAACAGGTGGCGAATGAGGGCTTAGGACACTAACCTACGAGCAAAGGCCATGAACTCTATTGCATAAATTTTATGCTATATCTTCAGGACGCTCCAGATGCTTCTTTATCTCTCTTCCTGATCCTGTGTCTGTATTGAGGTTGACAGTTAAATTACCAGCAAATAGCTCTCCTATTACTCCTGGGCGATTGTGTGTTGTCTAGTTCTCCTGACGTTTTTCATTGCTCCTCTGTATTTCAGTAGATGTGCAGTTATAACACATGCTTCGTTACTATTCATTCGATCGGCTGCATTTTTGAGGTATGAAATTTATTAAGTGTCCCAAACTTACTGCTCTCAGGGGCCAGGGAGGTTAGACAAAATAAATAAAGCAGATTAGCCACTGACTCGATACAAAAGAAACAGCTACCTCTCACCATCAACTGATGATTGGCAAGAAGCAACATGGCCCTGGTGGTGCCAGTGCTCTGATTTTTCAAGAGAAGCTAGTGACTCAATTTTTAATGCTCTCTCTCTGTTTTTATATCCTGGCCACTATTCAGACATTGTAAAAGTGTACAGGAAAGAGAAATATGACTACAAGATGAATTTGTTCTGTGTGTAGCCAGTTTATGATTTCTGACGTTTAGGCATGTTGACATGTCAAATTTGAGGCACCTACAAGCAAATAATTCTTATGTAAAGACCAGTAAATTTTCAGTGAATAATCAATTCTCTTATTACATAGACATCTAGCATAATGCAACTCCAAGTTGTGAAGGCGAATGAGATGACAAACGAGCCAACGTTTTTCAGTTTTATAACCAGGATCCTAAGAATCCATTGGGAAAATTTCAATTTCAATTTTTTTTTTTTTTTTACTTATGTCACTTACTTAAGAGCAATGTCAAAAAATATAAATCTGAAGTATATACAATTCTGTATCACCAAAATAAATCGGCATTCCAAAGGACCGTGGAAGAGGAAGCATCACTATATCAGAAAGGAGGATGGCCTGATTCAGGATAACTAGAAGCAAGGCTATGTGTAGTGAGGTCTACATTCCAGGGCAGGGAAGTTTTTCCCCAGTGAACCCTAAGATTGAGAGCAAGTGTGACAGGGACACAGAAAGTGCTTAGACAGCAGGCAGTCTAGACTCTGATGCCAGTTGTTTATAGGAATCATCTAGTAATGATGGCTGACCAATACCTGGGGACCTTGAGGCTTTTGGAAATTGCAGCTTTTCTTGTAGGGAGAAAGAAGCCACTAATTATGTGGAAAGTTGAGTGCAAGTGCAACTCCTACCCTGGGGAGAAGAGGGAGGCATGATCTCAGTCTTGTTTATTGCCCAGACAGCTCAGCAGGAGCCTCCAGGGTCACTTGGAAACAATTGACATTCCACCACGATCATATACCTTGTTGCGGATGAAGTATGTATCAGTAAAGGTTCTCCAGGGAAACAGAACCAGTAGGATACGTGTGTGTGCGCGCGCGTGTGTGGAGAGACAGAAAGACCGAGAGAGAAAGAAAGAGACTGATTGACTCCAAGTAATTAACTCATGTGACTGTGGGCGCTGGCAAGTCCAAAGTTTGTAGGAGAGACCAGCAGGCTGGAAACTAGCAGAATATGATGCTGCAGTTTCGAGGCAGAATCTGTCCTGGACACCTCAGTTTTTACTCCTAAGGCCTTCAGCTAATTGGTTGAGGCTCAGCTACCAACACCTAGTGTTTAATTGAATAACCGGGTATTTACTATAACCCAAAGCAAACCTACTGCGGTTGAGTTGATTACGATTCATAGCGACACCATAGGCTTTCTGAGGCTGTAAACCTCTATGGAAACAGACTGCCACGTCTTTCTCCCACAGAGCTGCTGGTGGTTTCAAACCACCGGCCTTTGGGTTAAGAGTCAATCATTGTAACCACTGTGCCACCAGGGTTCCTTGGGTACTTACTATAGCTTAGCTAATTTGACACATAGGAGCCCCTAGATGGTGCAAATGGTTAATGGCTCAGCAGATAACCAAAGTTTGGTAGTTCCAGCCATTGGAAGCCCTATGGAACACAGTTCTACTCTGATACACATGAGGTTGCCATGAGTTGGAATTGACTCGCACAGCAACTGGTGTAAATTGACACATAAGACTAACCTTCACAGAGGGAACTAAAATCTCTTCTAGCTTAAGAAAAATGAAATGCAAAATATCATCAAGGGTGGGTAGCATGTGAACCAAGCAATTTGAGCCAGCACTCAGATGATTCCATTACTGGAAGGGGACCCATCAACTGTACTTTAAGAAACATTGCAGTGTGTGTGTGTATAATACACATTAAATATGCAAATATGGAGGCATCTGTATCTACATGTATATATCTGTATATATGTCTCTGAGAATGTTTGTATTTTCAAAGGAGGCCACAACCATGACCTATGTTGTTCTAGAACCTTATTCCACCTAATTCCCCTCTCCTTGATTCTGAGTGGAATTGTGACTTGCATGTAACCAACAGAGCATGGCAGAAGTGGTGCTGCGTGAGTTCTGAGGCTAGGTACTAAAAGGCAATATGGCTTCTGACTGGGACCCTGGAAGATTACCGCTGGTGCAAAAGCCTCCATGAAGCAGTACCACTGCCCTGAGGCCACTATGCTGTGAAAGACCAAAGTAGCCCATGTAGAGACCACACGGTGAATCTCTGAGACTACATGAAGAAAGAGAAGCCCAGCCAGTCCCCAGCTGCTCCAGTTCCAGCCAGCATCTGACCACACCTACTTGAGACCCTGAGCCATAAACAGCCAGCCAAGTTAGTTCTCCCCAAATGCCTGACCCAGAGAAACTATGAAAGAAGATTGAATTATTGTTGGTTTAAGCCACTAAGTTTTAGAGTGACTTATTATGCAGTGATATGACAGAACTGAATCTATCAGTCTGTCTGTCAGCCCTTTCTTCAAAGGAAATCTTTAAAAGAAAAAGTGTTCTGATTTAAATAGAGATGGAGGGCCTACTTGGCACCCCTCTTGCACCTAGGGCACTTGAGCCCTGAGGACTGTGTGGAACACAGCTTGTAGTCAAATGATGTTTTTTTGGAGAATTGGAAAGGAAGTCCCAAAGAGAGAAGCAGCAAGAGTGGGGCAGACGCCTGCCCAACTGTGAGCTCCTTCAGAAGGTTGGAAAGTAATCGAGCTTCTTCCTTGAATAATATAAGGAGTGACTGCATCTGTCAGAAATCTTGACACGAAAATCAAAATGAATGCCAACTAATCCATCACAGTTCAAATATGGAGAGTTAGGGGTAAGAATGCCCTATAGGGCGGTCAAGGATTTTCCAGTTCTGGATAACCAAGGTCATCTCAGTTCATGGGAAAAATGAACCACACTATGTAAACTAAAAGCACATTTGCAATAAAACTAATCAATATTTGTAGAGTTCCTACTGTGCATTAGGAAAAAAAATGTATTTACAAGGTCTCACATAATCTTTTAAAATTCTCAGAATATAATTATATTATCTCTAAAGTCCAGAAAGAAAAGTTGAGGCTTCATGAGATTAAATATATATATAATGTCATGCAGATAATAAGGAGCAGAGATGTGAATTTATATTTGCCTCCTGGCAGAGCCTGTGTTTTCCCTCCAGATTATTGCTCACTGTAGCATACTTCTGGGCCTGAAAGTAATTTGGCAAAGAACCAAGAGAGATTCCTCTAGCTCTGCCGTTCATTGCATTGAATAACATGGAATCGGCAAGTTACAGTTTTCACCATCCCATGTAACAGGGCACATTTACTTCAGCACCTCAGATCTCAATAAGAAATCAATCCCTTTTGACTCCCTGGATCTGAAAGCCAACTGCAGCTCATCAGGAGAGAACACCCTCCCCTAATCTCACAGTGGCCAAGACAAACATCTTCCCAGTGAGTCCACTTGTCTTTTCTGTTGTATGTTGTTGTGTGCTGTCAAGCTAATTCTGACTCATAGTGACCCTAGATGACAGTAGAACTTCTCCGTAGTGTTTCCTAGGCTGTAACCTTTATGGGTGCAAATGGCCAGGTCTTTTCTTCTGCAGAGCCACTGAGTGAGTTCAAACCTCCTGACCTTTTGAGTAGCAGTCAAGTGGTTAACCATTGCGCCACCAGAGTAGCACTTCCAAAGTTCATCGTGGTTCAATGTCAGTAGAGAGGGGATATGGCCCCATCCCTGTCTCATTCCTTCCAGGAGTTTTCAGTCTAGAAAGCAAAACAGCATAATCATTAAGAAAGACAGCTCTGAAGTCACACTCTCTTATTGTTGTTGTCAATTGCTTAGTTGGCCTTGAATTATGGCGATCCCATCCACAACCGAATGGAACACTGCAGCATCAGTCCTGCACCATCCTCATGATTGGTTGTGAATCGGACGGTTGTCATCCACAGGATTTTCATTGGCTGACTTTCAGAAGTAGGTTGCCAGGCCTTTCTTTCTAACCCGTCAGTTTGGAAGCTCTGCTGAAACCTGAGCGGCATCATAG
The DNA here is from genome assembly GCF_030014295.1 of Loxodonta africana. Taxonomy (NCBI): domain Eukaryota; kingdom Metazoa; phylum Chordata; class Mammalia; order Proboscidea; family Elephantidae; genus Loxodonta; species Loxodonta africana. Next base: position 43,417,954 of record NC_087355.1, on the reverse strand, counting down.
CAACACGCAAGTCTCCACTGATAGATAGGTGGTATCTGTGGATCCATCAGTGGAGATTGAACCAGGGTCTCTAGCATTAAAAAGAAAACAAACAAACAAAAAAACACTTGCCTTCGAGTGGACTTGAACTCACAGCAACCGCATCTGTGTCAGAGTAGAGCTGTGCTCCATAGTTTTCAATGGCTGATTTATTTGGATGTGGATCACCAGATCTTTCTTCCCAGATGCCTCTGGGTGGACTTGAACTCCCAACCATTTGGTTAGCAGCCATGTGCATTAACCATTTCACTAGCCAGGGACTCTGGGTCTCCTGCATGAAAGGCAAGAATTCTACTGCAGAACCACTACTGCCTCAGACATTACTCCACCTGGACTGAAATATCAGCTCTGCTTCTTCCTGGTCCTGTGATCTTAGAAGTATTCAACGCACCTCTCTGTTGAATAAGGTTAATCAAATTGTGTCAGTTCTAGTACTGTGAGATGGGTTTAGATGCGTAAGCCATTGCAGAAGCATCTACGAAGCATAAAGGGAGAGAAAGCAGGAATAGTATGGTGAGCCCTCAGATGGCAATGCAGGTCTAACACCTGTGAAAGGAGAGCAACAAGAGAGGAGAACTGTGGGGGAAGAGTCTCACATTGCAGTGAAGTTCTGAAAAATCTTGGCCAGGCTAATGAAGGTCCCTGAGCAAATATTGCCCATTAGGGAGTCCTGTGTTAGATACTAATATCTTGGCTCTAGTGCTCCCACTGTCTCAATTGTTGACTGGGAGCTTCCTTGGGAGACAATGGTGTTGGAGCGAATGCTGCCCTAGATGCTGTGATAGTTTCCCTGGTATGTGGCAGCTGGTGGCTATCCGCTAATTACAGCTCCTCACAGTGGATTCTTTCTTGAAGAGAGATCTGAGCAGTCCGTGCCTATGGTGCTGCACGCAGTAACTACATAACAGGGCCATTGTATTTATAATAAAGCCCTGCATATAAAATTGCTCTTCATATATCAACTATCTCATTATCAGGCATTTTGCATTTGGGACAGTAGGAAAAAAAACTATTATCTGACTATTTTGCACATTAACGGTGTACATCTGGCAATAAGAAATGCCAAGGTAAGAATAATGCTGGCTATGATGGTTAAGGTTACGTGTCAACTTGGCTGAGCCGTGATTCTCAGTGGTTTGGGAGTTATGTAATGATGTGATCTGGCAGTTATGTCATGATGTAATTTGACAGTTATATAATGATGTAGTTATCCCCCATTTTGTCTGATGTGTTCATCCTCCTTTTTCACTAAAAAAAAAAAAAACCAGTGCTGATTTTCACATAATCTGGTCTTTGGCAACTAACCATGTCGGTAAATGAGGAGTGAATGTAGTAGTTATTATCAGTATAAGGAAACACAAGGATATGTTAAAATACCTGGGCTAAGTATGTTATCCAACTTCATCAGGTAACCTTAAAGCCCTAATTGCAAATAGACACCTTGATTGAAGGTAGAGTGTGTCCCAAACCCCTGAGTCAAAATCTTGTAAAATGTCTGTTTATCAACGCTGGAAACTGGAACTAGAAATTTCTCAGTCAGCGAAATACCTTAAAACACAGTTTCCGTAAAAGACAGCAACTCTCTAATTCCTCTGTTATTGTCTTCTTTCTGCTCTTTCTCTCTTTTTTCTCTCTCTCTCTTGCTCTCACTGTCTTGGATATAAGTGTTACATGATTGGCCTGGTATAAATGTCTTATAGTAGGCTTAAAACAATCTTCTTCCATGTCAACCATTCAACCCCTGACCTGGAGGAATTCAGGATTTAGTGGGGGTACATTCTCAGCAGGTGATCCAAATTCCTTCTGTCATATTTTTATTCATTTACCTTTTCTTTCTTACCTCTGTCCCAACTTTCCATTCACCTAGCATTGATCCTATAATAACTTTGTCTTTTGGTGGCATCAGGGTGAAATCATCTCTTTCTTCCCTCCACCATTTTATTTGCCACCAGGTACAGATAAGGGCTATAAAAACAGTCTATTCAAACTACTATTGAAGGCAATTTGCCTGAGGGCAGAAATAAGGAAATGAAAATTACTTCGACAACCCACTTAAGATAGCCTTTCAGCCTACAGGAGACATCTTAGACCTGAATTGCTATACTGTTTACAAATACCATAGTGCTAGTGCTGTGTTCACAGTTGGCACACAGTAAATATGTATCAAATGAATGAGAGGAAACATTTTAAATTGTGCTGACTTCAATGATAGCATCATGTATGCTTTTTATTTGTGGAGTCATTTTCAACTCTAGACGGGAAGCTTTTAAAAAAAATACTGATGCATCGGTCCATTCTAGACCAATTACTACATAAAAATCTTCCATATTCTCATGACATTCTACTCTATAATACATCCTGTTTGTTTTAATATGAAATATGTGTTACAAAAATATCTTCAAGTAAGCGTCTTGGAGGATGCACTGTGATAGTTCTACGACTCCTTGTCCTTTCAGCATTCCATCTCCTGTGTGGTTTGCATAGCAATAGAATTAGGTTCAAGAACTCAGGGAACATCTAGCTCGACTGGCATAAAACAGTTTATAAAGAAAATATTCTACATTTTACTTTGGTGAGTAGTGTCTGGGGTTTTAAAAGCCTATGAACGGCCATCTAAGATACAACACAAATCTCACCCCTTTGGGACAAGGGAGAATGAAGAAAACTAAAGATACAAGGGAAAGATTAGTCCAAAGAACTAATAGACCACATCTATCACAGCCTCTACCAGACTGTGTCCAGTGCAACTAGATGGTGCCTGGCTACTAGAACCAACTGCTCTGACAGTGTTCACAATAGAGGGTCCCGGACAGAGCTGGAGGAAATTGTAGAACAAAATTCAAACTCACAAAAAAAGACCAGACTTAGTGGTCTGACAGAGACTGGAGAAACCCTGAGAGTATGGCCCCCAGACACCCTTTTAACTCAGTAGTGAAGTCACTCCTGAGGTTCACCCTTCAGCCAAAGATTAGGCAGGCCGGTAAAACAAAATAAGACTAAAGGGGCATGCCAGCCCAGGGGAAAGGACTAGAAGGCAGGAGGGAACAGGAAAGCTGGTAAAAGGGAACCCAAGGTCAAGAAGGGACAGTGTTGACATGTTGTGGGGCTGTTAACCAATGTCATAAAACCATATGTGTACTAACTGTTTAACGGAAACGAGTTTGTTCCATAAACCTACTGTAAAGTACAGTTAAAAAAAAAAAAGAACGCAGGCAAGGGTACTGGATACACCTGCTTTTGACTCTGGCTTCCTTTCTTCCTGTTGCTTACTGTTTGTACGTCCTTCACCTCCCCATGCCTTAGTTTCCTCATTGATCAAATGGGGTTGTTGTGAAGAATAAACATAATAACATACTTAGATAATGGGTCTAGCAAATTAAGTTTTCAGCTAAGTTCATATTATTATCACTGCTGTTTTAGTTGCTGTTGAGTTGATTCTTCCTTATGGCGAGCTCGTGTGTGCAGAGTAGAACTGCTCAGTAGGGCTTTTAAGGTTATAACTTTTCGGAAACAGATTGTCAAGCCTGTCATCTGAGGCACCTCTGGATGGGTTCAAGCCCCCAACCTTTGGCTAGTAGTTGAGGGCTTAATCATTTGCGCCACCCAGGGACATGTTTATATTATAATACCTTTGTTACTGATCATGTGCCTTCATTCTCTGCTGCCATGAACTGGGCAAAGCTGGCGCCATGACATGCGTAGTTTTGTGAAGAATGTGAAAGAGCAGGTATTGGAGGAAGGTTAAGGTAAGTAGTGATAGTACCATCAAGGCTGGGTAAAGGAGCCGAGCTGAGAGTCTCCTTGTTGCCTTTAATTTCCTCCCTTGCACTTTTGTGCTTGTAGCCTAGATGGTCTTTGTAGTAGGCAATAGGGCTAGGGTGAGAAGGAAGGAAAGTGTTTCTTAACTCCATTTTCTCTTCAGTCCTGCCATTTTAGGCAGCTGCCCTGGGGTGATCCTTAATCTCCTCCAATGAATCTCAGTCAGGGAGATGTTCTTTGGAGGTTTAAACTCTGAACAGATTCCAAGTTGCAAGACCTACCTGAATGCAAATGAGGACTGTGGTCACTGAGAACCAATTTGTGCTGATTTAGGTTCATGAAGCTCAAGTCAGTTGACCTGGCAGCTCTGGTGTGAGATGAGGTGGAACTTAAATGTGCAAAGTGGTCATTTTCCAGGCATCTGCGTTTGGAGTCAGACTTTTCTGATGATGAGAGTCATGTTCGTCCCTTTTCTGTTGACAGAAGTGTTTGGGCCAGGTCTGGCAATAAGGAATGGTGACAATGTTTATAAAAAGTCACCTTACATTTGTGTTGCATGCCACATTGAACAACGCAGTGTCATATCCATTATCTTATTTGATCCTTGAAGCAACTCATTGAACTAGAAAAATTACTGCAGCCAGAGATGAGGCACTTTCTTAAAGGGCACATGGTAACTGACATTGGCTTGGTGTGTTCTTCTTTGCCTGCAGGTACAGTGACCTCCTTTCTGCTATCCATGCGTAAGCTCTGCAACTCAAAGTTTCCCTTTTTTGTATAACCCATTTGCCTTTTGTTTTATCACCTTATCCTCTGGCCCCTTCCATCTTGTTCTAATATCTTTCCAGCATGAGTAAAACTAGTTATGGAAAAGAAATGCACATTTGAGACTGGACTCTTGGCTGAATTTATGCTGGAAACGTTCCCCATAAGCAAGTGTTAACATACTACGCTTCCCTTTTTCATCCTCCTTCCCTTCCTTCCTTCCTTCTTTTCTTCCCTCACTCCCTCTTTCCTTCCTTCCCTCCTTCCCTCTTTCCTTTCTCCCTCCCTTCTCTCTCTCTTTTTCTCTCTCCCTTCCTTCTTCCCTCCCTTCTTTTCTCCTTCCCTCTTTGCTCTTCTTCTTTTGCTGTTGCTTGGAAAAAACTGCATGTTTGGTGGGGAGGCTAGAAGAGGGAAGAGGAGGGATGAAGAGAGAGGAAGAAGATGGATTTGAAGTAATAAAAATGAATAAAATAATAATAAATGTTCCAAAAGTAATCCTTTGGAGGTTAAAGTTAGAATCTACATAGGTGTGAATTCATGCTAACTGTGATTCCATGGAAAATATTTCTTTTGGTGAAACAGGGTGATTAGTCTCAGACTGTGCTGCTTAAATATCTCACTGTATATGGTAATAGCTAATATCAGTGATAACTAATAGTCATTTTTCAGGAAGTTTATGTTTAGGAAATGTATCCTTTCCCCAGTTTTAGTTGTTAATGTTTATCAGGTGAATTAGAGTTCTCAAATGTGTGTGTGATAAATACTGCACTGCAATTATCATGAGCCTTACCCTAAGTGATTCTGCCTTGTATTTCGAGATCTTTATTTTGCCAGATGGTATCGAGATCACTAATACAGCAATCAGGAGCTCACATAGATGCAGAAATGTAACAGTCAGAGAGGGTGTTAACAGAGTGCGAATTGGATTTTTTATACTCGCAAATTTGAGGATCCGTGGTGAAACACATATGTTTTATATATGACAGAATATGAATATCTTCTAAACACGTAATAGGTTAAATACATACCTGCCCTCAATTTTTAACTTAATAACAATAATTGTTTAACAGATAGGAAACTTTCTAAATAATACCTAACATATGGTAGAAACACAAATCTACTTGCCTAGCACTTTTTTTTTTTTTTTTCATTTGATTTAGGCTGAATTTACCAAATATTTTGATAGAGGAAAGACCATTTACTATGATTAAAAGCTTTGGCTCCAAGTCGGAGCTGGATAGGCTCTTGCTCCTGACACCAGCTAAACTTCCCAGGCCTCCTTTTTCTCACCAATACAATGGGGATTATAGTAGTAATTAACATGATTATTAAAATTACAAAATAAGATAAATAATGGGAAATGCTTAACATTATTTAGCATAGAGCTAGTTTTAGTAAATAAATCAAAATGAGACCCATTGCCATCAAGTTGATTCCAACTCATAGCAACCGTATAGGACAGAGTAAAACTGTCCCATAGGGTTTCCAAGGAGCGGCTGGTGGATTCCAACTGCTGATCTTTTGGTTCAGCCAAGCTCTTAACCACTGCGCCACCAGTACTCCTTGTAGTAAGTAGTACTGTTTATATATTATTACTTATTAATAGCAATATTAATTCAGATGTATTAGCCAATATTTTGTATGTTTCATATATTATGAAATATATATAAATATATGTATTTCTCTTGGACTATCTAACAGCAAAAGTTTCTCTATGTTTATATATTCACTTATTCAATTAAACTTATTTTATAAATTCATTTATAGAATAGTTACTGAGCAACCACTGTGTGCTGGATGCCTTCTAGAAGCTAGGTTTAGAATGGTAGTCACAGACCTGGTAGTCAGTATGAGAAATAGGGAATTAACAAGTAAACTAACAAATATTTGTCCATTTAGCAGCAGCGTGCTGATCAGAAAATTCTGTCCGAGTACCCTAGGAGTCAGGCTCAGAGCGTTTGTCCCGGGATAGGGAACAGGGTGGGGGACTACCAGTAGGCATGAATCCAGCAACTTCATCCTTTCACTTGAGAGCCGTGGGCTCTAACGTAATCGTGTGCATGTAGCTTATGCTTTTCTGGCCATTGCACAAGGCAGGGTTGGATCGTGTGCGTATTGTGTGTGTTTGTGTGTTTTCCCCAAATCACCTCATCAGTGCTCAGCAAATAATATTAAAATAAATAAGCAGGTGAAGCGTCATTCTTCATAAAGGGTCGTGGTTCAAAATGCTCTGCATCTCTAAGGCACATTGAAACTAGACAGCGGTAAAGCACATTTGTTCTCATCTTCATTTGTTTCCTGGGAGACCAAGGTAACTCCCCTCCACCTCAGCTTTATGTATTTAAACCTTAGTATTCAAAGTTGACGGCCAAGAAAAATCCTATGGAACAGTGTTACGCTGTAACACGTGGGGTCGTCATGAGTCGGAATCAACTCAATGGCAACGGGATTTGAAGTTTTAGTGGAAGCAGGAGCTCCTAAAAGATCGCCTTCTGGAGTGTCGGTGCCTCAATGCAGGAGGACTTTGGTATCTGTGGCTCTGGCCTTCTTTAGTAAATACATGAGGGGGATCCTCTTCCGGTATGAGGCTCACAGAACTTCGTAGAGTGCTTGGTCTCTGAGCTAAAAAGTTCAGCCTCTTACCACGCCTTGGGTGCTCACTTCACCCTAATAGAAACACTCAGACGGAAGGAAAAAGTTTTCCTCCTGGCTCCAGATAGTGAATCACAAACTGGCGTTCTCTGTTCTCATTCTTAAAACTCGAAGGGTGGTAGAGGCAGCGATGCTGACAGTGTGCATTCGCAGATGCCACCATATGGGTCTCGAAAAACTAGTTGCACTGATGATTCTCTGCACATGTAGGAGACAGTTTGCGTTGTTGGCATCGTCCCTGCACAGAAACAAGCACAGCTTAGCAAGGCTGAGCAGATGGCACTAGACCTGGTGCCAGGGAGGCAGTGAATTAAAGGTTATACCCACCAGGTTTGATGCCGTGCCAGTTTGAATTGGTACAGAAGCTTCGGCCCACCTGCTTATTGGCCTCATGACATCTGGCATCTTTTTATTTTATTATTTTTTTTTAAATTTGGAATGAAATGAAGGCAGCAAGGAAACATGTCATTTTAAAAGCCAGTTGCAAGTCAATGGATTTAAACTCTTAACAGAAAAAGGCCTACAGGCCCACCGCATTAATGTTTTATATTAATGATTTTTATAAAACCGTGGGGAAATTACACACTGATGTGCTGAGTTGTGTTGCAGCTTATAGCGTCATACAATGGAGAGGGTGGACTGCTAAAACCTGGCTCAAAGTTGCTAAATACTGACAACAGAAAAAGGCTGTTATCTGTAGCCTGTGTATTGTAATTAGGAATCAGAGAGGAAAATAAATTTGTTTCTGTTTATTCTAATGATTTTCACATTGTAATAATCAGAAAACATTGTGGCATTTCCCATGGCTGCAGCCTCTAAAAGGTGCTTTTCACCTTTAGCGGGCTCCTGTAAAGTTTCCTCTGTACCAGTGTAGGTAGTTATGCTTTATTTCAGCGGTAATCCCCACTTTCTCCGCACACGTTCGTATACTGCGTACACAAATATGCAACATGCCCAGCCCCAGGGTAGCAGTGTGTGCATACGGAAACCTGTTTGTATATCTCCTCCATTTGGGATTTTCCTGCCTGCTCCCTGGGTGTGAAATGAAAGCGCACAGCTGACTTGCACTCCCGAGGTGATTAGCATTGTAACTAAGCTTCTGATGCAAAGTGTATGTAAGGCCTAGCGGAGGAACATCAGCAATTTACTGCTTTTAAATTGACTTTAAATGCTATTATTTCAAGTCCTACATCAGTATTCTAGAGGTAAAAGAAATCATCATTAAGAAATGTATTAAATGTCTAAAATAGCGTCAACTTTGCATCCCAGAATTCTGACATGCATCGTGGTAATATTCACTTTTTCTTTTTTTTCCCCATTGGGATTGGCTTGATTTTTCTTTTTTTCCTCTTTCTATCTTAGGGAATGACAACAGCAACGAAATTTTGTGGCAAGATAATCTTCTGTTTTCAGAAAAATATTCTGGAGAAGGGGTGTTGGTAAGAAAAATAAAAAGCTAGGAAGTGCTTCTGAAGTTGTGCTAAAAGATTTTGGAGAAAGAGGAGAAAGGAAGAATATACCTCTAGTTTTGAACAGAAAAAGAAACTGGAAAGCCAGTGATTTTCTTTTGCCTTGGTCTCAGAAGTCCATATACAGGGACAGTGAAGATCCAATAATAGTGCCTATGCAGCCCTCGGTTTCTACAAGAGAAAGAGTAGGTCTCTGATCGGAAAGTAACATCCATTCCGTTAGTTCTGGATACAATATGCAAATCTGCTACCCACTGTTTTGAAGCCTTTAACTGAATATTGTAATGGCTTTTAAATATTAAAAGTATTATTAATTATTAATGTTAAAGTATTAAAACACATTAAGATATTTTAAAACAATATTAAAATGTTATTAATTATTAATATTAAAATATTAATTAGCTTCCAATTCTGAGTTCCATGAACCACAACTGTATCTTTTTTTAATGGAAAATCCAGGTAAAAAATTATTTCCCAAGGATAGGAAATTGCTAAGGACAAAAAAAAATAAGTAAAAGAGATATCTTCTAAGCAACAAGACTGGGAGTTTGTAGCCCCATTGTTGACCCACTCATTATTATTAAACTCCTTAAGTTCATCTAAAGTTTAAGGAGGGGAAACAAATCAAATTGATTTTCTCTATAGAGTCTATCAGTGTGCATTTCAACAATAGGATAAAGACAGGAAAGAATAAAAGCAGAGCCAGTGTAACACTGGAGCCACAGGGCTTCCTCCTGTTGGTGTAACTAACTCATTTATATTTGATACTTCTTCATAACTCTGTTAGACTAGAATTCCTTTCACAAGCTCTTAGGTGTCCTTCTATAATAATGCCCCTTCATTATTCTTATCCAAAGACATCTTACCGTTGTCACAGTCAAAACTTATACATTATTCATTGTCGTTATAAATAATTCTTGTTATAGACCAGGTACTAAATTGCTACCTAGCATTCATTGTAGCAAAAGCCGGTTTCATAGTTCCCCTGTTAAATAGGTAACCCAAAATATTCCCAGAGAAATGAAAGAACTGTATTTTTCCACTTGTTCAACTGATCAGTTTTTATAAGGCAATGGTAAAAAAACAAACTAAAACAAAACAAAACCTTGATGAGAGAAGTTCTGAAGTTTTAATCACAGTAAGATGAGTTTAGTGTATATATTTTCAGATAGTTGATTTGAGGGGATATCTAAGAATAGTTTTATTTGCAATATATCTGACAGCATTGCCTTCAAGGTCATCTGCAATATATTGTCGAATACCCTTTTCTCAGTATATTTACAATCTAATACTCACTGTTAACAGAAAATAGAGGAAGAGCCCTATGAATTAGTTGGGAGGTGAGAGAGATATTAAGAACCTTTCTCTCAGCAAACTAGATATTGGATTTTATATTTGTTATCTTTTTGTAAACACCTTTACCATTTATGTATAAAATAACCAGTTTGAATTCTGAGTTAATGCTCATGCTTCAGATTTTCAGGAGTGAAGCTTTATTTTCCTATTCATGGTATCAGGTCTTTCTGGAACCTTCCAGTTATATTGTGATATCATAGTATAATTCATTCGTAAATTGTCTCTATTCTTCCTTAACACCTATAATGTTTTGGGGTTGTTAATCAGATCGACACATGAGTATACATCTTTAGACTATTCTTTTCCTGGAAAAATTCCATTTTTCGTGAGGACAGCTCTTCATGGAAATGATGTCCCTTAAATTTCTAGTCTTGAAAAGATCTCCTATTTATCTATTTGGAATTTCATTTATAGAGAAAAGGCAATTCATCTTTACTATTAATAATATTGATTTTGAATATTTATGGCTAAAGGTTCACTATGGGCACTTCAAAAAATAAATCTAGAAAATCAATAATTTACCTTCAAGTTAATGAAATATAAAGTTCCCGAAGGTTCTATTTACATGAACTTTACTTGGGAGTAATGGTCTCATGAAATCAGTCCAGCCAAATTCTGCTTTCTAGCTAGCGTCACCCGTAATGTATATTTTCTCATTGCCTAAGACATGACGATACTGCAGCTAAGGTAAAATACAACTGTTGGCACAAAGCAGGAACTCAAAAATATTAGTAGTTGTACAGCAAGTAGTGAATGATTCATTCATTCATTCATTCAGTATACATTTCTGGAGCACTTGTGCAAGTAGTTAAGAACATTGATTCTGAAGTTAGACTTTCTGGTTTCAAACTGGGTCTGCCACTTGCTAGCTGTGTGAATCCGGGCAAGTTACTTAGCCTTTCTACCTAATTTTCTCCTCTGTAAAGTGGATATACTATCACTGTTAGCAATACCTACCTTATAAAGCCTTATGAGAAATAAACACTATTTATTAAGAACTGAAGACTGTGCTGGATACCTTGTAAGGACCTTACAAGTACAAGTATTTGATAAATACATAGATAAATAAAGGTAGATTATAAAATTCTCAGCACAAAGAACAGAGAAAGGAAAGGTTCCCAATGTACTCAAAATGCTCAGATATTCTTCTAGCCTTGACATGTCTGACATGCAAAAATCAACTTTTGGTTTGAATGAAAGTTTGAGTTGAGCTCTAGAAGATAGAATTCACCAAAAGATCAAAGTGATGATCAATATTGCTTCAAATCAATGTAGTCTGTATTTATTCTTATAGGCAAAATTATGAAGTCATTAAAGACGTCTTGATCATTTCAATATTTTCTACCTTTGTAATGACTCTCATCTTCTAAAAAAGAAATAATATGTTTCCACATTTTTTAGTTGATATTCTAATTAAATGTGCAATGTGTCAATGATTTTCACTTTGAATCTTCAGCCAGGCATGTTTAAATTTTAAGCCTTTTTCATTAATTGTAAAATGAAAAGCTTACTCCTTCTAAAAGACTTTTAGGTGTTGCTAGATAGCTAGAAGCATCGAGGGTGGAGCAAAAATGGTCCCGCGGACTTAGCATATAAACTATGAGCTGAGCTCCGCATTCAATCAGTCTTAAAGATCTATTGACTCTAAACCAGAAGTATTTCCATCCATTCTTTTTTCTACATTCCTGGTGCTACTGCCTTAGTTCAGGTCCTCATAGTTTAGTTCCAGGAATACTGCGAAGTCTCTTTGCTTGGTTCCCTGCTTGCACACTCCTCTGCTTGTATCCAATCACCTGCACTGCACTATGGCCAGAATGAGTTTTCAAAATGACCTCCCTGATCATGTTATGTCCCCACTCAAATGTTCTAGTGGGATAGCTTTCTCTCAGCAGAAGTTCCAAACCTGGATGCCCATGAGACTCACCTGGTGGAGCTTTTAAAAAATATCACCCCATTGTTATGCCTCTGAAAATACTCATTCTGTAGGTCTTCGATGAATCCAGGGTTTAACCGTGGGGGATATTGATGAAGCCACTCCATGGGCCAACACTGGAGAGCCACCAGCCCCCAAAGAAAAGCAAGGTACGCAAAAACTCTCTTGATTTGTTCCTGCCTGTCTCCTCCCACTCCTGCATGCCCTTTCTCCCCTCTAGTTACCATGAACTATCTGAGGTCCCACCTCTATACCTTGCAAGCATTTCACTTCTGGTCTAGGAGTGACTTCCACTTTGAGATCCCTGGTGGCTGCTATAGAACAGTTGTTAGCTCCTTTTGTAGTACTCTCAGAACACTCTACATAGACCACATTTCACACTTTCTTACTGTTATAATTATGAAATCATATAATGCATCTAGTGCTGGAATGGAACCCTGGTAGCATAGTGGTTAAGAGCTCAACTGCTAACAAAAGGTTGGCAGTTCAAGTCCACCAGCTGCTCCTTGGAAACCCTGTGGGGTAGTTCTACTCTGTCCTACTGGGTCACTATGGGTTGGAACCAGCTCGATGGCACCTTACAACAACAACAACAGTGCTGGGATACTGGCATTAAGAGATGTACAGTTCAAATGGACAAAAATAATTCAATGAAAGAAATCCTAATTTTACTTATGTCTATCAAAGAATACTAAAGACATAGTAAAACCTGAGAAAGCCAGAACCTTTGTGAGGCATAAGCCTGTCAGAGAAGGAAAACTCACATATTTTCCACTAAAATGAGCAATAGAAAAGTGGCAAGACTACACCCTGTCAAAGGTGGAAAACTTGCAGGACCTGGAAAAACAAGGCAATACTGTCCAGTGCCAGCTCTCACTGGTTTCACTGTAGTTCCAATACATAGCATCCCTCCTTCCAACTTTCTCCCCCTAATTTTCTCACGCCCCACCTCTCCAGTCCTTCTCTCTTCCAAACTCCGTGGAGACTCTTCCACATGCCCTAGCCCACTTGACTTTTATCTTGTTCATCCATCCGCCTTCCTCCCAATTTTGCATGTTAAAAGTTTCAAAGAGTAATACTGCCTTCTTTAGAAAGGTGGGAAGTAAGAAGAACCTCAGTGGTGGTTGTTGTAGTGTTTAGTGTAGTTGTTCCTGGTGGTTATGGAGAAGGGAGATGTGGGGACATTCCTCCAATAACCTACCTTTCCCATTTCACTTTGAGCTCCTGATGAGCAATGAAGATGCCTTAGTGACTTTGATTTCTCTATACTAGGACAGACCATGAAATATATTAGAAGATTAGGTATTATACCTACCGATCAGAACTGCACTGAGGACAGTCATTTTCTTTAGGGTGACATAGAGTCAATAAGATGGAAAGACATTTTGTCTCTTCCCTATCATAATTTCTCCTTTTTTTCTTTCTGCCACCATATAAAGAAAAAGTTTCTTGTTTCCCTGTGTTCTAAACTATAACTATATAACAAATTACTCCAAGCTTAGTAATATGAAGCAATCATTTATTATACTCACAGATTCTTCAGAATAAGAATTCAGGAAGAGTTTGACAGGACAGGTTTCACTGGGGTTATGTGGTTGAAGTCAGAGAGCTTTAAAAATAGATAGTCTTGATCGGGCCTGAAGGACCTACTTCCAAGGGGGCTGTTAGCCAAAAGCTGCTTGAGTGCCCTACCAATATGGTGGGTGGCTTCCCCAGGGCACACGGTCCAAGAAGCCAAAGGAGAAGCTGCACTGCCTTTTCTGACCTACCCTCAGAAATTAGACGTTGTCACTTCTACCCTGTTCTGTTGGCCACACAGGGCCAGTCTTGATGCACACTGAGACAGGACTATACAAGTTTATGGATACATGGACCATTGGGGACCATTTTAGAGGCTGGCTACCCTCTGAATGTCCACTCTTCCCTGCAAGATGAATTGTGAACTAGTCCAGTTACAGCTACTGCTGTGAAGAATAGAAAACATGGGTGTTGAAAAACATTTTATAGCTGGAAAAGTCTTAGAGATTCTGTAGTTAAATTCATGTGTTCTTGAATCATAGACCTAGGAGTCGTTTTAGGGATGAGCTAGTTCAACCCTTTAGTTTATAGATAAAATTAAAAAAAAAAAAAAAAGGGTCAGAAAGGAGCCTTTTGGCAGAGTTGAGACAAGTCATCAGAACTGCTGTATCCCAGGCCAGTAAATTATCAAATGCAGTAAACTACTCCCTGGAGAAAATCTGAAATGAAAAACTGCAAACATGTTTAGTTCATGTACAAAAATAATCTGAATATGAGTCAGCATTATAAATTGCATATTCGTGGATAACTACCATGCAGTCCAGTCATGATTCTGCTTAGTGGTAAAGCGTGCAGCACACTATATCTGGGTGGGTTTTATTTGCTCATAACATTATGCTCTATCCACATAGTCTTAACCATGCTAATTCTCATCAAATAATGTCATCGTTTACATAAAAATTAAAATTAAATGAAACATTATCCATTCACTTATCTCCTACGAGTTGTAGAAATATTTTAAAAAGAGAAGTCTAAATTTTAAGATGTAGAGTAATGGAGAAAATTTTTAAATTAATTGAATAAATTAATCTTTGACGTTAAACAAAAATCTGACGAAGCACTTGATTAGATGGCAAATTGTACAAAATAGAATGTCAAAACAGAATTCTGTTTTCCACTGCTTGTACATTAAGTCCAAATAGATTTTATTTATTAGTGTAGTTCCTTTCAATAATGAAGTTCTTTTACCTGCTGTAATGAAGGTCAGGCAAATCTAATTTTAAACTACAGCCGTTCCTTCATTACTTTGACAACTTCAACTGAATATCACAGGTTACAGACTGCAACTGTTTTATAGACTTTCTTTGCAATTGGAATACAAGACAAGTAAAAGTAGACATAAAAAGGGTCATTTGATTTTGAAAGTTTTACTGCTGTAGTTACAGATTGGCATATGCAGGGATAAAAATACTGGGCCTTGTATTAGTTTTGCCATATATTTTGTTTTGGCTGCTTAAGAGAATAGGATGTGACAGGGGAGAAACATAAATTTTCAATTGGTTTTTTCTTTGGAGAAAAATACACCTTATTTCTATGACCTATGAGAACATTGTGCTCAAATGGTGCAATGTATCAACGGTGAGGTGTAACTGTGCAGTGTTTGGCTCTAACACTAGGATAAAAAAAAAAAAAAAATGGATGGAGAAGTCAAATTGTCTGTTTACATTCCACCCACAGAGCCAAGGGTTCTCCAGGAGGATTTCCTTATCCTTTTTTAACTTTTCAGTGTAAAATACTCAGAGCCAGGTAATTATTTAATCTATTTTTCTTCATTTAACATACATATAGATGATTTTAAATATTATTTTCCTGTAGTTGCCATCCTAGTAATTAGCTATTGTTATTAGATATTCAGCTCAACGGTAAACGTAGCAGAAACTAGGCAGAGTCCAAATGTGAATAATCAATTAATTCTGGATTATTTATGATTTTAGTATTTCAAAATTATTTTATGTAGAATGTTAAAATTATACTTTACATATCTATTATTTAATGACCCACATCACCGTGTCCCAGTTCCTTGTTATTATGCAAGCAAACCACCCACTGAGTTTTCTGAGTGTAACTGAGGCCTACAGAACACTCCTTTGGAGACTCCCATAATTGCCAAAAAATGTCAGTCTTTTCAAAGGGAAGGAAAGGACCATAAGGTGAATTAGCAGCTTTCACTTAATACTCTCATATTGGGGGATGCCTGTGCAAAAGACGGAAACCCTGGTGCGTAGTGGTTAAGGTTGGCAGTTGGAATCTACCAGGTGCTCCTTGGAAACACTATGGGGCAGTTCTACTCTGTTCTGTAGGGTCTCTATGAGTCAGAATCAACTTGAAGGCAATGGGTTTGGTGGGTTTTGGTACATAAGACAGTTTTTGAATTGATGCTTTGTAAAGCTCATAATGGACAAAAATAAAAGAAAAATAATAAAATAACGACTAATCTTTAGGCAAAATTTCTAATGCAATATCTAAAATTATATTATATATATGTTTTCCTTGATATATTTACAAGTTTAATGTAAACCTTTTACCTGTTGCTGATCAAAGGATCCTGATTTATTTTTGCTTCATTAATTCTTTAATGTGAACAGCTTCACATCTGTTTGGTATCAATTGTAAAAATTATAAAATTGCTTTTTTTTTGGTTGTAAAGCATGTAATACTGATACTCATTTTGAAAAGTTCCCAAATGCCCTCTCTGTCCCACTCGTTTGTGCTTTATTTTTTTCACTTTCTCTGTTTGCTTTGGCTAGCAAACTTGTTCCTGCCAAATGAGTCCATTGAAGTGGGAGCATTAATTTTTATGAGTGGAAGCATGTCTGCTGCACTGGGAGTGGAGGGGTGGTGAGGAGGGAGGCGTCAGCGTGAAGCAAAACAACTGGGCTTCCAGGTTGCACCAGTCTGTACTGTCACAAGAAAAGGCTCTGACAATTCTAACCCAACATGAGTTTTCACCAGAGATGCCAATGGGTGAAGGGTTGCAATAATTTTCATGAAAGTCATATTTCTTGGCTTAAACATTCTCTTTCCACCTTAGGCAGTTTAGGATGTTCACCTAATACAGAGTCTACTTAACCCCTGCTTGAAAGCCCATAATCACCTTGCAGTTGTCAAGGATTTCATTTTACTTGGATCCACAATCAACACCTATGGGAGCAGCAGTCAAGAATCAAACAAGGCATTGCATTGGGCAAATCTGCTGCAAAAGACCTCTTTAAAGTACTGAAAAGCAAAAATATCACCTTGAGGACTAAGGTGCGGCTGACCCAAGCTGTGGTATTGTCAGTCACCTCATATGCTTGCAAAAGCTGAGCAATGAATAGAAAAGACTGAAGAAAAACTGATGCCTTTGAATTATGGTGATGTTGAAGAATATTGAATATACCATGGACTGCCAGAAGAATGAACAAATCTGTCTTGGAAGAAGTACTGCCAGAATGCCCCTAAGAAGCAAGACTTTGCCTCATGTATTTTGAATATCTTATCAGCAGGAATCAGTCCCTGGAGAAGGACATCATGATTGGTAAAATAGAAACAAAACCTTTTGCCATTGAGTTGATTCCGACTCATAGTGACCCTACGGGACAGAGTAGAACTGCTCCATAGAGTTTCCAAGGAGCAGCTGGTGGATTTGAACTACCGACCTTTTGGTTAGCAGCCAAATCTTTAACCACTGCACCACCAGGGCTCCCAGTAAAATAGAGGGTCAATAAAAAAGAGGAAGACCCTCAACAGGATGGATTGACACAGTGGCTACAACAATGGACTCAAACACAGCACCAATTGTGAAGAGGCATAGGACCAGGCAGCGTTTTGTTTGTTGTACATATGGTTGCTATGAGTCAGAATTGACTTGACAGCACCTAATAATGACAACAAATCACCATAAGCTAAAGAGACATTTAATAATATATATAGACAATTAAAAATGTAAGAAGACAGATAAAATTAAAATACAAGTGTATTAAGAACCCTACCTGCAAGGTCCTTTACAGTAACCTATAGTCCCTGCATAGTGCAAAAAGGTAACATGCTCAGCTGCTAACTGAAAAGCTGTAGGTTCAAGTCCTCCCAGAGGTACTTTGGAAGAAAGACCTGGCAATCCACGTCTGAGAATCAGCCACTGAAAAACCTATGGAGTTCTACTCTGACACACATGGAGTCACTATGTGTCTGCATCAATTCAATGACAACCTGTTGATTTGGGCCCTTCCAGCAGCCTTCCAGAAATGCTCTCTGTCCCACCTTCTGCTGGTTGGCATTTAAGTCTGGTGAAACTACTAGAAAATTTCACATGTAAATAACATTGGATCCTGGAGACAGCATACTCTTCGGAGCTAGAAATCTTGAGTTTACACCTGAACTTCAGAAGTTACTATCTGTGAGGATTTGAACAAGTCTGGTAACTGATTCTCAGTTTTTGATCTATAAAAGGTGGATAATGATAGTAGTAATCATAAAATTATCATTCTGGCCTCTGTATTTACAGGATTTTGAGGGATACCAATAATAATAATAATAAACAGGATAATGTTTGCAAAGACAATTCATCAACCCTAAAGTACCAGCTAGCACAAACACTATTCTTTGGCCCCACTAACCTAGCCATTTACATAAAAACCAAAATCCACTGCCACCAAGTTGATTCCAACTTAAAGCTACACTGTAGGACATAGTTGATCTGTCCCATAGGGTTTTCAAAGAGTAGCTGGCGGATTCAAACTGGCAACCTTTTGGCTAGCGGCTGCTCTCCTAACTATTGCACCACCAGGGCTCCATTGTGCCTCCTAGAGTACAAGCTCCTTAAAGGCTTGTACTGCTTGGTGCTGCTCATCTATCTCATTGCCAGGCATCTAACTCATATTCAATAATGTTTGCTTACTGAATAATTAAATGATTGTGATAGACAATTATGTGCAAGGGAATTAGGTTTGTATCTATAACCTCAGGAGATGAAACTAGTTTAGTAATAGATGTTATAGGAAGATGGATATAGGATCAATACAAGAAAGATGAAAATTAAACATTAGAGAAATAAAAAACTGTAAAAAGATACCTTTTAAAAAATTATTTATTTTTGGTGGCAGTATATACAACCAAATATATATCCATTCAGAGTTTCTACATGAACAGTTCAGTAACATGGATTACATACTTCACTTTGTGTTTGTTATCTCTATCTCTACCCAACAGGGCCAGATTACCCAATAAACAAGGTAGACACAGGCCCAACTGTGCCTTCCTACCAATCTGCAGGACACATTTTCACCTGTCCCCACCACCTCAAAGATGGGGTGAAACCCATGTGAAATTGCTCACCACAGATTAATAAGTAAATACGATCAAGCCTGTGTGTACCTTGCTTAGTGCAAGCTGGTGCACACCGTACTTACTGGTTACTCCGCCCCTGCTACCTGTATTGTTTTATCACCACTAATTTAGGCTGTCCGCCCATCAAACATCTCATCTGTGCTTTAGATTAACTATTGTCAGTTTAAACTCTTGTAGATAATTCTTTATAAGAGTGCTATGTTCAAAGCAAACTGTCTTTATTAATTGGGCTAAACTGTTGTTGAGTTTAATCATGGCTTCACAGGATAATTTCAGTTCAAGGTTTAAAGATTATACCTGGACAATAGATTTGAGGGTTCCTCCAGTCTCCAGGGATCCAGTAAAACTGGTTTCCTTGAGTCTGAAGTTCTGAGGGCAACCTACCTTTTAAATAATGCCTTTGCTATCACCAAATTTTTCTTAGCAGAGGTTATACTTTCCACAAGGAAAAACTAAGTGATGCTGCAATAACAAACCAACCCCAAACTTCAGGGCCTTCAAACAATATTGTTCATGCTATATATCCACAATGGGCTGCTTTGACCATCTGAAACACACCAAGGCCAAGCCAATGGAACAGCCAACATTTTGAAGGAAAAGGAAGGTGCTGGGGAAGTTTTTGAATGGGCAATTAAATGCGCTGCTTGCAAATGGCACGTGTTTTTTCCACTCATGACTCACTGGCCAGAGCTAGATGTTTCTGGTGCCACATTCTCACTGTCAAATATACTTTGCATCAGCATAGGTCTGTCTGTACATAGTGAGCAGAAACAGATCTGTGTGACTTGATCAGTTATTTTACAAACACGCAAGGTTAAACTGAAGCTAAGCATCGCCTTGCATAGAATAGAAATTCCGTGGTCAATGCTTAGAATCTGGTGGTGCAGGGATGCGTACTTCTGATTCTTTACTGTTTTGTTTGATGAGTGTGTGTGTTTGTCTGTTGGGGATGGAGACTGATTATGAAAAAGCTACATCTAAAATCAGATTAAGTTTCAAAGCTCTTCTTTCTTATGTATTGTTAGATATTATGGTGCTTTAACGGCATAGTGGCACTTCCTGGCATAGTGGATTCTATAAGGATCCTCACACATCACCAGTTTGGTCATAGGGGCTGTCTGCTCAGTTCTCATAAGTGTATCTCAACATACAGCAGCTCTGACTGGCTTATGTTGTCTATAATGCTCTGGTTGTCTTGACTTGTGACACTGGAGTAATTACACGATTCTACTTTCACTCCCATTTTTCTCACTGGTCATTACTGAGAAATTCTAACCACCATTTGTCTAGGCTCAGTGTGAGTGAGAAGCAATTTTTCTCATCCACCTTGCTGAATGATTATGAGGCGATGAGTGTGTTCCCTTTGGAAAGACATGCTGACTTGCCCATGTTGGAAATTGGATATGTTTTAGCAGTCGCTATCATGAGACTGTGGAGAAGTTAGGGGAAAAAACTATCTAGGAAGTGACTAAAAATAAACAAATGCCAGAGATGTTTATGGGAATTTGTCTGGACAGTTGTCTTAAGTGACTGTCATGTGAGGAAGGAATGTGACAGAAGTGTCATCTCGTCCTAAGTGAGGTATGTCACAACTGATAGGTAAGGACATCACTGCTTAATGGCTCCAGTTTAAACACAGCAGTATTCTGAAATTTTCACAATAGTTAAGAATGGCTTAGTGTGAAGCCACTTTCTCTCTGTGTGTTTGTCCTAATCAGCCAGAGAAAATCTAATTCTTTTTTCAAATTTATCTCATATGCAAATGGGAGTCAGAAGAAACAAACACGAAGTCCTCATTGGTCCAATTTATTTGTCAGTGAATTCTTAGTCTTGGCACGTGGCTTCATTTTGCCAAAGCGGGTGTTGGGTAATTATTATATAACTGATAAATTTCAGGCCAGTTGTGACTGAGGAGAAAGCAGGATGTGGAGGTAAAAAAGTAGTCAACTGAGCGTGTGGAATGCCCGATACAAATGCCTAGATGTGTAGCTCAATACGTTTTATAAAACTCATTGCTGCCAAGTCGATTTTGACTCTTAGAGACCCTATAGGACAGAGTAGAACTGCCCCATAGGGTTTCCAAGGAGTGGCTGGTGAATTTGAACTGCCAACCCTTTGGTTAGCAGCCAGACACTGAAGCACTGGGCTACCATGCTTTATAAAAAAAATAGTCATACACAAATAACTTTGAAGGCTGAACTCTTGCTCCATTTTATCCATAAAAACTTTTGCTACAAATATTGTGTAAGCTGTATATGGTAAACATAGCCATGCACACTTAGCTTATTATATATGATGCCAGAATTTTGTATATCCAAACAGCACCATGCTTCTTTTTTCATATTTTATTTGTTGGTTTTGCCTTATGCATTGTCTCCCACCCAAACCTCAAAGGCCGCAAAACATCCTTAGAATTTTTTTAGAATTTGTGTTTTTAATGCATGTTTTGGAGTACAAGATAACTGTGAAGATACAGGATTAACAAAGTGGACTGTATTTTAGTGCCTTTCAGAGAGTGGACTTTGAACCTGGCAGGCGTTACTAGCAAAGGGATGGCTCCTCTCAGAATGCAAATCCCTCTTAGCACAAGGGTTGTTGACCCATAAGATGTATAATGGTCACTTAGTTTATTATATCCAGTCCACTGCCACACATGCATGCTTAGTCTTTGTGCTTTGGAGAGTTCAATGAAGAACATGGATGTAAGCCCACTCCAAAGCTAAACACGATCATTAGGTCACGATTCGGGTTCTCCATCTCCCTAACACTCTCCAGAGTCTCCTGTTGTAATCGTGCACATTGCACATTCACATAATTGAATTCAGGTCACAATTCAAGCCAACTGCTCTGGAATACCAACTTGCAAGCATCACTCAACAAGAGAATATGTCTTTATTCTGCAGAGGACACAGAGATGCCGAGGATTAGCCCATGTGACATATAGCGTTTCTGAATACCAGTGGTGTCTGTTAGTAAAAAACTTCTCCAGACAGAATCAACCCAACCTTTCTAAGGCAGGAATCCTTAAAATAAAGCCAGAGGTTCAGAGCCACAAATGTGTTGATGTGCAATTAATTCTAGCAGCGTTCTGTTAAGAAATAAGGTTTCCACGTTGTTCAGCAACATAATCACATGTGGGGCCTTGCCTATAAATCACAGGCATTTGTTGTTCCCGCTAATTGGTGAACTAACCTATTACCAAGTCCGTTAAATGTTACACGGTCTAGATCTGCAAGCAGAGCTATCAGTTATATTAAGAACTCCTGAAATTGTATTGCTTCCCTCCAAAGGGCAGCGCAAAATAACTGCCTGAAGATTGTTGCGTTATATTACATTTCAAACCAAAAGAAGGCGTTTGCTGTAGCCTTCTCCAACACTTATATAAGTAACTAGAAAAACTTTGAATTGTGCAGACTACGGGATATCGTACTTTGTTCAATGTTGGCATTGAACAAAGGTCTTAAGCACTATAATTCAAAAAGCAACTGATACAGTAGTAAATAGATTTTTAGACAACAGCAGACAAGTTGATCAGAGCCTTTTGAGATGCATACTCTGAAAAAAAAAAAAAGATTATCCTTTGTGAACTTTGAATACAAAGCCTTTCAATGAATTTTATATGAATTTGAGAGACAAAGAAAAGCACCATTCAAGGAGGGCTGATTAATTGAAAGGATCTGCATTGTGCCTGCCCACAATGACGGAGATATATTTATCAGGACACTTTTTTAGTTACACAAAATGGACACAGTCTAATCCCAAGAAGAGAATTGGGGTACACAAAGGCACTGTTGAATGTCTTCCGACGATGGTTTGGTGAGTGAAATGTAAAGCCAGGATTTACAAATATTACACAAGTGAACACTGTTACTGCACTCAGGCTGAAAAATCCTGTTCAAATCCAATAAGTGGTTTAAGATGTGCAAATAGAGGCTTCTGCAGGGAGTCAGGCATTAGAGGCCACCTGGAGCATGTGGTAGAGATTGTATCCATCAATACAGCAGCTGGGCTGAAATTATAAAGAGAGCTGCTTTTCATCACGCTTGTTTTAATGCATACATTTCTCCTGTCACTGGCACCCCGGGAAAACTACTAAGCACAAAAATGAATGGTGCCCATTACCTGATATTCATACTTGTGACAACAGAGGAAAGAATCACAACACAACAGTAAGCAAAAAAATTGATATCCAAATTATTTTTAAGTTGCTGCAGTAGGAGAAAAATCTTGAAAACCAACTGGTAATGTTTTAATATGGAAGGCGGGAAAGAGAAGGAGGTCATTTAATGTCGCATCATAAATTTCCTTCTCCTGACACACTGTGGAAAGTGCCTACTATTATCTTCAAAGCCAGGTCAGATTTTAAAATGCATTTTGTCCTAAAAAAAGAAGAAGATGCGCTCTCTAACATGAGTCTGAATGTAAACTCCTGGTTAGGGAAAAGATTAAGAACCTATGGTTGAGAGCAGGACCCAACCCATTCCGATGTCAGGGACAGAGGCATTGGGAAAACAAAAGCAGTTCCTGGTTTGCATGGAATGGCTTTGTAACTGTTAGGCTTCAGGCTTTTCTAACATTTTCAGTGGCTCATAACTGAATATCAAATGCCAACAATAATCTAATTGTGGTTTCATGATGGTAGTCTGATCTATGTAACATACTATGAAATTGATGCTTTTAGAACAAAATGGAAGCAGCCTCCATAATAGTTATTTTAAAAGGCTAAAGTAATCCATGGTGACAAAGTGGAGATTAGTGGTTGCCTAGGGCCAGGGGTGGGATGGGATTGACTGAAAAGGGGCACGAGGAATATCTGGGCGGTGGGGGGCAGGGTGATAGGAATGTTCTCTATCTTCATCGTGGCACTGGTTTCATAGATATACAAATTTGTCAAAACTCACTGAGCTGGCAATTAAAGTGGATAACATGTCATTCTATAGAAATTATACCTCAATAAAGCTGATTTTTTAAAAAGCCTTTGTCAAAAATACTCTTTCAGTGTGTCGTGGTTTGATAATATAAGTGGTGTTTAATAAGATAACTCAATTTCCTTTTAATTTGTTGAATATTTGCAAATTCACATTTCAGTACATAAGAGAACTTATTAATTTGTTGAGGTTGTTAGACTTTATTCAAGAGTGAATTTACCTTTCAGACAGAAACTTTCCACATACTGGGTGGGTATAGGTGAATTAATCTAGAAAATAGGTCCCAACTTGACACTTAAGACTCCAGGTTAAGTTGATGTGGTTTTTTTCTTTCCCCTAGCACTAAGTAAAGTGTGAGATATAGAGGAGGCTGATGCAGCCGTTCAGGGAAAAGCATGTCTTTAGATGTGATGGAAAGAATGCTGAACTGGGAGTTAAGAGGCCTAATATCTTCCTCTATCGTTTCCATTAAACTCAATGGATAGCCATGGGTCACTTAGCCTTTTCAAGCCTCAATTTCTTCTTCTGTAACTTAAAAGGGCTGTGGCCAAACTTCAGTTTTCAAATTTATTTATTGTTTAGTGGCAGAATTCTTATTTCAGATGATATATTATGCAGAAGCACAATAAATAAAACAGATAACAGGGAAGTTATTCTGAATGAATTGGGGGGAGGAGGGCGTGCAGCTTTGCAGTTTGCTCTCTACGCACGAACACACAGACATCACCTTGGAGCCCTGGTTTTTCTTGGAGGAGCGTGAAAACCACTGTCCTCTAAATTCTCTTCCTTAATATTTTAGAGCTCTATTTAAAAAAATACCCTGAAAATTAGCAGTATTTTTTGGGTTGTTATTCAACTAGTTTACATTTTTGCTCGATTGTAAAAGCCCACATACCTGTTCTAGGGAAGAAAAATCTCAGAAGATTCAACAAGTGAAAAAACCAAAAATCTTCCCACATTATATTCTTGCTCTAATTATTATTTTTTTACATATATTTTAAATAGCTGGGATCATAGATGCATACATAAAATTTGCCTTTCCCGTGATATCATTACACTAATATTTTCATACCAATTATTAAAATCTTGATATTCCGATGATTTTGTTTATTATCCATCTGTTATTGGACATTTGTTATAGTGTTCTCCATATTTTCCCTTCAGCTTAAAATAATACTACATTAAACATGCATAAAACTTTTTGTTTCAGATAGGTAAAATATAGAGTTAACAAATTGCTTTCCAAGTAATTTGTATCCATTCATCCCCACCATCAACACATAAAAAAACAAAAACAAACAAACAAAAAAACCCTGTTGCCTTCTAATCAATTTCGACTCATAGCGACCCTATAGGACAGGTTAGAACTGTCCCCATAGGGTTTCCAAGGAGTGGCTGGTAGATTTGAACTGACGACCTTTTGGTTAGCAACTAAGCTCTTAACCACTGCACCACCAGTGCTCCAGCTATCAGTAGATAAGAAGACCTAGATACCATTCTCCAGTTATTAAGTGGTGAACAGGTATGCCACATCTGTTTCTCATGCCTAGTCTTCATCATCTTTAAATCTTAATTTATTTTTATTTATTTTTTTTGAGATTGAATCTTATTTTGGAAACCTCTGAGATAGTTCATATTCCCCATATATAAGTCAAGTACATAAAAGAAAAAAACCTTGGGTCACACCTTCAACGAAGCCAAGCACTTTGGAATTTTCCTCATTCATCCATTCATTCATTTACCTATCATGCATTTATTCATCACCAAATACATGGCAAGCATTTGCACTAGTTCATGGGGATCTGAAGTTAAGTACTTCATGGTCCATTACCATTAAGAAGCTCATGGTCTAGTTGTAGGATCAGAAAAGTACATACTATTAAGAATAAGGGATTTTGACACATTTGCCAACTCAAGTTCTTACAGGTATAAAACTTATTGACATCAATTACTGTAATAGTTGCTGTGCAACTGTTACCCTTAATCAATGAGAATTTTCCATCACTATAATTTTTTTTATAAACAGAAACTCAGTGCCTCATAAGCAGTAACCATTCCTTTCCCTCTCCCTCCTGCCCCTGGTAACCACTAATAAACTTTAGTCTGTATATATTTGCCTGTTCTTATCTTTTTATATAAATGAGGTCATACAATATTTGTCCTTTTGTGATTGATTTGTTTCACTCAGCATGTCTTTAAAGCTCCATCCATGTTGTAGCATGTCATTTCTCTTTCTGGCTGAGTAGTATTCCATTGTTTGTATGTATCACATTTTGTTTATCCATTCATCTGTTGGTAGGCATTTAGGTTGTTTCCATCTTTTGGCTACTGTGAATAGTGTGTAATGAACATTGGTGTACATAGGCCTGTTCATGTTGCTGCTTTCAAGTCCCTTGGGTATGTTTCTAACAGCGGAATTACTGGGTATATGGTAGTTCCATTTTCAGTTTTTTGAGGAACTGCCACACTGTTTTCCACAATGGCTGTAACGTTTTGTACTCCCACCAGCAATAACAACAACAAAAGAGCAGCTGCTGAGGATGCTTATGTACAATCAAATGTTTCATGGGATTTGGCTTCTCGATTGGAGGTTTAGGGCCATGGTTTTACAGGATATCCCGGTTAAGTGGCCTAATATCGTGCTTAATGTTTCTGTTCACCTCCTAGTTTGTTGTGTAGTGCCTGAGGTTTTAAAAGCTATCTGAGGTACTGTAATTGACCTCTATTCACCTGGAGCAACACAGAAAGAAGAGTAAGGAATAGGGGGAGGAAATGGAATGTGTGGATAACTGCCTCCATGAACAATGACCTCATTTGCCGTGAGACATGAAGAACTGAATGTTTCCTGGCTTCTAATACTGAACATTTTGATCAAAGATTTAATAGAAGAATCTTGATCAAAGGGGAGAAAATGTGGAAGAGAATTTCAAATTCTTATGGAATCTACAATTTCTGGAGCAATTAAGGCTGAATGAACCCCCAAAAGCTATTGCCCTGAGATAATCTTTAAACCTTAAATCAAAAATATCCCCTGAAGTCTTCTTTCTATCTAATGCTACTTTAGCTTAATTAGTAAACAGTGTCTGCCTTGAGCATTATGCTCTTGTGAAGAACTATCTATATGACATCAAACTGACAGGAGCAACCCAAAAGGTTAGATAGGAAGCTTAGAGGTTAATGGGTGAGAAACGATTTGGAAAAGGAGAGTGAGAATGGCTGTACAACTTGAAGAATGTAATGAATGCCACTGAGGTGTACATGTGGGAATTGTTGAATTGGTGTATGTTCTGCTGTGTATAATTTCAACAACAGAAAAAGAAGAAGGGATTTCGGTAGCTCAGAAGAGGGTTCAGGAAACAGTTCTGCCCTGGCAAGTTGGGTAGACTTTGTATAGAAAATAATAGTAGGCATTTTTTTTTGTTGTTTTTTTTTGTATTTAATCAGATGGATCCAAGAAGGAGGGGTTGGGGATGGCAGGCACAATATTTAGTTAGATGGACTAGCCTACAGAAAAGTGAGACGTCATAAAAGTCAGTAGCTTGGCTGAGGGTGGATGGTAGCCTCTTTGAAGAAGTTTAAGGCTGCCCTGTCCTTGTAATGAATTGGGAAGAATGAGTCAAGGCTCACTTTGCCTGATAGGTCTACTCAAGGTTACTGAAAACACAACCTTACTTTTCTTTATAGTACATTTTCTAGGGTTTTCCTTTAGATATTTGAAAAGGAGTGTTTTCTTCCCATCTCTCAATCTCTTTTGTAGCAAAAAGATGAAAAAAAAAAAACTCACAATAGTATTTTTACTCTTTCTGAACTATATTTTACAGGCTTTTGAATCACTAATTGATAATAGTTTATGCTCTTTTTAATCCAACATATAGATCCTTCTAAAAATCTTTCTTTCAAATTTTTTTGAAGGTTCAAAGTGGTAAGAGTAGTTAAATATTTAACAAATGTTAAATATTTATTTAGAAACAGCGTAGTAGGACTTAGTTTCATTCTTATGGTTCTAATTAATATTTGACCTTGAATAATATGGTTGGATATTTAACTTCTATGAATCAAAGACCAGTCCCAGATTTCTGAGTTGTTTGTAGACTTGTCCTGCCAATACTGAGTTACAGGCAGACACAAGTAGAGCTCGGAAGAACAATGACAGCTGGAAGCTGGGACTTGATTTGGGATCACGTAAATTCTTAAAATCTGGTTCCTTGAAATTTAACAACTCCAGAATGAAAAGTTATCACAAGATGATTAATTTTTAAGGTTGATTATAGAGAAAAAACCAAATCCGACAGAAGGATTTGGGAATGAAAATGGTTTATTGATTTGAGTGAATTCAATGATGGCTTGTTGTTCTAATATTTATAATGTGAATCATAGCCTTAAGCAGATGAACTGATGGATGAAATGTGTTTGAGTCCCAGTCTAGGTATTCTAGAGTAGTGGTTCTCAACCAAAGGCAGTGGGAGTGCTAATTGGGTAGAGGCCAACAATGATGCTAAATATGCTACAATACACTGGATGATTCCCCAACACAAAGAATTACTGGTCCCAAATGTTAGTAGTGCCGAATGAGAACCTAAGCAGCAGAAGCCACTGCATTGAGGGTTACATCTAGGAGAAGAGACCCTGCTCAAAGAGTTAACAGGGAAACCCTGGTGGTGTAGTGGTTAAGACCTAGGGCTGCTAACTAAAAGTTCTGCAGTTTGAATTCACCAAGTGCTCCTTGGAAACTCTATGGGGTAGTTCTACCCTGTCCTATAGGGTCACTACAAGTAGAAATCAACTTGACATCAACGAATTTTTTTTTTTGGTTTTGACTCCAGGTCCACAAGCTTTGTTAAGAGTCAGTCAAGTGACTGGCTGTTTCCTTTACCCCTTCTTTCCCTTTCTATGCCTTCAGCAAAGACACAGCCGAAGGAGGTATTTGTAGGACGCAACCCTTGTTGACATTTACTTTTTTGTAATATGCACACGTGTTGCTGTTGGTCATGATGCAACGCAGGAATTTCTAATCACTTTGGGGAAGAAAAGCAACAACATACTACATAATTGATAGGCTAATAGACCCAGGTTTTAAAGCCATTGTTTAAAAGCCTGATGTAATCATGACCAGTAAAAGAATTGATAATGGAAACAGAATATCTGAAAGATTGGTCTCAATTAATGATTGTAATAATAATACAAAAAAATAGCTAGTATTTATTGAGGGTTTATGAGCCATAAGCCCATCCATGAATTTACATGCATTTGATCACTTAATCCTTAAAAATCTCTATGAGAAAGGTAATATAACTACCTGCATTTTGCAGGACAGGAAATTAAATCACCAAAAAAAAAAAAAAAGCCAAACCTGTTGCCTTCAAGTCAATTCTGACTCACAGTGACCCTATAGGACAGAATAGAACTGCCCCATAGGATTTCCAAGGCTGTAAATCGTTACCAAAGCAGACTGCCATATCTTGTTCCAGCGAAGTAACTGATGTGTCCCATCCACCAACCTTTCGATTACCAGCCAAGCGCTTAACCACTGGGCAACCAGAGAGGGGTTAATTAATTTTTTGAAGCCCCACAATTTGCATCTGTAGAAGCCAGTCTTCACACTCGTACTATCTGACTCCAGAGACACACTTGTCCCCACTGTTATGCTGCCTTTCAGATTACTTGCTCTAATTATTATAATGTCACACTGTTTTCCTCACAGACATAAATAAATAAATAATTTTTCCTGTAAATGAAATGGGAACAGATATATAATGGTGTCATAATGTTTTCTTAGTAGAATCTGTTGAAGAATTCAAATTTGGCAAGTGGAGCTGATATCAAAGGTTTGTCATTTTCCCCAGATCATGAACTCTAGTGGAACGTGGGTGGATGATTTCAGTTGGTCTTAAACTGATATGACAACTTATTTCAACAGAGTTAGAATATTCTTAACTGTAAGAAAACTTGGAATAAAGAAAAGGCATCTGTAAAATTGAAAAATAATATTGTCCCATTTAACTATTGTGAAGCCTCTTGATTTTGTGTGGTGAACCTTCTGAAAATGAAAATACATCTAGTGAGGAAAAAAAAAAAATCCACATAGCAATTCAGTCTCACTGGAACTTGCATTGCACTAAGTAAATTCTGTATTGATACTGTCTATTTTTTTTTTATATAAGCAAGTAGAAACCCCAGTAGCATAGTGGTTAAAAACGTCAGCAGTTTGAGTCTACCAGGCTGTCCTTGGAAACTTTATGGGGCAGTTCTACTCTGTCCTATAGAGTTGCTATGAGTTGGAATCGACTCGACAACAAAGGGTTTGGTTTTTTTGGTTTACATAAGCAAGTACAGAAATAAATAATGCATTTATAAATTAGGTTCCCAACTTATTTGTGGTCAAAGTAATAAGATTGTGACAGAATTTTGTTTTTCTTTTTTAGATTATGCTTCAATACTTTATTAAGAAGACACACACACAAACTTTTAAGAGTCTTTAAAACTACATTTTTTTTTTCCTCCCAGACATACAAGAAATTAAATGCGTTGGGAAAAGTTAGGCAATTTAAATTTATAAAAATCCCCAGCATCTGGCATAGTGTCTTGCACGTAGTAGGTATTTGCTGAGTGTTGAAATTCTTGGAATCTTCCCAAAAGTTTAAAGGAATTAGCAGGTAGTATCTCTTTGGACATAAACAAAATATGGATGAGAAAGATGAAGGAAACAGATGAAGCAATTTGACCAATTTACCTAAACCATTTACCAAACAATGGCAGATCCAAGGCCAGTGTCTGCATGAGCAATTTGCATACTCATATTACAACCTGAAGGGTACACTTTATAATGGCATTTTACATAAAAAAAAAAATTGTTTTCATAAATCATATTTATCCACGGTATTTTACTTAAACCTCTAATATTCTTCTGAAGACCTTATTATAATAATCTCTATTTCACAGATTCAGAAACATTCAATAACTAACCTAAAACCAAAAGAAGCTTTGAACCTCCGTCCTCAGACAATTAAGGCAACCTGTTTTTTTCTACATCATTGTTTTTATGCATTCCCTCAATCTTTTCTTACACTGGGTTCTGTTTCACCCTCTTGGTTTGCAAATCAGAAAGCAGTCATTTCTACTTTTATTTTGGGTATTCTTCCACTAGAGTGTGGGAAGGAGCCCAGAGTTTCATGAAAGCAAAGCAATTCAAATTTCGCAGTCTCCCTCACTCTCCCCAAACTATACCACATTAATCAAGTTTCTGGTGTTCATTAGTGTGAAAACCAGATTTGTAGGTATATTATGGCATCAACCAACGAGAGCTCTATTTTAATCAATTTCAGAGCATGTGGGATTTCTTTAATCTCTTTCATTTAAGTGGTGGGTTGAGGTGTTTTTTTTGCTTCGTGCATCATGACTTCTGGACAGCACCATCTTTGGAAAAGGATCTAGAGAAATGGGAATGTGTTTGTTGGCATGCACCATTACCACGTCCAGGCGAACAGCTCTGGCAAGGTTACGCTCATCAGCATGTTATTAAAGGGGGGTAGGCCAGTCACTTTTGTAGTAACTGAAAAAGAGCTTGCTGGTTCATGGTACTCAGTGGGAGGTGATGTGACATTATGGTGAATGCTTTTCTTCTCTTCCTGCACACAGAACACATCATATATTCCTTCCATCCCCTGCACTGAAGGAAACGGTGTCTGCACCTCCAGATGGAGTGGACTTTAATCCTTTAATAACTTTACCAGGACTAGAGAGAAGTGTCCTTTTTTTCTTTTTTGGATATTCTGTGAATAGAAAAAACAGACAAAATTGCCCACGAAATATATGTGCACAGTAAAAATTATGACAAGAATGCTCTCCAAGATAAACAAGCTGTGTTTCCATCTCCTCTGAGACTCCAGCATTGCTGTCATACATTGGGAACTCTGGCTTACTACTTGGAATGATTCATGAATCAATGGCTTAAACTACCTGATTTAAGAAACAAAACGACAAATTTCCACTACAGAAATTCAATGTGTTTGTCTAAAAATAAATTAAATTCTGAACTAAAGGATCAGAAACTGTTTCATAAAGACCCTCTTTCTTTTAGCAAGTCGATATTTTAGATAACATGTATATTTTAAAGCCTGTCTTTTTAAGATGAAATTTGAATCTTCCTACCTGGGGAGACTGTGTTATTAACTGCCAGCTAAAAATAACACAGAAGAAAAAAATCATGTGGAACAAGTCAAGGCAAGACGGGAACATTACAGATTCAATTTCTTTTTTTTTTTTTTTTCCGTTTTTCTCTTTTGGGGCAATAGAATTTTTAAAGTGAATGGTCACTATAGGTGATGGGTACAATATTTTCCTACTTTAAAGCATTACAATTTTTATTTTTAGTAAACAAGTCTTCTGAAGCTTTGTTAGTGCTTAACCCAAAGAAATAATGGGAATTACTCCCATATAACAATGGGTATTACCTCCAGGAGGATCAAGTGCTTACTTTACTAAACCTGTGCTCAGATTTGTCAGTTGTTAAATCAAAGGGATGAGTAGCTAGGATCTTATGTTTAATTCCTGCTCCTGAAGCCCACTTTCTGAGATATGATAGCTGAACTCCACAGGCTATAACCAGTCTGCTGTAAAATTAATTCATAACTGACCTTGAAGAGGTATTCAAGGAGTTAGAAAATCCATTCTTGAAGGAATTTGAGATTCTTTGATTTGTGTGTTGTGGGTATAGTGGAATTTTTTATCATGAATGTTGGAAGGCTATAATCAACCTTAGAAACCCTGGTGGCACAGTGTTTAAGCATTATGGCTGCTAACCGAAAGGTTGGCAGTTCAAACCCACCACGTGCTCCTTGGAAACTCCATGTGGCAGTTCTACTCAGGCCTATACGGTCTCTATGAGACAGAATGGACTCAATGGCAACGTCCCCATTCTATTGACCATAGTAAGTTTATTATAGCACTTGTCACAGTCTATCATAGCGTTTGTTTACTTTTCTCTCTGCTGACCTGTGAATTCTGTTAATGTACAAGACAAACCTGTTCACCTTTGTAGACCCATTATTAAACAGTGCCTGGCTCAAAGTTGGTACACAAAATGAAAATTCAATGAATTGAATTGAAAAGAGAAATGGGAACATTCATCCAAATTAGTTTCCTCCTATCATATTATAATTATTTTTTTCAAATCATGTATCATTACAGTAAATTATATCTTTGTTCCTATATATTTGTTTATTCTCTCACTCAGTGTCTATGTCCCCCTTCACCACCACTAGAATGTAAGTTATTTGAGGGCAAGGAACCTTTTCGATGTTGTTGAATGCCATTTTACCAGCACCTTCAATGGTGCTGAGAAGATGGTAAGAGCTCAGTAAGTATTCGCTGAACAAATGCATATAAAAGGTGGGTAGAAAAGCAGAAACTAGTTAATGAAACAAAGGCTGAGTAGTCACAGATGTAGGGAGAGAAGTGAGAGAATATCAATGATAAGAAATGAAGTATTTTATTAATGTGTCTTATATTTTAATTCAAAGTTAAATGCACCTATTTTTTTAAACTATTTTAAGAAAGCATGCCACAACAACAGTAAACCCAAATCTAGATAGAAGAAGTAGAAAGGGCTTCCTGTTTTTTCTGCTACCTATAGGAAATAGGCTTGACAGCTGCTGTTACAAATGAAAAGAAAAATTGCCATGTACAAGGTTCATGTTCTCATGATTGATGGACATTTCCTTTGGAAAATATGCCTATTTATAATCACAAATAAAATTCCTGTTGTCTCATGAACAACAGACCATGAGTCTTATGGATTTGCCTCCCAAGAGCTAAGTAACCTCCTAATTCCACTTGACAGTAAGGATAAAGCTACTGTTCTACTGTGATAGATAATTCTCCACATGGGGTGGTGGGACTGGAGGAGCAACAAGGAGGCAGGAGAGAGGGGACATCCATCTTACTAAGCAATTTATGAATTGAACCCTAAATCCTTAAAGCACTGTATGGTTAGTCAGTGTGCTAATGCATACTTGATTGAATTTGGTTTAAAATACTAAGTTAAAGTGTGCAGGTGTCTTGAGCAGGTGCACAGGATTCTGCTAATAAACAGAAGACATTAAACTTGAGGCAAGGCTTATTTTGCAACATTATAGAAATTTCATGGACCTATAGACAAATACATGAAATACTGCTTTGGGGAGAGCTATTCATTCAGAAACTTTTCAAAACCTGTAAATCAGGAAAACAATGTGTTAGTTCAAATTTGTGCCATGAGGTTTTTCTTTCTAAAACATTTAAAATGAAATAGATGATAATCTACCTTCTATTAGAGTATCATTATATTTATACAAGTGGGTCTGGAAAATGCTGTGCTTGAAACCTCAAAATAGAGAGAGAGATGGAAATCATATCATGCTGTATTTTTTTTTTTTTCCTGAAACACTTATGAGCACAGTTGGAGTCCCAGTGTCATAATGAAAAATTGCTGTTAATTTTCAGCTTATGGATGTGAAGAGCAGGGAGCTCTGGCTGCCCTGGGAGTTAGCTTGTGCAAGCTGCAGAGATCCATTATTTAGGGTGCAGCAAGATTTGAAGTAGCCTCACCATCCCAGGAAGAGCAGAGACTGGCAAAGGAGTGTATTACTTCGGAGGTGGCTGCTTCCTGTGGGAATAATTCCACATGACAGAAGCATGCGAAGCAATCTGGCATGTTTTCCATCTAGCCCCAAACAGGTTTGAGTAAGATGTCAGTCAATAACTTTGTCACATAAAATGTTTTAGTTTGGATGAATACCCTTATGGTGTTTATTAAAATATCACTATAGGAGCAATGGCAAGTTTTACTATCTGCTGTCCATCATGGAACTAATTCGTCACTATGTGTTAGGTGTGGAACTTAGAGATATTGTTTATGTTAAACTATAACTTCTTTAGCTCTGACAGATTCTGTTATAATCAATTGTGTATAGAACATATTATAATCTATTGTGTGTACCCTGTATTAGACAGTAATACATACTACATTTATGTAATGCATTTTATGGAAAATTGATTGTATGAAGATGGAGAACTCTCAATTCCCAATAGAGAAGTGAATTTCCTGCTTACTGACTAATTAAAGAAAATCCTCTTTGCTCTTGATTGGGTCTACATGCCACAACTAGATTGGAAAACAGTTAATTAACTGGCAATTTAAACATGGTTTATAATTCCCCCTACTTTTGCTTTCAGGGTTGACCCATCCCCAAATTTTACTTTATTATTTTCTTATCCCTCTGACACAGCCTTTAAACGAAAAGACAACTCAAAGCCAGTTCATTAAATCAAGCACCATGTCCCAAACACCCCAACATTTCCCAATGAAACACAAAACAACTACTGACTTCTAAACTCCTTTGGAGAGGAGTTCCAGGTAATGCAAAATGTTAACATGCTCAGCTGCTAACCAAAAAAGTTCGCGGTTAGAGTCCACCCAAAAGTACCTTGGAAGAAAGACCTGGGACTCTACTTCCAAAGCACCCGGCACTAAAAACCCTATGGAGCATAGTTCTGCTCTGACACACATGGGGTCATCATGAGTCAGAAATGTTTTGATAACAACTTTTCTTTTTCTATTTTTGAAAATGTCATTAAACATGCTAACTTTTATCAAGTACTTAAATATTCCGTCTAAGCACTGTTGTTTTTAGGTGTGGATGAGTCAGTTTCGACTTATAGTGACCCCATGTATAACAGAATGAAACTTTGCATCTTCACGATAATAGGTACGTTTGAACCCATTGTTGCAGCCACTGTGTCAATCCATCTCTGTGAGGGTCTTCCTCTTTTTTGCTGACACTCTCCTTTACCAAGAAGGATGTCCTGCTCCGGGGATAGATTCCTCCTGATAACATGTCCAAAGTAAGTGAGATGAAGTTTCACCACCCTTGCTCTAAAGGAGCATTCTGGCTCTACTTCTCCCAAGACAGGTTTGTGTGCCCTTCTGGCAGTCCATGGTATGTATGCATATTCAATATCTGTGCCAGCACCATAATTCAAATGAGTCAACTGCTCTTCGGTCTTCCTCATTCGCTGTCTAGCTTTTGCATGCATATGAGATGTGAAGCTTATGGATGTGAAGAACAGGGAGCTCTTTAAATTTTTTAAGATTTTAAAGAGATCTTTTGCAGCAGATTTGCCCAGTGCAACACATCAGTTTATTCCTTGACTGCTGCTTCCATGGGCATTGATTGTTGATCCAAGTAAAATGAAATTCTTGACAACTTCAATTTTTTTTCCCTGTTTATCAGGATGTTGTTTATTGGTTCAGTTGTGAGGATTTTTGTTTTCTTTATGTTGAGGTATAGTCTTTGGTCTTCATCAGTAAGCATTTCAAGTCCTCTTCACTTTGGGTAGTCCAGCTTCTCAGATTATTTGGTCAGCATACAGATTGAATAAGTATAGTGAAAGGATACAATGCTGGCATACACCTTTTCTAATTTTACACCACACAGTATCCATTTATTCTGTTTAGACAACTGCCTCTTTTACAACTTCTGCAGTCTGAAACTGATCAAACTTGCCATCAAGATGCATTAACAATTACTGGTGATTGGAATGTGAAAGTTGGAAACAAAGAAGAATGATCAGTAGTTGGAAAATAAGACCTTTGTGATAGAAACAATGTCAGAGATCACGTGATAGAATTCTGCAAGACCAACAACTTCATCAAAAATACATTTTTTCTTAACAACATAAATAACGACTATACGTGTGGACCTTGCTGGATGGAATACACAGAATCAAATCAACTACATCTGTGGAATGAGACAATAGAGAAGCTCAATATCATCAGTAAGAACAAGGCCAGGGGCCCACTGTAGAACAGATCATTAATTATTCATGTGAAAGTTCAAGTTGAAGCTGGAGAAAATTTTTTTAAAAGTCCACGAGAACCAAAATACAACCTTAAATATATCTCGCCTGAATATCTAAGCACTAAAAAATAGTAAAATTTCTCATAGGAAGAGAGTAGAAACTATAAATAGTCTCTGACTTACAACGTGTTCGAGTTACAACAAACCATACTTGCCACCATTTTTTTTTTTTTTTGGCACATCTTATCCTTAGAATGTATTATATGAAATGTTGCAGCACACAGTTTATCACTCTCTGATGCAATGTTTCCAACTCCTAAAGACAAATAAAGACTGGATTTATAAAGATACTGATATTAAGAGGCAATAATGATGAAAACTAATTTTAAAAAATGAAGTATTAGACTTCAGAACCAACTTACGATGGAGTGGTCATAAGAACAGAACCCCATTATAAGTCAGAACAATCTGTACAGTGTACTTTCTTCCTTTCATCTGTAAACATTTTTTTATGTAATCCCACAGAAGCGTTTGTCTTCACGTGCTATAGGGACTCCATCTGTCCACTCTGGTTTTTTCCAGATAACAGCTTCGCATGCATACTGATTTGACCAGGACTTCTGATCATTAGTATATGTGCTTGGATACATAGTGACTATTTGGGGGTTTCATAGAAAGATAATTTTTAATTTTGATTAGAATCACATTGCCTTAATCTATAAACATCAAGATCCCCTAGAAATTAGCGTTAGAAACCAAACTCACTCTTTTAGGATTAATAATAATAATACAATTTTTTTTAAATCAATTGGGACAAAGCAGGAGTCTTTCAACTTTCTCTTTAAATTCCAGTAGCTTTCTTCATCTCACTGAGTAAAAGTCCAGTTTAATTCCTATCTCATTCTGAAGGCTGGAACATTATTTGGGGAAATCGATGGGACTCGGAATGACCATCTTGGATGTGGGAGGGTGGGCTCTCATGTTACATCTTAGAATTATCGTTTTCCTGGTTCTCTGGGGGTGGAAGGGAAAGGGGGCACTGTTGATCAAAGATCTCGATCTTGACTGATTTGGAGTCTGTTAAATATGTCAGAAGGTCAGGATTTTGTGTTGTGATTCTTTTTCACTTCCTTTGATGCTTTCATTCATGTAGTATATTTTAGTGATTTAAAGTGGGATTAGCCTTGCATGATTTTGCACTAGAAGAATTACTGCCCTGTCTAAAGGCTGCTCATCCTAACTCTACTGTTTCCCCAATAGAAAAAAAAAAAAAATCCTATAACTAGTAGCTGTTTGGGTTTACTTTTCACTCTGTGCTTTTAGGAGCTAAACCAAACCAAGCCTACTGCCATTGAGTTGATTCCAACTCATAGCGACCCTATATGACAGAATAGAACTGCCCCACAGGGTTTCCAATGCTGTAAATCTTGATGAAAGCAGACTGTCACATCTTTCTCCCATCGAGTGGCTGGTGGGTTCCAACCACTAACCTTTTGGTTAGGAGCCAAACACTTTAACCACTGTATCACCAGGGCTCCTCTTTAGGAAATAAACTTGCCCATAAACACCATAACACAAAGGGCTTTGTTCATTAGTTTTTTTTTCCTTATGTCTTTGATGATAATCTTGCAACAGGTCGATCCAGGCTTGGAATCACTGAAGATGCTTAAATGCAATATTTGATCAATGATCATTTGAGAGCTCTGCTATAATTTTTTTTTTTTTAAAGAGATGTTTACAGTAAAGTTCAGTATCCAAAACCAGTATCAGTGGTCTCCACTGAGGAACCAGCAGCTATCTACAAAATGCTTCTTTGTTCACATACCACATATAACCTCACTTTGGAACACGGTCGTTTTTTTTTTTTTTTAATGATGCACATAATTTTAGATCAGTCTTACCTAGCTTAGTGTTGTTCTAAAGCAGTGGTTCTCCAACTTCAGCGTGCATCAGGATCACCTGAGAGCTTATTAAACCCACAATGCTGGGCTCCATCCCAGAGTTCCTCTTTCAGTAGGTTTGAAGAGACCAATTGGTATTTCTAGCACATTCCTGGGTGATGCTGATGCTGCTGGTAGTCCAGGAATCTCTGGTTCAGCATTATCCTGGTAGAAGGTATTAATGTGATTTGAAGGGTTAGTGTGACAATCAAATGTGCTTCCTCTGAGAAGAATTCCTTGATAATTAGAAAGAGAAGATTAGGTGTCCTCTCCCATTAATTCCAGAGTCAACACTTATACGTGGTTTTGTAATTCTTTTCTTTGCTTGTCTATTTCCCTTGACTTCTATCCCTTGAGAACAAGAGTTGTGTCTTGTTCGCCATAGTATTCTCAAGATACATTGAATTTCAACAAATGTAACATATAATTGGTTTATAGGTATATTACAGAGAGATATAAAATGAGGGCAAATTTTTCTTTTATCCTTTTCTTAGACATCATTTCAACATTTGGTATTGTCATTTGAATCTTAGAATGATCTTAGAAAGAATAACACAGAGCCAGAAAAGTGAAAGGAAAAATGCTAAATCCAATCTGATGTCATTTAATATCTTACAAGAGCCAAAGAATTAAGTAAAAAAAAATTCAACTGCAGTATGATGGAAGTTAGCTAAAATTTTAGAGTGGGCTGCCAACTTCTTTAAATGAAAGGGAGAATTTGGTGAAGTATAACTTTACTGTGGACCACTTCATTTGCAGTTCTATCTGTTCCTGTTAAGTATTTTGAATTTTCTGACCAGGAGAGATAGGCTGGTTTTGGGCATGGCTTACTTGTCCATTCCTAAGCCTATAGTTTGACAAAGGAAGACTGCCCTAATAGTGTAGGGCAGTCAAGACCCATACAGATAGCTGAGGGGAGTCAAATCCATTTCGTCCATAAGGGTTTTATACAATGAGAGAGGAATGGAATGGAAGGCAGACAGACATCTATTCCCTTTGGGGACACTTTTTCCGTATTCACAAGAGTTGACCTGACCCTGTTGTTAGGTGCTGTTGAGTAGATTCTGACCCATAGCAACCCTATATGACAGAGTAGAAATGCTTCATAGAGTTTTCTAGGCTGTATAGGGTCACTATGAGTCGGAATCAACTTGACAGCATTTTTTTTTTTTTTTTTTGGTGAATCTTTACAGTAATAGATCATCAGGTCTTTTCTCCCCTGCAGCTGCTGGTAGGTTTGAACCACAGACATTTTGGTTAGCAGCTAAGCTTTAACAATTTCACCACCAGGGCTCCTTGGCCTTGCTCTACAGACTATATTTAAGCACAGAAAATATATCTGGGAATTCGGTCGTGGTCAGTGTATTGCTTGTTCTATTCTCTATTTGTTTCATTTGTATCCAACTAGATTTTAGTCTTCTTTAACACAAAACCTTGAAGGGCATTTTTTTGAATTTTTTTAGGACTATGGCAATTTCGAGGAGCCCTGGTGTTGCCGTGGTTAAACATTCAGCTGCTAACAGAAAGGTGGTTTGAACTCACCCGCCACTCCACGGGAGAAAAACGGGGCCGTCTGCTTCTGTAAAGATTACAGTCTTGGGAATCTTATAGGGCAGTCCTACTCTGTCCTATAGGGTTGGTATGAGTCGGAATAGACTCAACAGCAATGGGTACATCAATTTCATGTGGTTTGACTTAATACATTTCTTTGCACAAGGCAGTGAATATTTGCAAAACATCATGAGTCCTTTGAAGGCAGAAATGATGCAAAATTCCCTTTTTTGTTTACAGGGCTCAGCGCAAAGTCTGGAAACAGAGTGGGCACTCATTCAACATTTCCTTAAATGAATGAATAAATGAATGCATACTAAAAATAATTATGGATGACATACTAAAACAGCACAATGAATAACTTGACCTATTTGATGTATGGGCAAATTTCTCTGGGACTACCTGAACCAGCCTCACTCCTGCCATTAGGGGATTATGAAATAAACCATTGTCTAGGAAATTCAACATTCAATCTGCCCAGAAAAACTTAACATGGTAATTTTTTGGAAGTTTACATATATTGAAGCCTTGCTGGTGCAGTGGTTAAGAGCTCAGCTAGCACGGTTAAGAGCTTGGTTGCTAATCTAAAGGTCAGCAGTTCAAATCTATCAACTGCTCCTTGGAAACCCTATGGGGCAGTTCTACTCTGTCCTATGTTGTTGCTCTGAGTTGGAATCGACTCAATGGCAAAGAGTTCTTTGGTTTTACATATATTAGTTGATTCTAGCTAAATAAGCATATATTTGTCTTTGAATATAATATTTTCCATATATTTAACAATCAGTAAGTGTTTTCTCTTTGGGTGAGTTATTTGCATTTTATGACTAGGTGTTGCCACAATTTCTATTACCTAATAGGCATAATAATTTTCTTCCCTCTTTCTACATATAACCATTCTTAGTTATTTTTCTGAATTAGATACACAAGTAAATCAGTGTTGTTTTCCAGAAAACAATCATCTTTTTCTTTACATTAGAACTTGCATTCTGACAAACCAAAGGTGTGTTTGTTGCTATTATTTCTAATATACAGGCACTCCTTCAAACTAAAACACTCACTGATCTAAAATTTCCTAATGATTACTAAGTAAAGTTATTTCTTTATAGACACCGATTTTTACCAGGAAATGTGGCATCTAACATCTAGAATTATTAAATATACAAGGTGGTAATTATTAGTAAAAAATATTACTCAAAAATTTAAAATAAAAATGTCTTATGTTTACATTTATGAGATGCTTTGGAATTTACAAAACACACACGCATATATTATTTCCTTCAGATAACAACAAATCCAGTAAGTAAATATTATTGTCCTAAACTCATCGAAGAAAGCATAAAAATCTAACCCACTTTGTGAATGGCCATGTCCCTATTAATTTCTTGAGAATATTTACTTCTCAGGGTATTCTCTGGGTCTAGAACATTGTTTGGCACATAGTAAGTGGACCAAAGAAAAAATCCATTGCCGTTGAGCTGATCCCAACTTACAGCGACCCTTCGGAACAGAGTAGAACTGCCCCATGGGGTTTCCAAAGCTGTAATATTTATGGAAGCAGACCACCACATCTTTGTCCTGCAGAGAGGCTGGAGGGTTCTAACGCCGACCTTTCTGTCAGCAGCAGAGCGCTTTAACCACTGTGCAACCAGGGCTCCTGGTAAGTGGACAACTAGTAAATATTTGCCAAAATGCATTATCAGAGATCACGCAGCCGAAATCTGAAATCAAACCCAAACCTGCTAAATTTAATATATTTTCTACTATGCCAGCCCAACTGTATTATTTTTACCACTTTTAACTTTAAGAGAGGCACATATCCAAATACTATTACTTAAGATTAATAGTCACTCTAGCTACTTGTCGTTTGAGTACAGAGCTGAAATGTCGGTATATTGAATTCAGTTAAAATCAAGAAACAGACATTGAGTGTCTTACTACATAAGGGCACTGTAATAAGGACTGAAAATATAAAGATGAGTGAGATGTTTCTGTCCTCAAGAAAATTATAGACTAATAAAGGGCTCAGACAATGTAAATATAATTTAGGTGGTAAGTACCACGATCAAGGTGTGGTTATACCTGCTGCCATAGAGTCGATTTCAACTCCTAGTGACCCTATAGGACAGAACAGAACTGCCCCATAGGAGCACCTGGTGGATTCAAACCGCTGACTTTTTGGTCAGCAACTAAGTATCTCTTAACCACTATGCCACCAGGGTTTCCAAAGTGTGCTTAAGGGGTTAAAATAAAAGCAAGGCTTCCAACCGGTTTGTTCTGGTCTGCACCTCCGCTGAAAATTTGCGTTTCTAACAAGGCACTAGGCTATGCATATTCTAATATTGCTGGTTAGGGAGAAGGGATCAATTCTGAGAACCACCAGTAGAGCATCGGTTCTCAAAATTTATTATATGTAAGAATCACTTGAGGGTTTTGTAAAAAAAAATGTAGATTCTGATTTGATCAGATCCTCAGTGTTAGCATCACCTGGTAATTTGTTAGAAATGCAAATTCTCAGCAGGGAAGCCACTAGAACTAACTGTTTAGAAGCCCTGATTAAAAAGTACTGTAGGTAGAAACCCTGGTGGCATAGTGGTGAAAAGTTCGGCTGCTATGCTAACCAAAAGGTTGGTGGTTCGAACCTACTAGATGCTCCTTGGAAACTCTATAGGGCAGTTCTACTCTGTTCTGTAGGGTCATGGAATGACTCAACAGCAATGGGTTTGTTTTTTTTTGGTTTTTGGTAGCTTGAACTATATGAAGATGTGAAATGAATGATAATAGTGCAGTCAGCAATCAGGGTGGGCTGCAATAGCAAACAACCCTAAAACCTCAGTGACTTAAAACAACAAACTTTATTTCTTGCTCATGCTACATGGGTCAGGTCGGGGTTCTTTGCATTGTTCTCACTCCAGGACCCAAGCTGACAGATTAACTACCATATAGAATATTGTCATTTAGGCCTAGGGAGAGACAGAGTTCTGGAAGGTCTTACACCAACCATTAAATGTCATTTTCGCTTGTGAATCATTGGCTAGAAATAGCCAGATAGCCACAGCTAAGCACAAGAGGGCCAGAAAAGTGAAATCCTACCATGTGCATGGGAGGCAGAGAACTAACAAACCGTGCTAATGACTACACAAACATTGAAACAGGAAATCAGTAATTCTAGGTTTAGTGCAACGAAGCATGTGTTCAAGTCTTGCATGTGGCTCAAATATTTAACTTAGAGTTACTTTAAAAATGCACCCCTTTAAATTAGACACTCTCATTTTGCTGCATCAGGAATAATGCATTTCGTAAGCCCTAAATGCACTAGATGCCTGCATATGGGAATTGAAGAAGAAGCTAGAGATCCCTTTGCAGGCAGTTGGTCTGCCAGAACCTCTCTGTTCACAGTGCCAGAGCCTCTTAGCTTAAAGTCCTTCTTACCTACTGCACTAAAAGACTCCAGTTGATTTTCTGTTCCAAAGCAACAATAAATAAACAGCGTAACCCACTTATTATTTAGAGCTGCCAGTTCTCACAGCCTGAAAGTTATAGCCAGTAATCAGCCAACCTCCAAGGAAATGAGTAGCCAAAGTTTGGAAGAAAGTGGTGTAGTTCTTATGGCAGTAATGGAACTTTGAATAGGGAAGGGCTCTAATGATGAAGCAGAGTAGACGCTCGTGGCCTCCTGTGATGCTGTTGGGGGCAAACATTTCATGAGTTTTTTGCTGATAACGGTCAGAGGGAGAGGAGCCTGCAGTGTTTGTACCTGATTCAGGCTCTCCAAACTGTAG
The DNA here is from genome assembly GCF_030014295.1 of Loxodonta africana. NCBI lineage: Eukaryota > Metazoa > Chordata > Mammalia > Proboscidea > Elephantidae > Loxodonta > Loxodonta africana. Next base: position 43,374,044 of record NC_087355.1, on the reverse strand, counting down.
AAGCTGTATCCCAAGCAATAATAAATGTCAGATATTTTTATTGAGTGGCATTGCTGTCCAACACACTATGGATCTAACTGTGCTTGCTTTCTCTTTGTTTTATTTTTCAAAAGCTGATGAATTGCTGGGTTGCTGAAAATATTCTGGACTGTGAAAGAAAGAAAAATTGAGTCCCAAACCAGACGCAGAAACTCCTACCATGATTGATTTATTTATATAAAGCTGATAAGATGTATGTGAGTCGAAAAGATCCTGTTGAATTTTTTTCTTTCACTTAAAAATCTATTCTTTTATTTCAACCACATCGAGGAAAGAACATGGTCTATTTCTTGCACTGATAATTTTTCTAGACTCCCAACCCCACCATTTGTTACCAACAGAAAGAGAAGGGAAGCCGGAGACTCCTGGACTCTGCAAGATACACAGGCTCTGATTGCTTATTTTAATTCACTATAATGCATAAGTGTACACCACGCTGACAGCTCCAAAACTCTGCAGTCTCCAGCATGTTGATTTTGCGACTCTATATATTTAATTTTCTTTTAAAGACGTATCGTATTTCTCTGAGCATTCATTTGCTTTTCAAATTATGGCTGCCTAGCTAAGGCTTGTGTACCAGGTGCCATGTAAAAGCATGTTAAAAGTAGATAAAAGCAATTTAGCCTGCCCTCTAATTAGAGATGTCTCATCTTTACCACTGACAATAGCAGTATGCAGCTGTGGCAGTGGAGAGATAATAGGAGCTGGGGGCATGGAGAAATTAAAGATATGCTGGCTGATGCAGAGTGTCACCTCTCCATTGCTCAGCTTGGCTGGGCTTCAGAACAAATAGGGATTTTTCATATTTCCTCTTTTCTGATTCAGCTCATTTATTTTGCATTAATATTGAGCTTTAGAGAAAAAGGAGTATGTGGGGAGAACTGGTTGTAGGCAGAAGGACTGCGTGACTGTCTTAATGATTTGCCATGTAGAATATATTGTGACCTAGTTCAGTAGATCACCTATCATTTAACACCTGTTGGGTATAATGGTTGTACTTGATGTGGTAAGGTTTAAAAAGTGGGGAGAAGACATAGTACTTATCCGTGGAATTTGCCATCCAGACGGGTTATGCTTCATAAAGATCTCATCTCATATATTGTGATCATTTACTTTTTAATGGAAAGATAAAGCTAAACAGTGATGATCTTGGAGTACATGTGTTCAGATTCGGCTGCTTGGAGTAAGCAAATCCTGAGAAAACTGGTAATGAAGTGGTCTGTCTGAGTGAGAGACATGGAAGGAAGGATTATTCCAAGGAAAATACCCTGATTAAAAGCAGTGAACAGCTGACACATATAGGAACTGTTGAAAACAGTTTGCCTGCTAAGAGAGAAGGGTCATCGACAAAGGGACTTAAAATGTCTGTTATTGTTAGTTGTAGGTGAGTCAGCTTCAACTCATAGCAGTCTTGTGTATAACAGAACAAAATGTTGCCTGGTCCTGTGGTTTGTTGTTGTTGTTGTTGGATGCTGCTGAGTTAATTTTTGACTCATAGTGACCCCATGTGACAGAGTAGAATTGCCCCTTGGGGTTTTTTTAGGCTGTAATTTTATCAGAGTACATCGTCAGGTCTCGCTCCCACGGAGTGGTTAGAGGGTTCGAACCACCAATCTTTTGGTTAGCAGCTGAGTGCTTAACCATCGCTTCACCAGGGGAGAGTAGGCCAAAATGGAGATCAAAATTTAATCCCACAGTCTTTGACATGAAGTGATGGAGTTAAAATTGCATGTGAGACATAAAAGTACAAAGGTAAATTTATGGTGATTATACTGGAGGTAAATGTATATAAAGAAAAACTTAGGTAGCAATTTTTAAATAATCATTAATATGAGAAATTATGCTATAAATGAGGAAGATACAAAGATTAACCAAACCAAAACCAAACCCATTACCATTGAGTTGATTCTGACTCATAGCGACCCCATAGGACAAAGTAGAACTGTCCCCTAGGGTTTCCAAAGCTATAATCTTTATAGAAGCAGACTGCCACGTCTTTCTCCCACAGAGCCACTGGTGGATTGGAACCACCAACCTTTGAATTAGCAGCTGAGTGCTTAACTACTGCGCAACGAGGGCTCCTACAAAGAGTAGCATGTAGTGATTACGTCAGAGCTAGTGCAGTTACTATAGAAATGAAGAGGAGTAAAAGTTAAATTTAAGAGATATGTTAAATAGAGAAACACCAGTAAGACTTGATTAATCAGAAAGAATGAATGAGAGCATTGGAATAAATTTATTAGACAAAAAGAATGATAATAAATAAATAAAATATAGATTTGTGTGCCAAAATAAGTTCAGATTTTGACTCTTTAAATAGCATCTATGGGGGCTGAAATGCAAGATTGAAAAGATGGTAAGCGATCATGACCATGAAATGTAGATTTAAGAATTGTATGCCTGAAAATGGTAGTTGGACCAGAACAAATGGTTGAGTTCTTTATGAGCAAAGTAGGAGACTACTTGAGAGCAAAATCACAGGAAGTGTGAAGGAGAAAGTGAGATGGTAGAAAACAAGAACTTGAAATCAAGTAGCAGGAAACAAGCATTGCCAAATACTAGAGAAGCCACAGTGGGGAGAGACCTTCAAAAAGAAACGATTTTCCATAGAGAAGAAAAAGAAGAAGGGATTTGCCTAGAAGCAGAGCATTGGTGAATCCCTTCAACTGAGTGGTAACAATGGACAACCATTGAGAGGATCAGAGAAGGAAAGGATGGTGAGGAAAAGTATTAGCAAAATGTTCATTCACTAAATGCAGCAAGAAAATAGTCTAGTAGTTGAAATCACTAGCACCACTAATTTAATAATTTAAATAAAACTTAGGGAAATCTGAACATTTAAACTTTTTAGTAGGAATTAACTGTAGAAGGATGAGATGCCAGAGGGTGGAATAAGAATGGGATAAAAGTAAGACATGTATGTGTACTACGGAGAAAAATCTATTAGATCAAAGATCATCAGAATTACTTTTGTTTTACAAAATAACATATGGATCTATATATGGTATGGGGTTACTCTTAGAAAAGATAATTTTATTTTGTTTTACAAAATAACTGTGGATCTATACTGGTTTTGCAACAGTATCCCTCAAAACATTGATAGGATGCAATAAGAGAACTAAGTTGCTCTCTATAATAATTTTCTTGGAAACCCTGGTGGCATAGTGATTAAGTGCTATGGCTGCAAACCAAAGGGTCGGCAGTTCAAATCCTCCAGGCGCTCCTTGGAAACCTTATGGGGCAGTTCTACTCTATCCTATAGGGTCGCTATGAGTTGGAATCGACTCGTCGGCACTGGGTTTGGTTTTTTGGGTTATAATAATTTTCTAGTTTCAAAGGCAGCTAAGAGAAAGAGGGGAAGCAGCCTAGGAATGGAGAAAAGCTGTACTCTAGGGACAGACTTGGAGGTGTCCTGTGAGGGATAGTTGTCTAAGACACAGGGGAAGAGTTGATGAGAATGGCAGTAGGAATGTATAATATTCACTGTGAAAATTCTCCAAATATATGCAACTGAAATGAGATGTTCAAATTTTCTTAAAATACAAGTACACAGCTCTGTGTTAAAGTAATCAAGGCAAGAATCTTTGTTCTATAACTGCTACATAAGGTAGACCAGGAGAGCTGAAAGCTATGAGCCATGAAGACGATTAAAGACTTAGAGAAATACAGAACAGTAGTGTCTGGGCAAAATGTCAGTCTGACTAGCCCCACTTCCTGAACCCCTGGCTATATTGGAAGGTGAATTTTGAGACAAAATTTTATTAATGTCATGTAAGATGAGGTAATTCAACACATTGAATGCCTTGAGGACAACAAGGGGCTAGTATTTGGGATATATAGAGGACATAGATACACAGAAAATAATTTATCAATGATAATAATGTATCTCCTATTTTGTCGAATATTTACTACCGTGCTAATATCACAACTCTAAAAGGGTGAGATCCAGAGTTAACTTTTGCTCTTATGTATTTAAAATTATCTGTTAGATTACTTCTTTCTCATAAGAATATATATCTGAGATAAAATGTTGATTTTTCTAGGATTTTATGATCATATATAAAGACAGTGAGAAATTATTGAAAATGCACTGCTAAACTCATTAGAGATATTTTAATTACATTAATTTTTCATTAACAGTCAAAGAAAAGTTACAACTGTTACTTTGAATGAGACATAAATACGCATTATTCTTTGAGAGAAAATAAGTCAAAATCCAAATAGTTAAACATATACACATATAAAGTATATGCTTGTATTTGAAAATTTAACTAACGGATATATCTACATCAGGCACGGCCCAACATCAGGGAATTTTTGCCTATCAAATTAGCAAGAGCAGCTGTGTTGAGTTTCTTTCATCCAGAAGTCAGATTGGGCTCCCTTTCTGTAAGGGTAGTAATACCTCTGTTTTGACTGTCATTTAGAACACTCATTTTTAGAAAAGTGACTTGTTTGTAAATGGTCAGCTATAACCTCATTGTGTTTCCCTGGGCCGGATCGCATCTCCCTAGTAAGATAGAATCTTACACTTTATTTCAACTTCTCAAAACAAGAAAACTCATATTGTGGTTTTTGTTCTCTCATCTTCAAATCTTCGTTTGGACTAGTCCAGGTGATAAAAGCAGGTATTTTTCTTCTATCCCGTAACTTGGACCACATAAGTGATTTAAGTGCAAATCATATCCTTCAAGAAACAAATATTCATTGGATGATTTACTGCATCCTAGATGCTACAAAAGACACCTGAGACCCCAGCATGAAAGATGTTTCTTCCTGGGTCTTAACTTGATGTGAGAGAAATTTTAAACATACCTTTTCTCAGTAAACCATTTATTTGAAGCAGAAGTGAAAATATGGGTCAACTGAATTCAACCTAGCCAACTTGCAATCCCTATATGTTCGTAAACATATTGGCATATATAATTTATATAGTATGTTGTTGTCGTTAGGAGCTGTCGAGACGGTTCCGACTCATAGCGACCCTATGCAGAACAAAATGAAACACTGCCCGGTCCCGCGCCATCCTTACAATCGTTGTTACGCTTGAGCTCATTGTTGCAGCCACTGTGTCAATCCACCTTGTTGAGGGTCTTCCTCTTTTCTGCTGACCCTGTACTTTGCCAAGCATGATGTCCTTCTCCAGAGACTGATCCCTCCTGATAACATGTCCAAAGTATGTAAGATGCAGTCTCGCCATCCTTGCTTCTAAGGAGCATTCTGGTTGTACTTCTTCCAAGATAGATTTATTCATTATTCTGGCTGTCCATGGTATATTCAATATTATTTGCCAACACCACAATTCAAAGGCATCAATTCTTCTTCGGTCTTCCTTATTCATTGTCCAGCTTTCACATGCATATGATGTGATTGAAAATACCATGGCTTGGGTCAGGCTCACCTTAGTCTTCTAGGTGGCATCTTTGCTCTTCAACACTTTAAAGAGGCCCTCTGCAGCAGATTTACCCAATGCATTGCGTCTTTTGACTTCTTGACTGCTGCTTCCATGGCTGTTGATTGTGGATCCAAGTAAAATGAAATCCCTGACAAGTTCAATCTTTTCTCCGTTTATCATGATGTTGCTCATTGGTCCAGTTGTGAGGATTTTTGTTTTCCTTATATTGAGATGCAATCCGTATGTAAGGCTGTGGTCTTTGATCTTCATTAGTAAGTGCTTCAAGTCCTCTTCACTTTCAGCAAGCAAGGTTGTGTCGTCTGCATAATGCAGGTTGTCAGTGAGTCTTCCTCTAATCCTGATGCCCCGTTCTTCTTCATATAGTCCAGCATCTCAGATTATTTGCTCAGCATACAGATTGAATAGGTGTGTTGAAAATACAACCCTGGCGCACACCTTTCCTGACTTTAAACCAATCAGTATCCCCTTGTTCTGTCTGAACAACTGCCTCTTGATCTATGTAAAGGTTCCTCATGAGCACAATTAAGTGTTCTGGAATTCCCATTCTTTGCAATATTATCCATAATTTGTTATGATCCTCACAGTCAAATGCCTTTGCATAGTCAATAAAACACAGGTAAACATGCTTCTGGTATTCTCTGCTTTCAGCCAGGATCCATCTGACATCAGCAATGATATCCCTGGTTCCATGTCCTCTTCTGAAACTGGCCTGAATTTCTGGCAGTTCCCTGTCGATACGCTGCCGTGGCCATTTTTGAATGATTTTCAGCAAAATTTTGCTTGTGTGTGATATTAATGATATTGTTCTATAATTTCCACATTCAGTTGGATCACCTTTTTTGGGAATAGGCATAAATATGGATCTCTTCCAGTCAGTTGGCCAGGAAGCTGTCTTCCATATTTCTTGGCATAGACGAGTGAGCACCTCCAGCGCTGCATCCGTTTGTTGAAATATCTCAACTGATATTCCATCAGTTCCTGAAGCCTTGTTTTTCACCAATGCTTTCAGAGCAGCTTGGACTTCTTCCTCCAGTACCATTGGTTCCTGGTCATATGCTACTTTTGAAATGCCTGAACATCGAGTAATTCTTTTTGGTATAACGACTGTATGTATTCCTTCCATCTTCTTCTGATGCTTCCTGCGTCATTTAATATTTTCCCCATAGAATCCTTCACTGTTGCAACTTGAGGCTTGAATTTTTTCTTCAGTTCTTTCAGCTTGAGAAACACCGAGCGTGTTCTTCCCTTTTGGTTTACCATTTCCAGCTCTTTGCACATGTCATTATAATACTTTACTTTGTCTTCTCGGGACACCCTTTGAAATCTTCTGTTCAGTTTTTTTACTTCATCAATTCTTCCTTTTGCTTTAGCTGCTCGACATTTGAGAGCAAGTTTCAGAGTCTCCTCCGACATCCATCTTGGTCTTTTCTTTCTTTCCGGTCTTTTCAATGACCTCTTGCTTTCTTCATGTATAATGTCCTTGATGTCATTCCACAACTCATCTGGTCTTTGGTCAAATCTATTCTTGCATCAAATCTGTTCTTCAGATGGTCTCTAAATTCAGATGGGATACACTCAAGGTAGTATTTTGGCTCTTGTGGACTTGCTCTGATTTTCTTCAGTTTCAGCTTGAACTTGCATATGAACAATTGATGGTCTGTTCCACAGTTGGCCCCTGGCCTTGTTTTGACTGATGATATTGAGCTTTTCCATTGTCTCTTTCCACAGATGTAGTCTATGTATATAGTATACTTTATAATAGTCTATTTATATAGTATACGCACACCCAAACTATTGTTATATAAAATTTGGAAGTAAATTTTAATTTTTGCTATCATTGGGAGCACATTGGGGTGATTTAATACATTCTCATTTATTTATTCTTAATAGATATTCCTCCCCTCCACCAATGAAGTACAATCCAGAAATTATGGCCTGGACAGCTTTAGATGTGTCCCATGAAGGGTGGTTGTCTAGGATGCAGGAGAAGGGTAGACCAGTGGCCTGATGGGAATTCTGGTAGTCAGTTACAAGGCTAAATTAAAGGGGAAGAGAGGAAAAAATAAAATGATGGCTACTAATTCTACAGATGAAGACAGCAAAATAATCCACTGGTCCAGGTGACAGGACAGCTTATGAAAGACAATATCAGAACCAAGAGTGTTGAAACCTAGTTTTGAGTGTGCTGCATGACACCATGAATTAAAAAAAAAGGAAAGAAAGAAATCTGAGGGAGGAAGCTAAGGAGAAAGAATTCAACACAAAACCGTGAGTAGGGATGATCTCAGGATACTTATCAGATGTAATTAGGGCTGGAAGGCAATGATTATAAGAGTCATGGAGCCTATGATGCTCTAAAGCATCACATGTTGATGAAGGAATCATATCAACTACATTCATATTCTTGCAGCAAATGGATAGACCAAAAACACTAGAGGATATAAAGGGATGAAAAAGTGAGTAATATGCTTAAGAGTATGTTTAGGAGAAACAATCCCCCATAACCTTAAGGAAAGTACTTTGATCAGAGATTTTCATTAGAATGTTCAGAAGGGATCTACTTCCATCGTTGGCAAAGTATTGGAATCAATGAGCAAATCTAAATAATCCTAACTTTGTTCAAACTGGAGCTAGTATTCCTTGATGGCGTTTAGACATGGAATTGTTTACAATCTCCCAGCCTAGTATGGTGCCTGAAATTCCTATTTAAGCCACTCTGTCTTAACCATTGTGCCACCAGAAGGCCTTGGGGGAGTAATACATGAATGCATAATGCCAACTTATATGCTAGGATGAATTTTTAAAACTTAAAATACCTAATTGTCATATCGTTATAGTGTAAAGAACCCAGGTTTTGGAGCTGCATAGACTGGGTTTGAATCTCCCTTCTCTGCTCGTTAACTGTGTATTATCTTGAGCAAGGTATTCAACCTCTGTCATAGTGACACTGTAAAATATATATATGAAAATGCCTGGCAAGCATCTGATACATGTAGGTGCCTAAACGATGGTCATTTTCTTTTTGTTAGTGAAATTCAAAAGAAAATTCTGAGGTATGTTTCAATAGGAGTGGAGCAGGCACGTAATTCCAGGCCAAAATACTTTTCTTTAATAAAATATTCAAATATCTAAAGAAGAAACAACTCCTCTTTCTCAACGCTTAATAGAAAAATTATTAAACTGTTGTCGATGTGTTTTATTTATTTATTTTTCTTCTTATCTCCTTATTGTCTGTGCATGTATGGGACATCTGAATATCCCACTGGCATCTCAAATTCAATATGTCTGAAATGAACCATAATCTTTTCCAAAAAAAATAACTCTTCATCATGAATTTTCAGTGACTGTTAATGGCACAGACAGTCTTCCAGGTCTTTACTGTATCCAAATATTAGTCAAAATAGACTAACAATGGTTGCCATGTGTGTGATGGCAGATAGGGGAAGGTCTAGTGGTCATGAACCTCTAGGAGGCATTTGGATTGTCACAATAACTGCAAGGTGTTATTCAAATTTAGTGGATAGGGACCAAAGGTGATAAATATTTACAATGCTGGGAACAGTCCTTCACATTGAAGAATTAACCAGCACAAAATATCAGTTGAGTTCCCATTGAGAAATTCAAACAGGATATACCTCTTCAAATGTTTCGTGCTTGCTTATTTTCTACTTTTTATTCCTATTTATGGAAACCTTGGTGGTGTAGTGGTTAAAAGTTCAGCTGCTAACCAAAAGGTCGGCAGTTTGAATCCACCAGCCACTCCTTGGAAACTCTATGAGGCAGTTCTACTCTGTCCTATGGGGTTGCTATGAGTAGGAATCAAAGGTAACAGTCTTGTTTTTTGGGGTTTTATTCCTATTTACATTACACTAATCCACAGACTCTACGTTACTATGAATTATAGAATGTCAGATCTGGAAGGATCTTGAAGGTCACTGAGATCAGGGATCTGAAGTCAAAAAGGTTAGTTGACTGTCCCAAATTATGTAACTACTTGCATTACAAAGCTGGAGATTGACCTCAGATGTCCTCAATTACTCCAGTGGACTTGCCTGAGGTTATAATATCTAACTGCTCTATACATTCAAATTCATCCTTACACAATGGAGCTGACCATTAAATATCCTTAAAGAGCAACTCCTGGCACATCACTTTGCAATGAAAATGTCCTCATTGTTTCCCCATTGCCTTTGGGTACACATTCCTCAACCTATCATCCTCAGCCACCCATGATCTATCTGAGCCAACCAGGCCTTGTGATCTTATTTTACCTTACTCTCCTTCTGCCCCTCTTGAGTGACAAATGGCCCCTCTGGCTAACTACCAAGCACGTATTAGGCATTTATATCTTCCCTTGAGTTGTTCCCTTTGCCTAAAATACCCTCTACATTCCTTCCTCGTCAAATTTCTACTGACATCTCATCTCAAATGTCTCCTCCCCCATGAAGCTTTAAAAAAAAAACAAAAAAATTTCCTCAACCACTTATGCTCTTTCTCTCTTTATCATCCTTACTTTGTGGCTGTTATTGGAATTACTGTGGTCTGCTAGGCACTATAGCTATTGGAGTATTTCATTCTATTGGAGGACAGAGATCGGCTAAACCACATAATCTTGGCTCTGCCATACTTTGCACATATGAGGCCAAAAAGCCCAAGCCAAAGCCACTGCCTTCAAGTCGATTCTGACTCATAGCAACACTATAGGACAGAGGAGAACTGCCCCATAGAGTTTCCAAGGAGCACCTGGTGGATTCAAATTGCTGACCTTTTGATTAGCAGCCATAGCTCTTAAGGCACACAGTTAAAATTTCGGAATTAGATACACCGAAGATCTAATAGAAAACCCAGACAAAAAACAAACATCAAAACAAAAAACTATTCACCTTAGAAAAGCTTTAAAGCACTCTTTCTTACCCCCATTTCAGTACTTCTTTTAGCATTATAATTGAAATTCATTGGAAACGTGTTTCAATTTCAAAGAAAACAGAAGGGAATGACATCAGCCGGGTTCTTTCTGTTGCCCTCAGTGAAAGTTTCATTTATCTTTGTCATCCAAGCTATGCTGTCAGCAGTAAGGATGGAAGCCTCGTTAATAAAAATCAGGGCAGGTCTTTTACTTTGTAGACAAACCTCCTTAACAATCCTCTAGATACTACATCTAACAGGCTAGAGAACTGGTATTCCTAAACTGGCAACACAGTGGATTTAGAACCACGATTATGGAAGGCCCAATCTTTGTAAAATCTTCCTAACTACTCAACACTGTATAAGCTGAAACTAAGCTAAAAAAAATACCCAATAAGCTAGAGCCAGGGAGTAGAGCCTAACTTCATTGTTACTGACCACTCATTTCTGAGCTATGTATGTCTTCGCTTGTGTTGAGAATAAACATGGACCTATCTTCCATATAATTGTACTTGTCCTTCATGTGTCCCTCCAGGGGAAAAAAAAATTTACATGATCGATTACAACAAATATCAATAAACTTAAAACATGTGGCTGGAATTTTCAGGTACAGGAAGAGGACCAAAGGAACAGAAATATTTAAAAAGCCTATAATCTAATTCAGAAGACTAGACTCTTAATCTTAAATCATGAAGCTAAGTAGTCTATAGTTTTCTGTGAATCATTTAATGCTGAGAATGCCTTGGCGATCAAGTTGCTGCATCATGACTATTTATAAGCTCCTCAAAAGTTATTACTTAGAATTGTTGGACAATGTATTCAATAGTACTAGACATTATCTCATATTTATGCAGCTGATTTGGTTTTACATTTTAGACTGGTGAGTAGTTTCACAGTAATTCAGTTTTCTCTGAATTTAGAATAGAATAATTTTTTAAAAGCTGAAAAGGATATAATAAAAGGTAATCATTATACCATTCTATAATCTTTTTCTATAAAAAATTACACATTCACTATTGAAGAATTATTGTGCAAAACCTACAACCTTTCAATATGCATTTTATGGTGATTTGCCCTCCAAGTCTTTGCTACCTAACTTTGGAAATAAAAACGATTATGTCATAGCCATGTCATTATATATATAATGTCCTAAAATATTAGATTGCATTATATTATATTTAAATAGAGTTCAACAGTAACTAAAGAGGTGATTTGAAAGATTGTTCTGTAATTCACTAATAGCTCGTATTAGTTTCTGAAAATTCCTCTTCATAGCAAAGGACCATGCCACTTCTCTGCTGAGTGCTCCATCAAGTCGTATTTACTGTAACCAGGAGATGAAATTTCCAAACAAACCCTGGTGTTTACAGCACTTGGAGAGGCATGCAGCCTGCCATTCCAGGCTCTGACAAGCCTCTGCCCACCTGCTTTTTGGCTTTGGCTTAACAAGTTGGTTGGGCCACGTCACAAGTGTGAGAACATGAGAATGTGAGATGCCACAGACCAGGTGACATGCCAGCGCTGAAAAGCTGGTACATGGCAGGGCATCACTGTGTACATAAGAAGGCCACATGCCGCACTAAATTGTGGCAGCCACTTCTCCCAAATTAGATGAATAATATTCCTTCCATTATGTTCTCACACACATGTTGTAAAACAACGAGCCTGGAGCTACACTAAGTCCAAAAGTTCAGGGTTTCAAATGAGTGACAAGCGAATACTCATGTAAATTTCTGAGTTGATTGACAGGTAGAACTTTTTTTTTTTTTAATTCTTATGCTTATGTATGATTTGAGCAACGCTTTTTCCAGGTGACAGAGCTCATTCTCATAGGTATGAGTCTTCTGACCTGGCCTAATCCTGTGAGCAGCAAATAACATTTTCTTTTTGTCTAACATAGAAGGAGAGAAGTTGCTAGAGGAAGTGTCCTGAGAATGCATTCGGTTCCTCCTACTTTTCTCTGAATTTCATACTTCTGTGTGCTATCACCAGGCTCATGCTGCTAATGCAACTAGCAACTACAATTGAAATCATTTCAAGTGTTGGCGGGAGAGGATAAGGAAAAAAAAATTACATTTTTAAAATTCTGTGGGTCTACTGTGGGTTACAGAATTCATAAATGTGCAGTGTCAGGTCACCCAAGTTATTTTTTTGAGTTCTGACTCTATAGCTGAATAAGTATGTGAACATAAAAGTCCAATACAATGTCTGTACTTTATTTTCTTCATCTGAACAATGGAAGACTTAATCCAATACCAAATACTCATGAGAATTTTGCTGGATTACTAATGAAGATTTCTTTCTTTGATGAGGGAAATCAGCAGAAACCCTAGAAGAATATAGAAGAGATTTTTTTTTCCTGCTGTCTAAACTTTAATCAAATAAATAATTATGGAATTTGTAACTATTAGCTTTTTTTTCTAGGATATGTTTTCAAACATGTAAGTTTTCTTCTTTCTCTTTTTTTCTTTTTATTCTGTCAAACTGCAAACTATGTGGTTTTAAGAACCAGAATTAATCTAGTCACATCCTTCATCAACGATTTCATGTAGAAAGAGAAGTGAATTAAAGAACGATTTTAAAAAATTATATTAATGTGGGGAGAGTTGTGCAATTTCAGTCTGCAACTTTGATTTACATCCTAGAGTTGCAGGCTTTTACAGCTGCTCCCTGGCTTTCCTAAAATAATTTACCACGCTTCAGTGTGGGACTGAGAGTATCCTGCAGGGCCACAGTCAGGTTTAAGATTAATGGACTCAAACGGTGCTCTTTGCTGCAGCCCAGTGTTGTTCACCTTCACCAGGAACACAGCATCTTCATTGTTTAAATAAAGGAAAGAGGCCATGGACAACTGGTATGCTTGTAATGTTATGTTGCCTAATAGAGGTATTTTGGGGGTTTGTTTATTTCCTTTTTGTTGGCTGAGTAAATTATTGCTTGTAAAAGGTTATGCTTTTCCAGAGAACATTAGAAATAAAGTCCCCCCTTCTTTTTACCCAAAGTCTGGGCAGTTCCCAGAACCTCAAAGCCTAAACTTTTAATAAGAATATCATCCGAAACCAAGAAGACAATGAGGGAAATCCTGAAACTGTGTGGAGACAGCTTCCTGTTAGTGCTCAGGTAATGAGTATTCAATAGAGTGTGAGTGGAGCTTTAGAGAATACTGGATCTCCAAGTAGAAAATTCACACAGTCTTCCTATATACATAGATAGCTACCGTTGAGTCTACTCCAACTCTTGGAGACCTCACGTATAATAGAACAAAATGTTGCCCTGTTAGTCCTATGCCATCTTCACAATCACCAGCATACTTGAGTCCATCACTTCAGCTGTTGTGGTAATCCATCTCACTGAGAGTCTTCCTCGGCCTCTACTTCACCAGACTTGAAGTCCTCCTCCAACAATTGATCCCTACTGATGACGTATCCAAAGTAAGCAAGTCAAGCTATGTTCTCTTGTGGTCCATAGGGTTTTCAATGGCTGATTTTCAGCAGTAGATTGCCAGACCTTTCTTCCTAGTCTGTTTTAGTCTAAAAGCTCTGATGAAACCTGTCCACCATGGGTGACTCTGCTGGTATTTGAAATACTGATGGCATAGCTTCCAGCATCACAGCAAGATGCAATCCACCTCAGTACAACAAACTGACAGACAGGTAGTGAGAGTCTCTATACTCGATAGTAAAAAAAAAAAAAAAGATATGTAACACTGGAAAGGCTGTTACTCATTGTAGTATGCACATTTCAGGAGTGACTCTAGAGAAAAAACTACATTACCCTAACTTGAATATATTAAGTATTCACACTGACTTCCTATTTGAATTCTATAATTTCTAGAATTGCAACTCTAAAATATTTTACCAGTAATTTAGAAGTCAAAATTAGTAAACCAAATAAATAACGTACTGATAAATAAAACATTTTCCCCTGACATTTTCTTTCTTTTCTTCTTTTGGTCTCCATTCTCTTCTATTTTCCATTCTCATTTTTCTATATCCTTGCATATAATAATAGCCTCCCTCTTCCGCTCCACACACACATCACGTACTTTCCCAGGAAGTCATCAAGATGGCTTTCAATTGTTTACTGACAACCCCTCGCTGCTTTTTTTTTCCCTTCTAACTCTTTCTCTCTGAGACCTATAGAGATGAGTTGAAGCTAACACTACAGTGGCATTTGTAATGGAAAGATGGAGTGACATTAAATGATTGTACTCTATTTTATATCTGCTTAAAGGTGAAGCAACGTTGATTCCATCAACTTAAGTCTAAATTTGTGATTTAGTGCCAGATGTGCCATTGTAACAACAGAACATAGATTAGAGTGGGATAGACAGGGAGTCTTCCACCACCTCTGCATACAACATATGGTACGTGTGGCTGACAAGTCAATTCCTACTCATAGTGACCCTATAGGACAGAGTAGAATTGCCCCATAGAATTTCCAAGGAGTGCCTGGTAGATTCAAATTGCTGACATTTTGGTTAGCAGCCATAGCACTTGGTCACTACATCACCAGGGTTTTCCAGCATATGGTGGGCCATTCATAAATGTTTGATTGAGATGACCAGGATAAAATGCCATCGTCATGCTAGCTTGGAATTATTAAACTATGGCTATAGTAAGAATAATATTAACAAAAATAAAATTAATTCTGTCCTAATGGCTGGAAGTTATTATAAAAATAAATACGGAAAGAGAGAAGGTACTAATATTTTGAGTTAGTAAAAGTATCTTCTTCAACACAAAAGACAAAGCTGTCCTAGTGGTGCTGGAGCGAGAGAATGACTGTTGGGACCACTTAAAAATAAGAGAGAAGATTTTTTCATGTGATAGCCTTGTTCCATAATCATTTATTGAACCCCAATCTCAGTTATTTAATATTTAAAAATAGAAAGGAATTTATAGGTGAAAACCTACATTTGTCATATGGAAGTTAATCTCATTATAATATTTTCAGACAAGAGGTTTCATGATGAATTTAAAACAGAATATGGGTCATGAGGAAACCCTGGTGGCATAGTGGTTAAGAGCTAAGGCTGCTAACCAAAAGGTCAGCAGTTCAAATCCACCAGGTGCTCACTGAAAACTCTATGGGGCAGTTCTACTCTGTCCTACAGGATCGCTATGAGTCAGAATTGACTTGATGGCAATGGGTTTAGGGTTTGGTTTATGGGTCACATTTTAATAAATAAATAAAAACATCTTTAGATTTTGCTAAGCCTGTCAAAATCATAGGGAAGTGTGATCACCGCCCAGTTTCTTTGTTGTGTTTTAGGGGGAATATGTTATTTTAATGCCCTAACAAATACTATTTAAAATGTGTTGAATCTGAACAACTGTAGGCAAAGATGAGTCATGGGAAAACCATGTCTGAGAAATAAAATGTGATAATATTTAGCTAAGGGGTAAATCAAGAGTGGCCTGAGAGAAAAGAAACAGATATCAACATGATGCTCAAAAAACTCTTAATCTGTTTAATTCTTCCATCAAAAACGTTATACTCCTGGACTTTATTTTACCATCGCATTGTTTTAATTTCTGATTCTCAAGTTTGAAAAAATCTAGTTGCGCTATGTCCAAAACATGTGAAAGTAACATTTGGGAGGCATTTGTAAAGATTCAAATACATTAGTGAATCTATATTTCATTAGACAGATTTAACCCATTTGATAGAACACCAAGATGGGTAAAGTTTCTTTTACATGCGTATATGCTTACATTTGCTTGCGATTTGCCAAACCACACATGGAAATTTGCAAAGAGAAAGAGAGACATTTTTCTGTGACCTGAAAGGAGGACCACACATTTACTTCAGTAAATTGAAAACAGCTGTGTACAGTCTTGGCCCAGGCAAAATTTTTGAAAGATTCCATCTTGAAAGATTACAGTCAGTTTAAGTTTTGATACGATCACCATTGATGCATTTGCATATAACAGAGAGATATACTGAACTGCTTCAAAACACTAAGAGTAGTTGAAACACCGACTCCTTGAATTCAGTGTCTTCTTTTTCTTTCTTTTGCATCCTGCTGGATATACAATTTGGATAAAACTGTCCAAATGCAAAATATTGACCATTAAATTTGAAGAAATGATAGTAGATTTAAAGCCACTCTAAAAATGAGGAAATCTTAACTCTCTCTTTGACACTTCAATTTACAAACTGATACTGTGCGAATGATTTAATGCATGTTACTCAGTTTACTTGCACAGTAAACAATGTTTTTTACTTACTGAGATTTTCCGAGCGAATATAAAAACTATATGAAGTCTCAAAAAGGTTTCTGTGTTTATATATTGTCTGATACTCAAGTGGATATTTGCTCTTTTGCAGGACATTTTTCAGAATGTCTTGCATCCTCATTTTTTTTTTTAATTAATGCAGTTTATTTTATTTTGGTAGCAAAAACTGAAGTTAGTAGATGCTGAACAGATACAGTTGTGAATGAGACGAATTTATCATAGCAAAGATTTTCATTTATTATTCTTATTTTTATAATGCCCCTTCAGGCGGCAACCCAAGACAGCATGGAGGAATTCTGAGCATGAGCCAACGCAAACGCACAGCCACGGAAAAAAGCCCCTACAGCAAGCCCTGCGTTGCTCCCCTGCAAGGGCTCAGCAAGGGTAACGAGAGCCCAGGGGCCATCTCGAAGTTGTCCCCCCCCCCAATTTCAAGATGAATAGACATCGGTAGTGAATCGTCAGCAGAAACACCTTCTCCCCCCTCTTGTCTGACTGCCTCAGTCAGGCGCCTTTCATATTTGTGGTGGCTCAAACTGGTGCCTGCTTGGACATGGGCCTGGGAGCAAGTGCTGGTCTTCTGCCTCCCTCCCCTACTATGGCTCTATGTCTACCAGGCTTGAGGAGGACTTTGGGCTGTGCAGGGTTAATAGAGACTGCTCAGTGGCTCCCCCCACTTCAAGTGGCACCCAGGGCACACACCGTACCTGCCATACCTTCGATACACTTCTTAACGAAATGTATTTACAAGACCCCCGTATCAGACGCCTTCTGTGACTCCAGCCCTCAAACGTAAAACAATAACCTAGGAATAGTTATGACTATATAAAGATGCAGGAGTGACTTCCAGAGGGATTACTTGCTCAACTTTCTTTTTGCACTTAGAAAGAACTTAAAAAGGACTCTAGATATCAATTAAATACTGTATTTTTTTCCCACGTACCAATTTTCTTGGAAATAAATATGAAAGGTAGAAAAATAATTTAGTCTAGGCCTGGATATTTTCTGGGAGAACATTCACCATTATGGAAAGTGAATGGAAAGGTTAAGCAGAAGACTTGCATCATTGCTGTCATTTGTAAACTGATGGGATAACCTTCGTTTAGTATTTTATGGAGTAGAAGGTGAATGCTAGAGGGAGAAATGTCACTCAGAGATAAGGAAAATCATATGCTAAGAATGTGTATAAATGGGGTTGAGAATTAACTTGAGTGTTTCTTTATGAATTGATAGACTGGTGTAACATGATGATCAAATAATGAAGGTACCCTAGCAACCGTATTTTCGTAACAACTATGGCCTGTAGTGCTGTGATGAGTGTCAATCAGATTTTATTAATTCAGAAGGGTGAGCGAAGGTAATTTCAATTAATAAAACCTCTCTGTGAACAAAATATAACGTAGGTTTGATCATACCAGAATTTTTTATTTATAAGAGATAGTATACCTAGATGAAGAAATCATTTTAAATTGATTATATTCTAAGTCTGAGTATTCATAAGACATCCTGCCATTTATTTAGTTGGTACACAATTTGGAAAGCCTAAAATTCCTCAAGGACCTATCAATATTATAAGATCTGCTTTTAATATAAAATATCAAAAAATTTACTTATAAGTTAAGATTTTTATTTTTATCAGTGTTATTTATTCTAATACCAAAACTGATATTCTGAAAACTAGTTTATTGTTCTCTTTTAAAATTACCTTCAGTGTGTCTCTTTCCTCCCACAAACTGAATTTAGCTAAGTCTATTTCTTTAGTGAGTTGAAATTGAACCGAAGAGTACTTATTAAGCCCCGATTGTTTGCTTAAGCGAAAGATCAACATAACTTCTTCCATATTTTTAGGTTTATTATTGTATTAATTTTCATCTCTTTTGATTTACTAGAGAAATAATTTCCCTGTCCAGGTTTTGTTAGGAAAACAAATTTCTCTGCGTACTTCAAGTAGAAAGGTGTTTAATACAGGGAAGTAAGCTCTTACCAAACTATTGGAGAAGCTGAAGAACGGAGATTAGGAACAGCGACTACTAGATCTCAGATTTTTAGTGGCTTGTGGAGAGTCAGAGAGGTGCAGACAACATCTGAAACTTATGGCAATGATCATAGTTGCCTCCAGCAAGGAAGGTAATTATTCAAAAGGAAATACCTGACAACTGCTGCAAAAATCTCACATCTGCCAAAACTTACGTACTTATCTGCTCATTGCAGTCAGGGGAATAATAGTATACCTTCTTCCTCCTTTCCACCTTTCATGTTTCGTGTCCTGCCTTTCATTTTCAGGCTCTTACTTAGAACCTAAAGAGAAGAAGCCTGAAAAATCTAGTCCTCAGGCTTCTAGCCCATGCAACACACGGAAAAACAGAGATAAAGGGAACATGCTAAGCTTCCAACAGACAATTTGGCACGAATATTAAGTCAGAGAACTTTCTCATGAGTGACAGTAGAGCAATTCCAAATATAACAAACAGGAAGACAATAGGAGACATCTTTAGCTTAGAATTGTCTCAGGTATTTTAGTAACTAATTGAAGAACTAAACCATACCCAAGATACTGAATGATATATTTCCAATTGTATCACTGTTTCCACAACAATTTTTTCTGTTTTCTAATAAAACTTTACATTTATTTTATGCTTTAAATAAGATATCAATATGATTATTAATCTGAACAGATCTTTTTCAATTTGGGACTTTTTATCCATCTGTAATTGCCTAATTAGATCTACTATGAGTATTAAAGCAGGATAAAACCAAAAAACCCCATTGCCATTGAGTCAATTCCAACTTGTAGCAACCCTATAGGACACAGTAGAACTGTCCCATAGGGTTTCCAAGGAGTGGCTGATGGATTCGAACTGCTGACCTTTTGGTTAGCACCCAAGCTCTTAACCACTGCACCACCAGGGCTTCAAAGCAGAATAGGTTATGGATATAGGAGATGTGGTGTCATGGATTGTTTTTGTGTGGCCTTTCTTGCCATGGTCTTATAACTCCCACCTAAGGAATTGGGACTATGCAAATAAGGTAATTACAGCCCACCAAGGGGATGGTCAGCTTTGCCATCCTGATAGGCTTAAAAGAGAGCCAACTCCAGAAGAGAGAGGGTATCTCACCACCGCCAAGGAAAAAAGACCAAGAGATGAGCACCTCCTTTGGACCTGGGTGAGATCCCTGCACTGAGAAGCTTTTGCAACCAGGAGACTGAGAGAGAGAGAGAGAGAGCGAGAGAGAGAAAGCCAGACAGTGAGATGCAGTGGCAGAGAAACGGCGGCAGGAGAGACCAGCTGGAGATGGGTGGTGGGAGTTCCTGGCCTGTGGAGCTAGAAAGCTGAGTGCCTTTGGGCAGGAAGCTTGATGGTGGAGTACAGTGCCTCCAGGCACTTGGTGGAAATAGATTTGCTGACCCACAGAGCTAGAGCTGAGCACCCTTGGGCCTAGGCTTACTGGTGGAGTGGGGTGTCTCTGGGGACTTATCGGCAGAGCTAAGAGCTTTGTAACACTTGCCTGAACAGGGGAGAGGCTCAGGGCCAGGAAGAGGCCTGCCTGCAAGCACTGCTGGGAAGAGGTTGTCCTGGTAGAAGAACTGTATCCTGAGCATTTCCCAACCTGAACTGTAACCTGTCACTTCCCTAGTAACCCTTATAATCGTGAGTATTATCTGTGAGTTCTGTGTGGCCACTGCAATGAATCATCGAACCCAGCAGAGAAGTAGTGTCATGGGAGGAACAGTTGGTGTCGGAATTGGTAAAGATGGAGGAAGGAGGAGGCACATCTGACCTCCTCCTCATAAGGATCAGCCTTGGGCTGTTCATCTTGATTCTCCTTCTCCTTTGTGCAGTCAGAGGAGGTCAGGTGCCACCCCCATGCCGCTTTTACAGGAAATCTTAAAAAAGCAACAACAAAAGTGAAAGCAGCCCTGATAAACAGGCAGAATTAATCCTAAGCAGTAACGGCTCTGATAGCAATTTTAAAAAATTTTGATATCAACTGCTCTTCCTGTTTTCTGGATTAAGATAAGTAATCCCTTTTTTTTCCCTTAGCAACTATGGAACAATTGATAAGTTGCATAAATGAAAAAATTAGAGCTTTCTGAGGTACCCTTGGTTGTGATGATAAAAATAGACCTCTCTCAGGACAGAGATATGCCTGACTTTTTCACATTGTATCCCAGCACTTAGTATGATGCCTGGCACATGTGTGAAACCCAGTAAACACATGCCGAATAATGGCTGGTATTTAATTTGTTACACTTAACTCATGTATCATTTTAGAAAATTGTGAATTTTTTTTTCTTTGAGAAGCAGAATTATTAAATCTGGATAGGAAAGCATACGGGAATTTATTGTACCATGCTTTCTACTTTTGAGTATGTTTAAAATTTTTCCTTATCAATTTTTTTAAAGAGTTATTCCAGATGACCTGGTGCTAACAAACACAATGACCATTCTACTGATTGAAAGGACTGCTTCTGTGTGTACAGTCTTCAGCCAAAGAGTCTAAAGCTGATCTTGTATTGCAAGCTCTGCTCGATGGCCATGCAATTATCTGTAGGGGACCCTTCTTCTTGGCTCCTCTGAATCTATTTAAGTTCACAGGTTATCCACAATTTACACAGAGGAATTGGAGGCTTAGGGATGCTGAATCAATTACTCAACACATTCATTAGAACTTATGACAGAATGTGTCCAATCAGCAATAACAACAACAGTCTAAGTGAAAGAACTTGGTAAAATGCACTTCTCTAAACCCAGGGAAGGCATTGTTAAGGAGTAATTGAATAACTAAATGGTAAACCTGAAAAACCCGTTGCCATCGAGTTGATTTTCATTCATAGCAACACTATAGGACAGAATAGAACTGCCCCCATAAAGTTTCTAAGGAGTGCCTGGTGGATTTGAACTGCCAACGTTTTGGTTAGCAGCTGTAGCTTTTAACCACTACGCCACCAGGGTTTCTGACTAAATAGTGTAGATTCTTTAATACCATAGCAGGAAACACATATTCAAGTTTTAAAATATATATTGGCATAAAACTGTAAATCTTAAGTGTTGTTATACTTCTTCGATTCCATGTTCATTACTTAAGAATGTAATATAGTAAGAGCTTTGAACAAAGTAGAGACCTGTAAGTCAAAGAATGTGTGTATCTGTGTTGTATATTAAGGAGATGGGAAAAACATTTCTCCAATCTGACTTTTAACAAACAACTTTTTCCTCTTTTCCCCCATTTTAAAAGTACTTTTTTTTTTTTTATCTTGAGTTTCCAAGAATGAGATTCTGATACTCGGAATTCTTTAAGTCTTCTGTTGGCTATGACCAGCATCATTCAAGTTGCTTTTATGTTTTCTGAAAATGTCTGACAAATTTGTTATAATGTATGGCAGGAGTTTAAATACAGATTCATTTTGGGGAATATTCATAGTAAATGATTTTAAATTCTAGACTTGCTGCTTATGATTTAGATGTCAGTACGCATAAACTATATCCACAAATACCTTTTTAAATCTTACTAGTCCCTATACTCATTTTGTTCTCCCACTGTTTCTAAATGATTCAGAAAAATGAGTGCCATGTGACACAGAGTTTATGTCATCTTCTTCTATCTATTCACCATAGTTTGGAAGTGCTGGTGAGCACAATAAATAGGAGAAAGACGTCAACACAGAGAAGAGAAAAAGAGGAGGTCTGAGTGATCCATAACCTGTGTGAAGAACCCCTGAAATTAGAAATTGTAACCTCATTTAGAAAAATATATAGGAACAAAGCGGTTTTAGTACTAAATTAAAAATGATAAAGTCAAATGAAGCATTTCTAAATTGGTATTGCTTTTCTCCTAAGAGCAACTTTTAAGGTGTTTCTATCTTGTAACAGAAAAATGACCATTTAGAGAATAGACATGGAATATCTCCCAAATTGGAAACAAATGCCCAAAATAAAGTCACATCTCTGCTTCTTAGTCATCTTTGACATATCTGCTGAATGTTTATGCTGGATAAAAGTACAAAAGAATCCTGCTATGGTGGGAAGTGGACACTTCGAAAGAAGAAGTTTTTGCTCTCTACATTTTACAAGAGATCTTTGCAAAAGTTCTGATTTCATAGAACAAAAGTCTTGTGCATTGCAGGATTTAGCAATATCCCTGACCTTTACCCCCTAAACTGTGATTCCCCTCCCCGACCAGTTGTAACTATCAAAATGTCTCAGACACTGTCAAATGTCACCTGGGGAGCAAACTTCTACCCAGTTGAGAGCTAAGGATGCTTTTCAGGGAAATACTAAAATCAAAATCCTTTTACTTTATTTATTTTTCTTGCTTTCATTTCTTCTCAGTATTTGTTTTCCTCATGATTCGGTGTTCTAAGGCTTCCTCTGATATGGCAACCCTTGACTTCCACTTACTTGGAAATCTATGGACTAAAAAACTGGTCTTTAGGTTTATAAACAGGACCATTTTGTAACATGAATGCTGAGAATGGTAAGAAAGCTATGAAGTAGTCCCATGACTCCCATGGGAGGGTCCAGAGGGAGGGAGAGAAGAAAGTAAAGGTAAGGCTGGAACTGATCAGCCACACAAGGAACTAAGTTTGTCAAACTGAGGCAGAGAGTATTTAAGGTCAGAAGGTAAAAAATGAGAATCTGGGATAAGGATCTGGTGATAAAGGACAACCCAAGGTAAGGCAGACAGTTATCTTCTGATGCCACACTTCAGCTCACCCCACCCAAGTTCAGCCACAGATCACTTTAAGAGTGAATCATAGTCTTTCAGGACAGCTTCCAATAGGAATGCTGCTTGAAATATGATCTGCAAACTGCTGTTTGTAACCATTCCATGAAAAATGAAAGAACTTGTGTCAGATTATAAACACATTGTTAAATTCAAATGATTTTTTTTTTTCACAGCAAGACTTTTCCATAATAAAAGTCTCAAGTCTTTCTCATCTTATCACTGACTGGTAGCAAATAGATTATGAACCAGCAACTTAATCACTGCGGTAGAGGATGGTCATGTCACGCAGGGCACAAGAAACAGAGGTAGTGGAGAGAAGCCTTAGAAAGTCGTAAGGGTACTTGTGCTTGAGCCCATCAGAGACATCCTGAGGATGCTCCAAAATGATTGAAAAAAAACTGAGACTGAGATCCTGCGGTTGGTCCTAAGAGCTCTTGGAATTTGGACATTTAAGTTAAA
The DNA here is from genome assembly GCF_030014295.1 of Loxodonta africana. Lineage (NCBI taxonomy): Eukaryota > Metazoa > Chordata > Mammalia > Proboscidea > Elephantidae > Loxodonta > Loxodonta africana. Next base: position 43,350,254 of record NC_087355.1, on the reverse strand, counting down.
TATGACTTTCATTTGCATCTTTGCGGTGAGCACTGGAACTTTGGGTTACATATGCCCGAGCACAGAGATAGGAGAAGTTTGTGAGAGTTCTCTTTGGAAAGCTTTAAAGGAGGATTCCAAACTGTCAAAATGGCTTAGGTAGAAAATAAATCAGAAAATTTTCACTGCAGAGAGGGGTCTTTTGAGAATCCATCCACTGTATTATTATTTATTTATTTTTTTGTCAATCTTTTTTCCCTGCTTCCAAAATAATAAGAGACGTTCCTTGTCTGAGGTGAACAGATGAGACTCAAGACAGAGGATAGAGTACCTTATACCACTAGCTTGATTCCATGTGCTTACAGAAATTTTGAAATTCTGTGATTCACTTTTTCCTCCAAATACACTAATGGCCCAGTGGTATTCATCACATTAGATTATTGAACTATTTTTCTCTGTGTTCTAATGAATACACTTTTAATGTAATGGCTAAGGTATGTAACCTGAGCATTTACTGAAATTTTTACTAGTCTCCTGGATCACAGGGCTGAGATCTCTAAGGCAACAATCTTGATGTATATAGATTCATTATGACAAAGAGATGCTGCAACTATTCTAAACATCTTTCAGAACACGACTGCATAATAAATATCTAAAAGTTATTCTGGAATTTAAGAGAATTCAATGAACTTAATCTCTTGAAGTAAAGCTAATCTCTTGGTCCTGTTCATCGACTATTTAGTTATTTCATTTTGAGGAAATTTATTGAGATTAAGTATTTATCACTACATTATAGCTATCATTATGAATCATCTCGGTTGTTCTAGGTGGTATTGATTACTTACCCAAATGAAATACATACTGAAATACTATATTTTGTTTTTGCTTGATTTTGAAATTTACATGGATGGGGTTATACTGTATGTATTATTTTGTGTTTTTTTTTCATATTGAATATTAGGTTTGAGAGATTTATCCTCGTAGTTGCATATAGATCTAGTTTCCTTATATTTATTTATTTATACACAGTATTTAATTTTAAGAATAAACCATAATCAGTTCTACTGTTGGTGAACATCTGAATCATTTACTTTATGAGGTCATTTAAATAATAATGCTACGAACATTTTCCTCTGTGAAGCTGGGTGCACTTGTTTTTCTGGGACATTTACCTAGAAGCAGAATTGTAGGCTTATAGGGTCCACATATCTTCATATCTTCAACCTGAGTAGCTGTTTTAAAGGAAATATACTAGTGAACTCTCTCACCGACAGTATATTGGCGTTTCTGTTGCTCCACAATCTTGCCAGCACTTGATAATCTCAGACTTTGAATTTTGGCCATTCTGATGAATTTTTGTGCTCAACTTCTGCACTTATACAACTTTAACTTGGTCAATAGTGATATTTCATTTCTTATATATTGAGCCATAGAAATGCAAGGTTGGACTATGGGAATCTAAGGTTGAGCTATGGGGATCTTTTGGTGGATATTTTTAAAAAGGAAATTAGGCTAAATCAGCAGAGTTCATGTCTGTAAGGGTGAACCATGAACATGTTGCAGATATTAAATCACTTGCTTATTCTTTCTGTTAAGAAAGAATTACAATAATCTAGGCAAGAGAAGAGGGTGATTTTGACCAGGGTGGCAGCACGAGAGGTAGTGACAGGTAGTAAAATTCTGGATGTATTTTGAAGGTAGAGTTTATGGGCTTTGCTGGCAGGTTAGGTGAGAGAGAGAGAAAGCAAAGAATCAAAGGTGATTCAAAGTCTCTTTTTCTCTGTTTAACTGGAGGGATGGAGATAAAATTAACTGAGAGAAGAATGACTATGGGAGGAACAGCTTTATTTGGGGTGCACGTAAGATATCTAAGTGATAATATTAAACATAATTTAGGTATGTGAGTGGGAGAGATCCAAGCTAGAATATAAATTTGAGAGTTATCAGTATACAGATGCTATTGAAGCCATGCGACTATTTTAAAAATCATTTTTACTAAGTTATAATTTGCATACAATATCTTCTACCCACTTTAGGTACAATTCGATGAGTTTTGACAAATGTATATAACCCTGTACTCACCACCCAGTCAATATTAGACGTTTCCATCAGCTCAGTAAGTTCTTTCATTCCCCTGAAATCAATACAGCCCACCCTGCAACTAATAATCTGACGTGTTCCACCATCACTGAGTTTTGCCTGTTCTATAAATTCATGTAAAGAGAATTATGCAGTAAATATATTTCATCTCAGGCTTTTTCTATTTAACGTCATGTTTGTGAGATTCATCCATATCTTTTTAGTACCAGTAATTCGATCCATTTTATCTCTGAGTAGTATAAAAATTGTGTAAATACATAGCTATTTGTTCAACAGGTGATGAACATTTGGGTTATTATCAGTTTGGGCTATCATGGGCAAAGCTGATATGAACATACAAGTATTTTCGTGCACATATGCTTTTATTTCTCTTTGATAAATACCTAGGAATGAAATTGGTGAACTATATAGAGGCTGTATATTTAACTTTGTAAGATACTGCTAAAGTGTTTTCTAGCAATATATGAGAGTTACAGTTGGAGTTTCTAGATGGCACAAACGGTTAAGTGCTCAACTACTAGATAAAAGTTTGGCCAAGCTTGGCTGTTTGAGCCACTCAGAGGCACCTCGGAAGACAGGCCTAGAGATATGCTTCTGAAAGATCACAGCCCTGTAAACCCTATGGAGCAGTTCTACTCTGCAAACATGGGGTTGCCGTGAGTTGGAAACAACCCTAAGGCAACCGATAATAACAAGAGCACAGTTGCTCCACATTTTCACCAACATTTTGTGTTGTTAGTCTTTTTTATTTTAGACATTTTAAGTGGTGATCGTGTCAGCTTTTTGTAGTTTTGATTTCCGCATCGGTAATAATTGATGCCATTGAGCGGCTTTCTTGTGTTTGTTAGCTTTTGTGAAGCATCTTCTCAGATCTTTAAATGCCATGAGATTACCTATAGATTGAATGAAGACAGAGAAGGTGTCCCAGGACGCCAGGAGCACTATATCATTAAGAGTGAAACATAGCACCTATGGGTAAATCTATGTGCTTGTGCGGAAATTTAGGATTTTTTCACAATCTGAAAAGTCCATGAAGGCTTTGAGTATATTTACTTACCATTTTATATAAATTCTATATGACCTTAGTAAAAGTGACCTCACATACATATAGTATTTTCTTTGTGATCCTTGATGCTCAACAGAAGATTTAGGGACTTCCACAAACTCTCTTTCGGTGTCTTGTGTCATTCCTGGTAAACTATGGCTCTTCTTCAGATATATCATGCCCATTATTAATATGTAAAGCAAGATACATGCATCTGTACAAGTATAAAACCAGACCAAACCTGTGTGTTGCCATCAAGTCAATTCCGACTCATAGTGACCCTATAGGAAAGAATAGAACTGCCCCATCGAGCTTCCAAGAGGAGTGGCTGGTGGATTCGAACGGCCAATCTTTTGGTTAGCAGCCATGCTCTTAACCTCTGCGCCACCAGGGCTCCTCTACAAGTATAATCCCACGAAAATGTTTAACCAAAAGTAAAATTTTAATTACAGAGAAAGGATGTTTCCATTCTTTCTCTTCTTTGCTCAAGTTAATGATATTAAGAAATAAAAAGCATTATATTTATAAATAGCACATGCCAAAATTACAATGCTCAAAACTAAGTGTCAGGTACTGTTCTAAGGGCTATATGGAAATTTACTCACTTGACCCTCATGACAACCATAAGAGGTCTTCATGCACTTTATTTACAAGGGATTGGAAATGTTATATCACTTTTCTAAGGTCACAAAAGTAGTTAGTGATGGAATTGGTCTTCAAACCCATGTCTCTGTCATGCCAAAGATCTTGCTTTCTACCACTATGTTGTAACTATTTGTTGAGGTAATAATTGTACTAATATTTTATTTATTATCTCTATCTTAAAAGAGAGAACACCTCTGCTGAGTTAAAATAAAAATCTTCCTGAACCTCTCAGTAGTAGTCACTTAGGAATGAAAAATTGAAATCACCATGGTGGATAGTGCAATGTAATTAATTACTTTTGTGTGTGCCCTTTCTAGCCATGGTCTTGTAACAACTACCCAGGTGATTAAGGGTGATTGTGGCTCACATGAGGGATTGGCCAGTTTTGCCATCCATTGGGCTTGAAATGAGCCACTGCAGATGTAGGAAAGGAAAGAGCCCACCACCAAAGAAGGAGAGACCTTGCTGCAGGATATGGTGCCGTGGGCTTCCTGGCCCATAGAAAGAGAAAGCTGAGTTCCTCTGGGCAGGGACTGAGACCCAGGGAGAGGTGTACCTGCGAGCATGGCTGAGAAGAGGCTTTTCTGATGGAAGAACTGTATCCTGAGTGTCCCTGAGCCTGAATGTAACTGTTACTTCCCTAATAAACCCCATAATCATGAGTGTGGTCTGTGAGTTCTGTGTGGCCACTGAGAAGTAGAGAGTGTCATGAGAGGGACGGTTGGTGTCAGAAGTGGTAAAGATGGCAGAGAGAAGAGAGATGTTCGACCTCCCTGTTGTGGGAATCAGCCTTGGGCTGATGATCTTGATTCTCCCTTCCCTTTGTGAAGTTAGAGGAGGTCACACCCTGCCTCACACCATTTTTATGGATAGTGAGGCAGGAGGTGCTGAATATGATTAGAAAACAGCACCAGTACCATGATCATTCAATTCATGAACATTGAAAGGCTACTGTGGCCTAGAAACCACACTGGCCCTGGGTATCTAAAGTTGATAAGACATGATCCCCCACTACAAGGAACTTACAGTTTAGCCCTTTAAGGTAAAATCACTATGTTCTAGCAATTTGGGAGAAGAGAGGAAGGTATAGAAGCCTATGCAATGTCAACTACAAGTGAAGCACATCTGAGAGCATTCCAGTATTCATTATTAAACAAATATTTTTGTACTAGTATATGCCAATCACTTGACTCCACTGTAGGCACGGTTCTCTTAAATAACAAAGAGAAGAAACCTCAAAGACTGTGATAATCTTTAAGAACAAAATAGGCATTCATGCACAGGAAGAATTCTGCAACATGTTAAGGGTTTAATACAGCAATGACTAATTTGCTCTATATAATACCTGGGCCAGAGTTTTGCTGTTTAATTCATTTGCAGATGCTGAGTTACATAAAGCTGTGGTACAATACCATATATTTCATTCATCCAGATTAAGCCTCTTACTGAATAGTTCTCATCAAATGATCCAAGGGTGGCCTATCTCTAACACATTGTTTACCAAAAGACTAAGAATATTTAGGAGTAGTAGTTGCAGAAAAAGAAGCAGTAGTAACAATTGCTGAGGACATTGGTGGTTCAGTGGTGGAAGTCTCGCCTTCTATGCAGGAAACCTGGGTTTAGTTTCCGGCCAATGCATCTCATCTGCATGGCCACTACATTCAGTGGTGGTTTGCACGTTGCTACGACACTGAACAGGTTTCAGCAGAGCTTCCAGACTAAGGTGAACTAGGGAGAAAGGCTTGGTGATCTACTTCTGAAAATCAGCTCATAAAAACCCTTGAGATCATAATTGTCTAATTCTGTTGTGCACGGTGTTGCCATGAGCTAGGGGCCAACTGGAAGGCAGCTAACAGCAACAAAAATTACTACTATTTCATGAGGTATTTACTCTGTGCAAAGAACTGTACGAAGCACGTATTGTGTAAACTTAAAATTTAACGAATACCTAAACCTGGTCTATGCCTTGCAAAATTTTAGACGGTCAAACTGGGTCATTTCTGGAGATATTTGCTACATTCTAGCAGAAACTTAATGGGATACACCAAGGCATCTGGAAAATTCAGCTGTTCAGGATAACTCATTTCCAGGGAGTTTTGTGCAGGTGAGGACTTATTGTTGTTAGGTGCCACCGAGTCAATTCTGACTCATAGCAACCCTATGTACAACAGAACCAAACCCTGCCCGGTCCTGCACCAACCTCACAATCATTGCTATGCTTGAGCCCATTGTTGTAGCCACTGTGTCAATCCATCATGTTGAGGGTCTTCCTCTTTTTCACTGACCCTCTACTTTACAAAGCATGACGTCCTTCTCCAGGGACTGATCCCTCCTGATAACATGTCCAAAGTATGTAGGATGTAATCTCGCCATCGTCGCTTCTAAGGAGCACTCTGGTTGAGGACTTAGTGTACAGTATATGAGTTTTCACATTATGTGACTAGAAGTATGACTGCTTGTAACATTTAAATATTCACAATTTCTGTAATGAGAGAAAGTTCTGTATGAGACTTATCGTGACTCAGTTTTTTCTCCCTCCTCAGGATGCTGCTTACATCTTGTGGGGAGCATTTGAATAGATACTGCTGTAAAATGCAGTAGGTGACAGTTAAACAGACACTTCAGCATTCACAGAGGATGAATCATGCTCTTTCCCAGCCATTTGGCCTTTCAAGATCTCTGTTAAAGAAGAGATGCAAAAACTCCCTCTTGTGACTCTTTCATCAGTCATCAAACTTGTGGCTTTCAGAACACATTGGTTTTGAGAAGCTTTTCATAAAGCACCTTGAAACAGCTTGCCATGGAAATGGAGCAAAAGGAAGGCAGATGCCTGGAAAAGAAGAATTTTTCTCTTAGTTAACATATCACAGGATGGGCCCTGTGCCCAAACTTGAGAATTCAAAATTCTCGTTGACATCAAAAGGAGTCTTCTTCTTTTCATAAGGCTGCTGGATTAGTCCTTAGATTTGAATAAAATTTTTCAATTTCTTGTTCTTGTGCTCTCTCTTTCTCATTTGTGGCAACTTTGTTTTCTAGGCCTTTACCTTGCAAAATCTGGATGTCTCTTTCATGTTGAATAATTATGTCTCCCTGGATGCTTCCAGAAAGGTTAACTCTAATGGGTTCCTAAGAAAACACTTACGATAGTAACCTTCCTATCAGTCGTGAAGTGGTAGAAGACAGAGTTAGCACTGTCTTTCATCAAGGTAATATTTATAGCTAAGCAAATCAACATTTCAGCTCTGCAGATCCTAAATTTGTTGCCAGAAAGTATCTGGAGATTGTTTCCTATGTTTTGATTAAATGCAGATTCCTTGACCTTTTCTTCTAGCAAAACCAGAATCCTGTGTTAGACCTTGTTCTTTGTTTTTTCTAGTTGGTCTTGTGATAAATGAGATGCCTAATTAATGACTCACATCACTGAGTGTAAAGAGTCTCTTTCTTCATGACCATAATCACCTAAATTAACTATTTCTGCAGTTTGTAGTTGAAAATGTAATAATGACACTTGAAAAAATAAGCATTAGAATTTATGCAAAGTAAAACTTTTCTTGATAGAAACAAAAGTAGAAAAATGAGCACTATATTTCTGTAGTTAAAGAAGTAAATTCCAAAATCATGGATACAGTGGAAGGGATATTCTTTCTACATTTAACAAACATTGTTTGAGTATATCCTGTTTTAGGCACTGTAGTAGACCCTGGGAATACAAATAAAATGACCACCCTGGGGCCTTTATGGGGGAATAAAAGAAACAGAGAAATAAAATAACAAGGACTGTGAAGTAAGATGCATACTAAGTTACAGGTTTTTGTAAGATGTGCGGAGAAAGTTCTTCATCAGAGAAGTGAGAAGTGGCTTCCTAGGGGAGATTTAAAAGAAAGAGAAAGAAAAGGGGGCAAGGAGGGAGGAAGAAATAAGAAAGGAAAGAAAAAAAAAGAAGAAGAAACAGGAGTAGCTATCCGATAAAACTACAAGCCAGAATGAGACTTTACTGGAGGCTCTAAGACCTGAATACCAGTCTCTAGTCTGTACCTTCTTGTAGGTCTTGGATGACCACACAGAAAGCAGAGTCTACTTGGATCTCTGTGGCAGACGAAGAAGCACTGAGAAATAGAATTCTTGATGTGGACAAGGAAATTTTCCCAATGGAAAGAAATAACAGAACAGTTTTCAAGTGTTAGTCATAGCTAAGAGGAGTGTTCATGATCTCACATGGAACAATCCCAAGGACACATAGAAGTTGCCAAGTGAGGGGATGGAAATTAGCAGGTGTGGACTTGGGTTGATAAAACACAAATGATTGCTAAGAGTGTGACCCCATTCATACTTATAAGCTCTTATGACCCGCAGGAAAATTACACTCAGCAATCCAAAACTACACATAAAGGAAAGCAAGAAGTAATGGGGGATGGACAGCTAATTGGAGATCAAGTTATGATTAACTGGATATGTCATGTTATGGATTTTTAATTTTGTCTAATATTTGATAATTTTGTTTGAACAGATTTGAATTCTTAAAAGATCATCAATGTAGCAATTTGGAGAATAAACAGGGTGATGAAGGAAGGCAATTGTGAAGATTTGATTCTGTAGAGGCATAGGGATGCAAGGGATTTTTTAGAATAGCCTGTAGGAGAGATGGCAAGCTTTGAATTAGGGCAGTAGCTGAAAGAGAAAGCTGTTGGGGAGTCTGAATTGAAAGGAGGTGGGTTGGCTGAATATGTTTAGCAGGGAGGAAGTGAAATGGAAAAGGAAGTACACATTGTTTCCAGGTTTCAGGCTTAGACACTGGATGGGTGCCAACGCCAATCACTGAAACAAATAGTATCAAAAAAGGAGAAATATTTGCATGAAGGAAATGAGACGCTTGAGCACTTGATGAGTTTCAGGTATAGGTAGATCCATAAATATAGGTCCGTACTTAAGGCTATGAAGTTCAAAGGATATAGATTTGCTGTTTCTGTCATCTTGTATTTTGCATAAAGTTATTTCATTTAAACCCCAATGCCCTTAATTATACCATATATGGATCCCTGACCACATGGCTTTGTGTTTCATGAAAATGTATATGGGAAGATGAATTATGAACAAGTCACTGTATATGGGCAAGCTATTTTCTTGAACATCATGAATTTAAATATGTAACTAACAGATTTGGAAATAGGTAGTTTAAACGGAAATTACTTCAAATGTGATCTAGGTTATCTGAACAAAAAATATCTATGTCCCATCTCATGCGACATAACATTACTACAGGTCAAGACGCCTTTATGCCTGACTAAGAATTCTAGCGTTGGTCTACCTGGTAGAGGCTGGTACGGAACTCCTTTTGAGTTCAGCTTTAAGAAGTTAGCCATAATCGGCTTTTAAATGAAGTGTTAATAAGGAAAGTATGGTGGTTAAGGACAGCTTTGGATCCCAGATCTGATTCTTACTTGCTGCGTAACCTTTGTCAATCTACTTGCATCTCTGGACATTAGTTTCATCGTCTTCAAAATGGAGGTGTTAATAATATCTAACTCATGGTGGTATCTCAAGATCGATTATGAAACAGACAAAGCACAGTAGCTAGTATATGATTAAGCGTCAAAAATTTCATTATTTAAAATACTTCATTAATAAAGTGAGAATAATAAAAATACTGGGAGAAAAAAAAGGTTAAAATGGAAGCATGTGAAGAACAATTGGAAAATGTTTATTAATAAAGTAAGCCTCTTGAAGTCAGGACCTGAGGCATGAAAGCATCTTGAGCCGTGGGCTTCTCCTCTGGCTTCCTCACTATAAAAGGGAAGTCATGCCTTTGTGGAGAAGATCTTAGCACCATGGAGTCAAACAGACATGGGTTCAAATATGACGGCATATATTCTTAGAAGTTACTTTAACCTTCTATCATAATCTTTCTCATGTGTAAAAAGAGTAATGGTAACCCAGTTCCTGGGTAGCACAAACAACTAAGCCGTGGGCTACTAACTGAAAGGTTGGTGGTTCAAACCCCCCAGAGGTGCCTTGGAAGAAAGACCCAGACATGCCTTGAAGGAAAGGCTTGATGATCTACTTCCAAAAGCTCAGAGCCATGAAAACTCCTTGGAGTGTGGGGCTGCCATGAGTTGAAGTAAAAAAAACAAAAAATAATATTTTTTCTTTAGATGTTTATATAACCTTATAAACATAGTAAAAAAAAAAAAACACTAAATTTTACATTTTAAAATGATGAAATTGACGATAATTGAGAAATGGAGTTTTAATTCTCATGGAATCCAAATTTCTAGGGCCCATGGATTTGGGGTGACTCACCTAGGCCACAGCCCTGAGATCTTCTTTTGAACCTTGAGCCTTGAAAAAACTGGTTTCTAAAAGTCACGTTTAAGTCAAACAGTTGCCTACTAAGTAGCTTAGTAAGACTGTTTTGCCTTAGGCATTGAGTTCTTTTGAAAAATTACCTATGTGCAGTCAGTTTCAAGGAACAGAAATGCCAAGGGTCAGACTAGAAGCTGTATTTTAGGGTAAATTATTGTTACATAAACACTGTTCTGGCCCTGTTTCCATGGCAATGTTAGTAAGACGGGGTATAAGAACCTTTGGAAGTTCTTTCATCTTTGGAACATTTTTGACTCCCTAGCCGAAATGCTATCCAGATTGGCAAATCATATATTCAATTAAGTTCAATCAATTTCTATTACTGACTTAATATGATTTTTGTTTTAACATATGTTTATTGTATCTCAACTAAAAAAAGCTAAAACAGTGTCTGGCTTGAGATAAAACGCATGAAAGTAATAAAGCTCAAGCTTCCGGATGCCTCACTTACATAGACCCCTTCCAAGACCTTAGAAGAAGACTCTGTCCACAAGGTCATACGTTTCTGTAAAGTTTGAAAAAGCTACTCTAACCATATTAGTTAAGACCATTGTCTCTTTGAACTCCAGTGCCCCCTTCAACTGCTTCTCCTTGTGTTAAGTGGTTTGAAGCAGCTGTAAGGATTTTGACAATATGGCTAAGAGGAAGTTGAATTCATACATTTGATTAGTTTATCTAGAGGCTTCAACTGGCCTGAGGCCAAGAGGAGAATCTTAAGGTCACATTAAGTTCTAGTTAAGATGTTGATGCTAGTGATCCTGGTGTACAAGGGGTTTCTAGGAATACTCTTTTGATGAACTGCCTGATTCACCCTGTATCATGACCCAAAGGTGTAGGGCCAGAGATTGATTGCAAAATGCACCTGTGGTAGGATTGCCAGCACCAAGAAGGAAGTAGGCAATGGAGGAGAAACAAGATCTTAAATATTCACAGCCAGAAGCTTGCCTATAGGAAGTTCTTATAAATCTTACGGGTCATATGTTTAAGAAAATTGAGAGAGTTTTTCCATAAAAATGTACATGATATTATCATAATGAGCTTTGAACTGAAATTTTTTTTAAAACTATCAATAAGATAAAACACAATAAATTTTGGTCAACGATGCTTGAACAAAAACAGAATTATCTTCTTATTTTCTCCATAGAAAATATTACATTGTTCCAGGAAGAGGCACTTAAAGAATGTAGCCAAAATATGGAGGGGAAAAGTATTATAGAGGCATGCCTGGCAGTTAATTCATAGAAATGCTATACTATTTTTCTAGATATCATGGTGTTTGTGACATTTGACAGTTCTTTAAAAAGTATAATTTATTGTAATATATATTTTTTTAATTTTATAATCTTTAAGCTCATTGCTGTCAAGTCGGTTCCAATTCATAGTGACCCTGAAGGACAGAGTAGAACTGCCTCGTAGGGTTTCCAAGGATCACCTGGTGGATTCAAACTGCCAGCCTTCTGGTTAGCAACCGTACCTCTTAACCACTACACCACCAGGGGACCCCACAAAACCTGGATCTATACCTGTTGGCCTGCCACACATATTAAGTATTATAGCAAAAGAAGAGAAAGATATACTCTTTCTGAAAATTGCTGGGGAGGTTTTAGCTTTTCCTTTCACTGCCCTTCCTTGCTGGAACAATGTTTATTAGAAACACCCATGTGTAAACACACCCATGTGTAAGACATACCTATGTTGAATGTATCAGATCATTGGGGCTGCATTGCTGTTAACATGCAGAGGTGGCACATTTATGTCTTCAAACTTGACGTAAATGGCAAAATAATAATTTAAAAGATAGCAAAATAGAATATCCCTCTTCTCTGAGAGTTGAAGACCTGACTTCTCTGTCACTCTCACCCAAAAATGGAGGGGAAATAAACCCATTTGGCGTTATTCTTACTTTGCATTTCAAAAAGAATTATAATACCTGTCCACTGAATTATACATTTAGTGTATAAAATAATCTTTTCATCACCAATATTTTCAGCACTATCCAAAATAAACTTTCTAACACACCAGTATTTTTATAGTTGTCAAAAGCATTGTAGTTGTCATCATATCTAATAATTAGAATTAGGAAGTACAGGTATGAAAAAAAAAGATAATAGTGATGAATATAGAAAGCAAACACCTCTCAGGTTTACCTTGGTTGTAAATGTTAAAGATACCAAAGGAGGAAAGGAAAAAGGTTCAACATATGATCCTTTATGAACATTTCCAAAAAAGCTTTGCTAGAGAGTTATATTGACATATGAGAGGTCTATTTAGGTGATATTTGTAAAGGTATGAAAAGCAATATATATATATTGCACATTGCTTTGGGCCTTCAGGTTAGTGAAAAATCCTTTTAAATATATGGTTTTCAGAGCATGAACTCAATGCTTATAACCATGTCTGACTGAGAAGCAAGTCAAAATGTTGAGAACATAAAGCAGTAAGGTTTTCAAAGGTACACGCTGTGGTCCTTTCATCCAGGAGGTGAGGACCAGGCTATAGATCTTCCAAGGCTGACAGTGGTCAGGGATACCTAACATCAGCTCAAGCTGAGAAGGAACAAAGTCAAAAAGGAATCCTCTGAACTTGTCTTCCTGAGCATTCAAGCTTTACTTAAAAGCTTCAACTTTCCTAACTAAAAAAGTTGGGGTAGGGTGGAGTGGAGGAGGCAGAGAATCAAGCCAAATATAACACCATTCCTAAAGGGAAGATCCTGCTTCTGCTCCATGCTTGCATTTGTACAAGAAAAGAGGTTCAGAAGGAAGAATGTCAAGAGCTTAGAAGCATAGATGCCTGAGAAATGTCACATTAACTTGCTGGCTTATGGCAGAACACTGTATCTCCAAGTACCCAATTCCAGGATCATGACTTTGGAATGTGAATCTCCTTTGTCTTTCCTGGGGTACCCATGTTTACAACCATAATCCAAAAGGGAAAAATTACATACAAAGGCATAGATAAAGGAAATAGCCATTCATAGTAGAAATAGGGAAACAGGCGTGCTTATATCTAACATGAGAAAAGGATGTGTGGTGAGAATAATATTAATACTTAAATTCTGTGTCTTAGCACTATGTACTTTCTTTAAGTACTAAAGCGTGCAGCAACAGTTTCTGGCACACGGACATCCCTCAGCACTTCTTCTTTCAAAGCTTTGTATCCAAATGTAAGATTTTGGTATAACTTTGACAGAAAATAAAGCTGATGATTTTTTTTATCCTGTGAAACAATGACTCTAAAAGTCAGTAATGTTCTTTGGTTTCACATTGCATAAAGAAGAAACATACTGTCTTATTGTGAATATAGGCAAAATCCTCTTCTTTTTTGTTGCATAAGATACAATGATTTCATTTCACTTTAGAAACTCCTATCATATGCCATAAGACTTTTAGGAAAGAGAAAGACATGGTAAAAGTAGGTTTTACAATGTCCTTTTGTCTTCTACTCACCCTCTTCTCTGAATAATTATCGTGACCTCATTTCTCCAAGTTGAGCTGTACTTTGCCTTGCTACTATTTTTAAATCTGCATATCCCATCATTTAAAACATATGCTTTAATCAAATCAAGCAAAGATGTCTGGTGTGATTAGCCTGGGATTTTCATTTCTTGAATTCTGGTGGCCTCGGATACTCAATTCCTCCTCTCATACATTCCCCAGATATTGTCAATTTCTCTCGTTATAAGCTTTACATGGTTCATGTTTATTTTAGCTTGTTTGTGTGAAAGCTGACACCGTACAGTACTGAGAATCACATTCCGAGCCTAAAAGCTTAGCATGTGACAGGGATTTTAACCAAGAGACCCAGTGATGCCAACTCTAAAGTCATCTGTCATTTCTAGATGACCTGCTTTGTTTTATTGGCACAAAGGTCAAAAAGGTCAAAATTATGTTTTAAAAGGAGGCTTCCTATAACGCAGTTGGCAGAGATGATTGATAAAATAGAGAGAAAATTTGCTGACAGTAGAAAAATAGAAGTACTGTTAAATTAATGTATGGATCTCGTATTACCTGTTTAATGACTATCATTCCTTCACTCTAGGTGGGCAGGACGAATATGGTTTAAAATCAATATGTGACAATTTACAGACAGGCGTGGAGGTAAGAATTTTCTCGTGCAGAAATGTTAACTAAAATGCAAGTTAAGAATGAGAAGTAGAGGGGGTTTTTGGTAATTCTCTCAAATAAAACCAATTTTCTTCTACCTAAAGCAATTGATTTGATTCCGGATGCAATGTTTAAGCTTAAGCTTAAACAATCTTAAGCAATGAGTCTTTCCGTAGTGGTACAAAAAGAGCAAATGTGTAATGTTTTTTAACAAATAATTTCCTTTGCATAATGGTACCAACAATCCAGGCACCTCGGTTTCTGAGCCAGAGTTGTACTGGTGGGACTACGGGAGTCAAAGAGCCTTTTATTAGGTTTCTCAGGAAAATCTGAGAAAAGCAATCATCCGCTCCCCACACATAATTTGCTTTGGTGTCCTATACCCCAAGTTCATGTTCCACTGTAGCCTTATAATACAAACCAAGCCTTCTGATGGTCCTCATGCAAACGTTAATTCACACAGAAACAAACATTTACAGTCTACGACTGCTAGATTTCTTTGCAATGAACAGCATATTTTGCTCTCTGGGGGGAAAAGGCAGGAGGCAGCCTATTGTATTGTAACAGTTATCTCTGAGTGAATAGAAGGAATTGCTTCCAAATGCAATAACAGAATTACTGTAGATTAGTGTAGTGTTTAAGCTTTAGTGCCGAGGTAAAATTGTTTCCTCTATTGCATGACCATGATCTTGAAAGTTCTCATTTTATTCCAATAATGGAGATGCTTGATCACATGCTGAGTCAGGTAAATCACAAAGCCAGCTCTTCAGCAGTCCTGGGCAGGCCATACCTAATGCCATAGCTGAGCATTGCATTAACCACAATTCTGATGAATAAAATCCAATGCAAGTTCATTTGATTTGGCTACAGTGAGAATAGGGACTTTTATTCAGAAATACAATAATGTAACAACAACAAATGCTCACGTTTCTCATTAAAAATAAATAAATAAAAAAGAAGTGCAGGTATTATTCATAGCAGTTTGCAGTCTTTCATTACTAGAGACAGCAGGTCCAGTTCGTGAATGCTGGATATCAGTGAAAGAAATAGAAACTTGTGAGCTAAGAAGAGTGTTTTATATACATTTGAGGATGAAAAAAATCTGAGACAACAGCACTATAGTATTAATTACAATGACGGATATGTGGCTGCTTAAAACTTTTAACTTGAAAAATGAAAAAGAATTGTGATTCAGCTCAGCACAGTGTGTTGATTGCCTATAGCTTCAGCTCTGAAATAAATGGCCCAACGTTCTTCATATGAACCGACTAAAATAAGTAGCACCTTCCTTGAAATGTTGATAAATTTGAGATAAGATCAAGAGGCACAGAAAAAACTGAACACGGACTACAGCCTCACCCTTTAAATGTGCAGATTGGAATAGAATTACCACTTTTGACTTACGTGAGAACCAGATCTCTCTGCCTTAATGAGCTTGTAGTGAAAGTAGGAATCAACAGATGATAGAAACCTTGGAAATGCTGCTTAGAAGCAACCCCCATAGGCACCATCAAAACACAAACAAACAAACAAAAAATGAGCAGGCAATTTCTTTACAATTACCGAACAAAATTCCAGGAAAACAAATAAGAAAAAATTATTGAAGAAGATGTTTTAGTCACTATCAACCCCATCCCAATTTCAATCCAATCCAATCATGCCACACTTTTAGAAAGATTCTCTAGAAAGGAGGCTTAGCAATGGAAATAATTGAACCTGCCAAGCTAAGTCTGAGAATAAAGGGGTTTTATGTTTTTTTTTTATTCTGTATATGGAGCCCTGGTGGCATAGTGGTTAAGAGCTTGACTCCTAACCAAAAGGCTGGCAGTTCAAATACACTAGCTGCTCTTTGGAAACTCTATGGGGCAGTTCTACTCTGCCCTATAGGGTTGCTATGAGTTGGAATTGACTAGATGGAAAGGTTTTTTTTTTTTTTTTTTTTTAATTCTCTATATACAAAATATGATTGCCCTACTCTGCTGTTAAGGAGCCCTGGTGGTGCAGTGGTTAAAGCACTTGACTGCTAATCAAAATGTCAGTGGTTTGAATACACCAGCTGATCTGGGGGAGAAAGGTGTGCCAGTCTGCTTCCATCAAGATTTATAGCCTTGAAAACCCTATGGGACAGTTCTACTCTGTCCCATAGGGTTGCTGTGAGTTGAAATTGATTTGATGGCAGTGGGTTTGACTTTGGTTTTACTCTACTGTTAAGAATCAAGGCTAGGTTTTGTTGGTACTGGAAGATTCTAGAACCGGGGGACCTAGGATTTCCAACTTCTACTTTCGGCCCACACCTCTTTTTCCATAGGAGCCTCCCAAGAAGCCATGTACTACAAGGGTGAGGACAAATACTAAATTTAAATGCACCCTAATTCCTGTCTGCTGGCCCCCAGTGCTCTGCCACAGAGCTCTCTGAACAGCTGAGCTGAGCAAGTGGCTCTGATACATGGCTCAAGAGGAGTTTCTGGATTAACTTGTCTTAATCTCAGCTGACAGGCATGGTTTAAACACTGGGATAAGGCATGGTATAGAATGACATATGAAAACCTGCAAATCAATACTACCTTTTGCCTATAAATACATCTATGAGTAGTGAACATGTAAAGAAATGCCTAGGGCCAAGTGAGTGGAGGCGTTAGTATCCTAAGGTAAGAGGGGACGTAAGGAATGGGAATGTAGAGGGATACCCTTGGGCTTTACTGATCTTGGCATATATTAATATCTATATTGCTGTATCTATGTCTGTGTATCTATGTTTATGTCCATGTCTATATCTACACCTATATACCTATGTTATAAATGATATAAGATATGCACATGTGAAACTGTTCAAATGTAACATAGTTAAAGGGTCGGTGCATTCACAATTATTACTGTATTTTCTAAACTTTTCTGAATGCGTAGAATAGATCAGCAAGTACTTAAGGAAAAAAGATGGACGACCAGATTCTGCATCTCAGGGTATTCAATAAGGTGATGTTACCCTAGGATAACTATTGGCAGCCATGTTGCTTCCATTTTGAACCCTGACATTTTCCCTATTGCCGTTAGCTTCTGTCATGTTCTGACTCATTGGGACCCCATATTTCAGCAGTCTTTAGGGGAGCAGGTCACCAAATCTTTCTCCCGCAAAGCATCTGGGTGCGTTCAAACCACCAACCTTGTGGTTAACAGCCAGGCGCTTAGTTGTTTGCGCCTTGACATTTTCCTGCTGTTGAGATATTAAAGTAAAATGCTTAAATGCTTGAGAGTAGCTAGAGTGTTCTGATTCAAACTGTAGTTCCATCAGTTCTTAGACATAGAAGTTATTGTAATCTGGGCTTAAGATTTTTCTCTGAAAATGAGGGTAAAAGTAATACCTATTTCACAGAGTTTGAGCCCTGGTGGCGCAGCAGCTAAGAGCTCTGCTGCTAACAAAAAGTCAGCAGTTGGGATCCACCAGCTGCTCCTTGAAACTCTCTGGGGCAGTTCTACTCTGTCCTGTAGGGTTGCTAT
Source organism: Loxodonta africana (assembly GCF_030014295.1). Taxonomy (NCBI): domain Eukaryota; kingdom Metazoa; phylum Chordata; class Mammalia; order Proboscidea; family Elephantidae; genus Loxodonta; species Loxodonta africana. Next base: position 43,332,527 of record NC_087355.1, on the reverse strand, counting down.
GAGTCAGAATTGATTGGACAGCAGTAGGTTTTTTCTTTTGTTTATTTATTTATTTTTTAACATTAATTGAGTGCTTTCCTCTTGCTTAGTATTGCATAAAAACCAAACCAAACCCAGTGCCATCGATTCGATTCTGACTCATAGTGACCCTCTAGGACAGAGAAGACGTCCCCATAGAGTTTCCAAGGAAAGCCTGGCAGATTCGAACTGCCGACCCTTTGGTTAGCAGCCGTAACACTTAACCACTACGCTACCAGGGTTTCCCAGTATTGCATAAAACGTTTTAATTATTCATACGTGTTACAATGGTACCTGGTGCATGGTAACTACTTAAAAATAGATATGATTAAAAACGTGAAGAATGGCACGGTAGGTTAAGTGGGTAGGCTATGGAGTGAGATTGCTGGATTGGCATCTTGGCTCTGTCACTCCCTAACTCTGCAACCTTAGGCAAATTACTTAACTTCTCTGGGCTCCAGTTTCCTCATCTGTAAAAGGGAGATAATAGCAGTAACTACTCTCTAAGGTGGTTGCAACAGTGGGCTCAAAAGTAACTACAATTGCAAGAATGGCACAAGACCAGGCAATGTTTTGTTCTGCTGTGAGTTGGAGCTAACCACACTCCCTAAGGTTGTTCTGAGGAATGAGTATATGTAAAGTTCATTATATTATAGGGCTATTATAAGCATTAATTGCCTTTATTATTATTTTAGCACACATCCGTGTGTCCATATATGTACTTATACACACACACACACACTTAGACATTCACACTCGCACACATTCTGAGATTATCTTCTTGGCAACTTAGCAGAAGGTATAGAATTTCAATTCACCCTGTGTACTGTATCAACAGACTAATCATCTCCTTTCTGATTTAGCTTATTCCTAGAGCTGATGTTCTTGCTTTTCCACTCTATGGACTCTCAGGTTATACTGCCCAACCACTGTCCAGGATCGGGCATACCCAGCCTACAAATACGCAACAAGTATTGCACAACATTTTGTGAACTCAGACATCTGTCATGTGATGAGATTTCTAGGACCTGAGAGCTGCTTTCCTGTCCAGTTCCCATGAAGCTGTCCGAGTAATTGGATAGATCCATGTTTAGTTACAGACACCATCACTCACACTCTCTGTCACACTGCCTGGGTCCATATTAGTTCTCCCATTTTGACTGTGAAACTTGGACAAGTCTCTGACTGTCTTGGTGCCTCAGTTTATTCATTATTAAATGGTTTGTTCTGATTAAACCAGTTAAACAAATTAACCCATGTAATATGCTACTACATAACATAAAGAAGGTAGAGATTACTACCGTATCTCCTACTACTATTAATTTATTCATGTAATAAATGCATCCACTATATCCTAGACACCAGATTAGTTTCCAAGAAGACAAAATTAATAAGACACATCCATACTCTCATGAAGCCCAATTTTAGCAGTATGTAGTGGAGTAGAAAAAAAACCACACTGGGATAAACAGAGTTCTTTAGGAACTCACAGCAGGAGGGAGAGGATGCCTCTCCAGTCAGTGCTGGGAAGGGAAGAAGAATAATCATGGAAGACATCACAGAGGGGGTAACTTTTGAGCTAGAGTTTTAAGGATAGAGCTTCAAGAGGAGAATCACCAGGCAAAGACCTGAAAATGGAGAATGGCTGTTGAATCAAACAGAAACACCAAAAGCGATCTGTACATTTACTGCAATTCCGATCCAAATCCCAAGGACATTCTTTAATGAGATGGAGAAACAAATCACCAATTTCATATGGAAGGGAAAGAGGCCCCAGATAAATAAGGCATTACTGAAAAAGAAGAACAAAGTGGGAGGCCTTACTTTACCTGATTTTAGAACCTATTATACTGCCACAGTAGTCAAAACAGCCTGATACTGGCACAACAGATACATGGACCAATGGAAGAGAATTGAGAATCCAGATATAAATCCATCCACATATGAGCAGTTGATATTCGACAAAGGCCCCAAAACAGTTAAATGGGGAAAAGACAGTCCTTTTAACAAATGGTGCTGGCATAATTGGATATCCATCTGCAAAAAAATGAAACAAGACCCATACCTCACTCCATGCTGAAAAACTACCTCAAAATGGATCAAAGACCTAAATATAAAATCTAAAAGGATGAAGGTCATGGAAGAAAAAATAGGGGCAACGTTAGGAGCCCTAATACATGGCATAAACAGCATAGAAAACATTATAAAGAACATAGAAAAAAAACTAGATAACTGGGAGCTCCTAAAAATCAAACACTTATGCTCATCCAAAGACTTCATCAAAGGTGTAAAAAGACTACCTACAGGCTGGGAAAAAGTTTTTAGCTGTGACATTTCTGATCAGTGCCTGATCTCTAAAATCTACATGATACTTCAAAAACTCAACTGCAAAAAGACAAATAACCCAATTAAAAAATGGGCAAAAGATATGAATAGATACTTCACTAAAGAAGACATTCAGATAGCTAACAGATATATGAGGAAATGTTCAGGATCATTAGCCATTAGAGAAATACAGATCAAAACTACAATGAGATTTCATCTCACTCCAACAAGGCTGGCATTAATCCAAAAAACACAAAATAATAAATGTTGGAGAGGCTGTGGAGAGATTGGAACACTTATACACTGCTGGTGGGAATGTGAAATGGTACAATCACTTTGGAAATTGATTTGGTGCTTCCTTAAGAAGTTAGAAATAGAACTACCATACGATCCAGCAATCCCACTCCTTGCGATATATCCTAGAGAAATAAGAGCCTTTACACGAACAGATATATGCACACCCATGTTTATTGCAGCATTGTTTACAATATCAAAAACATGGAAGCAACCAAGATGCCCATCAACGGAAGAATGGATAAATAAATTATGGTATATTCACACAATGGAATAGTACCCATTGATAAAGAACAGTGAAGAATCTGTGAAACATTTCATAACATGGAGGAACCTGGAAGGCATTATGCTGAGTGAAATTAGTCAGCTGCAAAAGGACAAATATTGTATAAGATCACTATTATAAGAACTTGAGAAATAGTTTAAACTGAGAAGAAAACATTCTTTTGTGGTTACGAGAGGGGGGAGGGGGGAGGGGGAGGGTGGGAGAGGGGCATTCACTAATTAGTAGGTAAGAACTTCTCTAGGTGAAGGAAAAGACAGAACACACTACAGGGGAGGTCAGCACAATTGGACTAAACCAAAAGAAAAGAAGTTTCCTGAATAAACTGAATGCTTCAAAGGCCAGTGTAGCAGGGGCAGGGGTCTGGGAACCATGGTTTCCGGGGACATCTAAGTCAATTGGCATAATAAAATCTATTAAGAAAACATTCTGCATCCCACTTTGAAGAGTGGCGTCTGGGGTCTTAAACGCTAGCAAGCAGCCATCTAAGATGCATCAATTGGTCTCAACCCACCTGGATCAAAGGAGAATGAGGAATACCAAGGACACAGGTGATTACGAGCCCAAGAGACAGAAAGGGCCACATGAACCAGCGACTACATCATCCTGAGACCAGAAGAACTAGATGGTGCCCGGCTACAACCGATGACTGCCCTGACAGGGAACACAACAGAGAACCCCTGAGGGACCAGGAGATCAGTGGGATGCAGACCCCAAATTCTCATAAGACTAGACTTAATGGTCTGACTGAGACCGGAAGGACTGTGGTAGTCATGGCCCCCAGACCTTCTGTTGGCCCAGGACAGGAACCATTCCCAAAGCCAACTCTTCAGACATGGATTGGACTGGACAATGGGTTGCAGAGGGATGCTGGCGAGGAGTGAGCTTCTTGGATCAGGTGGACACTTGAGACTATGTTGGCATCTCCTGCCTGGAGGGGAGATGAGAGGGTGGAGGGGGTTAGAAACTGGCGAAAAGGACACAAAAAGAGAGAGTAGAGGGAGAGAGCAGGCTGTCTCATTAGGGGGAGAGTAATTGGGAGTATGTAGCAAGGTGTATATGGGTTTTTGTGTGAGAGACTGACTTGATTTGTAAACTTTCACTTAAAGCACAATAAAAATTATTAAAAAAAAAAAAAAGAAAGGAAACAATGCGTATGAAGATAAGAAAGTGTGTAATTACATGGTGGGTTCAGGGAAAGACTCCCAGGCCAAGTTGGTTCAAGAATAACTAGGCTGACAATGTTGCAATAATTGTTAAAATACAACAAAATGTTTTTCTGGTTGGTAAACAATTGCCCTCCCAAACTTCCAATGTGCTACCCAATCCCTGCAGTCTGGGCCACCTAGGACCGTCCCAAGGTCCAGCAACTAAAGGGTTGGGCCTCCAGCATTAATGCCTCTGTCTCTTGTGTTTGGTAAGTATCCTATGAGTTGTTAAGTATTTTAACATCATCCATAAATACAACAACAACAAAAAAAACCCCACTGCCATCAAGTTGACTCCAAGTCATAGCGACCCTATAGGACAGAGAAGTGCCCCATAGAATTTCCAAGGAGAGGCTGGTGGATTCGAACTGCCGATCTTTGGGTTAGCAGCTGTAGCTCTTAGCCACTGTGCCACAAGGGCTCCAAAAGTACAGGTAGTGGGAAAGCATGATTTTATTTGCTGTTGGTGTTGTATTAGTTACCCAGAAGTGACTCCAAGTATGCACAATAGAACTGCTCCATAAGGTTTCCTTGGAAGCAGATTGCCAATCCTGTCTTCCAAGGTGCCTCTCTGGGTGCGTTTGAACTGCCAACCGGTTGGCTAGTAGTTCAGCGCTTAACAGTTTGTACCACCAGGGACGCTGTATTTTTCTATTTGATATTTAAATTGGCATTAAAGTGATGTCAGTTTGGTTATATACCTGTAATGTCTTCATTTAAATGACTACTTTTTAATCTCAAATAAAAAATGATTCTTTTATGTTGCCTTTTGTATTAACTTCCAGAGTTTCAATGTAGAGGGAAGTCACAATAGAACTTAAAATACACAGAAAGAACTTGCCTACTGCTTTTAGTCAATTAATATATGATCATTGCAAAAATGTTTTTAAAGTGCTTAAAATAATCCCAGAATTAACTACTGTTAACATTTTCATAGTGGTTAAGAGCTACGGCTGCTAACCAGAAGGTCGGCAGTTTGAATCCAACAGGCGCTCCTTGGAAACCCTGTGGGGTATTTCTACTCTATCCTATAGGGTCACTATGAGGTGGAATTGACTTGACGGCAAAGAGTTTGGTTTAGTTTTTCGAGTGGTATAATCAAAGACCTCAGCTTTCAGTATGGATTACACCTCAACATAAAGAAAAACTTCTCACACCTGGACCAATAAGCAACATCGTGATAAATGGAGAAATGATGGTTGTCAAGGATTTCATTTTACTTGGATCCACAATCAACACCCATGGAAGCAGTAGTCAAGAAATCAAGCAACACATTGCATTGGGCAAATCTGCTGCAGAAAACCTCTTTAAAGTGTTGAAAAGCAAAGATGCCACTTTGAGGACTAAGGTGCGCCTAACCCAAGCCACGATATTTTCAATCACCTTATATGCATGGGAAAGATGGGCAATGAATAAGGAAGACCAAAGAAGAATTGATGCCTTTGAATTATGGTGTTGGCAAAGGATTTTGAATATACCATAGGCTTCCAGAAAAATGAACAAGTCTGTCTTAGAAGAAATACAGCCACAGTGCCCCTTGGAAGCAAGGATGGCGAGACTTTGTCTCACATATTTTGGACATGTTATCGGGAGGGACCAGTCTCTGGAGAAGGACATGGTGCTTGGTAAAGTAGAGGGTCAGCGAAAAAGAGGAAGACACTCAATGAGATGGGTTGACACAGTGATTGCAGCAATGGTTTCAAACATAGTGGCAGTTGTGAGAATGGCTCAGGACCAGGCAGTGTTTCATTCTGTTGTACATAATGGTTGCTATGAGTCAGAACCGACTTGATGGAACCTAAAAACAATGGGATAATTTTCCACATGATTTGTATTTATATTTTTACATGAATTATTTCTTACCAACTATTCTGCTCTGTAATTCTGAAATTTACTTTTTCTACTTAACAACGTTTCTTGGACATTTTCCCATGTCAGCATATACATAGATTTACTCCGTTATTTATTTATTTATTTTACCATTGTTCAGAATTCTTCCTGGAAGATGTATCATAATTTATGATGAATATTTAAATAATTTCCAGACTTTCACTATTGTTGACAGTGTCACAGTTAATATCTCTGAACATATATCTTTGCATACTATGAAGGTTTGTCTATGAAATTGATTCTTTGAATACACAAGTATTTCATGATAATTGTTTTCAAATATAAAATGTCATTAGCGTGCAAAAAAAAAAAAAACCAAGTTTAATTATCTGAACCCTTAATAACCCTCTCTGAAAGCTTTATATATCCCTCAAGCAGAAAAAATAAGTAGATGATATAATCGACTCCTGTCTAGACTGAAGCAACTATGGTGACATTTGTTCTCAATTATTAATTAAACACACATGAAACCCTTTAGATGAGCAGGTGATATGGTTATTATTAGATGTGTTGCTTGTTTACAACAAGGGCCTATTTAGAGCCTGAGATCAAAGTTCTAAAGCTGATTTCAAAACAGGAGCATTAATTGTACTAAGGCCTGGGACCCTGGGGAAGCAACTGAGAGAATGGGAGAGACCTAAACTACAACAAAGACACATCATTCTATCATTATCCGAAATCCGTTGTGTACAGACCAATGCGCTGGTGTTGGAAAAGATGTAAAAAACAAAATAAAGCAACATTCCCTGTTGTTCTCTCAAGGAACATATGTACTATATGTCATAGAGTTGTATCATAATTTAACCATTAATTCTTTCACTTTAAAAGCATTTTCTCACTACCTACTGTGCCAAGCTCAACGTTAAGCAGCGTGCACACAGTGTGGAACAAAATGGTCACGCTCCCTGACCTCACAGTGTTCGCCCCCATAGTTAACCATTATATATAGTCATTTTTCTTTGAAATGTTTTTGGTATATCCTCCTTCCCCAGTATTTCCAATGCTACCATCCTAGCTCAGGTCATTATTATTTCATTCCTGAACTAGTATATTTTTCTAATGGCTCATCCTGCTCCCAGCCCTAATCTATTTACCTACTATTGCAAAAAATATTTTCCTAACACACCATGCTACCACTGTTGCTCCCCATTCAAAAACAGTGGCCCTGTGCTGTGTACAATGTCCAAAAAAATATACAGTTGAGCCCCACAAAACTTGCATATTTCCCCCCAATCTATTCATCCATTATCCAGAGTTGTGTTATGTGCTGGCTGGTGTACCCCTCCCGCACGCACACACATAAGCTTCCTACTTCAGCAACAGCATGCTTCTCACTAACTCCAGAAATCTACCGGGGGCCTTTTGAGTCTGAATTGTATTTTAAAATCTTACTTCATTCGATTCCCTCCTTATTTGCAATTATCCAAATCCTGTTAATAATTTAAGACTCATATTAAGCTCTAATCTAATAAAATTAGTCATTTTGTACCTACTGTATGTAAAACACTGAATTAAGTGTTGGGGATAAAGTCAAATACACAAACCACAGTCTCACCCTCAATAACATACATAAAGAGATAATTACAACATAATGCTAGTGAAGACATCTGGAGGCTGCTATAGAAATAGGGAAAAGGTTACCCAATCCCAAAATGACCATGGATAGGAGCTAAGGAAGGCTTCTGGGAAGAGGTTACACCCAAGAAAATTCTGAAAGAATTAGAAAGGATTAGTTAAGTGAAGGGGGGTAGGGACATTCCAAGTAGAGAGGTGACTATGAGCAAAGACACAGGTGAATTTAACAGCACAGCATATGAGGGGAATTATGAATGTGGGAGAGCAAAGAGTAATATAGGTAATCATTGAAGTAAAGCTAGAAGAAACAGACATGATGAGAAATAGACATGAATAGAAGTGATGAGATCGAACTTAAGTTTTGATTGCATCTCTTTGGCCACTGTGAGTGGATGGGTTTGAGCATACGGTCCTACAGACTGACAGACTCTTGCAATAATCCAAGGCTTGCATTATGGTAGTGTAAGTAGTTATAGGAATAAAGAAACTAATTCAAGCTTATTTAGGAGGTCAGTGCACAGCACTTGGTAGTTATTTGGATTATCTGGTGATTACCTAGACATGGGAGGCAAAGGAAAAGAAGGACTCAAGAATGAACTCTCAAGTCTCAATTTCTGTTTTGGGTGGCTAGTGAATGGTGAGTCCATAACGAGTTAAGGATGGCCCGGAGGAGTGGGTTTGGGAAGAAATGGTTTCCATATTGAACGTTTTTTTCTAGTTGTTTGCTTATACCCTAACTTATTCCAAAAGACGTTAAGGCAGCTCATGAAATTAAAAATGCCTATAGGACATCAAAAGGAGCTCTAATGGAACAGTGGTTAAGCACTCGGCTGATGACTGAAATGTTGGCAGTTCGAGCCCACCCAGCAAGTCTGCCAGAGAAAGACCTGATGATCTGTTTCTGTAAAGATTACAGCCAAAAACCCTACGAGGCAGCTATATTCCATCACGTGGGGTCATTATGAGTTGGAATCGACTCAGTGGCACTCAAAAACAACAACATGGGATATCCAGGTGAACAATACATGTCCAGTCAGCTCAGGAAAACTTCCAGAGCTGGAGAGAGGAATTGAAGCATTACTGGCATAATATCACCAGAACTACCATAGTGTATTGCCACCTCTGGTGTCACTTAAAATCCTAAAAGTGGATAAGCACAGGAAGTGGAGAGATTGGAAGAAATGTGGGATGCTGGCAGAACGCTGAGGAACTGCAACGTTTAAGAAGTAAAGAATGAGGGCAAAATCCATGAAAAAGGCCAAGAAGGAGTGCTCAAGGGTATGTAAGCTAATTATGGGTGGAGTGGCATAATGGAAACCCAGAGTAGGAAGTTTCAAGATGAAGGAAGTGATTAACATTGTAAGATGTAACAGGAACATCTGTCCAATAATATAAGGGTAATTAGAATGTTTCTCAAGAGCCGTTTCAGTGGGCCGGTGGCAGCAAAAGCCAGACTTTGGTCTATGGAGGATTAAATAGAACAAAATGGAGACGACTTGACCCTATGTTTAAGAAATATGGATGATGAGGAAGAGGGGAGGGAGGATGGTCCTTCAAGAAAGGTGTAGGGCCAAACAAGGATTTTATTTAGGATTCGGATATTTATTCATTAATGTTTCTAAGCTGTCATGTTTTCTCCAATAGAGAAATAAAACTGAAAACCCAGGACAGAAGAGGTATTTCACAGAGGAAATCATAAAAGTGGGGAAAGAGAATTGAATCAAATTGACCAGTAGGAAGGGAAAGAAACATTTTATTCTTCCAAGCCTAAAGTGAAGGAGAGACGAATTGTGTGCATGTAAACAAATTTGAAAATAAAGAGGACAGCTTGGCTGCTAACCAAAAGGTTGGCAGTTTGAATCCACCAGCCGTTCCTTGGCAACCCTATGGAGCAGTTCTACTCTGTCCTATACGGTGGCTATGAGTCAGAATCGACTTGACAGCAATGGGTTTGGTTATATATATATATCTCTCTCTAACAGGCTCATCCTTCTCCCTAAAAGTTGGCCCATAGAACACTCTTCATCACCATTTGTACTCCTATAGAACTATTTTCTGAAAGATTTTTTAGAATTCTCTAGAAAGATTTTTTAGAATTCTCTAGACTGCCTTTTATCACACACATGAAATCCTTAACCAAATTATTTACCTTCCGAAAAAATTAATATTGGTACAAATTACGTAGCACATGTGCCCAAAGTAGATTCAGTAGTAAATTCAAGCACTCCAGAACATCACATAACAATACACCACAAGGCTACCAAATTAAAAGAAAATTAAAAAAGAAGAATATATAGTAGAAAGAAAGGAAATTAAGAATCACTGCTTGGTTCCAGCTCATTGGAAAGAGAAATGAGCAGTACTAGAGGCTTTTAATCCTTTAGATCTTCCTCTAATACAAAAGAAAAAAAAAAAAAAAAGGGAAGGAGAAGAAGGAGAAAGATATAAAAAGGTAGAAAAACAAATGTTATTTTGCTAACCAGTGATATTCTACAACATCCAACATGTTGGTGGTTGCATGGCAAGGCTCAATAAATGCATACTAATGAGTTGATAAAAACACTGATAAAATAGTCACATGCATATAATACACATAGAAACAGGTCACTTATTAACAATAGCATTATTGCTGGTAATGAAATCTTTGAGAATTAGAAATAATTAAAATAAGAACTAGAGCAATGTCCTTTGCACATTTCACGCCACATGGAAGGCCACGTGATAGCTCTTCTCTGACCCCAGGGCCTCTGGATGTTTCTTAGGCTTTATGATGGTGTCAGCAAGTACTTTCCTGGGAATGTCAAGCTTATGCCTGCTGTCTGACCCTAATCGGTGGTGCAGGGGCCTTTGGGAAGTAGGGCCAGGCCTTTTTGGCTTCAGTTCAATTTCCCCTTCTATAGATAGCCAAAGCTCAAATAGAATCTAGGGAAACAGACATTTTGAAAACAGGAAAACATGATTGCCACTTGTCCTGGTTTCACCCCAGTGATTGAGGAAATATAATCTTCCCCTTGCATCCAAAACAAAATCTCCCCTAATAGCTCCTCCACCCCATCTCCTCAGAGATCGCCTTTGGCTGGAGCAGTCTCTGCTTTCTCCTTCCTTTCCTTTCCTATCATGTTTAAGGTACTGAAAAATGTTAACTGACATGCTCGGGTACATTTTGTTCCTGAGACAGTCCTGTTCGTCAAGGCCTGCAGTAAGATTTATTATTCCTAAGGGTTTGTTCCTAAGGTAATAAGATTTGCTAGCATTGTAGTTATGAAAAGTCAGTTCTATGCAGCTTCAGCCATCTCTCTGCCCACCAAACTATTCTGGCTTTCCTGGCAGCATCCTTCTCTATGGTTGCCAAGTCCACAGATGACTTTTGCCTAGGTGTCTGATTTGCCCTCTATTTCAAAGCTGAGATTGGTTTTCTCACTCTGAATGTTAGCTCACTACCAGCGCTCTGTGGGAGAGAAGACCTGGTGATCTCCTCCCATAAGGATTACAGCCTAGGAAACCCTGTAGGGCAGCTCCACTCTGTCATATAAGGCCCCTATGAGTCAAAATCGACTTGATGGCACACAACAACAACAACAACCAGCTTCCTTGGCTTTTCCCACGCCCTCCTTTCTACAACCCTTGCCAGTACGTGTTCAAACATGCCAATTTAGGAGAAAAAACTGGAATTTCATTTCAGAAAGAAGGAATGTTTGCAAATGTATTTAACAATCCCTGGGTGGCACAAACAGTTAAGCACTTGACTACTAACCAAAAGGTTGGCTGTTCAAAGTCACCCAGAGGCATTTCAATCTACTTCTGAAAAAGTCAGCCATTGAAAACCCCATGCCATACTGTACTAATCTGACACACATGGGGTCACCATGAGTAAGAATTGACTGGAAGTAACTGGTTTTGTTGTTGTTGTTGTTTGTTTGCTTATAGTTGTGTGTTGTGATGATGCTGAATAGGTTTCAGCAGAGTTTCCAGACTAAGAAAGACTAGGAAGAAAGGGCTGGCAATGTAATTCTGAAAATTAGCCAATGAAAACTCTATGGATCACAATGGTATGATCTGCAACCAATCATGATGATGGCACAGGACTGGGCAGCATTTTGTTCTGTTGTAAATGAGGTCACTATGAGTGGGAGCTGAATTGATGACAGCTAACGACAACATATGTTTTGGATGATAAACAGGCATGGGCAAATTTTTAAGAAGAGAAATTTTCAGAAAATAAAAAAGTAACACAAATTCTAGTTATACAGGTTTCCTCTTACTTATGCAACAGAAAATCATGTACAGAATTAGTTTAATTAATGTGTAAAAAAAAGAGGACAGAAGGAATAATACAAGATGATGAAGAATGACCTCACAGTGGTCCTCATTATAAAAGCTCTAGAAATTGATTTTACTGAAATAAAAGCATCACTTTGTATATGTATGTTGGCAACTGGAATTCATCCACAGGCACCTTGGAATAAAGGATTAGCAATCTACTTCTGAAAGATCACAGCCATTGAAACCCCTATGGAGTATAGGTCTACTCTGAAACACACGCAATCACCATGAGTTGGAATCAACTAGATGACAACTGGCTAGTTATAAGGATGTTATGTACAGCAAAATTTTTAGCAGCAAATCACTGGAAATGATCTAGGTACTCATCAATGGAGAGATAATAGTTGAATAAATTATGCATTCATACCATGGAATGTCATATAGGTGTTTGCAAGGTCTAGAAAGATATTTAAGATCTCATATTAATTAAAAAAAGAAATTGCTTAACAGCTATAATGTGATCCTATTTTTTGCTCAGAAATGTGAAAGCCTTGAATGTGTTTCTGCTGGTTTGCCTATGACTGAACATGAACTGAATAAAGTATATGAGGACAGGTACCAAATTTTTCACAATGGTTATGTCAGTTGGAGGGCTGGGAGGTTATCACGCCTATATTGATGTTCTCAAGAATACATCACATATTTAACTTTAAAAAATAAAACACTAAAAAGTTCAAGCTATCTCAATCTCATCTGGATTTGCAACATCTCGAAAGATTATATGAGGAGGCTTAAGAAGAAATAAAATGTATGATTTTATGGCAATGAAAATAATTTTGTACTCTTGGAACCAGAACACAGCTCTTCCCTTCATTTACAATGGTGCTTTGTTCTACTTGGAGCCCTGGTGGCTAGTGGTTTAAGAGTTCGGCTGCTAACTAAAAGGTCGGCAGTTTGAGTCCACCAGCCGCTCCTTGGAAACCCTATGGGGCTCCTTGGAAACCCTGTGGGGCAGTTCTATTAGGTCACTATGAGTCCGAATCAACTCAAAGGCAATGGGTATTTTTTATGTTTTGGTATTGTGGGGTGGGAGGGGTGGTTGTTCTACTACTCTGTCTCTTTTACCGCAGAATGAAATCCCAGCAGTATTGATCCATATTGAAGATGCACTAAAATTTTAAATGAAGAAGCAGCATGTCTGTTTACTTCCCTTTTGACTACTCTCCTTAGTTAACACTGGAGTCGACTGTTCTGTCTAGAAGAATCTGCTGTCCCATTGTTAAGGGAGTGAATAACAGCCACTTTATAGGAGTGGTCCTGTCTGCTGGCAGCTTGATATGTGTTAAATTCAATCAAACTGCCCTCGAGAAGCAGAAAAAGGCCATTCTCCTACCCATTTATAACTTAGGAAATCTAAATCTCTTCCATGTAGCAAATATTTGATTTTAAAATTCTGCATTAGAAAACAAAAAAACTTATAGAAATTAAAAATGATAGACTGCTTTTGGGCATTAAACACTTTTTTTTTCTAATGATTTCCTCCTCTGTCATTTTCACGGTTGACTTGTCATTCTTATGAAATGCCAGGAGTGCTCACAGATGGACTGACATGGTAGGCATCTCCCTGGAAGGTATGATTTGAAAGAGTTTGATGCAAACTGAGAGTCTTTTCCTAAGACATTGCAATTTGAAGCTGCAGAATGACAATTTTAAGAATCATCTTTTAACTTTTCTAAATGGAAAATATGAGGATACGTCCACGGCAGATTTCTTTTACAAAAGACATGTACTTGATTGCAATGAGAAACCATGAACTGGAAGCTTAGTATCATGTTCTCATTTTCTAAAGTTGTATTCTAAGTGTCCATGCACTTAAGCTCAGGAACGCACTGTTTGCCCCAGTGTATTAATTCTTCTTCATCACGACCTCGTACGCATAGAAGGTGTTTAATAGGTATTTGTTAAATGGATGGCAGAACCTACTTACTCAATTTCATCAAACTTTTATGATTCAGGCATGTCGTTTTCTATTCCAGTCAATTAATATTAAGTGCAGGTGTAATGATAGGAAGAAGAAAGTTCTAAACCTAAATGGTTTGGATGTCAAGAGTTTCACGCACATACACACAACACATACACTTGTATAAAACTTTGTACATAAAATAAAACCTACATAAAATATTAAATAATGCAATGCTTTTTCTTTATAACTAGCACTTCTTGTTTCTGAAATAGGATAAGTAATGCAAGGAGTTTGGAGAGTAACGAAAGTAAAATTGAAGAAGTGAGATAATGGTGCATTTTTAAGTTTCTAGAAATCAATATAGTGAGGAAAGAATGGAAATAGAACAAGTAATGTTGGTTGCTTCATTTTAAATTATTTAGTTTATTACAAGTGGTTATAGTATAGGTTAATAGGTTAATTTTGTCTAGTCCAAATTTATCAAGGCTCAGAGGATGCTGAGGGATTAGCTATTTTCTGTCCATGTAACCATAAGGCCTCTTACCAAGAGTACTCTGGGAGCAAAAAGTAAATTTTATACTGCTTTACTTTTTCAGAAATACTCCTTTTTCTTCTCCCTCTGTGTTTCTTTTCTACCCACACATTTTCTCTTTCTTATCACTGTGTACCTAATCATAAGTCATAAATCATAAATAAATCATAAATAATCCTTTTCTAAGCCGCTAGAAACACCTCATTTTCAGCTTTCCTTCTCCTTGCCCTGACATGAAGGACAGCCTTTTTCCTCAGACACCTGGGTGACCAGTGCACAGAATAGTTAGTAAATATGAGATCTTTGAGTGCTTATTCACGTCTGCAGTTCTCTAGCCATGAAGTCTTTCACCTCTAGTAGTATAATTGAGACAAAAATGGTTTCTCCCTTCTTGAGTCAAGCTGCCCTGCTAACATGAATCTAGAACCTCTTTCATCTCCCTTGATTTGACATTTGATTTCCTCTGGCAGAATGAAGATTTCCTATTTTTTTTTTTAAAGAAATTTGTCAAAGTCTCTGAAATTGTCCTTAGACATCGCTCCCACCAAAAAATGGCAAAAAAACAAAAAAAAAAATCCAGCCTGATGGTAAATAAATCAGAAACATATGAATTAAATTCCCTTTAAAACATACAAAAATTTAAAAAATTAAGCAGAAAATTACCGAGTAAAATATTTTTTACCAAATCACAAACGCTTGAAAAATAGTTCAAGATGTCTGTTGAATCTGAAAAAGGCCTGAGTTACCCATCCATATTTAATTCAAACAAAAATAATTCTTACCAGCTGAATGCTTGAGTTAGACTTGGTGGGGAAAAAAGAAATCAATAACTTAACATAGAGGAAATTCTTTTTAAAATACAATCTTTCAAATTGGAAACCAATTATCTTTGTGAAAGGCTTTCTCAGAATATGTGATGGCTCCATTGCTGACTTTCCAGGCCACCCAGGTCACAATCCAAAGTATGTTTTGTTAACCTGTGTATCAACTTTCTTATCTGCAGCCTATTATTATTATTATTAGCTTTTTCCTTTAGTAGTATGGTCAATAGATACTGCAGAATGATGGAAATTGCTATATCGAGGGCTTGTAACTGAAAGAAAAGGCTCTTTCCAGGATAACTTTGGCCTTAGTGATTTTAAAGATTCCTATTTAATTCATTCATCACCCGGCCTTCTAAGTATTGGCCATTTCAATCTGGGTAATGAGAAATTCGTCACATTCTAATAGATGGGCCCAAGACTAGATAGCCAAGAAATAAGTGTGTTTTTTCTAGCTAGTTAAGGTTGATAATGAAGAGAGAGGTTGATGTTTACTGCACCTAAATATGACTCTTTTCTTAAATACCTCTTCTAGGTATAGAATGCCATGAAGTAAAATGGATGGAGAAAATAAAAAAGCAAAATTGAAAGGGGGAAAAAAAGATAGAGGAGACTTTTAAACATCTTCTGTTGAAGTTACGGTTTTGAGGCCAGTTTAATTGCAACTGCATAATGCATTTTAATTGGTAGAAATTGGAATTTCAAAATGGGAAAGAAATAATTTAGAGCAGCTTCCTTGTTTTTTAATTTCCAGAGATTTCATTTGGTAACTTTAAAGTTTTGTGATTTAAGCATTAACTTTCTATCTCTGCCATAACAAATGGACACAAATTGAATGGACTGAAACAACACAAATGCATTATCTTGCAGTTTTGTAGGTCACAAGTCCAATAGGGGCCTCACTGGGCTAAATCAGGGTGTCAGCAGGACTGCATTCCTTCTGAAGGAGCTAAGGAAGAATCCATTTCTTTGTCCTTTTCCAGCCTCTAGATCTCCATTATAACTGAGCTGAAACCAGTATCCTTGGCTTATGGCCCCCTTCAAAAGCCAGCCATGTTGCATCTCTCTGGTCCTGCTTCCATTATCACATCTCTTTCTTTGACTTACCTCTTCTGCCTCCATCTTCCACTTATAAGGACTCTTCTGCTTACAATTGGCCCCACCTAGAAAATCCAGGCTAATTTCTCTATTTTAAAGTCAATTGATTAGCAACATGGGTTCCATCTGGAACCATAATTCCCCTTTGCTAGGCAACCAGATATATTCATAGGTTCCAGGGATTATCAGAACTTGGACATCTTTGAGAGGCCATTATTATACCTACCACACAGTATGATCCCAGTTCTAGATAGAAGTTGGAAGTCCTATAGGAAGGCAGGATAGGGCTATTGCCCTCAAGGTGAATTTTTTTTTTTTTTTCCATGTTTCTATGGGAGTAAAAGGAAGCAATAATAATCTGCCACTCTTAGGAATTTTTTTCAACGATTTCCTAAACTAGGGATGTGTCTTTCCTGCTTAGAGTCCAAACACTGATTTACTTTTAGGCTTGGTAAAGGCTAGTATATGAACTAAAAGGTATCAACCAATTTTCAGTTACTGATTTCTACAGTGTACCCAGAACTGGACTATTAATGAAGATAACATACTTGTGCAGCATTTGAGGAATTTAAAAACTAAACCACTGTAATATAGATACAGATGGATCTCCATTATAACTTAGTTGGAATCAACAACTTATAGTGGTCCTGAGTGTTTCCTGAACATAAATTTAAAATTTTTTGGCAAGAAGGAATAATAAAATTAAGGAGAAAATAATTTTTTAAAATAAAAGATGGAAAAAAAACATTGGCCTTTATGAGAATGTCATAAAAACTAATCACTGCAGTGAGGCTTAGTCTCCTAAATTCAGAAATGCAATGTGTTTGTCAGAGGAAAAAACAAAACATTAAATTATTTTGGGAAGTACAGATAGTACTGAAAAGTAAATGAAATTTAGCATAATTTTCCTACTATATTCAGCAGAACTAGAATTAAGCAATTTGATTCATTTTTAAGACATTAGCCACAACAAGTGTACCTTTGACTTTTTCATATTTACTAATATCATTTAATTTTCTTTCTATTTTCCCACCTTCTTCTGCTGTTCCCTGTATCATGAGTTGTTTAGCACAATGACCAGTTCATTGTTGGTGCTCTGTAAACCTTTACAAAGGAAATAAAAATAAAATATAGCATATTAACGGTAACTTATTTTTTATATAATATGTAAACACTAAATAAAAAAAATGACTCAATTCTTCCTTATTTCTCGAAAAATTGCTAAGTCATTGTTACCAGCAGTCTTGAGCAAATATTTACCCCAAAGTTTAGATTCCCAACAAAACCATATGTGTAAAGAACTAAAAAGGACTGACAAACTATCAATTTCCAGCTGTTCAGAAATTTAAAATAAATAAATAAAACTGCTTTTTGGATCCATGCCTACAACCAAACATTGTGGTTTCCAATTTTCTCTAAGACCTGGATGGAAAAATCTAGCTGGTCAGAGGCAGAAGAATTATCAGTATGTCTTTAGGCTTCCATACTGAGGGGTGAGGTTCAGTCTCTGAAGTCCTCTCAAATTATAAATGCCTTTTTAAAATAAAAAATGAAACAAATCATATTGCATTATCCACTAATAATTTACTGATTTATTTCTATAAATTCCACTGAATTATAAAGATGATCTTGACTGGGAAACAGTTTTTTATTAGTAGTAATAGTAAGAGCATCTATTAATTTATTGAGAAGAAATTACCAGCCTGTGTGCTAAATCCAGTACAGTATTACATTATCCCATTTATCTCTTGAACAGCAATATGAGGTTGGTGTCATTATCTCCACTTCAAATTTGAGGTTGGAAGAAATTAACTAACCTGCCATAGGATCTCACAGTTGATTCCAAACATCATACTCTTCTGCTAGTCTTTAACTCTAAGCCTCACTACATTAAAACCATCATGTCTTTTTTTTTTTTTTGGTTAATATTAAAGGAACAATACTAAAGAATCCTCTTGTTGGGTTCCAACAAAACCCACAGGGGTGTTGTACCTTGCTCTATACTGTTATACAAAAGGTCAGGAAGTCTTTACACATTAGATGAGTGCAAGTCATCTAGTTCATTTTTTTTTTCTCCTTTAAATGATGCACAACCTTACTGAAATCTTATTTAGAATTCTGAACACTGCGTTTCAAATGATTTATGGAAGAGTAGCAAAGAGCTGATCAGTAAAATCAAGGAATATTTTCAATGAGACAAAATGACACAATAGCCAAAACAATGGACTCAAACATATCAACAATCGTGAAGATGGCTCAGGGCTGGTCAGCTCTCTTTCTGCTACATACAAGGTTGCTAAGAGTCAGAGTCAACTCAACAGTAACTAATAACAACAACAGTAAGGTGAATTTGGATCGTTTATTATGGAAAGGGAAAGATGGAGTTAAAATTTAATACTGAGGGAAGCGATCTACAAACACAATGCAATCCCTATCCAAATATCAACAGCATTCTTTAACAAGACGGAAAAACTAATCATTAACTTCATATGGATAGGAAAGAGGCCCTAGATAAGTAAAGTACTGTTGAAGAAGAAGAAGAAAGTAGGAGGCCTCATACTATCTGACCTCAGAACCTACTGTACAGTTATGTAGTCAAACAGCCTAGCACTGGTACAACAACAGATACATTGATCAATGGAACAGAATTGAGAACCCAGATGTAAATCCATCCACCTGTGGCCACCTGATCTTTGACAAAGACCCAAAGTCCATTAAATGGGAAAAAGACTGTCTTTTCAACACATGGTGCTGGCAAAACTGGATGTCCATCAGTAAAAAAGTGAAACAGGACCTATACCTCACACCATACACGAAAGCTAATTCAAAATGGATCAAAGACTTAAATATACATAAAACCAAAAACCATAAAGATCATAGAAGAAAAAATAGGGTCAATGCTATAGGCCCTAATAAACAGCATAAATAGGATACAAACCATAACTAACAGTATACAAACACCAGAAGATAAATTAGATAACTGGAATCTTCAAAAAATTAAACACTTTTGCTCATCAAAAGATTTTACCAATGGAAAGACAACACACAGTACAGGAGAGGCCAGCACAGCTGGACTAAACCAAAAGCAAAGCAGTTTCCTGAATACAATTGAATACTTTGAAGGCCAGATTAGCAAGCCCAGGGGTTTGGGGACCATGGTTTCAGGGGACATTACTAGGTCAATTGGCATAACAAAATATATTAGGAAAACGTTCTGCATCCCACTTTGGTCAGAGGCATCTGGGGTCGTAAATGCTAGCAAGCGGCCATCTAAGATGCATCAATTGGTCTCAACCTACCTGGAGCAAAGGAGAATGAAGAACACCAAAGACATATGGTAAAGATGAGCCCAAGAGACAGAAAGGGCCACATAAACTAGAGACTACACCAGCCTGAGACCAGAAGAACTAGATGGTGCCCAGCTACCACTGAGCACTGTCCTGACAGGGAACACAACAAGAGAATTCCAGTTGGAACAGGAAAACAGTGGGATGCAGATCTCAAATTCTCATAAAAAGACCAGGCCTAATGGTCTGACTGAGATTAGAGTCATCCCTGCAGTGCATGGTCCCTGGACCCTTTGTTAGCCCAAGACTGGAATCATTCCTGAAGCCAAGTCTTCAGACAGGGATTGGACTGGATTATAAAATAGGTAATGATACTGGTGAGGAGTGAGCTTCTTGGCTCAAGTAGACACATGCAACCATGTGGACAACTCCTGTCTGGGGGTGAGATGAGAAGGAAAAAGGGGACAGGAGCTAATTAAATGGACATGGGGAATACAGGGAGGAGAGGGGGAATGTGCCGTTTTATTAGGGGGAGAACAGCTAAAAGTACATACCAAGGTGTGCATAACTTTTTATAGGAGAGACTGACTTGATTTGTAAACTTTCACTTAAAGCACAATAAATAAATTAATTAATTTTTTAAAAAAGACTTCACCAAAAGAATAAAAAGAGAACCTAGAGGCTGGGAAAGAATTTTTGTCTATGACAAATCTGACAAAGGCCTAATCACTAAAATCTATAGGAAAATTCAATACCTCTATAACAAAAAGACAAATAATCCAATTAAAAAATGGGCAAAGGATATGAACAGACATTTCACCAAAGAAGACATTCAGGTGACTAACAGGCTCATGAGGAAATGCTGTTGATCACTAGCCATTAGAGAAATGCAAATCAAAACTACAATGAGATACCATATCGGCCTGACATTGCTGGTACGAATCAAAAAAGCAGAAACTAATGAATGTTGGAGAGGCTGCAGGGAGATTGAAACTCTTATGCACTGCTGATGGGAATACAAAATGGTACAGCAACTTTGGAAAATGATATGGCACTTCCTTAAAAAGCTGGAAATAGAAATACCATATGAGCCAGCAATCCCACCCCTAGGAATATATCCTAGAGAAATAAGAGCCGTCACACAAATAGACACATGCACGTTCATGTTCATTGCAGCACTATTTACAATAGCAAAAAGCTGAAAACAACCTAAGTGCCCATCAGCAGATAAATGGATAAACAAACTATGGTACATACACACAATGCAATACTATACAATGATAAAGAACAATGATGGATTCGAGAAACATTTCACAGCATGAATGAATCTGGAGGTCATTAGGCTAGTGAAAATAAGTCAATCATAAAAGGACAAATACTGTGTGAGACCACTACTATAAAAAACTCATGAAAAGGTTTATACACAGAAAGAAACAACCTTTGATGGTTACAAGGGAGGGGAGGGGTAGGGAGGAAAAAACACTAACTGGGCAATGGATAAGTGGTAATAATAGTGAAGGGTAAGACAGTACACAACACTGGGGAAGTCAGAATAACTTGACCAAGGCAAGGTCATGGAAACTCCATAGACACATCCAAACTTCCTGAGGGACCAGATTACTGGGCTGAAGACTGGGGACAATGGTCTTGGGGGACACTCAGCTCAACTGGCATAACATGGTTTATAAAGAAAATGTTCTACGTCATCCTTTGATGAGTAGCATCTGGGGCCTCAACAGCTTGTGAGCCGCCATCTAAGATACTCCACTGGTCCCACCTCATCTGGAGCAAGTGAGAATGAAGAAAACCATAGATGCAAGGAAAAGATTAGTCCAAATGACTAATGAACCACAACTACCACAGCCTCCACCAGGCTGAGTCCAGCACAACTAGATGGTGCCTGGCTACCACCACTGGCGGCTCTGATAGATGATCCAGATCACAGAGCTGGAGAAAAATGTAGAACAAAATTCAAACTCAAAAAAAAAAAAAAAGGACCAGACTTCCTGGTCTGATAGAGTGTGGAGAAACCCTGAGGGTATGGGCCTTTTAACTTGGTACTGAAGTCACTCCTGAGGTTCACCCTTCAGCCAAAGATTAGATAATAATACACATAGCTCAACCATGTGTATGAGGCAAATTGGCATACCAGCCCAGGGGCAAGGATGAGAAGGCAGGAAGGGAGAGGAAAGCCAGACAAATGGAAGTGGGGAACCCAAGGTTGAGAAGGGGAGAGTGTTGACACACTGTGGGGTTGACAACCAATGTCACAAAACAATGTGTGTATTAATTGTTTAATGAGAAACTGATTTGCTCTGTAAACCTTTATCTAAAACACAGTTAAAAAAAAAAAAAAAGAGTGTAAAAAATAAAAAAATAGATAATAATATTGACGGCATGAACAAAGAAAATGATCTTAAACCACTAGCTTCTGCTTTTGGTATAATAAAAGTCCAATTATGACTTTCAAAAATCACTGGACTTAGTTACCAAAATAGTGTGAGCTTTTTTTCTCTCTCTCTCTAGGCCTGGTGGTGCAGTGGTTAAGCTCTCAGCTGCTAATTGAAAGGTCAGCAGATTGAGCCCACCAGCTGTCCTGCAGGAGAAAGATATGGTAGTCTGCTGCCTGAAAGATTACAGACTTCGAAACTCTATGGGGGAAGTTTTACTCTTTCCTATAGGGTTTCTGAGTCAGAATTGACTTGGCAATGGGTTTGTTTGTAAACGCTACAGAGACTCCCTGTTCTAGAACTGTTAA
Source organism: Loxodonta africana (assembly GCF_030014295.1). Lineage (NCBI taxonomy): Eukaryota > Metazoa > Chordata > Mammalia > Proboscidea > Elephantidae > Loxodonta > Loxodonta africana. The sequence continues at coordinate 43,310,212 of NC_087355.1, read as the reverse complement.
GGCCCAATCTCCCTAATGAATTAATTGAACATTTTAACCTCTAAGAGTGTGTTTCCAATTATTTTGATTTATTCTGGAAGATACATAAAGGAAAATACAAGCAGGAAGTAAAACCTGACATCTTTGAAAAGTTGTAGTCATTATTCAAATAGAAGTTATTATTTCTTTCATCAACTTCTTCCTAATGATTTCATCAGAATAGATTTTCAATGGAGTTACGTAATACTCTTAGTAATATCTTCTGCACTTCCTGATATCTATCTAGCCCTGCATGCAAACTGTTAAAGCGCTTTGCAGGCAACTGAAAGGTTGGAGGTACAAGTCAACCCAGAGGCACCTCAGAAGAACGGTCTGAGAACCTACTTCCGATAAAACAGCCTTTGAAAACCCTATGAAGTGCAGTTCTAATTTGACACACATGGGGTTGCCATGAGTCAGAATTGACCTGATGGCAGCTGGTACTGTGCTCCCATAAACTTAAATTTTTATAACTTTACTAATGAACACTGGGTCGCACCCATTTATGTTGTTTCAATTATGTGTCTATCTCTCAACTCCAGCCTGGGCATTTCTTGAGAAGAACATCTGGAAATATCTGGGGTCTTTTTATTTTAGTATTTTGCACTCGTTCCAAAAAGAAAACAAAAATCCACTGCCATCGAGTCTATTCCGACTCATAGCTACCCTATAGGGCAGAGTTGAACAGCCTCAAGGTGTTTCTAAGGAGTGGCTGGTGAATTCAAACTGCTGATCTTCTGGTTAGTAGCTGACCTCGTAATGACTGTGCCACCAGGGCTCTTGTTAGGCCCTATATAAATATTTGCAGGTTGAATAAATATGTAAAGAAGACTACAACTTAGGTATTTCAATCTTTGGTTTTTTTCTTGGTTACTCCATGCTGTCTCTAACTCTGATCCTTATCTACTTCAAAACCCAAATAAGTACTGCAATTTTGGTAAGACAGAAATCACTAGTTTGAAATGTTACATTTTCATAGTTTGATACCATACACAATAAGTAGAATTTTAAATGAAAATTGATTGATCTGGTAAAGTGTTCATATTCTGCCCGCTATTTTCACAGTTTTGGGCCCAAAATCATTATAATAAAGTTTCTACTTTACCATTCATCAAAACTATAAAAGAAATGTTGCTGTTCATGAATAGATTAGTGAAACAGGGCCCAACGCTGCTTTCAAAGACTATTTTCTTATACAGAGACATTTTACAGTCAGGCAATCATCTTGTTAAACATTTCCTATAAAATTTTAAAAATCATTACCTGGGAGTCTATCACTGTGGCACTAATCACACCTCTACAATTAAGCTTATTTCAACCCTTTCACTGTAATCCTTTTTCTTTAATCAAGGGTTTATTATTGGACTGTTAACGTGAACGTTGAATTAAAAATCTCCGCTCAGAAAGGAATTCTAATAGTAGCGGTTGTAGAAAACCCTAAGAAATTCTAATATTTTTCCATGAGATTTATGTTAGGATGTGGGTTTAATTTCTCCCACCCTCCTCCCCCCTCCCCCTCCCCGTAGAATGATTTGCCTGACTTAAGGGGGACTGAAGCTTTTCCTTATGCCTGTAAGGATACCTTCTACCTGCCGCATTTGGGTTTTCCTTGGTGTGAACGCAATGGCACAATTAATAGCTGAAGGGAGCAAATCCAGTTGGCCCGGGGATGGTTTCTGTCTTTTCCGGATCACTAAATGGGAGTGCAGATTTGACTTCCGTACAGAAAAAGATCAGAAGGTAACTTTATCTTGCCAAATGAATCAACCAGCTTTTACATCTCCCAAGAGTTCTGCTAATGGAGAAATAAAAATGGAGAGGAGTTTTAAATTCAAGGACAACATGGATCTTAATAACAAATTAGTCAAATTCTGATTGTAAAATGTGCTAATTTGGCTTAAAATTTTAGAATTTTTAAAATGAATTCACAAACAGGATTGAACTTGCTGCTCATGACTGTTCTAGAATGGTCAGAGCCATCTCAAACCTCCTAACTATCCCCTAAATTTCCACCCTCTCCACCACCGCCACCAAGTCTCAGTCATCTCTCATGTGATCAATATTTTTCTAATTATCGTCTACACTCCAATCAATTTTCCCCACGAAAGCCTGAGAGATGTATGTTTTTAAATGATAACGTTACTTCTCCAACTAGAACCCATAATGGCTTCACTTCTTTTTGTATTTTAATAAAGAACAAAGCCCTTTACATGGGTGGTAGGTACCCTTGTTTGCCTAGAGCTATATTGGAGTTCCTGAGTGGTGTAAATGGTTAATGTATTCGGCTGCTAACTGAAAGGTTAGAAGATCAAGTCTACCCAGAGGCTCCTGAGAAGAAGAGCCTGGCAATCAAATCAGCCATTGAACACCCTATGGGGCACCCTTCTGCTCTGATACTCATGGTGTTACCATGAGTCACAGTTGGCTCGACTGCAGTGGTTAGCCCTGCATCAGCTCCCCCCGCCCCCGCAGCCTTCCCTTCCCATGTCCTCCAGAGAAGCTGGAAAAGCTAAGTGCTCACTTCCCCAGCCTCCCTTGCACTTGCTACTGGGGAAGGGGAAGGGAGGGACACGTGATAGATTTTTGACCAAAGAAGTACAAGCCATGCTCTGCTGAGGTCTGCTCTGCTGAGGCTTTGGCTTTTTCATATGAAACAAACAGATGTTGCCATTGGTGTCGCTTTTCCTTACTTTTTCCTGCTTTGAATATGAATGTGATGTCTGTGGTTTCAGCAGCCATTTTATGCCCATGAGATGGTAAGCATGAAGATAAAAGACAAGAAACTAATACAGGAGGAAGAAAAGAACATAATCTGGGTCTCTGAGAGCATGGATTTCTAGTTGAAGCAATGCCAGGAATTGCTTATCTCTAAAATTTTTGTTACTGACAAGAAGTAAATTCATACATATTTTTTAAACCACTGTTAATAGAATCTATTACTTGGAATCAAAAACATTCCTAGCTGAATTGCATGGTTTACAAAGCCTGCTGTAACTCTCCCACCTTCTAGCCGTACCAGCCTCTGAGTTTATAAAATGCTCCTCCTGCTTTCATGATTGCCTTATCATGGCACACCAATCCCCCACCCCAGATAATTCACCTAGTTAACTCCTACTCAGCCTTCATATCTCAGTTACGATTTGTCTTTCTCCAAGGAGCTTTCCCTAATTCCCAGGCTAAGCTAACTTAAGTTACATACTCTTATACAAAAAACCAAACCCAGGGCCATCGAGTCGATTCTGACTCATAGCGACCCTATAGGACAGAGTAGAACTGCCCCATAGAGTTTCCAAGGAGCACCTGGCGGATTCTAACTGCCGACCCTTTGGTTAGCAGCCATAGCACTTAACCACTACGGCACCAGGGTTTCCAATATATACTCTTATAGCATCAATAATTGCCCTCACAAGGGGCACATATTATGTTGTGAGTGTATATTTATTCACATGACTATTTAAAAATGCTGTCTTTTCCAAAAGGCTATAAGATTCATCAGAGTGGGAATAGTGTTGTTCACTACTGTCTGTCCTATTATTAACAAATTGCATGACACTGGACAAGCATTCAATTACTTCAAGGAGGGAAAGGAGGGAGGGTGGAAGGAAGGATGGAAGGGAGGGAAGGAGGGAGGGAGCAAGGGAGGGAAGGAAGAAAGGAAGGAAAGGAGGAAAGAAAGAAGGAAGGCGGTCACACACTTATTTTTAAAGATGAGGAAACTTAGGCTCAAAGAAATGAAATGATTTATTCAAAGTCACATGACTAGTTACTTTTCCATAAGGAATGATTCACTGACAGGTTCTCAGTAAAATTGAATTTTCTGATTCTCAAAATTCTAGTTTTATATAACCGTACTATAATGATCAAAGCACTGAGGAATGAGGGCTGTATGGGAACTCTTCGTACTATCTTTTATAACTTTTCTGTATGTTTAATATCAATTAAAAATAAAAAAAGTTTAAAAAAATTCCTGTATTACCACCAGGAATAATTGCTAAAAATTATATAACTTTTAAATCTGGCTTCCAAGTTCACGTTAATATCATCTTTAGTTTTACCTTGTTGTTCTTTCAAACTTCCCTCCATGACAGATGCAGAAATTTGGGCAGTGCAGATTATATCAGTGAGACTCAAAAAAAATATATATATATTTCCCCATTCACACTCCTGGAAAAATAGGAAAGAACACATTATTTTAAAAGGTGGAAAAAAAAAAAACCTACATTGAATTTAGGCAATAAAACTTGTTCCATCACGGAGATTTGTGCCTAAAGACAATTCAGAGGGAAATTCAACTTGAGGGAGACAGAGAGATTCATAAAAATGGATGCTTTGAGCTCCCTGAAATCCCACATTTGAAGGTGAACTAGGGCTCTCCTTTGATCCTGAAGCTATGTATCGCATGTGTAGAAAGTACGTAGCTCAAAATTAAAGATCTATGTTTTTGAAACCTAAGTGCACTTCATAGTTGCAAAAAGTATTAAGAGAACTATCTTCCTTTGTTATTTTGGTTTTCTTTTACTTCATTCATTTTTCAATTAAGAAAAGCCAAAAAGCAGAGTTCCATGCATTCTGCTACATATTGGCGTTTGGTTATCAATTTGATATTGTCCAAGAGGCAAGAATAGGGAGGGTGATGGAAGTTTTGGCACTGGATTTCACGGTTTGGAAAGGCTTGAACAGACCATCAGAGATCCATGCATGGCTGTAAGGGGCCCTGGAGCTCTTTGAAGTTATGCAGCAAAAGCTGTGTGTACGGATATTTTTCTGAGGAGAGAGGTCAGACCTTTAACTAGATTTTCAATAGGGTCGTGGTTCTAAAATATGTTAAAAAACACTGGGTCATGTTATGACATATTGTGGTAGTATTAGAAATCCTAAGTTATAGCCTCTTAAAAAGATTAACTTATAGCTGTTTACTGGAGTGTATGTATTATGTTTTGGAGAGATGTATTTGCAGTAAATCCATGACATGATTAGAATGTGATTTTGAAAAATCCTTCGATCAGCTCATCAGTCAGTTTGTTAATCTGCCTCTCTGCAATGGCACTTTATATATGCCAGACATTGTGCTAAGCTTATTAACGACATTATCTCATTTAATTCTTCTGGAAAATCTATCCAGGTGCTATTTTTATCACCCTTTTCCAGATGAGGAAACTCAGTCTCTAAGATTTTTTAATAACATGTTCATTGTCAGACTCAGGACTAAATGGGGGAAGGAAGTTAAATAAAATATATTTTTAGCTTTAAGAAAAATTATGCAATGAAAAAAGTAATGATCAATTTAAAATAATGTGTGATAATGGACAAAGAGACAGTAAAAAAATAACAGTAATAAGCATTGTAGGATTTACCGAGGACTCTTTGGGATTGTCTGGACTATGACCACTATTTAAAAGCTGAGTAGAAGAGGAAAAGATTTCAATCAGTGAGAGTCACATGAGCATGTCTTTGAGTGAACAAAGTGCGTTCAAGGGACTGAGGAATCTGGCTTAACTAGGGAATGGATTCTTGTTGGGGGATGATGGAAGATAAGGTTGGAAAAGTTGTCTGGGTGCATACTTTGATGGTCTTGTGTGCAAAACGAAAACGTTTGACCTTTCCCCTGTAGATAATTAGAAGCACTTGAAGAGTGTTTTGAGCTGGGAGCTGACATCATGTGAACTGTGTGTGCTGGATGGGCTGGGAATAGACACAAGCAGAACAAGGTGGTCTAGCCAGGAAACCAAGGAAAAAAGGTGATGTGGTCTTAGGTGGAAATGTCAGGAAGGGAAGGATTTGAAAATTATTCCCATGGAATAATTGATAATAGCCAGTGAGAATACGACCCTTTAAAACCAAGCCTTTCCCATAGAAAGGGGAGGCCACTGAGGTGGCCTTGTGTTTATAGGTTTGTCTCGGAAGGGTGTGTCAGCTTCTTTATACCTTATTCCTACCCACTTCTCTCTACTCCTTTTTGTTTTACGACATAATTGCTCTTTTTTTATTTTCTTTTTTTTTTCACTTAATCACAAAATTTACTTTATGCCTGTTAAAGGCCAAGCATAGATGAAACGTTGAGAATGCAGCAGTAAATAAGGGAGAACAAGCTCCTTGCCCAGATGGACCTTACGTTCTATTGTTGATAGACAGACATGACCAAATAAATGAATACACCACAAGAAAAGGAGCATAGAATTAAAGTCAGGTAATGTGACAGAGACTGATGGGGGCAGATGCAATTAAGATGGAGTGTTAGAGTGGCCCTTCTGAGGAAGTGACATTTCAACAGAGATTTGAATGACAAAAAGGAGACAGCAATGCAAAATATTGGAAAAAGCAAATTCCAGGTATAGGATACAGCTGGTGCAAATGTCCTAAGACAGAAATAAACTTGGCTTGTTCCTGGGACCGAAAAGGGCCAGTTGAGCTTGAATGGGGTAGGCCACAGTAAGAGTGCCAGGAGATAATGTCAGAAAGGTAGGTAGAGGCCAGGAGAGGTGAGGTCGTGAACACCACTTTGATGAGTTAGGGGGTTACTCCACTTGGGAAGGGAAACAATTAGAAAGTTTTTTTGTTTTCCTTTTTACTAATATTTTACTAATTTTCATTTTTAAAAGATTACTCTGCCTGCTGTCTTGAGAATTGATTATAGGGGCAAAAGCAGAAGTGGAGAGACCGGGGAGGAGTCTCATGCTGTAGTCCAGATAAGAAGTTGCTGGGACTTTGCTGATGTTGACTACTACTACTACTGCTGAGTAGTAGAGAAGTGGTGGGAGTTGGGATGTGTTTTGGAGGCAGACTTGGTAGCATTTACTGACATATTGGATGTAAATAAGGAAAAAGCAGAATCCAGAATAACTCCTAGATGTCTTGGCTTGAGCGTGAGAACTAGGAGATGGCAAATACTAAGCATTAGGTAGAGCAGAATCAAGGATTCCTCTTTTGGCTCATCTATTTGTTTCTGTTTCTTAGATGTGGGAAACCCTGGTGGCTTAGTGGTTAAGTGCTACAACTGCTAACCAAGAGGTCAGCAGTTCAAATCCACCAGGTGCTCCTTGGAAACTCTAGGGGGCAGCTCTACTCTGCCCTATAGGATCACTATGAGTCGGAATCGACTTGACGGCAGTGGGTTTTGGGTTCTTAGATGTGAACCCGACTTGCCTCTCTTTGCATACCAGTACCAGTTGCCTTTGAGTCGATTCCAATTCACAGGGACCCCATGTGTGTCAGAGTAGAACTGCGTACCACAGGGTTTTTGATGGCTGATTTTTTTGACATAGATCATCAGACCTTTCTTCTGAGGCACCTCTGGGTGGACTCAAAACTCCAATATTTTGATTTGCAGCAGATTTGCATAGAGGACTGATAACTTAGTAACAGCACCCTCCCCTTGGCCTATCCCCCCAACTGCCCATTTCCACTGCATTAGAGTCTTGGGGAAATGAGTGGGAAGGCTGACTTTGGTAGGGGGCACTTGGTCTTGGTGGGATTGATGAGGGAAGGTAGTACGGCTGCTTGAGACTTTAAAGAGAATGCTAAGATGTTAAAGTTCAGGGATTTTAAAGTTGAGGCTTGGAAGTTGAAGTTGCAATTCACAGAAAATTGAAAACAAAGTAGCCACTTTTGACTAAAAAAAAAAAAGAAGACATTAAGTTTGAATTTGGTATGTTGTTTGAGATAAGGTAGAAAATTCCTATAGCAATGCTCTGTTTGAGTGGGAGACAGGTTGGTGTGTGGGATCTTCTTGAATTTACAGACAAACACATGGAGGATAAGTCTGGCTACTAGAGTCACTGATCAAGAAACCCATGTAAAAATCAAACTTTAAAAATAGATACCTTTTGTAAGTTTAGGAAAACCTGGTAGTGTAGTAGTTAAGAGCTATGGATGCTAACCAAAAGGTTGGCAGTTTGAATCCACTAGGCACTTCTTGGAAACTATGAGGCAGTTCTACTCTGTCCTACAGGGTTGCTAAGAGTTGGAATCGACTCGACAGCTACGGGTTTGGTTTTGGTTTTTGGTTCATAAGTTTATTTGTATCAGTTCAATTTAATTCAGCAATATTCCTTGATGTTTGCCTTCATATATCCACAAGAATCTTTATTTACAAAGGATTCACTAGAAGGCTTTCAACAGGAAGCAACTAAATGATAGCCTACTTACAAAAACACAATGTTACTATGACTGGGAGGAGCCCATCTATTGCATTAAATAAGGCACAGCTATGTTCATGGGATGGTGTTGTTTTCCGAGGCTTTTTAGACAAATGTTTCCTGCTGTGTCTAGAGCCTTGTAGAGGAAGAAGCGTGGGTGTCCTTATTCTCATTGGTTGATAGATTTTTTTTTTTTTCAGAAAAAGAATTTTGAAAACAAAAATCCAGATTTTAACTTTCAAATTCCCTTCTTCATCTTGAAAAAGGAGGCATCAGAAGAGTTAAGAGAATGTATTAGCATTAAAAAAATCACTTTAATTTCTGTATAGATTATTTCAAATCCGCTTTAAGAAATGCATATGTCCTCTCTAATAAAGAACATCAAAGACACAAGGTAATTATGAGCCCAAGAGACAGAAAGAGCCACATAAATCAGAGACTACAATCATCCTGAGTCCAGAAGAACTAGATGGTGCCCAGCTACAACGGATGACTGCCCTGGCGGGGAACACAACAGAGAATCCTTGATGGAGCAAAAGAACAGTGGAATGCAGACCTCATATTCTTGTAACAAAGACTATACTTAACGGTCTGACTGAGACTAGAAGGACCCTGGAGGTCATGGTCCCAAGACCTTCTGTTAGCCCAAGACTGGAACCATTCCCAAAGCCAACTCTTTGGACAGAGATTGGACTAGACTATAAGATAGAAAATGATGCTGGTGAGGAATGAGCTTCTTAGCTCTAGTAGACACATGAGACTATGTGGGCAGCTCCTATCTGGAGGGGAGATGAGAAGACAGAGGGAGACAGAACTTGGCTGAATGGACACGGGGAATACAGGGTGGACAGAAGGAGTGTGCTATCTCATTAGGTGGAGAACAACTAAGAGTACATAGCAAGGTGCATACAAATTTTTGTCCGAGAGGCTGACTTGATTTGTAAACTTTCACTTAAAAAAAAAAAAAAAGCACAATAAAAATAAAAAATAAAAGAAATGCATATGTCCTCCCTAAACATGGAAACCCTGGTGGTGTAGTGGTTAAGAGCTACAGGTGCCAACCAAAAGGTCAGACAGTTCTACTCTGTCGTACAGGGTTGCTAGAGTCAGAATCTACTCGACGGCAGCAGATTTGGTTTTTTTTGTTTGTTTTCTCTAAACCTATTGTGGAAATGGTTCATTGAGTGTTATGAAAAGATAGTTTAGTCTCATTTCCTAAGGAGACTTTTTAACCTGACAGTGCTAAATGGGGGAAGAATTCTTTGGGATTATGGTGTGTGTTATGATAGAGATCCTGAAACAGCTGGTTATTTTCAGTCATTTTCTCACTATGGGAAGATACTGCTGCTGTATAAAGCATTGAGATAGGATTTTGCTATTTATGGAAAATGAGAAAAAATAAAGAGGTATCATAACATTCAAGAGGAAAGTTCCATTGTATTTTGTAAATATACATATTTTTTTAGTAAAATGTGTGTTTCAAGAGGTGTATTTCTATTAAAAAAATAAGGAATCTTCTGGCAATGTCAGATTCTGAAGATCCAAGAGAAAACAATTTTAAAGCCAGCAAATGCATAGAATTTGTGGCCTCCCTAGTTATTTTCATGACCGAGAATCTAGAATATTTAATGGGTCTTGACCCTACTTTTTCTTCACTTGCAGGGTACAGGATGCCGTGATAACTCTGATTCAAAACTCTAATCATTTCACGGTGAGACTTCCGTGAATTCACTGTGTGGTTTGCACGGAGGCCATGAATAACACATCCATCAAGCACTGTTCTGATTGTACACAGGTAGATGGTTTATAGAGTGTGAGCCCGCGCTGCTGGTTTAGATTTGAGGAATTACTCTACAAGAACAAGGCAGGTTCTATTTTTGACATTTCAGCAATGAGACCACTTGTACATTATGACCTGATTTGATTTACTGTAAGAAAATAAGAGTGCTGTAATTTGTAAAAGACATTTATTACAGGAGTCCAAAAATTAAAAAAAAAAAAAAAATGCTTAGCGTCTCTGTCCATCCCCATATGGTTTTATTTTAATCTCACTCTAGTCACATATGAAATTTTGCTTAGCTGTCTTCATTTTCTTAGTCAATCTTGATTAATGGCCTTCAAAGTAAAAATAATTGGCCTGCATCAGGGTTGTTTTATAACTCTTGTTCACAAAGAATGTGAAAGGCTGGAAAATGAGCCTAAACAGAAGGAATGCATTACGTCCGTCTTTGAGAAAGAGCAGTCCTTCAGTTGTGTTTCACTGTGTATTTTTATAACAGGCGCCTCCTTGACCGTCCATGATATTGAAGATATGTGGTGCCAAAAGCTTATGTATACTTCATCAAACTGACCATGTCAGCCTGACGTCTCCAAGCAGCCACACATGTGAAGGCAGAACTCACGCCGGCCAGCCAACAGGCCTGAGAATTTCAAAAGTAAATTATCAAGAAAGCCAAGGCTATGAAACCTAGAAGTTAAAAACGGGCTGGGGGCTGATGGCCTCTGAAGTTTAAATGGTTTGTTTATAAAGGGCTTCTCTAGTATTTGTATTTTCCCCCCTCTCTTTAAAAGTGTGTTCAACTTTAAAGGGGTTAGGGGAAACGCAGGCGCCGTTTGACCATTGTGGGCTTGGAACTGAGCTCTGCTTCCACTCAAGGTCTCCACTTCTGGGAGAGCTCATCAGTTAACGAGGGTCAGAAATAAATTTGAGTTAAAAAAAAAAAAAACTCAGGAAATTATTTCTTTCTTACATGAAGCTTTTGTAATGGATATATGATGTCTCTTACAAAGCTAGTTACTTTCTGATTGTACTGATGAGAAAATTAACATCAAGAATGTTACAGTTTTTTTAACAATCCCAGTACAAAGTTAAATTACCCAGTAATTTTTCAGGAATTTCAGATATTCTGATGTTTGATATTTTAAAGACAATAAAATTCTCTCTAGGATTTAATTGCTGTTGTTAGGTGCCATCGAGTCGGTTTCCGACTCATAGTGGCCTCATAAGACAGAGTAGAACTGCCTCATACAGTTTCCAAGGAGTGGCTGGTGGATTCAAACTGCTGACATTTTGGTTAGCAGCCTGAGCTCTTAACCACTGCATTATAAGGGCTCTGGGATTTAATTAGTATTGGTTATAAATAGATTTACACTGATGTGCTCAGATGCCAATATACTAATGTCCCATACCAAGGGCACGTCAGCCAGTACCTCGGATGGGGAATGTCTCTTGAATCATCATCTTCTCTTTCAGCCCAGGTGGTGGCTTGCTGCCTCAGTGAGGTAGGCTGAAAGGCACAAGGGGGAAAGGTACCTGATGGGGATGAGAATCATTTTGAGTTTTTTATTTATTTAGAAATGCCCCATAATAATTGCTAACATTTATTTGATGCATTCTGACTGTGTGTTACCGCCCTAAGCACTTTAGAATTAGCCCAACATCTGGTTCATGCTAAACTAACAATAATTATTTCAGTATATGATCTCTTTTAATCCTCACACCATATCTAAGAAATCTGTATTTTTATCCTTATTTTATAGGTGAAGGAACTTTGCCTTGGCAAGGATAGAGAAATTATCTAGGTAAGGAAAATAGGATAAAAATCCAAACTGTTTTAGTCCAAAGACCACTTTCTTAATCTTTACATCAGAATGTCTCATCATTGGCACTTGACATCTTGGGTCAGATGAGCTTTGCTGGGAGGGGCAGTTCTGTGCATTGCAGGGTATTTAACAGCATCGCTAGCCTCACTAGATGCCAGTATCAAACTCCCATCCCCCGCATCATGTCAACCAAAAATTTCTCAAGATATGGCCAATGCTCGTTGACTGTCCCCACTTGAGAACCACTGGGCTACATGTTTCCACTGTACACAGGTTCTGTGGGAAACCCCACTACAGCTGCCTGTGTAATTTGACTGCTCTAGACCGAGCTCTATCAGCTCACTAAGGCTTGTTCAACGCTGATACAATCTCAGTCATGATGAATTCTAAGAAATGGGGAAGAGACAGCAAGGGCTCAGAGAGGACCTGTAGAGAGGGAAAAATATGGAAGTGATTAGTCTTACCACCCTTCCCAAGAGGTTTATCAGAAGCCAAATAGAATTTCTGAAAAGGAAACCAGTGACAGAGATGTCTTTATTAAACACCCACGTGGATGAGACCATTGGAGGACCCAGCCCTCCCCTCCACCCACCAAGGAAGAGGAGATACAACATGGGACTCGGAGGTAGGATCTCACCCAGGTCTGCATCTGACTGTTTGGATCCCAAATAGAATGTACACAGTAACCGGCAGCTTCCTGAAGCTTTCGGTTTTCTCCTGGTTTAAGCCGCATTGACCTTTAAAGGGGATCCTAATTTCCTAATTGTAAATCCTCCAGTCCTCTGCTTGTATTTTCACAAATGCAAAGAGGGGCTCTCTCATCCTTTTATTAAAATCTGGCCTGGGTCTTTGATGAACTCATGGCTAACTCACAGCACAACTTCTCTGTAATAATCTCACAGATACATATCCCAACTTTTAAACTACCCCGCATTGTCATAGGGTAGCAAGAAGAATATCAGGGCTGCTACTACAAGTGTACAAAATGGTACTAGACCCAAAGCTTAATTTGGAAATGCCACCTCACCCAGACTTGAGAGTTAGGAAGAGCTTCCAGGAGGAAGACAGATCTTAGCTGTGGCTTGAATGATGACTGGAAATCAGTCAGGTGAAACAGAAGTGAAAGGCTTCTTGGGGCAAAGAACAAGCACAAAGACCTAGAGTGAAGAAAAAAGAGTGGCTCTCTCCAAGTGAAAGTTTAATGAAACACTGTCTAGCAAACTGTGTTGGGGTTCATGCAATATCTGCCCACCAACCCGCAACTTCTCATATCATGCCTGCCATTTATCTGATGATAGAATAGAAATTGTCTTTTCTGGGGTCAAACAGAGCATTGGTTGTACATGTTGAATATTCAAAAGCTGCCAAAGTCATCATAGGAGTGTCTCCAGACCCAGTGGTATAATATACCTCATTATAAAAATTGGGTAATATATTTCGAAATGAAAAGGCTTTACACAGAACAAGTGTTTTGTAAAAGATGAGGTGAGCAATTGAAAAACATCACCTGATTTATTTACTCTGAAGCCCTGTAAATCAAATTCTAAGGCTAATGGCTTTTAAACTCACAGAAATCGAATCTTCAAGCTGTTTGAGCTCTTATCAGTCTAACTAAATGTCAAATAGCATACTCCTTTTGGAGATTTTTAAAAACTTCAGCAGCATTATTTAAACAACCAAACCAAAAGAGAATAAATATTGTAACTGTCTTGTTGTTTCAGAGTTAACAACCCATTTGCTCCAGAAAAAAAAACATAGTGGAAGGAAAAGGAAAACCGTCACGCTTATTTAATTATACATATTGCTGTGTCTTTATAGGTAAAATAAAATAAATAGCTAATATCTCCAGTAATTCAGACAGCTACAGAATGTGAAGACAAATAATGAGGCCCCAAACCCTTACGTCTTCAGGTGAATTTTGCTTGTTTTTCAGGGTCTAAATACACTAGAGAGTGTAGTACCCGCAGCATCTGCTGTAGAGTTGATCTCGACTCATGGCGATGTCACCTTGTTAGAGTAGAATTGTGCTCCACAGGGTTTTCAATGTCTGATATTTTGAAAGTAGATCTCCAGGCCTTTCTTCTGAGGTGCCTCTGGTTGGACTCAAACCTCCAGACATTTGGTTAGCACCGAGTGCATTACCCATTTGCACTACCCCGGGTAAGACCCTTCATGGTCCTTAGGCTCATTCCCTCCATGCTTTAGTCCAATCCCTATAGAAGAAATCTGCGTTGATCTTTTCATATAATATGTAGCTATACGCTCTTTATTACATAAACATTTGCAATTCACCAAGGAGAAAGTAAGATGCATCTTGAATGCTTATCAGCACCACAAGATCTTTACAGATTACTGCCTGCCTCAGAATCCCAGCTCCCTGGTGCTTATGCATAAGCAATGGATTTATGCAAACATTGTAACATTTCCAAACAGACTGTGACATGAGACGTTCCTAGTTCATATAAGGTTCAGATATGCAGCCTATTTTCTGCTAGAACTGGATCATTCTTTGCATCAAGTTTAAAATGTATCATCTCAGCTTATAATGTTGTCAGTATAAAATGTCATAATGTGGTACTCAATTTGAACAGAAAGACGGCTATTAATCTCAAGGCTCCGTGCACTGCCGTGGTGAAACTGTATGATGTGATAGAGTACTAGTCTGTGTGTTTGGTGGTCTTGGCATTGCGTACCATATGCATAGGTGGTAAACGTTTGTTATACACAGTCTACTAATCCTCCTTAATCTAGTAGAGTGTTTATACAGCCCCAGTGGTATAATACGCATTATAACTTAAATTGGATAATATATTTAGAAAGGAAAAAAGGCTTTACAAAGAACAACATCATCGAAGTGTAATGATAACATGCCTATTTACATAATGATAATGCACGTATTTACTGCCAAGCATGTTTGTTTTGCATTAGAGTTTGTAGCGGGGCACAGGGAATTAAAGAATTACAAAAGGGAGTTTTCCTATTCTCCATTACTGTAGTAGGTTATTTATTGGCAGCGCAGAAAGAAATGGAAAAACCTCTACTTTAACTATTGAGAAAAATGGACAATGCTAGTAGTCGTTAAGTTCAGGTTGTTTGTACCAACAGGCATGTGCCCAAGCTCCACTTTTTTCCTAATTCTGAGATACCGTGTCTCTTAAAGCAAGTAAAAAGGCTTTCACAGATTTTTTTGGCAGCAATAATCAAAAATTAAATACATAAAAAAATCTTGGTTGGTTGTATGCCTTCTTAACAAACACGTGTTTAAGGAAAGTCTCATTTACTCCAAGATCTGCAAATCTGCATTTTTGCTGTTGCATCCAAAACTGTAAATTTTATTTATATGTCTATGAAAGCCTGAAACCTTGCACTTAAAAAAAAAAAAAAAGTAGGGAGATGTTATGTTTTGAGCTGTCATATGTTTTGTGAACTTTTTATAATAGAAAAGAGTCTCTGAAGAGCCCCTTTCCTCACCCCTTTAACAAAGGCATGTCCCTGGTTATTAAAAAATCATACACAACAATACTGCCTGCCAGGTTTTATAGTCCTAATGAAAATTTGGGCCAGAGCACAAAAATTATCTGGAAAAATGCCTGAAATTTCCCTGTCGCAGATGTTTCAACAGAAGGTGCTTGCATGCCATTCGTTAATACGGCGCCATACGGGACTCAGTGTGACCACTGCAATATAACCAGTAAGTAACACACGCAGCGTGCGCAGGGCTGCGCCAAATTCTCCGTCTGTTGTGTGGGACGTGCATCCCATGGATTGAGACGTACCTTGATGGAACTGCATTGTCATGGAATGATAATATTTGTGGATCACCATGCACAGAAAACATCCTATCGAGGATGTGGGAGGTCCGTTTAAAGATTCAGTGCCTTTCTTGGCATTGCGGTTGGTTAGAATGGATGTGACTATCAGTGTTTCAGTCCCCCCCCCGCCACGCCCCCCACCCCATGTGCCAAGTTACACAAGTAACTCCATAGAGAGAAAATGGCTTTTTCGAAGAATTTTAGTTTAGGGTAAGACAACTAAAAGGGCATGTGGAAGTCATCTGTGTAGACACGGAAAGCAAATGTATAGACTACCGTAATCCATTCTTTGCTTTAAAATATACGTGAGAGAAGTGACTCAGTGTTTACTCTCCTTGAAATAGGAATTTATTCCACCTTGCAGAGGCTGATAAAAATGGAGGACTATCTAAGATGCTACTCACATACACTGAATTTTTCTAGTGAACCCAGATAATTCTTTTTGAATAATTCTATTTGGAGCAACATTGTTTTCTGTTCAGAGGAGCAGATTTGCAGCTGCCCAATACATATTCCATACTCAAACTGGCTGCTATATCATGAAAAATAATGTCCTTAAAGCTAGGCTACCTCAGGGTAGGGAGACAGAGAGTTAGATATCCTGTACCTCATGGTCATCAATAGGTTCTAAAGGAATAATACACATGGTGTGATTTTTTGTTTCTTAAAGTAATACTTTGTTAAATACAATGAACTAAAATATACCACAATTTTTGTAACCCTGTTTGACACTCATATGTTCTCTTAAGATATCAGGAAGCTTCAAAAAATAAAAGCAACTTGGGCTGCTCTCAAAATCTGGGAGACTCGGTTCTTAAGTTGTTCTGTGTCTTTCAAAATAATAATCAATGTATTTTATTATGCTATTTCTTTCACATCTTACAGTTTTTTGAGAGAAAATGTTTTCTCTAAATATTTTCTTTTCTCTTTTATGAGAGAAAGAGATAAATTTTAAGTACTTCATCATCTGAACAATTTTAAGTTAACATCTTCCTAAAGAGAATTTTTTGATAGTAAACAATTCCTTGAAATTTGTCTTGGTTTCTTTCTTCTAGCTAACCATGATTTTGACACCAATATTAGGCATTTTCGCAGCAGGGTGGAAGATGGAGAGATTCTTTTGGCCACTTTCTTTAAATAAAATAATTTCTCATTGTTAATAATTATGATAGTTATCATTTTCTTGGTGTGTTCATGTTCTATAAAGACTTTAGTATCTCTTTTAATTCTCACATTACCCTCTAAAGTAGGTATCCCCAATTACTTACAGGGACACTTGCTCAGAATCATACACTAACTAAGAGTATCTCTAGGTATTGAATTTGGGGCTTTTAGTTCAAATTTCTGTGTTCTTTTCATTGGATTATACAGTTTTTACATACAATGAACTCATACGTTAAACCATGACATTAATTACTATCAATGTATGGTCAAGCGACAACTCTTAGCCATAAAACCAGGAATTTCTGTAGGTCCATTTTGTAGGTCTATATTGACAACATAGGATGTAGTTGTCTATACTTCTATTTCTGACACAGTAATGTAATATTTATAAGTTCAAGGGTGATATATCAAGAGGCACACTATTCTTCCAAATTGTTTCAGCACTTTTAAGTATACATATTTGTGTATTTTAAATTTTTATTCAACATCTTCAAGAGAAAGTAATAAATGTGTCCTACAAATGTTTTGACTTCATGGATGATGCCCACAACCGAGAATAGTTTGAGCTCCACTTCATTAAACAAAAAAATAAATATAAAACCAGCTATGAAATTCTGTCTCAACATGGACTCATATCACCTGTTTGTCTTTATAAAGGTAAGAAAAAAGTTTGTTTAATTCCATAAATTTGCTTTCATCAGAAAAGTTCCCATTCTTTCTAAGTCACTCTGAAAATTCAAGTACTGGCATGTTCTGCAGTATAACACAGCAAAGAACTGAATTTCTCTTTGTGTAATTGTGTTTGAGTTAGAAATACCAGGTACCTATGCCCTCAGAAGACTTCCCACTGTTATAATATTGCTAGAAACTACTGAGTAAGAGCAGCAAATTGTACACTGATGGTCCTTATTAAGACCAACTTAAAAATTCTCTTCTGTATGGCTGTACTATACAGGGAGGAACAGGGAAATTTCTCTCCTTGCAAGTAAAACTCAACCAAATGATAATATGCTGTTAGATTCCCTTCCAGACACTGATCAAGTTAATTTTTTTCTTTCTCAATTCAGAATGGCATGTGCTTTGAAGCTATGCTGCTGATCATTTGATATTAACTTTAATGTATATCTACTAATCTCCAAAATTCAGCCCACTCTCTGTTGGTTTTCTTTTCCTTCGGGTAGATTAACATATCTAAATGCTGCCTCCTTGGAAGATGCCTGGAGTATTCTAAGCCTTTCCAGAAGCCATTGGCCAACGCTAAGTAATACTAAGTGTTCTAAAGTAATTCCACACAGTGCTGCCCATTGGCTGAGCCCCTAAGTGACAGATGCTACCAGCTGTGTCATTGACAGATGAGAGCTGTTTAATGTTTTATATCTAAATGGTTTTATTTGATATTTTAACATTTTAATATAAATATGTTTTATCTCTTTCTTCGGTTTGCTTTTCCCTTCTTCCCCCCGTCTCTCCCTCCTCTTTTCCTCCTTTCTCACTGTCAGTTATCATAGTCAGCCTCTGTGTATTGCATCTGGGCTGCTGCACAGGGAAGTACAGTTGGTTTTGCCTGTTTTATCAATTTCGGAACATTATCAAGCTCCCAAAATAATTCTTTGGCTACCAGGTGTTGCGGTTGTGTATCTTTGAGTCAATTTGTGACTCATATCAACCCCATGTGACAGAGTAGAACTGCCCCATACAGTTTTCTAGGCTGTAATCTTTATAAGAGCAGATCATCAGGTCTTTCTCCTGCAGAGCCAAATGCCAACCTTTCTGGTAGCAGCTGAGTACTTAACTGTTGTGCCACTGGGGCTCCTTTTAGCTACCAGAGAGTTGCTCAATCGTTGTCCTCTCATTTTGAAACTAAGTGAGATTTAAGGTTCTGGTGTTGGTAATTACCTATCAGGAGTCACTGAAAGGGAGAAATTGAGTAGAGAAGTGTCTCCAACTGTTTACCATAAACTGAAATTAAAAATGGTTGCTGAACTCCTTGACAATATGGCCCTACTTCTTCATTGTGATCAATATGATATTCCGAACTGAAACTCGTCTGCTGCTGTAAATAAGTACACTGATCTCTTGTACAGAGAGCATTTCAGCGTTCAAGCACCATTAGACACCGTATCTCATGCCAGTGTTCCCTGTCTTCAGCATTATCAACAGCTTTAAGAGACCATCCAAATGTTTTGTGGCCTCTCCAACACATACCGGAGAGTGTGAGAAAATGGATCTGCTTGCTGCTGAAGGTTCTAGAGCATTTTGAGCAGCTTAAGACGTGTGGGTAGAGACTAGGAAACTGAAAACAAAGAAGAAGCTGGAGGAATAAAAAAGAAAGAAAAAACAAAAATCAAAGTTATGAAGTCAAGAAATATTGATTAGGGTGATAGCCAGATCTCCAAGAAAATGAAAAAGGAGGTAATGTGGAAAAATGACTTACGAGAGAGAGTGATGTGGCTATGAATGGAAAGGGGGCGAGAGTGAGGAAGAAAGGGACTAGCCCTAGAGCAGGAACTTCTAGGATCTTGATATAAAGGCATCTTCATTTGACGTCATCCTTATGGTGGCAGTTGAATGACTTTCTGCCCTTTCCTTTATTTTGTGAAGTATATAAATGAAGATTTTGTTTTAGGTACAGGGACAATGGAACAATGTGAAGATATAGATCTCTTTGTTCTTCTTTGCTTTTTATTTATCTACAAATTTTTTAAAGAAGTATATTGACCAAATGGAGCCCTGGTGGTGTGGTGGTTAAGAGCTCAGCTGCTCACCAAAAGGTCGGCACTTCAAATTCACCAGCTGCTCCTTGGGAAGTCTATGGGGCAGTTCTACTCTGTCCTATAGGGTCACTATGAGTAGGAAGCTACTCAACAGCAATGTTTTTTTTTAATTGACCAAATGTTCCTCTAGATTTGTTATTAGCAATATGCTCAATGTCTTCACAAATGCTGCCCCCACACTGAAAAGGACTTATAAAATTCAAACAGTGATTCACCTGAACACAGATTTCTCTTGAGCTGAGAAATCCCTTATTTTTTCTGGAATATCATTTTTTTTTTTTTTTACATTTGAACAATGTCTGTTATATTGTCCCATTAGGCTACAAAGAAAACAATTAGTAGTATTAATGACAAAATAGTACATTAAATGTTACAGTATTTGAAAGTAAGAGGTAATTACATGTTAATAAGTAGAGAAATGAATACCTCCTATTTGAAATAGGTGGGGAGGTAAGATCTTTAGCTTTTGTTTATTATTGATTTAAAGTTTCATTCTGAAGACTGAAGAAATTGCTAGTCCTCTAGTGACTCAGTTTCCCCTTAGTAAACTTTCCGTTTGCAAGAGTGGCTGCTTGCAAGTGTTCAAATGTGACTATATATGGATATATTGCTCTGCTATCTTTGGTGAAAAAAAAAATTGGAGGATTAAAATTTAGTATTCTAAATGGCTCCAGATTGGCTTTTTAAATACTAATTTTTAATTTGACTTCCAGGACTCTGTTTCCTTGTTTCCTTCACACTCTTGGTAAGTACTTTTACTGTAACATAGCTCGTTAGAATTACCACACGTGATTTTTGCTGAGATTATTTTTAGCAAGGGTGGCTTAGTTCATTAACCCTTTGATTTTGATCACACCTGCAAGAGGGATTAGTTACATAAATGTTAATGAATGCATACTTATGGAGGAAAACCAGGGAGTTGATACCATGGCACTTTGATATAAGAATTAGCTTTCATTTTTCATGCTAGATGCAAGATAAGATCATTTTTAGTGACCACAGAAATGATGAAAGGTTAGGCCTTTCCATTTTCCTCACGTGGTAGAATGGTGAATCATCTATTTAAGGGCTCTCAGGCATTTTCTCCTGACTGTAGTGGTTAAGGAAATGTACTTTGTAGTCAGGCAAACTTTAAGTAAAAACTCCAGCTCTGCTATCTGCTAACTTAGATAGACTATTGAAACTCTATGTGCCCTAATTTTCATGTCTATCAGAAGGCAATATGATATTTATCTCACATAGATGTTGTATTATTAAATTAAGATAACATAACGTTAAGCTTAACATTACCTCTGACATACTGTTAAGGGCATAAGAAATGTTATCCCATACTACCACTTTGTTGTTGTTGTAGTTAGCTGCTGTTGAGTTGACTCCAGCTCATAGTGACTTCAGGTACATCAGCACAAAATGTTCCCTGGTCCTCATTCTCTAGCATATTCCAGTCCACTGTTCCAGCTATTGTGTCAATTCATCTCACAGAGGGTTTCCCATGCCCTCATTGGGCCTCTACTTCACCAAACATGATGTCTTCCTCTAGTAATTGATCCCTCTTGATGGTATGTCCAAAGCAAGCAAGCAAGTCAGACAATATTCTGATACTTCTACTTCTTGGTATGTTATTGTTGTTGTTAGGTACTGTCTTAGTCATCTAGTGCAGCTATAGCAAAAATACAACAAGTGGATGGCTTTAACAAAAAGAAATTTATTTTCTGACATTCTAGCACGCTAGAAGTACAAATCTGGGGCATCAGCTCCAGGAAAAGGCTTTTTTTCTGTTGGCTCTGGAGAAAGGTCCTTGTCATCAATATTCCCTGGAACTAGGAGCTTTTCTGCACAGGAACCCCAGGTCCAAAGAACACGCTCTGCTCATTGCACTGCTTTCTTGGTGGTATGAGGTCCCCAATTCTCTGCTTGCTTCCCTTTCATCTCTTGTAAGATAAAAGGTGATGTAGGCCATACCCCAGGGATAGTCCCTTTACATTGGATCAGGGATGTGACCTGAGCAAGGGTGTTACATTCCACCCTAATCCCCTTTAACCACAGGCAGAGATTACGATTTATAACACGTAGGAAAATCACAAAATGGAGGACAACTGCACAATACTGGGAATCATGGCCTAACCAAGTTGACACATATTTTGTTGTTGTTGTTAGGTGCCGTCAAGTAGGTTCCGACTTATAGCAACCTTTATAGCAACGCTATGCACAACAGAACAAAACACTGCCTGGTCCTGTGCCATCCTTACATTCGTTGTTATCTTGGCCTCATTGTTGCAGCCACTGTGTCAATCCACCTGGTTGAGGGTCTTCCTTTTTTCCGCTGGCCCTGTACTTTGCCAAGCATGATGTCTTTCTCCAGAGACTGATCCCTCCCGACACATATTTTGGGGTGACACAATTCAATTCATGACATCCCACCCTTTGGCCCACAAAAATTTGTGTCGTTGCCACATGTAAAATATATTCACCACATCATATCATGCAAAAGTCTTAAATCAACTCCAAGTCCAAAACCCAAAAACTCCTTTGTCTGTGAAATCTAGAATACAAGTTATCTGCTTCCAAAGTCCAATGGCAGAGCAAGCACAAGCTAGATATTTCCATTACAAATGGGAGAAATTGGAGGGAAAGAAGGCATAACAGGCACCAAACAAGTTAACAGAACACCTTGCATTAGCCCTCAAGGCTTTGAAAATAATCCTTTACTCTCTGAGGCCATTTACAAAATAGCCCTGCCCTCCAGACTCTAGGTATTGCTCACACTCTCTGGATTCTGAGTGGAGGCCCCTCAGCCCTGGACTTTAGCTCCACTGCCTTCCAGGCTCACTGGGATGGCAACTCTGCTCCCGCAGCTTTAGATGCACCACTCTCCTAGTCCATCTGAGTGGCAACTCCACCCTTAGAAACACCAGACGCCATGGCTCCACCGTTTGAAACCTCAGAGGTCCTGGCCATACCTTTTGAGATTGAGGCAACTCGGCTTCCTGTGTTACTTGGCCTCTTGGCCCTTGGGCCTTGCGCCCGCATCTGCCCTGCTGGGGCAAGTGTTCCAAATCTCAGCAGCTCCACTGATGAGTGCCAGAAGGCACCCCATTCTGCTAGGAAGCCTCGTGCATACAGGCAGTGCTTTCTTGGTGGTATGAAGTCCCCAACTCTGCTTGCTTCCCTTTCCTTTTATCTCTTGTAAGATAAAAGTGGTGCAGGCCACATCCAAGGGAAACTCCCTTTACATTGAGTCAGGGATGTGACCTGAGCAAGGGTGTTACAATCTACCTTCTTCAACCACAGGAAGAGATTATGATTTATAACACAAGGGAAAATCACAAAATGGAGGACAACCACACAATACTGGGAATCATGGCCTAACCAAGTTGACACGTATTTTTGGGGGACGCAGCTCAATCCATGACAGGTACCATCAAGTTGGTTCCTACTCATAGCGACCCTATGTACAACAATACAAAACACTGCCTGAACCTAAGCCATTCTCACAATCATTGCTATGTTTGAGCCTATTGTTGCAGCCACTGGGTCAATCCATCTCATTGAGTATCTTCCTCATTTTCATTGACCCTCAACTTTACCAAATATGATGTGCTTCTCCAGGGTCTGGTGCCTCCAGATAACATGTCAGAGGTAAGTGAAACAAAATCTCTTTATCTACGCTTCTAAGGAATATTCTGGTTATACTTCTTCCAAGACAGATTTGTTTGTTTTTCTGGCAGTCCATGGTATATTCAACATTCTCTGCCAACACCATAATTCAAAGGCATCAATTCTTATTTAGTTTTCCTTATACATTGCCCTAGGAGCCCTGTGGTGCAGGGGTTAAACTGATCAATTGCTAACCAAAAGGTTGGCAGTTTGAAACCACCAGCTGCTCTGGGGAGAAAGATGTGGCAGTGTTCTTCCATAGAGATTTACAGCTTTGGAAACCCTATAGGGTCTCTATGAGTCGGAATTGACATGACGGCTGTGGGTATGTTTTTTTTTTTTATTATTCCTTGTCCAGGTTTTCCATGCATATGAGTCTTGGTCCCGGCGTACCTTGGTCTTCAGAGTGATATCTTTTTTTTTTTTTTTTTTAATACTGTGCTTTTTAACACTTCAAAGAAGTCTTTTGCAGCAGATTTGCCCAATGCAATACGTCATTTGACTTCTTGACTGCCGTTTCCATGGGTATTGATTGTGGATTCAAGTAAAATGAAATCCTTGACAACTTCTATCTTTTCTCTGTTTATCATGATGTTGTTTACTGTTCCAGCTGTGAGGATTTTTGTTTTCTTTATGTTGAGGTGCAATCCCTACTGAAGGCTGTGGTCTTTGATCTTCACCAGCAAGTGCATCAAGTCCTCTTCACTTTCAGCAAGCAAGGTTATGTCATCTGCATATTGCAGGTTGTTAACAAGTCTTCCTCCAATCCTGATGCCTCATTCTTTTTCAAATAGTCCAGCTCTTTGGATTATTTGCTCAGCAAACAGACTGAATAAAAAAAAAGAAAAAAAAAAAAATTGCCATCGAATCAATTTCTTCGCACTTAACCACTACGCCACCAGGGTTTGGTATGGTGAAAGGATACAACCCTGATGCACACCCTTCCTGACCTTAAACATGCAGTATCCCCTTGTCCTGTTCGAATGACTGCCTCTTGGTCCATGTACAGGTTCCACATGAGCACAATTAAGTGTCCTAGAATTCCCATTCTTCACAATGTTACCCATAATTTGTTATGATCCACACAGTCAAATGCATTTGCATTCAGCTGTAGTGAATAAGATACAGATAACATCTTTCTGTTATTCTCTGCTTTCAGCCAAGATCCATCTGACATCAGCAACAGGTAACACTGATTCCACGTCCTCTTCTAAATTTGGCTTGAATTTTTGGCAGTTCCCTGTCCATATATGCTGCAATGATTTTTGAATTATCTTCATCAAAATTTTCCTTGCGTGGAGGCGGGGCCAAGATGGCGGACTAGGTGTACGCTACCACGGATCCCTCTTGCAACAAAGACTCAGAAAAACAAGGGAATCGATCACATACATAACAATCTACGAACTCTGAACAACAAGCACAGACTTAGAGACGGAAAACGAACAAATACAGGCAGAGAGCTACCGTTTTCAGAACTAGGAGCCAGCGTACCAGGCAGGTGACCTTTGGAGCCCGATCTGGGGCAGAGCCCAGGGGGGCAGACGGCACAGAAGGGGGGCCCAGCCCTTCCCCCCGAACCCATCCCGGGAGGAAGTCTAGCTGGTTGGCGCGGGCGGCGTAGTGGCGCAGCTGGAGGGAGAAGCACCCAGGAGGCAGTGACTGATCTGGGAGTGGGGAGAACAGCGTCCCAGCTGGGGAGCCGTCCCACCTGGAGTTTGGCGGGAAGCGGGCGGGGCGCGAGCGGGGAGGGGGTCAGCTATATTTCCCTAAGGCAACCCTGGGGTGGGGCCCACACCTTCGTGTGGGGAGACACACACCCAGTCCACGTGTGTTGCGCGGTGCACCAGAGGGAGAAGTCCCTGGGAGGAAGTGACTGGTCTCCGAGAGGGGAAAGCAGCGTCCCAGCCGGGGTGCTGTCCCGCTGGGATTTGGGCACGTGCGTGGGCGGGGCGTGAGCGCGGGGTCCAATTATATTCCCCTGAATTGACCCAGGGGTTGGGCCCACCTGGTCGTGTGGGTAACACCCACCCAATGCGCGTGCGGTGCGGTGCTCCGGAAGGGGAAGTCCCCGGGAGGAAGTGACTGGTCCCTGAGCGGGGAAAGCAGCGTCCCAGCCGGGAAGTTGTCCCGCTGGGATTTGGGCACGCGAGTGGGCGGGGCGTGACCGCGGGGCCCAATTATATTCACCTGAATAGACCCTGGGGGCGGGCCCACCCGTTCGTGCGGGAGACGCCCACCCAGTTCGCGCGAGCAGTGCCGCGCACCAGAGGGAGAAATCCCCGGGAGGAAGTGACTGGTCTCGGAGCAGGAAAAGCAGCGTCCCAGCCAGGGAACCATCCCGCCCAGATTTTGGCGGACGGGGGCAGAGCGTGAACGCGGTGTTCAGCTCTATATTCTGTGGTGCTACACTCCTAGCTCTCTGATCCCTCCCCCACCCTCCCCAGGCGGCTCCATTAACATCCGAATACCTGGAGCCAGAGGGAGAATTCAGACAGGGATCTGACTGCATTTTTTTTAGCTGATTACCTGGAAAATCTAGTTTCCCAGTGATGGCTCGGAGACAGCAGTCCATATCAAACCACATAAAGAAACAGACCATGACAGCTTCTCCAACCCCCCAAACAAAAGAATCAAAATCTTTCCCAAATGAAGATACAATCCTAGAATTATCAGATACAGAATATAAAAAACTAATTTACAGAATGCTTAAAGATTTTTTTTTTTAAAGATATCACAAATGAAATTGGGATAAATGCAGAAAAAGCCAAGGAACACACTGATAAAACTGTTGAAGAACTCAAAAAGATTATTCAAGAACATAGTGGAAAAATTAATAAGTTGCAAGAATCCATAGAGAGACAGCATGTAGAAATCCAAAAGATTAACAATAAAATTGCAGAATTTGACAACGCAATAGAAAGTCAGAGGAACAGACTCAAGCAATTAGAATGTAGACTGGGACTTCTGGAGGACCAGGGAATCAAGTCCAACATAGCTGAAAAAAAATCAGATAAAACAATTTAAAAAAATGAAGAAACCCTAAGAATCATGTGGGACTCTATCAAGAAGGATAACTTGCGAGTGATTGGAATTCCAGAACAGGGAGGGGGGACAGAAAACACAGAGAAAATAGTTGAAGAACTCCTGACACAAAACTTCCCTGACATCATGAAAGATGAAAGGATATTTATCCAAGATGCTCATCGAACCCCATTTAAGATTGATACAAAAAGAAAAACACCAAGACATATTATCATCAAACTTGCCAAAACCAAAGACAAACAGAAAATTTTAAAAGCAGCCAGGGAGAAAAGAAAGGTTTCCTTCAAGGGAGAATCAATAAGAATAAGTTCAGACTACTCAGCAGAAACCATGCAGGCAAGAAGGGAATGGGACGACGTATACAGAGCACTGAACGAGAAAAACTGCCAACCAAGGATCATATATCCAGCAAAACTCTCTCTGAAATATGAAGGAGAAATTAAGATATTTACAGATAAACACAAGTTTAGAGAATTTGCAAAAACTAAACCAAGACTGCAAGAAATGCTAAAGGAGATTGTTTGGCCTGATGACCAATAATATCAGGTACCAGCACAATACAAGATCACAAAACAGAACGTCCTGATATCAACGCAACTCAAATAGGGAAAGCACAAAAACAAACAAATTAAGACTAATTCTAAAAAATAAATAAATAAACAAAATAATACACATAACAGGAAATCATGGAAATCAATAGATAAATGATCACAATAATCAAAAAGAGGGACTAAATATAGGAGGCATTGAACTGCCAGATGGAGAGTGATACAAGGCGATATAGAAGGATACAAGTTAGGTTTTTACTTAGAAAAATAGGGGTAAATAATAAGGTAACCACAAAAAGGAATATCAATTCCATAACTCAAGGAAAAAGCCAAGAAAAACGTAACGACTCAACAAACACAAAGTTAAACATTATGAAAATGAGGATCTCACAAGCTACTAAGAAAAACGTCTCAGCACAAAAAAGCATGTGGAAAAATGAAATGGCCAACAACACACATGAAAAGGCATCAAAATGACAGCACTAAAAACTTATTTATCTATAATTATGCTGAATGTAAATGGACTAAATGCACCAATAAAGAGACAGAGAGTCACGGACTGGATAAAGAAACACAATCCATCTATATGCTGCCTACAAGAGACACACCTTAGACTTAGAGACACAAACAAACTAAAACTCAAAGGATGGAAAAAAATATATCAAGCAAACAATAAGCAAAAAAGAAGAGGAGTAGCAATATTAATTTCTGACAAAATAGACTTTAGACTTAAATCCGCCACAAAGGATAAAGAAGGACACTATATAATGATAAAAGGGACAATTGATCAGGAAGACATAACCATATTAAATATTTACGCACCTAATGACAGGGCTGCAAGATACATAAATCAAATTTTAACAGAATTGGAAAAGTGCGATAGACACCTCCACATTTATAGTAGGAGACTTCAACACACCACTTTCGGAGAAGGACAGGACATCCAGTAGGAAGCTCAATAGAGACACGGAAGACCTACTTACAACAATCAACCAACTTGACCTCATTGACTTATACAGAACTCTCCACCCAACTGCTGCAAAATATACTTTTTTTTTCTAGTGCACATGGAACATTCTCTAGAATAGACCACATATTAGGTCATAAAACAAATCTTTGCAGAATCCAAAACATCGAAATATTACAAAGCATCTTCTCAGACCACAAGGCAATGAAGCTAGAAATCAATAACAGAAAAACTAGGGAAAAGAAATCAAATACTTGGAAAATGAACAATACCCTCCTGAAAAAAGACTGGGTTATAGAAGACATCAAGGAGGGAATAAGGAAATTCTTAGAAAGCAACGAGAATGAAAATACTTCCTATCAAAACCTCTGGGACACAGCAAAAGCAGCGCTCAGAGGCCAATTTATATCGATAAATGCACACATACAAAAAGAAGAAAGAGCCAAAATCAGAGAACTGTCCCGACAACTTGAACAAATAGAAAGTGAGCAACAAAAGAACCCATCAGGCACCAGAAGAAAACAAATAATAAAAATTAGAGCTGAACTAAATGAATTAGAGAACAGAAAAACAATTGAAAGAATTAACAAAGCCAAAAGCTGGTTCTTTGAAAAAATTAACAAAATTGATAAACCATTGGCTAGACTGACTAAAGAAAAACAGGAAAGGAAACAAATAACCCAAATAAGAAACGAGAAGGACCACATCACAACAGAACCAAATGAAATTAAAAGAATCATTTCAGATTACTACATAAAATTGTACTCTAACAAATTTGAAAACCTAGAAGAAATGGATAAATTCTTGGAACAATACTACCTACCTAAACTAACACATTCAGAAGTAGAACAACTAAATAGACCCATAACAAAAAAAGAGATTGAAACGGTAATCAAAAAACTCCCAACAAAAAAAAGTCCTGGCCCAGACGGCTTCACTGCAGAGTTCTACCAAACCTTTAGAGAAGACTTAATACCATTACTATTGAAGGTATTTCAAAGCATAGAAAAAGACGGAATACTACCCAACTCATTCTATGAAGCTACTATCTCCCTGATACCAAAACCAGGTAAAGACATTACAAAAAAAGAAAATTTTAGACCTATATCCCTCATGAACATAGATGCAAAAATCCTCAACAAAATTCTAGCCAATAGAATCCAACAACACATCAAAAAAATAATTCACCCTGATCAAGTGGGATTTATACCAGGTATGCAAGGCTGGTTTAATATCAGAAAAACCATTAATGTAATCCATCACATAAATAAAACAAAAGATAAAAACCACATGATCTTATCAATAGATGCAGAAAAGGCATTTGACAAAGTTCAACACCCGTTTATGGTAAAAACTCTTACCAAAATAGGAATTGAAGGAAAATTCCTCAACATAATAAAGGGCATCTATGCAAAGCCAACAGCCAATATCACTCTAAATGGAGAGAACCTGAAAGCATTTCCCTTGAGAACGGGAACCAGACAAGGATGCCCTTTATCACCACTCTTATTCAACATCGTACTTGAAGTCCTAGCCAGGGCAATTAGGCTAGACAACGAAATAAAGGGTATCCGGATTGGTAAGGAGGAAGTAAAGCTATCTCTATTTGCAGATGACATGATCTTATACACAGAAAACCCTAAGGAATCCTCCAGAAAACTACTGAAACTAATAGAAGAGTTTGGAAGAGTCTCAGGTTATAAAATAAACATACAAAAATCACTTGGATTCCTCTACATCAACAAAAAGAACACTGAAGAGGAAATAACCAAATCAATACCATTCACAGTAGCCCCCAAGAAGATAAAATACTTAGGAATAAATCTTACCAAGGATGTAAAAGACCTATACAAAGAAAACTATAAAACTCTGCTACAAGAAATTCAAAAGGACATACTTAAGTGGAAAAACATACCCTGCTCATGGATAGGAAGACTTAACATAGTAAAAATGTCTATTCTACCAAAAGCCATTTATACATATAACGCACTTCCAATCCAAATACCAATGTCATACTTTAAGGGGATAGAGAAACAAATCACTAATTTCATATGGAAGGGAAAGAACCCCCGGATAAGCAAAACATTACTGAAAAAGAAGAAGAAAGTGGGA
The DNA here is from genome assembly GCF_030014295.1 of Loxodonta africana. NCBI lineage: Eukaryota > Metazoa > Chordata > Mammalia > Proboscidea > Elephantidae > Loxodonta > Loxodonta africana. The sequence goes on along the minus strand of NC_087355.1, from coordinate 43,280,380 downwards.
GGCCTCACCCTACCTGATTTCAGAACTTATTATATAGCTACAGTAGTCAAAACAGCCTGGTACTGGTACAACAACAGGCACATAGACCAATGGAACAGAATTGAGAACCCAGATATAAATCCATCCACGTACGAGCAGCTGATATTTGACAAAGGACCAGTGTCAGTCAATTGGGGAAATAATAGTCTTTTTAACAAATGGTGCTGGCATACCTGGATATCCATTTGCAAAAGAATGAAACAGGACCCATGCCTCACACCATGCACAAAAACTAACTCCAAGTGGATCAAAGACCTAAACATAAAGACTAAAACGATAAAGATCATGGAAGAAAAAATAGGATCAACCCTAGGAGCCCTAATACAGGGCATAAACAGAATACAAAACATTACCAAAAATGATGAAGAGAAACCAGATAACTGGGAGCTCCTAAAAATCAAACACCTATGCTCATCTAAAGACTTCACCAAAAGAGTAAAAAGACCACCTACAGACTGGGAAAGAATATTCAGCTATTACATCTCAGACCAGCGCCTCATCTCTAAAATCTACATGATTCTGTCAAAACTCAACCACAAAAAGACAAACAACGCAATCAAGAAGTGGGCAAAGGATATGAACACACATTTCACTAAAGAAGATATTCAGGCAGCCAACAGATACATGAGAAAATGCTCCCGATCATTAGCCATTAGAGAAATGCAAATTAAAACTACGATGACATTCCATCTCACACCAACTAGACTGGCATTAATCCAAAAAACACAAAATAATAAATGTTGGAGAGGCTGCGGAGAGATTGGAACTCTCATACACTGCTGGTGGGATTGTAAAATGGTACAACCACTTTGGAAATCCATCTGGCGTTATCTTAAACAGTTAGAAATAGAACTACCATACAACCCAGAAATCCCACTCCTCGGAATATACCCTATAGATACAAGAGCCTTCACACAAACAGATATATGCACACCCATGTTTATTGCAGCTCTGTTTACAATAGCAAAAAGCTGGAAGCAACCAAGATGTCCGTCAACGGATGAATGGGTAAATAAATTGTGGTATATTCACACAATGGAATACTACGCATCGATAAAGAACAGTGACGAATCTCTGAAACATTTCATAACATGGAGGAATCTGGAGGGCATTATGCGGAGCGAAATGAGTCAGTTGCAAAAGGACAAATATTGTATAAGACCACTATTATAAGATCTTGAGAAATAGAAAAAACGGAGAAGAACACATACTTATGTGGTTACAAAGGGGGGAGGGAGGGAGGGGGGAGAGGGCTTTTTATTGATCAATCTGTAGATAAGAACTGCTTTGGGTGAAGGGAAAGACAACACTCAATACAAGGAAGGTCAGCCTAATTGGACTGGATTAAAAGCAAAGAGGTTTCCAGGATAAAATGAAGGCTTCAAAGGTCAGCGGAGCAGGGGCTGGGGTCTGGGGAACTTGGTTTGAGGGGACTTCTAAGTCAATGGGCAAAATAATTCTATTATGAAAACACTCTGCATCCCACTTTGAATTGTGGCACCTGGGGTCCTAAATGCCAACAAGTGGCCATCTAAGATACATCAATTGGTCTCAACCCACCTGGAGCAAAGGCAAAGGAAGAACACCATGGTCACACGACAACTAAGAACCCAAGAGACAGAAAGGGCCACATGAACCAGAGACCTACATTATCCTGAGACCAGAAGAACTAGTTGGTGCCTGGCCACAATCGATGTCTGCCCTGTCAGGGAACACAACAGACAACTCCTGAGGGAGCAGGAGACCAATGGGATACAGACCCCAAATTCTCATGAAAAGACCATACCTAATGGTATGATTGCGACTAGAGGAATCCCAGAGACAGTGCTCCCCAGAACTTCTGATGGCACAGGACAGGAACCATCCCCGAAGACAAATCACTGGGCATGAAAAGGACTGGTCAGTGGGGGGGAGAGAGATGCTGATGAAGAGTGAGCTAATTAAATCAGGTGGACACTGGAGAGTGTGTTGGCAACTCTTGACTGGAGGGGGGATGGGAAGATAGAGAGAGAGGGAAGATGGCAAAATTGGCATGAAACGAGAGACTGTAAGGGCTGACTCAATAGGGGGAGAGCAAGTGGGAGAAGGGAGTAAGATGTATGTAAACCTACATGTGACAGACTGATTGGAATGGTAAATGTTCACTTGAAGCTTAATAAAAATTAAAAAAAAAAAATTTTCCTTGCGTGTGATATTAATGATATTGTTCAATAATTTCCACATGCTCTTGGATCACCTTTCTTGGAATGGGCACAAATACGGATCTCTTCCAGTTCATTCTTCCTGGTATGGAAGTAGCAAATTGGGTAGAAAGGATAGGAGAATGTGACAGGGAGAAGACATCAGCCCAGAGGTGAAAAGGCTTATTCCCCTTATTAATATAGCTTATCACTAATAATAATAGCTTCATTTATTGGTTATTTATTATAGGATAAACACATTACTTTTTTACTTACATTAATTCCTTTAAAACCTCCCAGATAGGATTCCTACTTTACAGAGAAGGAAACCGAGGGTTAGAGAGGAGAACTTCCCCATGGTCACAGAGTTTGTAAGTAGCAGAGCTAATAATTGCTCCAGGTGTGTTTTGCTACAGGACAAATGCTTGTAAATATGAGGCTACTCTGCACTTGGTTCATTATTAAACCAAAAACCCGAAAAACAAACCCATTGTCGTGGAGTCCATTCCAACCCATAGCAAGAGCAGAACTGCCCTGTAGGGTTTCCAAGACTATGAAAGATGCCACATCATTCACCCGCAGAGCAGCTGGTGGGTTTGAATCACCAATCTTTCAGTTAGCAGCCTAGAACTGAGACACTGCTCCACCATGGCTCTTTCATTATTAAATAGCTGCTTTAATGTCCGTTGTTCCGGCTATGTGACCCTCTTGGGATGCCCCCCTAATCCTCTGCAGGGAATCTGACCACCAGTTTAAGACATGGTACTGGAGCTGTTTCAATTCAAATGTGACAAATATCAGAACCTTCCACCCCACCCACAGATGATAGCACTTTGAGGGTGATTTAAGGATAATCCAGAGACCTGTAGTATTCAGACCTTTACCTATTATCTAATTCCCCTCATCTTTAACATATGCTAGAGTAGCCAGCATAACACGCTACCCCCTTTCTTAAAACCTTTTCTTGATTTACCTCAGATCTTCCATCCACAGGAATGTCTCATTTTTCTTCTAACAGGTGGCCAGTTACAAACCCTGCTTTAGCCAAACCAAATATTAGATGATTGTTATTCTTGGAAAACAATGTGAAAACCCAGAACTGTAAGTGCCTGCTGGGTACCACGGCATGGTAAAAATAACATAACTTTGCACTTGCCTTGTTAAAGCACTGAATGTATCCTGGATCGGAATCCATCAGTCTTGGTGCTAGCAAAGTATATATATAAAAAAAAAAGTATATAGCTGCTATAAAATACTACGGAATACCAATTATTGTGAAATGGAGTTAGAAAGCTGAATACCTAGAGAATTTTCTAATTGCCCATTAATGATGTCATAATAAGCACAACCCTAATATATTAGACACATGAATATGACCTTTCTTCTTCTTTTTTGGCTTAAACATTTTCCATTACCTTTGAGTGGTGAAGCTCTTCACTAAATTCACAGATTTTTCCTCGTTTTCACAACAGTCTCTAAAATCAAATTCACTGGGTATTTCACCTTTACGAGTATAAACCAAGGAGATATTTCATTCTTAGTCAAAGTTGTCTGATACAGCTCAAAGCTGAGTCTTAATTTATAAATCATCTTAATAAGAAAACATACATTCATATGATGCTTGTTTTATTGAATTAAATAATTTTGTATAATACATTTAAAGTCACTTCAAACATAAATATAATTTGGACAAATAAGTTATTCAGATGTAGAAAAAGCAGACTATGAGAACGAATACATTCAAAATATGAGCAGCACCAAGATCCCATATAAGGAGAGCAGAAGCTAGAAGACCTGAGGCTCATGATTTCCTTTGAGCTAGGGTTGCCAGGTAAAATACAAGACACTATGTTAAATTTGAATTTCGGATAAACAAAAGACATTTTTTAGTGCAAATACGTCCCAAATGAGACATGCTAATATTGAAAAAAATTACTTATCTGATATTAAAAGTTAACTGGACATCCTGTATTTTCATTTGTTAAATCTGGCAACTCTACTTGGAGTTTTAGTTTATTTTAACTTAGAAAATGGATTTCCTATCTACCGCATCAGGCTGTTAAGATATTCAAATGGGGTACGGTGATGGCATATTACAAGTCTTTTTTGACTTAAGCATATACAGTTATGCATCCATTCTCTCACATCTCACAAAAAAAGAAAGAGAAAGAGGATCAGAGGTGAAGCGAGAGAGGCAAACCAGAGGCAGAGAGACAGGGATGAAATGATACGGCACTGTGCCCTCCCTCACTGAGCACCATCCGAGGGCAGGGCAGGAGTGAGATGGGCTGTATCTGCTCATGCCTCTGTCTCCCTGCAGTGACCTCTCAGGACCAGAGCACCTAATCGTGCAGGAGTGGTATTCTAGTGTTTAAAGATACTTATTTTTCATGCAACATGGTCCCTATTGCAAGCCAACTGCTTCATTTGGAGCTCAACCAAAGAAACAACAACCTGTTCCAATGGCAGAAGAAAAAAAAAAAATCTTTGAGCTTATTGAAAAATGGTATGTTGATATCAAATGTGGCACTTCCCATGGGATTTTTAAGGGTAATTTTAACTGCATGCAATTTTCATCTTATGTATTGGTGTGATAGCCCATTCTCCATATAAGATATAATTCTTCATAATTGATGTGAAAAGTATTTTGTACACTGTAAGGTGCTAAGTAGATGTAAGGAAGCCTTACTTATATATTCTTCTTTGGTTTCCTATTATTTTTATTATCCTCATTCTATCGAATCAAGTGATATTTAAAATTTGAGTTTTCCACACCCAGTTAAATAAATAGGGAACAATTTGAAGATACAAATAAATTCAAAGAAAACTATAGTTTGGCTGCTTAGTACTAATATCTTGGAAGAATAAAAAAAGCAAATGTGTGTGGAATAGCATCTTAGGGGAAAAACTTAGAAGCAATGAGATAAAAAAAAAAATAACTGTAAATACTAGGCATAACTACTACACAATGACAACACTCCTTTATAACAAAATAATGGGATACTAGGGATTGTCAAAATGATAGCGAAGAATGGTAAATCTCAGAAAAAGAAATTTCCTGGAACTTCTGTCTAGTATCAAAATGATAGCGAAGAATGGTAAATCTCAGAAAAAGAAATTTCCTGGAACTTCTGTCTAGTATATTGTCGGACAATATTCCATAGGATGTGGTAGAAGCCAAAGTGGTTTAGTCATTTAGAAATAGACTTGATTAAACACTGAAGAATATGCTATAGACAATTGGCTGAAGGATCAGTCCCTGGAGAAGGACATCGTGCTTGGTAATGCAGAGGGTCACAGAAAAAGAGGAAGACCCTTAAAGAGATGGATTGGCACAGTGGCTACAACAATCGGATCAAGCACAACGATTTTGAGGATGGCACAGGACCAGGCAGTGTTTCGTTTTGTTGTATATAGGGTTGCTATGAGTCAGAACTGACTCAAAAGCACCTAACAACAACAAGAATCAGGAAAAAAAAAAAAGGTCAACAAATATAAATGACCTTGCTTTGCCTAATTTTTACGAAAGTTAATTACATACCTACTGGTAAAAAACAAACAATCCATCATTCTTTGATACTATCTTGTTTTTAACCTAGATTTTTCACTGTGAGCTGTGTTTTCCCTGTCAGTGTTTCTTTAGCAGTTGCATGGGTCAGATTTTCAGAAAAATATCATGTATGGTGTTGTATGGCACCAAAGCTGACTCATATACTTGTGATTTTTGAAATAAAATGGTTGTATTCTATTAGGTTAAAAAAGCCTTATCACTTGAGCCATGTCATGGATTGAATTGTGTCCCCCCAAAATGTGTATATCGATTTGGCTAGGCCATGATTCCTGGTATTGTGTGATTGTCCGCCATTTTGTCATTTGATGTGATTTTCCTATATGTTGTAAATCCTGCCTCTATGATGTGAATAAGGGAGAATGGGCAGCAGTTGTGTTGATAAGGCAGGACTCAATCTATGGGATTAGATTGTGTCTTGACCTGGTTTCTTTTGGGATATAAAAGAGAGAAGTGAACAGAGAAAGGGGAATCTCATACCACCATGAAAGCAGTGCCAGGAGCAGAGTTCGTCTTTTGGATCCAGGGTTCCTGCGCAGAGAAGCTCACAGCCCAGGGGAAGATTGATGAAGAGGACCTTCCTCCAGAGCCAGCAGAGAGACAAAGCCTTCCTCTGGAGCTGACACCCCGAATTTGGACTTTTAGCCTACTTTACTGTGAGGAAATAACTTTCTCTTTGTCAAAGCCATCCACTTGTGGTATTTCTGTTATAGCAGCACTAGATAACTAAGACAAGCCAGATTAGTACATGCAAATTCAACAGTCTTTTTGAACAAGACTGTGGCAGATACTGTGTCTTATCCAATATTCACTATCGCCTCCTCCTCCAGAACATGGATTTTGTTTGGGATGGCAGTATTGTATAATGGTTGATATAAATTAATCATGATGGTCCTTGTTCCCAATTTCTAGGCCTCCCTTACACCCAGAAAGGGCCATTTGGCACAGTTATGGTTAATAAGGCACAAGCAGAATAAGGGTTTCTGGGAAAGTTTTAAGTGCCCAGGGGAACTTTTACTTTCCTGATAAAAGGGCACATGCTCATCTGGGATCAGCTCCGCCCCTCTCTCCTTCCTAAAGGGAGCATGAACGTGGTAGCTGTCATTACCATGACCATTTTATAACCCCAAGGGAAAGGACAAGAAAACCAAACTGTAGACATGCCAGCACTCTCATGGCTAAGTGCTTAACCAACCCCAATAGCTGTTAACCTCTGGACTTCTATTTTGAGAGAAAATCAGTTCCTTGTTTGTTTAAGCAACAGTTTTCTGTTTTTCGAAAGCCAAACACAGTCCTAATTTGTCTTAGGCTGGGTTCTGTAGAGAAGCAAAACCAATAAATTGTATAAATACGTATATAGAGAAAGATTTATATCAAGGAAATGGCTTTCATAATTGTAGAGGCTGGAACGTCCCAAGTCCGTAGATCAGGATAGAGGCTTCTCCTGATTCACATAGCCACAGGGGTTGATGAACCCAAGATTGGCAGGTCAGAGAGCAGGACTCTTATTCACAGGCTGTGAAGATCAATGAATCCCAAGATCAGTAGGCAAGACTGAAAGGCTTCTCCTGATTAACGTAGCTGCAGGGGCTGATGAACCCAAGATCGGGCGATCAGAGAGCAGGGCCGTGAAGATCCATGAATTCCATCATCAGCAGATAAGCTGCCAGCTCAAGTCCCAAGAACCTGAGGTCAGACGAACAGGAGGCAGCTGCAGGATCCAGAGCAGGCAAAAGCCAGAGCATCCACTTATATTCAGGTGCAGGCCACATGCCCAAGGAAACTCCCTGTCAACTGATTGGCTACTCACAGCAGATTCTATCAAGGGGGTGATCACATGCTAACACTGAGAATCATGGCTCAGCCAAGTTGACACACAATCTTAACTACCACATGATTAAAAGAAAAAAATCACTTGCTTTCATGGTATTTCTTTATTATAATGTATTAAAAGTGATTAATTCATATAAAGATTTTAGAACAATGCCGCTAAGAGGTAAGAACTGAAGAAAGGTTAGTTGTTATCGTTGTTATTATTGTTACTTTCATAGCTTATTACAAATACTTAAGCATTATTGCATATTTTTTTTTACAATGATTTGGCTATTAAGTTTCTTTATTGCAGAGACCATTCACCATTTTATTCCTCCCAATACCCAGCTGATTAAGGAGACCTGGTGGTACAAAAATTAAGCACTAGCTGCTAATCGAAAAGTTAGTGATTTGAACCCACCCAGTGGCTTCACAGGAGAAAGATCTGGTCATCTGATCCTGTAAAGATTATTGTTGTCATTGTTAGGGGTCCTCAAGTCGGTTCCAGCCCATAGTGACCCTATGTACACAGAACGAAACATTGTCTAGTCCTGCACCATCCACACAATCATTGCTATGTTTGAGCCCACTGTTGCAGCCACTGTGTCAATCCATCTCATTAAGGATCTTCTCTTCCTCTTTTTTCACTGATCCTCTACTTTACCAAGCATGAAGACCTTCTCCAGGGACTAGTTCATCGTAATAACATGTCCAAAGTATGTGATACAAAATCTCGCCATCCCTGCTTCTAAGAAGCATTCTGGGTGTACTTCTTCTAGACAGATTACAGCCTATAAAGATTACAGCCTAGAAAACCATATGGATAGTTCTACTATTTCGCGTGGGGTCACTATGAGTCAGCACCTAATAATAACAACCCAGCTTCATGTTTTTATCCCTATTCCTATGGGGTAGTATTATCCATGTTTTTATAGTTGGAGAAAGTGAGGCTCTGAGAGATTAAGTCCCTCACCAGGGTTTTATAGCTGGGATTTGATGCAGACAATCTAGCTCCAGGTACTAAGTGGCTTATGCCTTAATCTACAGGCCCTTTCCATGATCATATAAAGAATGTGCTGAGACTCTTTGCACAGGGGACCAATAGTACACACTGGAGAGGTTTCAGTGAGGCTTCCTAAGAAAATGATCTGAGACAGAAGGATGAGTCACATGATAGAGGTAGAATTTCACAGGGTAGGAAGATTACTCAAGGCAGAAGAAATACATAGGTGAAGAAGAATGAATGAGTAGCTGAAAAACAAACAAGCTAACAAAGCACTAAGCTGGAGACAGTCAGGCATGATTTTCAGTGACCATGTTTGATCATGAGTTAGGGCAGTGATTTGCTGGGTGAGATGAGATGAGACTGAAGAGAAAATGAGGACCCAGATGGCCAACATGCGAAGAAGTACTAGGGCAAAGGGTGGGGTGAGGAGGCCATAGAAGGAACGGTGAAAGAGGAGGGTAGAGATGAAGGATCTAAAAGGGCTCTTTCCTCTTCTGCCAGCTCTTCAGTATGGATAATGTCCAGTTGAATTTGCTGAGAGTTTTCCTCTGGCAGGCAGTTGGAAGGTGGGTCTGGAACCCAGAGAAATGTTCAAGGCTGTAGAAGCAGACTTTTTGAGTTGTCCAATGAGCACTGAATTGTCCAATTCAGGAGAACATAAAATTGCCTCAGGAGAGTCAGGGTGTGAAAGAAGAAGACAGCTGGGATTAGGCCTAAAGTGTGGTTAAAGGAAGAACAGAGAGGGACTAGTCAGAAAAGTAGCAGGATCCGAGAAAGTCCTATTCATATAAATAGAATAACATGGTTTGGTTCAAACCCATCTGCTGTTCCGTGGGAGAAAAGGCCTGGTGATCTATTCCCATAAAGATTACAGCCTAGGAAACCCTCTGGGATTGTTCTACTGTGTCCTATAGGGTCGATGTGAGTCAGAATTGACTCAATGGCAAACAACAACAAACATGGTTGATTAGGAAACGGGAATTTTGTTTTTTAACTAATACGTTACTCCCTCCCCATTCTTCTATCTAATGACATAGACAGACACACAACAACATTTTTTGCTAAAGGTATTCTCTTCTACATTTTAGTTAGGAAGTAAACACAAGAACTGTAGAGGAGGACTCTTAGGAGCAGAGAATCAAAAAAGATTTCAAGAGACCATTTGGTTTATCTCCTTGCCAGTAAGGGCATTTCCTAAATCATCCAAAAAAGAAAATTGTCAATTCTATTTTTAAAATATCTCCACAGATGGCAATTCCATAAGCTTCCCTGCTAATTTGCTCCAGTGTTTAATCAGCCTGACACACAAAGTTCTTCTTTACATCTAACTTAATGCTCACTTTCTATAACTTAGAATCTTTTTCCTCTTCTCAAATGTGGAAATAGAGAACAATCTAATAACTCATAAAAACCCCAACCAAATATTCTCAATATCCTAACTGCAGGAGTGAAGCATTGTACTTTTTAATCTGTTGTCAATAGTAAGTAATTTAGTCCCAATGGGAAATGAAATGATTTACTCTAATTAAATGAGTACACAAATGTCCTTTCACTCTGAGCAGAAATAATACGTGCAGAAAACCTCTTTAGGGTTACTGAACCAAACAAAGTTCAGTAATCCTAAAGAAAAAGATCCTGTTTGAGGATTTGAATGTGTCTTTTCTGGGAACTCTTGTATCTATTACATGTATGATAAAGTCCAAAATGTTCAAAAGCACTTAGGCTGTTTATGGATAATTTGAACATTATTATTTTTTTTACTCTCCTTCCTATATAATATCTTTGGACAAGTTGCTTATTCTTCAAGCCAGAAGTCTATATAACGGTCACTTTGAATTTTCTCAAATGATCCATAAGGAAGCAAGGAAAGAGACCTACTGCAATAGCTGAAAAAGAGCAATAAGACAAAAAATTTATTTTTGATATTATTTGTAACATTGGTTTTGAATAAAATCATTCATGTGGGCCCAATGCCATGCAATATTTCATTAATAACAGTGATATGGCTAACAAAAGAAGAGCCATCCTCATTAAAGATGTAGAGGCAATTAAGTTATAAAGCAGAGTTTTAAAAGCCTCCCCTGTTCCTCCCATTACTCCAAAAACATCCTCATCGATATACTGGAAGTTGTGCCTTCCTGAGGCTCCAGGCTGACCAGCGTCAAAAGTGAGATAGTCACACCAAAGATTAGAGACCCGATGGTCAAGGAAGAAGACTGCACCCTTCTCTTAACGAAAACAAACAAAGAATTATATATACACAAGAAAACAAAATATTAGCTCAAAAGTATTTAGGAACTAACAATATTTTTTAAAAGAGCTATGAAGAGTAGTATTTTAAGAAATACTGAAAACTATTATGCATTTTTAACAACAACAAAAAGACCTGGCCTTTCAATTTCATGAAGCAAAAATTTGCTATGTTCTTTCTTTCACTCACAGCCTCAATTCCAAAGAACGTGCCGTTTCACCTGCCTGGAATTTTCTATCCACACACATTTTTTTGCCCCCTCACTTGCCTAATACTCACGATTACTGCAGATGACAGCTACTCAAAGGAAGCATTCTTGATCTTCTTAACAGAATTAGGTGCTCCTGTTCTCCATTCTCCAGCTACTCCCTGTACTTCACCCATCCTGAGATGAATTACATTATATTTTAAATTGTCCTATCCCTTGTCTATCCCTCCCATCAAATGTTAAAAAGACAGGGAAGAACTTTCATCTTATTCAGGTGGCTAGCACATTGTTTTGATAAGGGTTATGTTAAACATGTGAGACTCAAATAAGTGAATACACCCACTCCTCACTTATAGACATGGTTACGTTCCAAAAACCAGGTTGGTATGCAAAAAAATGTCATTATGCATCAGATCACAAAATGAAGGCTGACTACATCATTATATAACTGCCAAATTACATCATTAGGTAACTGCCAAACCACTGAGAATCATGGCCCAGACAAGTTGACACATAACCTTAACCATCACAGCCAGTGTTATTCTTGCCTCGCATCTTGGCATTCGTTACTTACTGCCTGATGTATGTTGTCAATGAGCAAAATAGTTGGATAGTAGATTTTTTACCGTTGTCGTAAATGTGAAATATCAGATAACGAGATAGTTGGTAAGTGAAGAGTACACGGCTGCCAACGTCTTCCCTGCTACTCGTTGATAGGCAAAATCTTTCTCTTTCAGCCTTTCAGCTAGGTCAGCATCTCCTTTTATACATCTCAAAGTACCCCACATTTGCACCTTTGTTTTATTACTTATATTTGTCATAATCATGATTAAAACTCTCTTCCCCACTCAGGGACCCATGAGGAAAATAGAAACCATTTTAGCCTTTTCAAATAGAAGGGATTTAATACAAGGATTTGGTTGCACAGTTTATGAAAGAACTGCACAGATTAAACCGGGAATGATGAGGCAGCCCAGAGCAAGAAGTCACTATCACCCTAAGGGCTGGAGGGACAACAGGAGGAGGTGATGTTACCAGAGTCCAGAAGTAAGGTATGTTTGTCAGGGATTAGAACTGGACTAGCAAGCACTGAGCCCAGAAGAAAAGCAGCCATCACCTAAGACAGAAAGAGAGAAGAAGCAGCAGCGTTCTTCCCTGCCTCCTCTCCTGCAAACTTTAGCCAGTGCCTGCTCTTGGAAGAACCAGTCAAAAACAATTTGACAAGGAAACGTAGGAAATGCAGTCTGCAGGGATTATTCTCCTACACTCTCTCACCCATGGAGGAACCAGGGAAGGGCTAGGTATGGGCCTGGGAACAGTTAAATGATGGTCATACCCTACTGGACTATAAGCAACGTGAGGGTTAGAACTGCACCTGTCTGATTTGCTGCTTTGTCCATAGCACTTGACACACCCTGAATGACATATGCTAGGTATGTAGCAAAGAGTTATTGAGTCAGTTTTAGCTGAATGACCTGCCTGTTTCTCATTTGCTGTACTTAATACATCTGTCAGTTTGTTTTACTGTGGTGGTTTGTATATTGCTGCGATGCTGGAAGCTATGCCTCCAGTATTTCAAATCTCAACCAAGTCAGCCATGGTGGACAGGTTTTAGTGGGGCTTACAGACTAAGACAGACTAGGAGGAAAGTCCTGGCAATCTACTTCTAAAAATTAGTCAGTGAAAACGCTATGGTGTACACCAGAATATTGTTCAATATAGTGCTGGAAGATGAGCCCCTTAGGTTGGAAGGCACTCAAAATGAACAGTGGCTGCAACAGTGGACTTGAGCCTACCAACAACCATGAAGATTGCACAGAACCTGGAATTTTCTTCTGTTGCCATGGTGTCACCAAGGGTTGGAGCTGACTTGATGGTAAATAACACAACAACAATACACTGCATATCTGTAAATCTCCACTAGAGGATAAAATTCAAGAATCAGAGATTTTAGCTCTAGCACTTAGAATATGCCTGGTCAGTTCTAGGTGCTCTATACACATTTGCTGGACCAATGAATAAAAGTTGTGTATAGTGAAAAAGCCCAAATTATTGTCTTCCTCTTGACTAGGTTGTGATGTGTCAGGTCATAGACCAGATGCCTCTTAAGGTAGGAGGAAGAAGTGGAGCTCGGTGTCACCTAGGAAGGTCACAGAGACTTTACCATCTTAACAAACCCAGGTCACTGCTTGCAGCCTAAGAAAAGCAGCAATGGGATAAAACCCAAAGCTTCACAAAGCCTTGTAACAAATTTGTGTACTGGATGAAATGCGTGGGTGTAGGTGCCAATATGAAAAATCATGTCAGGGGGTGAGTTTCCACTTTGAGATATAACAGTTGATCTTAACTAAAAAAAAAAAAAAAAAAAAAAAAAAACAGTTGATCTTAGTAACTAGAAACTTGAGATTTTCTAGAAGTAATAAGGAGTTATAAGGAATACAGGTCAAATGGATGATTCTGCTGTTGAAAAAATAAATATCAATGTGATATAAGGCATATACTATATAACACAGAGAAACTGACTTATATTTAAGCCTAAAATATAACACACATTAGAAGTTTTGCACAGTTTGGGGGAAGAAAATCTTACTAAGGGAAATGGGCAACCTAAAAAAGTGCTTTCAGATTAAAGTCACAGGAGTTGAAAGACTTAGAGGGAAAAAGGTTGTTTAACCGACAAAGAAAGCTAAGAAAGGAAATGGGGATATTACCCCTGTGAAAAATGTGAAAGAATACGTCATGGATTGGGTTGTGTCCCCCAAAAATATCTGTCAAATTGGCTAGGTTATGATTCCCAGTATTGTATGATACTACCATTTTATCATCTGATACAATTTCCCTATGTGTTGTAGACCCTATCGCTACGACTTTAATGAGATGGGGTAGTGGCACTTATATTGATGAGATCTACAAAATTAGACAGTGTCTTAAGCCAATCTCTTTTGAGATATAAAAGAGAGAAGTGAGCAGAGAGACAGGGAAATCTCATATCACCTAGAAAGCAGCACCAGGAACAGAGCGCGTCCTTTGGATTTGGACCTGGCTTTCCTGCGTAGAGAAGCTCCGAGTCCAGGGGAAGACTGATGACAAGGACCTTGCTTCACAGCCAACAGAGAAAGAAAGCCTTTGCCTGGAGCTGACCCCCTGACTTTGGACTTTTAGTCTATTTCACTGTGAGGAAAAAATTTCACTTTGTTTGTTAAAGCCATCTACTTGTGATATTTCTGTTATAGCAGCACTAGATGACTAAGTGGTGAGTATAAAGAGTGAATAAGATTTTAAAAAAAAAAACCAAAACTGTTATTGTGAAGTCAATTTTGACTCAGGGCGACTCCATGTGTTACAGAGTAGAACGGCTCCATAGGATTTTCTTGACTAATCTTTATAGAAGCAGATTGCCAGGACTTTCTTCCACCGTGCCACTCGGTGGGTTCCAACTGTCAACTTTTAGATTACTAGTCAAATAGTTTGTGTCATCCAGGGATATCCTTGCTTTATCACTCACGAGCCGTGTGACCTCCAGTTACTCTTTGTACCTCAGATTTCTCAACTGAAAAATGGAGATAGTAACAGTATCTACCACATGGGGTATTTATGAAGATCCCATGAAAATATCCATTTAAGAGGCTTAGTACCATGTCTTTACATAGGAAACACTTGGGCAGGTTAACTGTGAGTCTATGATTATCTTCAATGAAGCTTGCATGAAGAGAAACAAACATATCATAAAAGTGTTAGGTTAGGTGTCAGAATTTCCTCAAGGCCAGGTTTGCAGAAAAGACTTAAGGAATGTGTGAAATGTCTTTGCAAGTAGGGTCATTTCAGTGTATTCTGACTTGAAGGCAAGAGGGTAGACCAGTTCTCCCCACCCCCACACCCCACAAATGACCTTTCAAGTTTTCCTTCAGTCTTTACTTCCATAAAATGTATAATTTCCCTTCCTGGCAGTTCATAGAGAAGTGCTATTCCCAAAGTCTTCTAGGCTGCTCTGAATGGAAAATGCTCTGAGTTCTTAGAGACTTAACACCCTGCCTTGTGAACACGAGCAAGATTATTCTCTCGGACCAGCTCTTTTCACATGAGATAAGCTTGGCAAGCTGCCCTGGTAAGTGTCAAGCCCTGAATGTTTTTGTTTTTGCCCTGGTGGTCCTGAGGAGTTACTGGAATACTTCTGGAGATCTGCTTTGTATCAACTGTTGGCTGATCGTGACATTGAGAAGAAGCAGGTAGAGACAGAGCAAGGGGCTCTGGACTGTATCACATTTAATTCTGATAGCAGACTCCCTGTCTGCCCTGGCCGCCTCAAAGCTTCCTTCGGTCTTTCTTTGGCTCCTTTACTTTGCGTTTTTCTGTATTACAGGGCAATCTTTTGTGCGTGTGTTTTCCCCCTTTGGCTCCCCAGAGAGGCTTGTCAAAACTCCTTATCTGTTGATGAATGAAAGGAATTTCTTCTGTGTGGGCAGGACCTGCTTATGGCCTCGCTGGCCAGCATGGCTGGGTCACTGAGTTAAGGAAGCACCAAAAGGCGAAAATGCACTGAACACATCAGAATTGCCGTGGTGCCAGGGAGTGCTATCAGCAGGCATGTGCCTCCAGGCAGAGAAGAAGAGGCCAGATGGATAGAAGCAGTCTTGGATTAATTTACTCCGGTGGGGAGAGAGACACACCGTACCAGTTAGCTGTTGTCTTTGGCCTTTGCAATAATCATTGCACTGTTAAGGAGTGCTGTTAACATGTGTTAAGGAGCTTGACTCTATTCTGGAGCCGAATGAGGCTCAACTCTGCTGCTTTTTCACACAGGACCTTTTGATTATTTGCTCTAAACTGAAATGCATTTTTTAAATTTCCTCCAAGCCTCAATTACCTGACACCATATCCAATTATATGAAGCAAAGGAGCTTAGTCTGTTACATGTTAGCACAAACATTCTTTGATCTCCGGTTATGTTTTTACCAAACATTGTTCCTCATGCAGTGACCTGCATGAAGACTCATTTAATATAGAGGGAATGGTTTAACCAAGGAATCAATGAATGGATCTCCTTCTGTAAGGAAGCATTACTGTACGTGGCACCGTTGTTCATACAAACCCTAAAGAGTAAACTGTTTTTAAAAATAGAAAGCACACTGTTCTTGTTTCACAACGTGAGGTAGAGATGGGGGAGGGGAGATGAAATAAGGGCAGGAGCGGGTGGTCACATAGTGATTATGCTGAGGTGCTCATTATGTGTGCTACATTCTCAAGACTAATTTACGAAGTAAATGAAAGTTAAGGATGCGTAAGTAATGTTGCTGTTGTTAGATGCCGGCTCATAGTGACTCCTCATGACAGAATAGAGCAGCTCCACAGTGTTCGGCTGGCTGTAATCTTTATTGGAGCAGATTACCAGGTCTTTCTTCCTCAGTGCCGCTGAGTGGTTTCGAACTGCCAACCTTTAGGTTAACAGCCGAGCATTCGACCTGCGTTTAAATTCCAGCCTCACTCCTTGTTTTATGCGACCATGTTCAAGTTACTTAATCAGTCTGAGCTCCCCTATCCTCTTCTGCAAAAGGGATATAGCAATAACATTTGTTTTACTCAAGTATGGAGAGACTATATACATTTATTTTTTAAACAACTTTAAAGTTATTACAGTCCAATCACTCATATTCCAGAAAGGTTTATAGCAAACATACTCCTGAATTCAGAGGAAAAAAAAAGTTTATATTTTTGAATAATGGAAAAGAGCATTCAATATATCAAACTTCTAGAAGACATAAATGCTTACCAATTTTCTTTTCAGGAAATAGTTCGTTTCAAGATTTCTCGTTCTTCAGAAAGAAGCGTTCTTCTAATGTAAACCCTTTTCAGTCCCTTGATGTGCTGTCTACCAAATAGAATGCAGGAGACGTAATTGTATTTCTTGTGTTACCTGAATGATGTAGTAGCTTCCTCACGTGATTAGGAATTTAGTAAATGAGAGGCAGTGCTTCCCAAACTAATAGATATCTTAGTCAAAAATAAAGTACATCTATGTCTGCTTATCAGTGATTTTTATTTACAAGGTGTTATGGACTGAACTGTGTTCCCTCAAAAAGTGTGTTGAAGTCCTAATCTCTGGTACCTTTGACTGTGACCTTGTTTGGAGATAGGGTCATTGAAGATGTTATCAGTTAACGTGAGGTCATACTGTACTAGGGTGGGCCCTAAATCAATCTCAGTAGTGTCCTAAAAAGACTAGGAGAGACACAGACAGACAGAGGGAGGACGGCCATGTGAAGACACACTGACAAGCCAAGGAACACCTGGGGCTACCAGAAGCTGGGAAGAACAAGAAAACATCTCCTGCTAGAGACTTCGGAGGGAGAATGCTCTGGCCAACATGTTGATTTCTAGCCTCTAGAGATTTAGAGCTGTGAGACCATACATTTCTGTCCTTCAAAGCCACCCACTTTGTGGTAGTTTGTTAAGAGAGCCCTAGGAACTAATACAAAACCAAAACAAGCCTGTTTCCATCAAGTCATTTCCGACTCACAGCAACCTAACAGGACAGAGTAGAACCGCCCCATAGGGTTTCCAAACAGCGGCTGGTAAATTCGAACTCCGGACATTTTGGTTAACAGCTGAGCTCTTGACCATTGCGCCACCAGGACTCTACCACACAAAAAGTGACAAAAAGACTAAGGATTCTGGACTGATACTGCCTTCCACATTCTATCTTTTAAAAGCTGACTCTGTGTCTGTTGGCAGATTTTCTAGTTACCTGTTCCTCTTTCATTGACCTGTGAACTCACACTCTAAGGAAAAAAGTATCTTTTTTTTTCTGATGACTGAATTCTGAAACTCATTTTGCTCCTTACTGTCAGCTCCTTCCCTAAAGTCCTGATGTGGGCCTATTTCCTTTTGAATCTCACTTTTTGGGGTGTCATAAAGACAATTCTACTTGCATATTTATCTGTGACTATCTTATTTCAGTCCACTCTTTAGTAACTTATTGTGCTTTTGATGTTTTCTGCTCCCCAAGACAGCCTGCTTCGCATTATGCTAAGACAAACACATCTGCAATGCTAGGGCTGACTGGTTCTTCTTTTTTCAATTCAGTCTTATGCTTAATATGATGCTAATGGCCAAAGATATAATATAGGGTCACTATGAGTCTCAACGGCAATGGGTTTGGCTTTGGTTTTTTAATGGCCAAAGTGCTCAAGACATTATGTGTGACAAAGATAGCCCATTCTGTGGCCAATTATCAATCCAGGCAAATCAAAGAAGATAAATCTTCTCATGTTTATAGAGTCATATAGTGTTGATGGAGCACTGGTGGCACAGTGGTTAAGAGCCCGGCTGCTAACCAAAAGGTCGGCAGTTAGAATTTACCAGCTACTCCTTGGAAACCCTATGGATCAGTTCTACTCTGTCCTATAGGTCACTATGAACTGTAATCGGCTCAATGGCAACAGGTTTGTTTTCTATAGTGTTGATTTTTTTTTTTTTTTTAAAGCGTTGGTGCTGAAACTGATTTAATAGATCTCCTACCACCTCATTTTACAGGCAAGGAATCTGAAATCTTAAGAGGGGAAGAGTCAGGTCTAGGTTGTAGATAAGATTTTTATTCCCTTTAAATGCAAATTTGGGACTTTAAAACATTGATTTTAGATTTAAAAAAAAGTTTCTGGCAGGGAAATGAACAAGAGGAAAATGAGACAACTTTGAGCCTATATGGCTGTGGTCAAGATATGCAAGGAAATAGAAGTTTTTTGTGTGTGGTGGGAGGGAGGCACAGGAGAGCACAAGGAATGGTGTTCAAAAAAAGAAATATAGCAGAGAAGAGTTAAAAAGCTAAGAATGAAAAGATAAAGGATTTAATAGCCTTTAACCAGGGTAGAAACTGAAAGGACCAATTTCAGAAATTACGTAAGCTAAACACCTTGAAATCCAACATAAAAGAATATTTCTGTAGGTAAAGAAAAGGGAGACAAAGAAAAAAGCTCAGAGTGTTAAGAATGGCTTAAAAGAATAATTTGGGTGAAATCTGGAAATAGGTGATCTTTCTTTAAGCAAATTAGAGGATTAGAGACACTATTTAAATTAACCTAGTATAGAAATAGCATGGAAACTCTGGTGGAGCAGTGGTTAAGTGCTAGGCTGCTAACCAAAAAGTCGGCAGTTCAAATCCATCAGCTGCTCTTTGGAAACTATGAGGCAGTTCTACTGTCCTATAGGGTAGAAATATTACAGAACAAGCTGTATCCAGGGTTCTTTGAACAAGGTAAACAAACAAACAAACAAACCAACAAACCTGTTGCCTTCAAGTCAATCTTGACTCATAGTGACCCTACAAGACAGAGTAGAACTGCCCTATATGGTTTTCAACGATTGCCTGGTGGATTTGAACTGCTGACCTTTTGGTTAGCAGCCATAGCTCTTAACCACTACGCCATCAGGGTTTTCTTGAACACGGTAGAGCTAACTATATACAGTTTGCTAAGCTATAAGCAATGTGTAATCTAAGCTTCTACACTCGTAGGTAAGGTAGACTTTACAGTCTAAATGACTGGCTGAGTATGAGATTTCTGATGACCATGGTTTCTTGTACAGATTGTTTACTTTACTCTTTTTTGAGTTTTTGGAGTTGATGATTGCATCTACTCAAGATGAGTTTAATCAATGACACATTTGACAACAATAAAGAAGGGCTGCTAATTATTTGAAAGTTTACTATAAGTGAAAACAACACCAGAAATAGGTAATCGAAATCTACTTCCAAAATGACTTCCAGAAACTAGTGACAATATCAGCTTCAGGGTCATATCGACAACGCTGATATCTAGCATGTTTCACTGAATAGGTTTGCCTTGATGGAAACAATGTACAGGAATTTGTTACGCATCTATTGGCTGTGGAGTTTATAAGATCTTGTAAAGCTTTTACTTCCCCTAAGAGAAAGGCATGTGATAAAACACATAGAATTGAAAGCATATTTATCATCATACAAATATTCAGTAAATATTTTTGGAGTCCCAATATTCTATCAGGGACCATCAGGGGTCCAAAAAAAAAAAAAAAAATACGTAAATTTACAGTCTCTGATGTACTTTATAGATTTTAGCTATTTATACCAAAAAACAGTTAGCTTAGAGGGCAGAGCTTACTTTCTGTCTTAACATGGCAGTTTGGGGGATTTTGGTGAAGCAGGATCACCCTGTAGGTGAGTTGGCTGATTTAGTCCTTGAATATCATTTATACTAAATGTGCATATACATAGATGCATGAAAAGTTCTAACAAGTAAAATCATATCACTACAGACTAGAGACATAAAGGACAATTAAAAAAAGTTCATCCATATTAGCTATGTAAAAATCTCTACACAACAAAGTCAGCAAAACATGGGAAAAAATAGGCTAGAGATATGAAGATGAATTATTCAGACCTAGCAAGTGTCACTCAAACTGTTCTTTTTATGTAGATTTACCCATTAATTTATTCATTTAATTAATCTTTTTAAATATCTGCAAGGTATTTGACAGTACAAAATAACAGGACAATGTGTCTGTCCTCAGTAAAACTAAAAATCAGGCAACAAAAACTCTCTCCACATACATGTCTGTCTATGGTGCAATACATATTGCAATGAAGGTTACAATGTCACAGAAAAAGGGGAAGAAAAGTGAGAGCCAGCTCACAAAGGAGATGGCAGTTGAAATAGGATTTAACAGAAGAGTAGATTTGCAAGTTAACAAAATGGGGAGTGAATATTCCAGACAGAGGTAATAGCTTAAACAAAGTCATAGAGATATATAATAACATATGTTTTATATAGATAGATAGATAAACTTATATAATATATATATATACACACACAACTTAATATTAGAAAGATGCCACTAGAAATCATGAAGATAATATGTACTAACTATTCAATAAATGCTCCTGAGAAATGAGAGATCCCTGTGGACAAAAATAAAACTAGACCCCTACCTCATACCATACACACAAAAATTAAATTCCAAATGGACAAAAAAACATGAAAAAGTTTAGCAGAAAATATAGAAAATCATATTTATTACCTCGAGATAGGGTAAAGAAACAAAATACAAACTATTGAATAAAATATTTATATATTTGAGTACATTCTAATTTAAGCCAGTGTTAAACAAAAGACGTCATAAAGTAAAGAAATGGTTCACAACCTGGGAGGGTGCTTTTGCAAAACATATAAGAAAACAAATTATTATTCAGAATTTTTAAAAAAACTTTTACAAATTAATGAGAAAATGACAAAAACCTCAATAGAAAAATAGGCAAAGGATATAATTCACAGGAAAATGACAAAAATTGGCCTCTAAACATATGATAGGCTTTTTAACTCCTTCACCCTCTAGAAAATTCACAATTAGATATCATTTTAGGCTTATAGTTTGACAAAGCAAAAAATGTTTACTAATACCAGAAGCCAGCAGTAATACACAGCAGTAGTGGAACTTTCATATGTTGTGGTAGAGTTGGGAATGCAACAACTTTGAAGAACAATTTGACAGTATCTAGCACAGCTGAAGATGTGTATACCCTTTATCTAATCAATTTCACTCCTAAATGTAAATACAGAGAAACTCTAGTAGATATGCCCAAGGAGATGTGTAGAGAATGTAGATTGCGGCCTTGTTTTTAAAAGTGAGATACTAAAACACACCAACAAACAAAAGGAACATAAATGTTTATCAACAAGACAAAGAATAAGCAATTAAAAATAAATGAGTTAGATCTATGATTACTGAAGGAAGACTCGTTAACAACCTGTGATATGCAGAAGACACAACCTTGCTTACTGAAAGCAAAGAGGATTTGACACACTTAGTGGCGAAGATTAAAGACTACAGGCTTCTGTATGGATTACACCTCAACACAAAGAAAATAAAAATCCTCACAACTGAACCATAAGCAACATCATGAGAAACAAAAGATTGAAAGTTGTCAAGGATTTCATTTTACTTGGATCCGCAATCAACACTCATAGAAGCAGCAGTCAAGAAATCAAAAGGCGCACTGCATTGGGCAAATTGGCTCCAAAAGACCTCTTCAAAGCGTTAAAAAGCAAAGACATCACTTTGAGGACTAAGGTACATCTGACCCAAGCCATGAATTTTATAATCACCTCATATGCAAGCAAAAGTTGGACAATGAATAAGGAAGATGGAAGAAGACTCGATGCCTTTGAATCATGATGTTAGCAAAGAATATTGAATATACCATGGACTGCCAGGAAAGCAAATAAATCTGTCTTGGAAGAAGTACAGCCAGAATGCTCCTTAGAAGCAAGAATGGTGAGACTTTGTCTCATGTACCTTGGACATGTTATTAGGAGGGACCTGTCCCTGGAGAAGAACACCATGTTGCCTTTTTTTCACTGACACCAAGTGTCAGTGAAAAAAAAGGAAAACCTTCAATGAGATAGATTGGCACAGTGGCTGGAACAATGGGCTCAAGCATAACAGCGATTATGAGCATGGCATAAGACAGGACAGTGTTTCATTCTCTTGTACGTAGAATGTTCACTATGAGTCCAAACTGACTCAATGACACCTAACAACAACAGCATGATTATCAACATAAAGAAATCTTAAAAATGTAATAAAACCAAAAAACCAAACCTGTTGCTGTAGAGTCAATTCTGACTCACAGCTCCCCTACAGGGCAGAGTAGAACTGCCCCATAAAAACATAATTTAAAACAAATGAACCAAATCCATTGCCGTCGAGTAGATTCCAACTCATAGAGACCCTGAAGGACAGAGTAGAATTGCCCTACAGAGTTTGCAAGGAGGGCCTGGTGGATTTGAACTGTCGACCTTTTGGTTAGGAGCCATAGAGCTTAACCACTACTCCACCAGGGTTTCCAAAAATGTAATAGTGACCAAAAATTAAGTTTCAGATTAATAATGCCATACATAAAGTGTGGAAAGAGGCAAAACATATTATTTTTTCTTTAAGGGAATAATAAATGCCAAATTCATGGTCATGGTATCTCTCTCTGTGATGTTTTCTTTCTTTGAAAAGGAAAAAAAAAAAATATATATATATATATGAATGATGGTGGCACAAATGTTTGTTAGATAGTTCTCTACCATTTTCTGTATGTTCTGTATGCTACATAATGGAATCTGGGTTCATGACTATTCATATGAAGCTCAGGAATCATCCAAATAGAAGACTGTGATATTTGCAAAGGTCCTCTGTAAAGACGACTGTGACCATTAGAGATCATAATGGCTAAACTGATCATAAACCAGTTGCCATGGAGTCAACTCCAACTCATGGTAACCTGTGTGAGTCAGAGTAGAACTGTGCCTCAAATGGTTTTTGATGGCTGATATCTCAGAAGTAGGCCACCAGGCCTTTCTTCCAAGGCATCTGTGGATGGATTTGAACCTCCAAACTTTTGTTTAACAGCCAAGTGCATTAGCCATTTGTATCACCCAGGGACTCTTGTAAAAGTGAGAGTGTCCCTCTGTTCATTGGTACACTTCCTTATTTATTGCTCACTGTGTTCTGACATCTTGCTCCTAAGCATGGGTATAACACTAACAGGGGAGGAAACTTTCAGTATTTAGGAACAAGTTAATGCCTACTATAATTTATAATAATGAAACCGACGAAAGCTGGGAGCTGGTATCATCTGAAGGCTCACTTACTCACTTCCCGTGATCGATGCAGGCTGTCAGTTGAAAATTTAGCTGGGGCTGTCAGTTGAAATGCCTACATAAAGCCTGGGCTTCTTCATGGCCTGGTGGCTGTATTAGTTTTCTATCACAGCTGTAACAAATCACTACAAATTTGTAGCTTAAAATAACACAAATTTATCATCTTATAATTCTGTGGGCCAGAAGTTCAATACAGGTCTCAAAGGGCTAAAAATCAAGGTGTCAGCAGGGCTGTGTTCTTTTCCGGGCTCTATAGGGGAGAATCTGATTCCTTGCCTTTTCCTGCTTATGGAGACTGCCCACATTCCTTTGCTCATGGCCTCCTTCTTCCATCTTCCAAGCCAGCAACATTGCATGTCTCTGTGCCTTTCTCCATAATCACTTCTACCTGTGACTGACTTGCTCTGTCTCCCTCTCTATGACCATTCTTCTGTGGTTACATCACCTTCTGGCTCTGAACTCTCCTGCCCCCACTTCTACTATTAAGGACTCTTGTGACTACATTGGACTCATCCAGATAATCAAGAATAATCTCTCCATCTCAAAGTCCTTAATTTAACTGGATCTACAAAATCCCTTTTGCCATGTAAAGCAATATATTTATAGGTTCCAGGGATTAGGATATGAACATCTTTGGGGGGTGGGTGGTTGACATTCTTCTGCCAACAGCCATGGCCGAATTCTAAAAGTAAGCCTCCTGAGAGACAAAGAGAGCCAGGTAGAAGCTGTACTGCCTGTCATGACTTCACCCTGAAACACGGGGAACATCACTGCCATCATATTTCATTTGGTCAAGACAGTGACAATGCCCACACAATTTCAAGGGGAAGGGGGAGGATAGACCCCACATCCTGATGAGAGTAGCAAGGATCTGGATGAATATGTGGGAACAGATATATTGCTCTGGACATTTTTGGAAAATACAGTGTTCCACAAATAGTGTTATGAATGATAACACTGGCTTTAGTGTCTAAATGCCAGTGGTCATATCTTGGATTAACTACTTAATAGAAATTTTAGCATGTCCTTGAGGAAAATCAACCTTTTCAGTCTCAAGTTTTTTCACCTGTAAAATGGGAATAAAAATAGTTCAATCCCAAAGGAAAGTTGTAGGGATTAAGTGAGTTAATTTGTGACCCCAAATGTTTACTCACTAGTGGTATGAATTTGGGTAAATTATTGAATCACTTTGAAACTCAGTTTATTCATGTGTAAAATAGCGATAAGAGTACTTCCTTTACAGGCTTGTTGTGAGGATTAAATGAGTTTAAGTATGGTTATATATATAAACCAAAACCCCTTGCCATTGAGTCGACTCCAACTCATAGCGACCCTATAAGACAGAGAACTGCCTCACATACTTGTAATTATATACATAAAGAATTAGAACTGCATACATTATTTATAATAAATATGAAGGATTATTTTTAACCTTTTCCCCAAGAAAGCAACATCATACCTCAGAAAAAAGAAATTAAAACTATGAGACCATATGTGTATAGATATAAAGAACATCAAAAGTTATTTATTACATTTAAGGTTTTAATTAGGTTTTTCATGTATGTGCCACACAAAAAGATTATAAACCAAAATACTATTATGATTATTATAGTAGTGTAAATGTGTGCACTTATTTATCACAAATAAAAGATACTGGAGTCTGTTGGCTATGGTTTCAACAGCAAGAATGACACAGGGATGGACCCACAAAGAAAAGAGAAAAAACAGTCATTTCGAGGCTTTGATGATTGTTAATATAATGCAAGCTGAAAAGGCTCAGAGAATCATATCTGTCTGAGCTCATTGAACCTTGCCAAGGCTGCTTGGAGCAATGCCTTAATTACACTCTGATTAGAATGGCAATGCCTAGGAACAGACTCCAAATGAAGTCATTTCTGTTCTTCAGGAAGTTCTTCTAGTACAGTTGTTGTATGATGTGTTCAAGCACATGAATTAAAAGGCACACTGTTATTAAAGTTTCTTAAATTGGGTCATGTCTTACTATGATAGAAGCTCTGTTTCAGAAATAAGATTGCATATAACGGATAAGAGCCAGAGTTGGCAGAAGTTCTCTAACTCATGATAATCAAAGACCTTCCAGGATCAGGACACTGTGATGTCACCAGCAAATCCACTCCCTATCAGGGTCACCCTCAATGGTGTGTGTCCAGAGCAAGCACACAGAGCCTGGCACTCAGAAGTTTCCTGCATGTGTGGTTCCGTATTCTGTGGTCACTGTCCTGGAATTCTTAATAATTTTATCTTTGAATTTGTGTTTTCTAAGTGAAGTCTGATGGCACAATAGAGCATGAACTGGGGTCTTGGTGCATCCTTAATTGTGGTACCACCTTCTGCCACATCCCTACTTCCCCTGCACTGGTTCTTGCTGCCTACTTTCTTCCCTTTGATGGCTTGAACCTCACCCCACGACTAGTGCTGCTCTCCACCTAGGGCAAGGACTGGGTCACTTCATCAGGGGGAGGTCCACATTCTGCCATCACTCTTCACAGGGCTTAAGAGTTTAGCTGCTAACAAAAAAGAGGTCAGAAGTTCGAATCCACCAGCTGCTCCTTGGAAACCCTGTGGGGTAGTTCTACTCTGTCCTATAAGGCCGCTATGAGTTAGAATTGACTCGATGGCAACTGGTTTGGTTTTTTGGTTTGGGTGTGGGTATGGTGAAGGTTGGGGTTGCAAGTTCCTGAACTCCAAAATATTGCAGGGCTGGATATGGAGGCAGCGGTCTCCACCCAGGTTAGCAGCACCACGGGGTCTTTGAATAGTGACTTGTTTGGGGTCAGCCTCTTGTCCACTCCTACTCAAGGTATGAAGCACATCTCCTTGTGGAGGCTGCAATTCCTTGGGGGTAACCCATCTATTTTAGTTCGGGTGGCAGACTGTGGGAAAGGGAGATTGGCCTCTCTTTCCCCAGCCAATTCATGACAAGTTGGTCTGGTGTCTTGGGGTAGAACTACCAGGTGCCTGGGAGGATCCGCACTCAAGCTGTGTATTCATGTGCCTGAGGGAGTGCAACATTAAAAAACAAATGAAAAATACCCTGAGAGGTCAAAAGAGAGACTACAAAAGAATGAAAAGAATTTCAACCTTTAACAGCACAATTTTCCTGCATTTTGAACAAGGGGTCTTACCTTTTCATTTTGCACTGGGCCCTACAAATTATGCAGCCAGTCATGCTTCCAAGGCATTGTTGATAATTTCTTAATTTCTCTCAACTCTAAGCAGTGTGCAGAAGTGAAGGAGAATACAATTCACGGGACTTGCTATCCCTACTATGCTAGTTGCCGTTGAATCGACTCTGATGCACAGTGACCCCATGTGTGTCAGAAGAAAACTGTGCTCCATAGCGTTTCCAATGAGTGATTTTTCAGTAGTAGATTGCTAAGCCTTTCTTCTGAGGCACCTCTGGATGGACTCGAACCTCCAACCTTTCAGTTAGCAGCCAAGCGTGTTAACTGTTTGCACTACCCAGGGACTCCATCCCTACTCTGTTGTTGCTGTTGTGTACTGGCAAGTGGATTCTGACTCATAGGTTCCCTATAGGACAGAGTATAGCTGCCCCATAGGGCTTCCCAGGCTGTAAATCTTTACGGAAGCAAATTGCCAGGTCTTATCTCCCACGGAGCTGCTGGTGGGTTCAAACCTCCAACCTTTCTGTTGGCAGCCAAGCACTTTAACTATTGAGCAACCAGGGCTACTCTCCCTACCATAAAACCAAAAAACCAAGCCCGTTACCGTCAAGTCAATGCTGACTTGTAGCAATCCTATATGACAGGGTAGAACTGCCCCATAGGGTTTCCAAGGAGTGGTTGGTAGATTCAAAATGCTGACTTTTTTTGGTTAGCAGCCTGAGTTCTTAACCACTGTACCACCAGGGCTCCATCCCTACCGTAGATTTCACTGGTCAGAATGGTAACAATGCCTGAGGTCAGTCAAATATGGCTTCAATATTGATCTTATTCAGCTTTCTCAAAAGTCTTTAAAATGGCTGCTGGCAGTCTCCAATTAGATTTGCATTCTCATTCATTTCCGTGGTTTGCTCTTGGCACTTTTTTTTAACTAAAAGCAGACTTGTAATTGGTTAAAACTGCTTAATGACTTCATGGATTTTTAAGAGTGCTGCTTACTTTTAACTGTTTTTTTTTTTTTTTCTTCTTCTTCGTCTTCTTGATAGCTTTTGTATATCTTATTACGATAGTGATAATAACAGAGCCCATCTCATATGAGGGTGAAGTAGTTGAATTTGAAGGCTTTCTAAAGTAACCCAGGATTTTCCCCCAAATATTCTCATATTCCTCCATTAAGGCTGGAGTTCTATGTATTAAAGTTTTTTCTCTGGTAAACATGAGTGGCCTCCTTTAGACTTCAAAGGATAGACCATTATATGACTTGACTTTCTACAGGATTTTCAAATCACAACATACGGTCCAACTGGGTAATAGTGTAAATTCCCCCCAAAGGAATTTTGTCTCAGGTGTATTTCTTTTCTGCTTGATATTGGTTTCCTACAAGTCAATGAAAATCATCGAATGTCAAATAGCATTTCTTCCAATTGTATTTTACATTCTTAAAAAAGTCTTAGACAGATCATTTTACTAAACAATGTACATTCTTTTCCCTCCTCGTTCCTTCACTGTAGTAGCCACATGCTTCAGAAAGGAAGTTACAAAGGAGTCACATAGTTCAACTAAAACTTTTATCAACGTTCTTATTAAAGAATAATTTTTTTTTTTCAATAGCCAATGATTGACTGCAGTGGAGATGTTAAGAAGTAGATGGGATAGGAAGAGGGAGATAAAGCTGATATACCAGGATATTTTGGTAGATTAAACATGAGAGAATAAGAGAAAGGACATAAGGAAGACTTACAAAAATGTGGATCAAAGTGGAAGGTCAAGGTTGATCATGTGAACCCAAAACCTACCAAACCAAACCCAGTGCCATCGAGTCGATTCTGACTCACAGCGACCCTATAGGACAGAGTAGAACTGCTGCATAGGGTTTCCAAGGAGCACCTGGAGGATTCGAACTGCCGACCCTTTGGTTAGCAGCCGTAGCACTTAACCACTACACCACCAGGGTTTCCATCTTAGTCCACTATACGTAAAATGCTATAAATAAAATATTTTACATAGAATATCTACAAAATAAAGTATTTTTTAGTAGTTTCCTATTATGAAAATTTTTCTTTGCTATTGCTCTTGATCTCAATTTAGTATTCTTTTTCAGTTTCAACCTGTTCATTCCCTAGATCACACTCTGTTTCATTAAATGTGCCAATATATAACCAATTGTTCAGGCCCCAAACTCAAAACCCTTCTTGATTGCTCTCTTTCTCTTATATGCCACATCCAATCCATATTAAAATCCCCTTGGCTTTACCTTCAAAAATTAACTACTTCTCTGCTCCTTTATTTCCTTAGTTTTAGTTAGCACCATTTGCCACCTGAATGAGTAACCCTCCTAACTCATCTTCCTTAAACCCTCCTAACTCATCTTCCTTTTCCCACTCAAGCTCCTTCATGTTCTATGCTCCTACAGTAACCCAAGTAATCCATCTAAAACAAGAGCCAAGTCTTGCCTTGTCTCTGCTCTCAACATTCAAATGGCTTTGCTTCTCAGAAAATAAAATCTAAAGTTGTTAGCATAGTCACAAGGCCATAATTTGCCCCTTGACTACTTCTTTGTATCTATTAACTGTTTCTATATAACAGATGACCTGAAAACTTAGTAGCTTGAAATAACAATCATTATTATCACTCTCATGTCTGTGGCTTGGTTAAGGGTCAACTGATCCAGGAAGAACTCAACTGGGACTGCTTGGCTGGGTGGCTCTGCTTCTCCTGGGACCAGAAAGCTAACTTGAGCACATTCTTTTCATAGCAAAATCAGATGTGTGAGAGGGAAAGCAGAAATAGGCAAGGCTTCCAAAGGCCTAGGCTTGACATTGACATATTGTCACTTCAACTTTGTTCTATTGACCAAAGCAAGTCACGTGGATAAGCAGTCAGGGGTAAGGAAGTGAACTACTCCCCTTTAGAGGAAGGAATTATAATATCACATGGCAAAGGCTGTGCATACAGGGAGAAGTGAATAAATGTGATTAGTAATGCTGTCTACCACACACTCAGATCCAATTTCCTGCCTCTCTCTCTTGCACACTTGAGTTCAAGGCTCACACTTGCTAATCAAGCTACCATTTCAGGGCTTCTGGGTTTGTGGTTCCTTCTGCTTGGGACATTCTTTCCCCAAATTATCACATGGCTCTTTTTCATTTCATTCATGTCTTTGCTAAAACATCACCCTATCAAATGTTCCCAGGACTAGGAATCAGGAAACTATGGCCCACAGGCCAATTCTTGTCCACTGCCTATTTTCATAAATAAATTTTTTTTGGAACACAACCATGCCCATTCATTTACATACTGTCTATAGCTACTTTTACTTTACAGCAGCAGAGTGGAGCAGTCGTGTCAGAGCTGTCTGTGATGATTAATATTATATGTCAACTTGGCTAGGCCATGTTTCTTAGTGGTTTGGCAGACCCTGTGTAATCATCCTCCTTCTTTTCAATCTGATGTGAAGAACCAATCAGAAGGGAAGTTTTCCTGGGGGTGTGGCCTTCATCCGATTTATGTGGATGTGCTGGCAAAGCTCTCTCTCTCTCTTGTTCTGTATCCTGAATCCATCTCATCATTCTCTGACCTCTGGTTCTTGGGAAGTGAACCAGCAGCCTGTACTCTAACCTGCACATTTTGGGTTTGTCAGTCCCTGCAATAATGTGAGTCAGGAGACGCCTCTA
The DNA here is from genome assembly GCF_030014295.1 of Loxodonta africana. Taxonomy (NCBI): domain Eukaryota; kingdom Metazoa; phylum Chordata; class Mammalia; order Proboscidea; family Elephantidae; genus Loxodonta; species Loxodonta africana. The sequence goes on along the minus strand of NC_087355.1, from coordinate 43,249,822 downwards.
GCCTGTTGCACGACCCACAGATTTGGGACTTGCCAGCCTCCACAATTGTGTGAGCCATTTCCTTGAAATAAATGTCTCTCTCTACATATATATATACACTTCACTAGTTTTGTTCCTCTAGAGAACCCAGCCTAAGACAGTGTCTGTCCCAAAAAGCCTAAAATGTGTATCATTTTGCCCATTCTAGAAAAACTTTGTTTACCCATATTCTATTCTATTCTGTCCCATTACTTTGTTTCATTTTTTTCTTGATGCTTATCACTTCTTGATGCTACCCTGTATTTGTTTGTCTTTTTATGATTGAGCCCCTCTGTTAGATTATAAGGAGCCCTGGTGGCAAAGTGGTTAAGAGCTCAGGCTGCTAACCAAAAGGTCGGCAGTTCAAATCCACCAGCTGCTCCTTGGAAACTCTATGGGGCAGTTCTACCCTGTCCTATAGGGTTGCTATGAATGGGAATTGATGGCACGACAACCTTAGAATATAAGCTTCTTTAGAGAAGGTTGTTGTCATATTCGCTGCTGCATCAGTCCTTCTAGAACTATTCCAGACAGTGAGGATTACAATCCTTTTAGTCTTTGTGCAACATGTCATTTTCTCCATGATGCCTCTTCTGACAGTCCTGTCCCTCCCAGTCCCTCTTTTCCTGTCCTTCTGCAATGTTTACTTGGTATACTACCTGGCGATGTAGGAAGTCCTCAGTAAATATTGCTGCACGAATGAGCAAATGAAGACAACGTTTTAGCACTACATTTACAATTTTTAAAATTTCAGAGACTAAAATAAATGCTGGGAGGCAACATCATTATTCAGATACTGAGGGTCCTTGGGAAGAATCTCCAAACGAGTCTTGGGTTCCCCAGCACTATCATATAACGGGATTTCTTCATCATGGAACAGATGAGCCTAACAGCACAAGGACCAGGCATGTCAAGGTTGTAGTGATCTTTTCTTAAGCCGTGCTGCCCATCAGCACCAGGGGAGAAAGGAAAACACCAGCAAGTGCCCTGCTTAAAGGCCTTCTGTTTAGAGATCCTGCTTGCTAGCTCTCTTCAATATATATATTTCAAAAAATAGGGAGAAACACCTTCTGCATTTCAAGTAAAAGAAAAAGAAATTCTAACTTAATGTTAGCTTGGACCCAGGACTTATGCCTCAAGGAGAATAATAACACATAGGGGGCCGTCCTAACACTTCTCTTTCCTCGCTAGAATGTTAGATGGCTCATGATAGTAGTCTTTCTGTCACTTCTGTTGTCTTGCCCCTCACTCTCAGAGTGAGCAATTCCAGCTGTAGAATGAGGGCTGTCAGTGTTCTCCAGAGAAGCAGAATCAGTAGGTGATAGCTAGATAGACAGACAGACAGATTTTATATATCCACCTCTTATTACCTTTGGGAAATGGGCAAAATCCACAGGGCACCTAGAAGCCAGGCAGCCAACCCTACCCCTAGGAAGCATCCCTGCTGCAACCCATCTCCCAACACATTGGGATACACCTGGGTACTACCTGACCTGCTTCCAGTATTTTGAAGGTAATAACCTTCATTATTGAATGGTCCTTTTGAGGATTAATTTTATGTTATCAACTTGACTAGTTTACAGTGACCAGTTATCTGGTCAAACACTAGTCTGGATGTTGCTGTAAAGGTATTTTGTAGATGTGATTGACATTTACAATCAGTGGGCTCTAAGTAAAGGATTATCCTCAACAAAGTGGATGAACCCCGATCAATCAGTTGAAGGCTGTTAGAGCAAAAACTGAGATTTCTGAGAGAAGGAATTCTTCCTCAAGGCTGTAATATAGATATCCCACTGGATTTTCCAGCCTACCACCTGCCCTACCAATTGCAGATACAAAACTGTCAGAATTTCCAATCTGTTGCCTGACCTGTGGATTTTATGCTTGCCAGTCCCCAGGATCTCATGATCTAATTCCTTAAGCTCTCTTTCTCTGTATATGTATATATGTAAAGATATATACACACACACATACACATATTCATATGCATATATATACACACATGTATACATATGAATTCATTGTCCTTGGGCTGATTTCCACTCATGGTATGACCCTATACATGCAAAGTAGAACTGCACCCATAGGGTTTTCAAGGCTGTGCCTTTCAGAAGCAGATCATAAGGCCTTTTTTTTCTGAGGGATCTTTGGGTGGGTGTGAACTGCTAACTTTTCCCTGGCTGACACAAATTGTTAAGTGCTGGTTTAGTAACCAAAAGGTTAGCATTAGATTAGCGGAAAGATACATTGTTGTTGTTAGGTGCTGTCAAGTCAATTCTGACTCATAATGACTCTGTATACAATAGAAGGAAACACTGCCCTGTTCTGCACCATCTTCACAATCATTGTTATGCTTGAGCCCATTGCTGCAGCCACTGTGTCAATTCACCTCGTCAGGGTCTTCCTCTTTTTCCCTGAACCTCTACTTTACCAGGCATGATGTCCTCCTCCGGGAAATGGTCCCTCCTGATAACACATCCAAAGTACGTGAGAGAAAGTCTCACCATCCTCACTTTCAAGGAGCGTTCTGGCTGTACTTTTTCCAAGACAGATTTGTTTGTTATTCTGGAAGTTCATGGTATATTCAATATTCTTTGCCAACACTCTAACTCAAAGGGATCAATTCTTCAGTCTTCCTTATTCATTATCCAGATTTCGCATGCATATGAGGCAGTTGAAATACCAATCCTTGGGTCAGGCGCACCTTAGTCTTCAACGTGACATCTTTGCTTTTCAACACTTTTAAAGAGGTCTTTTGCAGCAGATTTGCCCAGTGCAATGCGTCTTTTGATTTCTTGACTGCTACTTCCATAGGCATTGATTGTGGATCCAATTAAAATGAAATCCTTGACAACTTCAATCTTTTCTCTGTTTATCATGATGCTGCCTATTGGTCCAGTGGTGAGGATTTTTGTTTTCTTTATGTTGAGGTGCAATCCCTACTGAAGGCTGTGGTCTTTGATCTTCATCAGTAAGTGATTCAAGTCCTTCATTTTCAGCAAGCAAGTTGTGTCATCTGCATATCATGGGTTGTTAATGAGTCTTCCTCCAATCCTGATGCCATGTTCTTCTTCATATAGTTCAGTTTCTTGGATTATTTGCTCAGCATGTAGATTAAGTAACTATGGTGAAAGGATACAACTCTGACACACACCTTTCCTGACTGTAAATCAAGCAGTATCCCCTTGTTCTATTTGAATGACTGCCTCTTGCTCTGTGTACAAGTTCCACATGAGCACAATTAAGTGTTCTAGAGTTCCCAGCCTTTGCAATTTATCCATAGTTTGTTATGATCCACGCAGTCAAATGCCTTTGCATAGTCAATAAAGTACCGGTAAATATCTTTCTCGTAATTCTTTGCTTTCAGCCAAGATCCATCTGACATCAGCAATGACATTGTTGTTCCATGTTCTCTTCTGAATCCAGCTTGAATTTCTGGCAGTTCCCTGTAGCTGTACTGGGGAACCATTTTTGCATATCTTCAGCAAATTTTACTTGTATATGATATTAATGGTAAAAATGGTATTGTTTGGTAATTTCTGCATTCTTTTGGATCACCTTTCTCTGGAATACGCATAAATATGGATCTCTTCCAGCTGGTTGCCCAGGTAGCTATCTTCCAAATTTCTTGCTGTAGACTAGTGAGCACCTCCAGTGCTGCGACTGTTCATTGAAACATCTCAATTGGCATCCCGTCAATTCCTGCAGCCTTGTTTTTCATCAATGCCTTCAGTGCAGCTTGAATTTCTTCCTTTGATACCATTGATTCTTGATCATATGCTACCTCCTAAAATGGTTGATCTCCAGCTACTTTAAAAAAAATAAAAAATAATTGTTGATTGATTCCAATTCATGGCAATCTGATGTGTGTCAGATTAGAACTGTCCTCAGAGGATTTTTATTGATTGATTTTTCAAAAGGAGATTGCCAGGCCTTTCTTCTGGGGTGCCTCTGGGAGGACTCAAACCTCCAACCTTTTGGTTAGCATGTTAACCAATTGCGTCACCCAAGGACTCCTTTAGTTCTCTAGCCTAATTTAAATTTGTGTAATGATCTTATTTTCATTTCAAATATCAAGGAAAACATATGTATTCATCTTGAAAAGTCATATTCTCTTCTTTAAGAATAGGTTGAACCCTTTGAGAACATTTTATATTGACCTTTTCAATAACTTTCTTGTTCTTGGTTACAAGTAGACATGCTATTGCAACTTGAAAGAATGAACAAAACATCCAAAGGTATGTTAACTTTTAAATTTTTAGTGTAATAAAACCCAAGCCCTTCATCTTACAGATGACAACTAGCACAAGGCTTATGAAATGACTTATCTAAAGCCTCACTGCTAATCGTTTCCACAGCTGAAACCACAAATTAAATCCAGATATTACTTAAGACTTAATATTATTTGGTGCCTAGTCAAGTGCTCTATATTCCTTCTCTCTTCTAGACTTTCCCAGTTGTACCTGTTCTGATGTGTGTATTTCTGGATGGTTTGGGAGAAGGAAGCATGTCTTTGTTTCCTTGGCTTCTCTTCTCCCCCTTTACAGACAGAAGAGTGTTAGCTCCTTAACATAGAAAAGCCTTCTTTTTGTGATTTCTTAGTTTACCTGAATACCCAGGTTCTTCCTTTCAGGGAAGAGCAAATGTCCTTGCTTTCTCTGTCTGCCAATTTCTGCAGCACCCAGCTGTGGGAGCAGCTAGCCTCGTGTTGTAGCAGAACTAATGATTTGCCTCCCGAGACTTGTCATAGTCTCCTCTTGTCACCCTAGATAACAGCATATGGCTGGTGTGCTTGGCTATTTTAGTCCTAGGCCTGTACCAGGCCCAGTTTATGCCCTTCTCCTGGGACAGTCCTGTCTACCTGTCCCATGGGCCTTGACCCCCTGGCAGCTCTTGCTGGTAACTGTGGATACACTCTTTCCTGCAATCAGGAAGCCCACATAGCTACAGCTGGTGCTGCTGCTGCAGCTTCATATTGTTACTCGAGGGGTTGTCTCAGCTTCCTGCAGGGGCCAGGGCGGGGCTTCATTCAGCAAGGCACCCTCCCACCTGCCTTGTCAAGAACCTCAGAAGCTTCCGCACTCAGGTGTGACCCAACCAAGCTTAGGAGGTTCTGGCTTTCAGAGGGCTGGCTGACGTAACCCCAAGGTGTCATCATCATGGATTTGCTTTAACATAATTTTTTGGTTTACAATGGTTTGACCACTATTGCTTTTGTTAGTTGCCGTTGAGTTGGTTCGGACTCGTGGTGGCCTTATGTAGAACAGAACAAAACATCGTCTGGTCCTGCACCATCCTCAAGATCTTTGATGTGCTTGAGCCCATTGTTACAGCCACTGTGTCAATTTATCTCACAGAGGGTCTCCCTCATTTTTGCTGACCACGTTCTTTACCAAACAAGATGTCCTTCTCTAGCAATTGCTCTTTCCTGATGACAACATGTCCAAAGTAACCAAGATGTAAGCAAAGCTTCTATGGAGCATTCTGGCTGTCCTTCCTCCAAGGCAGACTTGTTCCTTCTTCTAGCAGTCCATAGCATAAGCATTTTGCCTATTCTTGAGACTGGGCATCAAAGGGGAGGAAACTTAATGACTTTCCTCAAATTACTTTCTATGCCCTCAGAATGTTTGAAAAGACAAAAGCAAGACTTTTGATTTCATTTTACCTTGACTTTTGTTGCTGTCTTGTCCCCATTTTTGTTTGCCTCCTGCCAATTTATCTGTAGGGAGAAGAAGAACGGTTAATTTCCTCCTAAAGTATAATTCCTCTAGGGCAGTGGATGCTGCCGAGATCCACAAAGCTCTCAAGTGTCTCCTGCATTATGTGGCCCAAATGGCTACAGTAGAAAAAAAAAGATCCCAATTAGTGAAATTTAAATATGGAATTTCTTTGAATTGCAGTTCTGCTTTCATATGTTACAGCTTCCTGGTCAATGGCACCAAAAAGCAAGAGGTTTCTCTTATTGCTATATATTTTTATTTCCCTCCAAATATCAATGCCACATCAACTGTTAATCTGAAAAACCTCATTTAACGTCAGCTTGCTCACAGTTATGAAAATTCAGGTAATGTATTCCTGTTACTAATTGTATTTGAGAAAGTGTTATTAATTTCATATATCAAGTTCGTAGTGGCCATCTGTTCCCTCCGAACTGCTGCGTCTCCCTCCATCTGCCCTGTTTTTCTTCTGCTAATCGGGTGGCAAGGGCTCAGATGATCGGGAAGTTTCTCTCTGACTTTTGATTTGTCACTCATCATCAAGCCAGCTGTGCATTTGTTACAGGCTCCTCCAACGGGTGGTGGTGAATTTAAATCTGTCTGGTTTTCTTTTTCTTCTCTCTCTTTTTTTTTTTTTAAATAAAACTTTTTTTGTCAAAAAATGTTTAAAGGAAGCCAGATTGTATTTTCTACACTGTAAAATGTGCTTTGCTGCCACTAATTTGGCTGCATCTGCACTCTCATGAATATAGATGAAGGTACATGGCCAGGATATTATTAGGGACGGCAGCGAGCGGGGAAGAATTTTAAATGCCGCAGCATACCAGAGTTTAGATTTCTGGGAACATTAGGACAAACTAATGTGAAACTGCTGACATTTGCTAGCTTTAAGTTCAAGATGAGTTTTTGAATTTTAACCACAGAGATGCTTCCTTGAATATTTTTGCCCGTGTGTGGTTGAAGGGGAAGAGGTTAGCAAAGGGAACCTAGGAGAATGATATGTTTCCGTAGCACATGTCTTCACTTTGTCTCCCATAAATCATCAGACTGCAAGTTACTTGCGTGAGTATCTCATAATTGCGCAAGCTGGGCATAACATTAGCTAACTTCACGACTTTTCAAGCAACTTGAACTTGGGTGTGAGATATTATGGTTACCAATTTGGGGACTTGAAGATGAATGTAGGCTACCAATTCTTTGTTGTTTGAAATTTGTATATTTTAGTGCTAGTAACATGTTTTAAATCACAAATATTTAGTGAAATATCATTCACCAGCTCTGATAAGCATTTTCACCAAAGTCCAGTAGAGATTAGCAGCATGCCAACGTTGATGAGGACTGGACAAGTTTTATTTTGCCTTCAAAATGATTCGATACCACGACTAGAGAAAATACTCAAAAAATATTTATTGAGAGTGCACCTCCAGAAACAGAGAAAATAAAAATAATAGGACAAGAACTGTCTTTAAGAGATTTATCATCGATTAACTACACAATGTAACACAACGTCTTAACCACTACATCTTCAGCTGTAGTTACCAATAAATAGCTAAGCAACAATTGCTAGATAAAAATACACAAAAAACTTCATGAGAATAAACACTCTTAATCGCCTTAGCTCTAAAACAAACCAAAGGTTTCTATGTCTATAACATACCTAAACAGTTCATATTTTTTACAGTAAAAATGGAAACTTTTCTTCAATTTTTTTCCTTCATAACAATACTACTTCAGCATCAAAGAGAACTATAATCTCTATAATCTTGCTTTTAAAAAAAAAGAAAGAAAAAAGTCAAAATGATTAAAAAAAATCTGGGCATTTCAATAATAATTTTGCATTTCTTAAAGCTGGCAATATTTCAAAGTCCAAAAAGTCTATGCCATAATACCATAAAGCAATTAAAAAAAAAAAAGAAGTTGGATCAATCTTTTTTCTTTTTTCTTAATTTCCAAAAGTCAGTTCAACATGAGTCAAGAGGCTTAGTATTTCTTAGTGTCCTGAAAGAGAGGACCCACTGGCATTTTGAAGTTTTTTTTTTAAATAGCTTACTTTCTTAGAAATATTATTGTCATAAAAAATGAAATAATTATGTAACTGTCAAGTAGTTTGAAACTACCATATTTAATGTTGTGATAATAACGACAGAGGAAATAAATACTGGATATAAATTATTTCATGGAGCAATGAGAAACTAACATTTCGCATCACCATCACTTCTGTTACGTTATGTCTTTTGCTGGGAAAAATAATGTCCCTGTTTTCTTCCACAGGGATTTTACTGTTTTCGTAGGAATGCTAAAACATGGGACTAAAACCAGATGACGCTCAATATTAATAGGGCTTTAGGGGGTTTCTGTGGTCTCTGGGTAGTGCAAAAGGTTTTTGCTGAACTATTAACCTAAAAGTTGGTAGTTCTAATCCACCCGGTGGTACCTTAGAAGAAAGGCCTGGCAATTTGCTGTGAAGATTACAGTCAAAAAATCCAAAGGAACAATTCTACTGTATAATGCAGGGGTCAACATGAGTTGGAATAAATGCCAACTTTTTTTTTTTTAGGGTATACCTGGTCTTTCCTGAACTACAAAACAAGAATCAAGGTCTGATTCCCTTTTTTTTTTTTTTAAACCTTACCTTTTGATACACTTATAAAGTCCTCTTTATACCTCTGGTTCTATTAAAAACTCTGGGATACCAATATGTAATTCCTCAGGAGAATTTTGAAGGTTTCCAGGTCTGTCTTTAAGAATTAAAAAAAAAGAAAGTTTAATCTAACTTTGTCTCTTGCTGATGCCTTTTCCCCAAGGCTTCTCTTTGTGCCCACCCCAAAAAATCCTCGGAGGTCCTGTGATAGTCCCTTCCTTCCAGGCTTACCCGGATCTAGATGTTTCCCAACTCATTTAGATCCCTCTGTATCGACATTGGAAACCCTGCTGCCATAGTGAATAAGAGCTATGGCTGCTGACCAAAGGTAGTTGGAATCCACCAGGTGCTCCTTGGAAACCCTATGGGGCAGCTCTACTCTGTCCTATAGGGTCGCTATGAGTCGGAATCCACTCGACAGCAGTGGGTTTGGTTTTTTAGTTTTTGGTATTGACATTAGAATTCCACAGAGTTCTAGAAATCTGTGTTCTTTGAGCTGTGCTAAATGTTGCCCTTTTATACAACCTTGCTAATCAAAGTGTGGTCTGGGGATCAACGGCATCGCCATCAGCTGGCAGCTTGTTAGAAACACAGACTCAGGGCCCCTGAGTCAGGAACTGCATTTTGAAGGGAACCTCCACGTGGTTCAAATGTACATTCAAGTTTGACAGGCAGTGCTATACAACACATTATCGTTTTCCCTGCAAATTTGCAAAGCAACATACAGTATTGCTCTGCTCCTGGACACAACACAATGATTCCCTTTAGGACATTCCAGTTCCCATTTTGGTAACAGTATCCCTCTCCCCTATTCGTGTAAATCAAAATCTTTTCATATGTACATGGGAACAAAGAGGGTAGCCCGAGACCCCAGAGCACAGACATATGCTGCAGTGTTACAACTGATGCTTTCCCCATGTACTGTGTTCACTTATCCCAAGGCCTTGACTGTCGTTAATGATATTACCAGAATATACATTAACAACACGGAAGCGAAGACCAGGCCCATTAAAGCAATAGTTCTGTTTCCTTTCCCCGGGTAGATAATGAAGTAGATTCACTTTTCCCATGACACTGGGCTGCCTGATACTTTGCTGTGTTACATGACGTGCTTCGGCAGGACTAATACATCCCAGCTGGTCTCAACAGCAGGAAAATGTGTGTCTAGGGGGCGGGGGAAGAGGCGGGGAGGGGGTGACAGAGTTAGGAAGTTACGCATGCGCAGGCAGAAGAGGCGCTGTTGTGTCTATGCTCAGAGTTGAGGGTGGGGTGGGAAGAAGGAGTGAATGAAAACGGGGAAAATGAGGAAATCCCAGGAGTTCTGGTAACTTGAAAATTTTCAAGCTGGCATTTACCTTTGCGAAGTTGTGGTTGGTGACTGTGTTTACAGGCTGTGGATCCGTAAACAGCACATGTGCAAACCGTTAGCTATTGTTTTGAAAATGACAGTATGGCCAATCATTTCAATTTCAGTGTTTGAGCGTGAACCAGATGACGCTATGTTTTATTTAAAAGCGGGCATGGATCATGGAAGGTGGAAACTTGTACCTCGCACACAATTTTGTATGGTGTGGTGTGCCATATGTTGCCTGCTTTCAGGTTTTTAAAGTGACTGCCTACTGCCTAAAGGTAGCTTGTCTCAAGATTATAATCCACATCTTGCTTGAGGGCAGAAGTGAAACCATTAATTTAACAGCTCACTGATGGGATTGGTATAAAGGTGTTAATTCTAGTCAATATTCCTCAAGGATTAGGCTGAATTATAATTTGATAAGAAAGGAAAGGGGTGGACAATCAACATAAAAGGCATGGGGCCGTATCAAAGATTTGCTCAATGTAATTTAAAATTGTCCAAAAAAACAAGAAAGAAAAGCCAGTCATTACCAACTTAAAATTATTTTTTAAATCTTCCTTTACAAAATAAACCATTCTGATTTTACAGCTTTGGATGGAAATCAGTTTTGTGCTCCCTATTTATTCTCCATAACGGAAAAAATGCATACTGATACTTAACCTGGACGTATATGCAGGAAAGTTGCTCTATGCATATTCTAGCTGAACACTTAACTTTGATAGGGTTTGGGCTACGCTTAATACATTTAATAAAGGATTCTTGCCCTCCCAGTTGCTTTCAAATATGTTTATCCGATGTTTCTCTGAATGGGAGTGGCACCTGTCTCTGAAATACATTGGCAGCCTAAATGCAATGAGATAGTGTGGTTCTTGACCCTGTAGGAATGTGAGACTTTGTTCTGTGTACTGAAGATTTGGGTAGCTGAGAGACAGGCATGAGTGGGTGAAGCTGGCCGCAGGATTTGATAAAGGTCATACAAATTTCTGTTTCTACTTAGAAGAATGTTTCTCTAATCTTCGTGGCTCCAAGACCTAAACTCCTAGATAATTGCTTACACTGGGCAGATTTCCCAAGCATTTAGCTTCTGAGATTCCAATTCTCTCTCCCTCAGAGGAAGCTAACATTGTCTGCCTTGTAATAATTCCACCTCACTAAGTACCCATAAACCCAATGCTGTTGAGCCCTTTCCAACTCGTAGTGACCCTATAGGACAGAGTAAAACTGACCTATAGAATTTCCAAGAAACGCCCGATGGGTTTGAACTGCCGACCTTCTGGTTAGCAGCTGTAGCTCTTAACCACTACACCACCAGGGTTTCCCCTCCCTAAGTAGTTATCCAAAATACCATTACTGCTTAATTTGCTTAATATTAGTAGCCAGCTAAAGTAATATTGTCCTTAAAAAAAAAAATGGAAGTTTATAACAGGATTTCTTATCAGGTAATAGCTATCGAGGTTTATTTTAAAAGCCCTTTCTTGTTAGCATAGGAAACAAAACCCGGCAATGACAGAAGATTAGGTTTTTCCCCTGAGGCTGGGTTCAGACAGTTTCTTCTTTGTGTTTGACTGTCTTTTTTTGTAAAATGTGATCAGCAGCCTGTATTTGGAGGCCTGTGGGGGAAGAGATTAAGTTCTCCTCAGCTGGCTGTCCGAGGGTGTGGCTCTTTAACATTTTGGCTAACAGATGGTGACAAACCAACAGGTGCACCCAGATCACTGCACCAAGCTTTTTACATCTGCTGGGCGCACAAATAGCTTGCTTGCTGCAGCTTCCCCCACACCAGCTGGGGCCTTGGCTGCTACCAAGCATGGCCGTGACAAGGTGCAGAGAGATAGGGGCCAGTGACCTTCAACTATTAACCTGCTGATATGATGTGCTTTAAAGGATAAGCAGGGCAAGAACGCTTTGATCTGAATATTACACCATGAAAAAGAAAACAAAAGGTGCAGACCCTGAGGTGAGGTGAGGTGAGAAAGCGGCGGGCAGTTTCGCTCACAAAATACTTTTTTCAGGATGTGACAACTTCCCTCATCAGGGCCCGAGATTTCACTTTTAGCAAGGACGTTGGCCTGCATTAATTGCCACACTTGAACATTTCTGTTGGATGGACTAAAAATTGTTGAATAGAAACAACACAGAGAATCATGGAGAGAATTCCTTTTGCAATAACCACAGCTAACCTTTGGCACACGCTTGCTGGGTGCAACATTCCGCTTGCGTTAGCTCACTGCATCCTCACAAGTAATCTCTAGGGCAGACGGACACAATTATTATTTCCATTTTACAGAGGAGAAATGAAGGCACAGAGAGGCTAAGTAACTTACAACTGGAAAAGAGCAAAAGAGCAAAGCCAGTACTTATTGACTCAGTATTATTTAAACCTAAAGACATCAAAAGTCTACTGTGTGCCAGGCACAGGCCTAGAACCGACTCTTCAAACCAAGATGGCCTCACTCCAGACCACCTGCATTGAAGAGCTATACTGACCAGTTAGCAATGTACTGGTGGCGCAGCGGTTAAGACCACGGCTGCTAATCAAAAGGCCATCAGTTTGAACCCACCAATCTCTCTGCAGAGGAGAGATGTGGCAATCTGCTGCCGTAAAGATTTACAGCCTTAGAAACCCTATGAGGCAGTTCTACTCCATCCTACAGGATCACTACAAATCGGAATCGACTTGTCGACAATGGGTTTTTGGTTACTTCCGGTGTAGAGAAGAAAAAATGTGCATGGGGTCACAAGAAGTTGCAACTTCGTGTATTAATTAAGTCCATCTTGAAACGATTTTTTTTTCTTTTTGTTTGTTTATCAAGTGCCTATGTCGCATAAAAGAAGGCTGTGTCCCCTTGCTGTTTTACTGGGTCTGAATCATTACCACACCCTTATATTTTTTTAATTTTTACTCACCGGCTCACCGACCTCTCCTTTGAGATCATGCAGTCTTTAGTACCAAACAGGAACTGAACTTCTGATTTCCTCATTTTTTTTTATTCTCAGGTTCAGAACTATTTTTCCACACTAGATTGCTTAATCGTCATTTCCATGTATTTAATGCTTATCTCATTAAAGGATTTGGGAAACCAGTGGAACGGTTGTAGCAGACCGGCTGTCAACTCTAGGCTCAGCGTTTCTGGATAGATACCCTGCACCTCTGAGCGAGGAAGAAACACAGTAGGGCCATGTTTAATCATCCTGGCTTTCCCCACGCACTATGTTATGGAACACACACAGAGCAGATTGTGTATTTTAAACATAGGATGAAACAGATGACTTTTGGGAACTCTGTCTTCCACGTGTGGCTTCCCTAGCCCTCTTCTGGACAGCAAATACGTGGTCAGGCAAGGGGTAGAGATGAAAAATTGTTATTCTGTATTTTTATCCTCAACTATGGTTCACAGGAAGGGTGCTCTAGTGATTATTGATTCATTGGTTCCTACCATTCTATGATCTGTTACCAGTACCGGTTTCCCTTCAGTTGATTCCAACTCATGGCAACTTCATGGATGTCAGATAGAACTGTATTCCATAGGGTTTTCAATGGCTGAGTTTTTGGAAGTAAATTGCCAGGCCTTTCTTCTGAGGCATCTCTCTGTGGACTCGAACCTCCAACCTTTCAGTTAGCTGTCTAGTGCATTAACCATTTACACCACGCAGGGACTATGATGCCAAACAGGTTTCAGTGAATCTTCAAGATTAAGACAAATCAGGAAGAAAGGCCTAAAGAGCTACTTCCAAAAATTAGTTAATGAAAATGCTATGGATCACAATAGACTATTGTCCAATATGGAGTCAATGGGTGGATCTTTCAACTCTAGGTATTTAGTTCCTATAGGATTTTCAGTAGTGGCCATAGTGACAAGTTGTTTCAAGTTTAAAACAGCCAGTATCTGCTGTTTAGAAATCACCAAAAGTGTGGCTCTTAGCACTCAAGAAAACAATTCTAGCAAACGTGTTCTTCCAGTGATAAGATACTTCTTGAGTAAAATCTGGGTGATAATTTTTTGGCTGCTTTCCTTTGAAAGGGTTAAGGAGTTAGAGACGATCTTTCTAATGATTTACAAAATAATTTTTGACTGAGGCTAAGAAGGAAAAGTTGAATATCTTTTTCTGCTCCTTTACCATAGCCCAACTGTTAGTAAACACACACTTGTGGTTTCAGTATCCTTGAACCCACCCAGTGCTGCAGAAGAAAGTCCTGATGACCTGCTTCCATAAAGACTCTTGTAACACCCTGTAACACCTGGGGTCACCACGAGTCAGAATTGGCTTGATGGCAATATTTTTTGGTCTTTTTTTTTGGTTTTTATATGAACAAACACACAGCGCCAAAAGTGATGAATCCCATCAGAGACTCAACTCGCATGACTTATTCCTAGCCTTCTGGGAACTTGGATGTCTGAGACTCGTCTTTGCTAAGCTCATCTTTTCTACAGAGCCTTGCCCGGCCTCCGAGTTTCAAGTTATGTGGCTGGTCTGGGCATTTGCTTTTGGCTGCTGTTCTTACAGCTTCATGGTTTTTCCAAGGGTAGTGGCATGGAAAACTCAGTTACTCTTGATGCAGACTAAATAGTTATCTATCAAACTGTGAGTCCCCCTCTGCTCTGTGGGCATATTTAAAATTAGGAAGAGCACAGCAGCCATTTGTCTTAGTGAACAGAGCCACTTGCCTTAGGCCACACAAGAGCAGCCAGGCACCGTGCCAGCTCCCATAGAGATGGTAGGTTCCGGGGCATAGACTCAGGGAGCCTCATTTTGAGTGTTAGATGGGCCTTTGAGCAGTGCACGTCTGCATAAACTGCAAGAAGGTCCCCACAACAGTATTAACTCCACAGCTAAGATTAGCTGAGAATGCCTTTTGATCTTCACAGTCATAATCTGCTCCTCAGGTAAAAACTGAGCACCACATGCCAGTACACTGTGAGAACAGGTGTACCAACCTGTTTCTGGGACTTGGGGAGGGGAAGTAATGAGCTAAAGATGGCCAAATCAGAAGTTCCTAGGAAAGCAAGCTCTTAAACAAGTGTGCCTGAACTTATGGAAGCTTGAAAAAGGCCTCTTTGGCCTGCTGCCTACAGTGTAGCATCACGTAAAGAAGCGCTTCATAAAGTGTTGCTTCAAAGAACACAGTTCTGCAAAATTCTCCGTGCACAAGTTGCACACTGTACCCCACACAGCACTTAAGATGCAGAAATATCTGTAGTAAAACAATCTGTTTAGCACAAGACTTCTCTAATTTATTTGACTGTCAAATCACTTTTATGCAATTACCTTTTTTGTTGTTGTTGAAAGATATCTTCTTTATTGTAAAAATATAGATAACACATTTGACGTTTTAGCATTTTTCACATGTACAATTCAGCGAGATCAATCACATCGAGTATGTGCAACCATCACCAAAACCCATTGCCAAATTTTCCATCCCCTTAAACAAAAACTCAAGGCTACCTAAACAAAGACTCCCTCCCTTTCCCTGTCCCCCCGACCCCTGGCAACCACTATGAAACTCTGATCTCTATACATTTTTTGCAATTATCTTTTAACATCTTACTAAATAGTTTTCAGTTGTATGTGCTTTTGGAAACACTAAGAGGCAATTCAAACTTACCTAACATCTTATATTTCAAAAAGTATATCAAAATAGAAGTTCTAGCCTCTCAGGAGGCAGTGGAATTTGGTATTCCCCCTCTCCATCCCACTATCCTTCCAATATTGTTTTTGTTCTTATTAGCTGGAATCAAATACATATGTAAATCAATTGAGTTTTTCTTCTTAAATATTTCATTAATAGACCACTGCTAACAAAAACACGTCCGTTGAAGCACTTGAATTTCTAGTCCCTAGTACGGTTTTTTCTAGTACGATTGTTATGGGTTGGGATTGACTCAGTGACAATGGGTTTGGTTTTGGGTTTTGGTAAACTTAAGGTAAGGAACCCTGGTGGCACAGTGGTTAAGCACTCAGCTGCTAACCGAAAGGTCAGCAGATTGAGCCCACCAACTGTTCTGTGGGAGACTGGTGTGACAGTCTGCTTCCGTAAAGATTATAGCCTTGAAAAGCCTATGGGGCAGTTCAACTCTGTCCTATATGGTCTCTGTGAGTCAGAAGTACCTCAATGGCTACAATTTTTAACCTTAAGTTAGGACAGTGCTAGTTCAAGTGGTAGAAGTCTCACCTTTCACGCAGGAGACACTGGTTCCACTCCCAGTCGATGTACCTCAAGCAGGCACTGCCCATCTGTCAGTGGAGGCTTCAGTGTTGCTATGGTGCTGGACAGGTTTCAGCGAAGCTTCCAGACTAAGACAGACTAGAAAGAAAGGCCTAGCAATTTACTTTCAAAAATCAACCAATGAAAACCCTGTGGATCCCACTGGTTTGATCCCACTGTCCAAACTTAAGGTAACATGGAGATCCACCAAGAGAAATGCAGTAGCACTACTTGGGTAAGAACCAAGAGGGTGATGCTAAAGATCCTTCTTGCTTGAGAAAACATAACTTAACTCAGCTTTTTATTGTTGTTGTTGTTGTGTGCTGTCAAGCCGATTCTGACTCACGGCAACCCTTTAGAACAGAGTAGAACTGCCTCAAAGGGTTTCCAAGAAGCGACTGGTGGATTTGAATAGTTGACCTTTTGCTTAGCAGCTGTGGATCTTAACCACTGCACCATCAGGACTCCCAGCTTTTCATTAGTACTGCTGAAACCTAAATGAGTATGAGAAGCTACAGAGAAGAACGAGCTGACCTTGGCGTGAGACCTTTTCTGCTAAGGTCCCTTTGATTGTTGTGCCAGTCAGGTGCTTGGCTTCATATGGTCCCCCTGCAGGACTGACTTCACAGGTGTGTGACCTGAGCAGTCCCATAGGACTCTGCACTTAAAAGGACTCCAAGCTTGATTTAATGCTCCGCTGTTACCCTCCTAAAATTTTTAATTATTTTTGAACAAGGGACCTTAACTTTTTATTTTGCACAGAGCCCTGTGAATTATGTAGTTGGTCCTGCCTACCTGGACAAGGTGAGCCTGTCTTCTGGCACCAGTTTTCAGAACAGCTACTCACTTGGTCTATTCCAGTATATTGACTGCAGTTGTCACTTCCATTTACCAGCACAGATATCTTTCTGTAGTAAAACCTGAAACTACTTGAAGATGTCATTGTATAGTAGTGAAAAGCTGGAATTTGGAGTCAAATAAAAGCGTGTTCAAACCATAGCATTCACATTTACTAAGGTTTGAACCTGAGATTCAGCTGGGGACACGGTGCACAGCTGTGTAGCTCATGCTCTGCACAAGGCTCCTAGCAGAAAGGCATTTGTAATTTGCACAAAGATGCCACAAGAGGCTAGTGGTGGCCCTGCGCACCTTCCTTTTTTTTTTTTTTTTTGAAAATGGGAACAGTGCCTATGGGCTACAAAGATTGAGATAACATATGAATGATCTGGTGCAGGAGTCACTCAGTACTTGTTAAACTCCTTTCCTAAAAATGAGTGTTTATACTCAGAACTCTGAAAAGACAACAGAAATGTTAGCCGACACCTGAACTACATTATGTTATAGCATTAATTAGTTAAGCTTACAGGTGTCTGTTTATATCTATAAACCCAAGAACAATACACATATATATCATAAATAGTAGTGTAGCTACAGTACTCTCTGATGTTGAATCCCAGTGTCTCTTGACTGTCCACAGTCTGAAGCCCCCGTGGTTGTTATCTTTCCTCTCACTGCTGTTCCATACTAAAGGCTTGTCTATGCTTTTCACTGCGGCCAGTGTGCATCAGAATGGCATTACTTTCATAGAACCTCTGTAATTTCAGTGAATACTCAATCCCCTCACCTATATTCATCTGAAGTACAGTTTTAAGCTCAATATAGTGTGCTGGTAAAGTCATGAACAACCAAGAGCCAGGCAGGGTTTGGATTTCAGCTCTCATTAGGTTCAAAGGACAGAAGACTTGAAGCACTTGCTGATGAAGTTAAAAGACTACCACCTTCAGTATGGATTACAACTAAAAAAAAAAAAGAAAAGAAAATACAACTGGACCAATAAACAACAGCAAGATAATAGTGAAGAAATTGAAGTTGTCAAGGATTACATTCTTCTTGGATCAACAATCGATGCCCATAGAAGCAACAGTCAAGAAACCAAATGATGTACTACTTTGGGAAAGTCTGTTGCAAAAGAGCTCTTTAAAGTGTTGAAAAGCAAAGATGTCACTTTAATGACTAAGTGCTTCTGACCCAAGCCATGGTATTTCCAGTCGTCTCATACACAAGGGAAAGCTGGACAATGAAAAAGGAAGACCAAAGAATTGACACATTTAAATAGTGCCATTGTCAAATAATGTTGAATATACCATACGTTAGTGAGCTGAATAGACTGGTATTGGCCATTTTGAATCAGACAATCCACTATGCTGGGAATGAAAAATTGAAGAGGAATGGCGTTGCACTCATCATCAGAAAGAACATTTTAATATCTATCCTGAAGCGCAATGCTGTCAGTGATAGAATAATACCCATACGCCTACCAGGAAGGCCAGTTAATAACAACTATTATTCAAAATTACACACCAAACACTAAGGCCAAAGGTGAAAAAGTTGAAGATTTTTATCAACTTCTGCAGTCTGAAGTTGATGGAACATGCAATCGGGATGCATTGATAATTTCTGGTGACTGGAATGCAAAACTTTGAAACAAAGAAGAAGGATCAGTCGTTGGAAAATATGGCCTTAGCTATGGAAATGAGGCCAGAAATCCCATGAGAGAATTTTTAAGACCAACAACTTCTTCATTGCAAATACCTTTTTTTCCACAACATAAACAGTGACTATACACATGGACCTCGCCAGATGGAATTCAAAGGAATCAAATTGACAACGTCTGTGGAAAGAGATGAATGAAAAGCTCAATATCATCAGTCAGAACAAAGTGAGGGGCTGACTGCAAAACAGACCATCAGTTGCACATAGGCAAGTTCAAGTTAAAACTGAAGAAAATTAGAACAAGTCCATGAGAGGCAAAATACAACCTTGAGTGTATCCCACTCAATTTAGAGAATCAGCACTGAATTTAGAGACCATCTCAAGAATAGCATTGAACATTAATGACCTAAGACCAGACGAGCTGTGGGATGACATCGAGGGTATCATCTATGAAGAAAGCAAAAAGTCATTAAAAAAACAGGAAAGAAAGAAAAGACAAAAATGTATGTCAGAAGAGACTCTGAAACTTGCCTTTGAACATAAAAACCCAGACATGGGGCAACTAAAATGAAAGGAAGAAATGACGAAGTAAAAGTGCTGAACGGAAGATTTCAAAGGGCAGCTCGAGAAGACAAAGTATTATAATAACATGTCCGAAGACCTGGAGATAGAAAACCAAAAGGGAAGAACACACTCCACTTTTCTCAAGCTGAAAGAACTGAATTAAAAATTCAAGCCTCAAGTTGCAATATTGAAGGATTTTACGGGGAAAATATTAAATGACGCTAGAAGCATCAAAAGAAGATGGAGGGAATACACAGAGTCACTATACCAAAAGGAATTGGCCCATGTTCAACCATTTTAGGTAGTAGCATATGATCAGGAACTGATGGCACTGAAGGAAGAGGTCCAAGCTGCACTGAAGGCATTGGAGAAAAACGAGGTTCCTGGAATTGACAGGATACCAGTTGAGATATTTCAATAAACAGCTGCAGTGCTGAAGTGCTCACTATGCCAAGAAATTTGGAAGACAGCTACCTGGACAACCAACTGGAAGAGATCCATATTTATGCCTATTCCCAAGAAAGGTGATCCAACCAATTGTGGAAATTATTGAACAATATCATTAATACCACACATGAGTAAAATTTTGCTGAAGATCATTCAAAAGCAGCTACAGCAGTGCATCAACAGAGAACTGCCAGAAATCCAAGCTGGGTTCAGAAGAGGATGTGTAACACGGGCTGGCACTGCTGATGTCAGATGAATCCTGGCAGAAAACAGAGAATAAGAGAAAGAGGTTTACCTGTGTTTTACTGACTATGCAAAGGCATTTGACTCTGTGGACCATAACAAATTATGGGTAACATTGTGAAGAATCAGAATTTTGTAACACTTAATTATGCTTAGCAGGAACCTATACATGGATCAAGAGGTAGTCATTTCAACAGAACAAGGGGATACTTCGTGGTTTAAAGTCAGGAAAGGTGTGCATCACCATTGTGTCCTTTCATCATACTTATTCCATCTGTATGCTGAGCAAATATTCAGAGAAGCTGGACTATATAAAAAAAAAACAGGGCATCAGGATTGGTGGAAGACTCATTAACAACCTGCCATATGCAGATGACACAACCTTGCTTGCTGAAAGTGAAGAGGACTTGAAGCACTTACTAATGAAGGTCAAAGACCACAGCACTCAGTATGGATTATACCTCAACATAAAGAAAACAAAAATCTTCACAACTGGACTAATAAGCAACATCATGATAAATGGAGAAAAGACTGAAGTTGTCAAGGATTTCATTTTACTTAGATCCACAATCAACACCCATAGAAGCAGCAGTCAAGATATCAAAAGACGCATTGTATTGGGCAAATCTGTTGCTAAAGACCTCTTTTAAGTGCTAAAAATCAAAGATATCACTTTGAAGACTAAGGTGCGCCTGACTCAAGCCATGGTGTTTTCAATCGCCTCATATGCATGCGAAAGCTGGACAATGAATAAGGAAGACCTAAGAAGAATTGCCACCTTTGAATTGTGTTGACAAAGAATATTAAATATACCGTGGACTGACAAAAGAATGAACAAATCTGTCCTGAAAGACGTACAACCAGAATGCTCTTTAGAAGCAAGGATGGCGAGACTTCATCTCATGTACTTTGGGCATGTTATCAGGAGGGATCTGTCCCTGGAGAAGGCCATCATGCCTGGTAGAGGATCAGAGAAGAAAAGGAAGACCCTTAAGGAGATGCGTTGACACAGTGGCTGCAACAACGGGCTCGTGCATACCAACAATTGTGAGGATGGTGCAGGACTGGGCAGTGTTTTATTCTGTTGTACATGGAGTCGCTATGAGTCAGAATTGACTTGACATCACCTCACAACAATAATAAAAATAGTGGAAAAATGAATGAAGTTTTCTTGCAGGAAGTACAGCCAGATTGTTCCTTAGAAGTGAGCATGGCAAGACTTCATCTCCCTTACTTTGGACATGGCATTAGAAGAATCTGTCATTGGAGAAAGACGTCATACTTGGTAAAGTAGAGCGTTCACAAAAAAGAGGGAAATCCTCAGCGGGATAGATTGACATGATGGCTGCCACAATGGGCTCAAACATAGCAACAATTGTGAGGATGGTGCAGGACCGGGAATGTTTTGTTCTTTCACACTTAGAGTCTCTATAAGTTGGAGCCTACTAGACAGAGCCTAACAACAGCAACAGCAGGAATGCTGTAACAAATTGCCACAAACTGGGTGGTTTAAAACAACAGACATTTATTGTCTCACAGTTCTAGAAGCCAGGAGTCCAAAATCAAAGTGTTGGCAGGGATAGTTCCTTCTGCGGGCTCTGAGGAAAAATCTGTTCCATGCATCTCTCATAGCTTCTCGTACCTGCAGGCAATCCTTGGCATTCCTTGGTTTGTAGACACAAAGCCCCAGTGTCTGCTTCCATCTTCATATCACCTTCTCCTCTGTGTTTGTGTCTCAAATCTCCTTCTGTCTTTCTCTTATAAGGAACATGTCATTGGATTTATGGTTCATGCTAAATTAGGTGATTTCATCTTGAAAATTGTTAATTACATCTGCAAAGACTCTTTTCCCAAATAATATCAAATTCAGAGGTGCTGGGGTTAGGACATGGGTATATGAGTTTGGAGCCACCATTCAACTCATTACACTATCCATGCATCCTTATGTGGTCACTTAATCGCACTGAACCTCAGTTTCTACAATCTGTAGAGATTAAAATATCTATTCTAGAGGTGGTATGAAGATTAGAGTACTTTAGGTAAAATGCACAGTGTCTAACATATAAACTAAGCCAAACCCATTGCCATCTAGTCAGTTCTGGCTCATACCGACCTTATAAGACAGGATAGAACTGCCCCCATAGGGTTTCCAAGGTTGCAAATCTTTACAGAAGCAGACTGACACATCTTTCTCCCACTGAGGGGCTGGTAGGTTTGAACCATCAACCTTTCAGTTAGCAGCTGAGCAATTAACCACTGTGCCACCAGATCTCTTTTATTCTGATTGGAGAAATAAATAAACAAGAGTCCTAAATGAATAGCAGCTGCTATTATGATTGTGCAGAGTTTTTGATGTTTTGTCTCTTCATATCTACTGCACAGATTCATCACTTGTCTTAATGCTCTACACATTTGGTTTCTGCTCCCTGCCAACACCTGAGAATAGTTTCATCTCTCCCCAGGGGAGGAGGAAGGAGTTTTACATAACTTTTACTCCAGGTAGGAGAGAAAAATTCTGAGGTTGAGAGTTTCTTCTAAAATCATATTCCCAATACCATGAAAATCACTGTCTATGGTCATTCCCTGTGAGCTAATCTGATGTGTCTTTCCTAGCTGGCCTTTCTACAGCATCTAGGAGGCTGTGAGTGAACTATCAAGGAGCCCTTTTAATAATGTTCAACAAATATTTTTTGAACATCTTTTATGTGCCTGTTTAATGAAAGAAGAAACTAAAGTCAAGTATTTTGTAGAACAAGAAAGCAATCATGGTTAAAAAAAAAAGTCTATCAGTTTTGGATTCTTATTTATAGCATACAAGAGCAAACTCAATTTATCCCAGCTTAAACAGTAAAGGGTGTTTATCACACAGAAGATTTCCAGTCATTAAGGGTATGTACGTGAAAAAAGAATTGATGCTTTTGGATTATGGTGTTGGCGAAGAATGTTGAATATACCATGGACTGCCGAAAGAACGAACAAGCCTATTTTGGAAGAAGTATAACCAGAGTGCTCCTTGGAAGCGAGGATCGTGAGACTTCATCTCAGGTACTTTGGACATGTTATCAGGAGGGACCAGTCCCTGGAGAAGGAAACTGTGCTTGGTAAAGTAGAGGTCAGCAAAAAAGAGGGAGACACTCAATAAAATGGATTGACCCAAAGGCTGCAACAATGGGCTCAAACATAGCAACGATTATGAGGATGGTATAGGACTGGGCCTTGTTTCATTCTGTTGATCATAGGGTCGCTATAAGTTGGAATCAAAACTCTGTAGCACCTAACAACAAAAACGACAACAGCATCTAACTGGAAGGTATGAAGGCAGGGTAGACCTCAGCACGAAATGATTCAGAGACTCAAGACTACCACAAAAGATCTGATTTCTTCATTTTTTTCTGCTCAGTCTTCCATTAATTTAGCTTCATGCTAAGGCTGCTTTGCTTCTTGATGATGGGAAAATGGCTGCAGTAATTCCAGGCTTTATAAAAAAAAAAAAACCTGCAATTTATATTATCCAAAAAGATGGCAAGAGCATGAGAGTAATTTTCTAGTGTCTCTCTAGGAAAAAAGTAAGAAGCCACATTGAATATCCTTTTACATCTAATCGACTATAATTTTATTATATGCCCACCCCTGAGTTAGTCCCATTAGTCAGATCATTTCCATGATAGCGCAAGTCAGCACTGTTAAGAACTTATTTGGCATTTTTGTTTCTGAAGTTAAAGTCAGGAATGTCCAGCTACTCTGCTGGGTACTTGGGTTTAACCAAGGTTGAACTCTGGCTTAAGGGAAAGGAATAGAAGGTCAAGGGAGTTAGCAGTGTTTGTGCAGAGATGATTATAACGGTGGACCATGGATTCTTAGCTGAATAAGAAAGTGATAACATGACAGAATGATGACGGTGTGATGAAGTAATCACTTGTATGATTTCAAATTCTTAATGAGGTCAAAGAAATCTTCATGAGTACTCTTCAAAGAGTACTATGCTAGTCAGTTGAAATTTCGGCAGTGGTGTAGTTATTCATGATAACTAGGTCAAGTAGCTACACTAGGGTACAGGAAAAGGTCCCTGGAGGTAAGGAGGCCATGTGGTGGGTGGCTTGGGTGCTGGATGATCAGCTGCATTGGGGCTGTCTGTAGTGTAGGGCTGTAAGGGGCTAAGCCGGCAGAGGGACAGTCTATTCTGAAACACTAGAAGCTGAAATGGCCTCCTCTCCTGTCTGCTCCCAATGGTGCAGTGTGCAGAAGGAGAAGACTTTACAGTTTCTAATTATGTCTGCTTCCCCAGGGGTGTGCCCAGCAAGAACAGGTGGCCTTGCCTGAGTCCATGCCAAGTATGTTCAGTTGGACCATAGCATAATTTAAATGATTAGGTTATGATGTTTTAAGATCTGCAGAGTGTAATTTTTTTTTCCTGGATACTGATGGTTGATGGATCACTGATTAGAGAGTTAAAAATAAAGAGATAAAACTCATAAATACCAAGGATTGTTGGAAGCACTGAAATCTCTTTAGTAAATCTTGCATATTTTATTTCTGGTAGAGAAAAGAGTGGGGGAGAAAGAAGGAGATGAGAGAGACAGGGAAAGAGACAGAGGGGGAGGGAGATGCCAGAGAAAATGAAGACAACATTTCCATCTGGGGTTTGTGCTTTTCTGAGTGCCGACTCATTTTGATAGATTATTAGAAAACTCATATTTGCTCATAAATGTGAAAAAATAGCAAATGTAAAATTTGCAAATTTATTCCTAAATGTAGTTAAATTCATAAATATTTAGACATTTTCTGTAAAGCTTCTAATTTATAACCTTTACATGAATCTATAATTTAGTATAAAAGCTTCTAAATGCAGTAGTAATGTCACAAACGTCTATAAATATTCACATCTCATTTACAAATGTTCTACAAACCATGAGATGAAAGAAATTGTGAATACAAACCATCTTTCAGGTGGATTTCTGCCTAGGTGAGGCAGGACAATGAACAAAGATACCTTCTAGAGATAATTTTGAGAGCCTGATTTCAGCCTTTTGTTTATGTAATCTAAAAATTCCTTATTAAGACTATTCAGAAAAAGTTACTGATGCAATTAAGAAAAAAATGAATAGATAAAATATAAAAATTAAAAATCAAGACCTGAGAAAAGTTGGAATGAGACTTCCAAAGATACCAAACAATACCATGTAGAAGGGTGAGTCTTTGAATGAATTCTTCTGAGAATGTTTCTTCATCTATAAAATAGTAATGTTGTTATTGTCAGGTGCCACTGAGTCAATTTCTACTCATGGTGACCCTGCTCACAACAGAATGACCTTATGCCCAGTCCTACACCATCATCATAATCATTGTCATGCTTGAGCCCATCTTTGCAGCCACTGTGTTAACCCATCTCATTAAGGGTCTTCGTCTCTTTCGCTGACCCTATACCTTACCAACACATCTGTCAGTTTGTTGTGTTTCTGTGATACTGGAAGCTTTGTCAGCGGTATTCCAAATACCAGCAGGGCCACCCTTGGTGGACAGGTTTCAATGGAGCTGACTAAGACAGACTAAGAAGAAGGACCTGGCAATCTACTTCTGAAAAATTGGCCAGTGAAAACCTTACGAATAGCAGCTAAACATTGCCTGATATAGTACTGGAAAATGAGCTCCTCAGGTTGGAAGGCACTCAAAATATGACAGGGGAAGAGCTGCCTCCTCAAAATAGAGTCAACCTTAACTACATGAAGGGAGTCAAGCCTTCGCGACCTTCATTTGCTGATGTGGCACTACTCAAAATGAGAAGAAACAGCTGCAAACATCCGTTAATAATCAGTATACGGAACGTGCAAAGTATGAATCTAGGAAAATTGGAAGTCATCAAAAATGAAAAGGGGTGCATAAAGATCAATGTGCTAGGCATTTGTGAGCTGAAATGGACTGGTATTGGCTATTTTGAATCAGACAACCGTGTGTCTACTATGCCAGGAATGACAAATTGAAGAGGAAAGTTGTTGCATTCATTGTCAAAAAGAACATTTTGAGATCTATCCTGAAGTACAACACTGTCAGTGATGGGAAAATATCCGTACGCCTACAAGGAAGACCAGTTAATATGACTATTATTCAAATTTATGCACTAACCACTAAGGCCAAAGATGAAGAAATTGAAGATTTTCACCAGCTTCTGGAGTCTGATATTGATCAAACGTGCAATCAAGATGCATTGATAATTACTGGTGTTTGGAATTTGAAAGTTGGGGTCAAAGAAGAAGGATCGGTAGTTGGAAAATATGGCCTTGGTGATAGAAATGACGCCCGAGATTGCATGATAGAATTTTGCAAGACCAATGTCTTCTTCTTTGCAAATACTTTTTTCAACAACATGTGAATTCCACGTGGCCCTTGGCAGATGGAATTCACAGGAATCAAATGGGCGACATCTGTGGAAAGAGAAAATGGAGAAGCCAAGATATCATCAGTCAGAACAAGGCCAGGAGCTGACTGGAACATACCATCAGTTGCTCATATGCAAGTTTAAGTTAAAGTTGAAGAAAATTAGAACAAGTTCATGAGAGCCAAAATACAACCTTGAGTATATCCCACCTGAATTTAGAGACCATCTCAAGAATAGATTTGACTCATTGAACATTAATGACTGAAGACCAGACGAATTCTGGGATGACATCAAAGATATCATATGTAAGAAAGCAAAAAGTCCTTAAAAAGACAGGAAAGAAAGAAAAGATGAAAATGTATGTCAGAGGAGACTCTGAAGCTTGCTATTGTATGTTGAGCATCTAAAGCGAATGAAAGAAATGATGGAGTAAAAGAGTTGAACAGAAAATTTCAAAGGGCAACTCAAAAAGACAAAGTAATGTAAGGAAATGTGCAAAAACCCGGAGCTAGAAAACCAAAAGGGAAGAACATGTTTGGCACTTCTCAAACTGAAAGAATTGAAGAAAAAATTCGCGACTCGAGTTGCCATACTGAAAGATTCTATTAGCAAAATATTAAATCACACAGAAAGCATCAAAAGAAGATAAAAGGAATACACAGAATCAACATACCAAAAAGAATTGGTTAATATTCAACCTTTCAGGTAGCATATGATCAAGAGCTGATGGTATTATTGAAGGAAGAAGTCCAAATTGCATTGGCTAAAAACAATGCTACAGGAATTGACGGAATACCAGTTGAGATGTTTCAACAAATGATTGCAGCGCTAGAGTTGCTCGTTCAACTATGCCAAGAAATTTGGAAGACAGCTACCTGGCCAACCAACAGGAAGATACTCATATTTGTGCCCATTCCAAAGAAATATGATTCAAATGAATGTAGAAATTATCAAACAATATCATTAATATCATTCACAAGTAAAATTTTGCTGAAGATATTTCAAACAAAATGTAATAATACATCTAATACATCCTTCATGAAGCAGTTTAAGTAGTAAAGTCCTGGGTGGTACAAATGGTTTGTGATAGGCTACTAAGCAAAAGGCTGGTGGTAAGAATCTATTGAGCAGTGCCACGGAAGGAAGGCCTGGCAATTTACTTCCAAGAGATTATAGCCACTGAAAATCTTATAGAGTACAGTTTTACTCTGACACAAATGGGGTTGCCATGAGTCAGGATCAACTGTACAGCAATGGGTTTTTATGCAAGTAACAGACACTTAACTTACAAGTGCTTCAGGAAATAAAAACAAAACAAACATTAGTTTTCCTGACATTAAAGAAAGCCTCAATTCAAGCCTGTCTGGATGAAGGAACTGAAATCAGGACCCAGTCTCTTCTCTCTCTCTTGTTCTTTCACTCTCTCTAGCTCTCTCTTTCCTTTTCACTGTCATTTTCTCTCTCCCCATCTCTCTGCTCTGCTTTCCTCACTCTGTTGGCCTTCTTCCTTGGCAGGCCCTATTGACTTCAGACCTTCCCAGACTCACATCACCCTACACATAGTGACCCCATCAGAAAGAGAGTTTCTCTTTCCCAAACATTCTGCCAAGGCTCCTTTGACAAATTACCACAAGATTGACTTGGATATTTACCTGTCACCATGCCCAGAAAAATGGAATACCAGCTAGCCATTCTCATCCCTCCAGCCACGGAGGCTTGGGATCATGTAATGGAAAGTGGAAAAGATTGGGTCTGCTGTGGGTGCTGTCACCGGAAGAAGAAAGGGGAGGATGCTGAACACGCAAAGCTGTACCTGCTCTTCACACATGTTCAGTGAGTAAAACAAAGTAATTGAAGTACTGTGTGTAAAGGCCTTATCACAGTGTCTGGCACATAAGCCCTCAGTCATTTCTCTCATTAGCCACTATTTACTGTTGTTACTGAATGTTCAACTGTGGAGAGAGAAGGGTAAAGGGATTAAAGTAGGAAACAGAGAAGTCTAGAACAGATACCAAAACCAAAAACCCATTGCCGACTCATAGCGACTCTGTAGGACAGAGTAGAACCGCCCCATAGGGTTTCCGAGGCTGTAATCTTCGCAGAAGCTGACTGCCACATCTTTCTCCCATGGAGTGATTGGTGGGCTCAAACTGCTGACCTTCTGATTAGTAGCCAAGTGCTTAACCACTGTGCTAACGCAGCTCCTAGAACACCAGCTTGGAATTCTCAGAGAGTCTCAGGAAATCAGATCTTCCTTTTGCCTCCCTGAATAGCACATACCCTGGTCATGCATGGCCTGTCCTATCAACACAAATCCATGAGCCTTGACTGTGTCCATCATGGTGCCAGGAAGAGAGAACATGGGAGAAATCTTCATCGGCTTCCTGGAAACGATCAATTCACAACCATAGAGCAAAGACTTTGTCTCGAATGCTGTCTGCCTCTGTCTTTTAAATTCCCCTTTGTGGAGTGGAGCTCCATATTTCTTGGATTTGGGGATACTGTCACTGATATGTGGCAGAGAATGTTGATGCTTCAGGAAGTTAGCTGCAGAAAATTAGGGAAATATCCCTATATCTTCTAAAAAATGTGCTCAGCTGGATACTAGGTCAGTCAGCCAAACACTTTTTGGAATCATTTGCTTTCCTGTGATGGTCTCTAATAAAGAATATGCACCTTATGTTTATTTATTGGATAAACTAGCACTATGGTTGTTTCTACTTTTTTTCTAGATGTATTTTACTCAAATATTAGGGACGTTTTTATACTGCCAGTACATCAGAATTTGGTAAAGAATTATTTGCCTGCCAAACTTACACTCTCCATTGTCGTTGTGTGCCTTTGCATCGATTCCAACTCATAGCAACCCTGTAGGACAGAGTAGAACTTCTCCATGAAGTTTCCTACGCTGTAATTGATACAGGAGTAGATTGCCAGGTCTCTTCTCCTGCAGAGCCACTGGTGGATTCAAACCGCCAATTTTTTGGTTAGCAGCTATCTTAGTTATGTAGTGCTGCTATGAAAGAAATACCATAAGTGGATGGCTTTAACAAAGAGAAATTTATTTTCTCACAATCTAGTAGGTTAGAAGTTCAAATTCAGGGCATCGGCTGCGTGGGAAGGCTTCTCCCTCTGTTGGCTTTGAAGGAAGGTCCTTCTCATCAATCTCCTCCTGGATTATGAGCTTCTCTGCTCAGGAATCCCAGGTACAAAGGGCACGCTCTACTCTTGGAGCTGCTTTCTTGGTGGTTTGAGGTCCCCATCTCTCTGTTCGCGTCTCTCTTTTATATCTCAAAAGAGATTGTTTCAAGACACAATCCAATCTTGTAGATTGAGTCTTGCCTCATTAACATAACTGTCACCTATCCCACCTCATTAACATCATAGAGGTAGGATTTATAACACATAGGAAAATCATATCAGATGACAAAATGGTGGACAATCACACAATACTGGGAATCATGGTCCAGCCAAACTGATAACACAGGTTTTTTTTTTTAATAATTTTTATTAAGCTTTAAGTGAACATTTACAAATCAAGTCAGTCTGTCACGTATAAGCTTATATACACCTTACTCCATACTCCCACTTACTCTCCCCCTAATGAGTCAGCCCTTCCGGTCTCTCCTTTCGTAACGATTTTGCCAGTTTCTAACCCTCTCTACCCTCCCATCTCCCCTCCAGACAGGAGATGCCAACACAGTCTCAAGTGTCCACCTGATACAAGTAGCTCACTCTTCATCAACATCTCTCTCCAACCCATTGTCCAGTCCCTTCCAGGTCTGATGAGTTGTCTTCGGGAATGGTTCCTGTCCTGGGCCAACAGAAGGTTTGGGGACCATGACTGCCAGGATTCCTCTAGTCTCAGTCGGACCATTAAGTCTGGTCTTTTTATGAGAATTTGGGGTCTGCATCCCACTGATCTCCTGCTCCCTCAGGGGTTCTCTGTTGTGCTCCCTGTCAGGGCAGTCGTCGATTGTGGCTGGGCACCAACTAGTTCTTCTGGTCTCAGGATGATGTAGGTCTCTGGTTCATGTGGCCCTTTCTGTCTCTTGGGCTCATAGTTGTCGTGTGACCTTGGTGTTCTTCATTCTCCTTTGCTCCAGGTGGGTTGAGACCAATTGATGCATCTTAGATGGCCGCTTGTTAGCATTTAAGACCCCAGATGCCACATTTCAAAGCAGGATGCAGAATGTTTTCATAATAGTATTATTTTGCCAATTGACTTAGAAGTTCCCTTAAGCCATAGCTCCCAAACCCCCGCCCTTGCTTCGCTGACCTTTGAAGCTTTCAGTTTATCCCAGAAACTTCTTTGCTTTTGGTCCAGTCCATTTGAGCTGACCTTCTGTGTATTGAGTATTGTCCTTCCCTTCACCTAAAGTAGTTCTTATCTACTAACTAATCAGTAAAAAACCCTCTCCCACCCTCCCTCCCTCCCCGCCTCGTAACCACAAAAGTATGTGTTCTTCTCAGTTTATACTATTTCTCAAGATCTTATAATAGTGGTCTGATACAATATTTGTCCTTTTGCCTCTGACTAATTTCGCTTAGCATAATGCCTTCCAGGTTCCTCCAGGTTATGAAATGTTTCACAGGTTCGTCACTGTTCTTTATCGATGCGTAGTATTCCATTGTGTGAATATACCACAATTTATTTAACCATTCATCCGTTGATGGACACCTTGGTTGCTTCCAGCTTTTTGCTATTGTAAACAGCGCTGCAATAAACATGGGTGTGCATATATCTGTTTGTGATACACATATTTTTGGGGCCACGATTCAATCCATGACAGCAGCCAAGTGCTTAACCATTGCGCCACAGGGCTCCTTACATTCTCCACATCAACTTTTAAATATTTCCTCTCTGTCTTTAGCTTTCCATTCTGAGATATTATATTCTTCCTAGTCTAACTCCTTATGGTAGACTAATCATTTTAGTTTTCCTTTTCTGAATTGTCTCTGCTGCTGGTTTATTTGTTGCTAGTCTGTTTTTATTAAGGTATGGTGAGCAGAGTGCATGCAATACTGCAGTTTTACAAAAATAGTTGCTTTATGGGTTTGTACGGCACATGCATAGAGCTTAATTTGTGTTTGAATTTCCCCTTAATACACACACAGTTGTGTGCGTGTGTCTATTATATGCCTTTTTGGTGAATATGACTGATGTTATTTACCTAAAGTCATGCCAAAGGTTTACCTTAAATCCAAATGATCTTCAGTCTCCTGAATTCAATGTTCTGTTTAATATGTTGTTCTTAGTTGCCATCGCATTGATTCCAACTCATGGCAACCACATGCATGCAGAGCAGAACTTGTACACAGGGTTTTCCAGGCTGTAACCTTTCGGAAGCAGATCAACGGGCCTATTTTCTGAGGTACCTCTGAGTAGGTTCAGACCACCAACCTTTAGGCTAATATTCAAGCATTTAACTGTTTGTGCCACCCAGGGACCCATTATTTCTAATATATTCTCCTTTTCTTTTTGAAGATAAATGTACCCTTTTCTTAGTGTTCCTACTATTTTCTTCTGAACACGAAGTCAGGATTGGTGTCCACCTCACATGGTAATGTGCAGAAAATCATGTACAGCACCTACAGAATGTTCAACAGTTGCCTGACAGATGAAAAGCCCTCAATAAACATTTTCTAACATGGTTTTGATCACTATTATTAATATAGCTCAGTTGAAGTCTAAGAACCCTCTTATGAAATCAGTTTCTGAACTTGGACACTGGGTCTTGACTTGAGTGATTCTCCCTTAGATTATAGCCTGAAAAATTACAAGATTTTGATGTGTGAAGTGTCTGCATATAAGAGTAACAAGGAGCTTTTTGCAGGCATCGATTTGGCCAAAAAGTGGCACATAATAAAAATACGGAGTTGAACATTACCAATCCCAAAGGAGGAAGTAATTCAAAGAACAGAAATATGGAAGCAACTAGTTGAAGGTCAGTCAAGAAGTTGGCATAGACTACAAAACATTGGTTTTGTCTTCAGGTTTTTAGTTTCCTCTGTAATGTAAAAATTGTCCCTTAGTTGTAGTGTAGTCTTTCTTGGAATCCTTATTTTAATTCTGTAACATTTATATTCCAGGAGTAACAGCAAATCTGCTGATTACTTAAAAAGCAGGGGGAAAAAAATTGCAATTACAGTTGAAATTGAAGTTATTTTCTAATCTTCTCATCTTTTTTAAGGAATGAGAAACTTTAAATATGGTCAACGTAGCACATTTTAAGTGTCAAACTTACTGAAATTTTCTATGCCAATTGAATAATAATCTTCTGGGAAAAAAAAAAAAACCCACAGTGAATATTCTACAGATTTTTCATCATTTGACCTGTTTAATGTAAGTTGAAAAACCCTCTTGTGTAAGTACCATTGCATAATGCTGTGTACTGAGCTATTAAGATATTTTTAGTAATTCCATTAGAACTGCACCATCGAGCAGGGCAGAGCGTATGGAAAGAAGTTGGTGAAAAACTGATTAAACATTTATATCAAGTACATTTTGATTTAACTCACATAAATAATTCATTTTTATGTTTTCTTTCTTTCAAAATAAACCTTTTTGACACCTGCTGTGCTAAAAATAATGCTAACATGGCTGTAATAAAGAAAGTCTTAAAGCTTACAGCAATGACATCATCTAGTACCCATGCTGATACTAAATTATAAACACATAAGTATAGTAAAGTAGAACTTGGTATTATTTATTATTTATTTAGTGCCTCAAAAATATGCCATACTTAGTGGCAAGCACCTGGCCGAATCTGAGTGTACAGTTTGTCTCAAGTAAAAGCTAAAAATGAAAGGACTCATAAAGACATGCCAGAAAATTGCAGAGGCGTAAATATATTGGATCCCCTTTTTTTCCCTTGAGTATGAGAACTAAGCTGAGAGATAAGAGTGAATGAGCTAAAGCAAAGGCTCTGAGAGGTGCTAAAGTACCTTTCCAATGGGAAGTGAGAGGTAAGGGCAAGAAGATGATCGTTACCAACTAAGTATGGTTACAGCATCATTCTAGAGCAGTAATTCCCAAAGTAGGAGGCACATACCACAGGAAGAACAAGGGGTGGTTCTGGGGGCTCCACAGATATGTCACTGAGTCACATCATCAATAATTATTCCCTTTTAATCCTATTTCAATCATTCTGATTAAGTCTAAGAGAAAATCTCTCAAGATAGGGCTATTCTGCCCCTAAAATCCCTGTATCATTTTTACTCTCCTTTTTAACTGAGAAGGCTTGATCCCCAAAATCTTTCTGGGTTATGGAGCGGTGGCTGGTATCACCTAACTAAAATTGGGTAATATTTCTTTATTCTGATTTTATTTACTCGTGGCAAATGGTATTCCTTTCCTGTGTACGGGATGATATAAAAATTTCTTTAAAAATGTTTTCGCAAGAACATGAATGTATTTAATGACAATTGTTATGTAAATAAGAGTAGATCACACACACAAAAAAAAAAAGATCACATAGGATGCCCAAAAGGGGGATATATTTAGGCAGAATCATAACAATTCTTGCAAATCCAGCCACAATAGCTGGCTGGCTCTGACTGGTTTTACCAAAGAGAAAAATTTTAAGGTGAGTGTGAAGAGTCAGCCTTCTGTTTTTGGTCTCATCATGAACCAAAAATACATAGACTGTAACAGTGGATGGTCTGGCAGATTCGCCTTAAGCCACCCCTTTCCACAGATGCCAAAAAGGCATACATGATCTTATGGTTGCTTATTGGTGGGGTGCTGTTAGAGAAAATTATTTATTCTCGGGGAAAACACATCAAAGAACAACAATTGACTGGAAAAGAATATCTCCCATTTGGCACTTGCAAGCTCAGACGGCATCTGCTTAACCAAATATTTATCTGAGGTAATTTTGTTGTGAGCTGACTCACTTAGAGGATGATTTTCCTTCAGAATACACTCTTACATTTCTAAAATAAAATTCTATATAAGCATCATCACGTCTATTAGAATGCGGTACCGGCACACGTTTTTCTGGGCTGTATTAAATTTAGGATGCCCAGAATCAGGGCCATGGAAGCATTGCCGATAGTCTTCTCTTTGCTCCTGGAAGAGCACTTAGCAGGAAAAATCCTTGGAGAAAATGTGGGAATATCACATTTTGAGTAGAGCTGGACTTTGGCTCTGAAAATATACGCTTTCTTTTTTTTTTTTAATTTCTGTTCTAAAACAACTTTTTCCATGATTACAAAATTGAAGCATTTCATTTTGAAAACATTTACAAAATATAAGAGTAGAAGTAAATGAACTTCAATCCCATTACTCAGAGATTTGCACTGTTAATATTTTGTTGTGCATTTAAAGATAGAATTGGTCTTCCCTGTAAGACTTTGTAGTAATCTATTTAATTTAAAAAAAGAAAAAAATCACAGCAGTTAATATTATTCTTCAGCTGTAATTTGTGAAATGTAAACTGTGTTTGCACACTGGGTGTAGGGAACATTGAGTGGTCTGGGCCATTTTAGCCTGAGCAATTTAACTGTGACATTCTTTCCATATTAGGATTACACATAAGATTTCATTCTGTTAAAACAGTTAGAAAATGTTTCCTGAGTCATGGTTTTCATAGCTTCAGAACTTCCATAATTTAACAACTTTCCTATTTTTAAAATTGTTGTTGTTCCCAATTTTTTAGCTCGTATAGGTAAAAACTTTGACAACTATCTTATTTATAAGTGTTTAGAAATATAAATACTTTGAAATGGAATTTCTTGGGTAGTGTAGAAACACGTTATGGTTAATTTCCACAGAAATAAAATATCAGCTTTTTTCTTAGCAGAGTATGCCTTTACTGCAACTTTATCTTCATTGACTATTATTTTTCTGTTAAGTCTTTTGGTTACATTTAAAATAAGAAATGTATTTCTTTAAAATGCTTAAATGTGAATAAGAATATTCAGCAAATAACTTTAAAGGAGGTTAATATTATTTATTAATTAATGATCCCACTTGAATGTGACTTGGAGAGCAAAATTACAATGATGTAGAAGTCACTCTTTCCTAATTAGTACCTCTATGGTAGTTTATATAATCCCTTCTTCATCTAGAGTAAAAAGTAAGGCTTCATGGTGGCATCCCAGTTTTTGATGTCTATACCAAATGTAAAAACCAAGTATTCTCCATCAGCCATCACTAGATTAGTGGGTTACACACTGTCTACATATCTGTGCTCAAGCTAATGGGTATTTATATAATGGAATCTTTCTGTCTTCATTAGTGGCCAGAACTAATCACTCCCATGGAAACCCTGGTGGCGTAGTGGTTAAGAATTCAGCTGCTTAACCAAAAGGTTGGCAGTTCAAATCCACCAGGTGCTCCTTGGAAACTCTATCAGTCAGTTCTACTCCATCTGTACCAATTACAGCCTAGTAAGCTTTATGGAGAAGTTTTACTCTGTCCTATAGGGTTGCTATGAGTCGGAATCTACTCCACAGTTTAACAGTACTTCCTTTGTACTTATATGGATCCCTGGTGGCACAGTGATTAAGAGCTCAAGCTCTAACCAAAAGGTTGGCAGTTCAAATCTACCAGCTGCTCCATGGAGACCCTATGGGACAGATCTGCCCTGTCCTATTGTGTTGCTATGAGTCAGAATGGACTCATCGGCAATGGCTTTTTAGTACTTATATCTTCACTGTCCACCACACATTTGCCAGTTTGTCATATTGTGGGGGCTTGTGTGTTGCTGTGATGCAGGAAATTATGCCACTAGTATTCAAATACCAGCAGGGTCACCTATGGCAGACAGGTTTCAGCTGAGCTTCCAGACTAAACAGACTAGGAAGAAGAACCCAGTGATCTACTTCTGAAAAGAATTAGCCAGTGAAAACCTTACGTATAAGCAGAACATTGTCTGATGTAGTGTTGGAAGATGAGCCCCTCAAGTTGGAAGGCACTCATTCAACTGTGTGGATCATAACAAATTATGGATAACATTTCAGAGAATGGGAATTCTGGAACACTTAATCGTGCTCATGAGGAATCTGTACATGGATCAAGAGACAGTCATTCGAACAGAACAGGGGATACTACATGGTTTAAAGTCAGGAAAGGTGAGCGTCAGGGTTGTATCATTTTACCATACCTATTCAATTTGTATGCTGAGCAAATAATCTGAGAGGATGAACTATACGAAGAAGAACGGACATCAGGATTGGTGGAAGACTCATCAACAACCTGAGTTATGCAGATGACACAACCTTGCTTGCTGAAAGTAAAGCAGACTTGAAGCACTTATTAATGAAAGGCAAAGACCGGAACCTTCAGCATGGATTACTGAAAATAAAAATCCTCGCAACTAGACCAATAAGCATCATCATGATAAACGGAGAAAAGATTGAGGTTATCAAGAATTTCATTTTACTTGGATCCACAATCAACAGCCATGGAAGCAGCAGTCAAGAAACCAAAACACGCATTGCATTGGTCAAATCAGCTGCAAGGCATCTCTTTAAAATGTTGAAGAGCAAAGATGTCACCTTGAAGACTAAGGTGTGCCTGACCCAAGCCATGGTATTTTCAATCACATTATATGCATGTGAAAGCTGGACAATGAATAAGGAAGACCTAACAAGAATTGACGCCTGTGAACTGTGGTTTTGGCGAAGGGTGTTGAATATACCATGGACTGCCAAATGAACAAACAAATCTGTCTTGGAAGAAGTACAGCCAGAACGTTCCTTGGAAGCAAGGATGGTGAGACTGTGTCTCACATACTTTGGACATGTTGTCAGGAGGGATCGGTCCCCGGAGAAGGAAGGACATCACTTGGTAAAGTAGAGGGCCAGCGAAAAAGAGAAAGACCCTCAACGAGATGGACTGACTGCAACAATGCACTTAAGCATAGCAACAATTGTGAGGATGGCACAGGACTGGGCAGTGTTTTGTTCTGTTGTATGCAGGGTGGCTATAAGTCAGAACCAACTTGACAGCACCTAACAACAACAATGACATATCTTTACTGTAATATTGATGGCATTTTGCTTTGTAGTATAGTTTTTTGTGTACATGTCTTATCTATAAACAATATCTAATGTATTTATGAATTCCACATCAAAACCCATTGCCATCGAGTTGATTCCAACTCATAGTGACCCTGAGGGACAGAGCAGAACTGCCCCGTAGGTTTTCCTAGGAGTGCCTGGTGGATTTGAACTGCTGACCTTTTGGTTAGCGGCCATAGCTCTTAACCACCACACCACCTGGGTTTCCTAAATCCCACACAGTTATTAGCAAAACATATTATTTATATTTAAATAAACTCACTTACTTATTCAGTTGATATTTACTGAGGACCTACTACATACTAGAGTCATGATAGTCACATGACAGTCACAGCAACATATAAGAGGGATGTAGTCCCTGACATCATGGGCTTTCTGTAGTGTCTGTAGTGTAGGGTAGACAAATATTAACTAATTACAGAAACATTTACAGAATTCCAATTGACTGAAGGATCATAAAGGTGTTGGATGCAAGGAGAATATATATGAGGGAAAGTGTGTGGTGGCAGTGGCGATGGTGGTCATGGGGAGCTGGCGAGCGGGAAGAGCATGTGTGGAGGCTGTTGGTGAATTAAGAAAAGTAGTCAGTAATGGTACCATGTCTCTAATATGAGCAGTCAGGTGAATATTTGCATTGGAAACAGAATTATCAATGAAAAGTCAATAGAGCCATTTGATTTGTTTTTCATTAACAGCCTTCAATCAGTATACAGATTTTTGACCGTGAAGTATTTTTTATGTGTCAAATACTATGGCACATACACATATTACTCTTCAGAGCCCTACTCAAGTAGGAGGGTGACTCTATATTTATAGGAATAGGAACACATTTTCAGAAGTTTTCTCTGGATTCAGAGGTCTCACCGGACTTTAACCTGCATTCTCCAGAGGAAATGACAGTGGCAGTCAATCAAAAGTTCGCATTTTGTTGGGATTCCTCAGGACCTTTCTAAGCAGATCAGAATCTTTGAGTAAGAAGGAATTGGAAGCAGTGGAACAACTTCCCCAGAATTCCTCTTGAACTTCATTATTACTCCTTGGGTAGCTTCACACAAAGACAGAGCTCTAAACCACACTAGAATGGTCTGGTATCTCCTCAGCTCCTTCTCACTCACTGATGCAGTGACTAGTATGGACTGGAAAGCAACAGAAATCTCATTTGCACAAACTTTACCACGCTGTTTTGGTTTCAAACAACTTTTCCCTAAATGCTCTAATATTTCTCCTTGAGTATTAGCATTACCCTTAGATGTGTGCTCTGTTTTTGCTTTAGACATAAACCTTAAATTGAATTTACCTGATGGAGAGAAATGGTGGTGATATGTGATGTCATAATTTTGATACTTGTTTGAGTCAGATGATCTTTGTTCACTATTTTTCTGTTCTAAAATTTTATGCTATCATTAGGTATTTTTTTCTCACAAAGTAAAACATGTTTTTACTGAGATCATATACAAAATGTACCTTTGCCCTGAGTCCTTCTGCATGTTTATTTTATTGCCATATCTGTTTTCTTAGTGAAACACAAGGAGGGAACTGCTAACTTGGGATATTAGCTTTTATGAGGTTCATTAAATGACTGTGAATAGAGTCAGGAGAGAGAAAACTTGGTGGACTTCTTACTACAGAAACTAAAGTTGCTGTCCTTCTCTACAGAGAGGATCTTGCCAGTAAATTTTGTCTTGTTCAATATATTGATCACTGGCTGGACAATCTTATTTTTGCTTCAGCACCAATGCATGTGAATAATGTATTTATACATCAATGCATCGTTGAAGAAATTAATCATTACTTTTTCTAACTTTTTCTATGTACAGAAATTTGCATGTTGTTGTTATGGTTAGTTGTCATTGAGTCAGCACCATGACAACATTATGTATAACAGTACAAAACATTTCCCAGTCCTGTGCCAGCTTCATGGTCTTCATATATTTGAGCCCATCGTTGATGCTATTGTGCCAATACTTCTGATCATGAATTTTCCTCTTTTTTGCTGACCCTCTACTTTACAAAACATGATGTTCTTTTAATACATAGTATCAAATTAAAGAATTAACTCTTCAAACTTCAGCCCTTTATAGAAAATACTTCAAGTTTTGTTGTTGTTGTTTTCGGCATGCATATTAAATCCATTAAAATGAGTTTCAACCACGGGTAGCAGAAAAATTCAAGACATCAGTGGCTTAAATATCATTTTTTTTTTTTTTTTTTTGGTGACTTAAAACTACAAACCCATGACATTCAAAGTCCTTTCTTACTCTTACTTTATTCTCACAGAAATTCTGGGATGGAAAAAGAGTAGACATTAGAGATGAATAAGCTGAAACTCAGAGAATTTCAGTGTTATCTCCACTGTGGAAAATTTCACCAGCCCAAAACAAGAGAACAGACTTTAATAAAGGCATTGGAGGTACCAAGTCCTTCTGCCTATTTACCTATCTCTGGCCATCGGAAAACTTTCCAGCCATCAACATGTAAATCTCGCACAGACAACCTGGATGTGGCCCACACAGAGAGGGAAGTAGAATGAATATAAGATTCACAATCCCTTAAAGTTACCCAGGAAAGAATTTTAATAAGTATTTGATGAAAACTTGTACTGTGAATCTTTGTCAACAGTGATTCCAAAAGAATTTTTGCCCATTGGAGATTACTGATATAGATATTACCGTATGTGAAAGAGCTTATAAACTGTACTGGGCTCCCTACTATGAAGTCAACCTCTAAAGGTAGTGAAATAGAGAAAAGAAAGGGCGTGGACTTTGGAGACAGAATTAAATCTGAACTGTGGCTTTGCTGTGTGATTTTGGACAAGTAACTTAACGACCCTGAGTTACCTGATGAGATAGCTGTAAAAGCATCTAGCATAGCACTTGGCATTCTAAAGGCACTCTCTAAACAGTAACTATTATTATTCACTGGGGGCCAATGGAGAGTCTAACCAGTTCATCTCTTTTGCTGAACTCAAGTCTAGAAACAGACGGAAAGGGGTCAAAGAAGCTAAGGGATTCCAGATGTAGCCAAAGCCACAGGGTGGCAGAGGTTGTCTGAGAGCCTGGATGCCAGAAGGAAAGTGGGAACCAGAAAAAAGAAAACCTCCCAGCTTTGCTACTATTTGGTCCTCTTTTTTATCTTTGAACTACTTAATAAACACTAATTAACCCTGTGCCCTGTGAGACAGACTTGCCTAGAGCGACATGCTCCTAAGAACTATACACATCTCCTATAATTGACTCGATTATCCTTACTGCCTGAGACATCAGTAAAGCTTTCTTTCACCAGCATTTTAGGGCCATAGAGAAAAACTTGTCTGGAGATACTTCTATCTAGTTGACAGTTTAGTTCAAGTGCAGCAGAGAATAAGTACCATCCTTCTGTCACAAGAAGTTCCTGACGGAAATAAATAGAAGAGGCATTAGGCCAAAATTATTCCTCCAGTATATCAAAAAAATGCAAAAAGTTTTCAATTAAAATATCATAATCAGAGGTGCACTTACATGTGTGAGACGTGTTTGATCTGGCATACACGTATAAACATCGCATGCTCAATCCCTGGCAGATTATTGTGTAGTCCCTTTACTTTCTCTCTGGCCAAAACGGTTGCAAAAGATCTATTCTAGCTCAAATTGTGCAGCATTGAAAATTAACTCTTATGTTAGGTCCCTCCTCCCTAGCACTGACTGCTTCTGTTGTTGTTGTTGTTAGGTGTCGCTGAGTCGAGTCCAACTCATAGGGACCCCCTTGACATAGTAGAACTGCCCTGTAGGGTTTTCTGTAATCTTTATGGGAGCAGATTGCCAGGTCTTTCTCCCACAGAGTCACTGCATGGGTTCGAACTGCTGACCTTTTTGTTCGCAGCTGAGAGCTTAGCTTTTGCACTGCCAGGGCTCCTTTGTTCACATTTAGGGGTTTGGAAAACGTCCATTTTTAAACTGCAGACTTGCCCTCCCAGTGGCAAGATGCCTCCACCATGGGAGACTGTGAGAACCTGGAGTGACTGAGGCAGCTGCACCCACCTGGGGACGAGGCTCACAGAGGAAATGCAGAATGGAGGGTGAAGTCACCTGCGCCATTTAAGCTATTTCTCTCACTTTTTTGACCAATCACTTACAGCAAATTGGTGAAGATTACAGACGCTGATGATGCTGTACCGGCTGGTCTCTGATTTTCTCTTCTTGTGGAGGAATCTGTGTGCCCAGTAGCTGAGGGCCCCTAGGGAGACTTATCCCCATACCTGAAGGTCCCGGGAGTGTCTGGACCCATGGGTCCTCAGGAAACATTTGTTCGTGGGAAGAGAAGGAGGAGCAATGAGCAGACAGGGTTAGAACACGTGCAGCTCAGGTTCCCAGTCCCCCCAAAAGGGCATGAGCAAAAATCCAGATTATCTCCTCTGCTTCCACAGGGCCTCAAACCTGCCTGCCCCTGCCTTAGGCCAGAAGCAGAGAAATGAGCTGCCTACCCTGCAAGTGTCAGCTCCATCCAGTCAGCCTGGGTCTGCTGGGCTCCAGGAGAGAGCAGCAGGCCTCCAGACCCAGTAGGTAGACCACAGAATATGGAAGCTATAAGGTCCTCACAGACACAGAGCCCAACTCCTCAAAGACAGATGGGGAGTGAGGCTAGGAGTTGAACTATGAACGGGATGCACCGCTCTGATCGCCTGATCCCACTGTGCAGGCAAGTCTTCACACATTTTGTCTTAGTCATCTAGTGCTGCTACCACAGAAACACCACAAGTGGAAGGCTTCAGCCAAGAGAGGTTCACTCTCTCACAGTCCAGCAGGCTACAAGTCCGAATCCAGGGGCATCACCTCCAGGGGAAGACACTCTTCTCTCTGTTGACTCTGGAGGAAGGCCCCGCCACCAGCCTTCCCCTGGTCCAGGAGCATCCCAACACAGGAGCTCCAGGTGCAAAGGACATGCCCTGCTCCCAGCACGGCCCTCCCAGTGGCATGAGGTCTCCATGCCTCTCTTCTTGCTTCTCTCTTTTATATCTCAAAAGAGATTGGCTTAAGACCTTACCTAATCATGTAGACCTTATCAGTATAATTTCTGATAATCCATTTTATTACATCATAGGGATAGGATTTACGACATATAGGGAAATCACATCAGAAGATAAAATGGTGGACAATCATACAACCCTACAAGGGAATCATGACCTAGCGAAACTTGACAGATATTTTTGGGAGACACAATTCAACCCATGGCACACATGTATGTGTGGACATCCTACTCTAACCTCAGACACTCAGCTCCTCCTCATCTGCTTCCTCCCCTCACAGCCCAAAGTTTCCAGGCTTAAAAGTACCAGTGAGGAGCATGATGGGAACTCTCCCTACGGGACACAGTGAAACCACACATAGCTGGCCCTGTACCTAGAGTCCCTTATAACTGCTTTATAAGGTTCTCTGTCTAATTTTTACATAGTTTTGTACCTCAGATTATGTTTTCTTTGAAAGCAGAAATCTGGTAGTTCACCATTTTATTCTTCCTAATTGCCTGACCCAGGGGAAGGAACATTTTGCTGCTAAATTCTTTGAATTTTGATTGACTCCAGTATTCTTCAGGACACATCCTCTCCATCAGTGTGGTCATTCTCCCCAGTTCTTATCTGTCTTGTTTTTGGCTTCTGTTCATGCTTTCTCCATAACCTTGACTCCTTTTTCTCTTTAAATCTGTTGCCTATCCAAACTCGAATGCTCAATTCAAGCACCAATTCCTTTATGACCTGTGGTCTGATTACTCTGTCCACTAAATCAATTCCTTCCCTGGATTCTTATTGTGTTGCTCTACGTAACATTCAGTTGTTCCCAATTGTTTCTGGCTTTATATGTACAACTATGTTGTCTTAAGGAGAAAGGATAACATCTTAAATTTCTTTCATTGATTGATTCAGCAAAATTATTTCTTTTGTTATCCCCAGTTGCCAGCTGGAATAGAACAGAAACATAGTAGGCATTTAGTAAGTAATGGCTGAATGTTCAGTTGATTTACAATTTCTAACATGGGTTAAATCTTTAGTTAAAAGTTTTCTTGGATTTGATTAGAAAAGTAATTCTATTTTTGAATTGCTCTTGCAAAAGTTTACCATTCATGTATTTCTTGTGAAAATGGCATTTAAAGTAGGGGGCTATATGTACACATAAACCAAAAAAGCCATACCTGTTGCTGTTTAGTCGCCTCCAACTCATAGCGACCCTATAGGACAGAGTAGAACTGCCCCACAGAGTTTCCAAGAAGCTCCTTTTGGTTTGCAGCCATAGCTCTTAACCACTACACCGCTAGGGTTTCCATACATATATATACACACATATATATATAGCACTTATTTTATATTTATCTCTCAAATATTTAATATTTTGACCCTGATCTTCCTACCACCCACCTCTGTAACCTCTTCTCTAACAACCCTTGCCCTTATCCATCATTTTCCAGCCATTCTACAGTCTTTGAATTCCTACGACTTGCAATGCCCTCTTTTATTTCAAGTCCTTTGCACAAGCTGTGGAATCCATAAGAATTATCCCCCCAACCCCGGCGCTCTCCCCAGTCCCTTTTCTCTTACCTAATTCAGTTTATCTTTCAGAATTCATCTTCAATGCCACTTTTTCTGGAAGGCCCTTCTTGATGCTGTAGCCTAAGGAGCTATAAACTCTGAGGGCATGTGTCTCTTCTCAAATGGTGAGATATCACAGTTTGTCAATTCCTGGACCCTAAACTCAGAGAGTCAAGGCCTGTATCTTTTTTGTCCACTTCTAATATCCCCAGTGCCCACCACGGCACAAGATACATATAAATTGCTCATTAAATATTAGTGAATGACTGACTTCCAATAAGAGATCTGTATGGCGGGGCATGGAACTCAGCCTGTCCCAAATGACCAGAATAGCGGCTTCCTGTTTCTTCCCTAATTTATCTATATAGTTCAGTTTACTTGTTTTTATTTCATTTTTTGAAAGTTTCAGAACCTCTGAAGCTTTAAAATGAATCACAATCCTTATTTCATTTTGAATTGTTTAGTTGAAAAATAA
This sequence comes from Loxodonta africana, assembly GCF_030014295.1. Classification (NCBI taxonomy): domain Eukaryota; kingdom Metazoa; phylum Chordata; class Mammalia; order Proboscidea; family Elephantidae; genus Loxodonta; species Loxodonta africana. Next base: position 43,205,705 of record NC_087355.1, on the reverse strand, counting down.
ATTCTGGCAACATTGTTTTTTTTCTAGAACAACACAGCTCTTTTAAGATGGTAAGTTCTCTTTGAACATTTTCCAAGTGTATGGCCATTTAAATATTTACTTGGAAGGGTCTTTTGTTTTTAAGAAACTTATTTGGAAATTAATTCTGAGTGCAAATTATGGCTCTGTAATCCATTTGGACAAAAGCAAGCTGGTTGCCAGGTTACTATTTTAAATGGGCTCATAAAATAGTGCTTGGTAATATCACTTTAATCTGGTGTTTACTGTACCTGGCAACTGTCCTTGTCATATGCTTCAAAAGTATTTAGATAGGATGTGGTTACTAATGACCCAGGGACCACCACCACTCTGTAAATAGGATTAGAAGCAAAACAAAGCTATTTGCTACCAGAAAGAGATGGCATTTAAGCGCACGTGATTGAAGTCTGGCAAACTGGTGAAGTTTCTTTTATGTAGATCAGTGCTTTCCTTGCCTGAAATATTTTATATATCGGAACCATAGAAAGGCTACTTCACACTTTAGGAAATGCTGTCATATTTGGTCCTGCTGTTTATAACTTTCAGAAAAGAGGATCAGAAACCCAGCGAGGAAATCAGCCGGCACATGCTCGCCTGCAGGTGGATAGACAGCCGCCCGGCTCCTGCAGCTGTGCCTCTCTGGCAGACATCTCGCGCTGCTCAGCTGTGCTCAGAACCCAAAAATAGACATTTTCCCCTTCACTTCCTTTCCTGACTCACCTCAAATACAACAAGATTTGCCACTTACAAAAAGCATAGCTTTCTTTATTTTTATGCTCACAACATCACCTGATAACAATGCAAAGGACTAAATCTGGATGGTACAATTTTGTCTCCAAGAGACTCAACAAACACATCCCTGTGTGGCTACTCTGTGCCACATTCTTCTATTCTTAAGATTCCCCGAGTCATTTTTTTAAAGAAATAGTTGCCCTGCCTGAGTCTTTTCAAAAAGGGTTGAAGGGTGTGCCCAGATGCTAAATTTTTAGGGTTTTCTGAGATTTAAAAAATAATAATTATAATTTTGTGCTGTGGCGGAGTCTGCCTAGGTGTCCCCCAAATGATTTGCCTTCTCCTCCTGGGCACATAACAGGCCTCAGTCTCCCTGTGGTTGGAGCAACTGTAGGGTTGGGTTCTGGCCAATGGAACGTTGGCAGAGTTGATGTGCACCATTTCCAAGTCTGGGCAGTAAAACCTTCTGCTTAACCCTCCACATTGCCCTCTCTGCCTGTGGAAACTGTGCTTAGGACCTCTAAAGCCCTAAGTGGAAGCAGCCCAAGTAGTGTCCCCAGCTGGCTGCCACTAGACCGTGACGTGGGCAAAAAATTAATTTGTATGAAGTCGCTAAGGTTTGGGTTCGTTTGTTAGAGCAGTTAACCCAATCTAAAACCACAATGCTCCTTACACCTGGTGGCCTTCACATACTCGTGAAAATCCTTGAAAATGAGCACCGTGAAGAGCAAGGTAGCAGTCAACAGGGAAACTAACGTGCAGTCTGATTGGGGAGGTGGAGGTAAGATGGGGTAGTTGTTCTTGTTGGCCTGATCCTGCCCTTTGAAAATGGTGGTGGCGAGGAGAGAATACCCACACGACCTGCCTCCTGTGGTATGTTCTGGATACAGCATGGGCCTCTTCAAAATGCTTCTATAATCTTTTGTACCCTTTAAAAAACAGACCCAGATAATTCTGACTTGGCATAGTATAGTGGCAGCTCTATTCATGCCCCTCGTTTCCTCCCGTCTTCACAAGGATATCTTCAATGCTGAGAGTAGACTTGGCATAGTATCTCAGGATTATTATTGGTTTAGAGGTTCATAAAGTGTGTTTGCAAAAATTGTGCTCCCAGATCAGACTTATTGCTTATAATTATTTGCTAAAGCTTAAAAATATGTCCGTGAAATGAAAAAAAAAATCAAGTACAGATTTGACAACAACTCAGCTAATCTGCTCACCGTAGCCAGAGAAACCAGGTAATTTAAATTAAAAAAGAAAATTCACTTAGATAAAGCATTTTCAGTTCAGGCCACACAGGAGCATTTGCCACCTTGTAGGCTGTCAAGTTTTTGAAGAAGTGTTTCATTTTCTTAGGGTGTACAAGTATAGAAGGAGTACCCAAGTACTTGAAATAACCTTGTCTTTCTCCAGGTAGCCTTGGGCGATCAGGTCTCACCAAGTAAGCAGGCATTTCCCCTCGGAAAAAGGCTGACTTTAATGTCTAGCAGTTAAGCTTTCTCTCAGGAAAAGGAAAATCCTTATATTTTCCCCAGGTGTACCTGGGTCCTAAAACAGCTCGGCCACATTAGTTAGTTGTCCTTTAGCACCTGGATTGGTGAATCTCCCAAGGCCTCTAAATTCAATTTTTTTAAGTTGATGCTAACATTTTCAAAGGGCTATGAGATGGGAGAAACTGGAGATAAAAATCCAAAAGAGCCTACGGAGGACATGGTGGAAATTTAGACTGCTTCCTATGTGCACAGTGCCCTGTTACCAACTCTTTTGCACAGGAACACCTGCCTAGGGCCTCGCCACATGCCCAGGGTGCAGGGCACTGTTTCCGCAATGTATACTGGGATGTGGGATTATCCTTGTGTGCATTCTCTCCTGGAACTGCGGCTGGCTCCAAACGAAACTGTTGGTGATCCAGAAACAAAGTGGTCTTCTTTTCAGAAAGCTGTAACAAGGGGATTAAGCAACTACAGAGGCCTAGTAACATTTTCCATGTTACATAGAACTTGACCAGACTGAGCTTTAATCTAAATTAATCAGTCCAGTTGAGGCAGATCAGAGAGGAGATCCAAACTGGGATGAATGCTAATGCAGTGGGGGGCACCAAGGGCCTTATTGGTAATGGGCAAGAAAGCCTCTTCCTCCAAACGTGTGAGAGGCTCGGCTGTGCACAGCCATATGCCTGCTGCAATCTGTGGTTTTAGGGACAGAGAACTCTCTCGGCCCGGAGACACTGTTGAACATGGAACAAAATTTACAGTGCAAGGGGTAAAGAACATTCACTGTGCTTAAAAGGAAATGGAAATATTTTTGGTAACAAAAGTGTTGGTAAATGAATACACCATTGGTATTGATTGTTTTCTACATCCTTTGGTCAAGAGTAAAGGAAGAGAGAGTTTTTGACCTTTTTTTTTTTTTTAATTGGTGACTATAATATTAAGGGCTTAAGTTCATTTAAACACACAGGAATGCTGACATATCTAAATACCTGGTACTCTTTTCAAAGTTTTCAATTGAGGAGGCTCTACACACATCCCAATAAAATTACCATTTTTCAAATAATGTTTGGAGCTTTTCCTTGAGGACTGATTCAAAAATGGTGGAATATTTTATTAAACAACCTGAGGGGTGACAGCCCTCTGTGCAAATACTGTGGATTTGATTTTTGCTAAATAGCCAAAAGTTATAAACCTACATGTAGCAATTAAGGTGTGTGATCAGGAATCATATTTGGGGGTAAAAATTCCCATGTAACATTAAAAGTATCAAAATTAACTTTGGGGAGCTAATACATAAAGTGGTTCTAAAAACAATGATCTAAAACAAATTCTTGAAATGCTTTAGCAATGGTAAAATGTTAAAGGAAGTGGCTAACTCCCACAGATGATTTGACAGGGAAATGTTTATTTGAATGTTTACATTCTGATGCAACTATTTAAAAGGTGTCCTGATGGGCTTTTGACATCCACTGTCAGTAACAAAGGACAAGGTGATTTGGACAACCTCCTGCTGTGGACAGCTAGGAGAGCACACACAGAAATGCCTTGAATCTGCTTGAGGGTATTGGAAAGCTAAAAAGACATGGAAGGGTCAGAGAGTCAAGTTTTTGAAGAAGACAGACATTCAGAGAGGGGAATGCTGCATTTGGGGCCAGCTTTTTTTTTTTTTTTTTCCCCTCGTGGCTTCTGAACATTCCAGAATAAGTGACTAAGGAGCTAAGAAGCCACAATGCTCATGAACAGTCTCTTAGGAGGGAAGAATCTGGAGTAGAGAACCTGTTGGTGATGCTTTTGGGTTAAAACCTTAAAATATCGTTCAAGAGTAATGACAAAATGAAGATATTTTGAAATTATAACTTAAAAAAAAAAAAAAAAGAATTTGCCACTAGATGATCTGAGCTAAAAGAAACACTAGAGAGTATTCTTCAGGCAGAAGGAAAGTGAACCCAGATGGAAAGTTGGAGATTGAGGAAGAAATTCAACAAAACACAACAACAACATGAGTAAATACGTGGGTAAATTTAAATTAATAGAAACTTTAAAAAAAAATTGATAATATCGTATAGTTTATAATATGTAGAGTATTTAGATACATATAAACCATGGCAAATGGTGTTCAAGTACTCTAAGGGTCTCACATTGTCAGATAAGAGGTAAAATTACTAATTTGTATAACCATTTTAATAAGTCTAGGGTGTACATGACAATCTCCTAGATAAACTGTAAAAGAATTGAGAAAAGCTAAAGGAGGTAGAAATTTAAACAAATGTAAAAAAAATAGTAAATAAATCCAAAAGCAAAAATCATGTGGAATACAAAATTTAGGAAAAATAAATGAAAATAGCATCAAAGTAGCAAATAGCTAGCAAATATCTATGCAGAAAACATAAAGACTTTCTCTAATCAATAATAACGGTTTTAAAAACAGAGAACTGGATAGAAAAATGGGCAAGAGACTGAAACAGACTCTTCATAAGGATATCGAAATGGCTAATAAAAATATAAAAATGTATTTACCATCATTATCAACCAGTGATACAAACTAAAAGCACATCAGAATGGTCAAAATTAAAAAAGACTGAAAATATTAAGTTCTTGAGACTATGGAGTGACTGAAACTGTTTTCAGTGCCGTGGGGAGTGTAACTTGATATAACTACCTTTAAAAACTGTTTTCCATTATCTTGTAAAGTTAAACATACACATACCCTGTGTTATAGATTGAATTGTGTCCCCAAAAATGTGTATCAACTGGGCTACGCCATGATTCCCAGTATTGTGTGGTTGTCCACCATTTTGTGATCTGATGTGATTATCCTATGTGTCGTAAATCCTAACCCCTTTGATGTTGACGAGGCAGGATTAGAGACAGTTATGTTACGAAGCAGGACTCATTCTATAGGATTAGGTTGTATCTTGTGTCAATCTCTTTTGAGACATAAAAGAGAAACTGAGCAGAGAGGAGAGAGACCTCATACCACCAAAAAAGAAGTGGCGGGAGTGGAGCATGTCATTTGGCTGCTAACCGAAAGTTTGGAGGTTATGGCTATGATTCTGTTTTTGTGTCTGATCAAGTTGGTTCCAAATCCAAGTTTTATCTCCTATTTGTTGTGTGGCCTTGGGCAGGGTGATGTTCCTAAGCTTCGTTTCAGTTTCTGTGTCTGCAAAATGAGCCTAGTAAGAGAACTTCAAACACATAGGGTTATTGTATTAAATGACATACAAAGTGCTTACCACAATGACTTAAGCCCTCAATAAGTTTTAGCTTAAAAATAATTACCAAAAAATTATATATTTTATTATTCTGAGTACATTTATCTTCTAATATGAAATTGATTTGAATCACCATCAGTTTTTGAGAAAAACTTCTGGAAACTTTATTCTTTAAGCACAGAGTTAAAAAAATTATTAATATCTTTTACAAAGAAATTACACTAAAAAACAAAATAAACTAAAATAATTTTAAAATTTGCTGCCTCAGGGGGCAACATTATGACCATTACTATCCTATAAATTTAGTCAGTCAGTCAATCTTCACATTGTTAAGAAATTATTTATTTAACAAACATTTAACAAGTGTTTATTCTCTCTCAGACACTGTGCTTTGAACAAAAAGATAAATAAGATATAGTCCATGCCTGAGCAATTCCCACTCAACATTTACAGAGTATGTAACAGACACTTCATATATAGATATTGCTGACTGCTTGGGCGTGGTGAGGAAAGGGCTTGGAGTTTTAGCGGTGTCCATGTAGTTATGGGATACGTAAAAGGATAAGGCGGAAGACCGTAAGTTCAATTTTTACCTCTTTAGTTGTAGGTGCCTAAGGAATAAATAGACATGTAAATCTCTATGCTGTTTGCTCCTGTTGAGTCAACCCCCAACTCATGGTGACCTCATGCACAAAACTGAACAAAAATCTCCCGGTCCTGCACCATCTCTGTGATTGGCTGGGAATACCATTATGACCCATAGGGTTTTCATTGGATAATTTTCAGAAATAGGTATCCAGGCCTTTCTTCCTCATTTATCTTAGTCTGAAAGCTCTGCTGAAACCTGTTCAGCATCATAGCGACATGTGAGCGAGCCTCCACTGACACACAGGTGGTAGCCGCACATGAGGTGCTTTGGCTGACGGGAGGCAGGTCTCCCACATGGCAGGAGAAAATTCTACCACTGAACCACCAACGCCTTGATAAAAATCCATAGGCTTTGATAAATGATGTTAAGAACATCTTTAAAATTGTAAACTAAATGTGCTTATGTTAAAGATTATACTTTTCCAGTGCAAGCCTGATACATCCTTTAGGAGCAAGAATAAATTCTGTGGTCCTTTTGGAAAGTGTATCATTAGTACCCTACAAAGCTCAATGAATATAAAAAAGTTCTCCTTTCCCCCATGAGTTATAAATGTCCCTAAACTTCTCCACAGCCACCTTTACCACCGACCACAAAATAAGCCTCCTAAAGGGCTCTAGGTTGTATCTGTAAATGAAAGAGGCTGATTACTTAAATATTAAAGAGTTGAAGCTATCTATCTTTGGAGTGCCTACCTTGGCCTTTTCTTTCTCCCTGTCTTGTTGTTAGTAAAAGACAACAGTCTTATTTTAAATTTTGACTCTGTAATCTTGTTTTCCAAAACAAATACTCTCATTATCCTGGTGTGTTGCTATTTCTCTCTTGAACAGTCACTCCACTTTTCCTCCTGTGGTTGCATTATTTTCCTAATTATCCCATTATCACACTGGGGATGTGTCTTAAGTCTCCGGAACTTACAAGGTCCTAGCACAGCACCAAGCCGGTAGTCTGTGCTCAGGAATGTTTGCTGATGATTAGTTGACATGGTAATTGTCATTTGATTTTAACTGTCAGTTGATGCTATTAACTATTTTTTAACAACTCAAAGTTTACACTTAAGCTACAAGTCTTGGATTTGACCAGTAAGTTGTCTCGGTTTTCAAAATAATAATTTTTTTTTTTTTTGGGAAAACACACATCATGCCCCTCACAAAATTAACTTCCCGAATTCCTTAGTGATGCCTTCTCTGAATTATAAAAGGAAAATAATAAGTTTGAGTCAAAAAAGGAGGAGGTGAACTCCTGTTCTCATGTTCAGAGTTTAACAGTCATTTCTTTCCCTCTGCTGATTCTGCTGATTTGCTAACGAAAAGAACAGAAGCCACAAATCCCAAGGAGACCTCACATAACCACAATGACCTCACTCGTGTCCTGCTTGTCATATTCATCAGGTGGCCAGCCAGCATATCTGTAAAGGCCATAGAGCTTTTACAGTGAGTTGGAAACAGGCAAGTCTGTTTCTGTGAACCTTGGGGCAGATATGCTCCTGCACATTGTTTTTGTCAAGGGGCATTCTGCAGTCTTTTCCTATTTAAAAAAATTATAATTGAAGCTCACCACCCAATTAAGAAGGGATAACGGTGATTTTTAGAACCAACCTTGGCTGTTCCCTGAATATTAAGTGTTCTTCTGAAATTTCCAAAAGTTCCTGTGTGCATGGAACCTTGTGTGCACAGAGGAGACCTGATACTCTCCCCTGAAGGGATTAATCTCCCAGAAGAAGACCAGTGGAACCTGAAAAGCCCATTCATCAAACAATGATGGTGCCTTACACTGAAGACATTTACGGGGCTGAGATTGCTTGCCAATGGGATATGAAGCTTGAAGGAAGCAAAAATGGTATAATTTTAAGGTGGTTCTTACAAGGTCACTATGAGTCGGAATTGACCCAGTGGCAATGGGTTTGGTTTGGTTTTTTGGTTTAGGTAAAATAACATAAAAGCCACACTGACTTAATTCCAACTGGGTATTAAAATAGAGCCATTTCTCATGCAGAGAGGTCCAAACCAGTAACTGAAGTTAGTGCAGAAATGGCTGCAAATCACCAAGGCTCAAAAGTCTGTCTTTCTGTGGACTTATTATGCCTTGCTTTTTTCATTGTATGTTGGTTACAGCAATAGTTGAAGTCCTACCCACATCCTGGGACAGTTAATTCAAATGATTCATGCTTTATTTACTCTACCTTTAAAGAATTTTTTAATGTACCGGTTGTCCATTAAATCCATAGAGTTGATGTGTCAATTGGTCCAGTTCTTTGGTTGCTGTTAAGTGTTTATTGAATAAGCTACAGTGTATCAAACACATTATAGACAAAGTCCACTCTAAGCTTGCAAGCTAAATTGCCATAAGCATTACACATAAAGACACAAACCCTAAACAACATGTATTGATCAAATTTTAAAGTTAGTTTGTCAGCAGTAGACTTGATGTGAATACCATGGGGAAACACAGTTGCTAAAAGGGAATGCATGGAAAATGAGAGTTTTCATTTTGTCCACATGTGAGGTGTGGCTTGATGAAAAGTCTTAAATGTAGGATGTCCATGGGCTTTGCAGGCTAGGGGGGAACAATCCTAAAGAAATGCTTTCAAACCTAAATCTGAAGCAAATTCTTCAATTAAAATAGAAAACTGACTTAAAAGATTGGCAAGATTGGCAATTATCTGGTCACTTTAAACAATATTATTTATGTGAACAAATCTGGAATTGAACCAAGGCAGCTTTTTCATTCTTTGTTGACCTTTCACAAGTTGTATAATGAAATTAAGCACAGACTTCCACTCACACTACTCAGAGCATGGCTGAATACCAGTTGAACCAATTCGAAACCTCCAAACCCCACACAATCACTGTAGTAGCCAAGCCTTTCTGTTTGAGAACCTGGAAGCTAGCATATAAGGTTTGGTTGCCTAGGAAAACAGAACGCAATGCATAGGGTGATTTGTTCATCCAGGATACCCAGACCCAGTGCTGTCGACTTACCAAACCAAATCCAAACCGGTTGCTGTCAAGTCAATTCCGACTCATAGCAACCATATAGGACAGAGTAGAATTGCCCCATAGAGTTTCCAAGGAGGATAGACTTAGAACTCTACAAATTTTGGAACTCTACAAATGTCAGATTTAAGGGTTCTGTTGCTGCTTCTGGAAGCCCTGGTGGTGTAGCGGTTAAGTGCTAAGGCTGCTAACCAAGAGGTTAGCAGTTCTAATCCACCAGGCGCTCCTTGGAAACCCTGTGGGGCAGTTCTACTCTGTCCTATAGGGTCACTATGAGTTGGAATCAACTTGATGGCAATGATGGGTTTATTGCTGCTTCTAGACACTCATCAGTATATAATTTTCCTCAAACATTCCTTTCCAAAACAGGGCAAAACAGCAAAATTGTTAGTCATGACTCGGAAGAAGCCACTAGTTTTATTGCATTTTAAAAGATTATTTCAGAAATAATGAGATTACGCTGTAGTTATTACATTTACATTGGCTTATACACAAGATCCTATTCCTACAGCCTTTGACTTTTTACAATACTATTTTACATTTATTATCTCATTAGGCTTCATATTTACTCTTTGAGATAATTATTACTATTTTTTTTATAATACATGAAGAGAGTAAAGCGCAGGAGATTGTGACCTGCAAAAGCCCATTCAGCTAGCACACCCATACAAAACCCATTGCCGTCGGGTCGATTCTGACTCATAGTGACCCTGTAGGATAGAGCAAAGCTGCTCCAGGACTTAAATATCAGGCTCCTGACTTCTAGAGTTGGTATGTTTGTTGTTTTGTTTTGTTTTTATTGCACTAGAATAGCTGCTAGAATCCAGTGAATAATCATGCTAGGGGATATTTTTGGAACTTTGGAGATCAATTCTTAAAATGCTAAAGCAGTGTTCTTAAAAACACATTTAAACAGCGATGGCTCTTGTTTTTCTGTTTGGTTGGTTGTTTTAACAAATGGGACCTGTTGTGGCATTCAGGAAGATACTTTTCCTTTTTTGCATTCAGCTACTCTTCTTCCCTCCCAATCAGGGTGATAGAGATGAAGTAGAGGAGGTAACCAGAAGTGCCGCAAGGATGACTGAAACCTGGTCTTCGTCTTTGAATGAATACTGGACCCAGAAGTTTTCTGAGTGCAGATAGTAAAAAATTTTTGAAAAATTGTAACTTACACACAATTGAAAAAAATAACTTTTTCATTGTAATGACAAGAATTTATCAAGATAAAAGCCACAGGGCGTTAGATTTCTCTTTATTCCAAAAGGCCATTGTAATGGCTCAACTGGTAATGCAAAGTCTTCTCAGGTTGGTATCATTCGCTGAAATTCTCCGTTTTTCCTTTAACTGTGGATGGTAAAGTACTATGACCGTAGGGGATTGGGGGTAGGGGGAAGGAGCAAAAGGAATTTGTTTATACAGATTTACTCTTACCCAACCCAAAAAAACCCAGTGCCATCGAGTCGATTCCAAGTCATAGATTTAGATGTCCTAAATTATGCCTCAAAAAATAATCATTTAAGCTGTTCCACATAAAGACCTTGTAAACAAACACATTTGCAATATAATTGTTTAAATGAGAGATTGGGGTGTGGGGACAGACTTTTAAGTTGTAAGCTATGCCTAATGTCTTTGCAGCTCTGCTTCTGAAGTGTCCGACGTTCCTTAACAACACAGGGGAGGATGGACCAGCAGTTTGCAAAGTTAATTCCACCGCAGGTTTCAGATTCCCCTGATATATTCCAGGTATTCTGTTCATCCTTTACAAGATAGTTTTTGTTTCTAGTATCTAGAATTATCAATATGATTTTATAAAAAAATTACATTACTGCTTAAAGCTATAGAAGTTGTAGCTACAAATCTAAAGTCTTCAATATAGTTACAGTTTGGGGGGGAACACATCTTCAGTGTATATAAGCTTGAAACAGGCATATGCATTCTCAAAAAAACTTTGTTCCTTTTAATGGAAATACAACCACTGGGAAAGCAATTCAAGTGAATAAAACATTTCGCGATGTTGTGAAAGGAAAACATCAAATAAAATGATGCTTCAATAAACATGTCCAAGCTATGACTTTAAAAGGAATATGTCTTATAATAGGGTTGGTGTTATTAAAATATAAACCCAACATGAGTATCATTCTAATGTACATTAGTTTTTCTTTTAGTGCTGAATAATAATAATACTTTGTGTTTGTATAGCTCAATGTGGTTTTTAAAACTTGGTCATGTGCGTTAGATCATTTTCATCCTTTGGAAAATGGACAGACGTTCGAGAATTACCACCACAATTTAGCTGATGGAAACAGTGAGCTTCGGTGGGTTAAGTGGTTTGCCCATAGTAACAAGTCACGTCCATGACATTGTTGGTATTAAAATTCAGAAGATCTCAGCTAGCATCCTATATTTTGCCGTATGTTGCCATGCCAAGGCCCATTTTTAGCCTTGAGAAATTTTTACCATACTTGATTTGTTTATCAGTAAAGTCAAATCCAAAGACCATTTAAAAATGACCTTAATGGTTGATCGCAGAGTGTTTTCAATTTTTAATTTCACTCACCTATATATGAAACACTGCTTTTTGAATAATACATCTCAGTTTACATTTACCTCTGACTTACGAATGCATTATATATTATCTATGATGTAAGAAGTATTTATTGAGATACAAGTTGAATTGGTAAATCTCTCTCTTATGACTCCATGCTAAAAATCTCATTCTTAGTTGTGTAGTAAATCCTGGCTTGAGTAGTGGATATTTAATTTTGAGAAAGCTGTCAGTCTGGTTTCTATCTCAGACCAAAGAACATTTGTTTTTATGCTGAATGGAAAAGAAACTTCAAGATAAGGCAGAATGTGGCTACCATAAAAATGATCTTTTTTAAAAACTTGCTGTACTGTCACCTTTGAACTGACAAAAATTTTATAGCTGTTGTTTGTTTGGTAGCCTAATGTTGAAAAAATGGGGGAAAAAGCGTTTCTTTTTGCATGGTGTTTGTGGTGGCACATATTTACTTGCACTTGGCAGATTATCTTGTTTTAAATGGATTCAACAGTCTGTGAGGGGGCAGATGTTCATGACAACAAAAGGAGGACAAATTAGACTGAGTTAAAAAGGGAGCATACGGGAATAACTACAACACATGATTATTAGCCTACAGAAGCGCTATAAGAAATAAAAACTTGACTTGAATAAGAAAGTAGGGTGATGGTGTATATCAGGGGAATGGGAAGGAGAACCAAGGGAGAAGATTTTGTCAAGTAAAAAAAACAGTCGGCTAATACTTCAAGATCTTATGAAATATTTTACAGAATTCCATTCTCATCACCAACTTTACCCTACCCAGCATGGAGGAAGGCTTAAGGCTGTGTATAGTAAAACCTCAGTGTTCAGACTTTCAGAATTTTGAGATTTCTTCACAGGTTGCCTAGGCCAGAGGGTATCTTAGACTGCTAAGACACAATATTTATTTCCACTACATTTTCAAGGGGAAACATCAAATTTAGCTCCATGAATAAAGCTTGTTTTTACTATACCTATATCTGACATGGAAACCCTGGTTAAGAGCTACAGTTGTCAACCAAAAGGTCAGTAGTTTGAATCTACCAGGTGCTCCTTGGAAACCCTATAGGGCGGTTCTACTCTGTCTTATAAGGCTACTATGAGTCTGAATTGACTCGATGGCAACCGGTTTGGTTTGTTTAGTTTTTTTTTTATACTGACATACATGCTACAGAAGTTTTATCAGAAGGCTAAGGAGATAGAGGGATGTATTGCTGGTGAGTTTACTAGGTCATCAAAGTACGTTGCTTCACGAGTATTTTAAAAGGTATGGTCAGGGCTAGAGATGGCCCTGCTCAAAAAATCAGAATGATGCATGCGTAAGTCCTAGGGCTGCCATAACAAAGTACCCCAAACAGAATGGCTTAAAGCATCAGACATTTATTGTCTCACAGTTCTGGAGGTTAGAAGCAAAAAATGAAAGGTGTTGGAGGAGTATATGTTCTCTCCGAAGATTCTAGGAGAAGACTCTTCCTTGCCTCTTTCTAGTTTCTGGTGGTTCCTGGAAATCCTTTGCATTCCTTGACTTATAGATACATCACTCCAATCTGTTTCTCCGTATTCACGTGAACTTCTGCCCTCTGTGTCTGTGTCTCTTCTCCTATTTTCATAAGGACACAGTAATATTGGGTTAGGACCTACCCTAACAATCTCCTTGATTACATCTCAGAAATCTTACTTCCAAACAAAGTCACAGTCACAGGTACCAGGGGTTAGGACTTTGTTGTGGATTGAATTAAGTCTACCAAAAAATGTATGTCTCAACTTTGTTAGGCCATGATTCCCAGTATTGTGTTTGTCCTCCATTTTGTGATTGTAATTTTAGGTTAAGAAGATTACAATGGGATTGTAACACTGCTCTTACTCAGGTCACCTCCCTGATCCAATGTAAAGGGAGTTTCCCTGGGGTGTGGCCTCTTAAGAGATAAATGGAAAGAGAAGCAAGCAATCAGTTGGGGATATCACACCACTAAGAAAGAAGCACTGGGAGCAGAGTGTGTCCTTTAGACCCAGGGTTCCTGCTCAGAGAAGCTCCTACTCTAGGGGAAGATTGAAGAGAAAGACCTTCCTCCAGAGCTGACAGAGAAAGCCTTCCCTGGAACTGACAACCTGAATTTGGACCTCTCACCTACTAGGCTATGAGAAAACAAATTTCTCTTTGTTAAAGCCATCCACTAGTGGTATTTCTGTTACAGCAGCACTAGATAACTAAGACAGACCGCAGACTTTGACATATCTTTTTGGGGTACACTATTTAACTCATAACAACTCAAAAGGGTAACCAAGGGAGCTGTGCAATTAGGATGCTTTTAGAGACACTCTGCAATATGTTGTGCTGTTATAGTTATTGCATTGTAATTATTGCTGATTTGTTTAGTATTGTTTTGACCATCTTAGTCCCTTCAAATATGCTGTCAAAAATTTGAGTATTTAAAGTGTGACTCAAACACACTTAAGGTTATAAACAGCTTAGGTTAGGTCTACATAAAACCAATATTTTCAAGAAACATTAAGTCATTTGAACTAAAAAGAGAAAACACGAAAAGTAAAGGTCTATCTCCAGCTTTTGAATATGAAGTAGAAATGGAACATTTTCAAGAATACCATAATTCAGTTTTTCTGAATGAAGATGAAATAAGGTCTGTTGGTGAGACAGGTAAGGGTTTGCCCCAACACGCCATTGACAATTATAATGAGCCTCTTAGTGCCCCATCTGAATGCATGCTAACATCATGAGTTAAAAACATTATGAGGCATATTTAAGAGTTGTATTTTTTTTTCCAGGACACTAGAGAATATTCTTCGTTTTAGAAGTTCGTAGTTTTACTCAATTTGACAAATTCCTGAAGGATTATTTGGAAAAAAGGTTTTTGTAAATAGAATATTTTAAACATTAACAAGAATATGTTGAATATAAAATTATGATAAATTCCAATTGTCTTTTAAAAAAATTATTGTAAAATATGTATAACAAAACAGATACTACACTTATTGCATTTGGAGTGGGCCTTATATGTATGTAGTACTCCTAATGAAAGAGTTAATTCTGGTTCCTCAAGTGCCTAATTTATCACAAGACTTACCTTAGGTGCTGGAAGCATCTGGCTCAACACGTACATATTTTTCAAGTACAAATTAAGGACTGAGAATGAGGCTAGGAACACGCTGTTGTCTGCGGCTATGGGCTGGACTCACCAACAGGGAAAGGCATAAATATTGCCTCTGATTTTAATAAGAGTGAAACTCCATGTATCATTAATGATTTTTACTTCTATGTCTTGAAAGCCCTCGGTCATTATGCTAGATCTCTGCTTAATATTCTGCGTGCGTGAATCAGTTTTGGTTTTGCGATAGTATTAAGCAGACAAAAAATAGGGCGTTGAAAATAAGATGCCTCTTCTACTACATAGATGTTTTTAAAGAAAGCCTGCTTTATATGACTTATCCTGCAACTTGTACAAAGATATGTTATCTGCACACTCATTCATGTCTACCCTGTGTGATCTTAGAGGGAAAACTACACGGCCGTTTTGCATGCCATTAACTGATGATATGGTTTGTTCAACTCTCTTTATTTATCTTTATTTTAAAAATGCAGTCTTAGTTATGGTTAACTGGGGAAAAAAACTGAACAAACATTTTGTAAATGCTTAATTTCCACATGAATTCTCAACAGTAGCCAAAATAAGTTAAAAGTGTTAGTTGTAAGAGGGGGGGAAAATGTAGTACTACATCAGGAGGTTTGCTGAGAGAAGCAATGGCACTGCTTATAGGAGTCTGTTCCTTGCTTTTACTGTCTCTCTGATGTCACATTATCTGTATGCAAATGATGCATGTTGCCTTAAATCAAAAGTAATTTGTTCAATGAACTGGAAGCCTCTGTGTGCCCTAAGCAGAGCGTACAGGCAAATGCTCAGTTGTCTTGCAGAGTACAGGGAGTTGTCTGTGCATCGATGACTGGATGTAGGGTGGTTTGAAGTACATTGAACCAGGATGGACACGGTTTTCTGTGGAGGATGGCAATGCCATCAGCATATATTAGCTAACATAAATACGAAAGGAGAAATGAGAGCCAAACCTCTGTTGAATAGTGCTCATATCTATGCTAATGAAAAGAGAATCATGCTTTGGGAAACTAAACACTAATATTTCTTTAACCATCTTTGTTCTTGTTCTAAAGTACCAATATAAGGAGCCCATGGATCTTTCCAAGAAAGGCTATTTTTCAGGCAATAGACAGACAGATGAGATTTAACCCTGCTTCTTGCTCTGTGCATCACAAAAGCATCCAGGTTCCAAGGTGATCAGATTGACCTTTCTCTTAAACACAATCTAACTTTTTTTTTAACAAAAGCCCTTAAAAATGCCAACATGCAAATTGTACATAAAATATTTAAAACAGTGTCTTCACTTTGAAAAGGTGAATTAATGAATTCATCAATCAAAACCTTGAAGTTCTGAAAACCTCTAATTGACTCTTTATTATAATTTAGTGGGAGAAAAGTCGTCTTCCACTGGATAGCTTCACAGAAATGTAATTAAACTTTGCTTTTTTTTGATGGAACAGGTGAGGCAGTTGGTGGAGCAAGATAATAAATAAGATACATGCACACCCTACACAGCCTACAGCATTCTTCCTTATCGAGCTATTGTGAAGATCAAAATTTGAAAGTGCCTTTGAACTATCCATTATTCTACAAAGTATTCTGAAAATATTAGTTGTTTATAAATAGCTAGATATATAGATAAAATATTAAAGGAATATCATATCATTATATCTATAACAGATATTGAGTTATTTTCTTTCTTACTAGATTTTCTAATGATTTAGTAATTAGTATGTGTTAATATTTAATAAAACAAAATGAAATTGCAGTGTTATTTTAGCAGTAGATGTTCACAGCTAAACCATATATATCATGGCAATGGTGGCATATTTTCAAATATAACAATTGTGGCCCATGGACCAGCAAGTTAGAGTGCTTTCCTGGGAACAAAGGATCAGAATATGTGGAAATGAGACTGCCCATAACATGTAGATTTGATTCAAGACAACAGAGAAAACAACCCTTTTCTTGTAAATCTGAAGTGTGCAGATTAAAACAGGATGCTATTAGCTCTTTCTTACTCCTCAACTCCATCTTCTCCTTATTCCCCTAGGGATGTTCCTCACTAAACCTCCAGTTATTTCTCTCCTTTGCTTAGTGAACTGAGAGTTCTTTTATATTTGATTCTAACCTGTGCTTAAGGCTTGACAAAAGCTTAGGAGGAGGGCAAAGGCATCTTCTTTGGTAGTATCACATTGAACCTCTGATGCTATACAGAAAAGATTTACTCTTCCAATTTTTACAAGTTATTGCTTCTTTAATTAATTTTACTTTCACAGGTGAAAATGGATATAACATTTCTGGGAAAAGCAAAGAGCCCAATTAAAAGCAGGCTATGTCATTACACTGAGAAGAAATGAATATGCCTTTTTTAAAATAAAGAACCCATATATTCCTGAGCCCCTCACTTATTTCTCTATTCCTTGTCTCAATCATTAAGGAACTTTTCTAGGTCACCAGTGTTTGTGCGTGTATTTGTGTGTAAAATGTGCACGTGTCCCAGAATAAAATTGTAAAGGATTTCAAGTTCTTGTTGCAATACAAATACAGTTTATATTTCAGTATAAAACCTACTTTTCAATGGCAGTGGGCTTGACTAAGCAGCCAGGGTTTACCCATTATCTAATTTCTTTTGCTTTAGTAGGAGAAACTAAATTCATGTTGCATTTTTAACATGCTCTTTTTTCTTTCAATACAGGCTCTCTTCAGATGATTATGTGTTTAGTAAAAGTAAAATGTGTATTGGAGGAGGTGGAAATTTTTTAATCAATCACAGCATTAAAACTCATTTAAAACAAAACAAAATAGCAGAAAAACCCCAATCTCTTTTTTGAGGGAACTGGCTCAGATTACATATGATATAGAAAAGACGCATTGCCGTCAAATCAATTCCAACTCATAGCGACCCCATAGTACAGAATAGAACTGCCCCACAGGGTTTCCAAGGAGCACCTGGTGGATTTCAACTGCTGACCTTTTGGTTAGTAGCCATAGCTCTTAACCACTATACCACCAGGTTTTGGAGGTGTGGCAGTGGGTGGGTTGGGGGTGTGTATATATATATATATACAGTATATATATACACCCCAAAACCACTGCCATCAAGTTGATTCCAACTCATAGTGACCCTGTAGGACTGCCCCATAGGGTTTCCAAGGATGCACACTGTAAATCCTTGTGGAAGCAAACTGCCACATCTTTCTCTGGAATGTTATATATGTAAATTAGCCCTGGTAATAAATGATAAATTATACATTGGAAAGGTCTCAGAACTGTTCTAATTTCTCCCCTACCCCACATATACTTTTTCCCTATTTTTGTTTTGGAAACAGGTATTTAATGGAAGACCCTGTTGTTTCTGCATTTTGTTGATTAAAACTTTTGTCTTTTTGTTTATATCTGGTTTCTGCACATTAACTGTGAGGCTTAAAGTGTGATATGGCTGTTTTTCTTGGGCTAGTGAGTAAATATGAGATTGTATAGGTTAACGTTCCTGACTTCCTTCTCACAAAAATGTAGCTCTCCAGTTTTATTATACCTTATAACAGCTCAAACAGAAACGGTCAGAATAACATGAGTGGTAGGCTTCGCTACCAAGACAGTTTCATACATTAATGAGATTTCCCCCCCGGTAGGAGGGCTATGAACTGCTAATTAGCATCTATGACCTAATATTCTCTAGCAACCAAGAGTAATAGCAGTAATTTCCAGTTTTATGCAGGGTACAAGTCTCTAATATTACCAGCACTTCTGTTTCATTTGTAATTAACTGCAAGCAATTATTACAGTCAAGAAAGTATATCTTAATGCTCCTAGATAATACAAAAAAAGAAAAGAAATTATGTTTGTAAAACTTATATAAGTGTCATGCTGAGTGACTAGAGTTCTTTGAAGGCCCTGAGGTTATGTATCTATAAATTAAATTTTTCTTTTTCTGTCTACATTGGTATCACTCAATTTTCATTTGTAGCTTTTGACGTCACTACATAATTCTTTGTTCTTCTGCTTGAAAATCAGTATTTACTACATTTGGTTTTGAGTTCACGGATAGAAAGAAGCCTTTAAAGGTAATAAGTAAGGGAAAATGTTTTGATATTAGCTGACAGTGGGTTTCAAGAGATTGGTAATGCATGCTTCTCAGGTGAGGATATACAACGCACAGGAAGAACATTGTATAAAGTGGAAATAAAGCAAGTTTATTTAAGTTTTTCCCATGGCAGTTATAAGTCTGTGAATGTCAATAGAACTTGCTCCATGAAAATTAAAAATGGCGTTTGAGATGATTTCTTCCTTAAAATAGCAAGGTGAAACCTTATCTATCTAGAACTGTAAATGATTGCAATTTTCCATATGAGTGATTTCCCCCTTAATGCACCAAACCTATACTTTAAATACCTTGATGGGTAGTTTCTGAAAGAAAAAAAAAAAAATCATGCTTTGATTTCTTCATCTTCTAAGGGTATAACTGAGATTCTGTAGAAACTTCTCCTGTGATCAGGGATGTCAATTTAGGTGGGCATACTTATTGTTTTAATCCCTACTTCACATCCAAAACAGCTCTGTTCATCTGCCATTTACGTTTTACTGAGCTTCCACCTTAGATTACATTCATCTATGTTATTGTTCAACCTTACCCTTAAAAAACAAAAGCCCATACCTTAGCCCATACCTTATTAAGGAGGGTAGGTATCATGCACATCAGTTATTATACTGCGCAGAAATAAACTAGTATGATTAACCTTTGGGAGTTTGCACTTTTCCCCTGCACTGAATGGCTTCAGATGTCTGTAATTTTCTTGTTTCCTTGTTTATTGACAACTGCATCTTAAGCATATTGTAACTGTTTTAAGTCATCTAGATCCTTGATTCTAATCTATTATAAAGCCAGGGAAGAACTGAAGGTGACTAAGGAAAACCATACAGCCACGCTCAGTGAATCCTGAAGTGATGACATAAAAGCACATTGTGAAACTGTCAAATACTCTAAGACCATTAAGTATTGTTACTAAACGGAACTAGACCAACAAGTAGGTTATATAGTTATATAGTAGTGGAGAATTAAGCTCAAACTAAAGAAGAATTTATTCAAGCTTTGGTGTAGAAATGATGATGATATTGATTAAAAATAATGTTGACTACTTAATATATGCTAGGCACTGCGCTAGCCCATTTTACACGATGTTACATTTAATGCCATCTGTTATGCTAATGGGGTAGGTATTACTATTATTAATACTATTTTATAAAACAGAAAGCCCAGGCTTTATTTATATAACCTTAAAAAAAAACCACAGATAGTAGGGGAAGAAGTTGGGAATCATACCCACACTGTTTGATTTCAAAACCTATGAGGATAATCACTATGTCCTATTGCCTCCAGCTATGATCCCACTGCCATCGAGTGGATTCCGACTCATAGCGACCCCATAGGGTTTCCAAGGCTGTAAATCTCTGTGGAAGCAGACTGCCACATCTTTCTCCCGCTGAGCAACTGGTGGTTTCGAACCACCAAACTTTCAGTTTAGCAGTTGATTGTTTTAACCACTGTGCCACCAGGGCTCCTTCCAACTATGATAGAATACTAGAAAAGGAAATGTTTTCCACAATCATCAAGGCTGACCTTTTATTTTATGTAAAGAAACCGAGGATCATAGGGAAACCCTGGTGGAGTAGTGGTTAAGAGCTACAGCTGCTAACCAAAAGTTTGGCAGTTGAAGTCCACCAGACGTTCCTTGGAAACTCTATGGGGCAGCTCTACTCTGTCCTATTGGGTCGCTATGAGTCAGAATTGACTCAATGACAACATGGTGTTGAAAAAGACACTCCTTTGCATTTAAATCTCCTACTCCCAAAGCAGGGAACTTTTCCTTAATTACCTTGAATGCAAATCCTTTACTGTCTATCTGCATTTCTCCTGCCATCAGGCTTCCACCTCATTACTTGAAACTGCTCTTTTAGGTATCAGTGGAGTCCTGCTCATTGACAAATGCAGTAAGCTTTTCTCAGTTTTCAGTTTTCTGCCTGACATATTTGGAGCATTCACATTGCTGACCACCTTCTTCTTTTTTGTACTTCTTGCACTTCCTCCGTCTTGGCAATAGCTTATACTGGTTCTCCTCCATCTCTCTCTCAATTTCTGTGTGCTGTCTTTTACTGCATGATCAGCTTTCCCCAAAGTAAATAGCTTAAAATAGCAACTATTTATTTAGTTTACCATTTAAAAAATCTGTTATTTGGGCTGTGCTCAGCTGGGCAGTTCTTCTGAGCCCAGCTGGGCTCACTCACGTATCTATGGTTAGCTGCCTGTTTGAATGGGGGATGATTGGTCTAGGACGTCCTCAGCTGGAATGGTCAGTCTCTGCTCCAGAAAGCCCCTTATTCGCCAGCAGACTAACCTGGGCTTATATACTCAACAGCTGTTCAAGTTTCTAAGAGAGAGTGGGAAAGTGCACATCACTTCTGCAGCATATTGTTGGCAAAAGCAGGTCTCAAATTCAGCTAAGATTCAAGGTGAGGGGAAATAGATTCTACCTCTGCCTGGGAGGAGCTGAAAAGTCGCACGGAATGGGGGATAGCTAAAGGGAGGAGCAAAGGAAAGGTCGTGACTATTTTTTTGCAAGCTACTACAATGTTCTTTGCAAGTTCCACTTCTTTCACTTGCAATTTAAATATAAGCTCACTTTTAATGTTCACTGGTGGCTTCTTCTTTTTCTACCTTCTCTTCCTGAGCCATCATATCTATTTCCATGGATGACTCCCAAGCCTCTATATTTAACTCTTACCTTGTTCCTGAGCTTCAGACTGGAATTCCCAACTACTTTCTGGAAATAAACCTGTTTTCCTGTATTTATCTCAAATGCAACAAGTTCAAAACTAAACTACACATTTCTTCCACAAATAACTCCCCCCCCCCATTTTTTAAACCACATTCTCTGTTCTGTGTGTCATTTTCCATCTAGTCTCCCAATCTAGAGACCTCAGAATGCTTTTTGATGCTTGTCTCTCTTTCAGTTTCAACGTTCATTTAGTCAGTGAATCCTGGTCGTTCAACCAAAATATTGCTCATCTTCCTCTTGGTTTGTTCCTAATCTTACCCTAATTAGGTTCGTTATTGCCTGCTGGGTTATTTATTTATTGTCCATCTAGTGTCCTTTACTCCTTTACATACACAATCTAATATATCCTCCCCCGCTCTTATCAGAATAGTATTTATAAAACACATATCTGATCATACACATTTCTACTTAAAAATTATTGTATAGCTTCTCATTTTTTGGAATACAAAAAGAGCCTTGTGATCCTTGGTCTTGGAAATCTTAGTGTTCTTGGAGGTCTATAAGGTCAAGAACCATAATTATTTTATTGTTGTATGTCTAGCATTCTGCCTGACTCACAATAGTTGCTCAATAATATTTGTTGAATAGATAAATAAATGAATGAATTATAGCTAGATTCCTTTTATAGATGAGGGGAAGAACAGCAATCAGAGAGTTCCTGTGTGTTAGGCTAAAGAGTAAGAAGGCTTACAAATCAACAACCTTGGGTATGACTCTAGCTCTGCCACTTCCTAGCAGGAAACTTTGGACAATTTAACTCCTCTGAGCCTAGGTTTCCTTGTCTATAAATGCCAATAATTACAGTTAATGTACAGAGTGATTGTGTGATTAAAAATAACATATGTAAAACTCATTTTAGTATGTGCTGTATTTTTATATTATTAATTACCTCCATCATCATAATCAGTCCATGTCAGGGAACTATGAGTATTAGGTGTGACAATCTGTGACAAGGATCCAGCCATGTGGTCTGAAATATATTTTTGGGACTTAATGTCAGTATACTAGCCAAGTTCTAAAAAAAATAGATAAATAAATAAGCAAAACAAGAAACACAGTTCTCAGAACAGAGAATATTTCAGGTACAGAAGAAGACAAATTGAAACTTGGCTTAGAAGATAAATCTATTGGGAAAGAAATTCAGATGTTACCATAGGAAGCACGGGTAGAATGGGAGAGGACAGGGCTGCTTGGCATTGAAGTGACACGCTCCTTATCTCACGCTCCTGTCCATCCCCAGAATCTGGATGGGAATAAATCCATAGGAGTTACCAGGAAGGTACAGCTCCATCTCCAAAGCAAAGAGATGATAGGGGCAGAGGACACAGTTGATCCTTCTATCTTTAGGGCTTTTATTGAGCTACCTCTACAAATATTTAGGTGATAAGAGAATTCATGCTGTTTGCAAATAGACAAAAGAATCAGCCACTCCATAGAACATATTTTAATTTTGATCTTTTTCTCAAACTACCCCTATTTTCATGTTAAAAAATGTTTAATCTCAAAGAACGAAGAGAACTAATATATTTTTAGATAAAATGTAGTAACTGATAATAATTTATAAGATATTATATTTTGCCTTATACTTTTATATATTCATTTCTAGTTACAACCTTTGAAGTAGGGAAGGCAGACATTTCATGAGAGCATTGATTTGATTATATAATCTTTACTTCATCTACCTTTTCAATCACCTTAAATACCTCCCCCATCTGGATGGCAGTTTGGTTTCATCTTGTATTTTAATTCTGATTGACTGGTAATGGCTGTCTAGAGCAGAGTGTTTAGGGGAATTCTAAGGCATTGTCCAGACACAGCGGGGAAGACTGCCATGATTGATTAGCAATGTCTGCTGAATGGGGAATGGCAGAAATTTTGCAGTGTATATGACAAACTAAATCTATATAAAACTGTACTTCTCTTTGTTTCTAATACTTATATCAGTGATTTTCAAATTACCTGTAGCCTTACAAGTTTCTTCATTTGAACCATAGAGCACAGAAAATGATTTGAGTAATTATTTTTTTCAAGATT
Source organism: Loxodonta africana (assembly GCF_030014295.1). Lineage (NCBI taxonomy): Eukaryota > Metazoa > Chordata > Mammalia > Proboscidea > Elephantidae > Loxodonta > Loxodonta africana. The sequence goes on along the minus strand of NC_087355.1, from coordinate 43,182,071 downwards.
GGTGCATAACCGGTACTATACTAGATACAAAGGAGAGAAGTTAATTCAGTGCATATAAAGGGTTCTGTAGGTCATGAGGTCTTACTTGTAGGCAGGGTAAAAATGACTGTAGTTCAATATATACTTAGAAGACTGCCATAAATGGAAGGAAGGGCCAAGAGGGCAGGATTCCAGTCACCCATTAGTATGTCAACCAAATCAGTGGCACCTTTATAGAAGAATATGTGTATATGTGTGTGAATTGTGCATGGAGCCCAGTTCTGCTCTGTCTTATAGGGTCACTCTGAGTTGGAATCAACTCGACAGCAACAGGTTTGGTTTTTTGGTTATATTGTGTACATATAAGCACAACACACATGGAATTCATTTGAAGAAAACATCCTACAGTTAAAAAAATTGAAAACAACTGATCTAGATTTGTTTTTGTTTTTTTCTCCTGGCTTTTTCAAGTTCATCCTCTTTCGATGTATATATATTTCTCTTTATTGCTTGAGATAAATTAAAATGTTTCTGTATGCTTTGTTATTAATTCTTCCTTTCTTCTGGTTGTCTAAAAAAACAATGTGGGAGTTAGAATACTTATCATCAACCCTAGAAATAAATAAAAACTAGATCTTGTCATCAGTAGGACAGGCAGTGCCATAACATCATGATAAAGGAACGAACCCTTGAATAAAAGAGTGGATATAAATTTCCATTTTCACGTTGGCACCTGGATCCTGACACAGGTGCCCCTTTAATGATTTACAAATTCCTTCAGATAGTGCTTCCCTTTCCTGTGTTGTATTATACTAGTATAAGTAATATTATAATTCCAACAAACCTATAATAATCTGTTTGTAGATTTAGCGAAGTGTGTCTACTAGTGCCTTCAGATGGATTAAAGGTATTTGAAGCAGGATCTGCTTTTTGGCACAGAGCCTCTCAATGCCCCATAAATAATTAATCACAAAAATCCTACATTAATGCAGCCCCTGGATCATAAATTGGGACCTAGAAGCTAAATGAATGCAAAGTTCACATTCTCCAAGAAATATTTATTTTCTCACATGGCTTATTTTACACAATTTATTTGCTCTATATTTAGAAGCCCAATTAGCAGCCCAATATCATACGTGCAGTGTGGGAAAATTCTCGTTATTATAAGCACCCTGCATTGCATTCATTTAGTCAACAATTATTTACTAAGCACCTACTTGCACCAAGAGCTGGGTGAGGGGGATGTAAGCGTATGCAATGGACATGGACTCAGGAGGCTTACAGTCCAGTGAAAGAAGACAATTTGTTAAAAGTAAATTTATAAATGTGTCTATCATAGCATTGATCACAATTTCTGATCACCAAACAGTGAACCAAACTAAAGACTAATGGGGCAGTATTCTCTGAGGAAGTGACATCTATATTGGGCCTTGAGTTCAATGTCCCCAAGGCACCTAAGGCACCTTTGGGCCTATGAGCCTGAGCATGGAACACGGAGGGATGGAATAAGAAATAATTCTTCAGAAGTTGGCCTGGGCCTGATTATAGAGTCGGGGTAATCACTGATTGGTGTGTGGGTGGTGACTGAAATCAATTGATTAAAAGAAAACTGTGGCAGGAGTTTTGTGAGCAAGCAAGAGCAGAAAGAGGAAGATGCTCTGAGTGGCACTGAAGTAATCGTGGTCAGTGATTACTGAAACCTGGGCCAGGGAGGTGGCTGAAGATGGCATAGAGTGGGTAACAATGATGTATATTTGAAAGCCAGAATTGACAGGATTTATAAGTGGATAGCATGGATGGGGGGCGTGGTGAGGGAAAGGAAATAATCAGGAATGATTCTGAGGTTTCTGGCTTGAGAAAGTGAGTAGATAATGGTGTCATTAACTAAAATAGGAGAAACTGGGCAAAAATGGGCTTATTGGGAAAATCAAGAGCTCTCTTTGGATGAATCAAAGTTGAGATGCCTGTGAGGCATCTATATAGAGATACCAAAAAGGCAGTTGAATAGATGAGTGTTCCAGGCTTGAAATATTAATGTGTGAATCATCACCATAGAGATGGCATTTAAAGCTATATAACTGGATAAGGTCACCTAAGGAGGAATATAGAGAAAGAAGAGAAGAGAGCTCAGAATCAAACCAAAAGAATACTAACATTTTCAGATTTGTTTGAAGAAGTACTTGCAAAAGAAATAGTAACTAGGGAAATGCATCAGAAAGGTGTATGGCCAGGGAATCCAATCAAGGAGAGTGTTTAAAAAGTAGGGGGAGGTTCAGTCATGGAGAATGCTACTGAGAAGTAGATGGAGTTGATAAGGACAGAGTGCTCATTGGGTCTGGTGTCATTAGAGTTGCTCATGACCTTGAAAAAGACAGTATCAGTGAAGTAGTCTCATGTGATAGATATGACTGAGTAACGATGGAGGATCAGTAGTCCAAGGGAAAAATTGTAACATGTATGAATCAGAAACCCTGATGGTGTGGTGGTTAAGTGCTACGGCTGCTAACCAAAGGGTCAGCAGTTCAAATCTACCAGGTGCTCCCTGGAAACTCTATGGGGCAGTTCTACTCTGTCTTATGGGGTCACTAGGAGTCGGAATTGACTCGACGGCACTGGGTTTAGTTTACGAGTTGTTTGAGAATATGAAAATGGGACAGAATTCAAAACACAGGTTGAAGATTTGGCCTTTGATAGAAAGGTAGGAGAGCCTTCCCTGTCTTCCCCATTGATTCTATTTTCTCAACAAAGCAGGACACTTTAGCTGAGTAGAAGAAATAGTGTTGAGATTTCTGGTGAGAATAGACAGTTTCTCTGATAAGTTAAATTTTCAGAAGGACTTCTGTGGAGGCAGGGAAAGCGTTGTTTAAAAAAGCCTGCTATGTCCACTTATACTGCCAGAGACATACAAGATGGCCCAGCAAAACGTAGGGTATGCTATCTGAAGTCTCACTCTCTTAATTGATTGTTGGAGAGCATCTGACATTGTGAAATCAAAATGGCAGAGTCAGAAAACAGTCCAAACAATGTATCTGTAAAGTGAAAGATCTCTTACTTTCAAATATTAGGTTTAGGAACTGGAGTCTAGAAAGGGTTTAATTTCTTGATTGGAGTATGAAGAAACAACTAGTCACTTCTATTTAAATATTGTGTATTATTTAGTGTAAACCTATTACTAAATCCTCTGGAAAAACTTACACAGGTCTTTTAATAAAAACCAGGATTTAAAAAAGAACTGAAATTCTGCTAAAACGGTTGAAAGTGATCTTAAACATTTAAATGCAAATTAATTTTTATACTAGCTCCAGGCTTTGAAGGAAATGGGGGCTGAGGGAAAAGAAGAGTGAAGGGAAAGAAAATTACTCTCTCCTGATGGGAAAGAGATCATTATTAGACGATTGCGTGGTTTTACACACTCTTGGGGCAGGAAGCAAATTCCTGACTACCTGACTGCGTGAGGAGCTGACAATTTAATATCTTATAACTTAAACCAAACTATGTGGAGCAATGATTTCTCTTCTGTGCAATGAATCAAAGAACCACAGTAAGCAGAGTGAGAAAGTGTGTGTCATCAAATGCTACAGAATTAAAGCTGGAACAAGCACAACTAGGGAAGAAATCAGACTTTGAGGGTTTGTGGCACTTTTTTCAAAAGCATCACTGGGAAAGCAAGGTTATGTTATTCAGTAATTAATAATTGAAATTTGGTTCAGAAGTACCAACTTTTACCTATGACTATTTCTTGGCTTTGAAATCTAATGTTATTTAACTATGTAAAATAATGTTATTAGTGATTGTCAACTCAATTTATTTAAACAATTATTTACATGCTTCCAGAAAACACAATTACCTTAAAAAAATACACGAGCAGCAAAAGATAAATTGGCCTTCATCAAAAGTAAAAACTTGTGTGCATCAAAAAACATTATCAAGGCAGTGAAAAGACAACCTACAGGATGGGAGAAAATATTTGGAAAGCACATATGTGGTAAGGCTTTAATATCTGGAATATATAAAGAACCCTTATAACTAAAAAAAATAAAAAATGGACAAAGGGCTTCAATGGCCATTTCTCCAAAGAAGTTTTACAAATTGTCAATAAGCACATGAAAAGATATTCAACATCATTAGTTAAATATAAATCAAAACCAAAAGGAGCACTTCACATCTACTAGGGTGAATATTATCATAAACATAGAAAATAACAAATGTTGGTGAGGATATGGAGAATTTAGAACCTTTGTCCATTCATTGCTGATAAGAGTGTAAAATGATACAGGCGCTGTAGAAAACAGCGGGCAGTTTCTCAAAAAGTTAAATATAGAATTACATGTGACCCAGCAATTGTACTTCCAGGTACAATTCCCAAAAGACTTGAAATTGGGACTCAAATAGATCCTTGGACACCAATGTTCACTGAAGCATTAGTCACAATATCCAAAAAGGTGGTAAAAACCACAACCCAAAGGTCAATCAACAAATGAATGGATAAATATATAATGTGGTATGTATGTATAATGGAATACTATTCAGCTGTAAAGAGATATGAAGCTCTGATATATGTTATGCCATGGATGAATCTTGAAAATATTATGCTTAGTGAAATAAGTCAGATGTAAAAGGACAAATATTGTATGATACGTATATGAAGCATCTAGAATAGGCAAAGGCATAGAGACAAAAGTAGATGAGTGGTTACCAGGGGCTGATGGGGAGGGAGGAATAAGGAGTTATAGCTTAATGGGTACAGAGTTTTTGTCTGGGTGGTGAAAAATTCTGGAAATAGTAGTTATGGTTGCACAACATTGTGAATGTAATTAATGTCACTGAATTGGAACCTTAAATGTTTATATATATAATATCTGCATATATTAATATTATATATATCTTATCACAAAAAAATAAAAAATGCAATTTGCTGAACAATTTTTTTGTACTTTTTGTGCCCTATGAGGAATTTAATCATTTTTTTTATCACACTTCAAGAATTAATCAATACCATCCCTCTCGTGTCAGTTACTGATATTTGAACATGAGTAAATAGAATGAAAAACCCTTTGCAAATCCAAAAGCTGTGGCTCTTTTCATATGGAACTTTCTGAAGACGTAATTCTATTTGGACCTCGAATCAGGTAAATTTTCTGTCTCCTAATCTCTATTGCTGTTGGGTTACAGTTCTAAAATTATTATGAACAAGTTTTTTAAGAAAGCAGTTTTTTTTGTTGTTGTTGTTATTGCTTGTTTTTGTTTTTTCCTGCATCAGGCCTCATGCCCAAACAAACTGGTATAACAGAAATGCAATAACTTTGAAAAAATTAGCATCTATGTGTGAGGTCTGAAGGCTGTTAATAAATATGAACAACTCAATATTCTGAACATGTGTCTGGCATCCTGCTGTTTGACTGAAATCACTAACACATTTTATCAAAGTACTTAACCCAGTGGCTTTATGCTTATATACTTACACATACAACTTGAAATAAAAGATAAAGACAAATTTCCAATTAAATTCCCATTTTTGGTGTCTATTATCCACAAGACCCTAAAATCAGCTCTATTTGAAGCCCTGTTTTCAAAGCCCCTGGCAAGTATCTGATAGCAGTAAGGGTCCTGTAGTGTCTTTCTTCTGGTAAGATTTTTAAGGACCAAGGACAGTTACAACACAGCCATCTGGACTCAGATTACAAATAAATTTGTTAGTTTTTACCAAAATATGTATTAATGAATCACCATTGCTCAGTGGTAATAGAAATTTAGTTGAACAGTGACAGTTGCTGCTTGGAAAGAATAATTTCACATTTACTATATTCTCTAGAAAACAAAACTAAAAGCCTGCAATCAGATCTTTTTATTATTATTTTTCACCATTGCTCCCAGGATCTAGGAGAGGATTAGAGTGTGACGCTACATGCACTGTATTCAGCCCCGTGGTACATGAGGAACTGAAGAAGCATGAGGGGAAAAGCCAAGATGGATTGGAAGCTGCAGCGCTTACTTTCTCTGGAAAGGCCAGAATGTACCTGTAACTCAGGGATAGGATGAGTCTGGACCCAATCCTGGGAGGCCAACCTTTGATCCCAAAGGTCCGTACTACTGTAATGCTCGGGGCCAGAGGTGGGATGTTTGGGATGTTGAGGGGGAATATTGAGTTGTTCTCTCTGAATCTTATTTCAGTATAAGATAATATCAGAATCAAGGATGTATTCCTGAAAAATGACTTTCAGGCTGCCTATGACTATGCTAGATTCCATCCTAGCTGCTGGGCTACCTTGGTTACTAGAGACCCACAGGTGAAGGTGTGAGGATACATAAAAGTTCTAGCCAGAGATAGGGTACATAGGTAGATGGACTCCTCATGGAGGGAGAAAGGTAGGGTGGTAGTTCTTGACACTTCAACAGGAAATTTAATCTTAGTTCTAACCCACCTATATGAGTTTCTTATTTATTCTGTAAAACAGGGATGATATTATCTACCTTATAGATTGCTGTATTGGAGGCAAAGTGTATAAAGCCCTTGGCACATAGTAGATTAAGGACCACTATTTTATTATTGTTAGGGAAGGTGTCCTCTGATGGTGCCAATAGTTAAGGAAGTGATTACCTTCATGGGCCTTAGTTTTCTAAAACAGAGCTATGGAATACGCCCTTTGAGCCACAAACTCAAGAATAGTCTCATTGACTTTAAGAAAGGGGAAGAATTTGCAGATGACTGGGTGCTCATTGCAAAGAATTGGATTAATGGAGGACTAAAACTGCTATCCTTTTTGAGAAACAGTAGTTCTTCATCAATATGCTAGATGTGAACAATCTTGATCACAATATTAGAGTCAAAGTGAAGTGAATACCCTGGGGAACCTGAACAAGTTTTAGCACAGCCACATTAAGTAGTAAGTAGACCTAATTTTCTCATTCAAACTAATCTCACATGGTCTAATGGCCCTATTTGCAATCGCTATTGTTGATTCACATGAAATGTGAAAATAATGGCTTGAATCCAAGAGCCCAGAAGACAATGATTACTTCACTAAAGCTAAAGTGATAATCAAAGGTCTCTTTCAAAATACTCCCTGGTCTTTTTGGTCAATTAATTGTAGAATTAATATATATATGTATCAGTTGGATTTTGAATTTGATCATGGCTGAGTTGTTTGCATATATGGTTGCCTGCCTGTGTGTGTACACAGGCATTCTTCTATGCACAAAATAAGAAGGCACATTAGGTCTTATGTGGCCTTACTTATTTGGAGTTTTTGAACCTATGAAAGAGTCAGTGTAGGAAGGCCTGAAATATACCAGGATTTTACTAGTAATGTTATAAAATAAGTACTTAAATTTAATAGCAGTTTTTCCCTGCCACAACAAATAAATATACCAAAATATATTAATTCCTAGCTATTGAGAAATATGGCCATGTTCTAGATTTGCAGAATGACAAGCTATTATTTTTTTAATAATATTTCTGTTCAGGAAAGCCTCCAGATTGGTTTGCCAAACACATTTTTCTGCATTTTCAACCCATGTATGTGTTTTAATGAAGTGTAATCTGTATGTTCTGATTCATTTAAACTCAACTTGACAAAATCTGTTTAAAAAATATGATTTCCAAGAAGACTTTAGAGCTGTCCTATGAAGCCTCATCTTTGATTTTAAAACAAGGGATTATAGTTTATGAAGAATAAATACAATTGGATGACATAAACAAATACAAATCTAAATCTGAGATCCACAATTTAAATGACTTGCAGCAGCTTTATTAATTTATGCTTAATAAATAGAAAATTCAACTCTGAATTATCAATATGCATATAAAAAGGAAAGTAAAGGGAAACATGATCTTTCTTTAAACTTCTATTAAATGTACCAAGGAGAATGATAGCAAAGGTGAAAGGACAGACAGTTCAAACTTATGCTCTTTGGAATATGCCAAACTTGACCTCTGAAGTACCCTCTCACGATGATTTACAACAAACATAAGTTTTGTATTTCTTGAATAATAAATAGTAAAGGGATCCTAAAATAACAATTTTTAAAAAGAACACTCATATGAAAACAGGGGTGAAAAGAAGCAGTTGGCAGAAACGCAAAAGTAACATGGGAAAAATTCAAATAACAAAGACTGGACCTGGATTCCATAAAGAAGAGCACTGAACCAGAGACCTGGAATAAGTGAAAACAATCTTAGGATGGTAGTGGCCCTTTGACAGGGTCTGTATGAGTTGGAATTGACTCTACAGCAACAGGTAAGGAAACAAATTTGTAATAAAATCATTCTCAAATTCGGCCTTCACAATTTCCATAGATTAATTAATATGAGTTAAAATTCAAATTAGAAGACAGAATGTTCTAAAGTTATATGTAATGTATTAAAACAATTAAAAATTTTAAAAAAGGAAGAGAAGAAGCAATCGTTGACGTCATTACCAATGGCACAAGGAAACAAGTCACCATAAGTGAAAGTCGACAGAAATGATAGCAGACTAGATCCTCAAGCACTTCGGATATTTGAAATATCAGAGGTAGAATAACTATGTGTAAAGTGTTAAAAGAAACAAATAAAATTTTAAAATTGGGAAGTAAGAAGATGCTTTCAAAAATAACCTGGTAGATTTGAAAAACAACAAAATAGAGCTTTTAGAAACCAAAAATATAAAAATTGAAAGAAAGACACAATGGATGTATGAAAAGCAAATTAAATATAGTTCATATAGGAGTCCTAGTGGTACAACATTTAAGTACTCAGCTGCTAACCAAAAGATTGGTAGCTTAAACTCACCTAACAGCTTCAGGGGAGAAAGACCTGGTGATCTGTTCCCATAAAGATTGCAGCTTCCAAAACCCTGTGGGGCAGTTCTACTCTGTAACATCGGGTTGCTATGAGTCAAAATCGACTCGATGGCACCTAACGATAATAAAATATTAGTAGAATGTTGCATAGAGACACAAGGAGATAGAAAAATGAAATAAAATCTAAAGGATATGAGGAAAAGAATGATAAATAATCTGAGTTTCAAAAAAAAAAAAAACATGTAAATGGAAGTGAAGCAGTACTCAAAGAGATAAATTGTGATAATTTTTAGAATGAGCAAAAGGCATGTCTCCAGAGAAACAAAACCCAAAATGCACAATAAGCAGAATAAATGAAGATAAATTCTCCCAGACACATTGTAGTAAAGCTTCAGAACACCAAAGACAAAGACAAACTCTTTAAAGCTGGGGGTGGCGGGGGCGGGGGGAAGGAACACTATTAGATCAATAAACCTTCTCAACAGCAGCAATGGAAGCCCAGACAACAGAATGATTTTTTTTTTAATTATGGAGAGAAAATAACTGTCAATCTACATTGATGTACTTAGCATAATTCTTTTTTTACTGATAAGGGTAAATAAAGACATTTTCAGGAAGAAACAATATTGGGAGCATCTACCCTCAACAGAATTTTTTTTAATTATACATGATATATTTCAGAGAAAAGGAAAAAGTCTCCAGAAGTAGGAAATGGAAGAAGAAAAGCGATAAAATAAATTGGAAAATGTAATTTAAACATCGTTTGTCTGAATAATAATAAATCTAATCACATGGTCTGCATAAAACAAAACTAAAACACTTGGACATATGTCTGTTTCTAATCGCTATTGTCCTGGAGGTCTGTAGTAGCTTGACTTGTATTTCCCAAAAAAGATATGTCTAATTCCTAACTTCTGGTAGCTGTGGATGAGACCTTATTTGGAAGTAGGGCCTTTACAGATGTAACTAAGTTAAGGATTTCAAGATGAGATCATCCTGGATTATAAGGGTCCTTATAAGAGAATGAAGAAGGAGATCAGAGACAGGGACAAAGACACAGAAAGAAATATCATGTGAAGATGGGGGCAGAGATTATAGTTATGCAGCCACATGATGAAGAATTGCATGCATTGCCAGCAGCCACCAGAGGCTAGGAGAGAAACATGGAATGATTTCTCCCACAGAACCTCCAAAAGGAACTAAGCTTGCTGACACATTAATTTCAGACTTTTGTCCTACAGAACTGTGATAGAATAAATTTCTGTTGTTTGAATCTACCCAGTTTGTGTTAATTTATTACATCATCCTAATACAAGGCCCTAGCTAGCAAGAAAAGGAAAGAAAATAAAACAAATAAAGGTTGGAAAGGAAGAAATAGAACTATCACAGGTATGATTGCCAATATAGGCAAAAAACTAAAATAGTATACACAAATCATGAGAATTAGAATGAGAGTTTAGCCAGGTAGATGGATATTAAAACTAATATATAAAAATCAATGGCATTATCTATAGGCTAGAAACAAAATACAATTAAATTTTTCCTATTTATAATAACTGTCAAAAATGTAAGCTATCCCGAAATAGCAGAAGACAAACAAGAGTCTCACGGAAAAACATTTTTTAACTTTATTGAAGATATTAGAGAAGATCTAAATAAACGGTTATACAATATTCATGGATAGTACAATATAGTAACATATTAGTTCTACCCAAATTGAACTACACAGCCAATATAATTCCAATAAAATTTACACCAGGATTTTTGGGGAGCTTGTCAAGGTGATTTTAAAATGTAAAAAAAAAAAGAGCAAAGGTGGAAGATTAGTCAAAAAAACTGAAAAGAAAAATAGAAGATATACCCTGCCAGCTATCTATATCTGTTGTAAAGTCATACAGAAGTGGTTTTCAATTAGTCACAGCACCCGTGGGTGTTTGAGCATGAGTGAGTGTGCTTTTGGTAGTCATGATGACTGGGGGATGCTAAACAACAATTAACATCGTGCAGTGTATGAGACAGTCCCATGTAACCAAGTCCTAAAAAACACTTCCCAAAATGTCAAGAGCTGCCTAATTGAGAAACATTGGGTTGTAGTAATTAAGACAGTGTGGTATGGCTTAGGGAGTCCTTGAGTGGAACAAATCGTTAAGTCTTAAACTACTAAGGAAGGTTGGCAGTTCAAGTCCACCCAGCAGTGCCTTGGAAGAAAAGCCTGGCAAACTACTTCTGTAAGATCACAACCATTGAAAATCCTATGGAGTACAGCTCTACACTGAAACACATGGGATTGCTATGAGCCAGAGTCAACTGCATGGCAACTAGTTTTTTGTTTTATTTTTATTTTTTTGGTGTGGCTTCCTAAAACCAAACCCATTGCAGTTGAGTCAATTCTGACTTATAGTGACCTTATAAGGCAGAGTAGAACTGCCCCATAGGGTTTCCAAGGTTGGCAGAGTAGAACTGCCCAACAGGGTTTCCAAGTGTGTAAATCTTTATGGGAGCAGATTGCCACACCTTTCTCCCGTGGAGCAGCTGGTAGATTTGAACCGATGACCTTTTACTTTGAAGTTATAGCTCTTAACCACTGTGCAACCAGGAATCTTGGCTTAGGGGTAGGTTAATTGGCCTTATGAAACAGAGAATCCAGGACTCTTGTATATTTTTTTTAAACAAACAAATTGCCATCAAGTCGATTTTGACTCATAGCAACCCTATAGGACAGAGTAGAACTGCCCCATAGGTTTTCAAAAGGTGGCCAGTGGCAAAAGATTTGAATAGATGCTTCACTAAAGAAGACATTCAAGTACCTAACAGATATACGAAGAAATGATCATTAGCCATTAGAGAAATGCAGATCAAAACTACAATGAGATTTCATCTCACTCCAACGCGGCTGTCATTAATCCAAAAAAACACAAAATAATAAATGTTGGAGAGGCTGTGGAGAGATTGGAACACTTATACACTGCTGGTGGGAATGTCAAACGGTACAACCACTTTGGAAATCGATTTGGCGCTTCCTTAAGAACCTAGAAATAGAACTACCATATGATCCAGCAATCCCACTCCTTGGAATATATCCTGGAGAGACAAGAGCCTTTACACGAACAGATATATGCACACCCATGCTTATTGGAGCAGTTTACAATAGCAAAAAGATGGAAGCAACCAAGGTGCCCATTAACAGATGAAAGGATAGATAAATTATGGTATATTCACACAATGGAATACTATGCATCAATAAAGAACAGTGAGGGATCTGTGAAATATTTCATAACATAGAGGAACCTGGACGGCATTATGCTGAGTGAAATTAGTCGGTTGCAAAAGGACAAATATTGTATAAGACCACTATTATAAAAACTTGAGAAATAGTGTAAACTGAGAAGAAAACATTCTTTCCTGGTTATGAGAGGGGGGAGGGAGGGAGGGTGGGAGAGGGGCATTCACTAATTAGACAGTAGATAAGAACTACTCTGGGTGAAGGGAAAGAGAGCGCACAATACAGGGGAGGTCAGCACAACTGGACTAAACCAAAAGGAAAGAAGTTTCCTGAATAAACTGACTGCTTTGAAGGCCAGCATAGCAGGGCCAGGGGTCTGGGGACCATAGTTTCAGGGGACATCTAAGTCAATTGGCATAATAAAATCTATTAAGAAAACATTCTGCATCCCACTTTGAAGAGTGGCATCTGGGGTCTTAAACGCTAGAAAGCAGCCATCTAAGATGCATCAATTGGTCTCAACCCAAATGGATCAAAGGAGAATGAAGAACACCAAGGACACAAGGTGATTCTGAGCCCAAGAGACCGAAAGGGCCATGTGAACTGTAGACTACATCATCCTGAGACCAGAGAACTAAATGGTGCCCGGCTACAACCGATGACTGCCCTGACAGGGAACACAACAGAGAACCCCTGAGGGACCAGGAGAGCAATGGGATGCAGACCGCAAGTTCTCATAAGACCAGACTTAATGGTCTGACTGAGACTAGAAGGACCCCAGTGGTCATGGCCCCCAGAACTTCTGTTGGCCCAGGGTAGGAACCATTCCCAAAGCCAACTCTTCAGACATGGATTGGACTGGACAATGAGTTGGAGAGGGATGCTGGTGAGGAGTGAGCTTCTTGGATCAGGTGGACACTTGATACTATGTTGGCATCTCCTGCCTGGAGGGGAGATGAGAGGGTGGAGGGGGTTAGAAGCTGGTGAAATGGACACGAAAAGAGAGAGTGGAGGGAGAGAGCGGGCTGTCTCATTAGGGGGAGAGTAATTGGGAGTGTGTAGCAAGGTGTATATGGGTTTTTGTGTGAGAGGATGACTTGATTTGTAACTTTCACTTAAAGCACAATAAAAATTATTAAAAAAAAAAAAAAAAGAATTTCAAGAACAAGAAACAAAAAAAAAGGTGGCCAGTAGATTCGATCTGCTGACCTTTTGGTCAGCAGCCAAGCTTTTAACCACTGTGCCACCAGTGCTCCATGTGGAAACTAGATATGTTAAATAGGTGGCAGTGCAGATCAATGAGTAAAAGATAGTCCTATGCAATAAATGGTACTAGGACAATAGAGTCGACTAATAGAGTATAATAGACTAATAGAGTCATTATACCAAAAAGAATTAGTCGGTGACCAACCACTTTAAGAGGTAGCATATGATCAGGAACCAATGGTACTGAAGAAAGAAGTCCAAGCTGCACTGAAGGCATTGGCAAAAAACAAGGCTCCAGGAATTGAAAGCATGTCAATTGAGATGTTTCAACAAACCGATGCAGTGCTGGAGGGTCTCACTCATCTATGCCAAGAAATATGGAAGACAGCTTCCCAGCCAACTGATTGGAAGAGATCCATATTTATGCCTATTCCCAAGAAAGGTGATCCACCCAAATGTGGAAATTATAGAACAATATCATTAATATCACACACAAGCAAAATTTCACTGAAGATCATTCAAAAGCAGCTACAGCAGTATATTCACAGGAACTGCCAGAAATTCAGGCCAGTTTCAGAAGAGGATATGGAACCAGGGATATCATTGCTGCTGTGAGATGGATCCTGGCTGAAAGCAGAGAATACCAGAAGGATGTTTACCTGTGTTTTATTGACTATGCAAAGGCATTGGACTGTGTGGATCATAACAAATTATGGATAACATCGCAAAGAGTGGGAATTCCAGAACACTTAATTGTGCACAAGAGGAACTTTTACATAGATCAAGACGCAGTTGTTTGGACAGAACAATGAGATAGTGAGTGGCTTAAAGTCAGGAAAGGTGTGTGTCAGGGTTGTATTCTTTCATCATGCCTATTCAATCTGTATGCTAAGCAAATAATTCAAGAAGCTGGACTATATGAAGAACGGAACATGAGGATTGGAGGAAGACTCATTAACAACCTACATTATGCAGATGACACAACCTTGCTTGCTGAAAGTGAAAAGGACTTGAAGCACTTACTAGTGAGGATCGAGGACAACAGCCTTCAGTACGTATTGCTCCTCAACATAAGGAAAACAAAAATCCTCACAACTGGACCAGTGAGCAACACCATGATAATTGGAGAAAAGATTGAAGTTGTCAAAGATTTCATTTTACACAATCAAGAGCCATAGAAGCAGCAGTCAAGAAATCAAAAGTCGCATTGCATCGGGTAAATCTGCTGCAGAGGACCTATTTAAAGTGTTAAAAAGTAAAGATGTCACCTTGAAGACTAAGGTGCACCTCACCCAAGCCATGGTATTTTCAATCACATCATATGCATGTGAAAGCTGGACGATGAATAAGGAAGATGGAAGAAGAATTGAGGCCTTTGAATTGTGGTCCTGGTGAAGAATATTGAATATACCGTGGACTGCCAAAAGGATGAACAAATTTGTCTTGGAAGAAGTACAACCAGAATGCTCCTTAGAAGCAAGGATGGCGAGACTGCATCTTACATACTTTGGCATGTTGTCAGGAGGGATCAGTCACTGGAAAGGGACATCATGCTTGGCAGAGTACAGGGTCAGCAGAAAAGAGGAAGACCCTCAGTAAGGTGGATTGACACAGTGGCTGCAAAATGAACTCAAGCATAGCAACGATTGTGAGGGTGGCGCAGCACCGGGCAGTGTTTCGTTCTATTGTACCTAGGGTCACTACGAGTTGGAACCAACTCTACAGCACCTTAAACAACAACAGCAACAGGACAGTAGAATATCCCTGTGAAATAAAGTGTTCTTTGACCCTACGTCATATCACATTTTCAAGTTCAATCTTTTAAACCATTAGAGGAAAATTTATGAATGTACATTATGTCCTTGGAGTTGAGAAAGTTTTATTGAAAAAGACCATTAAGCAGTAGTCATAAAATAGATGACTACATTAAAATTTCTGTTTATCAAGAGATGTAAAGGAAATGAAAAAAATATTCACAAAATGAGAGAACGTATTTGCCAAGTATATAACCAACAAATGATGATTTCTATGGCATATAAAGCATTTAAATCAAGGCAATAATAAAAAGATAAACAACCTTACAGAAAATGAGCAAAGATATCAAATATTTTTCACAAGATGCATAATGGCAAATAAGTATATGAAAAAATGCCCAATATAATCAGTAATCAAGGAAATGAAAATTTAAAATTCACTGAGATTTCATACTAGAACGGCAAAAGTTAAGCCATCTGGCAATATCAAGCATTGGCAAAGATATGGAGAAAAGAGGAATATTATGTACTGCTTTGGGGCACGTAGTGGTTAAGTACTACAGCTGCTAACCAAAGGTTTGGCAGTTTAAATCTACCAGGCGCTCCTTGGAAACTATGGGGTAGTTCTACTCTGTCCTACAGTGTCACTATGACTCAGAATCAACT
The DNA here is from genome assembly GCF_030014295.1 of Loxodonta africana. Taxonomy (NCBI): domain Eukaryota; kingdom Metazoa; phylum Chordata; class Mammalia; order Proboscidea; family Elephantidae; genus Loxodonta; species Loxodonta africana. The sequence continues at coordinate 43,166,462 of NC_087355.1, read as the reverse complement.
CGACAGCAATGGATTTGTTTTTTTTTGGTTTGGGGGGATGTAAATTGGTACAATTACTTTGGAAAAGAACTTTGCATTATCTTCTAATGTTGAATTTGTGTACAGTCTATGACCCAGAATTTTTACTCCTTTTTATATATCTTAGAACAAGGGTTTTCAAACCTTCTTGATTGTGACCACAGTGTACCCAATACATTCATAACATACAAATATAAAACTGAAACAAAGTTTTATGAATACCCTTACTCTGACGTTTCTATTCAGTTTTTCCTCTTTTTTTTTTTTTTTAATTCTGGCTAAGGCCATTAAATTGATTTCATAATCCAATAATGACTTTCTGCCCATGGTTTGAAAAACATTGCTCTAGAGAAATGTAATGGTTAAGATTGTGTGTTAACTTGGCCGGGCCATGATTCTCAGTGTTTATAGGTGATCACTCCCATCATGGAATCTGCTGTGAGAACCCAATCAGTTGAAAGAGAATTTTCTTGGTGGTATGGCCTGCATTCAAATATAAGCAGATGTTCTGGCTTTTTGTTCACTCTGGATCCTGTGGCTGCCCCTGTTCATCTGACCTCTGGTTCTTAGGACTTGAGCTACCAGCTTATCTGCTGATCTTGGGATTCATTGATCTTCACAGCCTCTAAGAGGGCTTTCTGACCTGCCAATCTTGGGTTTGCCAGCTCCTGCAGCTGCGTGAATCAGGAGAAGCCTTGTGGCCTTGCCTGCCCTTCTTGGGATTCGTCGATCTTCATAGCCCGTGAGTAAGAGCCTTGCTCTCTGACCTTCAGACCTTGGGTTCACCACCCCTGAGGCTACATGAATTGGGAGAAGCCTCTATCCTGATCCACAGACTTGGGACATTCCAGCCTCTACAATCACGTGAGCCATTTCCTTGATATTAATCTCTCTCTATATATATTTATACACTTTACTGGTTTTGCTTCTCTAGAGAACCCAGGCTAAGACAAGAAACTTTTGCATATGTTATCCTGGAAACAGGTACAAACATTCCAAGAAAGTTGAAAGCAATATTGCTTGTAACAGCAAAACAATGGAAACAATTGAAATATTCATCAACAAAAAAAGTGGATAATTAAATTGTGATCTATTCAAAGAAATATATAACAGTGAAAAATGAATGAACTATTGCAACAACATCACTGACTCTTAGAAATATTACTTTGAAAGATAAAGGTAAGACATGGATTAATGCTTACATGGTTGTGGATTGAATTATATCCCCAAAAAGTGTATGTTGGAATGCTAATCCCTATACCTGTGAATGTAATCTAATGTACCATAGTCATTTTCAATAACGCAGTCTAATGTAAGGTAATCAACCAATCAGCTGAGGTCTTAGCAGTGGAGAGTGAATCCTCAACCTAATCATTTCTGAGTTATAAAAAAAGATTAGACACAGACTCAGGCACACACAGTGGAAGACAGATGCCATGTGAGGATTATCTACAATGCAAGAAATAAATTCCTCTTAAAGAGATACAATATTTTCAATCAGCTTTCTGTACTGGGGTCTACTACACTGCCTAGGACTACCCACAAAGAAAGAAGCAACACAGCCGAGATCCTAATTTGGACTTTAAGCCTCCAGAACTGTGAGAAAATAAATTTCTGTTCCTTAAAGCCACTTACTTGTAGTATTTCTGTTATGGAAGCACTAGGAAACTAAGACATATACATACACATAAAATTTAGGAAAAAAAAAAAAGAAATGCTAAATCCAAAATTCAGAGTTTAATAGTTACTTCTGGGAGTGAAGCAATGAGCTCCAAAAAGAATGTGCAGATGGCTGTAACACAACTAGTTCTTAACTGAAGTAGTGAGTTTATATCCATTTATTTTAGTATTTTGCTTCTTCACCTACATATGTTATGTATACATCAAATATTATGTAGTAAATTCTAAGGGAAAGAAAAAAAATAAAATAACCCTTTAAGAGTTCATAGTGTTGAAGCCAGAGATGCTACTGAGGTAGATACTAACACACAGTTCTTAAATTCCTTAAAATAAGTTATAGATGGCAGGGGAGAGACATGCAAAGAACATTCTGGCAGGTTTATTAGATTCTGAATGAGTTACAGAGGGAGGGTGTGTCTCCTGAGACACTTTAGTGCGGGCTTGACAGTCATATGTCTTCCGTGGTTTAGGAGTGGTCCCGTCCAAGGCAAGGATTGATGTTCAAGGAATGGTTTAGATGACCTCTTTGATCCTCTTCAGCATATGGCGCTCGATCTTTTAGTCTTGCCCTTCTCTTCTGGGCCCTGACAACACCATGGCCTCACGCTCTGTCTCTGGGTCTTCCCTGTCTACCTTAAACATTCTGCCAGAAGACCCAGACTTTCTATTTTCAAGTGAATGGTATCTCTCAGACAAAACATTCATCAGAGGAGACAAACAAATCTAACAACTTAAACTATCAAGCCTGGACTTTGAACTTTTTACCTTCCTCAAGGAATGTTAGCGTCCCTAGGACACACACACACACACACACACACACACACACACACACACAGGCACCATACTGTGCTTTATGTTAAAAATCCCATGTGGTGTATTTACATACAATAAATTTGAAAAGTGTATCAGCAAGTATATAATCATACACACACACACACACACCCACACGCTGGCAATATACACATATACGAAGATATACATAAAGCAATTTCTAAAGAAGCTCCTGCAATTAATAACCATGGTTTAGAGACTCAAAGTAATGAAATGTACGTTGCTAATCTCTCAGCGGCACCCTGACAGTGTCTTAATGAATGACACTGTGGGATCCCTAAGCCCCTGTGAAGCTTCAGGATCCAGCCCAGGTTCAGTTTACTGCAGCCACATTGAGAAAGCCTCTGCTTCAAAACCCCAAACCAGCCAAATGCTTCTCATTTGGTTCAAAACTACAGGAATATACAGCACACTAGCACACTCAGTAAGTTTATACTTTAAAAGAATGTGGGGTTCATGTACACAAGTATCCTCATACTGAATTTTTTCCCTTTTTTTTATTGTGGTAAATACATATGTACAAACCATTTGTCATTTCAACATTCTTTGCTTGTACAATTCAGTGACATTATGTTTATCATGCCGTTCAGCCATCACCATTATCTGTCTCCAGATTTTCCCATCACCCTTAACAGAAGCTTAGTGTCCCATGAACAATGGGTTCCCTTTTTCCCTCCTTCCCTCCCACCCCTGGTAACTGCAAGTAAACTTTGATCTCTGTACACTTGCCTATTCTAGATATTTCATAAAAGTGGGATCACACAATATTTTTTCCTTTGCCCCTGCCCCCCCCATAATATATTTTCGTTTGGGGATTTGAGATGACTTCATGAAGTCATTTTCCTTTAGTTCCTTTCATTTAGAGACATTTTAGAGGTCTGTGAATATCTGTTCATGTGCAGAATATAAAGCAAGTTTGTTTTTTAAGGAGAGGAAATTCTAACTCTAAAAAACATTTATTATTTGGGTAAAGGGAGGAGGGGGTGTGCTCAAGGGGAATGTTCCTTTTTTTCTATTCCACTAGAAACTTTTCACAATAAGAATATATTCATAGATTTCTTGTGTTATTTAAAATAAATAAGTAAAAATGGGTTCAAAAAGAAATCACTGGAATGAACTCAGACATGAGCAGGCTGTATGATGTAACACACATGACCACTATTTTGGGTTTTCAAGGCACATGTCTGTGTTCAATTTGCCACTGGAGCCTTAGAGCAAACGTACTTCCCTCAGCTACCCCCACTGCCCAAGCTGCAGCCAGCTGCAAGACAGATTCCCATCCAGACGGAATGCAGGTGAAACATCAATACAGCCAGAGCCCAGTCAGAAGGGGGCATGTGGAGTTTGGAGAGTTTTAGAAAATTTTATTGCAGGAACACATGTGTTCCTGTAGCAGATGGAAGCAATTATGGCAGGAAAACTTTGCCCTATCCTGAAAACTAAATTCCAATAGTGTGAGCTAAGGCTAATGACTATCCTTGAGGACAAGTAAAATCAGACCACAGTGAATTTTGAATATGGACTACACATTGCATCAGGTCATGATCTGCATTGCTAAAAACTCATCAAAACTTGATATTATCTCTACCTTGTTTCTAAAATTAATATGCTTTCCTGTAGTTTCTGCTAAGGACCTCATCTAACGCTGACATTTTATAGTCTGACCTGTAGGAAGTGCAATTATGATTGCTAATGAATAGCATGATTATTCCAGATAGAAGGCAATGTGCTTTGTTTGAGTATTTCTGTGCATGTGTTCCTTTCTGAAACGTGCCTGTTCTCTTTGAAGGAGACAGGCAGATACCTGACATCTCCCTTAATAAATAGTATCATGGGAGTTAAGATGGAGAAAATAAAGCAGAATGAGGTGGAGTGGTAAATCAGTGACCTATAAAACAGTCAGAAGGATTAGAAATAAATCCAGCCCCATGAACTCTCTTGTCTAAGGGTTTATCCTGCAGACTTGAGCACTAAAGTAATATCTCTCCCTCTTTGGTGTTGTCATATGATTGTCTGTCCTTACTGGTGACTCTCACGGAACCTGGCTGGTAATGATTATGGGTGTACAGATGTGTGTTTTTTTTTTTTTTTACCGTGTTTGAAGAATCACTCGGTGAAGGAGTTCAACTCCTTTACTCTCATGGAACCCCTGGCTGAAGGATTTACTGAACAAAGAGCAGAAGGACGAGAAAGGTATGAAAATCCAGGGCCCAGAAGGAATGGAGTCAGCTGCTCAGTTTCTTAAATCAGAATGCTGGCAATATAGCTCAGTGGCTTACTTCCTATTAAAATATCAAATAATTTGGATATTTAAAATTTGACTTTTTAAATATTTTAAGTAGAAGAAAGAAAGAACGATGACCTAATCAAGAAAAAGAAGTCTCACAAAGCTTTAAGATTGGTTTTAAGAGTTTCCATTAAAGACAGGACTGAACTCCAAAGGTGTTTCAGATGATAGTACCAGCTCATTGCATTTACGCAGCTGGGGGGGAAACATACACAGCAGAGGAGAAAGAACACAGACCACAAGTTACAAGTGTTCCGGTTCTATGCTTGGTACTTCCACCCACCAGACTTGTTATTTCAGCTGAGTTAACTTTACTTTCCCAGTTCTCAGTGTCCTCATGCAAAAGGGGACAAAGGCCTCCCTTAATTATCTCGTAGGTGAAGTAAGTGTGGAAATGAGGATACATTTGAAAGCACACATGGAGTACATTTGCATATGGGGCTCAAACAAATACATTCTCCTTGAGGATTACTAAATCTGTAACCCTCATTTTGTGATCTGTTTAATCAGGATCCCTAGGTAAGGTTGTTTGTGTCAGCTGGCTACAGCAAGTTGCACGGCCTCCATTTAACAAGAACTGAATTAATTCTGTAATTTGGAAATTTATGAGCTCAGCAAATATAATCGTTTGGAAATAAACTAAGTATATTGAATTAACTGGCAATTGACTTACTCCCAAAACCACCCAAAACCCACCGCCGACGTGTTAATTCAGTGGACATTTCAAAGCACCTGTGATTTGTCATATTTTGGGCTGGATGCTGAGGATACAGAAGCAAATACAGTGACCATAGCTTAAGCAAGAGCAGCAGCACAACGGGCTGGAGGGGATGCGGAGGGGACGATCAGCAGAGAATTGCCTTGCCTTAACCTCCTAAGGCTGAGCTCACGGACTGACCATCAGATCATACTGAAATTATCTGACCCTAGTGAAATGGCTACAGAATTGCAATATAGGAAATACTTAGGAGTCCCTGGGTGGTGCAATGGTTAAGCGCTCGACTACTAGCCAGAAGGTTAGCATTCTAACTCACCCAGAGGTAACTTGGGGGAAGAAAAAAAAAGCCTGGCAATCTGCTTCTAAAAGGTCGCAGCCTTGAAAACCCTAAGGAATGCAGTTCTACTCTGCAACACCTGGGGTCTCCATGAACCATAATCAACTCAATGGCAAGCAGTTTTGGGTTTTGTTTTTGGTTTGCTTTTGGTGTTTGCTCTTGATTAGTCAAACGGAAAACACTGAGAAGAACAGAGAGTTAAGTCTACGATGCACCTCCAATCTCCTTTTAGTAATAGCAGCCCCAGTGGCCAGCATCTGAAGCCCAAGGCTAGGAGTCATCCTCATCATTTGATTTATCAGCAGACCTTCTCATTTCTATTTTAGGAAATATTCCAAATTAGATTCAAGTCTCCCCAACACCACCTCTCTAATGTAAGAAGTCATCTCTCAACAGGACTACTAGAGGTCTTCCTAATTCATTCATTCTACTCATGGCTCTTCCAATTCTTTATTTACAAAAGAGCTAGAGGCGGAGCCAAGATGGCAGACTAGGCAGACGCTACCTCGGATCCCTCTTACAACAAAGACACGGAAAAACAAGTGAATTGATCACATACATAACAATCTACGAACCCTGAACAACAAACACAAATTTAGAGACGGAGAACGAACTAATACGGGGAAGCAGCGATTGTTTCCAGAGCCTGGAGCCAGCGTACCAGTCAGGTACAGCACAAGCACAGAGACCTGCTCCACCTCCCTGAACTAACCCCGGGAGGGGGACCAGCCGGCTCCACGGGCGGCGTGGGACGCAGCCGGTAGGAGAAGTCCCCGGGAGGCAGTGACTGATCTTGGAGCAGAAAGAGCAGCATCCGAGCTGGGGAACCGTCCCGCAGGGATTTGGACTGGACGCAGGTACGCCATAAACACGGAGAGTTGCTCCACCCCCCTGAACTAACCCCGGGAGGGGGACCAGCCGGTTCCACGGGCGGCGTGGGACGCAGCCGGTAGGAGAAGTCCCCGGGAGGCAGCGACTGGTATTGGAGCGGGGAGAACAGCGTCCCAGCTGGGACACTTGGTCACGGCACAAGCACGGGGAGCTACTCCACCCATCTGAACTAACCCCGGGAGGAGGCCCAACTGATTCTCGGAGGCGGCACGGCCACGTGGCTGGAGGGACGAGAAGTCCCTGGGACGCAGCGACTGGTTTTGGAGTCGAGAGTGCACCGTCCCAGTAGGGGAGCCTTGACGCTGGGCGTGGGGCTGGAAGCGGAGGATCTGACCGTGACTCCAGCGGGCCAGACCCCCCGGGGGCAATCTCCACACAGCCAGCACACATAGGCGACGCGCCCGCAGGAATCTCAGATATAATAGTCATTCCAAGCAAGACAAGCAACTCTGGCTATATTCTGAGGTGCTACTCTCCTATCTCTCTGTTCCCTCCCCCACCCTCCCCAGGCGGCTTCATTAACATCCGAATAGCCTGAGCCAGAGGGAGAACTCTGATAGGGATCTGACTGCATTTTTTTTTTTTAGCGGATTTTCTGGAAAAACTAGTTTCCCAGTGATGGCTCAGAGACAACAATCCATATCAAACCACTTAAAGAAGCAGACCATGACAGCTTCTCCAACCCCCCAAACAAAAGAATCAAAATCTTTCCCAAATGAAGATACAATCTTGGAATTATCAGATACAGAATATAAAAAACTAATTTACAGAATGCTTAATGATATCACAAATGAAATTAGGATATCTGCAGAAAAAGCCAAGGAACACACTGATAAAACTGTTGAAGAACTCAAAAAGATTATTCAAGAACATAGTGGAAAAATTAATAAGTTGCAAGAATCCATAGAGAGACAACATGTAGAAATCCAAAAGATTAACAATAAAATAACAGAATTAGACAACACACTAGGAAGTCAGAGGAGCAGACTCGAGCAATTAGAATGCAGACTGGGACATCTGGAGGACCAGGGAATCAACACCAACATAGCTGAAAAAAAATCAGATAAAAGAATTAAAAAAAATGAAGAAACCCTAAGAATTATGTGGGACTCTATCGAGAAGGATAACCTGCGGGTGATTGGAGTCCCAGTACAGGGAGGGGGGACAGAAAACACAGAGAAAATAGTTGAAGAACTCCTGACAGAAAACTTCCCTGACATCATGAAAGACGAAAGGATAGCTATCGAAGATGCTCATCGAACCCCATTTAAGATTGATACAAAAAGAAAAACACCAAGACATATTATCATCAAACTCACCAAAACCAAAGATAAACAGAAAATTTTAAAAGCAGCCAGGGAGAAAAGAAAGGTTTCCTTCAAGGGAGAATCAATAAGAATAAGTTCAGACTACTCAGCAGAAACCATGCAGGCAAGAAGGGAATGGGATGACATATACAGAACACTGAAGGAGAAAAACTGCCAACCAAGGATCATATATCCAGCAAAACTCTCTCTGAAATATGAAGGCGAAATTAAGATATTTACAGACAAACACAAGTTTAGAGAATTTGCAAAAACCAAACCAAAGCTACAAGAAATACTAAAGGATATTGTTTGGTCAGAAAACCAATAATATCAGATATCAGCACAACACAAGGTCACAAAACAGATCGTCCTGATATCAACTCAAATAGGGAAATCACAAAAACAAACAAATTAAGATTAATTAAAAATATATATATATATATATAACAGGGAATCATGGAAGTTAATAGGTAAAAGATCACAATAATCAAAAAGAGGGACTAAATACAGGAGGCATAGAACTGCCATATGGAAAGTGATACAAGGCGATATAGAACAATACAAGTTAGGTTTTTACTTAGAAAAATAGGGGTAAATAATAAGGTAACCACAAAAAGTTATAACAACTCTATAACTCAAGATAAAAACCAAGAAAAACGTAACGACTCAACTAACATAAAGTCAAGCACTATGAAAAGGAGGATCTCACAATTTACTAAGAAAAACGCCTCAGCACAAAAAAGTATGTGGAAAAATGAAATTGTCAACAACACACATAAAAAGGCATCAAAATGACAGCACTAAAAACTTATTTATCTATAATTACCCTGAATGTAAATGGACTAAATGCACCAATAAAGAGACAGAGAGTCACAGACTGGATAAAGAAACACGATCCATCTATATGCTGCCTACAAGAGACACACCTTAGACTTAGAGACACAAACAAACTAAAACTCAAAGGATGGAAAAAAGTATATCAAGCAAACAATAAGCAAAAAAGAAGAGGAGTAGCAATATTAATTTCTGACAAAATAGACTTTAGACTTAAATCCACCACAAAGGATAAAGAAGGACACTATATAATGATAAAAGGGACAATTGATCAGGAAGACATAACCATATTAAATATTTACGCACCCAACGACAGGGCTGCAAGATACATAAATCAAATTTTAACAGAATTGAAAAGCGAGATAGATACCTCCACAATTATAGTAGGAGACTTCAACACACCACTTTCGGAGAAGGACAGGACATCCAGTAAGAAGCTCAACAGAGACACGGAAGATCTAATTACAACAATCAACCAACTTGACCTCATTGACTTATACAGAACTCTCCACCCAACTGCTGCAAAATATACTTTTTTTTCTAGCGCACACGGAACATTCTCTAGAATAGACCACATATTAGGTCATAAAACAAACCTTTGCAGAGTCCAAAACATCGAAATATTACAAAGCATCTTCTCAGACCACAAGGCAATAAAACTAGAGATCAATAACAGAAAAACTAGGGAAAAGAAATCAAATACTTGGAAAATGAACAATACCCTCCTGAAAAAAGACTGGGTTATAGAAGACATGAAGGAGGGAATAAGGAAATTCATAGAAAGCAACGAGAATGAAATTACTTCCTATCAAAACCTCTGGGACACAGCAAAAGCAGTGCTCACAGGCCAATTTATATCAATAAATGCACACATACAAAAAGAAGAAAGAGCCAAAATCAGAGAACTGTCCCTACAACTTGAACAAATAGAAAGTGAGCAACAAAAGAATCCATCAGGCACCAGAAGAAAACAAATAATAAAAATTAGAGCTGAACTAAATGAATTAGAAAACAGAAAAACAATCGAAAGAATTAACAAAGCCAAAAGCTGGTTCTTTGAAAAAATTAACAAAATTGATAAACCATTGGCTAGACTGACTAAAGAAATACAGGAAAGGAAACAAATAACCCGAATAAGAAATGAGAAGGACCACATCACAACAGAACCAAATGAAATTAAAAGAATCATTTCAGATTATTATGAAAAATTGTACTCTAACAAATTTGAAAACCTAGAAGAAATGGATGAATTCCTGAAAAAACACTACCTACCTAAACTAACACATTCAGAAGTAGAACAACTAAATAGACCCATAACAAAAAAAGAGATTGAAACGGTAATCAAAAAACTCCCAACAAAAAAAAGCCCTGGCCCGGACGGCTTCACTGCAGAGTTCTACCAAACTTTCAGAGAAGAGTTAACACCACTACTTCTGAAGGTATTCCAAAGCATAGAAAATGACGGAATACTACCGAACTCATTCTATGAAGCCACCATCTCCCTGATACCAAAACCAGGTAAAGACATTACAAAAAAAGAAAATTATAGACCTATATCCCTCATGAACATTGATGCAAAAATCCTCAACAAAATTCTAGCCAATAGAATCCAACAACACATCAAAAAAATAATTCACCCTGATCAAGTGGGATTTATACCAGGTATGCAAGGCTGGTTTAATATCAGAAAAACCATTAATGTAATCCATCACATAAATAAAACAAAAGACAAAAACCACATGATCTTATCAATTGATGCAGAAAAGGCATTTGACAAAGTCCAACACCCATTCATGATAAAAACTCTTACCAAAATAGGAATTGAAGGAAAATTCCTCAACATAATAAAGGGCATCTATGCAAAGCCAACAGCCAATATCACTCTAAATGGAGAGAACCTGAAAGCATTTCCCTTGAGAACGGGAACCAGACAAGGATGCCCTTTATCACCGCTCTTATTCAACATCGTGTTGGAAGTCTTAGCCAGGGCAATTAGGCTAGACAAAGAAATAAAAGGTATCCGGATTGGCAAGGAAGAAGTAAAGTTATCACTATTTGCAGATGACATGATTATATACACAGAAAACCCTAAGGAATCCTCCAGAAAACTACTGAAACTAATAGAAGAGTTTGGCAGAGTCTCAGGTTATAAAATAAACATACAAAAATCACTTGGATTCCTCTACATCAACAAAAAGAACACTGAAGAGGAAATAACCAAATCAATACCATTCACAGTAGCCCCCAAGAAGATAAGATACTTAGGAATAAATCTTACCAAGGATGTAAAAGACCTATACAAAGAAAACTACAAAGCTCTACTACAAGAAATTCAAAAGGACATACTTAAGTGGAAAAACATACCTTGCTCATGGATAGGAAGACTTAACATAGTAAAAATGTCTATTCTACCAAAAGCCATCTATACATTTAACGCACTTCCGATCCAAATTACAATGTCATATTTTAAGGGGATAGAGAAACAAATCACCAATTTCATATGGAAGGGAAAGAAGCCCCGGATAAGCAAAGCGCTACTGAAAAAGAAGAAGAAAGTGGGAGGCCTCACCTTACCTGACTTCAGAACCTATTATACAGCCACAGTAGTCAAAACAGCCTGGTATTGGTACAACAACAGACACATAGACCAATGGAACAGAATTGAGAACCCAGACATAGATCCTTCCACGTATGAGCAGCTGATATTTGACAAAGGACCAGTGTCAATTAACTGGGGAAAAGATAGCCTTTTTAACAAATGGTGCTGGCATAACTGGATATCCATTTGCAAAAAAATGAAACAGGACCCATACCTCACACCATGCACAAAAACTAACTCCAAGTGGATCAAAGACCTAAACATAAAGACTAAAACGATAAAGATCATGGAAGAAAAAATTGGGACAACCCTAGGAGCCCTGATACAAGGTATAAACAGAATACAAAACATTACCAAAAATGATGAAGAGAAACCCGATAACTGGGAGCTCCTAAAAATCAAACACCTATGCTCATCTAAAGACTTCACCAAAAGAGTAAAAAGACCACCTACAGATTGGGAAAGAATTTTCAGCTATGACATCTCCGACCAGCGCCTGATCTCTAAAATCTACATGATTCTGTCAAAACTCAACCACAAAAAGACAAACAACCCAATCAAGAAGTGGGCAAAGGATATGAACACACATTTCTCTAAAGAAGATATTCAGGCAGCCAACAGATACATGAGAAAATACTCTCGATCATTAGCCATTAGAGAAATGCAAATTAAAACTACGATGAGATTCCATCTCACACCAGCAAGGCTGGCATTAATCCAAAAAACACAAAATAATAAATGTTGGAGAGGCTGCGGAGAGATTGGAACTCTCAAACACTGCTGGTGGGAATGTAAAATGGTACAACCACTTTGGAAATCTATCTGGCGTTACCTTAAACAGTTAGAAATAGAACTACCATACAACCCAGAAATCCCACTCCTAGGAATATACCCTAGAGATACAAGAGCCTTCATACAAACAGATATATGCACACCCATGTTTATTGCAGCTCTGTTTACAATAGCAAAAAGTTGGAAGCAACCAAGGTGTCCATCAATGGATGAATGGGTAAATAAATTGTGGTATATTCACACAATGGAATACTACGCATCAATAAAGAACAGTGACGAATCTCTGAAACATTTCATAACATGGAGGAATCTGGAAGGCATTATGCTGAGCGAAATAAGTCAGAGGCAAAAGGACAAATATTGTATAAGACCACTATTATAAGATCTTGAGAACTAGTAAACCTGAGAAGAACACATACTTTTGTGGTTACGAGGCGGGGAGGGAGGGAGGGTGGGAGAGGGTTTTTTATTGGTTAATCAGTAGATAAGAACTGCTATAGGTGAAGGGAAAGACAACACTCAATACATGGAAGGTCAGCTCAATTGGACTGGACCAAAAGCAAAGAAGTTTCCGGGATAAAATGAATGCTTCAAAGGTCAGCGGAGCAAGCGCGGGGGTCTGGGGAACATGGTTTGCGGGGACTTCTAAATCAATTGGCAAAATAATTCTATTATGAAATCATTCTGCATCCCACTTTGAAATGTGGCGTCTGGGGTCTTAAATGCTAACAAGCGGCCATCTAAGATGCATCAATTGGTCTCAACCCACCTGGAGCAAAGGAAAATGAAGAACACCAAGCCCACACAGCAACTAAGAGCCCAAGAGACAGAAAGGGCCACATGAACCAGAGACCTACATCACCCTGAGACCAGAAGAACTAGTTGGTGCCCGGCCACAATCGATGACTGCCCTGACCGGGAGCACAGCAGAGGACCCCTGAGGGAGCAGGAGATCAGTGGGATGCAGACCCCAAATTCTCATAAAAAGACCAAACTTAATGGTCTGACTGAGACTGGAGGAATCCCGGCGGCCATGCTCTCCAGACCTTCTGTTGACACAGGACAGGAACCATCCCCGAAGACAACTCATCAGAAATGAAAGGGACTGGTCAGCGAGTGGGAGAGAGATGCTGATGAAGAGTGAGCTAATTATATCAGGTGGACACTTGAGATTGTGTTGGCAACTCTTGTCTGGAGGGGGGATGGGAGGACAGAGAGAGAGGGAAGCCGGCAAAATTGTCAAGAAAGGAGAGACTGAAAGGGCTGACTCAAGATGGGGAGAGTAAGTGGGAGTAGGGAGTGAGATGTATGTAAACTTATATGTGACAGACTGATTGGATTTGTAAATGTTCACTTGAAGCTTAATAAAAGTTATTAAAAAAAAAAAAGAGCTAGAGTGATATTTTTAAATTAAAAAAAACAGAGATTAATCCTCTGCTTAAATCCTATTGTAGTTTTCCATCTCTTGAACAATAAAGCCCCAATGCTTCCATGGCCTACAAGGCCCTGACTCTCTCACCAGCTTCTTCTTCTTCCATGCCCCAACCTCCTATTCGCTTCCACCACACTGACGGTTTCTGCTGAGAACCCCAGATGCCATTTTAGTCTATATACTTTAGACGTGCTTTTTCTGCCTTGAATATTCTTCCCCTACCTCTTCAATTTGTTGGCTCATGCTCATTCTTCAGGTTTGATATCACATGTTGCTTTCTCAGAGAGGACTGCCCTAAACATCCTATATAAAGAAGCTTCTTACAGATACTCTCTACTTCACTGTTTTTTGGTTGATGGCATGTATTGCAACCTGCTATTTGCTTCTGTTCCATCCTATGGATTTATCTCCATGAGAACATGGCCTTTGTTTATTTTACACATTGCTTTACTCTCACCATCTTGTACAGTGCCTATCATAACCTAGGAACAGTTATGGGACAGCCCCAGCAAGGAAAGACCCTCCTTGTGTGTCCTGGCAGATAATCCGAAGAACTGACACATAGCCCTTTCCAGATTCATACGTTCAGGGAAACTTACTGACATGGGCAAGCAGCTGCTCTCCAGTGGTGGCTGGCTGCGGTATTTTCTGCAACTGCCTAGCAAGGGACCCAAGCTTATGTACCATTACAGTTGGGACCAAGGCTCGTTGTTTTTCTCTCACGTCCTTGGACAGTCAGTGTTCCCAGGGACTTCATGTCCAGGCTGAGATGTTTTCCATCTTGTTGCTAAGGTATTCTTCATCCTTGGCCACTGGCCCAGTCATGCCCTTCCCAGCCTTGTACCTTAGCCCGAGTCCATTCCGAATTCATCCCCACCATGCTTTGGGGAAGAGCAAAGCTGATTCAGTTATGGAGGGGATGCATATAGCTGAATAGCGTTACCCTACAGGAACTCAAAACTATTTTTGACTAAATGAATAAATAATGTAAACCACAGTTTGTACATAGGTTGTTTTTTTTTAAAAAAAAGAAAGTCATAAGAGTGCATAGGGTGAAATTAACAGTGATACAGAGACACAACTGGTACAGGAAGTCAAGGAAAGAAAGCTTCTTGGATCAGGAAAATTAAAGACTAGCTGTAGAAGTATAAAATGACAGTGAGCAGGTCAAAAAAAAAGACATAAGGGCCTATTCCTCGTCATAACAAAACTGAATAATTGCAAGAATTTATCCCAAGGAATTGCATGTTTTAAGATGTAATATAAATACAGCATATGGTGGATTATTAGAGTACAATATGGGGCCAAAACTGCACCACTGTTAATGAAGAGTTTAATATAATATGCTAAGGTGCTTATACTTTGTTTAGTGGGCAAAAGCAACCAACAAGTTTATAACAACAGAATAATATGATCAGAATTGTGTCCCTGTTAAACACTCAGCTACTAACTAGAATGTTGGCAGTTCCAATCCACCCAACGGCACTTGGAAGAATGGCCTGATGATCTACTTCCAAAAGGTCACAGCTATTGAAAACCCTGTGGAGCACAGTTCTACTCTGAAACACTTGGGGTTGCTATGAGGCAACTGTTTCCGATTTTTTAACATGATCAGATTTAACTTTTAGGAAGGGAGAAGTGGATGGAATAAGAAAAGACTAGTAGGAGGAAGATACCTTGAGAAGTTTTCAGACCACCAGAAAAGTCATCAGAGCTTAAAATAAGTAAGGCTGTGGAGTCAGAGTAAAGAAAAAGGGTCAGAAAAGAGACAAGTTTCAGAGATAGAAGCAGTGGGAGTAATGACCTGAAGGGAGTGGGCTGAGACGGAAGATACACAGGTGGATCCTGGTTTCTAATTTATACAATTGAGTGGAGGTGATTCAACCAGCTAAACTCAATGCGTTCCATCTTTAAAACATTTTTTGTCAAACAAATAGTAAATGTTTAATTCAGAAAACTTGGAATACATAGAAGAAATGCAAAGGAAAATAAAAATCAATTGTAATCCCACCTCCAAACTATTATCATTAGTACAAGTTTGGGATGTGGCAGGGTTACTACTGAGGGTTTGTTTGCTTTTGTTTTATGTAGACGGAAGCCTAGCTAGCTTTTTCATATTACAATATACCACACATATTTTCAAAGTTAAAAAATATTTTAAACCATAATTTTTAATGACCTCATAATATTGTATGTTATAATGTAGATATACCAAATTTTACTTGACCAGTTCCCCATTGTTGAACACTTAGGATTTTTCTATTTTTATTATTAAAAATAATGTTATAGTGAAATATTTTTACAAATTCATTTTGACCATACTAAAATTAAAGAATCTAAGAGACATCCTTCTTCTTGTTGTTAGGTGCCATCAAGTCGGTTCTGACTCATAGTGACTTTACGTACAACAAACAAAACACTGCCCAGTCCTGTGCCATCCTCGTAATTATTGTTATGCTTAAGCCCATTGTTGCAACCACTGTGTCAATCCATCTCATCAAGGGTCTTCCTCTTTTCTGCTGACCCTCTACTTTACCAAGCATGTCCTTCTCCAGGGGCTGATCCCTCTTGACAACATGTCCAAAGTATATGAGACATAGTCTCACCATCTTTGCTTCTAAGAAGCATTCTGGCTCTAATTCCAAGACAGATTTTTTCATTCTTTTGGCATATTCAATATTCTTCTCCAACACCACAATTCAACCTCGTCAATTCTTCTTCAGTCTTTATTCATCGTCCAGCTTTCACATGCATAGGCGGTGATTGAAAACACTGTGGCTTGGATCAGGCACACCTTAGTCTTCAAGGTGACATCTTTGCTTTTCAACACTTTAAAGAGGTCTTTGCAGCAGAGTTGCCCAAATCAATACGTCTTTTGATTTCTTGACTGCTGCTTCCAGGGGTGTTGATTGTGGATCCAAGTAAAATGAAATCCTTGACAACTTCAATCTTTTCTTCATTTATCATGATGCTGTTTATTGGTCCAGTTGTGAGGATTTTTGTTTTCTTTTTGTTGAGGTAAATCCATCTGAAGGCTGTGGTCTTTGATCTTCATCAGTAAGTGGTTCAAGTCCTCTTCACTTTCAGCAAGCAAGGTTGTGTCATTTGCATAACGCAGGTTGTTAATGAGTCTTCCTCCAATCCTGATGCTCCATTCCTCTTCATATAGTCCAGCTTCTTGGACTATTTGCTCAGCATACAGGTTGAATAGGAATGGTGAAAGGATACAACTCAGATGCATACGTTTTCTGACTTTAAACCACACAATATCCCCTTGTTCTGTTTGGACAACTACCTCTTGATCTATGTACTGGTTCCTTATGAGCACAAATAAGGTTCTGGAATTCCCATTCTTCACAATGCTATCCATAATTTTTTACAAGCCACACAGTCAAGACATCGTTAGGAGACATCCTTAGGAGAGGTATTAACTTCTATTTTTCAAGCACTTTCTATGCTCCAAACCAGCTAACATCTATGAATATTATTTTATTCAATCCTCATAATAGAGTAGGTAATAGAGTAGATATTATCAACCCCATTTTTCAGATGAGAGAGGGATGGCTTAAAGGCGGTAAGCAGCTTGCCTAGGGTCATACAGTCACCAGGTAGAGAAGCAAAGATTCCATTATAGTATAGCAACCCTATGTACAACGGAACAAAACACTGCTGGTCCTGTGCCATTCTCATAACCATTGCTGTGTTTGAGCGTGTTGTTGCAGCCACTGCATCAATCCATTTCAGTGAGGGTCTTCCTCTTTTTTGCTGACCCTCTACTTTATCAAGCATGATGTCCTTCTCCAGGGACTGGTCCCTCCTGATAACATGTCCAAAGTATGTGAGATGAAGTCTCACCATCCTTGCATCTAAGGAGCATTCTGGCTGTACTTCTTCCAAGACAGATTTGTTTGTTCTTCTGGCAGCCAATGGTACATTCGATATTCTTTGCCAACACTATAATTCAAAGGCATCAATTCTTCTTCAGTCTTCCTTATTCATTGTCCAGCTTTTGCATGCATATGAAGCAACTGAAAATACTATGGCTCCAGTCAGGTACACCTTAGTCCTCAAAGTGACAGCCATGCTTTTTAAACACTTTAAAGAGGTCTTTTGCAGCAGATTTGCCCAATAAAATGCATCCTTTGATTTCTTGACTGCTGCTTCCATGGGTGTTCATTGTGGATACAAGTAAAATGAATACTGACAGCTTCAATATTTTCTCCATTTATCATGATGTTGCTTATTGGTCTGCTATCAGTACAGGTTATTTTATTTGTCTTGAAAGATATATAAAACATACCTACTTATTATTCTAATTTTTAAAAATTTGTATTTGATAACATGAATTTATATGTACATCTTTTTTATTAGTGTCTTACTTAGTTTGAATCCTCTTGCAATCAAAGCTTAGACAAGGACTTGGGTGTAAGTATCATATGTTGGAGTTGATTCCGGGAACAGGAATTAGAGTGCAGGGTGAATGAGACAGGAAAGGAGAGCAGATGAGCTATAGAGGTTAATATTGAGGTTGCTGCTATAGGCAGGGTGAGTTGAACGGGAGGATCAGTTCTACCTGGGGAAGCACTCAGGATTATCCCTCTGAAGGCTGGAAGGCTGGAGCATATATCCACAGATCCCTTCTACTATCATTTGAGAGCAACCCTGGGGTCTTTATTTCCCATCACTTGCACTTCAAGGATGCTATTGTTCAGCGGTCCCAATAGACCCCCACAGCTTCAGAGCACTCCCTGGGGCTGAACACTTGTGATTGAGATAAGGACCCCGTTGAGAAGAGAGGGTCTGCCCTCCCAAGACACTGTCCACTATAGCCAAAATCAGAGCTGGGCTGAATAGATATGATACAAGAACATGAGAGGCCTCTACCACAGTTCTAAAAGTCAAATTGTACTACTTGGTTTACACTGAAAAACAGCAAGAGTCCCCTTCTCATCATCCCACATCTCCTGCCACCCAGAAAATTACTTTCAACTTCTTTGACCCTTTCTAATTTCTAATAATATGCTTATTCTGCTCTATACTGATAAATCAATTTTACATAATTTCTTTTGACTTTCTACTATAAATAATGAAGATTTAACATTTTGAAACCCCTTTCACCAGCACAAGCCCTCCACACACAGTAAAATTATTCCTCTCCCCACATCTTCCCAGTATAGTTATATTTCACATTTGTGGTATTAGCTTAAAAAAAAATTTTTTTTATAAATATGTAAATATTTCCACAGTTGAGCATCATTGTACTATGATTATATTTTCTGTTCAATTTTTGTTTTCCTGTAGTTGCAGGGATTTTTGTTTTTTTCTATTTGCCTTTTGCCATCAATGATTCATCCTTATATTTTCTATAGAACTAAAAATCTCCATCATGTTCTTTCAGATTCATTTCGTTAATTGCAGGCATTCTTTCTGGAGTCCTGCATTTTCCTATCCTAGTCTGGAAAAGCTGTCCTAGGTCTCCTTTCGCAGTCATCCTAAGCATGCTTTCACCTCTCTTCTGAGTTCTTGTTCCCTCATCTCCTGTTTCTTTGAACTCATGTCTTCTTCTTCCTTGTTGCATCTCTGATAAAAGGCACATGGGAGGTGAATTTGTTGAGATCTTGCATATGTGAAAATGTCTTTATTCTACCCACGTTTGCTGATTCATAGTTTAGCTGGGTAGAGAAGTCTAGCTTGAAATTAGTTTTGCTCAAAATTTGAAAGCCAAAAGGAACAAATTAGAGACCAAGATTTGAAGTAAGCTAGTTAGCATGATTATTGTGAAGTAATCTGGTCATGAGATTTCTAATCATTTGAATATAAACTGTTGCTCTTTTCCTGATCTCTTCCCCTACCCCTCAAATAAACAATCTGCTAGGCATTTCATGGGCCATCTTAATCTGAAAATCCATGTTCTTCAGTTTTCAGAAATTTTCTTTTCTTATTGTGTGATAACCTTCTTATTTATTTTCTATCCTTTCTTTCCAATTCATCATAGCTTTGTCTTCTTGGTCTACTTTCAGAATGATTCCTTTCTCCATTATTAAAATTCTTGTTTCAACTTAAAGTTCTTTCTTGGATTTTAATTTGTTCCTTAGTGGTTTTGTTTGCTTACTTTTGTTTTTTGCATTTTTAATATTTTATCATCCCACCCTTGTTCCTGCTGTCTTGCCCTGGGGCTAACAGCTTGACCTTTGTTGTTCACTCTTTAATGCCTGCCGAATTGGTGTACAGATTTTTAATTTAATTATATATATTTTAGAAGTTTTCTTCTGCTCCCTGCATTGCTTCTGTTTAAAATTTTCTTTATCTGTTTATTTCAGTTTTGATCTTTCCTATTGGAGGCATTCCAACATCTGGTGGCCCTTGCCAATCCACTCAAACATAATGCTGAGCCACGAAAAAGTTAACCGGAAGGTCTGTGTGTAGGAGGAGGGTTGTCAATTGGTAAGTTTTGCTGCAGGATGATTATGAGGAGATTCTGGCCATTTTGATGGACAATCCAAATATTAGAATCACAATTTTTTTCCAACAGTTTCTCCAGAAATGGTTTATCTAATCTCCCTCCTGGGATCTGGAAACTTGGCTGCCCACTTTTTTGGAGCAAAGCAGAGGGAGGAGGGCTTGAGGTTTCACTGTTCGTTGTGTTGACTTTCTACCCCTGTTTTCGTTCTGGCACCTCAGCTTTACTCTCCACTGTGGCTAGAGCCCAGAATCTGACGAATCTATCATTCATTTTCTCCAGGGAATATGCCTCTGTTTGTTTAGCAGGTTAAAGGAAAGGTATCACCCTGTTAGGGATGGGGGATGGGGTGGGAGGATCTGAGGGTCTAACTGCTTCGTATATAGACTTTCAGGTAACCTTCCTTTTTTCAGCACCACCTAGTGCTTCAATTCCTGGGTATTTCTGTACTTCTTTTACTTAAATAAACTTCTCATTTGTATCTTGTTCTGTTGGCATTTGGGGTGCAAAGTTCTCTACTCTCCTTAGTGACTTCTCACCCATCTACTTTGTATCTTCTGTGTGTCCATTGGTATCTCCCACCCACTTTTGCCTTCTCTTTCATCCGCTTTGTATTTGTGGAAGTATACCTTTCTAATTCCTTGATGGTAATTTTAAATGGATGTCAAGATTATGAGTGTGTATGTTCAAGCTGCCATCTTTAACCAGAAGTTCCAGGAACTATAACTCTACTGTTTTTGCCATTCACGTTTTGTTGTTAATAGCTATTGAATAACATATAAAGTAAAGGAACTGTAGGGTGGACAGTAGAATAGAGATGGCATTCATCAAGTTATGTCTATTTGATAAGCACAATGCTAGGTGGTTCCTGCATAAAATTTTATTGGATCTCTATCATCTCTGTGTGGTTCTGTAATAAACATTGTATAGATGGAAAATTGAAACTCAGAAAAAAATTAAGTATTTTGACCAAGATCACAAAGCTAGTAGGAGAAAGAACTAAGATTTCAGTTGAAAGCTGATATCCTTTTCACTGTATCATGTCCAAGTAATTTCTCTAAAATACAAGGAAATGTCTCAGAATATCAACTTCTATCACCACTATTGAACAGAATGAAAAGCATCAGATATTTTACGGAGATTAAAAGCTATTTTTTTGTGCTAAGTGCTGTCTCAAAGACTTTCTCTTAAAATTATTCCCTCCCTTGAGAAATGACTTGCTAGAATGATTAAGGGGGAACAGGGAATCTGTCTTTGTGCTTTGCCCTGAGGCTTAGAGCTTGGGTATGACGTTTAACTGTTTCATATCAGTTGGGTTGGTGTACAATCATAAAACATCCGTCACAAACCAGGAAACCAAGATTTCATCACCTCTTTTTTTTTTTTTAGAGGTCAGGGAAGAAACCCTGGTGGCGTAGTGGTTAAGGGCTATGGCTGCCAACCAAAAGGTCAACAGTTCAAATCCACCAAGAGCTCCTTGGAAACTGTATGGTGCAGTTTGACTCTGTCCTATAGGGTTGCTATGAGTCAGAATTGACCAGATGGTGATAGATTTTGTTTTTTTCCTTTTTGTTTAGAGGTTAGGGTGAAGAACAAGAGCCTTAAATGAAGTTCCAAGAAAGCAAAACTTCAGTTGTATGGGACATTTACTTTGCATATCCTGGAATCAGAGAACCATAGTCTCAAACTGGGAATGGAGAGTTGAGAACATCTAGTCCATTACGCAGGCGGTATGGTAAGGCAGAGCTGAGAACAGAAATGTAAGGGTGACTCACTTACCATATTCTTCATTAGTTGCTTTTTCCCTGGGGCCAAGAAGGGTGTAACATGCTGGGTTTTATGTTTGCTTGTTCAGCTCTGTTTATTCCAGCGATTCAGTTATCTGCCATACGTACTTACCGAAGAGTAGAGTTTCTTTTTTAATCTTGGGCTTCTCAGTGTATCATCTGTGCCAGTTGCCTTAGGAATGCAGAGTCAGGGCCAGTGTCCATTTTAGCAGTTTATGCTGAACTTTCTCCTTTGATAATTTGTTGGCCCTGTGAAGACAAGCCCAGGTGACTTTACCCTTATAAGGGTGTTGTATTTCTCATCCATTTCTTTTTTTCTGTGTCATGTAATATCACCTCTCTACCTTATCACACAACCACAACAACCTTATCCCTAACACATGCAAACACAAATACAGACTTACACACGCCACAGAGTGTGAATGCAAATCAAAATGCTTCATTTCATGATGCCCTAATTCACCAGCAGTGGACAAGTTCTTTTCCCCAACGCTAAACCTTCCATTTTCTTCAAGTAAAATCCCTTCTGAGCAGGGATATACGTCCTCATTTCCCTCCCATTTAAGGGAGACTTTTTCATTCAGAAAAGAGCCTCTTTTTTTTTTTTTAAATTTCAGTGACTATGCTGCTGGCTTCCAAAATGCGTTCGGGCTTTCATTATGATTTACAAAGACACGTATCCACAAATATAGTTAATATATTAAATAAAGACTATAATATACTTCTACAGACATTGTTATGCCAGAGAGTGGAGAGGACTAATTTTAGTTGACACTGTCTTTTAGCAGAGCAGAAATAATGTTACTCTCAGCATGCCACACATAAAGAATCCAGGGCAGAGAAGATAAAAATACACAGCAGTAATAATCCTGTGACAGCGTAGCCTCATGGCATGCTGCTTTATTATTACTCTTAATAAGAATATTGATAGGCTAGAAAATATTTCTGCACTGGAATATCCATATAATTATTTCTCAGCTGCATTATACAAAGAAAAACAAGAATTCAATATGTTTTATATTGTAGTATCTTATTCAGAATTTATCCGTCTAACACAAGATAAGGGGAAAAAAATCAAATCAAATAAACTCCCGGACAGAAATGTTGTTTGACCAAGTGTTAGGAAGCTGATGAGGAAGGGACTAGATGCCAGTTCACAGTTTTGAAGGATTGGGGTGCTCTGGGGATAGAAAGTCGATTATGGTCTTTTCACCTTGGTGTTGTTGCCGCTCAATGCAGAGCAGGTTTGTAAGTTGGAAACTGCTGATGCTGCATGAGGCAGCTTGAGCAATCTCTGGCATATGATTTATGGTGGTCTTAAATCCGTTGTTAGCGGGCAGGAGCCGCATTTCATGTGTGATCGTTGTAAGTAGTTCTTCATGACAGTACCTCTATTGGCTTTTCCCATTTTTGCAACATTATTCAACATTTCCTAGGAACAATTCTTTCACTTCTTGAGCTATAAAAGGAGCTCTTATTACTGATTGCCTGTAATGCGTGAAGCTCTGTTTTGGGCACATGACTCACGTTATTTTTAACCCCTGAAACCCTGCAAAGTGAACATTATCCATATTTTACCCCAAAGGAGGAAGAGGTTCAAAGAGATTAAACAACAGAACTAATAAGTGAGAGAAGCAAATTTCAAACCAGGCCAGATGGACTCAGAAGCCCGTAATCTTTCTGAATTAACATGTCTCTCCCACTTTCTCTTTTTTATTGTTGTAAGTATATATAACAAAACATTTGCCATTTTAACATTTTTTATGTATACAGTTCAGTGACATCAATTATGTGTATCATGTTTATCACCACTTTTTATTTCCAGATTTTTCTACTACGCGCAGCAAAAGCTCAGTGCCTCTAAGCAATGACTCCCTCTTCCCCACTTCCATCCCTAGTAACCACTAATAAACCACTGAAAAACTCTATATGTTTGCCTATTCTAGCTATTTCATATAAGTGAGATCATACAACATTCATCCTTTTGTGAATGACTTACTTCTCTCAGCATAGTGTTTTCAAGGTTCATCCTTGAAATGACTTACTTCTCTCAGCATAGTGTTTTCAAGGTTTTGCATAGCATATATCAGGATGTCATTTACGTTTATGGCCAAGTAATATTCCATTGTATGTATGTGTCACGTTTGGTTTAACCATTCATCTACTGATGGACGTTTGGGTTGTTTCTACCTTTTGGCTACTGTGAATAGTGCTGCAATGAACATTAGTACACATGTATCTGTTTGTGTACTACTTTCAGTTCTTTTGGGTGTATATCTAGGAGTGAAATTGCTGGACCATATGGTAATTCTGTGCTTAACTTTTTGAGGACATGCCAAACTCTTTTCCATAGAAGCTGTACCATTTTACCTTTTTTATTTTTCAATAATAGATGAGGGTTCCAGTTTTTCCAATTTTTTTGGAGAAATACCTAATCCAGTCCTTTGCCCATTTTTTAATTCTGTCGTTTGTCTCTTTGTTGTTGAGTTGTATGAGTTCTTTATCTATTCTTGAAAATACACGCCTTTCAGATATATAAAATTAAACCAAACTTGTTGCCATCAAGTTGATTCTGATGTGTAGCAACCCTATAGCACAGAGCTAAACTGCCCCATAGAGTTTCCAAGTCTGTAATCTTAACAGAAGCAGACAGCCCCATCTTTCTCTAGCATAGTGGCTGGTGGGTTCTAACCAGTGACCTTTCAGTTAGCACCCTAGTGCTTAACCACTGCACCACCAGGGCTCCTTATAAGATACCAAAAAAACCAAACCCGTTGCCGTGAGTCGATTCCGGCTCACAGTGACCCTATAGGACAGAGTAGAACTGCCCCATACAGTTTCCAAGGAGCGCCTGGTGGATTCTAACTGCTGACCTTTTGGTTAGCACCCGTAACACTTAACCACTATGCCACGAGGGTACATAAACCAAAAAGCAAATCCACTGCCGTTGAGTTGATTTGGACCTATAGTGAGTCAACCTGTTTATATAGGGCCTCTGGGGGAATAATAAAGATTTCCAGAAGATCTAGGTCAGCTCTAAAGAAGAATTTCTAAGAATCAGAGTTTTTAGATAAAACAGGCAGCCTAGAGAAATAGCAAGTTCTCTACTGTTAGAGGTGGGGACGAGCCCGTCAGGTGATGAGAGTTAAGTGCAGGGGATTCAAAGGTAAGAAAGGCGCTTAAAATGGATTCCGTTTAACATTTCTTTCCATCCTGATTGGGAATTGGCAAACTTGGTGCTCTTTGCCAAATATTTGCCACAAACATTTTTGGACAGAAGTGTTAATAAATTGGGGCATATTGGTGGTGTGGGCAATAGTTAATAATAAAATTGGATGACATCAGTGTGCTATGTTTCTTTCTTTTCTTTTTTTTAATTTCAGATTCGTATGTCCTGCTACAGGTTTTAGGCCAAAATGGTTAATTAATGCTCAATCAACACAGCCCCTGTGTTGATTAGTTAATACCATATTTGTGTCTGTGATGAGGAAAGCGACAGACTGAAGAGAAAATCGAGACAAGGTGTTAAAGATAAGGCAGGATGTGAGCCTTCCACCCCGTCCAGTCACTGGTCAGCACCCATTCTTCCACCTTCTGTTCAGTACTTCTTTTTTACATTCGTTATGTGCGTTTCTGTCTTGCTGCACACAGCGTTGAGCCCAAGAATGCAGTGCATGCTAAAATGCTAGTCCGCTACAGTCATCATCTGATGTCCCTCACATGTGACTGCCACTTCCTCTAAGAGACAAAGCTCTGTAGCACATCAAAGTTCACACCACGGAAGAGTCTAAGCTCCTCTTCGTATCCTTGAGGGAAGCAGAAGAAGGGATGAGAATAAGAGAACAGAGGCCTAATAAATATTGAAATAATAAACTGTTTGAAACTGGTCTTCTGCTTTTTCATGGGTTAAGTTAATTACAGTCATGGGCTGAGTAACCTTGATGTTATGAGTGAGTGGTAGGAATTTTTCAGGTGGGTATTATTATTATTTTTTTTGAATGCTGGGAACTGATAGAATTCTTGAATCTACCTAAACTAGATTATCCTGATTTAGCATCATGATGATAACTGCTACCATGTATTCTTTTAACTAAATTCTTTGCTGGATATCGATACCTGTTCTTAAAATTTTTCCTAGGCGGGGGTCTATTTCTTTTCTGTAACTAAGAGCTTCACTAAAACCATTCATACCAGGGTATTTATGACTTTAGTTGGTGATAACCAAAAACCAAACCCAGTGTCGTCGAGTCGATTCTGACTCATAGCAACCCTATAGGACAGAGTAGAACTGCCCCATAGGGCTTCCAAGGAGTGCCTGGTGGATTCAAACTGCCAGCCTTTTTGGTTAGCAGCGGAACTCTTAACCACTACACCACCAGGGTTTCTTGGGGTAGGGATGAGGAAATAGAGCTCACCCATTATGGAAAATTTTCTTTCTTGACAGCAAATGAAAAACCTCAAAATATTTTTGTTCAATGTCTCTATTTGCTTAATTGCTTTAAAATGCATGTAGATTAAATGCTGAATAAAACTTTTAGCCATTGAACAATAAAATGCTGTAGATTCTAAGGAATGATCAAGAACCAATATATTCTTTCTTTGTGTTTAAGGGCTTGTTAAAGAGCCCTGGTGGTGCAGTCGTTAAGTATTCAGCTGCTAACCAGAAGGTCAGAGGTTCAAATCCACCAGCTGCTCCATGGGAGAAAGCTGTGGCAGTCCGCTCCTGCAAAGAATAAGAAAAAACCAACCCGTTGTGGTGGAGTTGATTCTGACTCTTATCGACCCTATAAGTCAGAATAGAACTGCCCCATAGGGTTTCCAAGGAGGAACTGGTGGATTTAAACCACTTTGACCTTTTGGTTAGCAGCCATAGCTCTTAACCACTGCGCCACAAGGTTGTAAAGATTACAGACTTGGAAACCCTGTGGGGCAGTTCTACTCTGTCCTATAGCGTCTCTATAAGACAGAGTAGACTTGACAGCAATGGGTTAAGAGCTAGTTGATGAAGCCCTAGATTTGCTTTGGCTGTGATCTCAGGGTTGATTCTTCAGAAGAGGGGGGAAATAAAAAAGACGTATATATTGAAAAACATTACTAAAAAGAAATTGCAAAGGGAAAATTGCAGAGACTTCATTCTTCTGCAATACAGGGGTCATTTCTAGAGAAACATCTCTTCAGCCTTCTCCCCTCCTACCTCACCAAAATTTGCAAAGTAGCTCTCAAATGTGCTGTCTTTTTGTTTCGGAGAAAGCACCTAGATATTTCTGTGAGCATGTTTGTGTGTGTGTAAACCTGTCTCTTAAAAGACCATCTCCACAACCAAACCAAATACAGAATTTTGATCATAGGTAAGACCTGGAACTACTACTTCACTGGCAACTTGACCCTTCCCCCCACCATCCCACCACGTCACATTCCTTGAGTATGTCGAGATTCCGCAAGAGAAAATAAATACCACACATCTGACTTGCAAAGGTGTACAATGCCCTGTTTTGAACTCCTTTATGAAATGATAACCATGTTATTTAAAGCTATTCCTACCAGGATACTTGAACCTTGAATGCACAGCAAATGATCAGGAGATGGTGAAGACTCCACCCAAAATGTTCTCCCCACCAGGGGTTAAGAAACAACAGTGAAAAAATAGAAAATAAGAAAAAAAAAAAAATAGTAATGCTGCTTTGGCAACATTTTGACAGCGGGAATTCTCTAGGTTCCTACTCCTCCAGCCCGCTTCTACCCAGCACAAACATAACCAAACTGCCGTTCAATTACATAATGACCTTTTTAATTATTATTTTGTTTAAGTCAAAATGCACATTAGCTCCCACAAAGCTAATTTTTAGCATGGAGGTAAAACAGGGGAGCTCACAAAAGGGAAGCTTTCCTTCCAGCCCTGCAGGAGCCGGGATTCAGGGTGGCCCTCATCTTCTCCCTGATTATTTGGCAGGTCTCTTGCCATTTTATTTCAATTATTCCCAGAAGCTATCCATGTCAGGGTAGTTCCATAAAACTGAAAATTGCAGTTAAGTTCACATTCTTAACAGCATTTCAAGTGCACATGGTAACAGAGCCTCCCAGTAATCAAGTTGCAGGAAGGCTGTTATAATAGTCTTTCTCTCTGCCTGAATTGCAGCGGGAAGGGCAGATGTGGAAATTATGAGTAAAGTAATTGATGATCTTAAAGCTTTTAAATACCCAAGCTCTCAACAATCGAGATCTATTTGAGTTCAGAATCTAATAAGAAGTAAATACAATAGGTTTCAATAGGACATTTTATCAAGAGCTCAGCAGTACTTTCACTCCTGCTTTTATGGGCGACCTTATCATCTCATCAGCAGACAAGCTGGAGAATTTTATTGTGTCACATAATCATTTTTAGCTCTTCATATTTCTCCTGTCCTTGTGCAGTTTTTTTTTCTTTAAATAAAGTTTGCTCATTAAATACACTGTTTCAGAAGGTTTTTGTCCCCATTAGATTGACTAGGAAAGGAAGCAGAGTGGTAAGATAAGCTGTTTATTGACAACTAATTTATTGTGTTCCACTGAAGGCAGCTTTATAAAACACAGCAATGTTTAAAAAAAAAAAAAAAAATTCCTCTAAGGTATTTTCTAAATATCTAGATTCACAAAGCCTGGCTAGTGACAATTATTTCCAAATTCAGCCTGTAATTTATTTCCCAGCCTGGCCCCAAAGAACTTGCATGCCATTAAGAATTCATTCAAATGCCACGTTAAATACACCTCGATATTATTTTCGTTAATATGCAAATCATTCATAATATCAGGGTGATCTTACGCTCAGTGGAAACAGCAGCAATGCCTGCTTAATGATGTATTCATCAGTGCCATAGGTATCTTAATACTATTACTATTATATATTGTTTTCAGAAACAGTCTTGACTACAAAGAAAATTGTATTGTCTCTGCAATAATGGTTTCAAATATTTTTTCTCTTTGAGTGGAAAAATATCTTTGTTAAACACACAGAAGTACTGGTAATTTTTCCAATGCTATCCTTTTTGGATCCAGATATACTGTTACAAAATAACCTGGCTTCTGAGGTCTGGAATTATTATCATTACATTTTAAACACTAAGGAAACCACAAAGAATGGCTTGTTTGGCTTTTTTTTTTTTTTGGTGAGAAAAAATTATTTTCACGTCTCTGTCATTTTTCTCTCCCACATTTTTAAATAATACAAGAGGGAAATTGTTTATGAAATGGTGTTTCTCCTAGCCCCAAACAAAGTAATGTGTGTACTGTGTGTTTAAATGAATTTCTTGCACAGTAATGCCAACTTTTCATGGCACCAACAACATAACATGTAAAGTAATGTTTATTTCTCTGAACACATTTGTCACTTTCCAGTGGAACAAATGGGACAAAAATAGCTTAGGGAGAGGGAAAGGTGAAATTTGGTCTTGATATCTTCATCTTCTAAAAATCACATGGTGGCGTGTGGTGACCAGGTAAGTCAATGAAAACACCAAAAGGTTTTTGTACATTAATCTGGGACTTTATTTTATAGAAAATTTAACAGCTTAAAGTCCCCAAACTTCAAAACCCTTGATATATGAAAGGAAAAACAAAATAAAACAAAAACTTCTGTTATTGGAAGCCCCAGATTAAACTACATCAATCCTTAATACCTGTCTTCAGAATGTTGACTTTCAATGAAAACCTTTCTGCCTTGGGTGAAAGACAACAGGAAGAGCCCATCGACTGATTATAATCAACATTCAAATTAAATGTACAATTATGAAAGAGAATGATAAGGGAGGTGGAAAAATTCCCCACCCCAAGCTCACTGTTTCAGCATTTCCCAGTGACAAGAATTAAAGCCAACCAAAGGATCTTTTGGAAGCAGAGTTGTTTTTGCCATGGATGAGGGATTACTAGATTGGCTTTTTAACTTCAGCTTTTCCAAATAGTTTTTCAGTTATTTAATTTACTCTACATGGAGTCTATTGATTATTCAAGTTGGCAGTCAATTTTATAGGGCACCCCGCTGTTTTTTCGCTTAATGTAGTCAATGATTGTAATTGCTTGATCAGTGCAGCCCATGAAATAGGTTTTGTGTCTTTTTTTTTTTACAATGCATTGATGGCTTTATCTGAGGCAGCCTTGGCAGGGGCCGGGTTTTACAGCGCTCCCCGGAACTCCCAGAGGTCTGTAGATTAATGGCTATGGCGGGCTGTTGGAGAGCCGCTGATGTTGCGCTCCAGAATGTATTCACACATCTGGCATGCCACACTTGGCGCTGGCGCCAGCTCTGTGTTGTGCAGTTACAGAATCTCTCACCAGTGCCTAGTTAACTGTTTTCACTAAGGGAATGAGATAAAAAGCCATCCACAGAGCTCTTGGCACCCACTCTCTGTCGCTGTAGTCACACATTAAAATTTTTTTCAGTCTTTTTTTTTTTTTTAAAGAGGCAAATGATGTATGGAAACAACAAATTACGTGGAATGTTTATGTTTTGAACTCTCTTTGGATTCTGAAAAGCATCCCATGGGTGTTCGGATTTCCTGTAAACCAACAAGCAGCCCCCACCTCCCCTCCACCTCCG
The DNA here is from genome assembly GCF_030014295.1 of Loxodonta africana. Lineage (NCBI taxonomy): Eukaryota > Metazoa > Chordata > Mammalia > Proboscidea > Elephantidae > Loxodonta > Loxodonta africana. Next base: position 43,135,920 of record NC_087355.1, on the reverse strand, counting down.
CCTTCTCTTGGAGGAGCGCGTGAGAGTATGAAACGCATCCAAGTTTTCCGTAGGAGCTGACAGGGGCTTTAGATTTCAAGGGAAAGGTGGATAGCAGAATCACAAACGTGAAAATGCAGCTCGAGCCACCCTCCATAGCTCAGTACAATAAAGGTAATTCTCCTGTCCGTCAGTGAATCGGGTGAAATTGCTCAGGCATCATTTCCCTGTGCCTGCATGTCAGTGTTTCGTGTTTGGTGCAATTTGAATTGCATTATTAGACATGTAAAATGTAGTTTTAATAAGTAGACCAAGAAAAAGTAATGAAATATGCAGTAGAGTTGCATAAATCCATGGACAATATAATTATAGAGTACACATAAACGATTTACAAGGCTCAGGATGACAGATACCAAAAAAAAAAAAAAAGTGGGGTGGGAGCGGGGAGGGGGAATGTGATAGATTTTAGACAAGCTGGGCTCTGAGTCGATTTTCTTGGCAGAGTTTGACATAGAAACTGGACAGGTATAGTTTCTTTATTAATACTTTTCTCTCTGGGTAATAAACTCGAAATGAATAATGCATCTCCGAATAGAAAAGTCTACTGAGAAGACAGAAAATAATACTTTAAATTCCTAGGTCTACCTGGAACTGAAATTTCCATTACAGTGAGCAATTGTATAAGAATACAATGGCAATAACCTGTCAGCCTGTGTGCGAGAAAAAAATAAAATTCTGAAAATAATTGCTCTCATTCTTAGATGTTACAGTCATTGTATGATGTCATTGCTAAGATAATTTCACCCTTAGTTCATATTTTAATGCATTTACAATAGAAGACCTCCAGCAAATTCCTTATCACTCGCTTTACTTTCTTGGCCTTCAGACCCAGTCTGGCTACATTTACTCGTTTCAAGCATAGCCTTATATATAAAACAACCTTGTTTCCTTATACAGGGTGTTATTACTTAATAAGTTGAACAGAAAGAAGCCACGTCAGCAATTTATACCAGTTTGCTGCCAGCCCAGGCCTTGAAACATGAGGAAATGCCTTTTTCTTAAGGACTGTGGGAAGCATCTTACCATTCTTCCACTCCCAATTTCATCTTACTTTGAAATGTTATAGAAATGACAGTTATTTTGAAAGAGATGTCTGAGTCACTTTTTCATTGCTATATCCATCAAGATGGTCTTCGTGACTGAAAGCTGGCTCCCATCCCCCATCCCCGCCACACACACATACAGTGAGCGCCACAGCAAAGTGACATAATACCTAAACAAAATGCTCTGAGGAACTGAAGGACTCACTAATATGACAGCCGATGAAAAGCTTTGCTTCAAACTGCTTCACAATCATTCGCGGTACTGGATAAGGACAGGGAGACTGGGTAAGCCTAAAGTCTGGGGAGATTTTAATCTCGTTGTCCAGGTTAGAATGATCACTCCCTACTCTACCCTAGTGCCCTCTCAGTGACAAAAGCTTAGCAAGTTCATTCCTGGGGGTGACCCGTGTATATTCACTTGGGCCTGATTCCACGGTGGAATTAGCCAGGGACTGCAGGCTTGATTCTGGATCTCCATTCATTTCTCAGTTTACTGACTACTTATTTGGGGGCTAGGTCCCCTTTTCTATGCCCCTCTCCCATCTGTTACTGATTGTAAAGTTCCAGAGGGCAGGGCCTCATGTCATTTTCACTTGCTTTTTATTTTTCCTTTTGGTAGCAAGGTGTTATGCAGATGTGGACACTTCATAAATACTAAAGTGCCAAGCTTTGTTGCCACCACATAAAAGGCAACATGGCCCAATTGAGAATAGGTGCAAGTGGGCTTAATTATCCAACTGAAAGGATTGAGAAAGCACTTGAAAAACAAAGGACATTTATGAGTATGACAGGAGGGTTCTCTTTCTAGATATTCTCTTCCCAGGGTGCAACATTATAAATAGGGAATGAGGACAGGAGTAGTTTTCTTCAATGACAGTAGATTTAATCCCTACTCTGACACTTATTTTGCTATGTGATCTTGGGCAAATTACTTAATATCTCTGAACCTCAGTTTCCTTTGAGGTAAAGCAAGGATACTAATACCAACCACCCACTGTTGCTGGGGAGAATTAAACAAGATATCGTGGATAAAGCACCTGGCTCAGCACCTGCCACACAGTAGGTGTTTCACAAATATTAGTTCTGCCGAACTTTCCTAAGAGAATGAAGCTCATTTCTTTTCTCTTCCTCTAGTCCTGAGCACCTGTGGTATTTATTCTGACCTTTCTTTTCTTGCCTTTGGTCTTTATTTTAATCCAATTTTCCTTTGCATACCTGGTAAGCTTGGCTGCTAACTGAAATGTCAGCAGTTCAAATCCACCAGGGCTCCTTGGAAACCTTATGAGGCAGTTCTACTCTGTCCTATAGGGTCCCTATGAGTCGGAATCGACTCGATGGCAATGGGTTTGGTTTTTTGGTTTCTGAAGATTTGAACCAAAACGTAATTTGGAATCAGAAAATTAACACAATGTGCAATAGGCAAATACCATCAGGTTTTGAGGAATATTAATGTTTTTCCTATACTATATCTGGAAATTCTGGTGCATAGTGATTAAGAGCTACAGCTGCTAATCAAGAGGTTGGCTGTTCAAATCCACCAGGTGCTCCTTGGAAACATATGGGGCAGCTCTACTTTGTCTGATTGGGTCACTACAAGTCAGAACTGACACAGCGGCAATGGGTTTATAGTATATCTACATCAAAAACAAAAACAAAATTTAATTAATACAATTTTATTAATTGAATCCCCTTGCTTGGGCTCTCCCTGGGGTACTAGGCAGTAAGTAAACAGAGTCAAGGGTAGAGGCTAAGGGCCCATCCAAAGCAGGCTGTACTAGCCATGGTACTCTAACCTGAAGTGAAAAGAGCTAAGAGTTGAGTCTTAATTAAATTTCATGACTAAAAGCCAAAAATTTAAAGCAAGAGAAACCAAAACCAAATTCTAAAATATGGAAGATGAATGTACATGTTCTCGTGTACGTGAAAACAGGAAAGAAGTGGGAGATGATCCAGAATAAGCAAGGGGAGTCTCCAATGGCTCTCATTAACAAAGGTAGCCTGTCCTCAGCTTCCTGTTTGCACCTGGCTGTTACACGGATATATCGGATTATCTTAAAGAAAAAGAGTTGAGGCAAAAAGTCCTGCATATTGAACTCTCAAACAAACAGCCTGCTCGTGATTCTGCCTTTGTAGCTCACACCTCTTTGGTTCTCCTGGATGGTCCAATCTCTATTTACTAAACAAGTTAAAGAGGTCCTTCAGTGATAAGAGTTTCGCTTGAACCCTTCTCTTACCTCTTGACAATCCAAGGACCCTGTGTTGACCCATGATAGTAAAAGAGGTAGTCTAAGAGAAGTCTTCTACGTTGGGTAGATACTATGTATTTCCAAACCTACTGCCCATTACAACAACTTTCTAAGAAAGGCAATAGTTTTCAGTACTTTGTAGGCAGAGGATACATCTGCCCACAGAGAATTTAAGGAAAATTATTCTCTACTTTTATCTCCTTAATGGGTAATTTAGTTACTCTGACATCAGTGGTTATGATATTCTCATATTACACCCTCTCCAGTCTCCTAGATTCATCTGTAACCACTGGTGAATATCATAACATAGATGCTAACATGGGGATATATTTTTTAAAGAGTAAACGGAAGTTTTATCAACTTTCTGTAACTCACATTGGTTGTAGTGCCTCTGTGGTTGAGACAAGGTTGTTCATGATGCTTCAAGAAAAGGACAGATACCAATAAAGACACAGAGGACAGGGATAGAACATACCCCCATTCACTGTGAGGCTACACAAGCCCCTGACCACAACCAGCTGCCATTTTAGAAATAGAGAGGGGGAGACAGTTTGAGAGAAAAATGATCCTAATAGTTTAAAAACTTTAAATTGACCAAAATTTTACGAGAATTGGCTACAATTTTAAGTGCCCAGCTTGTCACCATGCCACATCAAATAATAGCAACGTTTCTTCCCGCTCTTCATCTATCTCTACCACTACTAACAAGAATAGGACTTAAGAACAGGAAGAAGCAGCCTTAAAAGTGAGAAAGCTATTTTTTCCCACAATTCTGAGTCACAGTGGATATATTTCATTTCCACTACAAAGGCTATACGGTGGGAGATCTACAAGAGGTATGGCCCTTTCTGTTTCACTATAATTCTCGCCCTTATAATGTACTCTAGCTCATATCCCAACAGAAAGGAAGAGAACAGGATCTAAGCCAGCATTTATTGATCACTTATCATGTCCAGAAATACAGGTATATATATATAGATATATATATATGTTTTTAAACTCACCTATGTGTCTGTGTGCTTGTGTGTATTCTCTGACTCTAGTTTCACTCAAATCTTTGAGAAAGATATTATTATATCCACTTTATAGATGCAAAGCTGAAGATCAAAGAGAAACTCCGTAACTTCACTGAGGTTAATAAGGGACTAATAAGAGGCAGAACCATGGTTCCATCCCAGGGTGGCTTAATCTAAAACCATGACTTTTTACCCTCCTCCTTGCTGCTTTATATTACCAGTAAGAGGGAAATCCAGGATTCAAAATTGGGTTCTTGGACATCAGATCCATGAGGGCTTATTTGGGTCGGATTCCTAGGATTGATGACTATACCTGCTACATCTAACATTACAAGTGAGTCCAGCTTGTTTAGCCTTGGACATGCCGGTCATGGACTCATCACGAAAGAGTACACCTCAGCTGTTGTGTTCCGTAATCTTCTCCTTACGTTGGTATATTTAACTTCTGTCTTGGCATGAACTGAGTCCAGTCTGGATGTTTTGGACTTTGAAATAGTCGAAGGAAAAAAAAAGCTTATTTTTTAAAAGCTTTTAAAATATTCTACATACAACTACAGAAGCCCTAGTCTTCAGAGAAAAGTTTAATTCTAAACATTCCATCTGATTTTTTTATTTAAAGAAATTTATTATTCATGTAAAGAATACACCTGATACTATGTACACATTTTAAATGTAAATTAGAGATTTAAAATTCTTTTTATAATAATTCAAGTATTGTCTTTGGTTCTTCCAAAATTATTTCTCTCCTCAAATCCAAGATAACAATCCTTTTCTTTCTTTCTTTTAATATCATAATGATGAATGATGTGTTTTTTGTTCAGGTTGAATGCCAGAAAGGTGGCTTCAGCTTTCTGCAACCTGTGGTCAGACACAGGTGCCCTGTGCGCATGTTGGCAGTGAGGGTATTTGCTCAGGCTTGGTTTGCTAAAGCATCATGCCGGTGTGCCAAGCTCCACAGTGATAGATTCACTCCAACAATGGAAACCTAACCTGACTCAAAGCCAGAATTAGTCTTCACACCAAAGGTCATTAAAAGTATTGTCCGTATGATATTCTTAATCAATGTTGTCACAAACTAATTGGTTCATTAACTAATAACCATCAAAAGAAATAATTGTTTAGTACAGCAGAACTGTCAAACAAAAATGTCTGTGATTGGGGGTAATTCTGTTTAATATTTTAGAAAATAAAAAGGCAGCTTTTTTTTTATTATTATTTACGCTTCCATCCTTCAAGTCACAGTGAGTATATCAATGTACATTTCATTTCCTATATTTTGTTAATGTCTGAAACTATACTAACATGCTTAAATCCACTTTAGTTGGCAGTTCTTTGTAAAATGCTGCCATTGTAGAAAAGTTTCCAGGTTTCACTTTTTACTTCAGTATCATCCCTTAAAAAAAATTAATTCATGGGCTTGTTTTGTTTAACTCGCTATGCTGTTTACAGATCAATCTTGCTTGATCTTGGCAAATAAAGTCTTTAATTGTAAGGAAAATTTTTCAACTCCTGCCCCACCCCAAATAAACTAGAATGGACTGACCCGGAAGTCACTAGTGTGGGTCTCTGTGGATATTCTATACCTTCTGATGTTAAGACCCATTTTCAGAATGAACCACAGGAGACTGGCTGAACTTCAGCTGTGTCGTCAGGGAACTGTTCTCATACAGTTCCTGTGAACTCTGGCCCTGTAAGATGTGATTCCCTAACGATTTTTTTTGGTCCTGATTTGAGACTTTTCAATCGGTTTCAATTTCCATGTCCCCTTGCACGTCCAGATTCTGGCTGTGCCTTGCAGAGGAAGTGCCAAAATTCCATGAGAACAACAGTCCCTACGGAATTTTTGGCTTGACCAAAAGCAGGAAGAGCAGGAAACGTTATTAAAAAAAAAAAAAAAAAAAAGTCCCGTTTTTCACACTGGTGATGTCTGGAGAGTCGAGATAAGCTTTGAGCCTACTTCCAAATCTTTGGGTGCTCCTCCAAGCATGCTCTAAATGGGGTGTGAAGCAGAGCTTGCCGAGGTGGGATTGGACAGTGATCAAGATGAAACAGAATTGGCAGCAGGGCTTTTCTCCGTTTAGTTTCCAGGATGATGGAGGTGAAGCTGGAGGTTTCCCATCCCTAATGCCTCATCTAGGAGACAGCTCTGTGAATGCTGGTCCAAAATGTTACTTTTCTTTTTTTTTTTTTGTAAATATTATCCTTTGAGTTGTTGAGTTTTAGTGAGCCAGAGAGCGCAAAAATAATCTTTATCCTTGAAATATTTATACATAGAAACTGAAATAAGAATGTATGATTCCTTGGATTGGGCTACATAGTTGTGACATAATTACTTTGTACTTAGTTTTTAGCGCTTAATGGAAACATGACATGGAAGTGGATATTAGGGAGGCAACCAGGTTGTGGAAATGACTATGAAGGGTTAAGAAACTATCATTGCCTTCCCCAAGTTTATACCTCTTTTTTTTTCTTCAAAATGTTAACTGTTTTCTTAATTTTACTCGTGGATTTAGAAAAGATGTAAATCATTGCATGTTTGGAAGCTCTTTGTGATGAAATACTATCATGAGCTCTTCAAAGATCTTTGTTTAATCCAAAAGTAATTCCAAATCGAAAGTGATATTATAAATACATTAGAACTATTAAAGGTTTAGGTAATATAGATTAAGAAGTGAAATGATCCATATAGGTTTAGTAAAGAAAAGTGTCATGTATGATAACTGAGTTTTAAAGTTGAAGATTATCCATTATAACAGGCCTCATACATTTACCAGTGCAATTACCATTTCCTTTAGGTATTTTATGGAAACCCTGGTGGCATAGTGGTTAAGCACTACAGCTGCCAACCAAAGGGTTGGCTGTTCGAATCCATCAGGCGCTCCTTGAAAATTCTATGGGGCAGTTCTACTCCGTCCTATAGGGTCGCTATGAGTCAGAATCAACTCAATAGCACTGGATTTGGTTTGGTTTGGTTAGGTGCTTTATAAAGTATTAGATCTGGTGTTTATTATATCTGGTATTTGCCAATATATTATAGGCAATGTTCTTTAATCAGAATGTAGAGAATTTAATACTCCAAAAACATACAATGCTGTAAATCATGTTAATTTATAGTTGTCTCAGAATTCACAAAGTTAGGGAAGACTCTAGACAGATTTTAGACTTTGGACACTATTGCCTGACAAAAATTGAGAACAAAATTTGTTTGCCTATCCTAATATCCAATGTCCCTTCACAATTGAATTAAGCAAGTGGAATGATTAAGTAATTCAATGACAGCACTTAACCAAAGGTATCCCTCATGGATATTAGGCCCATGCGTAGGGCAATCAGGAGGCTTGAAGTGAAGGCACTTTGAGATACTTTCTTGAGACAAGGACAATGGCTTCATGAAGCTGAATATGATTTTTAATGTTTTCCTTGTGTTTGTTCTCTTCAATCAAAAGGATCACTTTCTTTAGTCTTTCCTTAGTGTATCCAGTCTCTAGGCTTTTACTGGCCATTTGTAATGCTCTTGCCTACATTTTCTACAAATTCTCCAGTTATTTGATCACATTATATGTATATATATATATATCCCTGGGTGGCACAGTCAAGTGCTGCTAACCAAAAGTTTGGAGGTTCAAATTTACCCAGAGGTTCCTCAGAAGAAAGGGTTGGAGATCTACTTCTGAAAAATCAGACATTAAAAGCCCTATGGAACACAGTTCTACTCTGACACACGCAAGAGGTTTCCATGGCTTGGAACTGACTCGATGACAACGGGGCTGGATACATGTATGTGTGTGTATTCAGATCATGTACGTATACTGTATATGTTTATATATAATCGGCTAATGATGTTACATCTTAATAAATCAGGAAACTATAAACACTCAGAAAGTCATCACTCCCATGGACTTATTACCATGGTTGGAGAAGAGACCTTCTGAAAGCAGAGACTAAAATGTATATACTTATACTTTCATGATGAAGACATTTAGGAATGTTCCACGTTCAAGTCATCTTGTCCATTACTTTAAAAGGAAAAAATTCAGAGTCCAACAAAATTGCAAAGTTTACGTAAGTATTTGATGGCAAAATTCTGATTTTCAGCTGCAAGGAATGCTGAAGTATTGGGTTGAGTTGCTGAGGAGGTTTATTTCCCTACAAATGCCTTCATGTAGGCATTGGCAGCCTTGGTTTACACTATGACTCAGCTAGCAGTTTCCTCTCTTTATGAATATTACGTTTATCAATGCTCTTTAATAAATATCTGTGATCATGTACTTTTTGCAAGAAAAAGAATAATAAGACATAGTCCTTGCCCTCTAAGAGTTGATTTCTGATAGGACAAAATGAACACACATAAGTCCTACTTCTGCATGAGGCCATTGAGATAGTGTATATAGAAAGATCTCCCACCAATCAACTATAAATAGCTACTGGAAACTTCATGTGATTTGAGACCATTTTTATAAATACATAAATGCAGTGGTTATGAGCTCTGCTGCTAACCAAAAGGTCAGCAGTTCAAAGCCACCAGCTCCTTCTTGGAAACCCTATGGGGAAGTTCTACTCTGTCCTATAGGGTCACTATGAGTTGGAACCGACTCAACAATGGCAACGGGTTTGGGGATTTTTTTGGGGGGGCGGTTATAAGTACATAAATGCATAAATAATCTGACCTTATAGTTTGGGGGATGTTTTATTATCTTTGACATGCTTCAACATGCATATGCCACAAATATATGGAGCGAAAAGAGTGAAGCTTAATAGAAACTGGGAATCAGAGAAGTAAATAACAGAGCAGGGTCTGGAATCAAATTTTCTAACTCCCAGTGTTTTCCTGTATCTATTTCACCATAGGTTTTCTCAGTTGAGAATGAACTAGAGTAAACGGTGATTCCAAATTTCTCAAGGGCAACAGAAGTAGCATGATCATAAGAGTTTTTTTTATATTAAAAAAAATAGATTGTCCTTATTTTCATAGCAGTACCATGTTTGGGTAGACACACATAAAACCACACCCTTGAAGAGTTAAAAAATGAGTTATTACATTTATTCACTTACCTTGGCATCAGTTGCAACTTGACTTAAAGGCAGTGACATATGGCAGAGAGAAATCAATAACTAGAAATAGTTAGCTATGCCAAGGCTCTAGCTTGGAAGGGCAATAATTTCATTTTTCTTTGGTATTTCATGGACTTTGTCTTCCTAAATTAAAAAAAGAAGAGATCAAAGTGGATCCTGAAATTTAATATAAATTTGAAAACTCTTTATTAAAGTAGCTAGCAGCCTTCAATGTCTCTTGCTTTCAGTCTGTTGTGTCCAGTTGCAAATATAACGCACATTCCACAAGAACTAATTTTTGTTATTTAGGGAGAACTGTTGGATTTATTTGCTCAGACTTGATTAGGTTAGATCTGGTCACATCGACTGGGTCATTGTGTTTAACTCCTTATGCTTATGTTTTATAATATTATAATGCAAGGATGGGCTCTTCTCATCAGTGCCTGTTCACAATCATTTATCTTTAATGTGTCTGAAGGAAACAGAGAGAAATGAAAGGAGACACTTTCTCATTCATGATTCTTTTAAAAACTGTTCTCTTTCTTCACCCCTCCCGTCCTGATATTGCATGCATGGTTTGCTCTCAGCCTGCTCCAAGACAAGCTAGGGCAGGCCTGTAATATGATTCAAATTGCAATCTCATGTCTTGCATCCCCCAAACACCTCATCTCTGATACAACCTGGAAACTTCATTCTGGTCCCCAATTAGACTAATATATCTGCCCAGCTCCGATTGGGATGATGGATCGGCTGGGAGGGTGGAGGGAGACAAGGCGATTTTCTCAGCTTCTCCGCATTCCCATAGGCACGCAGCATTTGACAGATTGGGCAGAACTGCCACGGAAGAGTCTGACACAGATGGTGTAATTAGAAAATGCGAAGTGCGAGTGTGAAATTTATCTTTGATCAGCACCTCCTTGCCAGATTGTCATCTATGTTAATATGATGATGGCTTCTTGGAGATGGATAGAAGGAAACAGCAGCCTTGAGGAGGAAATGGAGACAGTTCACTCCATAGAGAAGCTATTCTCTTTACTTCTGAAATCCAATCAATTCCAACAGGGTAAAATGAAATCGTACTTATTTAATTCATATGGAAAACAAGCCTAACCTGATTCACACACTTTATTAAGCCAATGATCAATATGATAAAATCTGAGCTTCAGTTGGATGAGGAGACATGTTAATTTTTTATGGAGTAATAAATAAGGAAATACAATCTATAACTGTAGGAGTATTTGAAGACAATGTACATCTCTCTTTATCAAGACTCTATGAAAAATGCATAGAAGAGAATCACCAGCGTCACAGCATTACAACTTCAGAAGCTGCCATCAAAGTTCTATTTTCCACTTTCCCTCCACTCAGCTGCAAAATACACTAGCCTTATTTTCCTTGATGCTTTAGATTTTATACTTATTTTTCCATATTTAGCAATTCAGATTTTTTTTTTTTTAATGAATAAAATGCAATTCCTAGTCAGGACTTGAAGAAATTGTTTCTTTTTCACAATATCTCCCTGAAAACTCAGGGTATTTACCATGAGGGGAACCAAGTGTAGCCATAACGCCTTTCTTCTTAAGTTAGTTACAATCAAGAACAGTCATCCTTTCTTTGGATGGATCAGAAGGTTCAGGTTTACAAGCAACTATGACAGGCTACATTTTGCTATAATCTGCTCAAATGTTCACATTGATGGTGCTAATTTTCAAGAAGGTAAATTAGCATAATTAATGACCAGCCAAATTTGGGGGTAATACAGTATGTAATTAACATTAGAGAGTTCTGTTGTACCACCTGCCCCCACATTTCATTGTTGCAGGGATCGAACTGTACAGGAGGAAATTTTCCCCTTTGCTGCACCGAGCAGAAAGCAGCTTTCTTCATCAGAATAAGCCATTAGCTGTAATGGCATGTAGGTGTAATGGAATGTGCTCGAAACATCTGTGCTGAGAGCAGGGGAGAAATTGCTGCATGCAGTCGTAGGCCTTTGGGGAGCTTGATTAAGGGTTGCTTCAGAGAACTTGAGATCTGGCTTGGGATGCTAAAAAAAAAAAAAAAGGAGAAAGAGAGAAGAAAGGAAAATAATGCTAATAGATTTATGGATGTACTGCAGGGAGAACAAAGGATTTTTAATTTTTTCTTCCTTTATTGCTCTTATATTGCATCTGTTCTCTGTTAGGCTTTCACTTATTGAAGTGATCTGGAAAAAATGTAGCTCTAAATGCAGTTTAGCAGGAAGGATCACAGCTATAGAAATAAAATAGCTTGATTTTTTTTCCCCCTTTGGTTAGCTAATGGAAAGTTTCTCACAACCTGTGAAGAAGAAAATTTCTGAATATTACTTATGCAAAGTGTTATTTTAAAATTCATCTCAGAAAATGAAATGAATATTCAGATTTGAGGCTGCAAATAATTTGTTTTTCATTAGTTTACACATAGCATTTCTTGCAATGTTTCTGCTTACTGGTTAAATCATTTTCAACCCATTTAGTTCAGTATTTCCAAGAGCACTTTGAACTAGTTTTTGAACTCCCTTCTTTCATAAAAAAAAAAAAAAAAATGTAAATATATGTATCATATGCAATGGAAATTTAACTTCTAAGGACAGTAGGGAATTTTTCAAATTAGTAGTTTTTTTTTGCAGAAAATACTTATCGAGCACTTGCTATGTGCAAAACACTGTTTGAGTGCTGGGTGTTTGGTCACCAGCGCTGGAAATACAATCAATTACATCTGGCAACAAGCATGGTCCTTTGTATCACCTCGGCCATCTCCTTATTCCATGCTGACAGCTGAAACCAAATCGATTATGTGGTGATATACATTGATTGCTGAAGCAAGCCAATTGCATCAACTCTGATGAGCTTTGGCCATTTCAGAAGTTAAAAAATAAAATAAAATAAAAACTGACTTTTGACTACACCCTTCACAGTAAAAATAAGCTAAAGGAGTATTATATTTAGATAATGGGTAAGGGAAGGGTTAAATATTTGTGAAAATAATGCAACTGAAAAGAAAATTAGCATTCTGCACTGGACAGATGTGAATGTATTGCCTAGAAAATTAGAAACAAACCTGAAAATATTGGGTGATTTTATGATTAGGTAAATCTTACACTTCCTAATTACAATTGATAATGAAGTGCTCTATTCGCTGGGATCTATCTTCCTTATGAAATAAGAAGCTTGCTGAGCTGGTGCCAAAAATTCCTTGCACTGAAGTTTAAAATATGTAGGGAGGCAAGAATGTAATAAAAATTCAAAAGCTAATAATATTATGGCGACTGGCATTGTTTACAATGTACAGCACCTGCTGCTTGGGAAAAAAAAAAAAGGAAGAAGAAAAAGTGAAATCATCAAACTGTTCCTAAATGGAAAATCTGGGCTCTCTGCCAATTACACAATGTGTTTCAGGTGCACTGTAAATAGGAACAATAAAAAGGTGCAGAGGAAAGAATATGAAATGTTAAATCTCAAATATGCGAGAATATTAATATGATGTTTCTTGAAAGAAAATCTTGGGACTCTTCCAGCCTTCTCCTGTGGCAGGAGGGGGTTTAAACATTTTACATAGCATATGTAAAGTTCTAAAACTTTTAATTGCCTGTATCTTAAAAAGAATATATAGGGATGTGAGACCAATTGCTTCAGCAACATTGTCCTTAGTCATTTCAGGCAAAAAAGGCCAGCTCGACCTGCAAAAGTGAATTGCATTTCGCCCAACTTTTTTATTATGTCTTTTGGTGTGTTTTTGTGGATGGCAGCATGCAGGATTAAATCCTGAGGTAGGAAGAGGAGAAAAAGTAGCTTCTGTTGCTTATTGTTGAATAATAACTTCGTACATCAAAATTAGCATTATGCACCACCGCAAAATATCACACACAAAGGGTGGTAGGATGATGTATTTCTATCTTCTCACTACCAAGCACTTAATAATGGATTCCTCCAGAATTAGACACCTATTTTTACCAGCTAACAACTCACACGTGCCGCCAAATTTCCCTTTCTAGTTCAAATGTTTTTCCGTTTTCAATGAGGCATTTTAAAATCAAGCCATCTTAGGAATGTCTATCACATTTTAAAATGCCAATCTTTTACAAATCAACTACAACAGCATCGTAATGCAAAACTTTTAAAAATAATTTCTCAGGTGACACAATTGTTTTAAAATGCTCAATTGAAAGCAACCTTTAAGAATAGCCAACCTTTCAAATATCTGATATTGTCTGAAACCAGAAATTAAATTATTGTAATCGTGTTTCTCAGACACTGAAAATTGCAAAGAACTGAACAGTTGCAGAGTATCTGAGGTAAATTTCAGGAAATAAATGAAACTATACAGGGATTGTTTAATGTCCATATTGCAAAGATAATTATTAATACAAAGTGGGAGAGCCTGTAAATGCAAGGAGAGGAACATTTGAGAACCATCCTTGCCTTTATAACCCAATTCCATTTTTTCTTTTTTTGCTGCTCTGCATTTTAATAGGACTTCCTGGGGATGTTCCTTAAACCCTAAACTCAGTTTCTTCATCTTTCAAAATGGGTTAACACAGCACCTTGTGTGTATGATTTTTCTGAACACAGATAATTCAGATAAAGCACTTAGTCTAATGATTTCTACATAGTAAGACCTTTAAGACTTAGCTAATTTAGCATTATTATTATTTCTGGAATACTCCGCATTTTCTGTATCATAGCTGTCACTAAGATAAGGCATATGGAATTGGCACTGTTTCAAAGGAGTCCAGTCAGATTCCCCTCAAAGACAGGAGATTTCCAAAATATGTTCCCCTGCATGTCCTTTCATCTGGAGCCATTGGTGTTAGCAGTTCCAGGTGCCATCCTGACCTGGTTTTCATATTGAGTTTACTAGTGGGACAAAGGTTAAGTGCTCAGTTGTTAATTGAAAGGTTGGCAGTCGGTATCTACCCAGAAGTCCCCTGGAGAAAAGACTTGGTGATCCACCTCCTTAAAGGTCACAGCCTAGAAAACCCTATGGGGCAGTTCTACTCTGTCCTGTAGCATCGATGTGAGTTGACATTGACTCGATGGCACCAAACAAGAATAACTACACATTAGCATTCGGGACACTATGTAAGGCAATGGAACATTATGAAGAAATTGAGCTCAACTCAAGTAGGAGTTCCTTGAAAAATATGAGTTAGGATTGTTAAGGAGGTGAAGGAGCTAGCCGAATAGAAAATGGGTAATATCTTCGACAAGAATTTGGAAGAAAACAGTGTGATACAGCAGAACATCATAAAGTACATAAGCGTTGCATTTGACAGGCTCAGGTCTGAGTCCTGGTTCTATTTCTTACTATTTGTGGGAGCGTGGGAAGTAATTTACCTTCTTTAGCCTCAGTTTCTGTAAAATGGGGGTGTGAATGCCTATCTCATTGTGAAAGCTAAATGGCTAGTGAAGCACCTAAAAAGTAGAATATACACAACAAATATTCACTTCCTACACCCTATATTGTCTTTGGCTTCACCTTTTTTAGATTTATTTTCAGAACCCTATGTACATACGATACCTATACAAATACATAAGTGTCTTGATGTTCTAGTTCTGCGATAACACAAATACCACAAGTGGATGGCTTTAACAAACGGAAGTTTATCCTTTCACAGTTTAGGAGGTGAGAAGCCTGAATCCAGGGCACCAGCTCCAGGGAAGGCTTTCTTTCTCTGTCAGCTCTGGTGGAAGGTCCTTGTCATCAATCTTCCTTTGGGTGGATCTAGGAGTTTCCCAGTGCAGATCCCAAGAACGCACTCCAGACCTGGTTCTTCATTCTTGGTGATAGGAGTTCCTTCAGCCTTTCTGCTTGCTTCTCTCTTTTATATCTCAAAAGAGATTGACTCAAGATACAAACTTATGTTGTGGATTGAGTCCTGCCTCATTAACATAACAGCCTCTAATCTAGCCTCATTAACATCGTAGAGGTTGGATTCACAACACACAGGAAAATCATATTGGATGACAATCACACAATCACGGTCTAGCCAAGTTGACACACATTTTGGGGGGCCACAATTCAATCCATAACAATAGGTAATTTTTTTCAAAGTTACGAACAGTTTAATGAGAACATGATTATGATTATTACCAAAAAAAAAAAAAACACATTTGTTTGAAACATAATTTCAATATTGAAAACATCAGTTTTCATTTCATGACATTTCCAGAAATATTTCTCTTAAATAAAGGAAGGTACATTGACATTTTTACTGAACCTGGAGTCTTAGCCCCAAATTTACAGATCTAGGAATAAACTTCCATAGAGCATTTAATAAATAACGGAAATTTTAATAAAGGAACTTCAGTGCCTTTAATAAAAAAAAAAAAAAGGAAATTTTCTTTGAAAAATAGCTTTATGACTAAGTTTTCAAATATCTGGCCTTTATCTTGTTCAGTCAATGTCTTTCAACTCTAGAATCTGCAAAAATTACAGTAACTCTGCCTATTAGGCTATATCGTAGGTTGCAGTGGTAAGATACTAGGAATACAAAATGAACATACGTACAGGTTGTTATTGTCATGTGCCATCGAATTACTTCTGACTCATACTAACCCCATGTGACAGAGAAGAACTGCCCCACAGGGTTTTGCACGCTGTAATTCTTATGGGAATTTGTCTGATCTTTCTCCTTCTGAGCTGCTGGGTGGGTTCAAACCACTCACCTTTCCATTAGCAGTTGAGCACTTAACAGTTTGTGCCACCAGGGCTAGAATTCCCACAATAAATTATATGATTATATATAGTTCATTCATTGCTTCTCTGAAATCATTCGTATGCCCATCATGTATAGCTTAATCACATTATCTAAAGTATGGGGTGAACTATGGTCATTAGGGCTGTGTGTCAACTTGACTGGACCATGATTCTCAGTGGTTTGGTAGGTGCGATGTAGTTTGGCAGTTTTATAATGATGTAATCATCTCCATGATGAGATTTAATATAATGTGATCACCTCCATGATGGCATCTGCTGTAAGTAACCAACCAGTTGAGTGGGACATCATACCATCAAGAAAGAAGTGCCGAGAGCAGACTGCATCCTTTTGGACCCAGGGTCCCTATGCCGAGAAGCTCCTAGATCAGGGGAAGATTGATGACAAGGACATTCCCCAGAACTGACAGAGAGAGAGAGAAAGCCCTTCCTGAGAACTGGCACCCTGAATTCCACTTCTAGACTCCTAGACTATAAGAGAATAAACTTTTCTTTGTTAAAGCCATTCACTTGTGGTATTTCTGTTTTAGCAGCACTAGGTGACTAAGAGTAGGGTGCTGCCCTAATAGATACCTAAGATGTGGAAGTGGTTTTGAAACTGTGAGTGGGTAGAGGCTGGAAGAGTTTTACGGTGACTAATAGTAAAAAATTGACTCTATGGCAATGGGTTTGGTTTTTTGGTTTAATAGTAAAAAACTAGATTGTCTTGAAATGACTGTTGGTGGAATTATGGACATCAAAGACAATTCTGGTGAGGACTCAGAAAAAAGTGAGGAGAGCTGTAACACCAGAGATGGTGCAGACTGCGAGATGTAGCAACAGAGAAATGGCAGGAGCAGAATCAGGAGGCCAGCGTGAGATGGTGTGGGAGCCGACCCATGGAGCAAGAAAACTGAGTGTCTTTGTGTAGGAGGCTTCCTGGTAGATTGGGGTGCCTCCAGGCACTTATCAGTGAAGCTGAGCTTGCTGACCCATGGAGCAAGAGCACTGAGTGCCTTCTGGCCAAGGTTCACTGGCAGAGTGGGGTACCTCTAGGCACCTGTTGGTAGAGCTAAAGAGCTTTGAGATGCTTGTCTGAGTAGGGCAGATACTGGACCAGGCAAAGGGGCCCGAGGGGCTAAGAGGCCAAGGAACCAGGAAGCAGAAGCTGAAGAGATGAGGAACACAGGAAACAGAGCTGCCTCAGTCACAAAGCATAGAGCCACAACTCCTGGGATCTCAAAGGGTAAAGCCATAGCCTCTGGAGTTTCAAAGGATGGGACCACAGTCTCCTAGGTTTCAAAGAGCCAGATCTTCACCAACTCGGTCCCACTGTGTGAGGCAGGAGTGACACAGGGATGGAGCTGGATCCACTGCCCAAAGCTGAGGGGGCGGTTGCCATGTCCAAGGTGCAAAAGAATAAGGCCTGCTAGGGCCAAGGGGGTAGGGCTGCCATTCAGATAGGCTAGAAAAATTGGGTCACCCAAATCCTAGACAGCAGAGTTGCTGTCCGAGTGGGCCTGGAAGGCTGAGCTGAAGCCCGAAATCCAGAGAGTGTGGCCAACACCCGGAGCCTGGAGGGCAGAGCCATTGCCTAAATGGTCTCAGAGAACAGAGGATTATTTTCAAGGCTTGAGAGCTAATGTAATGTGTCCTTCTGACTTGCCTGGTACCTGTTATCCCTTCTTTCCCTCCAATTTCTCCCATTTGTAATGGAAATGTCTACCCTGTGCCTGTTCCACCATTGTACTTTGGGAGCAGATAACCTGTATTCTAGATTTCACAGATGAAGAGGAATTTTGTCCCAAGATAGAATTTGGGCTTAGAGTTGATTTAAGACTTTTGGGATGATATGATAGGGTGAAAGTGTTTTACTGTGGCAGGGACATGAATTTTGGGAGACCTCATACCACCAAGAAAGAAGCACAAGGAATGGAGCAGGTCTGTTGGACCCGGGGTCCCCACAATGAGAAGATCCTAGGCCAGGAAAGATTGATGACGAGGAACTTACCCCAGAGTCTATAGAGAGAGAAAGCTTTCCACTGGAGCTGGCTCTCTGAATTTGGACTTCTAGCCTTCCAGTCTGTGAGAGATTAAATTTGTTTGTTAAACCCATCCACCTGTGGCATTTCTGTTATAGCAGCACTAGATAATTAAGACAGGAGGCCTTGAAAGGCTTCCTAAGGACCTTGGTCTTTTTCATAAGCAAAAAAGGACTTGAAAGAATTTAGAGGCTCAAAATATGATCTGGCTCTGAATTACTGTTGACAAAAAGCAAAATAAACTATGAGTAATAAAGAGAAAGGAAGGAGCCCTGGTGGTGTAGTAGTTAAGCAGATTGGCTGCTAACTAAAAGGTCAGCAGCTTGAATCCAGCAGCCGCTCTGAGGTAGATGTGGCAGTCTGCTTCTGTAAAGATTTGCAGCCTTGGAAACCCTGTGGAGCAGTTCTACTCTTCCTATAGGGTGGGTATGAGTTGGAATGGACTCCAATGCAATGAGTTTTTAATGAAGAAAGAGAAGGAGGGAAGGAGGGAGGAGGGAAAGATACTAGAAATAATATTTATTGAGTGACCCATGCTTTCACATATTTATCTTATTTTATTTTTCCTTTCCTACTTTTTTATACCTTTATTATTAAGTAGTCCAGGCTCATTTAAAAGTAATACATTTGTAGGATTGTATATAATAAACATTGAAAGCTCTTCCTCCATACCACTCAACAGGCTGAAGTATTGGTAATATCATGGTGTGTTTTCCACACAACATACACAAGATTCTTTTTTCTTTGTTTCTTCAATAATACATCCTGAACAACTTTCTAAGACAGTATATATAGGTATACATATTTTTTTTTCTAAAGGTTGCACAGAATGCCACAACTTGGTTTTACTATAATACATATAAACATTTTCTTAGTGATGGACATTTAAGTGGTCTCAAATTTCTTTTCAGAATCCATACTACAGACACAGTCATGTGATTATGTAAGGACAGATATATATAGCATATGTCTTGTATTTTTTTCAAAGTACAAAATTTGGGGTTTTACCAATTTACATTCCCACCAGAAGATAATAACAATGGCCACTTGCTCATACACAAGCTATTGTCACATTTTTATTTTTGCCAATTTGGTTAGTAAAAATTATATCTTTTTTTTTGTTTGTTGGTTTTATTTATTTGATTAGTTTTACAAAGTTGCCTATTTAAATCCTCAACATTTCCTATTCTGATACATATATTTATATTATTATTATTATCTGAGCTCCTCTTATCTTATAGAGCATTATCAAATGCATTATGAATATTTACCAGTTGATTGTTGCTTTATTGTTGGATACAGTTTGTTTGTTTGTTTTCAGTCAAACAGAAGTTTTTTGTTTTAATTTTATGTGGTAAACCTATCAGCTCCTTACCTTAGGGCTCCAGGATTTAGTACCATGCTTAAAATTTTTGCCACCCCGGAACAACTACATTTATTTTTTAGAGTTCTTATAAAATATAGATATTTAATCTCAAATATTTTCTAACATACACTATGAAGAATAAGTATGATTTAAAAGTTTCACCAAATGCTTAACCATTTACCCCAATATCAGTTATTAACTAAGTCATCATTTCCAAATTGATTTTTCATGTCTCACTTATCATACATAAATTTTTATATATGCTTGGCCTACCAATCTAGCAGTTTCAAAAGCCATGAACTGACTTATTTTAGAAAAAGAGTTTAGAAAGACTCCAATCCCTCAGTTTAAAAACGTATATGGCAGTGTGAAAATAGCAAATGGGAGATGAGATTTCAGGTGATACTTTTACAAGTTTCCTTTGAGGTCATTGTCATGTACGAATCATATTGCTTTGTGAATGACATGTAAATCTAGATTGGAAACTTTAAGTGGCTGGATTATGGGAAAGCGGGAAGATTAGATGCAGGGGAGGTGCATGTCAAGCGTGAATATCCTTCGGGCATCGCAGTAGAGGCAGCTGTGTGTATGAGTATGGAACGCAGGAGAAAGATCGTGAAGAAAAATCAAGTCTGTAAACGTGGATTTGGGAGTCTGCTGGAGCTGGGGAAAAACATACACATGGATGAGATCACCCAAAGAAACTGAATAGAGCAGGAATTCTTAATTCTGATTACTCATTCAGGCATACCTGGGGAGATTTTTGTAAAAAATAAAATATCCAGACATTCTGAATCAGAATCTCTAGGTAGGACTTACCCAACTGTAATTTTATAAAACTCCGCAGGTGAGCCCAGTGCACGGCCACGGTTGAAAACCACTGATATATAGAAAAAAATAAAGAACGCTGACTAACAAAATTGAGTGTGGAGTTGAGGCAATAAAATGTTTTTAAGAAAAAGAACATACATGTATCAAGAGCCTGGGTGTTAAATAGTTTGGCATGGCCTAGAAACTGAATGAAAGCAGGGGTTTGGGTACGAAGAAGAGCAAACTATAAATTATTGTCGTTTATTGAGCATTTGTATTGGACCAAATACTTTAGATCTGTATCTATCTATATAGATATGTGGACTGCTATGCAAATATAGACATATAAGCCAAAACACCCATTGCTGTTGAGTTGATTCCAACTCACAGCAACCCTATAGGGCAGAGTAGAACAGTCCCATAGGGTTTCCAAGGCTGTAATCTTTACAGAAGCAGACTGCCACATCTTTCTCCCATGGATCAGCTGGTGGGTTCAAATCACCGACCTTTCGGTTAGCAGTTGAGCACTTAACCACTGCACCAGCAGGGCTCCCTAAAGATATATAAGCTTTCCTTAGTCCTTACAATAATCCTAGAGCCTAGATATGATTAAAACCATCTACAGAAGAGGTGGTCCAGTGGTGAAGTGCTACGGCTGTTAACCAAAAAGTCAACAGTTCGAATCCACCAGTCACTCCCTGGAAATCCAATGGGGCAGTTCTATTCTGTCCTATCGGGTCTCTCTGAGTCAGAAGTGACTTGACAGCAACAGGTTTGGTTTTTTGGTATAGAAGAGGTAATTGAAAGCCAAAGAGATTAATTAAACAGGCTGACCAAAGTCATATAACTAATTAAATTTAAAGCCAATGCCATGTTTTTCAAGCACTAAAGTATTGCTTTAAAAATCGTGCTATATGATATTATCCTGGAATAAAAAAGGAACCAGCCTGGTAGCAGAGGAACTCGGTCATTAACATGAGAAGTGATGGTGGCCTAAAGTAATGTACCTTGTTAACATGAATAGCAAGAATGGGATGGATGTGAGAGGAGGTGAAATTCATACCACCCATTCACTGGATCCTGGGAAAGAGTGAAAATGTAAAAATTAAATGTAAATCCCATGGTCCCATGGCTTTTGCTCAGATGACTGGGTAGATGATGCGACCATTAATGAATGGGAAAAAAAAAAAATATATATATATATATATATATTTAAGGCAGGAGATGAGTCCAGTATTACAAAAGCTGAGTTTAAGATCTCTGTGGGCCACTCATTGGGTGGTAGAAATAAATTGAAAACTGATGAAGTATAAGGTCCAATGCATTATTTCTCAAACTTTTCATTGGAAAATATATACAGAAAAGAATATTAAAAAGTATGCTTCAGTGATTTAACACAAAGTGAATAATGATGTAAACATTTCAATGTCTATTCCTTAATGATGTTTTTGTCTTCTTGTCCTGTAAATTGCTAAGAAAGGTGTGGTAAAATTGCACAGTGTGATTGTAAAGTTGTCAATCCAAGTTTTATATATTTGAGGCTATGTTATTAGGTTTCTACAAATTTAGAATTTTTATATCATCATAGAGAATTGATTTTTACATTAGGAACTGTCCTTTTACCACCATCAAAGCATTTTTGCCTTTAAAGTATACTTTGTCTGATATTAACATAGCTACACCGGATATCTTTTGGCCAGTGTTTGCATAATATACTTTTTTTTCCCTATCCTTTTACTTTAACATATTTTTAATCCTTATGTTTCAGAAGAACAACTGTAAATGACATATAGTTGAGTTTTGTTTTGTGTTATTTAATTAAAACTTTTTCTCTGGTTATTGGAGTGTTTACACCATTCATAAATAATAATTTACTGATATATTTTGGGTTAAATCTGTCATTGTAGCAAGTGCTTTCCGTCTGGCTTGTGGCGTTTTTTTATTATTATTTTCATGCTTTTTTGGAGGGGTGGTTTATTTATTTATTTACCTATTAAATTGAAGATAATACACTTTCACTATTTTAGACATTATAACATGCACAGTTGACATAGTAAAGACAAGTATTAACTGGTTCTTTCTCCCTTCTGGATGATGTAGTAATCTTAGAACATTTCTTTTCATTCTCCACCACTCTAATTTACATGTTAGTGTTTTCATGCATTTTAATTATATATATATATATATATATATATATATATATATATATATATATATATATATATATATTAAGTAGCCCTGGTGGTGCAGTAGTTAAGAGTTCAGCTGTTAGCCAAAAGGTCAGCACTTTGAATCTACCAGATGCTCCTTGGAAACCCTATGGGGCAGTTCTGCTGTCCTATAGTGTTGCTGAGTCAGAATCAACTCGACAGCAAATGGTCGTATATAAATATATATATATATATACACATATATATATGGAACTAAAGAAGACATATTATTTTATATAGTCAACATGCTCTTAGATTTAATCATATAAATTCTTTTAGATTTATCTTTTTTTGCTTTTTATTCCTTCTACCCTCTCCATCTTTCCACCTTGGGTCATTTTTCTTGTATTTGAAAACAAACACCCAAATCAAGAAAAAAAAAAAACCTATAGTATACCGTTTATTAAGTATCTACTGACGACAAATTCTCAGTTTTTATTTGTCTAAAATTGCCTTTATTTCACATTAACTCTTGAAATATATTATTGTTGTATTTAGAATTCTCAGGTTTTTTTTTTTCTTTTCAATGCATTAAATACAAAAAAACAAATGAAAACAAATACTAATCCATTATTTTCTGGCATCCATTGCTTCTTTTGAGACATTATCTCTCAGTCTAATCATTTTTATTGTTGTTGTTGTTTTAAAGGAATCTGGTTCCATGGTTATGTGTGTGTGTGCACACATACACACACACATATGTATATCTTGAAATTTTTAAAGATTCTTGAATGCTTACTCTGAGGTCTTTAGTATTTTAATTTCTCTCTCTAACTCTTCAACGTTTATTTCTGCCCCCATTTTTTTTCCCCTGACTTTCAGGGACTTAAACTGCAATGTTAGTTAAAACTTCTTTGTCTGCTATCTCTGCCACTGCATTTTCCACTCCTTTGTCTTTCCGTGCTTCATTCTCAATATTTTCTTCTGATGTATTTTCCAGTCCACTAGTTCTTCCTCCAACTGAGTGTAATGTGCTCTTAAATCCAACCACTGAGGTTTTGTTTTTGATTTTTTTCAATTCTAGAATGTCTATTTTAAAAAATAACATCCTATCCTCTGCTGAATTCTCAATCTTGTCTTCTTACATCTTTGACCATACTGAAAGTCATTATTTTAAAACTTATGTCTAATATCAGTTATCTGGGGCACGTGTATTTTCCTATAGTGTGTTTTTATTTAATGGTTTTCATTCTCATTATTATGTCTCCACACGTTCTTGGTTACCTTTTATTTACTAATGGAAATTGTATTTGAAAATCATTCGTGAAAAATAATTTGAGACCTCACCTCCAGAGAGGGTTTACATTTGTGTCTAGGCAGCCAGACCAAAAAAACCAAAGCCAGCGCCGTCAAGTTGATCCCGACTCATAGCGACCCTATAGGACAGAGTAGAACTGCCCCATAGAGTTTCCAAGGAGCACCTGGTGGATTCAAACTGTTGACCCTTTGGTTACCAGCCATAGCACTTAACCACTACGCCATGTGGGATAATTAGCAATCTAGATTACCTCAATACAATTTCAGTGGTGGAGATAGCTTAAAGCTGAGCTGCTGTCTCTTCCATTTCACTCTTGTTCTTGTAATGAAACCTTCAGGGTCCTAACCCAAAACAAAGAACTTCTCTCCTGGACAGTCCCTGGACCATAATCTTTGTTCCTGTGACTCACAAAAGTGACAGAGTTGCATTAAGCCTCTCAAACTCTCAGCGGACAGAATAAGCAAATGTCCCCAGAGGAAAATCAGCCTCAAACACTAGACTCACTCCCTGCAGATTTGTCCTAGATAATTCTTCTCTCGCTTGTTATCTCTACAAAGTTTATGTTCTGGTGCAAGGAATCAGAAAAAATAAATTCAAGTATTAAGAAGTATAGAAAAGATAAAATAACATAGAAAATGACTGTTGTGGATTGAATTGTGTCCCCCCTAAATATGTATATTGTAAATCCTAACCACAATGCCTGTGGTTGTAATCCCATCTGGAAATGGATTGTCTTATGTTAGTGAGACAGAATTAGTATAGGATGTGTCTTAAATCAATCGCTTTTGAGATATAAAAGAGATTAAACAAGCAAGCGAAAGAAGTAGAGATGAGGGAAGGGAGATGCCAAGCTACATGAAGACCGCCCAGGAGCAGAAGCTTGGAAGAGACAAGGACCTTCCTCCAGAGCCAACAGAGAAAGAAAAACTTTCTCTAGAGCTGACGCTCTGAATTGGGACTTCTAGCCTCCTGAACTGTGAGAAAATAAATTTCTGTTTGTTAAAGCCACCCACTTGTGGTATTTCTGTTATAGCAGCACTAGATAACTAAGACAATGATTGAGGAAGAAGAAAGATAATAATTCATTTGGATTGATCAGGGAAGGTCTCTGGGATGAGCTGGCTTTCAAATTGATTTCAGAATTATGAAGGAGGCAACAACTTGAAAATCTAAAAGATAAACATTCTAAACAGTAATGGAGACAAGTTTGGCATCTATGAGGCAAAGAAGGGAGACCATGAGGCTGCAAAGTGGGAGATCATGGACACAGTAAAGGGAAATAACATTGTAGAGGCCAACAAGGGCTAAATCAGGTAAATTAGGAACTGGGTCTTTATTTATTCTGGTTTTATGGGGAACCACTGGAAGGTGTTAAGCTAAAGATGTATGGTATGCCTTACAAAAATTAGTTGGGCTGTTGTTCATGGGACTGCGAGAGGTCAAGAGTGGAGGCAGGAGGCCAAAGAGGGTTCTTCAGAAGTCCATTAAGGAATGATGTGGTTTGAACAAGGGCTGAAGCAATGGAGTTTATAATGAGTGATAAAACACCATTGCCGTCAAGTCAATTCCAACTCATAGGGACTCTATAGGACAGAGTAGAATTGATGCACAGGGTTTCCAAGGATGTAATCTTTACTGACACAAACTGCCACATCTTTCTTCCATGGAATGCCCGGTGGGGAATCAGGATATGTTTCAACTCCCTTTGGAACTTTTACTTGCTCTCTGGGTCTGTGTTCATGGGCGTATATTTGTAATGAATTTCTGGCAGCTCAGTTCTTCTTAATGAAATAGTTTGATTTCTGCTTATCTAAAACCTAGCAGGTACAGTGCTCCCATTGTAAGTAAATAAATAGACAATAAACCTATCATAGACGTGGCCCTCCCTATGTTCTGGACGCTGTTCTATGTTCTTACATATACTAACTCATTTAATCTTCTCAATTACTCTTTGAGGCAGGTACTAATATAATTATCCCCATTTTAAAGGTGAGGAAACAGGGGCAGGGGCCAAATAATTTTCCTCAGTTCACACAGCTGATGAGTAGACATTTGCCTATTATCGTTGTTGTATCTTCTCCATCATGTTCATTCCCCCATCTTGGTAACAGCACCCTGATTTTCTTCTCAAGAAAAGACTCTGTAGTTCCTGTGGAACTGACTTCACTCACAGCTCCACAGGAGGTCATGTGACTCAAGCCTAGTCAATCAGTACTGCCTTCTTCTAGATAGAAGTAATAGTTTAAAAATGAGTCAGTTTTCAGGGCCATAATAGATGGACCCTGATAGAACAGGAGAATAACACAGGACAGAACTCAAATTCTTAAAAAGTCCAGACCAGTGGACCAGTTGAGACTAGAGGACTTCCTGAGACTACCGCCCTGAGATACTCTTTAAACCTTGAACGGAAACTATCCCCTAAGGTCACCTTTTAGAGAAATAACATATTGGCACACAAAACAAACGATATTACCTATGAGTCCAGTGCTTCATTAAAAAAACATCTACATGAGTCTAAAAGGTCAACAATGACTCTAAAGCAAAGATGAGAAGATAAGGCGGCAGGGAAGCTAGAATATTGGAAATGGAACAACCAGAGTGCAATTAATGAGAATGTTGACATCTGGTGAAAAATGTAGCTAATGTCACTGATCATCTTGTATAGAAATTGTCAAATAAGAACATAATTTGCTGTGTAAACTTTCACCAAAAACACAATAAAATGTTATTAAAAAAAATGAGGCAATCAGAGAAAATGAAATTGCCAACTGTGAATTGGAGATCTGGTAGTCATGTTGCTTCCATGAGATGAGAGCTGTCTAAGTGTGGTAATAGCATAGAGAAAGTAGAACTGACAGGTAGAAAGAGATTGGGTTCCAGGAACATTCTCTGAGCATCTGGGACTTAGTATTACTTGAGCCTTACAACTAAGTAATCCATTAAATTCACTGTTGGCTAGGCCATTTTGAGTTAGCTTTTCTGGCACTTTCAACTGAAAAAGACTGAAAACAGATATACCTATCATTTGTGGACTCTCCTACACACTGTAGGGAGTCTGTTCTTAAACTTGCAATTTCAGGAAAAGTCAGTATGTCCCCAGAGCACTCAGACTCTTGCTACACCACAAAAAGTTGTTCTTCTCCCATTAATCAGACAGTTGGAATGGAAAGTAGTCAGAATTCTCAATAGCCCTGTACCGGGACTTTTGGTCTTCACATTTCCTAAAGAAAAGACTTCAATTCCACATTTAATTCCAAGTTATAAATTCCACCTTTGTTTTTTTTTTTGCCTCAGGGAAAGACTTGCAAGTTGTGGAGGGCAGACTTTGATCCATACTATCTACTTATTGTGTTTGAGCCCCACCTACTTCTCTTTCTAAAGGAAACTTGCTATGAATGTTATTGGAAATGTTTCCAGAGAGAGAAATAAAAAAACTCCTGGCCAAGATCTAATTTTCAGTTAAAAAAAAAAAAAAAAAGGTTTTCTATTGGCCTACCCATCTCATCCTCAGTTCTCAGTTTGTAGAAGGCAGGCAATGAATAATGGAGACCCCAAAGCCCACCAGACAGGCAATGCGGTACAAAGAGAAGATCAGGTTTCAGGACTTTTGTAGTTCAGCATTAAGATTTATGTAAGTTGTGTGTAGGAAGGGGCAGAGTTCTAAACTGTGTATGGCATAAAAGCAGCAACCTTGAGTGCTCAGCACCAACCTTAACCAGATCAAAAAAGAGGCCTGCGGGATGCCAAGAGTGGGGCACTAAGGAGCATAAGGAGGAAGGAGCCTGACTGATTTCCAGAAAAAGACCTGACATTCTCCATGTTAGACCAGCTGCAATTGGCACCAAGATGTTGCTTGGGTGCTACTGTGCATGTTTCAACCTAGACATTGCTTTCATGCCCTTGACACCAACCTTCTGTGTCCCCTCCTAACTCAGACTTTCCATCTACATAGGCAGGGCAATCTCCAAACACCTCATCTCTCATTGCTAAGCCCTTCTAACCCTAACTGCTCCCCTATAATTTACTTCCCACCCAACCCCACAGCCATTGACTGGATTCTGACCCTATAGTACAGAGTAAAACTTCCCTATGGAGTTTCCAAGGGAGTTCAAATCCACCAGCCACTCCTTGCAAAGCTGTAAACCCTATAGGACAGTTCAACTTTGTCTTATAGGGTCACTATGAGTCGGAATCAACTCAACAGCAATGGATGTAGTTTTTGGTTTGGTTTAATCTTTATGGAAACAGATTACTACCACTTTTTCTCCTTGGAGGGGCTGGTGGGTTCAAACTGCCGACCTTTCAGTTAGCAGCCAACGGCTTTAATCACTGCATCACCAGGGCTCCTCCTTTCTGCATAGCACTCTTAAAACTTAAATTTCCCTAATATGATTAAAAAAAAAAAAATTAGGAGCCTCTATATAACCTATATAACTCTATGTAACCTGGCTCAGGCCCACCACTTGCCAAGATCTAATTTTCAGTTTAAAAAAAAAAAAAAAGATTCTTTTATCCTACCTGTGGCAATCTCACTAGATAGCCTCTCCTCATATTACTTTTTTTTTTTTTTTAAACACACAAGCTATTTCCTTCCTAAGGATCTTTGCCTATTGCAGTTGCCTACTTGGAAATCTCATCCTAACAATCTTCAGAAGGATGGCTTCTTATTTTCATGAATCTCTCAGAGAGACCTTCCTTCCTAAATAAAGCAACCCTAACCTCCTCTTCCCAGTGAGTCTTTATCATATCACAACATTCCTTCTTTCATAGAACTCATCACAAACTATAAAAGTCTTGTTCATTTACTTACTGGATAGTGAGCTCAGAGCTCAGGAAGACAGAGTTTTTGTCTGACCATTTATTCGACAACTATTAATTGAGCATCTATTATGTACTAGGTAGCATTCTAGGCATTTGGGAAACTCACTGAACAGACAAAAACAGTCTCTTTCCTTGTGGACACACATTCTAGCCCATTGTCCACTGTTGTTCCTCAGGTCTGAAGTACTATCTGCTACTTACTAGTCATTCATTGAATGTTAACGTCAACTGAATGAATAGATGAAAACATCAAGTTCTAGTCACTAATTATCTTCCTTTTTCTAGCAAAAGCTTGGTTCTACCTGTTGAATGGATGTAATAAGCCCAGAAAATTTTGAGAGACCTTCACATTCACCATTTACAAGATCCTTTTCTTAAAAAATATCTTGGGATTCCTTCAGCAGTCTTGACTGATCTCCAGATTTTTGCTATTCCTACTAGTGTGACTAGAAGTAAGATTTCTCTTTAGAGCATGGGCTTACAACCAAATAAAAGATCAAGCCACACTGGATTTGAGAGGCTTTGCCAAGAATGGCAGACCCTAGGGCAGTTGGCTCAATTAACCACTGCCATGTCTAAAGGTCAACCTCTGGGGCTGTTTAATTGTGGCCATTAAAGTGTTTGAGCAGCTGCTTCATAGCAGTAATTTGGAGCCCCGGAGAAACCAGAGGCAGCATCAACACACCAGGTAATTTGAATAAAGGTCGGCTGGGCTCCAAATACAACCTGATAACAGCTGGGGATTTCCAGAAGTACTTAACCTGGCTTAGAGGTCATGGCCTAACTAAGCAGGCCTCCCTTCATCCCAAAGTGAAATTGTAAAGTGGTTCACTTGCCCACCACCCAACTGCTCTTCCCACTCACGCCCTGCCCATCACTTCACATCCTCTTCATTTTTTCATGCTACATCCAATATTCTAGAAACCTTATTAATCAGTTCAGTAATCAATAATTACATGTATTAATTGAGCAAATGTTATATGTAAAGTAATAGCAAGGACACTACCACTTTTCATCCCCTCCAGCCCTCTTTTTCGCATCCCCTGCCCCAGGCCTACACCTCACAGACATGGTCAGTCCATCGTTGACACACTTTCCTGCTGAGCCTATGTATAGGCTCAGGGTTCTTCTCAACATAATTCTCCAGGCAGTCATCTATCATTCATTGCTCAGGCCTGGCCCTGAGATGAAACCTTTGTGCTATCCTTGAATTCTTGCCCAACCTCCTCCCTTGACAGCTAAGTTTCAAAAGTACTGCAAAATAAAATAATTTTTACCACATATAAAATTATGTGGTAAAATTTAGAGTTTAAGATTATACATAACCTGTGTGATACACAAATAATAGTTACCATTTACAGAAAGACCATCTTATTTCATCTTTATAGTAAATCTATATGATAGGTAGCTGTCTTAGTCATCTAGTGCTGCTGTAACAGAAATACCACAAGTGGATGGCTTTAACAAAGAGAAATTTTTCTACAAGTCCAAATTTAGGACATCAGCTCCAGGGGAATGCTTTCTTTCTCTGCTGGCTCTGGAGGAAGGTCCTTGTCCTCAATCTTCCCCTGGTCAAGGAGCTTTTCAGGCCCAGGGGCCCCGTGTCCAAAAGACATGCTCTGCTTCTGGTGCTGCTTTCTTGGTGGTATGAGGTCTCCAATTCTCCGCTTATTTCCCTTTCCTTTTATCTCTTGAGAGATAATAGCTGGTGCAGGCCACAACCCAGGGAAACTCCTTTTACCTTGGATCAGAGAAGTGACCTGAGTAAGGGTGGTGTTACAGTCCCACCCTAATCCTCTCAACATAAAATTACAATCACAAAATGGAGGGCAACCACAGGATACTGAGAATCATAGCCTAACCAAGTTGACACATATTTTTTAGAATTCAGTCCATGACAGTAATATCCTCCCTATTTCACTGATTAAAAAAAAAAAAATCCATTGAGTCAATTTTGACTCATTGTGACCGACAGAGAACTGTCCCATCAGGTTTCCGAGGAGTGGCTGGTGGATTTGAACTGCTGATGTTTTGGTTAGCAGCCTGAGCTCTTAACCACTGTACCACCAGGGCTCCAAGGAAACTGAAATTCAGAGATTTTTCAGTAATTTCCTTTATAACTGCTGAATAATATGATGGAATTAGATTAGGACCCTGGTAAGTTCATTTGACTCCCAATATTCCTATTTCCAGTACACACTGCCACCATGATTGGGAGACAACTTCCTGTGGGTTTCTTAATATCTTGCGAGCAGCGGCACTGATAACCTTTTGTTCCAGGCCCTCTTTTCAGAAAGAAGCCCAGCTGGCGCAATGGCTCAGCGCTCAGCTGCCTACCAAAAAGTTAGTGGTTCAAACCTACCAGCCACCCTGCGGGAGAAAAGACCTGCTAAAGATTTCAGCCTAGAAAACCCTATGGGGCAGTTCTACTCTGTCATATAGGGTCACTATGAGTCAGAATTGACTCAACACACACCACAACAAATCTTTTCACAAATGTCTGTACAGCAAACAGTCTTAAAGGATAGAGACTATGTCTCCCTCTAGAGAAGAGAACAGATAGTTTGCTATTCAGCATAATAAAGATGTCTCCCTCCTGAGCAAAGTTTCAACAGGATATTTACAATCGACTTTAGAAGTTTGAGGTTTCTTAAGCTCAGGATTCTTTGGGTATTACCCAAACTTCAGGCAAGGACATCATTCCCATTAAGCCTGGGACCAGCAAAAACATGAAGCTTAGCCTATCTGCTGAGCTTTGAGCCATAAGGCCCTTTGTCTCCATTCATGAGTCTTATATCTCTTGTTATCTTGCAAGTAGAGTAAAGTCTCAGACCCTTCACTAGTCTTCACAACCACAACTTCAAATGCATGAGAGATCTCAGGAGGTTGGGTACTCCTGGTTGCCTACTCCACTGGGATCCCAAGTAGTTCGCCCTTCCTGTCTTCAACTAAGGTTAGTTACCTAGGGTCCCAATCCTTTAGTGGCTGAATAAATATGTCTCAAGGTCAGTCTGGAATAATGATTATTATACTTACCTCTCACAGATACAAGCTGCATTTTCACATCCTTCTTCAGTGTCTTAATCTGATACAGTTAGAAATGTGGCCATTTTAGGTACCATGGGAAGCCAGAAGTAGGAGGTGTTATTAATAAGAGAGACTTCTCCCTGTGTGAATTAAATCATAGCATATCTGGATTGCATTATCCCTTCCCATCTGGCCAGCCCTCCAAAGAGGACAAAACTCAGCAGCATTTGCCCAGGCCTCTCATGCTACCCTGATTCATGTTTCCTTCCCTTGGAATGAATTCTCTACTTTGCTTTGACTGTGGAGACTTGTCCACTACTACTTACTGGCAGAGTAAAGATTTAAACATTTCCATTCTGATTTTCTCCAGTTCAGTTCATATCAGTCATTAAATCAAATCCTATAACAAGGTAGAGAATTTTATTTTTAAATGTTTATTTAAAAATTTTGAAATGTTTCAAGAGAATATTTTACAAGATAAGCTGTTGGAGGAAAGAACCACATTTCTCTGGAGGTATACATCTTCCTACATACAGTAAGACACAGGTCTTGGGGATCCTGGCAATGAATGACCTGGACTGACCGGTGGGTGGGAGATTCCCTCAGTTTCTTCCATCAGGGAGAGAGCAATGAGAAGGAAGAGAGAGTGATAGCAATGAGCACTCTGATAGAAAGGACACCAAGTAAATGAGAGAGAACCAGAGAAATCTCCCATGATTGTGCTCATGACATTTCAGCTGCACAACTAGCCCATCAAAACTTAGTTTTTATCTCATATCATACTCCAGTGTGGTTTGGCTGTGGATCAGGGTGGGGTGGTCATTGGCCAGAGGTCAATCACATGGCCACACTTAACTACAAAGGCAGCTGGGAAAAGCAATTTGGCTGTTTGTTCAGGATGAAGGAAAGACAAATTCTGAGTACCCATTGAAGGCTCTACCCCCAAGATAAAAGAATTAGTAAGTAGCAGAGGAAGACTTCAGATCCAGGTCTGACTTCAAAACTAATACACTGAATTTATATACCTTATCATTTCCTCTTCTGAAGTGTTATTGACTTCTAGATTAGAGATTTGGATAAATAGCTAACCTCCTTCCCTTTACACTTCTATGAATCACAACTTCTTCTAAGGCCAAGAGCATATTACTCCTCTGGTGGCACAATGAAGTGCTCAACTACTAACCTAAAGATTGGTGGTTTGAACCCACCCAGAGGTGCCTCGGAACACAGGCCTGGTGATCTGCTTCCAAAAGGTCACATCCTTGAGAACCCTATGGAACAGTTCTACTATGTCCACATGGGGTCACCATGAGGAGAAATCTACTCTTTGGCAATTGGGCTAACTACCCTTTTCACAGACCTCTTTCTTTATAAAATAGAACTTACTGGAATTTCATTTATTATTCACCATTTTTGTGTTAAGATTTGGCATTGCTTGAAGGAAAAACAGAGTAAAATTAATTTTATAACCTTATCATTTTCCTGAAATAGAAAGCAGGGCTAGGGGAGGCATAAGGTGGAATAAGCCCCAACCCTGAAAGATAACCTGGGCCAAAGAAGGAAGAGGAAAACCAAGAAGGTCTTTATAAACTTTTCCAGAAACTTCTGACCCAAGATTTGCCCAGAAATATTGTACGTTTTCTCAAGCAAAAAATTTCCCATTTTTATATACAAATAGTTTTCCTTTTCTACACCTGAGAGCCACATGTGATTTTAAATCAACCAGTACAAACAGACTGACAGACAACATCCCTTAGGAAATGCTTGATATGCCATCAGGTTTCAACACTCGTCTCCTTTCCCCCCTTTGGGAGCAAGACTTTAATTCTGCATTTGTGTAAATACATATGTGTAGCATATTTATTCACACACTGCTGGTTAGAGAAAACAGCTCTGCATTGTTTCCTGGTTATGTGCTCATAAAATGACTACATGTTTTCTGAGTAGTGTTCTTGCCCACAGTGGAGGATCCACAGATGCTCACAAAATACCAAGTAGTCCAAGGCCAAATAGTCCAGGCCAATACCAAGTGGCCTGCCTTGCAACAACTAGCGTTTCCTGACCACCCACCCCTACCCATAACCAAAGTAGGCTTGGGTGCTTTCTTCCTCATGCTTACTGCTCAGTGGTCCCACGGTTCTGCATATATAGTTTGTGATGTTCATCTTACTGTAAATCCTTATTTACACCTATATTCAAGTCTTTGGCAATTCATCCTTTTTTTTAGAACTTAGCATAGACCATTGATTATAATAATTCTTTAAAATTTTGTTGATAAATGAATGAAGTAATGAACAAAAAATCAGAGCCCTGAACAGCAACTTACCTTAACAACTCAAGGACCTAAAAATTTGGCATATAATGATCTTTCACTGTTCTTACTCCTCCAAAAAACTTAGGCATTTGATAAACCTATATAGTTATTAAAGTGCTTTTCAGTCATGGTTAAAGATTTAAATATATTCATTAAATTAGTAACAATAATAGCCAACTTTTCTGAGTGTACATGATGTTCCAGGTATGCATTACTCTTACCCATTGCATGTATTAATTTAAATAATATTAATAACAACCCTAACAGGTAGGTGCAATTAGTATACCCATTTTATAGACAAAGAAACTGAGTAACAAAGAGGATAAGTAACTTGCCCATGGACATATATAAATGGCAAATGCCAGAGTTCTAAACCGCTCTGCTAAACTCACTCATTTAACAATTTCTTCCTGTCTAATGATATGCTAAATTGAAATAAATTAATCTTGAATAGTGTTAAGTTCTCTGAAGAAAATAGTCTGATAATGGTGAGAGAGAGTAGCATTAGCTAGCAGGGGCCAGGGGAGGCCTCTCTGAGAGGTGACTTTTGAGTTGAGACATGACCGATAAGAACAGACCAGCCAGACAAAGCTAAGAGAGCGACATATTCCCAACAGAAGATACCGTAAGAGCAAAGCCGATGAAGCAGGAAGAGCCTGGTGTGTTTGAGGAACACGCCAGTGTGGCTGGGGCAGAGTGGACAGGGAGGGATTAGTACAAGATGAAGTCAGAGGGTCTAAAAGAAGCTAGATCTCTTTTAGGAGTGGTCAGTAATTAGAATTTTTTATAAGCACAATGGGAAGCCATTAGAGGGTTTTAAATCATTCTGGCTAACTGGAGATGGAGAATAGTAATAGAGGAATAAAGAGTAGCTGGGAGGCTGTTGCAGTAGTTCAGATAAATTCAGGTTATAAATGACTGTAGCTCAGATTAAGGTAGTAGTGGTGGGGGAGGACTAGGTAGTACTACAGAGTTGGTGGAGACAAGAATTTGGATTTAGAATGTATTTTGAAAACTGCCCATAACCAGTAACCAGTTGTCATGGAATGGAATCCAACTCATGACAACGCCATCTGTGTCAGAGTAGAACCGTGCTCTATGGAGTTTTCAATGACTGATTTTTTTCCAGATGCGGATAGCCAGGCCTTTCTTCTGAAGTACCTCTGGGTAGAATCAAACTACTAACCTTTTGGTTAGCAGCCAAGCATGTTAACCATTTATACCACGCAGGAACTCCAATGGTGCCCATAACCCACCCAACCCACTGCCCATTTTATACTGCCCATAGGACTTCCTAAATGGAAGCAACCATCAGGAAAGGGCTGTGCCAGGGAATCAGCTCTGACCTTAGTCTACCCCATACCTTCTGACCAGGCATTGGGGATCCAGAATTTGAGGGTAACCGCTTTCTTGACCAGGGGCATCTTCAATGCTCTGGTTTCTGACTTGGAGTTGTGCTATATAGAGTCTCTTCATTGAGAGATTATCATTCAAAATCCATTAGAATGATGTCTGGGAACTGTCAGGGCTGTTTATCTCCCCTGCCATCAGGGGATCTGTGTATTCACATTACACTGAAGGGCATTCACTCATGCAGAGTGGATGGGAATTGGATAGGTAGATACGTCCCCAAGCAGAGGGAAGAGGTGGAGCAGATTGTAAGGTCAGAAAAATACAGGCAGAATTCGGGGTAAGCATAGAAAGAAACGAAGCTGGAAAGATAGCGAACCGGGTGCATTTATGGAGGGTTTTGAATCTTTGAGTACTTTATTCTCAGCATATCAGAGAATCAGCAATGGATTTGGGAAAAAGGAGAGATAATCATAAAATATAGAGTTGAAAAGGGCCCAGCAATTACCTGTTCCACCTACCTTGTACTACATATGCTCATGTCTCCCTTTCAAAGAAAACAGTCCCAACATCAGGATGGATAAGCCTACAAACTCCGTTATTCCTGCACTCATGCCACACAGGAGTCTCTTGCTCAGTTTAAACCAGTGGATATTTTTGAGTACTTATTATGTGCCAGGATCTCTCAGATGACTAAGTTGGGAGGCTGATGACTAAGACTCATCATCTGCTCTCAATTCATTCATATCAGTAATTTTCAAACTTATCTTGAAGCCTAGATATGTAAGACCAAATGTAAATCTCTGCCATAAAAAAAATCAAGATTCCTTATGCCACCTGCTCTGCAAGCTTTTATGCTGGAGTGATCCCCTGATCCGCATCTTCAAGCTTCTCGCTGCAAAGGAAGGCAGAGAGAACAGGTCTTAAACTACATGAAATGAATATTTCCATGAAAGAAACGTTAGGAATTGAGATACTCAAAAGTTATTCACCTGAGTCTTCTGCAGATTGAATGTCTTTTAATAAGTGCAGTGGTTAGGGTATTGGTTCAGCTATTTAGCAGAGACTAAAATAACAACAATTTAAACAAAATAGAAATATTTCTCTTACTTGAGAATCTGAACTGCCAGGCAGTCCATGAGATTATTCAAACTCCTTCAATCCTGTTGCCTTGCCATCCACTAATGGTTGCCCTTGTCCACATGCAGACATGCACATGGATGACTTATCACTGACTTGTCTGTAGTCTTGCTAGCGGAAAGGGAAGAGAGACATGAAAATCAAACCCCTTTCTTTTAAGGATGTGTCTCATAAATAGCATATATCACTACTGTTCACATCCCATTGGCCAGAAATTAGTCACATGACCATACCTAGCAGCAAAGGAGGCTGGGCAATCATGTGGGCAGCTAAAATTCTGGAGTTGTTTTCCTAAAAGGAAGGATATTGGGACCACCATCTGTCTCTGCACTCTGCGGATTTGTGATATGGTCCCAGAATGCTATAATACAATTATCTTGATCAAGCTCTTGGTTACATATCTGAGAGCTATATTTACTCTAATTTGGTTCTCAAATTTTAGAATAATCACCTTCAGAATTGTGAAAAATAAAGACTTTTAGACTCCAAAGCAGGATTCTGCATTTTTAAAGGACACCACAGGTGATTCTTTTTTTTTTTTATTAACTTATATTGAGCTTCAAGTGAACGTTTACAAATCAAGTCAGACTGTCCCATATAAGTTTATATACACCTTACTCTGTACTCCCACTTTCTCTCCCCCTAATGAGTCAGCCCTTCCGGTCTCTCCTTTCGTGACAATTTTGCTAGTTCCAGCTCTCTCTATTCTCCCACCCCCCTCCAGACAGGAGATGCCAACACAGTCTCAAGTGTCCACCTGATATAATTAGCTCACTCTTCATCAGCATCTCTCTCCTACCCACTGTCCAGTCCCTTTCATGTCTGATGAGTTGTCTTCGGGAATGGTTCCTGTCCTGGGCCAACAGAAGGTTTGGGGACCATGACCGCCGGGATCCCTCTAGTCTCAGTCAGACCATTAAGTATGGTCTTTTTGTGAGAATTTGGGGTCTGCATCCCACTGATCTCCTGCTTCCTCAGGGGTTCTCTGTTGTGCTCCCTGTCAGGGCAGTCATCGGTTGTGGCTGGGCACCATCTAGTTCTTCTGGTCTCAGGATGATGTAGGTCTCTGGTTCATATGGCCCTTTCTGTCTCTTCAGCTCTTAGTTGTCGTGTGACCTTGGTGTTCTTCATTCTTTGATCCAGGTGGGTTGAGACCAACTGATGCATCTTAGATGGCCGCTTGTTAGCATTTAAGACCGCAGAAGCCACATTTCAAAGTGGGATGCAGAATGTTTTCATAATAGAATTATTTTGCCAATTGACTTAGAGGTTCCCTTAAACCATGGTCCCCAAACCCCCGCCCTTGCTCCGCTGACCTTTGAAGCGTTCAGTTTATCCCGGTTCTTAAGCAGTTTCCACACTCTGAGACTGGTGGCCCTTACTATGGGCTGCCTTGGATATAATTTGAATATGGGCTTCTAAGTACAGCATAATTAAAGCCTGCCACTTGGAGCATATAAACTTGAGCTTGGGTTTAGATTAGGGCTTCGAACAGTCTTGTTATGCTTTGTACCCCTGCTGAGAATTTGCATTTCTAGCAAGTTCCCAGGCAATGCTGATGCTGCTGGTTAAGGATTAGTTCTGAGAACCACTGGTAGGGAGAAGGTTTCCAAAGTTTATTATACATAACAGTCACCTGGGGGTCTTGTTAAAATGTAGGTTCTGATTCAGTATATCTGAGGTGGAAATGCAAATTCTCAGCAGAGGTTCAAACCAGAATGAACCGGTTCAAAGGCCTGGTCTAGATCAGTTGTGTAACCAGGGAATGTTGACCTAAACTGAAAAAACTGTTGACGTTATGCTAACAACTTTTCTCACCACATATCCAGAATTCCTCCAGCACAGAAAGATTATAGCACCTTGAAAACTTGATTCATTTACCTCACGGAGCTATAATAAACGTGATAATAATACACTACCACTGTTTATGGTTTTACAATCACTATTACGGGCTTTATCACATTTGCTCTTCTCAGTAATCAAGGTTTTATAGGCAAGGCAGCAAAGCGATAGAACTGCCTTGGTTATAGGACCCAAACCTAGTTCTTCTTTCCCTCAGTCCCAATGTTCTTTCCCCTATGCCACAGTGCCTGTCTGTGCTTCTGATCCTAAGTCAAGATCAAAACAGAAGCAGCTCAGAACAGAGCAGAAGCGGACAGCAAAGAGCAGAGAAATGCATTATAAAAAGCATGAGGTAACAACATAGATGAACCTCAAAAACATTATGCTAAGTGAAAGAAGCCAGGCAAAAAAGACCTCATATTGCATGACTCCATTTATATGAAATGTCCAGAAAAGGCAAATCTATAGAGACAGAAATAGATTAGTGATTGCCCAAGGCTGAGAGCAGGAACACAGATTAACTGTAAACAGGCATAAAGGATCTTATTGAAAGGATAAAAATGTTCTAAAACTGGATATGGTGATGTTTTTTCACGACTCAGTAAATTTACTAATAATCATTACATGGTATACTTAAAAAAGGTGAATTTTGTGAGATGCAAATAATAATTCAACAGTTTTTAAAAAAGGATGAAGGTTAATATTTGAAGTATAGGTTTAGTTTTTGGCTCTGCCATTTACAGTTTGGATTAGGCTGGGCAAGTAAGTCAACACTCCTGAGACCTTGGATTGTCATCTCAAAAACAAGAGTAAAATAGTGTCTACCTCATACAGCGTCTACCTTCTTAGCACATTGGAAGAGCCAGTAAATGTGGGGCATCCTCATCGTTAGGCTTAAACAAAAACCAAACCCAGTGCCGTCGAGCCGATTCCGACTCATAGCAACTCTATAAGACAGAGTAGAACTCCCCCACAGAGTTTCCAAGGAGCACCTGGCAGATTCAAACTGCCAAAGCTTTGGTTAGTAGCTGTAGCTTTTAACCACTAGGCCACCGGGGTTTCCTCATTAGGCTTAGAAGATTAAAATCACACAAACAGAAATTTATGATTCACAAATGATTATTTTGGTTAGAAATAAAATGGTCAGTGAAAGACCATTAAAATGACATTTAAAAACACATAATAAGAACCATATATGAAAACCCGTTGCCCTCGAGTCGATTCCAACTCATAGCGACCCTATACTATAGGACAGAGTAGAACTGCCCCATAGGGTTTCCAAGGAATGCCTGGCAGATTCAAACTGCCGGCCTTTTGGTTAGCAGC
The DNA here is from genome assembly GCF_030014295.1 of Loxodonta africana. NCBI lineage: Eukaryota > Metazoa > Chordata > Mammalia > Proboscidea > Elephantidae > Loxodonta > Loxodonta africana. The sequence goes on along the minus strand of NC_087355.1, from coordinate 43,096,304 downwards.
CATGTGCCATAATATAATTGATTTTGAGTTCAAGTTCAGTGCTTTACCCATTTATTTACATTATATATACATGCGACCACATGCCTGTCAGTTTGTTGTACTACAGTGGCTGCATGTTGCTATGATGCTGGGAGCTATGCCACTGGTATTTCAAATACCAGAAGGATCACACATGGTGGACAGGTTTCAGCAGAGCTTCCAGACTAAAACAGAGTAGGAAGAATGGCCTGGCAATCTACTCTCAAAATTTAGCCAATGAAAACCCTATGGATCACAACAGAACATTAACCGATATACTGCAGGAAGATGAGCCCTCTAGATTGGAAGTCACTCAACAATGGACTCAAATATACCAATGATGATGAAGATGGTACAGGGCCAGGCAACATTGCATTCTTTTGTGTATGGGGTCACCATGAGTCAGAGCCGACTCAACAGCAACAAGTATATACATACATATATATGAATTTGTACATTCTATTTTTTTTATACATATGTAAGGAGCCCCGATTGTGCAGTGGTTAAGCACTCAGCTGCTAACCAATGGTTCAGTGGTTTGAACCCACCAGCTGTTCCATGGGAGAAAAATGTGGTGATCTGCTTCCATAAAGCTTACAACTTTGGAAACACTATGGGGCAGTTCTGCTCTGTCCTGTAGGGTAGCTATGAGTCATGATCAACTCAAAAGCAATGGGTATACCTATACACCTTCCATACATATTCCATATATATTCCATATATGTTCCATATACATGCGTATATATATATACACGCACACATAAATAGTCAGCGTATATTCCATTTGTGTTTGTGTATGTATATTCCAAGAAGACCTGATGGTGCCATGGTTAAAGCACTTGGCTGCTAACCAAAAGGTCGGTGGTTCGAATCCACCAGCTACTCCATGGGAGAAAGATGTGGCAGTCTGCTTCTGTAAAGGTTTACAGCCTTGGAGACCCTATGGGGCAGTTCTAATCTGTCCTATAGGGACACTATGAGTTGGAATCAACTCAATGGCAGCAAGCTTTGGTTTTTAATGTATATTCCAGGGACTCCATGATTATTTGAGTATGCTTTTATCCAAAAGCAAAGGATGAAATATATTATGTATCAAGACATCTTCTGGTTCTTAAATTCTGTAAACAAAAGTTTGGTGTGCTTATAAAATCTGTCCACTTTGTCTGCCCTTAGGTTTGTGAGTATCACCCAGCATCCCCTTTGACCTCACACCTGAAAGCTAGAAACTGCTTCTTGTGAGAATTTGAAGGTTTATCTTCTGCTTGCCCTTAATAACAAGGCTTGGTCCCTAAGTAAGGGCACACGCAGAACTATCTGAGTCAGACCCTTTGCAGTTCACTTCAGAATGTCATATCAACAACAACGAGCAGTGTCAACTCTGATTACCAAACACTGTTTCCATGAGGCCAAAGCAAATATGCCAGTCTTTTTGTTTCCCCAGAACTACTTTTTGACAAAACTAACTCAGTAATGAGGTTGCTCCTGAGGTTAACCCTTCAGCTAAAGATTGAACAGGCCCATGGAACAAAAACGGGACTAAAGGGGCACATCAGTCCTAGAGCAGGGACTGGGAGGCAGGAGGGAACGGGAAAGCTAGTAATAGGGAACCCAGGGTTGAGAAGGGAGAGCGTTGACCTGTCATGGGGTTGTTAACCAATGTCATAGAACAATGTGTGTACTGTTTGATGAGAAACTAGTTTGTTCTGTAAACCTTCATCTAAAGTACATTAAAAAAAATTTTAAAGTAAAAACAAAACAAAACAAAAACCAAACCCAATGCAGTCAAATGGATTCTGACTCATAGTGGACCTATTATAGGACAGTGTAGAACTACCCCATAGGGTTTCCAAGGATTGTCTGGTGGATTTGAACTGCAGATCTTTATGGTTAGCAGTCATAGCTCTTAACCACTATGCCACCAGGGATGCCTTTTGACAAAAAAATGATTTAAATTATTCTAAGGTGTTCATTTTACCTTCTTATTCCTCCTTCATGTGATTCTTTAGAGCATAGCTTTCACACATTATGTTCCTCTGATACGCTTTTTAATGTCAAGTTGTCAAAAACTAATTACATTTTTCTTTTAGGTAAGAAAACACTTGATAGCCGCCTTAAAAAAAATTATTTAGGTTGGCATCACTTTCCTACTTAGCATTCCAGGAAATCTGCTATATACGTGTTCAGCCTTCTTCAGGCCCTGGATGGCTTGTACAAAATGCAGGGGTCTAATGGAGCTGGGCTTACATTCCCTCCCGTGTTGGTATGCTTCTTAATGCATCCATAGCAGATTGGCACACTAGCTTCCTGGTATAATTTACTGTTAAATAACACTCCTAGACTGTGTCAGGAAATAAGCTACATGTAAAATGTCACCTTTGAAAAAAAGAAAACAGTTATAGTTATGACATGCAATTTGCATCAACCTCTTTTGAGATAATCAAAGAAATAAACAGAACACACTAGCCAATAAATGGGCTCACCAGGAGGAAAAGAGAAGAACCTTTATAATTCCATGGTTCTACCTTCTCTTGACACACCCAAGCCAATCTTTTTCTGAGTCCACTGAATAAGCATTTGTCATAAGCTTTACTGTACCGTGAAGTTCTGATTAATATTACAGCTCAAGTACAGAGGGCTGAAAGACCACATTCATTTTCAAAGTCACGTCACATTGATTAGAATTCACTGCAGGTTATTCAAATAACGATCCTCTCTTTCCCCAGGAGAATCTCTGTCTGATTTTTCTTTATCCTCATTAAAGATCCCAGGTGCAGACAAAGCTTTACATACTTCTAATTTGCATTATCCTTGGGAAGGCGCTAATTCACATGCCTTCAGTATATAGCACTTGTTTTTGTAGTTTGCTCTTTCCTATCGTCTCTTTAAATAAACCAAGAAATTTAGCCTTTATAAACTCTCAGACAATAGAAAATGCCAAATTTTATTATGCTTAGTAATGAGGCCATGGCTCCCAAACTCTCAGTGATAATTCAGATAAAGTGAGGCATTTTGTTCAGCTCTCGGCTGTTGTGTTTCACTTAAAAAGACAATAGTATTTTCTTTCTTTCTTTCTTGGGGAAAGAAGATTCGTTTTAGGAGTAAAGAACAGCACTGGGGACTTTTCAGCTGTACCAGAATCGAAAAGCCAGGGTCCATGAGACAATAAATGTGGTATTCGGATATTCCCTGACAGAATTTGATATGTTATTTGACTAATTAGCCAAATTTCTATGCAAGAGCTGATCAATTCTCGCCTCTGTTGAGATAATTTATTAGCTACTCTCCCCATGGTAGCATTCTCCTGGAGTCACATACGGATTGCATTGGCAGAAGGTGTGGGCCTAAAATTATGACAAAGAATTCTGCCTTGGACTATTTTTACCTTTAGTTTTTGTGTAATGAGTTTAGCCTGAAGCAGACTGACAGCATTGTTGACATTTCATTGAGTTTCCATTTCTCAAGAGAGGAGAGTTTTTAGCTAATTAAATAATGTTAGAGTGCCGTAGAAACTACAAAGGCAACGTGAAACCACACGGCAGTCACACCATATTTGTTAAGACCACTTGTGTATTTCTGAGATCTTTAGAAAATGAAGTCTGCATAAAAAAAAAAAAAAAAAAATTTAAAAGCGACTCAGAGGCTCAAAATGATATGGCTGGCATAAATGGAAAAACAGGAGAAGAGCTACTGGAAGAGAATTTTCATAAAAATGTTGGGTTTTTAGCATGTGGATGGGAGTAAATACGCTTGTTGCGGGTGTGGCGCAGCAGCTGAAAGGTTCTGGAACACGTATGTGTGTGTGTTCCATACTGAAAGTCACATGTGCTACTGACAGGGTGGACTTGTAACCTCCAGGCCAGTGAATTAGAATCAATTATATTTTAAGTATTAATAAAAACTGACCCCTAGCCTCCTCATTCATTTCTCAGGGACAATGTGCTTTGTTGTGACCTGTGAGCCTGCTATCAGTTAAGTCTTTTTATACATAACTAATATAAAAAAATTAAACATTTTCTTGGCATTCGTATTCATTTGTTTCTGCTAGGAGGATTGATATGTAATCAGGCCCAGAATCTCACTGACTCTGAGTAAATTGAAAGGGAGTGCACACTTGGAAAAAATCAAAGCCTTTCAATTCAACAAGGAACTCTTTAACATGAAGTAAAATTTTTATGCTTTTAATGAAAAACAATTGATGGTCCTGCTCAGGTATGACTTTTTAGTTGAGCTTGACGGAGAAGCACTGTGGATTCAATACAAATGCAAGTCAATGATGGAACCCCAAAGCAAGACAGAAATGTTACTATGTCCACTTAAAAAAAAATACGCTAAATCCTTCTGATTATAGAGATTACATAGCTGTTGACATTCTGGAGCCATGCTGAGAATGATGGTAAAGTGATGTGTGCACCTACTCTGAATAAATGAATTTTTAAAAGAGCAATCTACAATGAAATAGATACTTACTGTGGGTGTCTACACGTGCACATGTGTATGGGTGTGCATGTGTGTGTATGGTTGTGCGTGTCTGTGCATCTGTATGGTATGGGGTGCGTGTGTGTTTTCAACCTTGCATATCTCAGAGAAGAAGACATGAAGAACCCAGAGAGATTTACTGTCCCTTTAAGTTCAGGGAACCTTTGAGATTTCACTGGCATTAATTAAGCTCACCCCAGGATCATGGGCTTGGTGGACTTTTGTTTTAAAAAGCAAGCTTGCTTACCAGAAGAGGTTTTTTTTCTTTTTTTTTCCTCCAAGCTCTCATTTTATTGTGATTTCCAGCAGGGGATCTTATTTCAAGGGACATGATCAAAGTAAAGGACATTTCTTCTGGGACATGTTTTACATAGATTAAATCTCATTATGCAACTTACTCTTTAGTCTATATTCTTTTTATAAGCTCTTATTGTGGGAATGAATTTAACATAGTAAAGTGTGAATTTATTACATCGATACAGTAAGCTCCAATGAAGATAAGGCCCAGTAGAGTCAAACACTTAGTTTTGCTTTTCCATGGTAAATTTCTGCTAGACGAATTTTGGTGTAACCTTAAAAGAGTTTGCAATGTAACCTGTGGACCCAAGATTTCCATCAACTTAGCATTATTTCTTTTCTAAAAATATATTTTTAATATAAAAACTGATTCCTTTAAGAAACATGCTGCTATCTTTTGATTTCCCTTACCCTGGTGGTGCAGTGGTTAAGTGCTACGGCTGCTAACCAAAGGGCCGGCAGTTTGAATCTGCCAGGCTCTCCTTGGTAACTCTGTGGGGCAGTTCTACTCTGTCCTATAGGATCACTATGAGTTGGAATCAACTCGACAGCACTGGGTTTGGTTTTTGGTTTTGGTTTCACCTGTGTTTAAGCTTCCTATCTCTCCACCTTTTTTAGTGTAAAGGTAAGCAAGTTATTTCGGTTACATTAAGAAATGTACCATATTACCCATCATAGGGAGTTGTGCTTTTTCATTAAATGCTAGGAACTTGGAAATTTGAACTAATGCCCAGAAAATCTAGACATTGGTTAAATCCATACAGCTAATTCAAGTTAGTGTCACAATTTGCAGCTTTGGAGAACAAGCATCTATTAGCAAGCTGTTTCATACACATACATCATCGCCCTTAGCTTAATCTCTTTAGAATCTAAGAAAGGCAGTGATATTGAGTACTGAAATCTGTCTCACCATCTTAAAATTAGGAAAAAAGTCACAAAACATAATGTCAATTTCAGCAACCCCTCCCCAGCACTCTGATATCTAAGTCAAAGGAAGTTTTAGTTTTTAAATTGCATTCTTTAAAAGCTAAAATAAGTGTGTGTATGTTGCACAGATATTTCAGAATATCATTGAAAAAACATATATCCAGTATAGAAATAAAAAGGATGCTCAATTTTCAATAGTTTTTTTTTTTTGTTGTTGTTCCTTGATTGCAAAAGTAAATGATATATTTTCATATCTAATCTCATTTTGCTCTTTTCTGATATTGTCAGCTTGGCAATTAAAATTGCAAGGGTAAGCTGAGGAATTGATTTTTTTAGCTGGATAAAGGAATATGATGCACGGTCAAGTTTTAGGTTAAATTGTCCTACTCTTTCTAGCAATTTTCTTCACGATTTAGTCTCTAAAGGTACAATTTCCTTCAGCTGAGTGAAAGTCCTCTCCTGCTTCAGTTCCCAGGCTATCTGCTGTGCATTAGATAAAGAACTAACTTACAACACTATTCGCAGTTGCTTCGTGGTATCTGAGGGGGTTCTCTTGCGTCCTGTCTGCATGTTGGACACCTCACTCCAGTGCCTGAAATAGAACCATCTTAGAAGCTGGAAGATGGGCTAAAAGCTAGGATGGCGGTCAGTTAAATGGTTCATCAGAACATAGATCTCTTTCCGCCGATCAATGAAAGCCAAATTCCCTGTGTAAGTAGTTAACTCATCTTCAGACCTTGAAACATAATTAAACCAGAAGGAGTCTGGTATGATTAGAGGTGAGAAGCTGGGACTAGTGAAGCCATAACAAAGAAAATGAGTTTGCATCAAGGTTTGCACAAAACGCAGCTTTCATTTTCTGATATATTATGCAAAATGTATTTCCTATTCCTTTTGGAAAAAATGAAGCTATTTATGTAACTATTCAAAAACTATTTTTTAATGCAGTGTGTCTTGACAAACATATAGTCTGTTCTTTGTGGGTTTCTGACACTAAGCATTCTATTGAGTTTATTTTCTGAATCTTTCTCCTCCTCCTTGGTTTAATGTTTTTATGGTGGCCTTAATAATCTTCAGTAAATTCATTTACTTCACTTCTGAATAAATACTTCTCCAGATGACTTCCACATAGCTTGGTAACATATGCCATCTATCTCAGACAATAAAGTTCTAAAATTTATACTATTTATTGTGTTCTAATTCTAGATGACTATAATAATTTCTATTGAATTTCCACTTTCTAATTAGATTTTATAGCTTTTATAGTATACTACAGAGAATATATTTTTCTCTTGGTATAAATTAATCTTAGATAACTTTAAATAAAATTAATATAATTATCAAATTTGTAAAAACATTTAGAAGAAATGTGTGTTCAAAATGTGCTCCTTGCCTACTTCATGATGCTTTTTTTTTATTCAACTTATTTTCATTTCGCTGTTTTTCCCTAGATAGTTATGTTGCAGTTAACTCAGTGTTTACATCTTATTATCTGCTTGTGCATTAAGAAAGATAATGGCGCAAGTAAAGATAATCTAGGCAAAAACAAAAATAAAATTAATGTCAAATGAGTTTTGGTCAAATGTGAAAATTGCCACATTCCCTGTTAACTTGTAGATGGTGCAATTGGTAACATTGCCCTGACCTAACCATTTAGAATAAAACCTACCTGTGGACAACAATGTTCCCTTCCACAGTATTGACAGTTGTGTATCTCAACATTCCAAGCCAAACCTCCCTCCCCTTGCTGTCCAGTCAATTCTGACTCATAGTAACCCAATGCGACAGGGTAGAACTTCCCCATAGGGTTTCCAAGGCTGTAATCTTAATGGAAGCAAACTGCTGCATCTTTCTCCTGTGGAGAAGCTAGTGGGTTCGAACCACTGACCTTTTGGTTAGCAGCCAAGCACTTTAGCCACTGGGCCACCAAGGCTCCTTATCTCAGCACTAGGTCCATTTAATTCTAAGTGATACTTTCCAAATGAGCGAAGGTGATATGCCTTGATCAAGCATCCCCTTTATAATGGAGTAAACAGCAGGATCTTCCACCAGTGCTTCCTAAAACCCAGGGACAACACAACTGTCATGCAGCCAGCTCAGGCCCTAGATACCAACTCAGAGGTTCCATTTTTAGGTCATCCTTTGCAAAACACTCCTGAAAAGGCAGTTATACATCTTGAATATTCCTATAAAAATCTATTTGTAATCCCCAGATCTAGGAGCCTATTGGTTAATAATTAGGCAGATATATGTATATTTCTATATATGTTTGTATGTGTGTGTATGCATATATGTATATATGCACGTATGTATATACTCATATGCATATATGTCTATGTACATATGCATATCCATATATATGTATATATACTAACACATAAAGTAATATATAAAGTACAATACCACAAGAATGTGTCTATACGTCCTGAGACTTAAGAGTATAACAGAGTTTTTTGTTGTTGTTTTGTCTGTCTGCCTTGTTTTTAAAGGTAGTCTATTCTAGGATATCAATAAAAATAACATATATAGTAGACAGAGTCCAGAACCACCACGCACAAAAGAACTGGGTTTAATCCTGCCACAGACTGGGTAACACCAATTCATTCTACCCTTCTGGTGGAATAATAAACTAATCACTAAGGTGGATGTGCTAGATACATTCTAAGTTTTATTTCAGCTATAAAACTATACAATCTTAATATTTATCACTGGGTTTGTGTCTATCAAGTAAAAAATTAAGGAACTTGTAAAAAAAAGTTTGAGTCAAATGCCTTCATGGCTTCAATAATCCAAAGCATTTTCTTACTTTACTACTTTGTAGATACTCCAATTTTTTCACTCACATCAGACTTGACCTCTTGAAAAATTACTATGGCCTTCAGGAAGGGTAGTAGAGTAGTAGAGCTTACCCTGTGCCCTTACTATTTAAAGTGCTCTACATACATGAACACATTTCATCTTCATAATAACCCCATGATTTACATGTTGTGAGTTATCCCATTTTGAAGATGAACAAACTAAAGTACTGAGACCCTAAGGTTTCCTGTCCAATGACCGTGTAGTGCTGAGAAGCAGCATGAGCCCAGAGCAGATTACAGAAGTGTATTCATCCTTAGATCCATCTATAGTGCTGGTGAGTACATAGTGGTCTGATACTGAAAAGTTCTGTTATAATTTTTTTTTTCAATCTCCATCTCTGATTAGTTAAGAAAAGGGGTTCCGTGTATAGCTCAAAGGCTGTGCATCAACAAGCAGGTGCTGCCTGAAGGGCACAATCCAGGGCCAGTTCCAAGCTGTGGAACTTTGATTTGGAGGATGGTAGGGCCTTTGATCCCCCATGCATCTGTCAGCTTGTCGTACTGTGGGGGCTTGCATGTTGCTGTGATATTGGAAGCTATGCCACCAGTATTTCAAATACCAGCAGGGTCTCACATGGTAGACAGGTTTCAGCTGAGCTTCCAGACTAAGACCGACTAGGAAGAAGGACCTGGCAGTCTACTTCTGAAAAGAATTAGCCACTGAAAACCTTATGAATCATGATCATTGGAAGAAAGATTGAAGTTGTCAAGGATTTCATTTTACTTGGATCCAAAATCAACACCCATGGAAGCAGCAGTCAAGAAATCAAACGACACATTGCATTGGGCAAATCTGCTGCAAAAGACCTCTTTAAAGTATGAAAAAGCAAAGATGTCAGCTTGAAGATTAAAGTGCACCTGACCATGCCATGGTGTTTTCAATCACCTCATATGCATGCAAAAGCTGGACGAAGAATAAAGAAGAATTGATGCCTTTGAATTATGGTGTTGGTGAAGAATATTGAATATTCTATGGACTGACAAAAGAACAAACAAATCTGTCTTGGAAGAAGTACAGCCAGAACACTCCTTAGAAGCAAGGATGGCGAGACTTTGTCTCATGTTCTTTGGACATGTTATCAGGAAGGATCATTCCCTGGAGAAGGACATCATGCTTGGTAAAGTACAGGGTCAGCAAAAAAGAGGAAGACCCTCAATGAGATGAATTGGTACAGTGGCTGCAACAATGGGCTCAAGCGTAACAACGATCATGAAGATGGCTCAGCACTGGGCAGTGTGTCGTTCTGTTGTACATAGGGTTTCTATGAACTGAAACCGACTCCATGGCACCTCACGACAACAACAGGGCCTTTGATAAAAGAACGAGCTAGTTTTCAGGTTACTCTGCCCCTGCGTCTAAGAGCAGCAACAGTTCTTTCCTAGTATTAAAAAATTACACAAAGCAGATAGTTAGCAAAGTATTATATAATCATTTATTAGTTTCATGTCTCACTTTTGCTGCATTGGAGGGGGATAAATATTCATTAGAAACACAGTGCTCAGATTTTTGAAACTCTTGTTTAGGTCTATTATATCTATTCATTTGACAATATGAACCCACCCTCTTCAGGCACTGGGGATAGAAAGGTGAGCAAAACCCCACACTGCCCTGCTTCCTGAGTTTGCACAAAGGCCACAATTCCTGAGGTGACCTTTTACTAACCATTTTGGGGTAAAGTGTTATGACCGTTGCTATATTACTTAAGAAAACCCTGGTGGCATAGAGGTTAAGTCCTACAGCTGCTAACCAAAAGATCAGCAGTTCATATTCACCAGGCGCTCCTTGGAAGCTCTATGAGGCAGTTCTACTTTGTCCTACAGGGTCGCTATGAGTCAGAACCGACTCGACGGAAAAGGGTGTATTAATGCTCTGCTGTCTTCTGAGAGGTGTATTTCATTTTAATGACAGAAAATCCTTTGGAGCAAATATCATGTCACCAGTTAAAAGTCTCACTGGTCTTTAAAAAAAACAAACCCGACTCATAGAGGCCCTATAGAATAGAGTAGAACTGCCCCCATAGAGTTACCAAGGAGTACCCGGCAGATTTGAACTGCCGACCTTTTGGTTAGCAGATGTAGCACTTAACCACCACACCACCAGGGTTTCCACAACCTTCGCCAAACAAAAACCCAGTGCCATCGAGTCAATTCCGACTCGAAGTCACTAAATCTCAACATCCGGGGGCAACCCAGGGCCAGGCGTTTTTCTCATTTGGGAGATTATGTCTATTTAGGGAAAACTGAAGGTCAGGGAAATTAAATGAGTTGCCCAAGGTCATCCAACTAGTAACTTCTAGACCTAGGATTCTAATCCTGTTTTTTGTTTTGTGGCCAGGTAAACCAGTAGTTTTTTTTTTTTTTTTTTTCCCTCTCTATCATGATTATTTCTAGTTGTTCTACCTTTCGATCCATAAGAGTTACAAGAGCTCTTTTCACTTAGTTTCTGGGTAGGATAACTTAAAAGAAAACTCTCAGTCATTTTTTTAACTACTAAAAATACATCATCAATGTTATCTACGAGAATATTTAAAAATACAAGTAAAAAAAGTAAATGACTCATAGGACATTAGCTAAAAAATGACAATTTCTAACATTTCGGTATATCCCAGTCTATCCATCCTTTTATATATTTATCTGTGTGTATATAGACACAAGGATTTTTTTTATTTCGTTTATGGGCGTTTTAAATTGCTCTATAATTTAAAAGGAATTTTCAAAAGTACATGAGTTACTTTTACACAAGAAAAAATTATTCAAAATTATAATTCTAATCTCTTGTGAGATATTTAAGATTATCCCAAAGTAACTATTTAAGCACCCAATATGAGGTTATATTATGCATTAGATACAGTTCAGTCACTTGTGAATGTGTGTGTTTCTGTGTGTATGTGCATATGTGTTTTTCCCAATCAACAATATATTATGAATACATTTTCATCTCATTAAATATTGTGATTATTGAAGAGCACTCCATTTTAGTTATGTATTATAATTTATGAACTAATTTCTCACCTTAGATATATAAAATGTTCCCAGTTTTTTATCCTCATAAATGACACCAGAGGCTCTAGACGCAGTGTTTATATAGCTAGATTTTTGTGCACATTTAAAATTCCCCCCGTTGTTAAATTGTTAAAAGCAGAATTCCAGGGTGAAAGGGTATGCAAAATTTTCAAAATTTGAAAACATATATGGCAAAACACTCTTTGGAAAATTTGCATCATTGTACATTCCACTAGTGGTATATATAGACCTATGCATGTTTCATTTTTCCCTAACCAGTGTTAAATATTATCCTCTTTTCTCCTCTTTAACAATTTGATAGGCAAAAAAGAGTTAATTGCTCTAAGTCAGCACTCGTTGGCTGAAAGAAGTTGAATTTTTATTATATTTATTTGTCCTTTATATTCTTCTGTTAATTATCATCTACCCATGGAATGATTGTCTCTGAACACCCTTTGCAAAATGATTTACAATCAAAACTTTTCCATGATGTACATTGTACATCATGTCAACAGTCAGACTCAAATTAATCAGCATCTAAGCTCAATAAGAAAAGTAATGGCTTGAAGACAGGGTTTGTAAAAAGGTAGAGGCAGTGGAAGATGACTCCTTCAGGAATGAGTCTACCACCCTTGCTTCTCTGTTGGATCTAAGGCAGAATGTAGACAAATTCAACTATGGTAAGAGATGGCCTCTAGCAACTATCTTCATGGCTCAATGATTTGATCCTAGATAAGAGACACTGATTCTTACATTTGAATAATAAACCTTTTTTTTTTTTTTTTAAGGAAAGTTTATATTTACAGTATATACCAAAAACCCCAGGACTATGAGTCTAAATCACACAAAGATAACACATCTGACCTTTCTTTAGACATCGGGAACTCTGAAACTGAAGCTTATCATATTTTGGAGGAAAGAAAGTTGTTAAAGTAAATCTCAACTTGCAATTTTAGACTTTAACAGACCTTAGTCAAGAGAAAAGACACATGTAGACTCCTTTGTAAAATGTGTAACAATAAGATTTTTGACTAAGATATGGGCTTCATAAGCATCGTGTCATATTATTCATTATAGTGCGTAAATTGAATAACGAGGTTAGAAATGTTTGTTATTTTTTAACTTTCATGGTTTAGCAGACAGACATGTCATTTATTCCTTGAAATTAAAACACACACACAGTAACTCCCCACACTGTCTTTGATGAGGAATCTGGCCTTCTAGTTCATTTAACATGAGACAACAGATTTGTGTTGATGGTGCTTTTGTTCCTGATAGTGAGAGAACTTGTTACTGAAAAATTAGCTACTGACCCTCAAGCAATCGCTAACATTCCAGTTCCTGAATAGAAAAAGGGAGAAGAGAACAGATGGAAGCAAACAAAAATTGTATTAATAATATATAACAAAGTGCTGCTACAAATGATATTTCAATAGAGGAAAACTGCAGTTTTCATTGGATCTGAATGTATTTATCAGTCTCTAATGCTTGCATCTTCAAGCAGTTCTCTTTTATTGACACGGCAACACAAATTGCAGAAGTAAATTGAATCACGGACTCAGAATGTAAAAATCAATGAGAAATAATTTTGTAGCACTAAAGTGAATAGTGTAATGCTAGGTATTCATTTAATTAACCATGAGCCTTTCCACATAATGCACAATCATTGCCAGCTTTTCAGCTCATAGTTGTTCCAGGAATAATGGGTTTGGGATTCATCTTTAGAAAACCTGCATTAATATTTGAAAGCGTTTAAATCCATTAGCGGGTCATTGGAACACTGCAGGTCACTTTTACATTGCTAATTGAAACAATAGTAATGGGTTATAATCTACTGTCTAATAATGCCTAGAGTGTTTTACCGCTTTTGTATCTGCAGATTCCAGGAAATATGTAAATTTGTTGCTGAACTGTTATAAAAATACGGAAATTTAAGCTGCAGACATCAAAGTATTTTTTCCTAAAAAAGAAAAAAAAAGAACACGTTAATAAACTGAAGAGTTACACTACATTCTGGTGTCAGGATAAATTCCTTACTCTAGACCTCCCCTCTTCTCTCTTCTCCGCTCTGGGTGCAGCATCTGGTACTCACATTTTCCACATTGCCATCAGGAGAAAGTGAATATCATTAAACCAGTGAGTAAACAATCATGTCATTGTTTCCATATGCAAGCTATACATTGACTCAGCCTGCTGGGTCCTGGCTGCTTTTTTTTTTTTTTTTTTAGCCCCACATGAATTTATGCAAGCATTTTCTTTTTCCTGGGGATTTTCGGTATATATCAATATTTTCTTGGATGGGGGCAGTACATGTGGCTGTAACTCTAGCATATGAAATAAGACTATGATCTCAGTGCAAAAACATACATGTGTGTAAATACATACACGCATATAAAAGGAAATACACGAGAAAGAGTCGCTTTCAGAATCCTTCCTGTAAATTGAATGCCATACAAATTGACACTTAACCAGCATTTTTGCTTTTAATTAAACCTGCATCGCATGCACTTACCTGCATCTTCCTCTGCTTAATTACACTCTGATTGTGCAGAAAATCCAGAAAGATGCATCTCATTATAATAAAGAAAATGCTTTGGCATAGGTAGAGATTGTGTATGCAGGCATGCTCATTTATACAAATGGAATATGTTTTTAGAAGCACTTTATACTTAGGCTACAAGAAAAATAAGGTCTTAAATCCATTCTTTCTCTCTGCCATTATCAACATGGGGAGCTCATCAGCAAATTCCGGGAGGAGGGTGACTAAAAGAAGATGACACTGAATTTGGTGCTTTGTCAAGAAAAGCCAACATTTTAATTTCTGGTTTTCATCATTTTAGCAAATCTATTTACATCTGAGAAAGTTATTATAAGTTTGGTATCAAAATTCTGATTTCATCCCCCAAGCGTTGGTGGGAGATAGCTTCCTAGCAAAGTAATATGAATTGTGTACACACACTAGAAAAGCCCGTGTATTAATTGTATTGTCTGTAGAATTCAAATAACAGTTTAATGATCGTAATGGGGGCATGGATAAGAGAGGGCCAGGCATCCTTTGGTTCCTGAACATAGGAAGGCAAAGTTGTTTTAGATATGCATAAAGAAATCTCAGAAAAGAAACCTGACCTTGTAAGGTCCTCTCTTAAATATTCCCGCCATGTTTCCTGTCTTTCGTCATGCACTATTAAGCTCCCTTTGAAATCAGTAAGTATCACTATACTTGAATCAGCAATACAGGACATGGAGAAAGATGAACCAATGACCCCAGAAAGCAAGTTCTTTCTTTATTAAAGAAGGACAAGTACCATTAGCCTATAGTATAATAAATAGCCTCCTCACAGAAATTTTGCACTTTCTGTCAGCTAATGTAGTCTACAAAGGGATCTTGACTCAACATTCCACAATAAGAACCCTGTTGTGATTAAATGGGATGAAAAATTGGGCTTTGTGCACCCAGTTATTCTTTTACGACTATTATTATGCCTGCAATAGGGACAGGTACTTAAGGGTTAAGGGAAAATCCCACAATAGTATCACATATAATAGTCAACCAAGAAATCCTTGTGAAGGTCAGATATCCCTTGCTAGCCCCTGGGAGTTTCTACAGATTTACCCTTCTTGCATTGATGTGTTATGATAATATTAAACATATGGAAGCCCAAGAAACAAAATTCTTGCCTTTTCCCTTTAGATAAATCTTGGTAAATTTTTAGCCACAGATATAAGATAAAATCTCACAGGACCTAATTTACACAAGTGAATGCCATCATTTCTCACTTGCCATTCTCTATCTGAATGTGACATATTTGTTTTAATTTTTTGCAATTTGGAATTCTATTCATTTCTAGAGTTGAGAATCTGGCCACTGGCCATGAATGAAGATTTGCCCCAACTTGTCACCAAGAGTGTGCTAGTTCCTTTTCCTTTAGGAGTTTAGCCATCTTTCATTTCCATTTTAACTAAACTATTGGTGCACATTTTAAGATATAAAGGAAACTCTTTAAAGTATGAGCTCTTCCACTTCTAGGTTGCTGATCATTTCCTTTTAGCACATTGAAAGGACATTCATTTGGGAAACCCGATTCCTTCCATAACGTAAGACATCCATTAATGGTATGCCGTTCATTGGTTCGCCGGCTATTGGCAAAGGAAATACCTGACCTTGCTGCCATGAGTCAGGGAAACAAATCTCTCCATTTCAGGGGATGCTTTTTGCTTTTTGTTTCAGTGACTTAGCTGAACCCTGGTGTCTTTGTGTGTTCATGTTAGGTAATGTGTTGTGGCCCTGGTTCTGGGTAAAATGACAAAGCTAGCACTTTGACCAGAGAGTGACATCCCTATCTGACCATTCTCTTGGAGCTCACTGTCCTATTTATTTATTTTTAATTCACTCATTTAATGTGTTTGTTCATTTCTTCACTCATTCCTTGATAAGCAATATTTATTGCTCCTCGCTTAAGAAAAAGATTTAAGAACCTACTATACCAGGTTTTTGTTTTTTAATTAAAGTCAACCCAAGTTTTAGCCTGATAAGATATGTGAAGATACATATATATGCACACACATATATACCCATAAAATTCCAATTTTCTTAATAAGAAAGACTGAATTGTCATAACAGTAGTTGACTTATTTTCAGGAATTCATTGAATTTCTAAACTGTTATTCTTCTGAAGATTTCAGTGGTTTTTATATTGTACATCATTCATCTTAAACATGAGCCCTGAGAGTATTTTGAGTTTCTAACAAGAAGCAGGAGGCCTCATCTAACTTTGACTGAAGGATAGTTCCTTCTCCCCCACCAAGGTAGGCCTTGTCCTCTTCATCTGTATATGGCTTTGGGAGGGACAAATGTGGAGCACTGAAAGAGGTGTGGCTTTTCCTAACTAGAATTTCTCCAGAGGCATGCTTAAATATCAATGAAGTACCAGTTATTATTACCAGGTGAAATATTTAAATTTCCAATATGCTGTTTTGAGGAAGAATAAAATTATTCCTTCTCAGGAAGCAGACAAATGGATACAAGCTAAATACATGTTACTAATTACTCTTACTGTAATTATTACCTGATCATTACAAATAATAATAGCTAAAATTTAATTAAAAAATCCATTGCCATCAAGTCAATTCCAACTCATAGCAACCCTATAGGACAGAGTAGGGTTGCCCCATAGAGTTCCCAAGGAGTGCCTGGTAGATTTGAACTGCCTAACTTTTGGTTAGTAGTTGTAGCTCTTAACCACTATGCCACCAGGGTTTCCAAAATTTAATAAGAACATGCAATTTGGCAGACACTGTTCCAGGTGCTTATATGGACCATATTTTGTCAGACCTAAGATGAACATTTTTATTATGGATTGAATTTAGTGACTTAAAAACATATATGGAAGTCCTGGCCCCTGTACCTGTGGATATGCTTCTGTTAGGAAATAGAGTTTTTCTTCTGTTATATTAATGAGGTCGTACCAGAGTAGAGTGGGTCCTAAACCAAATCACTTCTGAGTTATAAAAAAAGAATAGTCACAGGGACACCTACAGGGGAAGATGTGCTACATGAAGACAGACACACACAGCAGATGCATCTATAAGCTCAGGAACCCCAAGCATTGCTGGTAGCTACTAGAAGCTGAAATAGACAAAGAAGGGCCTCCCCCTAGAACCACACCCTGAATTCAGACTTCTTAAAAGCTACCCACCCGTGGTATTTCTATTTTGGCAGCACTAGTTAATTAAGATTTTTTTTTCCCCCACATTTTAACATCTCAAAAATTGGGATATGTCCGACAGCCTATAGCAAGTCATAGTTTATTTGGCAGTTTTTTTTTTTATCTTTCTACACAGTTCATAAAATATAATAGGTCTTTTAGTCTCTGAAATAAACCATATACTCATCCAGATATTATAACAACTATGTGAGTTAAGTACTATTATTACACACACTTTGCAAATACAATTGAGTTAGAAACATTAAGTAGCTTGCCCAAGGTAAGAATTTATTAGGTTGCAGAGTTGGGATTCAAAGCCAGGCAAAGTGATCTCAAGGCCTGGACCCTCAGCCTCAATGCTTTACTACATCCCAATGGACTAAGTCTTTCTTGGCTGGGTCTATTTACCTTCCAATCAATAGTGGGTTAGGAAGTCTGCCTACATAATGTCATGTGTGTTTTATCATCCATATTTCTAAAATATGCTCCCATAACTCTTTTGCTGTATTCCACATTAAGCTGAAAGTTGCAAAATTTCTGACTTCTGTATCTACAATGGTTACAACATATACTGACTTCTGGGTGTGTTTGTTCCTTATATTTAAGACCTGGCCTCAAATCCTGAAGTTCACCATCAGTGTTGATTTAGTAACTCGATATAATCTAGTGTCATTGTATATTGACCTCACAAATTAGACTCATGAGGTAAGCTTCAATCACAAGATTGAGGGACAATTGGGATAGGAGGAGAAATTATTGTGAAGCCAACTGAAATCATGAGGTCTATCTCTGCAGAACATTCAACAACACTAATATAACCTCAAGACATTTTTATTCTATGTTGGGTTTTATTTTTCTCGATTTAAATGAGATAAGATATTGGATTCAATAGCTTTGTAGATGGGTAAGAAGAGATGAGAATGCAACTTGTTTCCGAACAGAACAATAAGAAGCATGATTATTTTAATATGAAGCCATGCTCACCTTCACTACCAAAAAAAAAAATCCGTGTAAATAGAATTAACAGGTGTGATACTACTAACTCATGATGACCTTATCAAACACCATTACATGTCTGTCATAATTATTTAGAACACTAACATAGGAGTCTCAAGCATATAGTATGCCTTGGTCCAATAACACAGGAAAGTTAATGAGTTGGGGGTGAAATGTTCTCATTAATTTGACTATTTATATAGAGACCACTTGAGACATACACACTAAGAAATGGTCTCTGAACAAACAGAGACATAGGGTCCTATAATGGAGATGAAACACATGCAATATGTCATATTTGTTAACTATGAAAGATAAATTACATCATGTGTATATGTGTCTGTGTAGAGGCTTCAAAAGGCATGGATGTATGAGTGGTTTCAAAGAGAATGCCCTCTTCAAATTAGGAAGAGATTTCTTTTTACTTGAGGATCTAGACTCATAGGTCATGTGGCCTCAACCACAACTTGACCATTAGTTCAAACCTAGATTAAACATTTTATTATGAACTGGTGAGAGTTTAATCACTTCTGTTTATTTTGCTTAGATATATCTACAGTGCCTTTCCTATTATGTAGTAAATTTTTTGTGGTAGATTCATAATCAAACTTAATTCATCATATAACACATATTTATTATTTGTTATGCACCTAACATTATGCTCAGGACTGGGAATGTTAGAAATAAACTTACAATTCTTCCTTTTAAGAATATGACAGTCTTGTTGGGAGATAAGTTATAAATTCATACAAAATTAAAAGAGTATGAATAACCAAGGATTCATATTATTTACTAATTAGGAGTTTGAACTTCACACTGTAGATGATGGGGCACAATGGGATAACAGGAGCTGGAGATGTGTATTTCAGAAATATTAACTTAGCAGCTGTATAAAGGAAAGATAGAAGAAAAGCAAGCTTGAAGACGAGCCCAGTCAAGAGGCTAATGTGATACTCCAGATGAAAGATAATGAAGGCCTGAGATAAAGCCAATGCAGTGGGGAGAGAAAGGAATGAGCCAATTCAAGAGATGCTGTAGAGTAGAATGCTCCAAAAAGGATGCCAACGTGATAGCAATAGCAATAGAGGGAAAGGGCACTGCTTGGAATGATTCCCAGGTTCCTGATTTGGGCGAGAGAGTACCTGGTGGTGCCAAACACTGGCAGAGTTTTATATAATCTTCTTTGTCATCCCCCATTCTCACTTAAAACTACCTCCTGAGCAGAAAAAGCAAGAACATTAAATCCACTAAGTAGCACAACAAATACAGAGAAAATGTTATAATATTCCAGGTGAGGGTGTCTTATTAGGCTGGCTCTTCTAGAGAAGCAAAACCAGTAAAGCATATATATATATACACAGAGAGAGAGAGAGAGATTTATATCAAGGAAATGTCTCATGCAATTTTAGAGTCTGTATGTCCCAAGTCTGTGGGGGTAGGAAAGAGGCTTCTCCTGATTCACGTAGCCACAGGACCTGGCGAACCCAAGATTGGCAGGCTTGAAAGCAGAGCTGTGGCAGGCTGTGAAGATCAACAGCGCTCAAGACTGGCAGGCAAGCTGCTAGTTCAAGTCCCAAGAACCAAAGGTCAGATGAACAGGAGCCAGCTTCAGGATCCAGAACAAGCAAAAGCCCTGGCAAGGTGAGCAGGAAAAGCCAGGTGGTGGAGGGCAGAGAGATGAAGGCTGAGGGGGCAGTGAGCTGCCACAGGCCCCGCCCCTGCTGGTACCACTCAGCAGATCCCATCATAGGGATGACCCCTACCAAACCTCCACAGAGAAATGATCACAACATTATAGGACTGCCGAAACATCGAGAATCATGGCCCAGCCAAGTCGACACACAATAACAATCGCAGAGGGTATTCAGTAGAATTGTGGCAAAGAAAATCAGATTTCAGGAATTTTCACCATAGGTGAAGAGGAAAACAGAAGGAGCAGTTTTGATCACTCAAAATTATTCAAGAAGGTTAGTAGAAACAGTAGAGAATTAAACCCACTAAGTATCATGAAAGAGACACATAAAATGCTGGGAAAATATCCCTAGATTACGTAAAAAAAAAAAAAATTAAACATTTGGTGTTGAGTCAATTCCCACGCGTGTCAGAGTAGAACTGCACTCCATAGGGTTTTCAATGGAACTAGATCTCCAGGCCTTTCTTCCAAGGAGTCTCTGGGTAAACTCTAACCACCAACCTTTTGGTTAGAAGCCAAACACATTAGCTGTTTGCACCACCCACGGTCTCCTTAAATGACCTACACTTCAAAAATTCTCCAAATAGGAATATACTTACATTTCATAAGTTAAGATTTTATGTTGAGGTCCTTATTCAGGTGGGAGGTCAAAAGTTATGCCCTGGGGTCACTCCCTGCCTTTGCGTGACACTTTAACCATGTGAAGTTCAGGGCGCCTTCTCCCTAGAGGCTTGGTTGTGACAGGGAACATCAGGTGTCCTTCTCATTCTTAACACCGTGATGTTGTTGTGAGAAGGTCAAACCCTGGGGAAGTATATCCTATGTCTGTCTACTAGAGGGCTATTTTCTAAGCCACCTAGCATTATATATTCTGCCCTTTTTCTAGAAAGAAAAGAACTGCCAGTTTCCAGACCCCCATACATCATCGTCCCACTTCAGTAGATTCAGAATCTGACAAGACACAAGGCGGGTGCGTATTTCTAAAATGTTAGACTATCACTTGCTGGGAGAATTACCTTGACAGCTGCCTCCCACCACAGGGGACTGGGGCAGAGTCCACAAAAGGTTCAGAGAATTTATGTAAACCTCCGCCTTCTGAAACACAGGGAAATGGATAGCTGAAGCAAGCAGAGCCAGACTCAAAGCCCACCCTATGATCTCTTGGGAAACGCATCCCCATAGAGCATTTTCCCCTCCCTCTCCGCCCCTTTGGTAACAGTTCTGAGCAAGGATCAACTTCAGCTGTGCAACATGCTGGCCAAAATTTCAGAAACCCTGGAACCAATTTATTCCATCTGGAAATTAGTTTCAGCTTTTATTGCTGTAGCATTTAGTCCAAACCAGACTTGGTTTCCAAAAGGAGGTCCCTGCTGCTTTACCGTCAGAATTTTCTCTTTTCTAAAGAGCATTTGTTTAAAAGATTATAAAGTGATAATCGATATCAAAGGTCTGTGCATTTTTTACACTAGCTACATTTTTCCACAGAGGCTTTCTTACAGGCTCCTTCTTTTCAAGGACATAAGGAAATTCTACCACCGGTTACTAGAAAAAGGGGAACTTGGAGAACTTAAACTGTTCTCTTATACATGTATATTTTAGTCAGCTTTTCTCTCATGCCACATAGTGACTCTGTTTTCTTAAAGTAGCAGTTAAATGGGCTGCTTGATCTTTTTGTCAAAAGAAAAATGTGGGACAAAATACAATTTTAATAAAAATATGGCCCCCAAGTCCATTTTTACAAACAAAATTATGCAACACTGAACATTTCAAATAGTCTTATACATAAAATCTATCTGTTTCCATCCAACTGCTACTGATTAAACATTTTATATTTCCATTGTGATTAAGTATTCTATTTATATATTTGAAAATGATTTGTTTGGAAAGGTATGGTCTAGAGTAAGTCTTTCATTTCTGAGAATGACAGCCCTTCAAAAAGTAGAACACTATGCACTCTGGAAATCCACCATCTGCTTTCTTATGACTTTACAACAAATGACAAACCTATAGTAAAACAGGATTGAGAGAAAACAGTATAAATAATGCTAATGGCATTCATTTGAGATGTTCAAAAATGCATCCACTTTTAATTAAGCCAAGGTACTGTCTTAGTCCCCAAAGAAAATTGCAACTACTTTATTGCTATCTATATTCACCTCTAGAGTTAAATTGCCAAATGGCCAGAAATTTAGCCAGGTCTAGGAGGCATCCTTAATTCATCCCGATACAGGCTGAATTTATCAGGTGTTAGGACAGGCCAAGATGGTGTATACCAGGCCTAGGCATTAGGCATGCTTTAATCTCATAAAGAGAATTGGATTACGGTTATAGTAAATATAATTGAGAAAAAAAATGCTCTAGAAAATGTGCAATAGACCATTTTCCAAGACAAGTGTTTGTTGGTGCCAACAGACAGTAAGGACCGTGTGCCAGCAATTTCCCACCATTTGAAACTTCACTGTTGTTTCATCTTTGCATGACCAAACAGGCATCTGAAACCACAGACTAAACCCAGTTTTGATTCTGCCTATCCAAACCGCTTTTAGTGAAATTTTGTAAATCAAAACAAAATTGCTCTCAGACTAAAATAAACTTAACGCCAAAATCAGACCCTGATTTTTTTTTTTTTTTAGGACCATTATTCATCCCCAGGATAAAGGCCTCCATAGCAGCAATCCTTCTAAAGACGATTAGCAAAGGTCACCAGGAGTCAAAACTTACATCCCGCTTGATTCTTCCTTCCTAGTGAATGCCCTGCTCCTGCGCACACCCAGGGCACCAGGGCTCTGTATGCCCTGCTCACCATTTGCTTGCTCTAGGTGTCTCTGATTGTCTTTTCCTCTCCTGTTCTCTCCATCCCAACTGAAGGCGATTCTATGACTTCTGGCATCTCTATTAAGGAGTGAGCCGCATGGAAGTGATTAACTTTTGAACTGCAAAACTGAAAACACTTTCTTGCACACTGTGGAAATGAAACGTGTCATGTAGCAAACGGGTTCCCCTGATGGAGTTTGCAGCAAGAAAGAGAAATCTTTGGCCGAGATTTTGGTTTTGTTGTTGTCATTGTAGATCAAAAGGACGTGATCATCCTTTCTGATAGCTCTTTTTTCCCCCTTGGTAAACAGCCTCTGAGTGAGTTCATTAAATATTTAAACAGTTCTGGTATCTATTAATGTTATCAGACACATGAAATATGTCTGATGGATTTATTCTGCCGTTAAGGAGCCATACCCCAGTGTCCCTCTTGGGACAGAGCTCCAGCTGTTTAAACTATAATTCCATCACTAGGAGAAATGGTGAAAGCACTGACCTCTTTGAAACGGACTCATTGCTACTCAGCCTGTAAATTGCAAATGAAACCTTTCTGTAATAATGCTAAAATATGCATGCATAGGAATTAAAGCATTCAGGGCCACCAGAAAAGCCTGGTGTGTTTTCTTTAACCTCCAAACATCTAGTGGAAAGAATCCAACGAATCAATGCCTGGGACAGATAAGTGATTAGGAAGTGTATGGGTCTTTTTAGGTTCAATAGCGGTACCACCAGGTATGGAGGAATCTTAACCAATTCTCTTAAACCTTTAAAAAAAAAAAAAAAACTTTAGGTTTTTAAAATTCCATTACTGTTTATTTGATTGGTTTTCAAAGGAGATAAATGTTACTGATACTGTGGCCTTACTTAGCCTCCATAAAAATCAGACTAATGGGAGATTACGCATGACGTCCTTCAAACTGTGAGCTAATTTGTTGCTTTGCTTTTACCCACTTCAAGCTTATGTGGAAACTTCCATCACAAATAAGATGTTGGATATCTGGCCGAGCTTTCAAGTTGGAGAAGTGTTTCAGTTCACTGGTGGGTTATCCATGGCATTGCATGTATGTGTACTTGTTTTATATCCATTTAACTTGATATTGAATGTCCCTAAATGACTTGTCAGAAGTATTGATAAAGCCGTGGTGCTTCTTAGAGATGTAGTTTCAAAGACTTCAAATTGGAAGAGTAGGACTAATTATTTTAAAAAACTTGTTGTTCTGAAGCCATCAAACAGACGGCAGACCTAGTACCTTGAATATGATCAGATTCTCAAGTGTTGCTCAGTGTTGGATATGCACAACTGTGATTGCGGATTGCTAATATGCAGATCAAATTTGTGAAAACAAAAATCTGGGAAGCATAGTGAATACGTTAAATGACAGAATAAAGATCCCAAAAAATCTGATAAGCTAAAACAATGGCTTAAATCTAATAAGATGTCTTGATGATGATAAAGGCACAATCCTACATTTCATTCTTTGGAGGAAATTATACAGAAAATTAGGAAACGAGAGTTGGGAAAAGACAAAGGAAGCAAATGACAGAAAAAGATGTTTTTCAAGGAAATTTTGGGATCAGTAAATTTGCCCTAGTCTTTAAATCACATTCTTTTGTCTATATGAGAGGTTAATGCTGAAATGCATGGGCGAGGTGGAGTTTGGTGGCACCAAACTCTTCTCTGCTTCTCTCTTTGTGCTGGAATGAAGTTAACACGGACAGAGTAAGGAGTTTATAACCTGACAAATAGTGAAGAAAATTCAGAAAAGCCCCTTGGCTACACTTATAAATTTCTCTTTTAATTATGCCAGTCTGTATAAGACGGAAAGAGATGCCACTTATCTTGTTGCTGTCTAGCTACTAAGTATTTCTACATTCTGAGACCACAGTTAGACAGAAGAGTTGGGAGTCAATAGGCTATGAAATAAACAACTCTACTAATACACAAGAAATGGAGTGTGACTTAGCGCTACATAACCGTAGAGGTTTTATTTAGCTTCAAGCTTATCATAAACCAACTCTATAAAGACTGCCAATAAAGGTTAATGTAATCTTATTCTTCATTGGTACCTATAGAAGCTAATGCAAAGTTTAATAATCAGCCTTATATAATACATTGGTCACACTACTCCTGAATATCATTGTCAGCATAGGGTACTACCCTTTAGGAAGGACAGAGATCGACAGGGAGCATCCCAAGAGTAAATCAGATGGTAAGAGGGCTGAAATGATCTCAAATGAGCAATGATTGCTGGCACACGGTGAGTGAATTACACTGAATAGGCAACAGGTACTGGAGATGGGGAAAGGGGATTAGAACTGTGTGTTTCTGATTAATATCATTAGACTAGTAAAAAAGGTACATGTTATAAAGGGATCAGTTTCAGCCCAGCATAAAGAAGAACTTTTAAACAAGTATAGCTGCTAACCAAAGGGTTGGGAGTTCAAATCCACCAGGCACTCCTTGGAAACTCTGTGGGGCAGTTCTACTCTGTCCTACAGGGTCGTTATGAGTCAGAATCGACTCAACAGCAATGGGTTTGGTTTTGGTTTTTTTTTTTTTTTTTTTTTTTTTAGCTATCTGAAGACTACATAGGCTGCCTCAGGATACTGTGAGTTCTCTTGCACAGGAAGTGCATATCATAAAATAATTTAGTTTGGTGAAAGATTCAAGCACAGGAAGACAGTTTGGATGAGATGACCTAAAAACTCTCAGATTATATGAATCTATAACCTTTTCAGGACCCCAAAGAAGACCTATGAGAAAGGCTACTTCAGAATGCATAAATGGCAAGACTCTAAAATAAAAAGGTATACAAAGAAGCTTCCAGGACTGCATCTCTAAAATATTAATGCCCACTTTGTCCATAGTAAACATTCTATGTGGCAAAGGACTGTTGTCACCAATTCAGTGTCCACATTTAGAGACCAACATTTTAAGCAACTAAAATGCAATTTGAATTTCCTTAGAGCTTTGGAAAAAGACATATTTAGTGGTTATTAACCCAGTACTTATCCTTCCATCGCACAAAATGCTTCTTTTCCTGAAGAATCCCCTGCAGAGAATTCCCAGGCTGGGACAGGGCAGCCGCCTTGCAATTGGCATCGAAACCACAGGGCATAGCCAATAATGATTTGCAGATAAAGTAGCTGTAAGAGAAAGATGGTAGTCATTTTAAATAATTTCTGCCACTGGGATTTTTTCCTTTTCATTTTAATCATTTAAAGGTCAGTTCACCTAGATTCCTGGGTTTAACCCCTTTAATTTTTTCTTTTTTTTTAAAGGATCAAGGGTATAGAGTGTATAGGCACAAAGCAATATGAGTACTCCTTCATGGGACATAAGCTTTAGGGAACTAAAGATAGGTTAATTCCATGCCTGATTCATTCCATGGGCCATTTAACGAGAGTCTCTGGAATTGTTCAGCCAATAATGAACTCACAGGATCTAAAGGTAATCACGGCTGCAATTATTAAAATTTACACCAGAATTCTATTACCCTTTCCACAGATAAGTGTCTTGTATTAAGTGGTCTAGGAGGGATGCATGAACTGGTTCAATAACACCAGAAATCTCTCATTTGTTCTTTTTCACATTCATTCTCCCCTGCCCCCTCCCCCCATCATAGAAACATGCTTCCAGTTAATTCTTGGAAAATATTTATTATTTTGTGTGTAGTAATTTAGAGCTTAACGCTGCTTTTCTATGCATTAACTCGTCTAATTCCTTCAATTCATGCTTTTTTCATTATTAATAATATTAAAAGCCAATACTTATTGATTTCATAGCCACCTTCCAAGCACTGTTCTCTAAGTACCTTTCAAGTATTATCTCGTTTGATACTAACCCTAATCTCAATTTACAGATGGGAAAACCAAAGCTTGAAAAGGTTAAGGATCTTATTCCAGATCACACAGCTGGTGACAGAACTAAATTTGTATGCAGGGAGGTTGACAATCTGCTCTTAACCACTACCCCAACTGCCTCATCATCTTTGAGCATCCATGGTGCACTTTAGGGCATAGGTTATACCATATTTAACGGAAGGTTTTAAAAAGAAGGATGCTTTTACTTATCTTTGTTTTTAGGTGAAGGATCTCATGGTTCTTCTAACAAGATATCATAATGTGAATACAAAATTCCCCTTTGAATCATATAAGACCAGCAATAGCAGTTGTGAATATTATAAAGGCAAACAGGGTGAAACATCCAGGGTGTCAATGAGTTCAGTAGTGTTGTAAGAAAACAAAAAATATGTATAGCTATATCAATCTTTATCTCAGTACAATACAGACCAGAATCCAGACATGAGTAAACACCCAATACAATTTCAAATCTTGTGGGTTTATTTTAACATTAATGCTAAAACCAAAGAATTCTTGAAATGATATAAAAATATGATTATAACCCAGGAATTTCACGTTTAATGTGATATTTAGCATTTTCTAGCATGTAAATGTATGTAAATCACCTTGAGTATTTCTACAAACTCAATCAAAAATTCATGCTCCTAAAAACAGTTGGCTATCAGCCCACAGAGGAGGAAGGAATATGTATAACCATCAGAAAAAATTAATATTTCATCTTCTGCTAATTCTAGTTTGAAAATAAAATGTGTGCAAAAGGAAAAGTACGTTATAATCTATAGACATTTCAAAAATAATTCCTAGAAATTATACAAAGAATATTCACTGAATAATTTCCAATCCATTGTTCATATGTTTTGGGCAAATCCAGGAAAAGGTCAATCTCCCTTCGTGTTTGATATTCGTTTAAAAAATGAAATGTTATCACTGTAGACTCAGTAAGTGGGGTTTACTCAAGACTGGGAGAAGTCAAGCTCATTTTTATTCCACCGATTGCTTCAAATTATTTTTCAAACATTTTGGATTTGAGGAAACTCAAAACATATTTTCTAAGTTCTCTTTTCCTTTCAAACCCACGTGTTTGGTAAAAGAAATTTAATCCATATGTTTCTGATTCATTTTGAGTTAACTCATCAGATTGTTGATTTTTAAGATCTATTTGATGTCCAAAAGCTTTTTGATCGTTGCAATTTTTCTTTCCCTCTGAAATAGTATTTTGTTTTTTCGTGTGTAAACAAACGTGAGTCTCAAAGATTCGTGCTCCATATACCGAGGATTTGAATGGGTGCTAACTCATTTAAACCCATTTCAGTCATCTAGGGGGAATTGTGACATGTATAATAGTTCAGAGTGCTCCAGTTGCTTTTTATTTATATGACTTTCTTTGAAAACTCAACCTGAATGATGCTATGGATACATTTTATGAAATCTACAAATATTTTTATAAAACTTTATCTGATTTAAGTAAATATGAGCAGGACATAAAAATAAACATAACTTTTGTAGAAACATGCCTTTAGTGGGAAAGCATGTCTCTATTGAAGATGAAAGGAGTGAAAAAAAGGACATTGTCACTACACTAATAAAACCCTAATGCTCATCCAATGTACCCTCAGATGAAATGGGACCATAGGCCAGGGCCACTATGTGTTTAGGGGAGGCTTACCAAATCTTTATAATTCTTGTTATATAATTTAGAACAAAGAAACCAGAGGTTTTAGAGATTGGAATATACACAGGGAAAATCCCCTACCTTACTTAGCCTTCCTTTTCTTGGAATTGAAATGAAAGGAAATAAATGATAAATGTTGGTCTGCCCACATGATTAAAATATACTGGCCCAAGGCAATGTGTCCCATCATCAAATACTATTGGTTTTAATATTCCTGCTGAAAGTAAGGCTATCAGATGAGGCCACAATGACTTATTTCCCATGAATAGAGAGGGTGTGAAGAAAAAAGGATTTCACAGATCTTGTGAAACGCTAGATAGCCCTGAAGCCTAAAGCAGAATGCACATAAAAGTGAGCACCCATCTTCTCATAGTCAAGGAAAATATGCTCTTTTGCTTCCGTGAAACATCACAGAGAACTGATTTTCATCCATGAATGTCTGCCCAGGGCACAAATCTGCACGGCAAACATCTACAACTAGCCCAACGAATTACTCTTGGGCTGATCAGTGAATGTTTGCATTACAGATACTTTTACTGTGAATAATATAACCTCTCACTGGAACCGCTAAAGGGTTCCCGAAACTTGTGGGTCTCAGCCTTAAATGGGAGAAGTGGGGATATTCTGGTTCTTTGGTTAACAATGAAAAATAAATATGGAGGAGCTGTTTCCTCCCTGACTTACAGGCAAATATGCCTGCAGAAGGGGTCCTTGCCAGACAACAAGCGAGTGATGCTTATTCCTTTTTTTGAGGAAACTCTGGAAAAGAGAATAATGATCAAATTTCTCCTTGCTCAGATAAGAAAAAAACACACAAAATAATCATTTCCCAATCCTTTCTTTCAAAAGGACACAAGCAATCTCCATTTATTACTCATTTTTCTTACTGGGTCCTTTGTAATAACATTCTCTCAAGAGTGAAAAATTTTAAAACTTGGACATTCCATTCTAACTGGTAGCTTCACACTAGTCCCCCTGGTGTTGAATTCACTTACCAAAATCATCTTACAAAAGCAATATGGGGAAACTTAAACCATTATAGTCTTTATAGAAATATATACCCCATACATGCACACACACACACACACAAAAGCACGTACACACACACAGGCATGCCCATGCACCTCATATGCACGCTCTCTAGGATCTCAATATTGAATGAAAACTCTCATCTTCAAGATAGTTTACAAATGGGCATTAATAATTTTTAAAGAACAAAGATCTATCTAGGTAGCTTGTCTTTTCCTATTTACATCTTGAAATTGAAGGTTTTTAAAGCTGAAGGTGAATTGTATGAATCTGAAGTGGATGTGTTTGCTGAGTTCATAAAGACTAACGTTCCCCCAACAGCTTTGCTAAAATCTAGATCTAACGGATGTCACAATGGGGCCGATCCTTGCCTTTGAGATAAAGGTGCAAGCATCCTCTAGCACCCATTATACCTATTGCCAAGTTGATTCCCATGCACAGCGACCCTATAGGACAGAGTAGAATCGCCCCATGGGGTTTCCAAGGAGCAGCTGGTGGATTCGAACTGTCAACCTTTTGGTTAGCAGCAGTAGCTCTTAATCACTATGCCATAAGGGCTCCTCTAGCACAGTGGTTCTCAACCCTTTGCAGCTTAGAATTATCTAGGGATCTTTTTAAAAAAAATTCCAACATCCAAGCCCCACTCTAGGCAAATTGTATCAGAATCCCTAGGGTTGGGTGTCTGTATTTTTTCAAAGCTCTCTGGTTATTTATAAGGTACAGCCAGGCTTAAGAATGTTGCTCTGAGAATTTCCTGTTATCTTGAGCCATCAGCTCCAGAAAGGGAGAAGTTAGGGGACGGACGGGTGATGGGAGAAAAGAAGTGGGTCCCCAGAATAGCTACAGTTGCTATGTGAAAAAATCATGCCCATACAAACACATTAATACACTATAATGAAGGATGTAAAGCCAAATAAATATGATTTTAAAGCCTAGTTTCCTGTTGGCAATCTTTGAAGCATAATTGAAGAGGGAAAAAAGGAGTGACCTGCCAGGACCTTTTCATCAATACTGCGAGTGATACTATGAAACAAAAAGATATTTACAGTTCCCTTTAATCGTAAAAAAAAAAAAAAAAAATTTTTTTTAATCATAAATCTTGTATTTACCACCTTTCTACTTTTTATTTTGAGTCTTTTGTTATATTTGAAATAATGGTTCATTTAGGTCTTACTGACCTGATGTAAATCTTTCTGACCTTGAAAATAACTCCTTATACTTTAATATCACTCTCTAATTTGGAGTTCAAAAGAAGCTCCAAGTTTTGGTGTTCAAAACATCACCTTTATGAAGCAAATGCTGTTATTCTTTATTTTTTTTAATAATATTTTATTGTGTTTTCAGTGAAGGTTTACACAGCAGTTTAGGCTTCCATTTGACAACTTTTACATTCTTTACAATGTGTGAACATTTTCATTATTTTCATTCTCGTTGTTCCATTTTCATTAATCTAGTTCCCCTGTCTCCTTACATTCTCGTCTCTGTTTTAAAGCAATTTTTGACAGTTTCAATCCACATAGGTTATTTTTTAAGGGAGCACAGTACTTACGTGTGATATTCATTATTTTTTGAGCTAATTTGTCATTTAGCTATAACCTTACCCTTTATTTAATCTCCATCAAAGATACCATAAATGCTGATTTTAAAATATAACCAAAAAATGATATTTCACAAGTCATTTACCTTATAGCTTAGGTTCTTGTACTCACTAACCAAATATTCTACTTATACAACTTTGAAAAAAATATTTCCCATAAAAATTTAATAAAAATTACATGAGAAAACTTTTTTAAAAACTACTTTACCTGTCAGTAAAGAACATAAGTGTGGTAAAAACTTGCAATCTTTTTCTAATGACTACGATCTAAAATATCTGATTTTTTAAAATCGTATGGCTATGATAGATTACTAAGAAAAAACAACAAATATGCAGAAATAATAATTACAATAAACTTTTCCAGAAATGTTGACTATCTAAAATTTCTTCCAAAAAGGCACTTCCTTGTATCAGATACTGAAGTAGTCCTTTGTACTGACTCTCAGTACCTCACTAGCTGCCAGAATATTTTTTTCCTTCTGATCCCAGATTACCAATTATCTCTCTTTTTTTGAAAACCAGTGAACATTCTTAAGTCTGTATTTTGTGTTATTTTTATTTATTTATTTATTTATCTGAAGCATTTTATACTATTGCCCACACCCTCATTTTGAAACTTTTGCTTCGATGGCAGTGGGTTAGTGGGACCATGAAACTACTCTCTCCTGGTTTTTCTATTATATCTCTGGCTTTACCAACTCCTTTGCTAGTTCTTCTTCCTACAGAAATGAAGACATTTCTCAAGGTTCTGTCTTTGATGTTCTTCTCTCATAATTCTTAATGTACATGCTATTTTAGCCCCTCATGTATCTTCCATTTTCACCTACCTACTAATGTCTCCTAAGTTTCCTTAAACACGCTCCAGATGTCTGGATGTACATCTCTACTTGAAATCCCACAGCCACTGTAAGTTCATTATCTTGCATACACCATCCCCAATCTGCTGCTCCCTGTCTGCTTCCAATCTCAGTGAACAATATCCACCCATTCATGCACTTGCCTCCAATTCGGGTCTTAAACCCGAGTCCTTCTAAATTCATACAACCCTCTTTTTGCTGATCTAGATTGAGAGATTCAACCTTGTTAACATATTTAGAATCCATCTCCTCTCCAGCCTCACTTACACTGCCTTAGTTCCAATCTTTGTCATTTTTCACTTGGATAAAAAAACAAGCTTGTAATAAAAAGGAGCCTGGCCATCTAAGATGTATCAATGAGTCTCAACCCACCTGGATCAAAGGAGAACGAAGAACGTCAAGGACACAAGGTAATTACGACCCCAAGAGACAGAAAGGGCCACATGAACCAGAAACTACATCATCCTGAGACCAGAAGAACTAGACGGTGCCCAGCTACAACTGATGGCTGCCCTGACAGGGAACACAACAGAGAACCCCTGAGGGAGCAGGAGAACAGTGGGATGCAGACCCCAAATTCTCATAAAAAGACCAGACT
Organism: Loxodonta africana; assembly: GCF_030014295.1. Taxonomy (NCBI): domain Eukaryota; kingdom Metazoa; phylum Chordata; class Mammalia; order Proboscidea; family Elephantidae; genus Loxodonta; species Loxodonta africana. The sequence goes on along the minus strand of NC_087355.1, from coordinate 43,063,900 downwards.
TAATGGTCTGACTGAGACTAAAAGAACCCCGGTGGTCATGGCCCCCAGACCTTCTGTTGGCCCAGGACAGGAACCATTCCCGAAGCCAACTCATCAGACGTGGATTGGACTGGACAATGGGTTGGAGAGGGATGCTGGTGAGGAGTGAGCTTCTTGGATCAGGTGGACGCTTTGGACTATGTTGCTTTCTCCTGCCTAGAGGGAAGATGGGAGGGTAGAGGGGCTTAGAAGCTGGCAAAATGGACACAAAAAGAGAGAGTGGATGGAGGGAGCGAGCTGTCTCATTGGGGGGAGAGTAATTGGGAGTATGTAGCAAGGTGTATATAAGTTTTTATGGGAGAGACTGACTTGATTTGTAAACTTTCACTTAAAGCACAATAAAAATTATTAAAAAAAAAAAAAAGGAGCCTGGGTGGAACAAGCAGTTTGCGATCCGTTACTAACCTAAAGGTTGGTAAATCAAACCTATCCAGTGACTCTACAGAAGAAAGGCCTGGCCAACTGCTTCTGTAGAGATTACAGCCAAGAAAACCCTGTGGAGCAGTTCCACTCTGTAACATATGGGGTTGTCATGAGTCGGAATCAACTCAATGGCAACAGGCTAGCTTGTATAATGTCCAAATCAATTGCCTTACCCCTCTTTTTACTCGTTTCAATCTGTATGCCACAAAGATGGTATTTTACAATGCAAACCTGAGATTATTGATTCCTTCTTGAAATCCTCCTCAATGTATTCTCAAATCATCCAGGCAGAGCCCAGGATTCTTGATGTGGCAAACAGGTCCTTAATGATCTGTCCTCTACCAATGTCCCCAGCCTGGTATCTCCCTTCTGTCCTACCCTCACCCTGTTGCCCTCTAAGAGCATAGTCATACTCTTGCTCCCTGCCTTTTTCTCCCTGGAATTTCCTTCTTCCTCTTTCTTCACTCCAATCTTCTCCTCTCTCTGCCATCTTCTATTTATCCTTCAAAACACCCTCTATCAATAAAAAACCAAACCCGTTGCTGTCGAGTTGAGTTGATTGCAATTTATAGCGACCCTATCGGACAGAGTAAAACTACCCCGTAGGGTTTCCAAGGAGTGATGGTAGATTCAAACTGCTGACCTTTTGATTTTGACCTCTTAACCACTGCCCCACCAGGGCTGCCCCTTATGAATAAAGTTTCTCTAAAAGCCTTGTCTGATTCGTCGGGATCCTCATACTTCTCTTACCTTTTCCTCTGACACAGCACTTTCTACTCTGTAAGATATTAGCATCTCCCTTTCCTACTAAATTGTGAATCCCCCAAAAGTGGGACCATGTTTTATTGCCTTTTAAGTTCTGCTTTTAGCACTTCTAGTGCTCAGGTCGTTGTTGTTAGGTGTTGTTGAGTCAACTTTCCACAAGGCCTGAGTAAATGTAGGTTAAATGAATGCATGAATGAACTCATGAGTAAAAACACCACCTTCCCAGGGAGTAGAGTTACATTTTAGTGAATGTGTTATTAACCTGGGCTACCTGGATGGACTTAAAGGGACTCTGCATGTGTGCTACCTGAAATGTGCATATGCATTTCCCAGAAAGAGGGCTCAGAGATTTCATCAGATTTTCCTCTTTTCCCCCTAAAGAGTTAAGAAAGATTATGATGAAGAAATATTAAGGGGTTCACAATCCACCTCAATTTTAGAAATAGGAAGCCGAAACCATCTTCTAAAAGTTTATACCAGCTAGTTAATACATTGGGGAAATTATTGAGAATGTATATTTCTGCCTCTAATTAAATTATACCAGAACTTATCACATACAAATTGACCAACAAACATATTTATAAAGTTTAACCCAACCCAGCGCCATCAAGTCAATTCCAACTCGTAGCGACCCTATAGGACAGAGAAAAACTGCCCCATAGAGTTTCCAAGAAGCGCCTGGCGGATTCTAACTGCCGACCCTTTGGTTAGCAGCCATCACTTAACCAGTACGCCACCAGGGTTTCCTTATAAAGTTTATTAACTATATAGTAGATGTATTTACATGTGTTAAGCCAAATGCATTTACAAAAATTATTTTATTGCTCTCAGCATGTAAGATTTTCATTACCTTTTAATTTAAAATAGAGAAATTCAGTCTCAGGATTAATGGATGGCTTGACCAAGAACATACCCATAGTTTGTGGAAAAGCAACTCAGCTTTACCCATAACCCATTGCTGTTGAGTCGATTCTGACTCATAGTAGCCATATAGAGTAGAACTGCCCCATAAGGTTACAGAAGCAGATTGTGACATCTTTCTCCCATAGAGTGGCTGGTGGGTTTGAACTGCCAACCTTTCAGTTAGCAGCCAAGTGATTAACCACTGCACCTTTCTCAGCTTAATTAAATGGCTTTAAAATTCCAAGCTGTAAAATAGGGAAAGCAAAGAGATACCCAGTTTCTAATTCAGATTTCAAAGAATCACAAAGTTGGCACTTTAATTACAATTTAACCAATAGTTGCTGAGGGCTACTTGGTGAATGCCTTGTATTAGGGGCATCCATGGGCCAGTCAATGGTGTTAAGGTGCATGAGGTATAATCAGCACCTAACCATGGCAACTGTTTCTGAATGGTCCCATTATTTTTATCCAGAATATTAGTTACTGTATGAATCAATCAAACGACATCAGTTTAGGTGAATTTAGATTTAGACTCTGAAAAATTATCATATTGAAATATTTTCTTTAATATAAAAATAAAAAATTTTAAATTTTCCTTAACATAAAAAATGGGCCTTAAAATTGTGATTGAAGTTTCTTGATTTTCTGGAATAAATCTAATGAGGCCAATCCTCTAGCCTTGAGTGGTAGTCCTCAATTTTAGTGAGGATAGAAATCACTGGAAAATCTGGGACCAGCCTTCTCCTCCCATTCAATTGATAATCCAGGGAGTGAGCAGTGGGCCTATAAATCTGGGTTTTTAACTCCATGCATTTCAAGTAATTCCAACTTGAGTGGAGAAACCCTATGTTAGGAATCATCCTTGGAACCTCAGGTATTAGCCAAGAGTTCCAGGTACAATAGTTGCAATAAAAACCATTTAAATGGCTTCTGCTACATGAACTTATGTCCTGGGGTCAACCAGCAGCCTTTTTTGCATTCTTTCTCATTTCTATCCAGCCCTTTTTGTAGAAGGGAACCAGATGACGGTGCAACTTGGATCCCAGATTACCTCCAACAGAGGGAGAGACTTGGGACTTTCCCTTGCCTTACCACTATTTACTGAAATGTTAATTAAATTCTGCTTTAAAGAGCTAGTCTTGGCTTCTGACCAAATATGAATTGATGATTTTGGAATGTTCATGTACTTTAAAACATTACATAATACTGCCTATGTATTTAATGCTAAATTAACTACTTTGGGTGAATAACCTCAGCCTGTTTAAAAATATACTTAATTCTGCTCACAGTGCTATAGGAAATAACCTCACCTGGTGCCCCAAACCACCAAGGCTGGGAGGGAGATGCATTAAGTAGTTAGGGTATCATGGCCCTTACCTTTCAGAGCAATTATATATCTGCACTTGTTAGCCCTTCGCCTCTAGACTGAGTAACTGGAAGCCCGTACTTCTTTGTATCTTGTCCTTCTACTTGAAATATGAAACTCCTTTTCCTTAATTGAAATGTTTGAGGTACCCTTTCCTACAGTCATTAAGGCTTAGTCAGGTCAAGGTTACATTGAAGACCCAGGCTCAAACTGAGTGCTAGCTTATGACTTAGCAATGTGGGACTGTTCTATTTTCCACATCCCAGAGTTCTCTAAGCCTGATTTGCAAAGTTCCGCCTACTCCTTCCTTTGAGTTCACATAAGTATTTTCAACTCTCGACTTCAACAAAGCTCATTACATAACCTCTCTTGTTATACAGCTGTCATGAAGTCCAATGGACTTGGGTCTTAAATAAGAAGAAAAAAATACTTTGACGGCCTGCTTCTTCAGATCTTGCCTGTTTTTCTCAGAGCACCTTTTTTAGAAGATTCTATTTTCTCTCATATTTAGAATTGGTAATAACCGTGAGATTGTGACACTGGTTTTTCAAAAGTAAATTTAAAAGTATTCATCACATTTATCCCTTGGAGCATTTAGTCTTCCAAATATTCTAATCTCCCCCGCCTTCCATCCCTTGCCACACTGGTCTTTGCTTGGTTCGAGGGACCAGCCAAGCATGTCCTTTGCACAGGAAGTTTCTACTATCTGGAAAACAAGTGTTACTCTCCTCATGGTTAGCTCCTTCACAGACTTCAAATCTCTGCTTAATGTTAGCTCCAAAAAGAGGCCTTCCCTTCTCATCCAGTTTAAAGCAGCTTTCCCCACTGTTTCTTAGAGAATTTTTTTTCCCCTTTATGATGAGTATAATAGTAGCTACAATATATTGTGTTTTTCTACATATCAGACCTTGCTCCAGGTTTTACAGGTACCAGTTTATTTAACTCTCACTGTAACCATATGAGTATATATGTCTTTATTATCCCCATGTTACACACAAAGAAAGTGAGACACAGAAAGGTTTAATAACATGTCCATAGTCAAACAACAAGTAAGTTTTAGAGCCAGAATCTGAACCCAGGAAATCCAAAAATACAAATAAACGTGTTTTTATTTCTTTACTTGTTTAACGTCTGTCAAAAAAAAAAAAAATTTTTTTTTAATTTTTTTTTTTTTTTTTTTATCCCTCTTACACAGAAGCAACATTAGCTAAGGGACCATACTGATTCTGCTCATTAATGTATACCTAGTATCCAGCATAGTATTTGGCAGATAATAGGCACTTAATATAGGAAGGAAGGAAAGAAAGAAGGAAGAGATAAAGATGGGGAGAAAGAGAGGGAGATGGGGGGAAGGAGGGGAAGAACAACTAAGTCAATACTGAATGATCTGATATATGACCAGAAAGAGTTATAATTTCAGTGGTACTCAGGCTAGCCTTATCTCAGACCTGGATGATGTAGTTCAGAGAAAAAAAAACCAAGCCCTGTTCCCCAAGTACAGACTGGAGAATGTGACCCAAACTGTGGAGTACACTGTCTGAGTGTAATAACCTTACTTCAAAATAAGGACTTTTAGAATCCTTCAAGTTGACTGAAGTGTAGCTGAAATGTTTCTGGCATTTGGATCCATGCTCACATCATAGCAGCAAACACAAATCCCAGTGCCTAGTTATTCTGGAATAAAGGCTAACAGTACGATCAAGGCAACATGGCAACTTTGTTCTAAGCTTGCTTCTGCAAGGAAGACAGGGTGAGTTACCTGAACAAATGAATACTAGTCATGCCTTATAAATTATTGTGATGTGGGTGGGCAATTTTGAGAGTGGGGCACTTGGCCACACCCTTGTCGGGCAAATCAACGTCAGATAAGTTGGTATGATTTCGTGGTGACAGAATGACAAATGGCGGCCTGGTTTCCACAAGGTTGGGGCTTACTGTGACGTGTACGATCTCTCTTTGTTTAATTGAATAGAGTTTTGGGGAGTTGGATGGGGGAAGAGAAGAGGGGTGGCAGATGAGTGAAAGGGGATCTGAGGGTGAAAGAGAAGCTGGGATTTGAATGACTACCAACCTGCAGTGTGTTCTCCAAGTGCCGTTTGGGAGATGGTGCTTTCAGGGAGCACAGATCTTGCCCGTTTGCAGAGCAGACATTCATGGGTGCATGTTTCCAAGGACATGAATTATACTTCTCTGTGTCTGATTTGTAACTACACCTGTACACTCTTAGAAATGCTAATAGGCAAATATAAATTTCGGTACAAAGGAAAATTTAATAAGAAGAGCATTTGAGTGAGTAAGAAATGTCTAATTTTTTGCAGTCATTAGGACGGGAGGAACATGCTTATCGTAATTAGGTAAGATTGATTTCGGGGCCGAACACCACCCACAATTTGTGTAGTCTGGGGGTCAGGCGGGCAGCTGCAGAAAGCGCTCGGCTAATTATGAGAATTCACTGTTCGTTAATAGAATCTCTCTCCACAAACAGCAGCTGTGTGTTTGCTCACGCAAATTATTAATTCTGGCCTCGCCTCAGCTGCAAGTTTCTGCTGTGTAGAAAGGAATCCTCAGATAGAAGTGTCAGTTATCACCCAAGCGATCCCAAGGAAGGAAGAAAAATATGAAATAAAAGAAAATATCCTCTAGTCACAGGTGTATAAAGATTTTACATCTACCTCCCTTTTCTGCATTTCACTCCCAAACAATTGAATGCCAATTTTGGAACTCATTAATCTGTAGGCAACCTAGTGAGATCTAATTTATACCTGTCAGGAGCAAGGGGCAGCAGCTAATAGGAAAGTAATTGCCATATAAGTTGGCTTTCCCACTTGATAGTATGCAAGATTTTAATGACAACCCTTCTCCATTGGAATACAGACTGGCCAACAGATAGGTTCTCTTTTTTTGCAGAGAGTCACACTGTGAACAAAAGAGATATCTGGGTATCTTCTTGGGTTTTATTATATACTGCAAATAAAGTGGTAATGGCATCATAGATGTAACATAGGACTCACCTATTTATTCTCTGGAAGAAATAAAAATAATATTCCTGCAACATATAAACTAGTATTCTAACATTTGTATTTTGTTAAAGAAAAATATCTGGCTGGAATCTAATACTTTTATAAAAATATGATCTTCTGTTTCAAATTGAATATCTGACCTTGATAATGACATAGCTTGAAATGTCAGGACACTTAATTGGACTTAGGAGTTCCCAGAATGCTCTAGAGTGTTTACAAACAAAAGGTGGTATTTATTACAAAAAAGGAAAAGAGTATTTTACTCCATACCATTTTTTCTTCCTCCTAAAATTGTCTTAAGTGAAATTTTTCCATGAACAAATTAGAGACATCAAAGTTTGCCTAAGGTTACAGAAAACCAAAACCAAACCCATTGATATTGAGTTGATTCCAACTCACAGTGACCCTATAGGACAGAGTAGAACTGCCCCATAGGGTTTCCAAGGAGCAGCTGGTAGATTCAAACCGCTGACATTTTGGTTAGCAGCTAAGCTCTTAACCACTGCTCCCCAAAAGAAAAAAAAACCCAAGCTAGTTTTAAAACATAGCTTCTTGTTGCTTCATTTGTTGTCTTAACTGAGTGATCTTCTAGCAGGTCCTTTGGTTGGGGCCCAAAGACCATGATGTCTGGAGCACACAGCCAAGGTTCAAATCCCTTCTTTGCACTTATTCACTGGATCACTTTGAACAAATCCATGAACCTCCCTGCAGTCTGTTTCCTTCATGTATAAACCTTCACATCGTTATTACAGAATCAAATAAAAGCATGTATGGGAAAACACTTTGGAAGGAGACATACAAACATTAGTTGTTACTATTTTGTGACAACTGAGAGTGCTTGTGGAGAGAGCATACATTAAAATGCAAATTTCTCCAGGGAAGAAAGAGAGAAAATGGTTTACTCTTGTACACATTGCATCTGATGCTGTCATCCTTGTTTCCAAGTCAGATTTGACCAATCTTTTTGAATACTTGATTTGAGCTTAAAATCTATCCTAGGTGTTGTAGGGAATGCAAAATAAATAAGGCATAATCCCTGCCTTTGAGTGGTTTATCACAGAAACAATGAGAGTCTGACAATGTTTATTTATTCAACAAACATTGGTACTCCCACACTGTAACAGGTACTGTTATAGACAACAGTTAAGAAGACATGATGTGTATGGGGGGGAGGTTCAGAAAATATGAGTCCTATATCTCACTCTGTTATCAACTAGCCATAACCTTGAAAAAGTCACTTCTTAGAGTCATAGTTTCTTCATTTGTGAAAAGGAGTATTTGAATAGATCTTCTCAAAAGTCTTAAAGTTCTATAATTTTTTTTTTTTAATTTAGGAAATGACTTTATTATATACTTAATCCTTGACTGGTATAAAAAATAGAGAACAGAATTAAACAAAGAGTTTCAAAGGAAAAGATCATCAAAATAAAGAACAATGAATTGATAATAAAGGGGACTAAAATAGCCCATTTGTTATGTCTTCATGGTGAAAAATTAGAAATTACCTAGGAAATTTGCTTCATGTTGAAAATTGAAATAGTTGATTCTGGCCAAACATTGATTTGGACAAATCACTTAACACTTTCTGAGCCTTATTATCCTAAACTATAGAAGATATCTGAAGCCCAGTCTCTGCCCTATATATCTCATATGGTTTTTTAAAGATCAAATGAGATAATATATAGGTGAATTATTTTAAATGGTAATGCTTTACAAATACAAGAAATCTGTTTTAATTCTTAGGATCTTGAATTATCTAATTTGTCTAATCACACTAAGAAAATCGACAGTTTCAGTAAGAATAATCAAGTCTCTATTCCACTCTGTTCCCTATGAGTGACTATTGCTTGGCATTTGGAGACACCTGAGTTCGATGCCTAATCATTTCATTCAGTTATTCAATACTTGACGTTGAGAGTTACCTAACCTTCTTGTACCTCTGTTTGTTCATCTGAAAAGAGGATAATCATATCTTCTTCAAAATGGCTATATATAAAGAAGAACCTAGTAGGGCCCCAGGTTCTACCAGGGAAAGGTACGACAGTCTAACACTTACCACTGTGAAGTGGTCCAGTTAACGGCAAATGCCATCTTCCCTGGTTAAGAAGTCTAACATCCCTTGATTTCCATTTCTATTATCCCCAATTCCAAGGTTTTATAATGGATGGTCACACTTAAATAAGCTGAAAAAACAAAAATTGTACACTTTTTCTATTACAGAGGTGCCTCTATGGCAGAAAATGTGGTATTTTATACAGCCAGACTTAAACAGGGAAAATATTAGGTCTGTCTCTATGGTGTTATGTGAAAGCTATGGGAAGATCTCTTGTCTTCAAATCCCCTCCTACTTTGTTCCTAATTTCATACTCCAACCACCTCACATCTGGGTCTGCTTTAGGGGAACCGAAACTAAGACAACACTCTAGCCCAGATTTGACTCCTTTGTTCTTATTCTACGAATATTCTGTCTTAGAGAATGTTCCAGATATTTACTGCTGTCTAAGAAACCATGCCAAAATCTTGCAAGGTCTCATGATGTCTTTGTCCACCTACAAGGGACCAATGTTCACATTTCATTAGTTTCCTTTTAAGTGTGAACATACGTGTAATAGAAAGGCAAATCAAGGAAAGATAGTCTTCTTAAGAAGGAATGATGGCATTTGCTGTAAATTGGACAATCATTGGTTTAGCTCATAAATCTGCCACTGAGCATAGTTCATCATCATCAGCTGGGACAGTTTGATTGACACTAGAGGATCTACTTCCAAGATACTTTACTCACACCACTGGTAAATCAGTACTGGATATTGGACAGGAGCACAGCCAGAGCTGAGGAACAGGGCAGGGTGAGGGGGACTTTTCCTCTGCATGTGATTTACTTATAGACTCTTGTCTGGATTACATAGAGCCACAGTCCCAGGAAGTACTAGTGGAAGATAAAACCCGAGCATGGCATCACTACAGTATTACCTTTGTCAAGCAATCATAGAGCTCAAATTCAAGGATTAGGGTCATAAATACCAACTTTTGATGGCAGGAGGCTCAAAGAATCTGGGGATCATGTTTTATAACTGCCACCATGAATGTCTCATTCATGGTTCAGTGTAGGAAACGTAAACCACTCTAGATATTTTAAGCCAAAAGTCTTTAATATAGGGAATCAGATCCTATGAGACTGCAGGAAGCACTGAAGAAGGAAGTTCTAGGCTGGTCCTCCTGAAATGACTTCCAGAACAATACAGACCTGATCTCTAGGGCAGCTCCTATCTCGGAGGTTGCATCTAGAACTCTGCTGAACCTAAGATGCCAATGCAGAGAATACAATTGCTTCTCACATCCAGGAAAACCGGAGAATGGACATTCATCTTTTCAATCTAGGAATTGGAAAGATCACGAAGATGCCACAGCTGTTACTGCTTTTCATCACCGAGGAAGCTGAAGGATGGCTATGGGAAAATGTGCAAGGGAGACTCAAGTTCCCACAATCTTGTTAAATCAGCTTCCAATAGTCTAGCAGTAGGTCTCAAACATCAGGGTACATCATCAGAATCACTTGGAGGGCTTGTTAGAACACAGATTCCCAGGCACCGCCCTAGAGTTTCTGGTTTAGTTGGACTGAGGCAGGGCCAAAAGTTTGCACTTCTAACAAGCTCTCAGGTAATGGTGCTGCTGCAGATCTGGGGTTCACACTTGGAAAGCTACTGGCCTGGGGGAATGGGAAGATGGCCTCTCCCTCACTTATACATCCCAAATCTCCTATGAGTGTAGTGGGTAGAAACTAAACCATCTTTGTGAGGCAGCATAAGAAATGTAGTTTTAAATTCCCAACTTATTCAATTAGAGGGTGGTTATAACGGAGGATGAGTGAGCTAATCCAAATAATTAATCCTCAGAACTACCAGATAAACCGTTAACTTATTAAGCATTAATTTTCAGAAATTCTGAATGGGTTCACATTCACCACAATCAAACCCCATTGCACAGGCTGCGATTATTTTTTAAAGTACTAAAGTATTCATCACGAACATCAAATATGACTGTTTTCTAAGTAAATATATGCAAAAGTTAAGTTTACAATGAAATTTTCCATGTCCAGGAGTCCAAATATACGCATGTAAATGCATTTTTTATGTGGAAAGTTTTCACAGAAACTTGTGGGAAATTTTTACATCACTCTGTGTTAAAATAACTTGCCATTTTCTCATGGTGAGGTAGAAAAATGCCTTTATTATTTGCTGATTCTCTTTTCAAGTAATAAAATTTTGATACTTGAGTGTTTGTCAGTTTTTACTTCCTTCTCCTTTTTAGCAGAGCAACTTTGGTGCCCATGAATATGACCTTCTCATACTCATTCCTTATCTTCAAACAGAAAATCTGAGGTGAGGAAATTTGTATTCAGTGTTCATTTGAAGAAAGTGCAGATGAATTTTATGTTGTTTGCTTAGTTAGTCTTCATTTGATTAAATAACATGTTTGCAGTGAAGAGAAGAAGCCGGAGAAGGCCTAAGGAGGAGAACAGCCCACCAATAGACAGCGACTTGGAACATCTGCTGCTCTGAGCATCCCATGGGTGGTGTGGGCTGTGACAATTATTTCACAGGTGCAACAACCTCATTATTCAGGTATGGCAGGAAGTGTTAAGACAATTCCCAGCTGAGGTAAAAGTGAAACTCAACAGTAACTCAGCTGGGTGCATCAAACTACATGAGGTATTCTATACTGAGGCAGACCAAGAGCCACAGGCTTGTTATTAAATATATAGCTTTTCCTCTACATAAAAGCAGACATCTTTGTTTTTTACGGTTATTTTCAAAGGCAAAGCTGAAAAAGTGCCTCATTTGAGAGTATTTCACTTTACTTAGTAAAGCAGCTATGTATCTGTGGCATAATTTTTCAACTAACTAATCCATACTTCAATCCTGATTTCAGCACCCAGATCCCCGGTACCACTAGGCAATGATTAATATTTTTATATGGCCAAATACATGAGGGGACCAATAAGAGCCTTTCTGGAACAAAAACCCTGTGGCTAATTCCTAAAATTATGCTGAGTCACTTTCAGCAAACATGGCCCATGGTAGCCCCGCCTTTTTTGATAAAAATTCTCCAAACAAGTCTAAGTCATTGAAGCATGTCTCATATCAAATTTCTATAAGAGAGCATTTTGTTTAATACTGATATAAAGTTTTTCAATGGGCCAAAAGCTCTGGGAAAATAAAGAGTAAGAAAGAGAGCTGAATAAGGAAACACTTTTGAAATGTGATAAGAATGTAGGTCAATCAAGGAGATTAGTGAGGGCAGATGTGTGTTTTTCAAATAACACAAGTCAGAGTTCTCCTTCCTCTGAACTTTATAGCATCAATTCATGACCAATTCATCTGGAAATCAATTATTCGAACACTCCTGAACTACTCATTGTCAGCATCATTAATTTGGCACTTAGCAGGCATTGTCCAATATAGTTCCTTCTCTGTATTCTCCAAATTTGTTAACAATAAACACTTAATGTATTTTTTTTTTTTTAATTCAGGAAAGAAGTTAATAAAAAGAAAGAAGTCCAAGGTTTCAGGAGGAGGGGAGACGGATGAATAGGTGGAGCACAGGGCATCATTAGGGCAGTGAAACTATTCTGTATGATACTGTTATGGCAGACGCATGACATTATGCATTTGTCAAAGCTCATAGACTATACAACACAAAGAGTGAACACTGAGGTACTATGGACTATAATTAATATAGAAACCTTGGTTGATCTGTTGTAACAAATATACCACAGGAATGTAAGATGTCAGTAATAGGAGAAGCAGTATGCAGGAGAGAGAGGTACATGTGAGCTCTCTGCACAATTTCTCTGTAAACCTAAAACTACTCTAAAAACAACAACAACAAAGAAACAGGTTATTCTGTGCCTTTACAGTGATTTCTTATAACTGTACCTGCAACTTAATGCAAATGTGACGTTTATGTTTGAATAAGATTGATTTTTATCCTGGAGAGGTACCAAAGACTCAGATGTGTGGGTTAGAATACCAGGGCTGAGAGAAAGCCAGGGAGAGAACAGAAACTGAAAAAATTGGTTAATGGAGGCAAAAAACTCCATCCTGCATCCTTGATTAACACAGCAAATGAGAAACAGCAGGGTTTACGTACTTTCAGTTTTAATCTATGTTCTTTAATTTACTTTCATCTAGGTGCAGAAGGAAATGAGCTTTTCGTAGGTTGTGCTAATGGACTAATGCAAAGGTTTCTTTTTAATGTCAAAGCTATATATTTTTAAAAGTCACAGGGTTTTGTTTAAGCAGAAAAATTTAAAGGATATAGATAGAAAATGTAACGGCCAAGCAAAATTACATTTATTACAATTTTTAGTTATAAAGAGAACTATTTGGTTAGAATAAGAACACTTTCTGATGTGGTTCTTGATTGCGTTTGGAAACAACTATTAGTAAAATAATAAAGGCACTAACCTGCAGGAATCCAGAGCTGGATTTCAAAAGATAAGCACAGATAAAGTTTTGTGGGAATTTAGGCAATTGTGTTTGAGGGGGTTAAGAAAGGCATGGCAACAATGTGACAAATCACTCAGTCATTCATTTGTCCATTCATTCAACACATATTTATTCAATGTCCATCTTGTGCCAGGTTTTTGCTCTCCTGTACCTTATAGCCTGGGTAAGAGGAGAGGGAAGGCGGAAGCAAATACACGGACAAATGGACTTAAGAAAGTAATGATGCTTACATAGAAAATGGAACAATGTTGTATGATGGGTCATGAAAGGTAGTTAGAATTTAGACATTAGCAGCTGAAGGATGCTAGGACTCAGGAAGACAGATGGTACAAGCAAAGCAGAGAACATAGAAAGACTGGGACACAGCATACAGGGAGCAATGTTTGATAGTATGTGCTGTATGTGAAGGAAGACAATCAGAAATACGATTGGAAATGCAGGTTGAAGATCAAGGGTGGAGGGCTTTCAATGCCGAGCTGATGAGTTTGGACATTACTCAGAAGTGTTCAGAGGTTACTGGGCAGGAAAATGGTTGACCAAAGAGATGTGCTTCAAGACAACTAATCTGGAAGCCAGCTGAGGACGATTTGAGAGGGGAGATACTTAGGGAGGAAGACCTGTTAGCCTGTGTTGGAGGAAGCCAGGCAAGAGGTAGTAATTAGTGTAGACCTGGAAAAAAAATGGGGCAAAATCAAAAGGAAAAGACTCAACAGGATGAGCAAGGAATTTTGTATGGGACCTCAGTGAAAGAAAATACCCAATGATGATTTCACAATTTTAAGCAAGGGCAACAAAGAGTGCCATTCTGAAAAAAGCCAGTAAAGTGAACTGGCTTTGCAGAGAAAGTGGTACATTTGGTTTGGGACATTATTTTACTAGCTGTAAGATTCCCAGCAGACAGCTAAAAATTGCCATTCTAGACATACAAAGAAAGATAAAGGGTGGAGACTTGATTGTGAGTTAATCCTAAAGCAGTTAACAATTGAATAAAGTTCAATATTAATAATACCTCACATCTATGCATTTATATTATTAATTTACGTTTATTTCTCTCACCAGACTGTTAGTTCTTCAAACGCATGAAATTGTGTTTTACTCATTTCTGTATCCCCAGTGCCCAATACGACATCTGGAATCTAGTATGTGTGTAATAAATAGATGAAAGAATGAATAAACAAACAAAATTATGTAATTCTCACTAGAACCCTCTAAGTGAGGCAGGGCTGATATTCAGCTGCTGGTCTGGTCATACTGGTTGTTTACAGCTATGTTTATTCTGATTGCTCAGTGCACCTCCATTCCGCTTGGTCAGAGCCCATACTAGACCGGTTATGAAATATTTTTAATGCCAATATTGGTTGTTCACAGCTATGTTTATTCTGATTGCTCAGTGTTATCATTCCCAGTTTACTGACTAGAAAACTGAGGTTTGAGAAGGTTAGGTAATTCTTACAATGTATAAGCCAGAAAGAATAGGCTTTGCATGTTCTTCTCAGGATGTTTGACTCCGAAGCTGAATTCAGTGAGATGGTTAAAAGTTACTGAAATTTTAGCTGAGGCTGTGTGTTGCTGAGAATCTTCCCCGCTAAAGAAAACTAGATTTGACTTTGTAATATTTGAGAAGAAGGAGCCCTGGTGGTGCAGTGGTTAAGTGCTCAGTTGCTAACAGAAATATCGATGGTTTTAACCTACCAGCCACTCCACAGAACAAAGATGTGACATTCTGCTTCTATAAATATTATAGCCTTGGATATCCTGTGGGGCAGTTCTACTCTGTCCTATAAGGTTGCTATGAGTAGGAATTGACTCAGCGGCAACGGCTCTGGTTTTTGGTTAATGTCTGAGAAACACACACACACACACACACACACACGCACGCACCATAATCTTATTGAGCACTGTTAATTTGAATTTCCTAGTAAGCTTGGGAACCCCAGGACTGCCTTACATTTCACAGAACATCAGACTGTTCTGTGACACCTCATTTCATTGAATGACTGAACAGGGTGAAATAGTCTCCTCTAACTAAATCGATTATAATAGACAATGCATGGAAGATTTCAGAAAAAGGAAGATCAATGCACGCTGCAAAAATGTTCTGCGCTGAGTTTAAACTCCTATTGTGGCTAATTTTCCACCCTTTTCTTTACTGGTAGCCCAGGTAGCTCCTCTCTTTCTCTATTTCCCAAGTTTTGGGCTTCTGCAACAATGATGCGAAATCTTATACTGAAGAGGATTTCCTGGAGTTTCTTCCCTCTGTTACACATTTCTCAGATCGGTTCACCTAACAGTACTTTGTGCTACTGGATTACTCCAGGACTTAATTATGTCCATTCTCATGGCAGTTCTACCCTGTCCTATAGGGTCGCTAGGAGTCGGAATCGACTCGATGGCAATGGGGTTTTTTTTTTTTTTTTAATTCTCATGGCAGTCAAGGTAATTTTCTAGATGCCCAGTGATTCATGTTATCTTTGGACTTTATGTAGGATTCATTTTAGAATTTTTTTTTTTCAGCCTCTGTGTGCCCTTGGACCTCCCTAGATCCTTAATCCAAACGTTTTCTTTTTACTCCTTTATTTTTTCTCCAAGGATTTGTTTTTCCTTTTCCTTTCTATTTGTTTGTCTTTGGTGTCCTCTCCCTTTTATTTATTTATTTATTTTCTCTTGCCAAGCCATTATCAATACCTTATAATCAAACTAAAAATGCAAGTGTCCGTGGTGTCCGATTTAGAAAGTCGTTTTCCTCTGTATCCTTTCTTTTTTATCTCATGCCTGTGGAGTGGGATTTCTTAATAACAACACTCTTTACATCTTGAGCCTGATACTTCTTTGTTGTGGGAGGATTATCCTGCACATTGTAGGATATTTAGCAACATCAATGGCCTCTAACCACTAGGTGCCAGTAACATCCCCCCACAAGTTTGGGACAACTAAAAATGTCTTCAGACATTGTCAAATGTTCCCTGGAATGTAATGTTGCCCCCAGTAGGGAACCAATGCTAAAAGAGTGATAAGACTAGCGATTAAGACTAGTTTATTTGAGCTAATCTGGCAGGCGCTTGAGGAGGGACTCAGAATCTTCATTTAAGTCCTGGTTCCTTATTTTATTTATTTATTTATTTTTTCATTAGTTTATTAGTCTATAATCTTGAACACTAGTTTCATTTTTATGACCCTTCAGTGTCCTTACCTGTAAAATGGGGAACTAACAATCACCCCTCAGTTATCTTGAGGATGCAATGAAACAATGTATATGAAGCCTTACTGTATATAATCTTACTGCTTATAGCATTTTTTCCTCTAATATTTCTTTGCCTTTTGAATTAGAGAAGGGATGGAATAAAGTCTTTAAAATTAGATTCGATCAGACAATGGAGTCTTCCACTGAAGGGAAAAATAGCCCCAGTTGACAGGTTAACTAGACCACCCACCCACTCGGTCCTTGTCTAATTTCCCAAACTATGAAGAAAACATTCAAAGAGCTTTGTTTCCATTGGAAAATTTCAAAACCACAGTGTTCTCTTGGGCTTTCTAATTCCTCATGTCCACCACAATTAGTATGCCAAGAACCAGAAAGAGTTATGTTCATGATGGCTCCAAGTTTAAATGTCATCCTTTAGGCACTGATATGATTTTAATGTGGAGGAAATCAGTTGAGAGTTATTATTATTACATTACTCACAGCACTTTAGGTCTAAAACATCTTGTATGCAAACAGTCTGATGCCAAAATTTCATCACAGTAACTTAAAATGCAAAGAAAAGAAAAAAACACATATCATGGAGAAGATACACTTAGCTTTTCTCAGGATAATGAGGTCCAAAAGCAACACCTTCTGGAAATTCGGTTCCCTCATGGGCTACTTGATTACAAAGGGAAAGACAGGTGCCACTTAGCAAGAAAAGAAATCCAATTCCCTGCATTTCAGTTATGCCCTTGCTCATGCTATATTGCAATTCAGTTGCCACTTTAGCTAAGTGACCCCCTTAAATAATCTCATTTACACCTACACACATTTTTTTTTTTTTTAACTTGGTCTGGTTTTCTTATACCAGCATGTGTTGTTTATACGTGTAAGATGCTGAGCTTTTCATACAATGGGGATAATTTCAAGATCATAATGATACCCCCTGAAATAAATTATTTAATATATTTCTTGAAAAAAAGGAGTAAAGCAACTCTTCTGGATAATTGATGTGAGGTAAGCTAGAGCATCAGTTGTATATTCATTTTTCTCCAATGTGTGCAATTATCCACTCAGCCTGTATCCATTAATATTATTTTTCTTCCTAAGCTGAAAGTATTTAAAGCCATTAGAAAATAATCCAAAGAATTCTATTTGCTGAATAAATTTTAATTTGCATGGCACCAGGAATTTTTTATTAATGGGAAATAAATTATTGCAATCTTTGGGAAGGAGACAAGTTAATAGCTTTGTGAAAAGCAATGGAGAGAAAATGATCTTGAAAAGGTCAGGTCTCCTGTCACAGTGTCTTTATGCACAATTAAAACAAGTCAAGAAAGTGGCTATATAATCAGGACCATGAATATGCATTATATCCTAATGAGAGTGTGAAGATGTAGCAGGCTTAGTGCTAAAGTCATGGTGGGGTGGTGACATAAAAATGGTAATTTGTGATGTAGTATTTAACTGTGTTTCTCTTTCCTATGGAAAACTTAACTCTTTGGTGGCTAGCTTGTTCTATCTTGATGTATTTAGGCTCTTTCTACATTTTATGCATTTCATGGAACCAAAAAAAAAAAAAAACAGTTCTGTTAATTCTTTAAGAGAAGGAGCCAAACATTGTCTACTGTCATATAAAAATATAAATTGGTTAATTGATGGACTGGATTTTTCATTTTTCTATCAATCACTTTGATCTTTCAGATATTTTGTATGTATCTGTGTGTGTCTGAGCCTGTGTGCAAATATATTTTAATTCAAAACAAAATCTTTTACCAACCATATCCTTAGTTATCTAGGTCACCTCTATTTTGCTGTCGACTTTCTTCATCTTCTTCCCCTAGGATACTGGGTGAATCTCTAATAACTGACAAGGAAAAAAAAAAAAAAAAAAAACTCATGCCTGAATGAAATTTTTAAAAATCATGAGCAGTTTTTATTTTGAACACCCTATTACAGGGTATGTTGCTTATAAGAGTGCTTTCTGTAGGAAAAGCCTTTAGAAATGACATTAGCAGAAATAACTGGATGCATCAAGAAGTTAACTTAAGTTCCTAAGTGGTCAATTACCTCTGGGTAATGGCTGCTTCACTGGGTCATATTGCCGATGCTCTGTATGCTATTGAGTCCTTTCTGACTATTCTACATTTTAATTGAAAAGCAGTATGAACATTCTGATTCAGTGGTCATTTAATAAAAGATAATGATCACTGAACAATGATTCTGATTAGCTAATGGCAATTTAAAGGTTTATAGGACCTTTCACAATTCTGCCTGCTTATTCCAGAATATTAATAGAAGACCTTGAACTAAGATTCCTATTATCTTGGTAAGAGGGAAAAAAAAAAAAAAATTGGAGAAAAGCAGGGGTTTTCCTTCATGAATTTGTGACAGTTTGACTAACTTATCTCTGTACAAGTAGCTCTGAATGTCTGGATAATTAGAACCATGTGAGCGGGGCTTTTGTTTCTTTACCTCTGCTGGAAGTGAATATCATCCTATTAGCCTGATTCCATTTTTCAAAAAATTGTTTCACTGTTTCTGACTAGTCTCTTAGTTTATACTTTTGTCATTTACACTGGAGCCCTGATGGGGCAATGGTTAAGTGCTCGGCTACTAACTGAAAAGTTGGCTCTTCAAACCCAGCCAATGGCTTCTTGGGAGAAAGGCCTGAAGATCTGCTCCCCTAAAGACTGGTCAAGAACTAATATGATCAAGCATGTGATATGATCAAGAACCAATGATCCTGAAGGAAGAAGTCCAAGCTGAATTGAAGGCATTGATGAAAAACAAGGCTCCAGGACTTGATGGAATACCAACTGAGATGTTTCAACAAACAGATGCTATGCTGAAATGCTCAATCATCTATGCCAAGAAATTTGGAAGAGAGCTGCCTGGCCAACTGACTGGAAGAGATCCATATTTGTGCCCATTCCAAAGATAGATGATACAACAGAATGTGGAAATTATCAAACAATATCATTAATATCACACACAAGTAAAATTTTGCCAGAGATCATTCAAAAGCAGTTGCAGCAATACATCCACAGAGAACTGCCAGATAGTCAAGCCAGATACAGAAGGGGACATGGAAAGAGGGATATCATTGCTGATATCAGATAGATCTTGGCTGAAAGCAAGGAATACTAGAGACATATTTACCTATGTTTTATTGACTATGCAATGGCACTCAACTGTGTGGATCATAACAAATTATGGATAACAATGCAAAGAATAGGAATTCCAGAACACTTAATTGTGCTCATGTGGACCTGTACATAGACCAAGAGGCAGTCATCGTTTAAATACCATGTGGTTTAAAGTCAGGGAAGGTGTGCGTCAGGGCTGTATCTTTTCACCATACTTATTCAACTGCATGCTGAGGAAATAATCCAAGAAGCTGGACTATATAAAGAAGAACGGGCATCAGGATTAGAGGAAAACTCATTAACAACCTTGTTTGTTGAAAGTGAAGAAGACTTGAAGCACTTATTTATAAAGATCAAAGACTATAGCCTTCAGTATGGATTACACCTTAACATATTAAAAAAAAAAATCTCACAACTGAACAAATAAGCAACATCATGATAAATGAAGAATAGATTGAAGTTATTAAGGATTTCATTTTACTTGGATCCACAATCAATGCCCATGGAAGCAGCAATCAAGGAATCAAATGACTCATTTCATTGGGCAAATTTGCTGCAAAAGACCTCTTTAAAGCGTTGAAAATCAAAGATGTCACCTTAAGGACTAAGGTGCACCTGACCCAAGCCATAGCGTTTTCATTTTCAATAGCCTCATATGCATACGAAAGCTGAATAGTGAATAAAGAAGACTGAAGAAGAATTGATGCCTTTGAATCACAGTTTTTGCAAACAATATTGAATATACCATGGACTGCCAAAAGAACAAACAAGTCTTAGAAGAAGTATAGCCAGAATGCTCCTTAGAGACAAGGATGGCAACACTGTGTCTCACATACTTTGGACATGTTATCAGGAGGGACCAGTCTCTGGAAAAGGACATCATGCTTGTTAAAGTAGAGGGTCAGCAAAAAAGAGCAAGACCCTCGCTGAGATGGACTTACACAGTGGCTGCAATACTGGGCTCAAGCTTAGCAACAATTGTGAGGCTGGAGCAGGACTGGGCAGTGTTTCGTTCTGTTGTATATAGGGTCGCTATGAGTCGGAACCGACTCTACGACTCTTAACATCAACAGCAACAAATATTGCAGCCAAGAAAGCCCTATAGGGAAGTTTTTCTCTATTACTTGGGATCACTGTAAGTCAAAGTTGACTCAGTGGCACCTAAAAACAACAGTTATTTAAACATGGCAACTTACATCTAGGATTTGTGTGAGACAAATGCTGGAGGCCACCCTTCTCTTACATGGCGTAGAAACTTACCTCCATGCTGTGATTTCAAAACAAACCAACCAGCTCCCAAATATCTCCTTCACTTGTTTCTCTCCTCATGGGTTTCAACAACTAGAGATTCATTCATTTGGCTGTTTAAATGTATGGTCATTAATAATTCGAACATGTGTGACAGAATGCTGCAAGGAATTCAGAAAGTAAGAGTTAAGGGTGTTTATAGGGTCGCTATGAATCAGAATTGACTTGACAGCAACGGGTTTTTTTTTTTTTAAAAGGCAAATTTTATCACTTCATTACTGCCCCAAGCATCGGCCCTGAACATATTCTAAATTACATAATATTATATATACATGTGGAGCCTTGATGGCACAATGGTTAAGATCTTGGCTGCTAACCAAAACATCTGCAGCTCGAATCCACCACCTGCTCCTTGGAAACCCTATGGGGCAGTTCTACCTTGTCCTATAGGGTCGCTATGAGTCGAAATCGACTCTGACTCCACCACAATGTGTTTGGTTTTTCTTGGTGTTATATATACATGTGAGGTCACCATGAATCAGAATTGACTGGATGCCAATGGGTTTGTTTATTTGGTATGTACTACGTAGTATTCTTTGTGTAGAACTTAAGTATATATAGATTAAAATATTTCCTTCTACTTCATAAATGCTTTTCTTGTTTTATATTAATTATTAAGTATATGTTGTGAACTATAGGATGGATATACATGGGAGTCAGGAGGCTTGAAACAAAATAAGTTTCTACACTGACTGGCATAGGTTTTGAAATTTATCTCTAGTGTATTAATTTCCTAGGGCTTCCATAGCAAAGTACCACAATTGATAGTTTAAAACAACAGAAATGTATTCCCTCACAGTTGTGGAGGTAGGAATCCAAATTCTCTGAAGCCTCTAGGGGATAATCCATCCTTGTCTCTTCTGGCTTCTGGTAGCTCCAGGTAATTCTTGATTTGTGACAACATAACGACAATCTGTCTCCATCTTCACATGGTTGCCTTCTTCCCTCGTTGTCTCTCTGTCTCTTCTCCTCTTCTTATACGGACACCAGTCATATTGGATTAGGACCTACCCTAATCCAGCATGACCTCACGTTAACTAACTACATCTACTAAGAAATTATTTCCAGATAAGGTCGCATTCACAGGTACTAGAAGCAGTAGTCAAGAAATCACACAATATATTGCACTGGACAAATCTGCTGCAAAGCACATCTTTAAAGTGTTAAAAAGCAAAGATATCACTCTGAGGACTAAAGTGCACCTGAGCCAAGCCACAATATTTTCAATCTCATATGCAAACAAAAGCTAGACAATGAATAAGGAAGACTGAAGAAGAATTGATGCCTTTCAACTATGGTGTGAGTGAAGAATATTGAATGAATAAATCTGTCTTGGAAGAAGGACAGCCAGAATGTTCCTTAGAAGTGAGGATGGTGAGACTTCATCTCATTTACTTTGGACATGTTATCAGGAGGGACTAATCGCTGGAGAACATCATGCTTAATAAAGCAGAGGGTCATCAAAAAAGATGAAGACCCTTAACAAGATGGATTGACACAGTACATGCAACAATGGGCTCAAACATAGCAATGATTGTGAGGATGGTGCAGGATTGAACAATGTTTAATTCTGGAGCCTACCCCAGAACAACTGTCAACAATAGGGGTTATAACTTCAAGTTTTTGAAAAATTTTTTAGGTGATACAGTTCAACCCATAACACCTAGCAACACCATAAATAGAGTATAATTTAAGGACTATTAGGCAAGCATACTTTGTAAGATTCACTAGGAACAGTCAAAAATCAGCCTGATAATATTTGACTATTTAAGTATAATACAAAAACATTACCTGGGCTTAGTATTATGGCCTCCCCTGAAATAGGAAACATACTCAATAATCCAAAGGCCAATAACTTTTAAAAGCTCTTTTTTACAGAACACAGACAAAAATCAAGAAGTAAGAGGAAAAGATATCTTGGAGTTAAGATAAACATCACAATTTTGATCAATAAAGAGAAGACCCTATGACTTTTGTCAGTACTTATTAACACTTAATTTATGCACAGTTTTTTAAAGTTTGCTTACCTGGGCTATTTTGAAGAATGGAGATGGATGGAAGGATGGATAGACAGACAGATAGAGAGACAGACAGGTAGACAGATAGATAGATAGACAGACAGATAGATTGATAGATGATAGAGAGATAGATTGATAGATGATAGATGATGGATAGATGAATAGATAGATAGATAGATAGATAGATAGATAGATAGATAGATAGATAGATAGATAGATAGATAGATAGATAGATAGATAGATAGATAGATAGATAGATAGATTGATAGATAGATTGATAGACAGGCAGGTAGGTAGGTAGAGAGAGAGGTAGAGAGAGAGAGAGATGATAGGCAGGTAGAGATTTTGGAATCATTTAACACTGACTTTAATTTCAGTTCTTATATTTAGTTTAATGTCAGTTCTCTTTCTTAGCAGCTGTGTGATTTGGACAAGTCGATTAAACACTGGGCTTAAATTATCTCTCTACCAATAAAAAATAACAATAGCCACTTCTCAGGGTTGTGGCAAAAATATGTAAAGCCCTTAGCAAAGTATCTATTCAATAATAGAAAATCAGTAACAGTTCTCTGTTTCTCTCAATCCAGAACAGATTAGAGTTGGAATACCTTGCTCAATCACCTGTGACACTTCTTTGTCCATGAGCTTTGCTGTAATGATGAGGTTGAGGATGGAATTCAATCCCCCAAGGTACATCCCCTTCAATGATGGTGTCCCCCAGGAACAACCAAGTATAGAAACTTCCTGCCAACTTTGTACCTTCCTCACCCCCGGAGATGAGCCTAGAAGGCAGTCCTTGAACCAACAAAGGAATCAGACAGAATTGGTGTTATCTGGAAACTTTGACTATGCTTTCCCCTTCTCTTCCCCATTAATCTCTTTTCTGTCCTTTCTTTTCCATCTCAGCAGCCTGGGAACGTAAAGTGGGTGGGAAAGTGTCCAAACTCCAGACAGACAATGCTGTGATCCTTATCAGACATAAGGCATGACATCTGATCCTCCTCAGCCTTGTCCTGGTAAAGGGAGGTGGGACAGAGGGGAGGTAGGATGACAAATATCTATAGAAAATAAAAATGTAAGGCAAAAATTGAAACATTTAAGAACTACAGGATGGTGAGAATTCAGTCATTAAAAGAATAACTACAAGATTGTATATTCAGTACTAAATCCTAGGGGAAGTAGGTAAATTTTTTTAAGTCTTGCTACTGTTGTAAAAAAACAAATAGCAACATACTGATAAAACAAAAATTTATTTTCTAAAAATTGAACCAATTCTCAAAATATTGGTTTTGAAAGACTTAGATACCATGAAAACAGCTGAGCATTTTTTTAGGAACTTGTCCAACCTGGCAGCATTCACTCATTAAGTGGATATTTATTGAAGGTCTAGATGGGGAAAAAAGACTTCCAGATTTTAAATAAACAACTACTTAACTAAATACTGAGTAAGAGAGAAACAAGTGAAAGATACTTTGGTACAAATTTTATTATAAAATATATCTGAGGAAAGACTATTTACTTCTAAACTATTTTTCTATATAATGCCATAGTTTGTATTTACTGCAAACCCTTTAAGTTGGAAATTCTGAACATATACTTCCCATTTGACAGATGAAAACCTTGAAGCACACAGATGTTAGAAAATTGGCTAAACCACCCATTTAATTAATTTTAGGGATAAAATTGATGCAATTTTTATGTTTTTTAAAAAACTGTGTGATTATGGGAATTACTTTTGGACCAGAATAAAAATTTCAGGTATAAATAGCAAGTACCCTATCTGGCTTTTCAAAGTTTCTACGTTAAAATACAATTAATTTCAGGTCTATTTACTGAGCTCCTTTTATATGCAAGTTCTTTTGCTAGATGTCATTGGGTTTACAATTATGCTAAGGTTTTTGTTCTGCAGATTTATTAGCACCTTCTTGGTGATCCCTGTTTTGCAATTCCTGCTTAATCAGAAATTGTGTCAAGTTAAAAATCCTCCCAGTATTACACTTTAAAAGTATATCATGGTATACACGTTCTCAGGTTTCTGTCTGCTGCGGACTCTCATGGGCTGGTGGGTCAATCAAGATTCTGACTTAGTAGTGAAGTCTAAGGATCTGGGTGTTTATCAAGCATCCCAAGTGATTCTGATGCCTGTGGTGGGGGAACTACTTTGAGAACCAGAAAACCAAACCAAACCAATTACCTTTGAGTCACTCCTGACTCATAGCAACCTCATGTGTGTCAGAGTAGGACTGTAGTCCATTGGGTTTTCAATGGCTGATTTTTCAGAGGTAGGTTGCCAGGCTTTTCTTCCCAGGAACCTCAAGTGGACTCAAATGGCTAACCTTTCAATTAGCAGCCAAGCTCTTAATCATTTGTGCCACCTAGGGACTCCCCACTTTGAGAAGCACTGCCTTGGTCTTTTCTCCTTCTCATAATCTCACCCTGCCAAGACATTAACTAATAAAATGTAGGTAGCCAGAGTTCCAGCCATTGGTGATAACACCCACACAAATGCTGAGGAAATACCACTTACAGTGTAAAGGGAGGTCACGTTAGGGAAGACTTTAATTTTAAGATGAGTGGGTAGATGACAATAATAGCAGGGAGAGAGGAACACGTTCAAAATGGAAGAAACAAGTTGTCATGTTGAAATAAGGAGGCAGGAGAAGATCAATTGGCTGGAGTCAATGGCTAGACAGACCAGATACCTTTCAAATGTAGATCACAAGAGGTAAGTGTGCTCAAACCCTGATTAAACAGGCTAGTTGAGTATAGATCACAGCCCCTTCTTCTTTTCTTTCTTTCCCAATCCTACAACAAAAAGAAAATAACTGCATGTCAAGTGATGGTGAAATCTTTTCAAGTTGTGTTGATTTCAAAGACTGTTGACTGTTGAACCAATACTAACATAATGAAGGGACGTCCTTGATTAGGGCTTCGGTGCTCAAGTGACACTGGTTTTTCTGGAACATATTATGGAAGATTTTAAGTGACTGAGAAATATATATATATATATATATATATATATATATATATATATATATATATATATATATATAAAACCCTTTGCCGTCGAGTCGATTCCGACTCATAGCGACCCCATATATATATATATATATATATATATATATATATATATCCCGTCCCAGTGCCATCGAGTAGATTCCGACTCATAGCAACCCTATAGGACAGAGTAGAACTGCCCTATAGAGTTTCCAAGGAGGGCCTGGTGGATTCATACTGCTGACCCTTTGGTTAGCAGCCATAGCACTTACCACTGTGCCACCAGGGTTTCCTATATATATATATGCGCCAAATCTCATGCTCATACGACAAAGATTTCTTTTTATTATTTTAATGTGCAGGGATAACATTTTCTTGTTATGCAGAAATTTGTTACGACTAGTTGATCTGTGTGTGCTTTTTTCACATTCAAATCTATTCATTCACTCATTCATTCACTCATTCATTCAAGAAATGTGTATACCACACATCTGTGTGTCAAATTGTTCAGGGAAAGGAATTTTAAAAATCAAAAGCTATGGTTCCTGCTAAAGAATTTTAGATTATACAAAATGGACAGGTTTTTAAGGCAGATGATTATAAGACAACAAAGTAATGGCTTTATTGAAGATCTAGAGAGAACTTGAGTTTTCCTGGAAGAAGTCAGAGAAGGTGAAATTACAAAGAGATAACACTTAAAGAATTCCTTATAATTAGTCACGTTGACAAGAAGACAGATGACCTGCCAGGCAGCGTAAATCGTATGGGCAGGCCAGGGAAGCTGGAGAGAACTGATGTGTTGGGAGCTTGGAGAGAGGTGAGACTGGACAAATGAGTAGGTATCAACTCATGGAAGATCATGCTCATTATGCAAAGGCATTTAAATATTTTTCCTATGGGAATGGGAGATACTGAACAAAGCGGAGAATCATGTTATTGTATTTTCAGGTCAGTAAGATCGTTTTAGTGAAAGTGTGAAGAAAAAAAATAATGAAAATGAAATTAGACAAAGATCCATCATGGAAGACTTAGTACAGTGTCATTATAAACTTTTTCATGAGACCACAGGGAGCCACTGAAAGGTTTTAAGCAGGGAAGTTGTCTTAATAGGTTTGCATTCTAGACAGATTATTCTGTCAGCAATGTGAAGGATAGATTGAAGGTGACAAGACTAGAGCGAGAGATTGATAAGGAGTCTTGAAATAGGAGCAGAAGATGGTGGGAGACAAATGCCTGGGCTATTTGTTAGATAAAATCTACAAGACCTGGCTTTGGACAGAAAGGAAAAAAAGAAAAACAAAACAAAACAAAACATTGCTCTCAAGTCATTTCTGACTCATAGTGACCCTGTAGGACAAAGGAGAACTGCTCCATAGGGTTTCCAAAGCTGTACTCTTGCAGGAAATAGAGCAGCTAATAGGTTCGAACTATTGACCTTTTGGTTAGCAGCCAAGCTCTTAACCACTGCAGCACCAGGGCTCCTTACTTTAGATAGATGTGGGTGTAATTCAGAGATCCAAGAGTAGGATAACTCTTAGATTCCCTAGATTTGAAGAACCTAGGGGATGTCATATGCCATGTACAGACTCAGATTTTGAGAGGAAAGGGTATGAACTATTTTTTGAAATTTGTAGAGTTCAACGTGATTTGGAAATTTGGGTAGTTATCTACTAGGCAGAGGTGGATTTGTAACAAAACTAATAATACTTAAACTTCAGGGCCTCTCACTAACAAGTTTGTTTTTTTTTATAAAGAAATCCCCAAAAGTACAAGCTCAGTTTCAGTCAATCTGAATCTTCCCCTTCTAACAGGCAAATAACCATGGAAGTCTGAACCCATGAGGAGAGATCAGGTGTGTACAGCGGCATGTATAGAGTGGAAAAGCGGGATCAGAGGAAGCGTTATTGTATTGGTGGCTGCTTGAAATAAATGAGCTATCAGATGTGATTTATCTGTCTGATATAAAGATATTTGTTTTAATGGATATTTAATATACATGAGGCTTAAAGCATCCAGTGCTGTTCATCTCCACATCATATTTTCACAAATACTTTCTGTAATGTTATATAAGGATCACTGACTTGGTGGGTAATTGGGCTAGAAGACCTCTAAGTTTCCTCTGAGCCTAAAAATTCCATGACTGGCACCATAATATCATGGTTATGCCCTATGGTTCAGTCATCCCAGACTACTTGTAGTTCCAAGGAAACTCTAAATTGTCTGTTCTTTTCCTAGCACAATTGATAAAAATTGACTCATCTTTCATGTCAAACTTTTCTTGCCACCTCCTAGCCCCAAGAACTGGCACTTTCTCCTTCATGTCCCTGTACCTATAATTAGCGTATTACTTACAACGTTTTACTGCCTTTAAATTTTATGTTCCTCAAGTTTACAGAACAAGGGTCAGCAAACCCCAGCTCAGGGGCATAATCAAGTCCACCATCTGTTTTTGTAAATACAGTCTTATTGAAAGAGAGCCATGCCCATTCATTTATGTTTTGTCTGTGACTGCTTTTGTGCTATACTGGCAGAATTGAGTAGTTGCACCAAGTCCAAGATGTTTACTATCTATTTACAGAAAAAGTTTTCTGGCTCCTGATATAGAGAATTCCTTGAGAGAAATTAACTTGAGTTACTCTTTTTTTTTTTTTTTTTAATCCTCAATATTTAGCAAAGTACCTGGAATAACAGGGGTCCTCAATAAATATTCATTGAATATATAAGTGTGATACACAATTTCATCACATCTTACATTTATATATTGCTATACTACTTTTCAAGATGTTTTAAAAAAAAAATCAGGGGTGTTTCCAGAAAAGACAGTGGAAGCCACTGGATTGGTTTTGTTGAGGGTTTGGAAGATTCAAAATTAATTAATTGAGTTTGATCTAATGGTCTCCAGAAAGCAAGAAGAAGAATGTAAACAAAGCAGAGATGGAATCAGTACGCACAGGAAGAATAATAAAAAAAAAAATCTTCTCTCTTTCTCTCTCTCTCTCTTGCCCTCACTCTCTTATTCTGACATTCATAGACATACACACACACCATGCACACAGACACTTACACACAGCTTGATTTCTGTCTGTTGTCATCAAAACAGCGTAAATAAGGAGAGGGAATTTAAAAGAGAGTTGTGTGACATTACCATTAGCAAAAAATCTAGGCTACTAGATTTCACAATCAAATTTATGGTTGTTTTTTTTTTTCCCCAGAAATCCAAAAGTGCTGTCTAAACTAATAAGGCCTTCTATTTATTAACAAATGATTCTGTTTTCTCTCCTGACTTCTGAAGAAATGCAGATGCAGGCACAAGAAATTTGCAGTATTTGCAGCCTGTTTGGCCCCTTGGAACACAAACAATAAAAGGAATTAAAATATGAACATCAATTGTATCTTGCTTTATCAAACAATTCAAAAATTTACAATTTCATCATTCTCGACTATAATGTAGAACCTAATTTTCAAATTAAAATATGCAGGACTCTTTGATGATTACAAAGATTGCATTTTGAAAAGAGGGCAAGGGAGATGGAGAGTATTCCTTTTAGGGTTATAAGTTATAAGAATGAAAGTCAATTTATGAATAAAAATAAGCACAAACCTTGAGGAAATTGATCTAGCTCCTTGATGCAGGTATATAATATCATTCTACCACTTATATATCAGTATAAAGATTACAGTCAATATTCTTAGGCAGATGGCCTGATGGAAGTCTTAAAGTTTAAAGTTCTAGGTCTCAAAGATGAACAGAGGCAAATTCATCCTTTAGAAAAAGATTTCTGATTAACCCTCTTTCCTTTGAGGCCTCTTCTTAACCAGTAACCAGTTGCCTTTGAGTTGACTTCAATTCACAGCCACCCTATGTATGTTACAGTAGAACTGTCCTCCATAAGGTTTTCAATGGCTGCTTTTTCAGAAGCAGATCACCAGGCCTTTCTTCTGAGGTGCTTCTGGGTGGATTTGAACCTCTAACCTTTTGGTTAATATCTGTCTTATTCATCTAGTCTCGCTATAACAGAAATACCACAAGTGGATGGCTTTAACAAAGAGTTCATTCTCTCACAGTCTAGTAGGCTAGAAGTCCAAATTCAGGGCACTGGCTCTAGGAGAAGGCTTTCTCTCTTTGTCAGCTTTGAAGGAAGGTCCTTGTGATGCATCAGTCTTCCCTTGGTTTGGGAGCATCTCAGTGCAGGAATCTCAGGTCCAAAGGATGCACTCTGCTCCTGGAACTGCTTTCTTGGTGGTATGAGGTCTCCCATGTCTCTGCTTGCTTCTATCTTTTATATCTCAAAAGAGATTGGCTTAAGACACTTCCTAACCTTGTAGACCTCATCAATATAACCATCTTATTACATCATAGTGATAGGATTTACAACATATAGGGAAATCACATCAGAAGATAAAATGGTAGACAATCATATAAGGAAATCATGTCCTAGCCAAGTTGACAGATATTTTTGTGGGACACAATTCAATCCATGACAGCATCTAAGCGTGTTAAATGCTTGCACCATCCAGAGACTCCTAAGACCCCTTCTTACTCCTCCGTAATGGCTTAGAAGCTGTGGTAGATTATTTGCACAGATGATCCCAAGATTCCTTTTTCTTAGATACGTTCCTCTTTCCAATGTGACTTTGCCATCCTGTTATCATGAGGTGATGTCTACTTCTTCCCCTGAGTTGGGGCTGGCTCTGTGATAGATTTAGACTAATGGAATATGTTAGAAGTAGCACTGCGAGATTTCCAAAACTTATCTTTAAAATACCTTACAGCTTTTGCCCTTGCTGTCTTGGAATCTGAGAGTACCATGCTCAGAAAAATCCAGGAATGAGAGACTATGAGAAGCCAGGGATGAGAGATCTAGGCATCACAGCCATCTCAGCCATATAGCCTGATTCTCCAGCTACTTGTAGCCCCATAAGTCAGTTGGCAAGAACAGCAAAAGAATTGCCCAGTCAACACAAGTAATAAATTCTTAATGTTTTAAGCCACTAAATTTTGTGTTGATTTATCATGCTGCAATAGATAACTGATACAGGAGTCAAGAATATTGAAAAAGAATACACAGAAGGACTTAACACTATTTATTCAAGGACCCATACTGTCATTAAGCATGTAACAGTCATAAAAGTGACTCAACATCCATTTTTATTGTCCTATTTTTATGCCAGTACCAAAATATAATTACTTTTACTGGTGTCATGCCATATTTTCTGTGTATTAAAAAGTCTAAAACCTAAATCATTTATGCTTTAGCCTTGCTCAGAGAATCAATGCTTCATGAAAATTTTGATCCCAACAAATTCACCCTCATTTGTAAGTATTCCCATCATATCCCTTATGTGTTTAAAATCTTTTCAGTTGTTTTCTTATTTTTATTTCCATTTCTTAATTTGGAAGTTAGGAATATTTTGCTGTTGTTTTTGTTTATAATCCATTTTTATTCCCCCAGAGTCAATGTGGGCCACCATCAATTCCAGAAGTCTCTGATGGAGTGGTCTTAGAATGGGAGTGAGAGTCATTACTGAAGCAGTCATTACTGAAAATATGATTGTGGGGTTAGGAATGTAATAGAAAGAAAGATGAGAGGAGGTTCTTGGGCCCAATTTCTAGCTTTCCTCCTGAAACCTGATAACCTCCCTCCCCCCAGAGCTAGATTCCCTGAGAGTCTTTCTGCTTCACTTACTTTTTCCTCCCAGAGCTGGATTTGGTCCCTGAAGACCTAGATCAGCTCCTCCCTGAATAAAATTTACCTTAAGCAAGACTTTCTTCCCCAGTCATCCTACCTGGGGAGGCTCAGTTACAGGGACTCAGGCCTGAAAGGTTGGGTCTTAAACAAATCTTTTCTCAAGTGCAATTCCAAAAAACAAAACCTGTTGCCATCAAGCTGATTCCGACTCATAGCAGCCCTATAGGACAGAGTAGAACAGCCCCAAAGGGTTTCTAAGGAGCAGCTGATGAATTTGAACTGCCAAGCTTTTGGTTAGTAGTCAAGCTCTTAACAACTGTGCCACCAGGGCTCCTCTCAAGTGCAATAGTAACTAAAATTCAGAGTAGAAAATGCTTAAGACTATATTTGATATTTTTTCTTCTACTGGATAATATAATATTGTATAGTATAAATACAAAAATATTGGCAGGCTTATTTTGCTCCAAAATTGAAATCACTAAGTAAAACCATATTCATTGCTGCCAAGAGATGAATTCAATTTTGACTCAGTGTTAGCCACTTCTTTGGGCCTTTAGCTCACCTCTAGTGGCCACCTTTGGCTTGTTTCCTTACCAGTCACCTCCCCCCTACTCCCACACTACCAACACTTTTCCACGCTTGAAACGTTCAGCAATCCATGATTATCACTTGCCTTTTGGAGGTGAGGTTTCCTTGATTATTAGATAAAGCATGAGCCAATGCTCCAGGCCATCTGAGGCACTCTACAATTTTTGACCTCATGTCATTTAAGTATATACAGCATTTTTGCTTCTGCTTGGCCAAGAATTTCTCCCATGTCTTCTATCTATCGTAGCTCCATCAAACCCCAAAATAACAATTTAAAAAAAGACAGTTGTCATTGAGTTGATTGAAAGAAAAAAACTGTCATCCAATAAAAATATATCCTGCAAAACTCTCTCTCAAATATGATGGCAAAATTAGGACATTTCCAGATAGACAGAAATTAAGGGAATTCATAAAAACTAAACAAAACTTACAAGAATTATTAAAGACAGTCCTTCATTTAAAGAACCAGCAACATCAGACAACAACTGGAATCTAGGACACAAGACAGCATCAGTCATGGAGACCCTATATGTATCAGAGTAGAATTATGCTCCAGAGGGTTTTCAGTAGCTGATTTTATGGAAATAGATCACCAGGCCTTTTTTTCTTCCGAAAAGCCTCTGGGTCGACTCAAACCTGGAACCTTTCAGTTAG
This sequence comes from Loxodonta africana, assembly GCF_030014295.1. Classification (NCBI taxonomy): domain Eukaryota; kingdom Metazoa; phylum Chordata; class Mammalia; order Proboscidea; family Elephantidae; genus Loxodonta; species Loxodonta africana. Next base: position 43,031,287 of record NC_087355.1, on the reverse strand, counting down.
CAGCCATGCCTTAACTATTTGTCCCACACAGGGACTCAAAAGAGCTACCACTTTTTTGAACACTTACTGTGTGGAAGGCACTGTTCTAAAAGTTTCATATGCATTCACTCATCAACTGTTCACACTGTTTATGTTTTTGACAGATGCCATCTAGTCAGTTCTGACTCATAGCGACCCTATTACAACAGAACGAAACTCTTCCTGGTCCTGCTCCATCCTCACAATTGTTGTTAAGTTTGAGCTTATTGTTTCAGCCACTGTGTTAATCCATCTCATTGAGGGTTTTCCTCTTTTTCACTGACTCTCTACTTTACCAAGCATGATGTCCTTCTCCAGGGACTAGTCCCTCCTGACAACATATGTCCAAAGTATGTGAGACAAAGTCTTGCCATTCTGGCTTCTAAGGAGCATTCTGGCTGTACTTTCTCCAAGACAGATTTGTTCTTTCTTTTGGCAGTCCATGGTATAGTCACTATTCTTTGCCAACACCATAATTCAAAGGTGTCAACTCTTCTGCAGTCTTCCTTATTCATTGTTCAGGTTTCGCATGCATATAAGGTAGTTGAAAACACCATGGCTTGGGTTAGGTGCACCGTAGTCCTCAAGGTGACATCTTGGCTTTTTTAACACTTTAAAAAGATCTTTCACAGCTGATTTGCCACAAAAGACAAAGAAAGAATCTTGAGAGCAGTTCAAGAAAAATGAAAAGTCTCTTCTAAAGGGGAAAAACAAGACTAAGTTCTGATTACTTGGCAGAAACTCTGCAGGCACCAGGCAATGGGATGGCATATATAAAAACTTAAAAGAAAAGAAAAAAAAAAAACTGTCTTCCAATAATATATCCTGCAAAACTCTCAAATATGATGGCAAAGTTAGGATATTTCCGGATAGACAGAAATTAAGGAAATTCATTTAAAAAAAAAAGCAAATTTACAAGAATTATTATAGTCCTTCAGCTAGAGAACCAGCAACATCAGACAACAACTGGAATCTAGGACACAAAACAGCAAGAGCCAGATACCAACCTAGGTAAAGAAACCTCAATAGTAAAAAAAAGCTAAAAGATTTTAAAAAGGGAAACAGACATTAATCTATAAATGACAACAATGTCAAAACAATAAAATGGGGAATAAATGGTGAAGATTTAAAAGGAGGTCAAGGTGATATCAAGTAATAAAAGATTGGTTCAAACTTAGGAAGATGAGGGTAAATTTCAAGATAACCACAAAGAAAGTTAACAAACCTACTCATCAAAATAAAACATAAAATAAATAAATAAATAAAGCCTCAGTAAATATAAAATTTATAGTAATGAAAGAAAAGAGAATCCACAAACAAAAGAAACTCAGATAGGAAAGTAACAGGAACATAGAAAACGTCAGTACTTCAAAAAAATCACAGCAATAGACTTATACCTATCAATAATCACACTGGATATAGAAGGGTTAAATGCACCTGTAAAGAGACAGAGAGTGGCAGAACAGATAAAAAAAGCATGATCCGTCAATATGCTGTCTACAAGAGACAAACTGTAGGCACAAAGACATAAATATATTAAAAATCAAAGAATGGAAAAAAAAAATATCAAGCAAACAGTGACCAAAAAAGGGCAGGAGTGGCAACACTAAAATCTGAGATAAAATAAACCTTAAGGCAAAATCAACCACGAAGGACATTACATAATGATTAAAGCTATAATCCACCAAGAAGACATAGCCTTAATAAATACACAATCAAGGACAGGGCTCTCAAATACATAAAACAAACTCTAACAGCACTGAAAAGAGAGATAGACAGTTCCACAATAGCAGAAGAATTCAAAACACCATTCTCTATAAAGAACAGAACATATAGAAAAAACTCAACAAAGATACAAAAGATCTAAAGGTCAAAATGAACCAATTTGACCTGATAGACATATATAGAACACTCCACACAACAGGAACAAAGTAAATATTCTTTACCAACGCGACTGGAACCTTCTCCATAATACACCACATTTTAGGCCATAAAGTAACCCTCCATCAAATCCAAAATATCAAAATAATAAAAAGCATTCTCTGTGATCACAGCAATGTCATAAAAGTAGAAATCAATAACAAGAAAAGCCAGGGGGGAAAAAAAAATCAAATACATGGAAACGGAAAGCACCTTGCTTTAAAAAAAATGGGCAATAGAAGAAATCAAAGAATAAGAAAAAAAAAATTCTAGACTCAAATATGAATGAAAACACATCACACCAAAGTCTTGGGACACAGCAAAGGCAGTGCTCAGATGTCAATTTACAGCAATAAGTGCACACATCAAAAAAGAAGAAAGGGCCAAAATAAAAAAGTTAGCCCTACAACTCAAAAAAATAGAAAGAGAGCGGCAAAAGGAGCCCACAGACACCAAAAAAAGGAAATAACAAAGATTAGAGCAGAAATAAATGAAACAGAGAACAGCAAAACAATAAAAAGAATCAACAAGACCAAAAGTTGGTTCTTTGAAAAGATCAACAAAATTGACACACCATTATCCAAACTGACAAAAGAAAAACAGGAGAAGAAGCAAACAACCGAAGTAAGAAATAAGAATTTTACAACAGACACAACTGAAATAAAAAGGATCGTAACAGAATACTATGAAAAACTATAACCCAACAAACTTGAGAATCTAGAGAAAATGGACAAATTTCTAGAAATATACTACCTACATACACTAACACAAACTGAGATAGAAATCAGAACAGACCGGTAACAAGAGAAGAGATTGAAGAGGTAATTAAAAAACAACAACAACAACAAAAAAAAACCCTGGCCTGATTAGAGAAATGCAAATCAAAACAACGATGAGATACCATCCCACACCAACAAGGCTAGCATTAATCCAAAAAACACAAAATAATAAATTTTAGAGAAGTTGTAGAGAGACTGGAACACTTGCACACTACCGGTGAGAATACAAAACGGTACAATCAATTTGGAAATCAATTTGGCACTTCTTTAAAAAGCTAGAGATAAAAGTACCACACTATCCAACAATCCCACTCCTGGGAATATATCCTAGAGACATAAGAGCCATCACACGAATAGATACATGCACACTCATGTTCATTGCAGCACTGTTCACAATAGCAAAAAGGTGGAAACAACCTAGGTGCCCCTCAGTGGACGAATGGATAAACGAATTATGGTATATTCACACAATGGAATACTGTGCAATGATAAAGAACAATGACGAATCCTTAAAATGTCTCATAACATGGATGAATCTAGAAGGCATTATACTGAGTGAAATTAGTCAGTCACAAAAGGGCAAATATTGTATGAGACAACTATTATAAGAACTCACGAAAACGTTTAAACACAGAAGAAAACATTCTTTGATGATGACAAGGGTGGGGAGGAAGGGAGAGGAGTATTCAATAACTAGATAAAAAATCCGAAACCAAACTAGTTGCTGTTGAGTCAATTCCAACGCAAAGCGACCCTATAGGGCAGAGTAGAACTTCCCCACAGGGTTTCCAAGGAGCATCCAGTAGATTTGAACTGCCAACCTTACGGTTAGCAGCCATAGCTCTTAACCGCTATACCACCAGGGTTTCTAAACTAGATAGTAGGTAAGAATTATCTTAGGTGAGGGGAAGGACAACACACAATACAGGGAAAGTCAGCACAACTGGACTAAACCAAAAGCAGAGAAATTTAGGAATACCACCAAACACACTTTGAGGGACAGAGTAGCAGGGGCAGGGGTCTGGGGGCCATGGTTTCAGGGGACTTCTAGGTCAGTTGGCATAACAAAGTTTAAGAAAATGTTCTGCATCCCACTTTGGTGAGTAGCGTCTGGGGTTTTAAAAGATATTGAGTGGCCATCTAAGATGCATCAATTGGTCCCAACACACCTGGAGCAAAGGAGAATGAAGAATACGAAAGACACAAGGAAAATATTAGCCCAAGAGACAGAAAGAGCCACATAAACCAGAGACTCCATCAGCCTGAGACTGGAAGAACTAGGTGGTGTCCAGCTACCACCAATGATTACCCTGACAGGGAACACAACAGAGAATCCATGACGGAGCAGGAGAAAAGTAGGGTGCAGAACTCAAACTCTAGTAAAAAGACCAGATTTAATGGTCTGGCTGAGACTGAAGGGGCCATGGAAGACATGGCCCCCAGGCTCTCTGTTAGCCAAGAACTGAAACCATTCCTGAAGCCGACTCTTCAGACAAAGATTAGACTGGACTATAAGACATAAAATGACACTCGTGAGAGAGAGCTTGAGACTAAATGGGCAGCTCCTGTCCAGAGGGGAGATGAGAAGGCAAAAAGGGACAGCAACTCATTGAATGGACATGGGAAATCCGAGGTGGAAAGGAGGAGTGTGCTGTTACATTATAGGGAGAGCAAGTAGGGTCATACAACAATGTGTGTATAAATTTTTGTATGAAAAACTAACTTGAACTGTAAACTTTCACTTAAATTCTCCTTTAAAAAAAAAAAAAATTCCTTAAAAAAAAAAACCTTCCCCAGGCGAATTCACTGTAGAATTCTACCAAATATTCAGAAAGGAGCTCATACTAATACTACTCAAACTATTTCATTCTATGAAGCAGGCACAAACCCGATGCCAAAACCAGGCAAAGATACCACAAAAAAAGAAAATTACAGACCAATATCTCCTGTGAATATAGATGCAAAAATTCTAAACAGAATTCCAACAGAATTCAGCATCACATCAAAAAAATAATACACTGTGACCAACTGGGATTCATACTAGGTATGCAAGAATGGTTCAACATTAGAAGATCAATCAAGGTAATCCACCACATACATAGAGCAAAAGAAAGAATCACATGATCATTTCAATCAACACAGAAAAGGCACTTGATAAAGTCTAACACCAATCCCTAATAAAAACTCTCAATAAAACAGAAATAGAATGAAAATTCCTAAACATCATAAAGGGCATCTATACAAAACCAACAGCCAACATCACTCTCAACAGAGAGAGGCTGAAAGCACTCACCCTGAGAATGAGAACAAGGCAAGGATGTCCTTTATCACCACTCCTATTTAACAATGTTCTGGAAGTCCTAACTAGAGCAATAAGGCAAGATAAAGAAATAAAGGGCATCCAAATTGGAAAGGAAGAAGTAAAACTATCTCTATTCTCTGATGATGTGATCCTATACACAGAAAACTCCAAATATTCCACAAGAAAACTGCTGTAACAAACAGAAAGATTTAGCAGTAGAGCAGGATACAAGATCAACATACAAAAAGTAAGTTGGATTCCTAAAAATCAACAAAGAGAACATCAAAAAGGAAATCAGGAAAACAATAATAGCCACCCCTAAAAAGATAAAATATTCAGGAATAAATCTAAACAGGGACATAAAAGACCTATGCAAAGAAAACTACAAAACACTACTGAAAGAAACCAAAAGAGATACACATAAATGGAAAAACACCAGGCTCGTGGATAGGAAGTGCCAACATTGCGAAAATGTCAATTTCAGCCAAAGCGATCTACAGATATAGTGCAATCCCAATACCAACAGCATTCCCTAACAAGATGGAAAAACTAATTATTAACGTTATATGAAAAACAAAGAGGCCCCAGATAAGCCAAGCATTACGGAAGAAAACGAACAAGTAGGAGGCCTTACACTACTTCATCTCAGGACCTACTTACTATACAGTCACGTAGTCAAAACAGCCTGGTACTGGTACAAGGACAGACACTTAGACCTATGGAAAAAAGACATAAATCCATCCATGTTTGATCAATGGATATTTGACAAAGGCCCAAAGTCCATTAAATGGGGAACAGACAGTCTTTTTCAAAAAATGGCACTGGCAAAACTAGATGCCCATCTGTAAAAAAAAAAAAAAAAAACAGGACCCACATTTCACACCATACACAAAAACTAACTCGAAATGGATCAAAGACCTAAATATAAAACCTAATATGGTAAAGATCATTGAAGAAAAAATAGGAACAACACTAGGGGCTCTAAGACATGGCATAAATAGAATACAAATCATAGCTAACAATGCACAAACACCAGAAGATAAACTAGATAACTGAAAGCTCCTAAAAATTAAACAATTATGCTCATCAAAAAAAAAAAAAAGGCGTCACCAAAAGAGTAAAAACAGAACCTATAGACTAGAAAAAAATATTTTTGCTATGATATATCTGACAAGGGTCTAATCACTAAAACCTATAAAATATTTCAAAACCTCAATAATAAAAAGACAAATAATCAATTTAAAAAAATCAGCAAAGAATATGAACAGACACTTCACCAAAGAAGACATTCAGGCAGCTAACAGACACATGAGGAAATTCTCTTGATCATTAGCCATTGTTGTTGCTAGGTGCCGATGAATTGGTTCCGACTCATAGTGACCCTATGTACAACAGATAGAAACACTTTCTGGTCCTGTGCCATGCTCACAATCAGCTGTTATGCTTGAGCCCATTGTTGTAGTCACTGTGTCAATCCATCTTATTGAGGGTCTTCTTTATTGCTGGTCTTCTACTTTTTTTTTTTTTTCCTACTTTACCAAGCATGATATCCTACTCCAGGAACTGATCCCTCCTGATAACATGTCCAAAGTATGTGGGACAGAGTCTTGCCACCCTTGCTTCTAAGAATATTCTAGTTGTGTTTCTTCCAAGACAGATTTGTTTGTTCTTCTGGCAGTCCATGGTATATTCAATATTTTTTGCCAACACCACAATTCAAAGTCATTAATTTTTCTTCAGTCTTCCTTATTCATCGTCCAGCTTTCACATTCATCTGAGACGATTGAAAACACCATGGCTTGGGTCAGTTGCGTATTAGTCTTCAAGGTGACGTCTTTGCTTTTCAGCACTTTAAAAAGGTCTTTTGCAGCAGATTTGCCCAGTGCAATGCATCTTTTGATTTCTTGACTGCTGCTTCCATGAGCATTGATTGTGGATACAAGTAAAATGAAATCCTTGACAACTTCAATCTTTTCTCCATTTATTACGGTGTTGCTTATTGGTCCAGTTGTGAGGATTTTTGTTTCCTTTATGTTGAGTTGTAATCCACACTGAAGGCTGTGGTCTTTGATCCTCATCAGTAAGTGCTTCAAGTCCTCTTCACTTTCAGCAAGCAAGGTTGCATCATCTGCATACTGCAGGTTATTAGTGAATCTTTCTCCAATCCTGATTTCCCGTTCGTCTTCATATAGTCCAACTTCTCGGATTATTTGCTCAGCATACAGATTGAATTTTTATACAGATTGAATAGGTGTGGTGAAAGATACCACCCTGATGCACAAACACCTTTCCTGACTTTATCCATGCAGTATCCCCTTGTTCTGTTCAAATGGCTGCCTCTTGATCTATGTTTAAGTTCCTCATGAGCAAAATTAAGTGTTCTGGAATTCCCATTCTTTACAATGTTATCCATAATTTGTTATGATCCACACAGTCCAATGCCTTTGCACACCCAATAAAATACAAAAAAAAATCTTCCTGATATTCTCTGCTTTCAGCCAGGATCCATCTGATATCAGCAATGATATCCCTGGTTCCATGTGCTCTTCTGAATCTGGCTTGAATTGCTGGCAGTTCGCTCTCAATGTACTGCTGCGACTGCTTTTGGATGGTCTTCAGCAAAATTTTGCTTGCACGTGATATTAATGATATTGTTCAATAATTTCCACATTCAATTGGATCATCTTTCTTGGGAATAGGCGTAAATATGAATCTCTTCCATTTCGTTGGCCAGGTGGCTATCTTCCAAATTTCTTGGCATAGATGAGTGAGTACTTCCGGTGCTGCACCTGTTTGTTGAAGCATCTCGACTGGTATTCTGTCAATTCATGGAGCCTTGTTTTTCACTAATGTCTTCAGCGGACTTCTTCCTTCAGCACCATCAGTTCTTGATCATATGCTACCACTTGAAATGACTGAACATTAATCAATTTTTTGGTACAGTGACTCTATGTATTCCTGACATCTCCTTTTGATGCTTCCTGCGTCATTCAGTATTCACAGAATCCTTCACTATTGCAACTCGATGCTTGAATTTTTTCTTCAGTTCCTTCAGCTTGAGAAATGCTGAACATGTTCTTCCCTTTTGGTTTTCTAAGTCCGGGTCTTCACACACGTCATTGTAAAACTTTCCTTTGTCTTCTCTAGCAGCCCTTTGAAATCTTCTCTTCAGGTCTTTACTTCATAATTTCTCCCCTTCACTTTAGCTACTCAATGTTCAAGAGCAAATTTCAGAGCCTCTTCTGACATACATTTTGCTCTTTTTCTTTCTTTCCTGTCTTTTTAATGACCTTTTGCTTTCTTCATATACGATGTGCTCACCGTCATTCCACAACCATCTGGTCTTTGATCATTTCAGTTTAGTAACTACCCCGAATAATATGAAACTAAGACCTCTGGTGGTACAAGGGTTAGCACATGGCTGCTAACTGCAAGGTTGGCTGTTTGAGCCCACTAAGGAGATTAACGGAAGAAAAACCTGGCGGTCTCTTAACATAAAGATTAATTAGAACCTAGAAAATCCTATGGGGCCTTCTATTCTGTCACATGGGGTTGGTATGAGTCAAAAATCAAGTCGATAGCACCTAACAACAATGTGACATGAAATTACTTATACTGTTTTTTCTCTGCTTTGGGGCTTAACTAAAATATCAAATACTTATTACAGAAGCCTAAAAATATACTTTATCCCTCCATCACCCTCTTAGCAGGTCACAACACAAGGGAAAACTTTTGATGGGCCTTACAATTTTTTTTTTAACCTTTCTTGATTTTATTTAACCCAGTATTTCTTCAACTCATTTACCGTGAAATCTTTTGCCTGTAGCCATTTAACATTTCTGCAAAAACTGTAGTATCTGCATATAGATGCGGATATATATGTAGTGTATATACAAGAAATTATTTGTAAATATAAACAATGAAACAGTGAGATTCTGATATCAACTTCTAGTTCCTTCTCACCACAATCTAGTGAAAGCCCCTTTGCTAATATGGAAATAAACAGTTCATGTTCATGTCCCATCTGGATTTTTTTTTCATATCCAACAATTTCCTAGTCCTTTCCTGGTCTATGTTGGAAAATCACTTTTTTATGGAGGTCTTTAATCTTAGTCTCCACGTATAATTTGTTACAAACTTATTTTTAGGATATCACCAAGAGGCCTCTTAAAGGCTCACACTTCTTACTACTCTCAGGTGTTTGGGCTCTGTTTTTCAGACACTGCCTATCTTTTCTCTAATTAGAGTGATCTGTTTGCTATCTGGTGTCTGGGTTCTGGGTGATCTGTTTTCTCTTTGCAATGGGGGGAGGGCTTGGCACTTAAAACTCCTTTGGGCAGGAAGCATAACTTCCTGATACGGATCTAAACTGGAAAATCAATCTATCCTTAGACAGAAACACAGATACTGGGGCATTTCCTTTTAAACACCTGGCTGCAACAGCTGAGAGAGGTGCGGGTGAGAGATATCTATTCCCAATAATTTTGTATCTCTGCTTGAGGACAGAATATCGAGAAAACATGTTATACGTATGTTCTCCATTACCCAACAGCAACCCCATAGAGATAGGCCAAGCAGATCTCTAAACGCATAGCTGCATGATTGAGACTGCTAGAAAAAGAATCAAGAGAACACTACAAAGTATTTGACAGAAAGAGCTCTTGGCATTTTAATCTTACTGCATGATTTTGTTGGCAGTCAATTTATTGCCATTTTGATTCACTTAGAACCAAGAATGGCCCTGCCTGTACTGTGGTAGGTCTGAACTAGCAGACATTTCCTAAAGTAATATGAAAAATAAAGAAAAGATTTTTTTATCTCCTTACCATAATCCCCGTGGGGTGCTCTTCTAAGCAAGCATTTGAAGGCAATGCTGTCCAAAAGAACTTCCTGCAATAATGGAAATGCTCTGTCATGTGTACTGTCCAGTGTGGTAGCCAATTCAGCATTGTAGCTATTGAGCATTTGGAATGTGGCTAGTGTGGTGGAAGAATTGATTATATTTAAATAGCCACATGTAGTTGGTTTCTACTGTATTAGGCAGTAGTACTGTTTTATGGACTTTACAGTACAGTTAAGGAGCCCTGGTGGTACAGCGGTTAATTGCTCAACTGCTAACTAAAATGTCAGTGGTTCAAACCTACCAGCCTCTCCATGGGAGGAAGACATGGCAGTCTGTTTCCATAAAGATTACAGTCTTGGAAACCGTATGGAGCAGTTGTCCTCTATCCTGTGGGGTCTCAATGAGTTGGAATCGACTTGATGGCAGTGGGTTATAGTATAGTTAGCCAACAGAAGAATCAAATCAAAAGAGATAATTGTTTTTGTTTTCCAAACTTAATTAAATTAAGGGAAAAACTCACAAATCATCATCAGCAGGCTGCAATCCATGTTTTTGTTTATATTAATGTTTATATGTATCTGCGTGAGACAGATAGCAACTGTAGGTCATCAAACATTGAATATTGAGTATCTAGTAGGTACCACAAAGAGCCCTGGTGGCACAATGGTTAAGCACTGAGCTGGCTAGCTGAAAGGTTGGTAGTTCAAACTCACCTGGAGGCTCTGCAGGAGAAAGACCTGGCAATCTGCTTCCGTAAAGATTACAGCCAAGGAAACCCTATACCAAACTGAAAACCAAACCCTTTGCCGTCAAGTCAATTCTGAATCCTATAGGGCAGTTCTATCCTGCCCAGTTGGGTTGTGATGAGTCAGAATTGACTAGCTGGCACCCAACAACAACAACAGTAGGCACCATGCATGGTATTCGGTGCAGGAAAAGTCAGCAGAGATCAGGATAGACAAGGTTATGAAAAGCAAGTTATAGCATCTGGGATAAATTGGTCATGAAATAAGAAACAAAACAATTAAGTAAAATAGTAATTAATGCACTAAAGAAGAATGTTAAGTACTAACACACTAAAATGGTTAAAAGAGTTGGGGTCATATTTCACTGACCACAAAACAAAAACAGAGGCATGAAGCTAGTAAGAAAATCTAAACCTTGGAAGTGTTTCATGATCTCTTGTTCCTTTTGTTATGCCCTACTGAATAGGATTCAATGTTCAGATCTTACTCAACATTCAGATTTTGATTGAATGATTCGGGGTCCTAGTGGGCCCAAAAGTCTAAGCATTCAACAAAAGTAATGTCTTCCAAAGACTCTTAAACCTTAACTTCGGTCTGGCTGGCTCAGGTTTAACTTTCAGTCATTTGTTTTCTTGTAACTTTAGCACATGGCAAAACAAAATTGAAATGTCAATAAAAAAATATATTGCCAAATACATCGGAACATTAAAAAGGCCACAGGGGAGGATTTGACAACTAGTGATAAAGTTAAATTTAAAGTGACATAAATGCATACAATTGGCTGAAGTTAAGTATAATTTACTTGTCAATATAACAGCCCTTAAAAAGATCACAAAATCAGGAGGTTATAAACCACTAAGTGAAGGTTGAGTTATAATATTCTTTCCAAACATTAGCAGGGTAAATTGAACTGAATGAAGCAAAGAAATGTACAGATGAGGGGAGGGGTGGAAACGAACGAAAACTAAAACGTAATATATGAGGAATAAAGTAATTAAAAATGTCAGAGTGAAATAGGCAGATTCCAGTGGGAAATGAATTCTTAAATGTTATAATATATTCATAATCTGATTTTGGTTATAAATATAAAGTAAAAATATCAGAAAAACATTGATATCACAATGTGTTCTCTTTGCAGATATGGAAACTGATTTTTACATTTTTTTTTATAACAGAGAGGGATGAGTAAAAAAAAAAAACCCACATAGGCTTTGAGTTTTCTCTCCTCAGTCAGTTATTAACCAAATGTTTTTTAGAGTCCAACATTATATGGATACTAAAACACCTAGTTTTCTTCATTTTGCTCTGAATGACGTTTCATGACTTTGAAGCTTCCTAACTTGAAGAATTTTTCTTTTTTTTTAATTTATTCTTTTTTTTTTTTATCGTGCTTTAAGTGGAAGTTTACAAATCAAGTCGGTCTCTCATACAAAAACTTATTCACACCTTGTATGTACTCCTAGCTGCTCTCTCCCTAATGAGACAGCATTTTTCTTGAACTTTGGTCTGAATATTGTTTTACTTTACTTGATCTTATTAAAAACCCTTACTATCTTCTTTACTGAGTCTATGCTTGGATCCTTAAAAGGAACACTTAATTTTTTCATTTAGCTGTTTCTCTATCTCAAAACAAAACAAAGTATCAATATACTGTATTTAGTTTCTTGTATAGACTTTGTTCAAAACTCTTCTTTCTTATTGTAGTGTACTCTCTATTATGTAAGACACAGGATGCAATGTTATTTTTTATCATTTTGGGTTAGTCCTTGTGATGGTTAAGATCGTGTGTCAACTTGGCCCGGGGGGGGGGTTCTCGGTGTTTATATGTGATAACTCCCATGACGTGACCCGCTATAAGTGCCAATCAGTTGAAAAGGAATTTCCTTGGCGGTGTAGTCTGCATCCGAATATAAGCAAACTTTCCAGCTTTTTGCTCGCTCTGGATCCTGCAGCTGCCTCCTGTTCATCTGACCTGTGGTTCTTGGGACTTGAGCTATCAGCTTATCTGCCGATCTTGGGATTCCTGGATCCTCACAGCCTGTGAGTTGAGCTCTGCTCTCCAGCCCGCCGATCTTGGGTTTGCCCACTCCTGCGGCTGCGTGACTCAGGAGAAGCCTTGTGGTCTTCCCTGCCAATCTTGGGATTCATCAACATTCACAGCCTGTGAGCAAGAGCCCTGCTTTCCGACCTGCCGATCTTGGGTTCACCAGCCCCTCAGGCTCTCTGAATCCAGAGAAACCTCTATCCTAAACCACAGACTTGGGACATTCCAGCCTCTACAATTGCATAAGCAGTTTCTTTGATATAAATCTCTCTCTCTATATGTATATATTCAGTTTACTGGTTTTGCTTCTCAAGAGAACCCAGACTAAGACTGTCCTGTTCTATATAAGAAAAATGATGAGGGAACATTTTATCACAGTTACTTAGCAAACAAATTATATTATTTTGTTTGCTCTGTTTGTCTCCAGCCTTACTTGTCCCCTACCCTTTGCTTAAGCCAAAAAAAACCAAACCCATTACCATGGAGTTGATTCTGACTCATAGCAACCCTATAGGTCAGAGTAGAACTGCCCCATAGGGTTTCCAAGGAGCAGCTGGTGGATTTGAACTGGTGACCTTTTGGTTAGCAGCCATAGCTCTTAACCACTAAGCAACCAGGGCTCCACCCTTTGCTTGGTTACCTAAAATCCTCCCACCAGTAGCCCTATCGTCATGGTTGTTTGTTGCCTGAGTGAATATAGGTTTGCCTACCCAGTCCCTGCTCAATAAGAAGATGCCACCTTCTTAATCCTCACGTAACAAAAGGGGTTATGCTGGTCTAAGTTGCCATGAATTGAGTCTGGGTGTAAACCCTTAAGTGACCCTGGCATCTAGAGATGAGCTGTCTCTGACTTTGAAGCTCTGCAGGCTTTGAGTAACTTGCTGAAAGTCACGGCATGCACCATGGACTCTGGGCTGTCTATGGCCCATCTAACTTTATTGCACATACAAAGTGCAGCCGTTTATATACAAAGTGCAGTCATTTATAGTGTACTATAAAAACTGGAGCTCTGGTGGTGCAGTGGTTAACCACTTGGCTGCTAATTGAAAGGTCAGCAGTTCAAACCTACCAGCCACTCCATAAGAGAAAGATGTGGCAATCTGCTTCTGTAAAGATTTACAGCCTTAGACACCCTATGGAGCAGTTCTACTTTGTCCTAAAGGGTCACTAGAAACAGAATCGATTAGATGGCAATGGGTTTGAAAAACACTATCATTTTATCATTTATGTTAAAAACCTACACATGCTTTTTTCTTGGTATAAATAATTTGTGTTGTGAGCTTACTTGATTTTTGTGTTCCCTTTTTATACCCTGGAACCCCTAAGGCAAAAACTATTACATAAACTCAGCTATATGGATGAACTATCATTACCCAAGTGCATGATGGCTTTTATTTTAGTATTTTAAAGCAGATTCAAATCTAATTTTATACCTATCACAATCTTTGGGCATTTTTGCATTACTGCTTTACAAGCATCTTCTTCCTCTTAAATGGTTATAAATTATTAGTCTATTAATTGAACATGACAATGTAAAAAACTCTCATCAGTTAAAAATATAAATCTTGTTGAAATAGGGTCACAAGAATGATTCATTTGAATATTGCCAACTACTGCCCCGCACACACATATCAGAAAACTGTATTCTTAGTCTCTAATTGAAATTTAATTGATGTAATCTTAAATTTGAACAGAACTTATATTTCTGAAAATTTTTAAGCCCCAAACATTAGAAGAATATATAACTGAAAGTATTTATTTTACACATTACGAATAAAAATGTATTTTCCAGGTATCAGCAGTAAAAAGAAAATATGTACTTCATATAAACGTAAATTAAAATCTAGCACTCTTTTCACCAAAAGAAATGTCCACAGGATATTTTAAATCTTGAAGTGTGTGGGTACACTCATTAACCCATGGGAATTAACCATCTGGCACATGATATCCTTACTGGTTTGAAAGAAAAATAGGTCCTTCTCAACAAAGCACTATCTGTTCAATCTGCAGAGCAGTCATTAATAGAATATTCACTGTTGGGTTGAAACACAAGGAAGTAAGATTTGGAGCATAGAAGCAAGTCATCCTTAAAAAGTTATTAGAGTCTGTGACATTGATAAAAGCCTTCACAACAACCTTTTGCCTAGCCAAAGATTCAACAACAAAGAAGACAGCTGTGTATGAAAACGAGGTTCCACTCATAGGCACCTTCAGGACTATGTATTCCAGGTCCATCTGTATATATACACATATAATAGCATTCCATAGATTAACAACTGCTCCTTCCATCATAAGACTAGCTTTGGAAAATGGTGCTCCTCTGAGTAATCTAAAATGTACCTGTGCTATTATGCCATCCAATTTAATTTGAATCTGTGGTACCACAGTACCACCAAACCAGCAACCCCAAAACTCTCTCACCAAAAGTAAATAAAATGGATATTCAGACATTTAGAGTGGAAATGTTGACAATGGTAAAATTATTTTACTCTAAAATTCCCAGGGTAAGACAAAATACACTGTAACTTAGAGCAATATGAATTAATCTTTGCTCATTTACCCTGTTGACTAAGGATCATAAAAGTTAAATATTTGCTCTACCGTAAAACCAATTCTTATCATTCTATACTAGGGGCTCACAGTAGCACATGGATGTCTTCATGTGTTCCATAAGCATTACTTGAGTACCCCCTGTGTATTCAACTTTATATTTGGGGTTCAAAGAGAATACACAAGAAGTACAGGATGATGATCAGGAATTTAGAGTGTAATTAGGGCAAGAAGCTACACATGCATGAGTCAACTTGAAAATAATTCTAAGGTTAAGAGAGTATGTAATATGGAAAAAGAAAACTCACTGTAAGGTAAACTTAATGAGGAAATTCTTCTTGGACCAGATGAGTCTTAAAGTGAGCTTGAAAAGAAGTGGAGACTTTGGATTAGGGAAAACAGATGGAAAAGCATTCTAGGGTAGTGGGTGAGTGAGGGAGAGAAAAAGGCTTGCCTTGTTAGAAGACCCTGTAAGGGAACAGTGCTACCTGGGAGAAATAGATTGTTGCTAATTGTGAACCTTGGATATCTGAATACTAGATTTGAAGCAATAGGAAGCCATATTGTAAGTTCATGAGCTAGAAATCACTGTGACACAAGAGTGCTAGGCAGCAATACACTAACTGGAATTTAACAGAAAGAAACTATAATATGAAAGGCATGAGGACAAGAAGGTTATTACTTGCCCATATATGCATGGGCAAGAAATCACAGCTCCCATATTTCACAAACCAAAGTCATTAGAGGATAAAACAGGAAGCTTACAAGAGTAGCCAGACAGGGTCCTTCCCAAACTTGAGTATCCTCACAGCATTTGTTCAGCAATTTATGAGAAGCCTAT
The DNA here is from genome assembly GCF_030014295.1 of Loxodonta africana. Classification (NCBI taxonomy): domain Eukaryota; kingdom Metazoa; phylum Chordata; class Mammalia; order Proboscidea; family Elephantidae; genus Loxodonta; species Loxodonta africana. The sequence continues at coordinate 43,015,244 of NC_087355.1, read as the reverse complement.
TTTTCACCACACTTAGGATATTTAAATGAGCCTAGTATACTGAGTGAGTCCTGAACCTCCAAAGTTCATCTGGGCTCATATCCCATTCTGATGACACTGCAACTCATTTTTTCGTTACTCAAAACGTGCTCCTTCCACCTCCACCCCTCCTGCAACTGCCATTTTGAATGTTATGTTGACTCACACCCTGAATGGCTCCCCGGAGTAATGCTCTAATTTTGATCATATCATCCCAGCTCTTAACTTAGTGCCTTTCCCTGAGTTGGAATCTGGCCCCAAGTTCTGAGTAGTACACACTGCCTGAGATTAGAGTCCTTGTCTATTTAGTTCCCAATTATATCCATCTGACTTCACACAAGTAATTAAAATCAGAAGATGATATCAAAAGGAGAATTTTTAGTGTCCATGCATCCAAATCTGCTTTCGAAAATATAAAAATTTTATTAATCACTATACCCTCCTATGCCCTTGAGCTAGAGAAGTCTATACAGTTTCCAGAGAAATTTTATTAAACTACAGAGCCTTGTGAAAGGCTTTGGCTTTTGAAATTCAGCCCAGAGCCTATGACAATTCCCTTGCAAGCTAAGACCTGAAGAGTTGGTAACCACATGGAAGATTGAGATTATCACTAAACCCACCTACTTGATTCTCAGGTTGGTGTCAATTTGAAAGACAATTTCTTTAAGCGATTCACGTGGTTCTCTGTACAAATTCTTAAGAAGGGATTCTTCAAGCAAGACTTACCCCTAGCACTTTCTACTTTTGTCTGGAGAATTTTATCCCTAAACACTTATAAGGCTAGGTACATTTTATATACTTTAGATCTGTCGAGTCTTACCCTAGGTGGTACGGCCGTAGGCACTTCACAAATTTTTAGAAGAGTCATGAATTTTTAACACTTTTGCTCGTAGCAGTAGGCTTTTGTTATTGTTAGCTTATTCTTTTTCCCTCCCACTCACATTTCTATGCTATACATTTAACTCTCTTTTCAAAACACTAAAACTTTTGAAAAGAGAGCTGTGAACATCTGACCACTTGGTACACAGAACAGAGTAGCAGTAACCTCTCTCTATGCCCGTGTTTAAATATTCTGGATTGGTTATGAACTTTAAGGTCTCTCAGATACAGATACAGAATTCACTAGAAATCCGTTGTTCCAGAGTGGCTGTAAAAAGCGAGGCTCTGAATACTACATTTGGAACAGGGATTTTGAAGGTGGAGAGCCTACCTTCATTTATTCTTTTATTCATTCAACCTCTGTTACCAGCACTGTCTTCCCATTCCATTCCATCTTAAAGGATATAAAGATAAATAAGATTTTGTGCCTGCCAGATATTTTCTTCTTGGCTTAAAGAGAAGAACATTGCAGCCATGCATACATCTTATCTCAGCTATTCAATAAAATGCTTTCCAATTATCTTTTACTCATCTTGAGGTTCTCTCAGCTCCTATCTTAAAGCTTTACCTATATCAACTCTAGTACCTTGGCCTATAGTAGATACTCTGTGTCTTTCAAATTAATGAGAAAGCATAAGATGTGTTAGTTATCATACTAGGTGAACAAGAAAGACATGGTTCTGACCATATCTTACAGTTAGTTCAAAGAGAGTACAACCAAATAAATAGCACTTATTTGTCTATATCTCCCAATGTTAAGTAAGAAGTACACTGAACCCAAATTTGGAGTCAGGAGATTCTAAGTACAGAGTGTTGACATAAAAGTTAAACATGAAAGGCACGTAACATAAGCCGGGTGAAGAGAGAAGAACTGGTGGTTTAGACTGAAAGAAAAACATGCGAAGGCCCAGGAGCAAGAGAGAATGACTCTTTACCTGTGTAGAAAACAAGAGGATACTGGAGGGCAGTGAAGGCAGAAAGTTAACCTATGAATAAATGAATGAATGATGGATCATTTTCTTAGTCAAAAGCTCGTCCAATGATATTTATCATTTAATACACTTAGAATTCAGTCCTTCATCCTCTACAAAACCACTTTTTTTTCATCCAGTCCTCACTGAAATTCCCATACCTCTAAATTCCCTCTTTCTCTCATTTGAGTTCTCTCTCATATTATTTTTTCTGTTTCCATGTATACCTATTTCATTTTTTCAGATAGACCATTCACTTCTTGAAGATGAGTACTATATTTTACCAACTGACTAATGAAAATATATGTACATATGCAGGAAACCCTGGTGGTGTAGTGGATAAGAGCTTGGCTGCTAACCAAAAGGTCGGCAGTTGGAATCCACTAGGTGCTCCTTGGAAACCCTGTGAGGCAGTTCTACTCTGTCCTATAGGGTTGCTATGAGTCAGAATCAACTTGACAGCAATAGTTTTAGGTGCTGTCAGGTCGGTTCCAACTCATAGCAACTCTATAGGACAGAGTAGAACTGCCCCATAGGGTTTCCAAGGAGTGGCCGGTAGATTTGAACTGCTGACGTTTTGGTTAGCAGCTGAGCTCTTATCCACTACACCACCAGGGATCCGTATATAGGATAGGCCAAAGGAATATATATATAAAGAGAGGAAAGATATATATATATATATATATTATATATATATATTATATATATATATTATATATATATATGTATCTTTCCTTGGCCTAGCCAAGTTCTCCACAAATCTAAGAACATGAATCTCAAAACTGTAGAAATGTAGAAGTCTCCTTTATGTACCACTGGCCAATGACTGTCCTTGGGTCAGTTATCATACTTGGTCAATTTCTCTGTACTTAGCATTGTGGGGTCACCTGCTGTAGAAGATGACAGTCCAAGTGTAAGGAATTGCTTGGTATTGTTCCACTCAGGGGTAATACAACAAATTTCCCACAGAAGAGGTCTGTAGGCATGGCAGGCACCTAGAGACTCCTCTTCAAAAAAGCAAGCATTTATAGACTATCTTGGCTGAGGCAACACACTGAGAAAAATGCAATTAAATGGAAAATTCATGCAAAAAAGGTTTTGCTTCTATCATCTGGATAGTCTTGGCAAACACATATTTTGGCATTCATTACCCAGAAATTTGACAGGAGTTTCTATTTCACTTTTAAGAACCAAATTTTTCTTCTGCAAGGTGTTTCTCAATTATCCCTACCACCCTTCTATTTTTGTCTAGCAACAGGCCAATGGTATAATGTGACTTCAGTTTCTCATTTTACCCCTGAGGACACTGAAGAATAGAGAAATTTAGATTGCTCTGCTCATTTGGAGCGTCAGCAAAAGAGATTAAATAACAAAGGTCTTGGATGGCTGAGACCATAGTATATCCCTGATACTCACTTTTCTTCCAGAAAGTAAAAACTGTAAGGAAAAATAGTAAATAAGTCTGCCTAGTACCCTGTGAATCTAATAGAACTGGAGTCAAGGTTAAAAAAAAAAAATCTTTTTAATGCAAAGAATGGGTTATCTTGGAAGAACTGCTTGATTTCAGTGCTCCATATTCCAAATAATGATCAAAACTGTCAGGATCCTTTCCAAGAGCTGATATCCACTTTAATCAGGGGTTTGAACCTAGATGTGGTGCAGTTTTCTGTTTCTTTATCCCTTTTAGCAATTATGATAATCTCAACGTAGGGGCTGGCAGGAATGAATCCACCTGAGTCCCTCAAGTGATTGAGCTCGTCAAGTAAATGTACAGAGAGGGCTAAGCCAAAGGTTTTATAGAAATCTCCTGTAGCTCCGCCAGGGCCAAGAACTTTCTCTAGGGGGAGATTTTTAATTACTTCATCTATTTCTGAAAGTAAAGGGGAATCAAGTAATTCCCTAGTCTTCTGCAAATCACCTAGACAACTTGGAAGGAATGAGAACTGGTTGTTTATCTGTTCATGATATTTGGTTCTAATTTCTGTATCACTCTTCATCTTATTTCTAAAATAACTTACTAGGAAGCGCTGGGCCTGTATTTGTCTTTTTCTCCTTTGGGCACCTAACTCCCATTATAGTTCTGAGTTTATTGTCAGAGCTGAGCAGCCAGCAGAGCAATTGCTGGCTCTCATCTTCCCGCTGGTGTAGGTACTGCCTAGCCGAGTGATGGATATCTTCACTTTATGGGTTATGAGTGAGCTCAGAGCCACTGGGGCAGAGGAAAAGTTCACTTACGGCTTTTGGCAGAGGTGCTCCTCCAAGTCTGAATTCTGCCTTTCTTTGCTAGACAAGTTGTTTTCTCAGTCAACATTTTCATTGAAGAACAGAACTAGAGTCACAAAAATGAAACAGGAAACCAAAGAGCAATGTTTAGGAAATACCTATAAAAGGAACAAGCAACTATCATAAATAATTTTGGGAATTAGGTGGGTATGGATAAATCTAGTAAATGAAATATAAATCAATAAACTTTGCACCAATAAAAGCATTTTAAGGAGCCCTGGTGGCACAGTGGAAACCTTGGTGGCATAATGGTTGAGTTCGACTGCTAACTAGAAGGTCAGGAGTACAAATCTCCCAAGTGCTCTTTGGAAACACTATGGGGCAGTTCTAGTCTGTACTATAGGATCACGACCAGTCAGAATCAACTTGATGGCAACAGGTTTGTTTGTTTTTTTTTGGTTGACGGCACAGTGGCTAAAGCGCTTGACTGCTAGCCGAAAGGTTGGTGGTTCTAACCCAGCTGCTCTACAGGAGGAAGATATGGCAGTCTGCTTCCATAAAGATTTACAACCTTGGAAACCCTATGGGGCAATTCTATACTGTCCTATATGGTTGCTTTGAGTCAGAATCGAGTCAACGGTAGGTAACAGGTTTTAATTTGTGTCATCCAACATTTTTTATTACAAATTTGGAAACTAGGCCAGGTAATTCATGTTGCTAAATCTACTTCTCATTCATCTGAAGACCCTTAAAGTTTTATGCAATATACACTTTATTTTGCCAAGAGGACATTCACTACGATAAATTAGGAGTAGTTACTCAAGTGATTTTGTTTTAGGTAAAACAACTTCAGGGAATTCTTTTTTAAAAAAAAAATTTAAACTAGATCTAACATCAGTCGAGATATAATCACACAAGAAACGAAATGGCAGGCAGGGCCAATGTGGTGCTGTAGACAGATGCACCATGCTGATCCTCTGCAGCAAAGGCTCAAAAAACTAAGTAAAACAGATATAAACGTCAATCATGGAACCCTAAGCATGAAATGAAGGGACAAAGAACTAGATCAAACACTGAATGGAAGAAGAAACTGACGGAAAACAGAGAACAAGGAGAAACACAGAGTGGAGGTTACCTGCCAACTGACATAGCGCAGCTTTGCCATCTTGGAGCACAGCCGGCAATGACCCCAGATGGGAGAATAGGAAGGCAACTTCCATGGGGCTCCCAGCAGGAGACAGAGCACCTGATAACCAGAAAAACATGCTTTCCTACCCCTCACCCTTCTGCCCCACATGCCACCTCTATGTCTTCCCAACAAGCCACACCATGCCACTCTGCTAGAGAACAACTGGCCCACTATCACTCTGGTTCCACTCACCCCCATATGCTGGCTTTTACAACACCAATTTTTACCCTTTCTTCCTTTTCTTTCTCCCTTTCACCTAGCACCGTATGCCACCTCCACACCTTCCTGACTGGTCACACTGCTTCACTCAGCTGGAGAGCCACTGGTCCGCCACCACCCCAGGTCTGCACTGCCCCCACTCACCAGCTCCCACTGTGCCATTTTTTTTTTCTTTGTCTTTCTTCCTTCTATTTCTCTCCCCTCCAACCTAGCTTTGTACACCACTTCCCCAACTTCCCACCAGGCAACACTGCAGCACCGCTGTTAGAATCACCAGCCTACCACTGTTCCAGGCCCACCCCGCCTCCACACCAGGTCCCACAGCACCATCTTTTTAAATTAATTTTTTTTTTTTTTACCCTTTCTTCCTTCTATTTCTCTCTCCCACCTAGCCCTGTATGCCACCTCCCCACCTTCTCATCAGACCATACTGCAACATAACAGCTAGAGAGCCACTGGCCCACTGCAGCCCCAGACCCACCCCACCTTCACCCACCAGATCCCACCACACCACTGTTTCAATTTTTTTTAATTTATTTTTCTTTTTTCCCTTTCTTCTTTTTCTTTCTCCCTCCCACCTAGTCCCAGATGCCACCTCCTCTCATTCCTGCTTCTCCATGCCACACAGCCTCAGCTAGAGAGCAATTAGCTACAGTCACTCAGAGTCCACCCTGCCCCAACCTGATGCCCCCCATTTATTTATTTTTCTTTTTTCCACTCTCTTCCTTTTCTTTCTCCCTCCCACATAGCCCCATACACCAACTGCACCACTTTCCACTGGGCCACACTGTGCCATCCAGGCTACAGAGCCACTGGTCTGCCACTGTCCCAGATCCAATCCATCCCCATCCACCAGCTCCTATCATGCTGCCATCTCTTTTTCCTTCATTTTCTTGCTCTTCTTTCTGCCTCTCACTTAGCTCCATAAACCACATCCCCTCCCTTCCCGTCAGACTTCAGGTCCACCCCACCCCCACTCATTGGCCTGTGCTGCGCTGCAAATTTTTCCTTCATTTTCTCTATTTTACTTTTCTTTCTCCCTCTCTTGTAGCCCTTCCTGCTGGCCCCCATTGTGCCATTTATTTTACTATGTTTTCTTTTTCTGGCTTTCTTTTCTTTCTACCTCCTTCCTATCCCCATGCATCGCCTCTCCGCACCTTCCCACTGGCCCCTAGGTCCAACCTACCCCCACCCACTGGCTACTGTCTTCTTTATTTTCTTTCTCTCACCTCATCCCACCTATCCCTTGTATTCCACCACCCCCTTTTGCTGACCCCTGCCATGGAACCTGGGCTACAGGGTCCCCAGTCCTCAGGCCCTCAACTACACAAGGTCTACAACACCTCTCCCCTCCTGCCACTTGACCAGCTGCTGAATGGTAGGAAACAAGCCTGTACCACTCCATGTTGACACCCTGCCCATCTGGCATGGGGATATGAACACTACTACACGACTAGATCAACATTAGGAGGCAGACAATGCCCATCCAGTCCTCCCTAAGCCACCTTGCCAAACCAATGTACAGCAAAGCGGACTCACCCTGCCTGCTGCTTCCCTGCTTACCCGGACAAGGTAGTAAAAGCTATCATGCCCATAGACAAGCAAGAAGCAAAGCACACCTGGCTTGCCCACCCTGATATATCAAAACAAAACAGAGGGACAAAATGAACAAACATACAATCAATCAATAAATAAAATAATACCTTAATGTACCATCAGAGATGGGAGACAATATCAAAACACATAAAAAAGCAGGACTAGATGGCTTCAGCAAGTGACTGAAATAATCAGATGACATTCAGGTAGGAGAAAAAACAGTAGAACTTCTTGGGAGACAATATCAAAACACATAAAAAAGCAGGACTAGATGGCTTCAGCAAGTGACTGAAATAATCAGATGACATTCAGGTAGGAGAAAAAACAGTAGAACTTCCTGATACAGAATCCAAAAGACTAATATTTAGGGCTCTACAAAATAAGGAAAGAGATCAAAATAAGGAAACCACAGATGAAATCAGTGAAAAAAAATAGCAAAAAAGTCATAGAAAACACAGACAAAACCAATGAAAACATAGCCAAAATCAAGGAAAACACAGAAAAAGCAATATAAAAATTCAGGAAAATAATACAAGAACAAAATGTCAAAATAAATGAACAAGTACAAATCATACAAAGCAGCAACTAAAATCCAAAAGATAAACAATAGAACTTTGGAAGTGGACAACCCAGTAGAAAGTTTTAGGAACAAATTTGAAACAATGGAAGATAGAAACAGTAAGACTTAAGACAAATTCACAAATATGCCTTTTTTTTGAGGAAAAATCAGAGAAAAAAATGAAGAAATCTTAGAATTAAGTGGGACATAATCCATAGCAAAAATTTGCGTGCAATGAGAGATCCAGAACAGGGGGAGAAAATCAAAAACAGAGAGAAGATTGTTGAAGATTTTCTGGCAGAAAACTTCCTAAATATGAAAGATGAAAAACTGATCATCCAAGAAGCACAACAAACCCCATATAGGTAGACCCTAAAAGAAACTCACCAAGACATATCGTAATCACACTCGCCAAAACCAAAGACAGACTCCTGAGAGCAGCTTGAGAAAAATGAAGTCACATATAAAGGGGAAACAATAAGATTAAGCTATAATTACTTGCAGAAGCTATGTAAGCAAGAAGGCAGTGGGACGACATATATAAAACCTTGAAAGAAAAACAATTGCCAACCTAAAATAATATATCCTACAAAATTCTCTCTCAAATACAATGACAAAATTAGGACATTTCCACATAAATAGAAATGAAGGGAATTTGCAAAAGCCAAACCAAACTTACAAGAAACATTAAAGGGAGTCCTTCAGTTAGAAAAACATCACAAAACAACTAGAGTCTAGGACATAGGACAGCATCAGACAGATACCAACCCAGGTAAAGAACTCGCATTAAAAAAATAAAGCTAAAAGACTTAAAACAGGGAAACAGATATGTCAATGACGACAATATCAAAACGAGAAAAGGGGGAATAAATGGTGTAGGTATAAAACTTTCAAATGGAGAGGAAGTCAAGGTGGTATCAGGTGATAAAAGATTGATTCAAATTTAAGAAGATATGGTTAAATTTCAAGGTAACAAAGAAAGTTTACAAACCTACTCATTAGAATAAAAAGGAAGAAAAACATAAAGTCTCAGTAAACACAAAATGTATAATAATGAAAGAAAAGAAAATCCACAAGCAAAAGGAACACAGCACAGGAAAGTAAGAGAAACAAGGAAAATGTTTGCACCACAAAAAAAAAAAAAAAACACAGTAATATAACAGCAATAAACTCATACCTATCAATAATCATATCAAATGTGTGTGTAAATGCACACGTAAAGAGAGAGTGGCAGAATGAATAAAAAAGCATGATCCATCAATATGCTGTCCACAAGAGACACATGTTACAAAGACATAAACATATTAAAAATCAAATGAAGGAAAAAATATATCAAGCAAACCGTAAACAAAAAAGTGCAGGAGTGGCAATACTAATCTCAAATAAGCTAGACTTTAAGGCAAAATCAAATATAAATGACAAAGAAGAACATTATGTAATGATTAAAGGTACAATCCAGCAAGACATAACCTTAATAAATATCTATGCACCCAATGACAGGGCTCCAAAATAAATAAGACAAGCTCTAACAGCACTGAAAAAAGAAATTGACAGTTCCACAATAGCAGGAGACTTCAATACACAATGTTCATTAAAGGACAGAACATGTAGAAAGAAACTCAACAAAGATACAGAAGATCTAAAGGCCCAAACCAGCCACCTTGACCTCATAGACATATATAGAACACTCCATCCAACAGCGGCAAAGTCTATATTCTTTTCCAATGCATGTGAAACATTCTCCAGAATACACCACATTTTAGCCCACAAAGCAATCCTTCATAAAATCCAAAATATAGAGATATTACAAAGCAGCATTCTGTCTGATACCAGTGCCATAAAAGTAGAAGTCAACAACAGGAAGAACAAGGTGAAAAATATCGAATACATGAAGGTTGAATAACACCTTGGCTAAATACAGCAGAAGAAATCAAAGACGGAATAAAAAAATTCCTGTAATCAAATGAGAATAAAAATACATCATACCAAAACCTTTGGAGCAGAGCAAAGGCAATGCTCAGAGTTCAATTTATAGCAATAAATACACACATCAAAAAAGAACAGGCCAAAATCAAAACATCAGCCCTGCAACTAAAAGAAAAGAAAAGAAAAAGAGCAGCAAAAGAAGCCCACAGGCTCCAAAAGAAAGGAAATAACAAAGATTAGAGCAGAAATAAATGAAATAGAGAACAGAAAAAAATAGAATCAATAAGACCAAAAGTTGGTTCTATGAAAGATAAACAAAATTGACAAACCATTGCCCAAACTGACAAAAGAAAAACAGGAGAGGAAGCAAAATAACCCAGTTAAGAAATGAGATGGGGGACAATACAACCGCCCCTACTGAAATAAAAATGATCATAACAGAATACTACAAAAACTTGTACTCCAACAAATTTGAGAACATAGAGAAAATGCACAAATTTATAGAAACACACTACCTATCTAAACTAACACAAACTGAGCTAAAAAATCATAACAGACCCATAACAAAAGTAGAGATCAAAGAGGTAATAAAAAAAAAAAAACCCAATCCCCCCCCCCCCCCAAAAAAGCCCTGGACCAGACAGCTTCACTGGAGAATTGTACCAGTCAAAAAAGAGCTCACACCAGTACCACTCAAACTATTTCAGAGCATAGAAAAGGAAGGAATACTCCCAAATTCATTCTATGAAGTAAGCATAATCCTGATACCAAAGCCAGGCAAAGACAACACAAAAAAAGAAAATTACAGACCAATATCTCTCATGAATATAGATGCAAAAATTCTCAACAAAATTCTACCCAACAGAATTCGGCACCATATCAAAAAAATAATACACTGCAACCAAGTGGTATTCATACCAGGTATGCAAGGATAGTTCAACACTAGAAAAGCAATCAACTTAATCCACCATATAAATAGAACACAAGAAAGAATCACTTGATCATCTCAATCAATGCATAAAAGGCAGCTGACAAAGTCCAACACCAATTCCTAATAAAAACTTTCAGTAAAATGGAAATATAAGAGAATTTTCTCAACATTAAAAAAAGGCATCTATACAAAACCAACAGCCAACCTCATTCTCAACAGAGAGAGGCTGAAAACATTCCCCCGGGTAATGGGACAAGGATGCCCTTTATCACTACTCCTATTCAACACTGTGCTGGAAGTCCTAGCTAGGGCAATAAGATAAGAAAAAGAAATAAAGGGCATCCAAATTAGAAAGCAAGAAGTAAAACTATCCCTATTCACAGATAACAAGATCCTATACATAGAGAGGAAACCCTGTGCGGCATAGTGGTCAAGAGCTACATCTGCTAACCAAAAGGTCGGCAGTTTGAATCCACCAGGCACTCCTTGGAAACTCTATGGGGCAGTCCTACTCTGTCCTATAGGGTCGCTATGAGTCGGAATCTACTCTACGGCAACAGGTTTGTTTTTTAGTTTTTTTTTTTTTTTTTGGTGACATTGGTTGTAATCTTTTTTTTTTTTTTTTATTAAGCTTCAAGTGAACATTTACCATTCCAATCAGTCTGTCACATGTAGGTTTACATACATCTTACTCCCTTCTCCCACTTGCTCTCCCCCTATTGAGTCAGCCCTTACAGTCTCTCGTTTCGTGCCAATTTTGCCGTCTTCCCTCTCTCTCTATCTTCCCATCCCCCCTCCAGTCAAGAGTTGCCAACACACTCTCCGGTGTCCACCTGATTTAATTAGCTCACTCTTCTTCAGCATCTCTCTCCCCCCCACTGACCAGTCCTTTTCATGCCTGATGATTTGTCTTCGGGGATGGTTCCTGTCCTGTGCCATCAGAAGTTCTGGGAAGCATTGTCTCTGGGATTCCTCTAGTCGTAATCATACCATTAGGTATGGTCTTTTCATGAGAATTTGGGGTCTGTATCCCATTGGTCTCCTGCTCCCTCAGGAGTTGTCTGTTGTGCTCCCTGACAGGGCAGACATCGATTGTGGCCGGGCACCAACTAGTTCTTCTGGTCTCAGGATAATGTAGGTCTCTGGTTCATGTGGCCCTTTCTGTCTCTTGGGTTCTTAGTTGTCGTGTGGCCTTGGTGTTCTTCCTTTGCCTTTGCTCCAGGTGGGTTGAGACCAACTGATGTATCTTAGATGGCCGCTTGTTGGCATTTAGGACCCCAGGTGCCACAATTCAAAGTGGGATGCAGAGTGTTTTCATAATAGAATGATTTTGCCCATTGACTTAGAAGTCCCCTCAAACCAAGTTCCCCAGACCCCAGCCCCTGCTCCGCTGACCTTTGAAGCTTTCATTTTATCCCGGAAACCACTTTGCTTTTAATCCAGTCCAATTAGGCTGACCTTCCTTGTATTGAGTGTTGTCTTTCCCTTCACCCAAAGCAGTTCTCATCTACAGATTCATCAATAAAAAGCCCTCTCCCTCCCTCCCTCCCTCCCCCCTTTGTAACCACATAAGTATGTGTTCTTCTCCGTTTTTTCTATTTCTCAAGATCTTATAATAGTGGTCTTATACAATATTTGTCCTTTTGCAACTGACTCATTTCGCTCAGCATAATGCCTTCCAGATTCCTCCATGTTATGAAATGTTTCAGAGATTCGTCACTGTTCTTTATCGATGCGTAGTATTCCATTGTGTGAATATACCACAATTTATTTACCCATTCAACCGTTGACGGACATCTTGGTTGCTTCCAGCTTTTTGCTATTGTAAACAGAGCTGCAATAAACATGGGTGTGCATATATCTGTTTGTGTGAAGGCTCTTGTATCTCTAGGGTATATTCCGAGGAGTGGGATTTCTGGGTTGTATGGTAGTTCTATTTCTAACTGTTTAAGATAACGCCAGATGGATTTCCAAAGTGGTTGTACCATTTTACAATCCCACCAGCAGTGTATGAGAGTTCCAATCTCTCCGCGGCCTCTCCAACATTTATTATTTTGTGTTTTTTGGATTAATGCCAGTCTAGTTGGTGTGAGATGGAATCTCATCGTAGTTTTAATTTGCATTTCTCTAATGGCTAATGATCGGGAGCATTTTCTCATGTATCTGTTGGCTGCCTGAATATCTTCTTTAGTGAAATGTGTGTTCATATCCTTTGCCCACTTCTTGATTGGGTTGTTTGTCTTTTTGTGGTTGAGTTTTGACAGAATCATGTAGATTTTAGAGATCAGGCGCGGTCTGAGATGTCATAGCTGAATATTCTTTCCCAGTCTGTAGGTGGTCTTTTTACTCTTTTGGTGAAGTCTTTAGATGAGCATAGGTGTTTGATTTTTAGGAGCTCCCAGTTATCGGGTTTCTCTTCATCATTTTTGGTAATGTTTTGTATTCTGTTTATGCCCTGTATTAGGGCTCCTAGGGTTGATCCTATTTTTTCTTCCATGATCTTTATCGTTTTAGTCTTTATGTTTAGTTCTTTGATCCACTTGGAGTTAGTTTTTGTGCATGGTGTGAGGTATGGGTCCTGTTTCATTCTTTTGCAAATGGATATCCAGGTATGCCAGCACCATTTGTTAAAAAGACTATTATTTCCCCAATTGACTGACACTGGTCCTTTGTCAAATATCAGCTGCTCATACGTGGATGGATTTATATCTGGGTTCTCAATTCTGTTCCATTGGTCTATGTGCCTGTTGTTGTACCAGTACCAGGCTGTTTTGACTACTGTGGCTATATAATAAGTTCTGAAATCAGGTAGGGTGAGGCCTCCCACTTTCTTCTTCTTTTTCAGTAATGTTTTGCTTATCCGGGGGTTCTTTCCCTTCCGTATGAAATGAGTGATTTGTTTCTCTATCCCCTTAAAGTATGACATTGGTATTTGGATTGGAAGTGCGTTATATGTATAAATGGCTTTTGGTAGAATAGACATTTTTACTACGTTAAGTCTTCCTATCCACGAGCAGGGTATGTTTTTCCACTTAAGTATGTCCTTTTGAATTTCTTGTAGCAGAGTTTTATAGTTTTCTTTGTATAGGTCTTTTACATCCTTGGTAAGATTTATTTCTAAGTATTTTATCTTCTTGGGGGCTACTGTGAATGGTATTGCTTTGGTTATTTCCTCTTCGATGTTCTTTTTGTTGATGTAGAGGAATCCAAGTGATTTTTGTATGTTTATTTTATAACCTGAGACTCTTCCAAACTCTTCTATTAGTTTCAGTAGTTTTCTGGAGGATTCCTTAGGGTTTTCCGTGTATAGGATCATGCCATCTGCAAATAGTGATAGCTTTACTTCCTCCTTGCCAATCCGGATACCCTTTATTTCTCTGTCTAGCCTAATTGCCCTGGCTAGGACTTCAAGTACGATGTTGAATAAGACCGGTGATAAAGGGCATCCTTGTCTGGTTCCCGTTCTCAAGGGAAATGCTTTCAGGTTCTCTCCATTTAGAGTGATACTGGCTGTTGGCTTTGCATAGATGCCCTTTATTATGCTGAGGAATTTTCCTTCAATTCCTATTTTGGTAAGAGTTTTTATCATAAATGGGTGTTGAACTTTGTCAAATGCCTTTTCTGCATCTATTGATAAGATCATGTGGTTTTTATCTTTTGTTTTATTTATGTGATGGATTACATTAATGGTTTTTCTTATATTAAACCAGCCTTGCATACCTGGTATAAATCCCACTTGATCAGGGTAAATTATTTTTTTGATGTGTTGTTGGATTCTATTGGCTAGAATTTTGTTGAGGATTTTTGCATCTATGTTCATGAGGGATATAGGTCTAAAATTTTCTTTTTTTGTAATGTCTTTACCTGGTTTTGGTATCAGGGAGATGGTGGCTTCATAGAATGAGTTGGGTAGTATTCCGTCTTTTTCTATGCTTTCAAATACCTTCAATAGTAATGGTGTTAAGTCTTCTCTAAAGGTTTGGTAGAACTCTGAGGTGAGGCCGTCTGGGCCAGGACTTTTTTTTGTTGGAAGTTTTTGGATTACCGTTTCAATCTCTTTTTTTGTTATGAGTCTATTTAGTTGTTCTACTTCTGAATGTGTTAGTTTAGGTAGGTAGTATTGTTCCAAGAATTTATCCATTTCTTCTAGGTTTTCAAATTTGTTAGAGTACAATTTTTCGTAGTAATCTGAAATGATTCTTTTAATTTCATTTGGTTCTGTTGTGATGTGGTCCTTCTCGTTTCTTATTCGGGTTATTTGTTTCCTTTCCTGTTTTTCTTTAGTCAGTCTAGCCAATGGTTTATCAATTTTGTTAATTTTTTCAAAGAACCAGCTTTTGGCTTTGTTAATTCTTTCAGTTGTTTTTCTGTTCTCTAATTCATTTAGTTCAGCTCTAATTTTTATTATTTGTTTTCTTCTGGTGCCTGATGGGTTCTTTTGTTGCTCACTTTCTATTTGTTCAAGTTGTCGGGACAGTTCTCTGATTTTGGCTCTTTCTTCTTTTTGTATGAGTGCATTTATTGATATAAATTGGCCTCTGAGCACTGCTTTTGCTGTGTCCCAGAGGTTTTCATAGGAAGTATTTTCATTCTCGTTGCTTTCTAAGAATTTCCTTATTCCCTCCTTGATGTCTCCTATAACCCAGTCTTTTTTCAGGAGGGTATTGTTCATTTTCCAAGTATTTGATTTCTTTTCCCTAGTTTTTCTGTTATTGATTTCTAGCTTCATTGCCTTGTGGTCTGAGAAGATGCTTTGTAATATTTCGATGTTTTGGATTCTGCAAAGATTTGTTTTATGACCTAATATGTGGTCTATTCTAGAGAATGTTCCATGTGCACTAGAAAAAAAAATGTATATTTTGCAGCCGTTGGGTGGAGAGTTCTGTATAAGTCAATGAGGTCAAGTTGGTTGATTGTTGTAAGTAGGTCTTCCGTGTCTCTATTGAGCTTCTTACTGGATGTCCTGTCCTTCTCCGAAAGCGGTGTGTTGAAGTCTCCTACTATAAATGTGGAGGTGTCTATCTCACTTTTCAATTCTGTTAAAATTTGATTTATGTATCTTGCAGCCCTGTCATTAGGTGCGTAAATATTTAATATGGTTATGTCTTCCTGATCAATTGTCCCTTTTATCATTATATAGTGTCCTTCTTTATCCTTTGTGGCGGATTTAAGTCTAAAGTCTATTTTGTCAGAAATTAATATTGCTACTCCTCTTCTTTTTTGCTTATTGTTTGCTTGATATATTTTTTTCCATCCTTTGAGTTTTAGTTTGTTTGTGTCTCTAAGTTTAAGGTGTGTCTCTTGTAGGCAGCATATAGATGGATCATGTTTCTTTATCCAGTCCGTGACTCTCTGTCTCTTTATTGGTGCATTTAGTCCATTTACATTCAGCGTAATTATAGATAAATAAGTTTTTAGTGCTGTCATTTTGATGCCTTTTCATGTGTGTTGTTGGCCATTTCATTTTTCCACATGTCCTTTTGTGCTGAGACGTTTTTCTTAGTAGCTTATGAGATCCTCATTTTCATAATGTTTAACTTTGTTTGTTGAGTCGTTACGTTTTTCTTGAGTTATGGAAATGATATTCCTTTTTGTGGTTACCTTATTATTTACCCCTATTTTTCTAAGTAAAAACCTAACTTGTATCCTTCTATATCGCCTTGTATCACTCTCCATCTGGCAGTTCATTGCCTCCTATATTTAGTCCCTCTTTTTGATTATTGTGATCATTTATCTATTGATTTCCATGATTTCCTGTTATGTGTATTATTTTGTTTATTTATTTATTTTTTAGAATTAGTCTTAATTTGTTTGTTTTTGTGCTTTCCCTATTTGAGTTGCATTGATATCAGGACGTTCTGTTTTGTGACCTTGTATTGTGCTGGTACCTGATATTATTGGTCATCAGGCCAAACAATCTCCTTTAGCATTTCTTGCAGTCTTGGTTTAGTTTTTGCAAATTCTCTAAACTTGTGTTTATCTGTAAATATCTTAATTTCGCCTTCATATTTCAGAGAGAGTTTTGCTGGATATATGATCCTTGGTTGGCAGTTTTTCTCGTTCAGTGCTCTGTATACGTCGTCCCATTCCCTTCTTGCCTGCATGGTGTGTGCTGAGTAATCTGAACTTATTCTTATTGATTCTCCCTTGAAGGAAACCTTTCTTTTCTCTCTGGCTGCTTTTAAAATTTTCTGTTTGTCTTTGGTTTTGGCAAGTTTGATGATAATATGTCTTGGTGTTTTTCTTTTTGGATCAATCTTAAATGGGGTTCAATGAGCATCTTGGATAGATATCCTTTCGTCTTTCATGATGTCAGGGAAGTTTTGTGTTAGGAGTTCTTCAACTATTTTCTCTGTGTTTTCTGTCCCCCATCCCTGTTCTGGGACTCCAATCACTCGCAAGTTATCCTTCTTGATAGAGTCCCACATGATTCTTAGGGTTTCTTCATTTTTTTTTTAATTCTTTTATCTGATTTTTTTTCAGCTATGTTGGTGTTGTTTCCCTGGTCCTCCAGAAGTCCCAGTCTACGTTCTAATTGCTCGAGTCTGCTCCTCTGACTTTCTATTGCGTTGTCAAATTCTGTAATTTTATTGTTAATCTTTTGGATTTCTACATGCTGTCTCTCTATGGATTCTTGCAACTTATTAATTTTTCCACTATGTTCTTGAATAATCTTTTTGAGTTCTTCAACTATTTTATCAGTGTGTTCCTTGGCTTTTTCTGCATTTATCCTAATTTCATTTGTGATGTCTTTAAGCAGTCTGTAAATTAGTTTTTTATATTCTGTATCTGATAATTCCAGGATTGTATCTTCATTTGGGAAAGATTTTGATTCTTTTGTTTGGGGGGTTGGAGAAGCTGTCATGGTCTGTTTCTTTATGTGGTTTGATATGGACTGCTGTCTCCGAGCCATCACTGGGAAACTAGATTTTCCAGGTAATCAGCTAAAAAAAAATGCAGTCAGATCCCTATCTGAATTCTCCCTCTGGCTCCAGGTATTCGGATGTTAATGGAGCCGCCTGGGGAGGGTGGGGGAGGGACCAGAGAGCTAGGAGTGTAGCACCACCGAATATAGAGCTGAACACCGCGTTCACGCTCCACCCCCGTCCGCCAAAATCTGGGCAGGACGGATCCCCAGCTGGGACGCTGCTTTCCCTGCTCCGAGACCAGTCACTTCCTCCCGGGGACTTCTCCCTCCGGTGTGCGGCACTGCTCGCGCGAACTGGGTGGGCATTTCCCGCACGAACGGGTGGGCCCGCCCCCAGGGTCTATTCAGGCGAATATAATTGGACCCCGCGGTCACGCCCCACCCACGCGCGTGCCCAAATCCCAGCGGGACGGCACCCCGGGTGGGACGCTGCTTTCCCCGCTCCGAGACCAGTCACTTCCTCCCAGGGACTTCTCCCTCTGGTGCGCCACGCCACACGCACGGACTGGGTGTGCGTCTCCCCACACGAACATGTGGGCCCCGCCCCGGGGTCGCTTTAGGGAAATATAGCTGAACCCCCCCCACTCGCGCCCCGCCCGCTTCCCGCCAAACTCCCGGCGGGACGGCTCCCCAGCTGGGATGCTGTTCTCCCCACTCCCAGATCAGTCACTGCCTCCCGGGTGCTTCTCCCTCCAGCTGCGCCGCCGCGCCGCCCGCACCAACCAGCTAGACTTCCTCCCGGGATGGGTTCAGGGGGGAAGGGCTGGGCCTGCCTTCTGTGCCATCTGCCCCCCTGGGCTCTGCCCCAGATAGGGCTCCGAAGGTCACCTGCCTGGTACGCTGGCTCCTAGTTCTGAAAACGGTCGCTGTCTGCCCGTATTTGTTCGTTTTCCGTCTCTAAGTCTGTGCTTCTTGTTCAGAGTTCGTAGATTGTTATGTATGTGATCAATTCCCTTGTTTTTCCGAGTCTTTGTTGCAAAAGGGATCCGCGGTAGCGTCCACCTAGTCTGCCATCTTGGCCCCGCCCTCTGTTTTTTAGTTTTTAATACATAAAGAACCCCAAAGATTCCAGAAGAAAACTAGTGGAACTAATAGAAAGATTCAACAGTGTAGCAGAATATAAGAACAACATACAAAAATCAGTTGGGTTCCTATACACCAACAAAGAGAGCCTTGAAAAGGAAATCAGGCAAACAGCACATAAAAAAATAAAATATTTTAGGAAGAAATCTAATCAGGGACGCAAAAGATCTATACAAAGAAAACTATAAGACACTACTGCAAGAAACCAAAAGAGATCTACATAAATGGAAAAACATAACATGCTCATGGATAGGAAGACTCAACATTGTGAAAATGTCGGTTCTACAGAAAGCTATCTACAGATATAGTGCAATTTTGATCCAAATACCAACAGCATTATTTCATGATATGGAAAAACTAATCACCATATTTATATGGAAAAGAAAGAGACCCCGGATAAGAATGCATTATTGAAGACAAAGAATGAAGTAGGAGGCCTCACACTACCTGATCTCAGCACCTATTATACAGCCACAGTCGTCAAAACAGCCTGGTACTGGTACAACGATGAACATATAGAACAATGGAACAGAGTTGAGAACCCATACATAGAATCACCTACCTATGGTCAGCTGATCTTTGAGAAAGGTCCAAAGTCCATTAAATGGGGAAAAGACAGTCTTTTAAAAAAAAAAAAAACAGTGCTGGCAACACTGAATGTCCATCTGTAAAAACATGAAACAGGACCCATACTTCACACCATACCCAAAAACTAACTCAAAATTGATCAAAGACCTAAATATAAAACATAAAACTATAAAGATCATGGAAGAAAAAAGAGGGACAATGCTAGGGGCCTCAATACATGGCATAAACAGAATACAAGCCATAATTAACAATGCACAAACACAAGTACAAAAACTAGATAGCTGGATTTTCCTAAAAATTAAACACTTAAGCTCATCAAAAGATTTCACCAGAAGTGTAAAAAGAAAACCTACAAATAGAGAAAAAATTTTTGGCTATGACATATCTGACAAGGGTCTAATTTCTAAAATCTATAAAATACTTCAACACCTCAATAAAAAAGAAAAATAATCCAATTAAAAAATAGGCAAAGATATGAATATGCACTTCACCAAAGAAGACATTCAGGCAGCCAACAGATAGACAAGGAAATCTCGCAGCCATTAGAGAAATGTAAGTGAAAGCTACAATGAGATATCATCTCACATCGACATTACCGGCACTAATAAAAAAATAACAGAAAATAAAAAAATGTTGGAGAGCTTGTAGGGAGATTGGAACTCTTATCCACTGCTGATGGGAACGTAAAATGGTACAACTGCTATGGAAAACGATATGGCACCTCCTTAAAAAGCTAGAAAGAGAAATACTATATGGTCCAGCAATCCTACTCCTAGGAACACAACTTAAAGAAATAAGAACCGTCACATGAATAGACACATGCACACCCATGTTCATTGCAGCATTATTCACAATAGCAAAAAGATGGAAACAACCTAATCAACAGATGAATGGATAAACAAATTCCGGTATACACTCACAATTCAGTACTATGCAAACATAAAGAACAATGAGGAATCCATGAAATATCTCACAACGTGGATGAATCTGGAGGGAAATATGCTGAGTGAAATAATTCAGTCAAAAAAGGGCAAATATTGTATGAGATCACTATTATAAAAGTCCAAGAAAAGGTTTAAAACACACAGGAAAAAAAAAAACAAACAAACAGAAAACAACCTTTGATAGTTATGAGGGTGGGAGAGGTGCGGAGGAAAAATCACTAATTAGATAGTAGGCAAGCGTTAACTTTGGTGAGGGGGAAGACAACACACAATATAGGGGAAGTCAACACAACTCGACCAAGGTAAAGCCACAGAAGCTTCCTAGACACATCCAAATACCTTGATGGACGAAGTTACTGGGGCTGAGGACTGGGGACGATGGTCTCAAGGATTAGCTAGGTCAGCTGGCATAATATACACCACAAAGAAAATGTTCTATATCCTACTATGGTGAGTAGCCTCTGGGGTCTACAAACTTGCTAGTGGACATCTAAAATACATCTACTGGTCCCATCACATTCAGAGCAAAGGAGAATGAAGAGAAACTAAGACACAAGGAAAATATAAGTCCAAGGGACAACATGAAACACAGCCCCCATCAGCCTGAGCCCAGAAAAACTAGACGGTTCCTGGCTACCACCACCAATGACTCTGATAAGGATCACAATAGAGGATCCCAGGCTGAGCTGAAAAAACATTGAACAAAATTCAAACTCACGAAAGAAGACCAGACTTACTGGTCAAAAAAAGACTGGAGGAACACCCAAGATTATGGCCCCTAGACACGCTGCTAACTCAGAACAGAAGCCACTCCTGAAACGCAACTTTCAGCCAAAGATTAGACAGGCCTATGAAACAAATCCCCCACAAGTCTACCAGTTTGTCATACTGGGGGGCTTGCCTGTTGCTGTGATGCTGGCCGCTATGCCACCAGTATTCAAATAAAAGCAGGGTCATGCACAGTGGACAGGTTTCAGCTGAGCTTCCATACTAAGGCAGTCTAGGAAGGAGAATTTGGTACTCTACTTCTGAAAAGAATTAGTCAGTGAAAACCTTATGAATAGCAATGGAACATTGCCTGATATAGTGCCAGAAGATGAGCCCCACAGGTTGGAAGACACTCAAAAGATGACTGAGAAAGAGCTGTCTCCTCAAAGTAGAGTTGACCTTAACGATAAAGATGAAGTCGAGCTTTTAGGACCTTTGTTTGTTGATGTGGCACAACTCAAAATGAGAAGAAACAGCTGCAAACATCCATTAATAATCAGAACATGGAATGTACGAAGCATGAATCAAGGGAAACTGGAAAGCGTCAAAAATGGGATGGAACACATAAACATCGATATCCTAGGTATTAACCCACTGAACCTGTTGCTCTTGAGTTGATTCTGACTCCCAGTGACCCTATAGGACAGAGTAGAACTGCTTCATAGGGTTTCCAAGGAGCAGCTGGTATATTTGAACTGCCAATATTTTGGTAAGCAGCCAAGCTCTTAACCTCTATGCCACCAGGGCTATAGGCATTAGTGAGCTGAAATGAACTGGTATTGGGCATTTTCAATTAGTCAATCATATGATCTGCTATGCCAGGAATGACAACTTGAGGATCAATAGTGTTTTATTCATCATCAGTAAGAACATTTCAAGATCTATCCTGAAGCACAACACTGTCGGTGATAGGATAATATACATACACCTATAAGGAAGGTCAGTTAATACAACTATTATTCAAATTTACACACCAAACACTAAGGCCAACCATGAAGAAATTGAAGATTTTTACCAGCTTCTGCAGTCTGAAATTGATCAAACATGCAATCAGGATACATTGATAATTACTGGTGATTGGAATACAAAAGTGGAAATGAAGAAGGATCGGTAGTTGGAAAATATGGCCGTGGTTATAGAAATGATGCCAGAGATGGCATAATATAATTTTGCAAGACCAAAGACTTCTTCATTGCAAATACCTTTTTTCAACAACGTAAATGGCAACTCTGCATGTGGACCTTACACGGGAATCAAATTGATTCCATCTGTGGAAAGAGGTGAGGGGAAAGCTTAATATCACCAGTCAGAACAAGGCCAGGGGCCGGCTGTAGAACAAACCATCAATTGCTCATATGTAAGTTCAAATTGAAGCTGAAGAAAATTAGAACAAGTTCAGAGGAGCCAAAGTATGACCTTGAGTATATCCGACCTGAATTAAGAGAAGATTTTACACTGAACACTAATGACCAAAAGTCAGACAAGTTGTGGAATGATATCAAGGACAGCATACATGAGGAAAGCAAGAGGTCATTTAGAAGAAAGGAAAGGAAGAAAAGACCAAAACAGATGTCAGAAGAGACTTTGAAACTTGCTCTTGAATGTCAGGTAGCTAAAGCAAACAGAAGAAATGATGAAGTAAAAGAGCTGAACAAAAGAGTTCAAAAAGAGGCTTGAGGATACAAAGAAAAGTGCTATAATGACAAATGCAAAGACCTGGAGTTAGAAAATCAAAAGGGAAGAACATGCTCCGCGTTTCTCAAGCTGAAAGAACTGAAGGAAAAATTCAAGCCTCAAGTTGCAGTGTTGAAGGATTCTACAGGGAAAACATTAAATGATGCAGGAAGCATCAAAAGAAGATGGGATGAATACACAGAGTCACTATACCAAAAAGAATTGGTCGACATTCAGCCATTTCAGGAGGTAGCATATAATTAGGAACCAATGGTACTGAAGAAAGACCTCCAAGCTGCACCAAAGGTATTGGAGAAAAACAAGGCTCCAGGAGTTGACGGAATACCAATTGAGATGTTTCAACAAGCGGATGCAGCACTGGAGGTGCTCACTTGTCTATGCCAAGAAATTTGGAGGACAGCTACCTGGCCAACCTACTGCAAGAGGTCCATATTTATGGCTATTCCAAAGAAAGGTGATCCAACCAAATGTGGAAATTATCAAACAATACCATTAATATTACACACGGTCAAAATTTTGATGAAGATCACTCAAAAACAGCTGCAGCAGTACATCGAGAGGGTACTGCTAGAAATTCAAACCAGATTCAGAAGAGGATGTAGAATGAGGGATATTATTGCTGATGTTAGATGGATCCTGGCTGAAAGCAGAGAATACCAGAAGGATGTTTACCTGTGTTTTATTGACTACGCAAAGACATTTGACTGTGTGGATCATAACAAATTATGGATAACATTGCAAAGAATGGGAATCCCAGAACACTTAATTGTGCTCATGAGGAACCTACACATAGATCAAGAGGCAGTTGTTCAGACAGAACAAGGGGATACTGATTGGTTTAAAGTCAGGAAATGTGTGCATCAGGGCTGCATCCTTTCACCATACTTATACAATCTGTATGCTGAGCAAATAATTCAAGAAGCTGGGCTATATGAAGAAGAATGGGGCATCAGGATTGGAGGAAGACTCATTAATAACCTCCATTATGCAGATGACAAAACCTCGTTTGCTGAAAATGAAGAGGACTTGAAGCACTTACTGATGAAAATCAAAGACCACAGCCTTCGGCATGGATTACACCTCAACATGAAGAAAACAAAAACACTCACAACTGGACCAATGAGCAACATCATGATAAACAGAGAAAAGTTATCAAGAATGTCATTTTACTTGGATCCACAATCAACATCCATGGAAGCAGTAATCAAGAAATCAAAAGACGCATTGCACTGGGCACCTCGGCTGCAACAGATCTGTTTAAAGTGCTAAAAAGCAAAGATGTCACCTTGAGGACTAAGGCACTCCTGACTCAAGCCATGGTGTTTTCAATCGTCTCATATGCGTGCAAAAGATGGATAATGTATAAAGAAGACTGAAGAAAAATTCACGCCTTTGAATTACGATGTTGGTGAAGAATATTGACTATACCATGGACTGGCAAAAGAATGAACAAATCTGTCTTGGAAGAAGTACAGCCAGAATGTTCCTTAGACTTGCTATGAGTCAGAGCCGACTCAACAATAAAAGGGGGAGAGTACTCATACATTGAGGGAATTGTAACCAATGTCACAAAACAATTTGTGCATAAATTTTTGAAGGAGAAACTAATTTGCAGTGTAAACTTTCACCTAAAACACAATAAAACTTTTTTTTTTAAAAAAAGGAAACTAAATTTGATTCTTATGCTATTTTCCCCATAAGTAAATTAGTGGTAAATTTTGTGGTACTTCTAATCTAAGAGAATCTATTTCCCAAAATACAGTATTGTCAATTTCACACTGGAGGTCAGCATTCAAGGATTTCGTGGTACTACGCACAGTTTCATTTACCGTCAAACTGTCATTTCCATTTTTTTTTTTTTAATATTCACCTCTTGGCAATTAATCCTAACCTCTTAAAAATCATGTTGCTTTTTATGTTTTACATTTTTCATAGCTATCTATATTTTTAAGCTTAAACTTTCCTCCAACTATTTATTTGCTGACTATTTTCATGATTATTATTAATAAAATTATTTGAATGGTATCAAATTTTTTAGTAAATTTTTATACGCTCCCTACTTCAGATCCTTGGCATTGGGCCTCCAAAATTTGTTCTGTATTTTCCAAGTTGTTTAGACAGCAACTTGATCAATATGGTAATTTTCTGGAAACTCTCTTCTTATTATAGTTGATTATTTTTAATTAACCCAAATTTAGTTGCTAATCTTTTATAATCCTCAGTGATGCATGGCACAACCATGTCTTTTCCTACTAAGCAAGCATTGAGAGTAAAATTTCTGGGCTCTGGCCTCCTCTTTAGACCTACGGAAGCTCTAATTATCTGTCCCCCTGGATGCAGAAGGGGAAATTGAATGCCTCGCACTGCAGTCCTTTGTAAACTTGGAATTTTGCCCTCTAACAAAGACCTTGAGAGTAAAGGGGTTGTGGAGTCCTTGCTCATAATGCCAGTTTATAGTTCTGGTGACCAAGCAGCCTAGACATTTCCAGATACAACTTATTGCAAATACTCTGTCTTGTCAGACCATATATTTAATTTTGGTTCAAAAAATGTGATCATTACAGCCTGACTTATCAGAACAGACCCCTAAAATACAATTTCCCATGGTCCCTTCCTCTCCAAGCCTTATATAAGACAGAATCATGCAACACCTAGTAATCTGCAGGAAGCCACTACATTGAAAAACCCAAAAGTACTTCTAAGTAAGATGGTTCTTGTCTATCACAGAACTACCTGGAAACTAGTATATCTTGTTTTTAGGTGCAATCAATTTGGTTCCAACTCACAATAATGAAGGAAACACTGCCTGGTCCTGTGCCATCCTCAAAATCAGTGCTATGCTGGAGCCCATTGTTGCAGCCACTGTGTCAATACATCTCACTGAGGGTCCTCCTCTTTTTTACTGACCCTCTACTTTACCCAGCATGATGTCCTTCTCCAGGGACTGGTCCCTCCTGTTAACATGTCCAAAGTAAATCTAGGGATGTCTAATAATTATAACTTACTTTTATGAAGTATTATCACCTCACTTGAGCCTCACATGTCTTTGAGATAGGTATTATTATCCCATTTTACAAATGAACATATTATTCATTTTTGCCTCATGACTTGACCTTCTTGCTCACTGCTCTTTCATTACCCCACAGTTCATTCTGGATCACATCTTTTTGGGTATTGCAGATAGCGGTTAAGTCCGTGAAGTGACCCTTTCCTGGGGCAGATTGGATTAGAGACCCGACCTGATGCCTGTACAACATCTCATTCAAAGAATGAGCAATCAAATCCATACTCTCTGCCAATAAAGCAGATTTTGGTTCTGAGTTTCTTTAAAAGGAATTGTGGAGGTTTCACATAGCTCTTCACATTTAAAAAAATAAAAATAAAAAAAAACTTCTTTCAGTTTCTCCTTAGACAGCTCTCCAAAGTTCTAAACTCAAAACTCCTGCTAGACCTTCTTCTATCTCTTACCACTGCCCTTCCAAATTCTCCAGGTTGTCTTTTTATTGCCTTACTCTTTGCCCCTTCACTTTCTTCTTCCCTCCTCTCATTTCTTACCATTTATTTTTCTCCCACTGCGGTGTGATGGGTCACTTTTGTGTGACCTTTGTAGCCACGGTCTTGTAACTTCCACCCAAGTGACTGGGGAGAACTGTGCAGATATGGTTATTGTGGCCCACCAAAGGGATTGGTCAGTTTTGCCATCCTGCTGGACTTGAAATGAGCCACCCCAGAGGTGGGAAAGAGAACAGCCTACCACCACCAAGGAAGGAGAGACCAGCAGTAGAGACTGGCAGGAAAGACTTACAGGACAGACCCTCAGGAGAAGGCACAGTGGGCTTTCCGGCCCATGGTGTAAGAAAACAGTGCTTTTGGGCAGAAACGGAGGGCCAGGGAGAGGCGTGCCTGTAAGCACAGCTGGGAAGAGGCTGTCTTGATGGAAAAACTGTATCCTTGAGTGTTCCTGAGCCTGAATTGTAACCTGCTACATCCCTAATAAACTCATAATCATGAGAATGGTCTGTGACTTCTGTGTGACCATTGCAATGAAATATTGAACCCAGCAGAGAAGCAGATAGTGCCGTGGGAGGGACGATTGGTGTCAGAATTGGTAAAGATGGCAAAGAGAGAAGGCATGTCTGACCTTCACCTCATAGGAATCAGCCTTAGGCTGTTGATCTTGATTCCACTTTCCCCTTGTGAAGTTAGAAGTCAGACACTGACTCTATACTGATTTTACACCTATCAACCAGCCCCATGGAACACTTTAGAGTACTTGGAGTAAGATCTGATGACTCCTCTAATCATACCTTTTACGTTGCTTTTTGTGAAAGGAAGTCCATGAAGATTCCTGAGAAGTATTTTTCTTTTCTCACAATTACAGCTTTTCTCCTCAGAAAATTTTGCTGAGAACCCCATCCCAATAACAGTAGTACTTTCCAGAAGGGAACAAAGAGAGAAGATTGAGCACTGGGAGAGTGCTTATATGCCACACCTTGGTGAACAGCGTGGTATAGTGCAAGTATGATAAAATGTAGATTAAAATTAATCCAAATTAACTGCATTCTGGCCTATGATCTTGGGCAAGTTGTACAACTTCTGTTTTGCCTCAGTTTCAATACTTAAAGGACTGCTGTGAGAATTAAAAGAGATAATGCATATAATACGCCTAGTACGTATGGACTCAACAAATAGTATTTTTTTTAACGCTTCAGAGTAGATTTTGCAAAAGTGGAAACTGGATTTTTCGGAGAGTAAATACTTGACCTAGGTCATAAAACTAGTAAATGATGTGGCCAAGAAGAGACCCTAACCTATTACAAGCAACCAGGAAAAATGTATTCATACTACCTTTGTTTGATGTAGGAAACCCTGGTGGCATAATGGTTAAGTGCTACGGCTGCTAACCAAAAGGTCGGCAGTTCAAATCCACCAGGCACTCCTTGGAAACTCTGTGGGGTAGTTCTACTCTGTCCTATAGGGTTGCTATTAGTCGGAATTGACTTGATGGCAATGGGTTTGGTTTTTTGGTAGTTTGATGCAGTAAGTGTTCAAAAGTGAAATTCTCACATGCAGACTTAATTTTGCCAAAGGTCTACCCTCCTGCAACCTTACTGAGATGTTTTAACTTGGGTTTAGACGAGCAGTTCATGCATTTGTAGTTAGTAGCCAAGCACTTCTTCCTTCTCCCCCATGACACTCATGTACATCAGAACAACTGAATCAGTATTTTTTTTCTTGTCACAGTTCTGATTTCTCTGATAGCTTGAAAGTTATATCATCAATTTAGAAAATAAGAAAAACAAGTTTTTATTTCATCTGAAAAAAACCAATCATTTCATCTGAACTGTTGGAGAATAACAAGGCCACTGGAGTTTCCTTTATACCTAGAACAAGGTCAAAATATGAAGTGTCCTTGTTTGACTGAACTGCCTTCAAATATATTCAGTGGTACTGTATATACTTCAAACCATTTCTATTTGTGTGGCTCATGACTTAAAATGCACGGCATGTTCTTATCAGAACCCAATTATCATTTATTTTATACAAAGATAATTTTTCTTTTGCTAAACTCATTGCCATTTACATCTTTTTTAAAACCTCAAGGCAAGACAACCTTGGCCAAGAGCAAGGTTTTCAGAATTTAAAATTGATTGGCCTTTTCTACTGAATGTGCTTCCACTAATATTCAAAGTGTTTTCATCAAGAAAATGGAGGTCAGCCTTAGATAAACTTTAAAGCAGGTAAAGTTTGGCTTCAACATCTCTCTCCTTTCCTTTTGAACTCAATGTGTTATGACACATTTTTACTCCCTGAATAGCCAGATCTATATTGATGTGTACAGACATTCATTATGAGATGTTACTCCTCATGGGGCTCTTTGGCTTTTAAAAGAGGACAAAAAAAGTCTTGTTCTTTAGTTCAAAGAATGACTGGTACCAAAAGATACTTAAGAGTTTTGGAAGGATTACTGTTTAAAAGGACTTTTACATATAGTATTGTATTTATTCTTCTGGTTAACCATATGTAGATGGTGATATTATTACTATGCCTCTACCTCATTTTTTCCCAATAAGGATACTGAGATCCCAGAGAGAAAATGGACTGTCCGTGTGGTCAAATAATGCAAGCACATATGTTCTCACTCCAAAGATGATATTTTTCTCACTATGTACTGACCAGCCTATCTTCTTGTCAATCCCATTCACTCCCAGACATTAATGGGTGAGGCCTAGGACACTGGAAATTTGTATGTTGATATCATCCATGGTATATCCATACAAGGGTCACTTCATTGCACTAAAATCTGAAAGTGTCAAGATTTGAGACTCACATGTTTCTGCCAGAGGGATGTAACCTGTTGCCACTGGGTTAATTCTGACTCACAGCGAGCCAATATGACAGAGTAGAATGACCCCATAGGCTTTCCTAGGCTATCATCTTTACTGGAGCAGATCATCAGGTCTTTTCACCTGCAGAGCAGCTGTTGGGCTAGAACCACCATCCTTTTAGTTTGTAGTGGCCAAGGGCTTAACTACTGTGCCATCAGAGCTCCTTGCCAGAGGAATGTAAAAAAAAACACCAAACCCACTGTCGTCAAGTCGATTTCAACTCATAGCGACCCTATAGGACCGAGTAGAACTGCCCCGTAGAGTTTCCAAGGAGCACCTGGTGGATTTGAACTGCTGACCTCTTGGTTAGCAGCTGTAGCACTTAACCACTACGAATATAGAAGGATAGAAAATGGCATGCAGGTTTGTTGCTTCTTGTGCTCCACAATAAGGTATGATGGTTGAACAAGTTCTTCTAGGACTACTTGGAAGAAATAAGAATCTAATATAACAAAGCAGCACCTAGCATTGGGGAGCTTTATTTCATACATAAGGAAACTGGGATATGTTCAGGATATAGGCTTAACACTAGGACTATTGTGAGAAATGAACTCAATTTCTCTCTTTTCTTCTTCTTCGTTCCCTAATCTCCACTCTTTAGGGTAAAACAAAGATGGCTTTTTTTATTTTGAAATAGCATTTTATTACAAAATTAATACAAACTTAAGGCAGAAAATGTGTCAAATACAGAAAAATAGATACAAAGTATACAAGCTACTCTGTATCCTGCTACGCAAAGATAATCATATTTAATGTGTTAACATATATCCGTCCTGCAGTTTTCTGTTTAAAACTGATATCACGTTATAAATATTGCTTTATATACTACTTTTGCCACTTAGTAACATATAAAGTACCTTTTCACTTATGAATATTTTTGTTAAATTGATTGAATATATGGCCCTAGTTTTTTATGTCTTCCTGTACTTGTGCTCTTAGGTTGTACCCTTATACATTGACAAGTCCCTGGCACTGGGGTATTCTAGAAATAATCTTACAGTTTTAGCTGCTTCTTGGAGGCTAGGCTGGTTTCTCTTGAAAAGATGGCTGGAAAGGGAAGGGAAATCCATCAACCTGTGTTTTAATAGGAAAATATCTCTATTGACTTTAAATACCTTTGAAGCATTGTTCATCTTAGAGTTTTTAATATAAAGCTGAAACAAGTCATTTTTAAACTCTAATTAATAGCAAAATTTTTAAGTTTAGAATGGGATCCTTTTGGAATGCCTAAGCTCCCATCTATCACCAGTATAGTGTCCCATGGAAGGAATAATAATAGCACGCAAGCCAAAATGAATATTAAAAAAAAAAAAGAAAGACATACTTCAGTAAAGTAGTTGAGACTTTCCCTATCACCAGTGATTTCCACCCAGTAAAACATGAGTAAGGAAGAAGTTGTAGATGCTGGAAACAAGCTCCAGGTAGAATAGCTTCTATCTTTCTGAAGGTGAAAGCATGAAGCTATAATCATCCAACTTCTGCTATCTGTCAGTCAGATAGAAGCAGGATTGCTGAGAGCTGGAGGAGGTCAATATATTTTACTGAGAAATGTTACCTGAAATTCTCATTACCACAAAATACAAGATGACATGTATAAATGACATCCCTCAACTTCAAGATTAAAAAAATCTACCCCAGATAGACTCCCTGGTGTACCAGATTTCTCACTTCTACCCCTCAGCTGCCAGTATCCTAAAGAGCTGATCAGAAGCCTTTCCTACCACTAAATGTCTTAGGATTGATGGTATAAAACTTTTTTCAGAACACTGTCACCAAGGTGATCCAAAAATTTCATTCAGCATATCCTGGAATACTTTGTGATTTAAGACATCAGAATACTTACCTACCCTCCAGTAAGAGTGATAAGAAAGGAAATGTATTTGCATCACCTGTTATCTGACTTCAGGCAGTTTTAATTCTGAACCATTTATTTAAAACCACAAACACTTCAGTAAAAATGAAGTAAAACACACGTTAAAAATAAATTTTTGGTAGTATGTTGTCGGTGACTGACACTAACCTATGTAAATAAATCCTTTTATTTACTTTCAATAGTAATTAACCACAAAAAAGGAATCAATGATTTCTGAAAAACAAGTACAGGTACTCCCTGACTTACGACGAATCACACTTACGACAAACCCACACTTAGGACCACCTTTTTTTTTTTTTGTTTTGTATATATCTTATGGTTAGCAATATGTGGTACATATTGTGTTGCAGCATGTAATTTCCTGATGTTATCACTTTCAGATTTCAAACATGAAAAAAGAAAAAGAAGTATTTGACTTATACTGGAACCGACTTACGCCAATCATCAGAATGGAACCCCATCTTAAGCCAGGGACTACCTTATGTATGTATGTGTGTGTGTGTGTGTGTGTGTGTGTATTAGGTTTTGGGCTATACCCTACCAGTGCCTATTCAAAGAAAGCAAGAGAGCATTGTCTCAGCTATCCAAAAGTGGTAAGTCTTTTAGAGTCCTGGGACAACTCAACGGAAATAAGCACAAAACTTATTGGCTCATATGGCCCAGCCAAGAAAGGCTACTCCCTAGACACACCAAGCAAAGACCACTTCTATGTTCAGCAAAGTCACATTCTGTTATGTTTTAAGTTATTAAATTATTTTTCAACATATTTAGGAAACAATAGTTATTTCCTTTAAATGGGCTTGGGTCCTCAGAGGTATTTTATTTGTCAAACCCTTAATACATCTACCTCTCTGAGCTCATGACTGTTTACTTTTTAAGACAGAAACTGGTGGAAGGAAGCATGTGTTTGTGAAGGGAGGCATGTGTACTTTTTTTAGAAAACATTTCTCCTGTAATTTATGATTCTGATGCAGCCCCTTTGCCAACCTCACTTTCCTACTCGTGGATTCAGTTTGGGGCTGTGGCTTAGTTCTCTCCCACATACCTGGTGAACAATGAGCCAACAATGAGTTTCTATTCTGGAGATAAAATAACCTAAGCATTTCCATGAGGATTTTAACATCCACAGGAAACATAAAAAAAGAAAAAACTTCTTCTTTTTTTTTTTATATACAATACGAATAATATCCA
Source organism: Loxodonta africana (assembly GCF_030014295.1). Taxonomy (NCBI): domain Eukaryota; kingdom Metazoa; phylum Chordata; class Mammalia; order Proboscidea; family Elephantidae; genus Loxodonta; species Loxodonta africana. The sequence goes on along the minus strand of NC_087355.1, from coordinate 42,983,274 downwards.
TTTTTTAGAAGACTACTAAATTCTACCAAATAATAAAATTCTATTCTGAAAATCAAACCATGGAGAAGGTAGACAATTCTTCCATAACGTAAAGTTCACTACTTACTAGAAAGAATGAAGCCCTTGATTTTGAGTTACAGGAGTCTGACTAAGTAATCCAAAATACATGGATATGAGCAGCCACTTCCTACTTTGTTTTACAGGTCTAAACAACCTTCAAATATTTATGACAAAAAAAAGATTTATATTGTTGAAATTTTTTAAATACAATTTTTTTCTTATTTTATTTTGGTAAAATACGTATTAAAAAAAATTGCCATTTCTATTGTTTTTACATGTTACAGGTCAGTGACATCAATTCATTCACTGTGTTGTACAAGGAGGCCCTGGTAGCACAGTGGTTAAGGGTTCAGCACTAACCACAAGGTCAGCAGTTCGAATCTACCAGCCGCTCCTTGGAAACACCATGGGGCAGTTCTACTCTGTCCTATAGGGTTGCTATGGGTCAAAATCGACTCAACAGCAACGGGTTTGATTTTTTTTTTTTTTTTAGGTGGTACAAAAATCACTGCTATCCATTTCCTAGTTTTTTCAACACCGTTAACAGAAATTCAGTCCCCCTAATCCAATAACTCCTTATTTCCCCCTCCACCTGTTCCTGGTAACCGCTGATAAAACTTTGGTCTCTATGCATTTATTTATTCTAGATATTTCATTTAAGTCTGACTTAATTCACTCAGTATAACGTTTTCAAGGTTCATCCATGCTGTAGCATGTATCAGGACTTTGTTTCTCTTTATGGCTGAATAATACTCCATTGTGTGTATGTGCCACATTTTGTTTATTCATTCATCTGTTTATGGACACTTGAGTGTTCCCACATTTTGGCTATTGTGAATAATGCTGCAGTGAGCGTTGGTGTACAAGGATCTGTTTGAGTCCCTGATTTAACTCTTTTGGGTATATACCTCAGAACGGAATTGCTGGTCATTGCAATGTGTGAGCACTGAGCCTGTGTGTGGCTCCTTCAATTCCTCTGTATACACCCTGCTTTCAAATACACTCACTTCTGCAAGAAATTCTCAGGCCATCACAACCTTCAGTCTTTGCTCACCACTCCCTCCCCAGTCCTGTGTGAACTTTGATTCTGACACAAACAAGGCTTCAGTCCTTCAGGCTGATCAGACAGACACACTGAATAGTCTACCAACAAAGTCTGCCCTGTTCACCGCAGAGCCACAGAGCAGCCGCTCACTGAGAATGTGAGCCATGATTCGCCTCCTCCGCCTTCTCTGCCAGGACACCATGCAGGGATAGGGAGGGGTGAAGACTGGAGAAAGGAAGCTTTCCTACCATTTAAAAGTCAACTTTTTCTGTTGTTTCAAGGTGTGGTTCATTGCTGCAGCCCTCTGCTTACTTTTGCAGAGTTGTTACAGAGTTAAGATCACAGATTTCTAGTTGCTTTTCTTGGTGCTTGTGTGGGAGGGTTGGGATCTTAGACCTGCTCACACAGCCATCTTTCTGTCAAGTGCAATTTTAAATGATATTTTTAGCTATTTTGCGAAACAGTTTTGCAATACTGACTTGGTCTCACTAAGTAGGTTTATTATTAAAGGTAACAAAAAAATCAGTGTTGGGAAACAATTCAGATGAAGTCTCTTGTTTCTCCATGTCTTGCAAATTAGGCAGAGACTTCCATTTTTCCTTCATTTTTAACAATGGCTGTACACTGAATGACCTTAGAAGATACAGTGTCTTCCTCCGAAGCAATGGGCAGACATGTTCACTGCCCATTATAAAACATTCCAATTCTTTAAAAGCAGAGTTCCTTTCCTGCAGTGCAACCCACTGTGTATACAGGTGCCATCTAACCCTTTTCATGTCCCCTGTGGGGACTGGTGTTTGGGGGACCAGTGCAGAAATACTGCTACTGGGGCTATAGCTTTTACTGTGAGTGATAAACTCTTCTTTTTCCCTAATTCAGGAATTTTATATCTTCTACTAACATCCATGAAACTATGTCAGACAAACCTGTTAGCTTGCAAATAAGGTAAAATCGCAAACCCTTCAATGTTCTTGACATATTTTATCATATTAAAGATGGGTCTTGACCAATTAACTAGACTTACTAGTGTAAGTTAGTAATGAGCCCTCCCACTCTATTGGGTATTGAAAAGGTGTCAGCCAACCTTTTTTTTTTTTGAGGGCCAGATAGTAAATATTTTAGACTTTTGGGGACGTACAGTTTCTGTTGCAACTCCTCTACTCTGTCATTATAGCACAAAAGCAGCCTTAGACAGTACATAAATGAATAGGCATCTTCTGAGTTCCAATTAAACTTCACGGACACTGAAATTAGAATTTTATATAATTTTTACATGAAACAGACTATTATTCTTTTGATGGTTTTCACTGAAAAATTATAAAACCATAATTAGCTTACAGACTGTGCAAATGATGGCTCAGGCTGCATTGGGACCGTGGGTCCTAGTTTGCCAACCCCTAGATTAGAAAAAGCTTGCCAGGAAAAAAAACAGAACCAATTAGTTTATTTTTTGTTCTTTCTGTTCTCAGCAGTCTAAAAGAACCATAGGCAAGTAGAGAATATGAGCTCAGAAATACTGTTGTATATGGAATATAAAAAGTTTCTGTCTCTTGACCCTTCACTTTCTATCCTCAGGTTTTCATGGTGCTCAACCAGCCTGTCTGAATTGTTGTATGAATGCTAAGGAAATGTTCCACCGATGGGACACTTATTAGCTTAAAATGTAGACAGCTTTGAGCACTTAACATTTAGATTTCCTATGAGCTGTATTAATTTCCATTTTATTGCATTATTTTTTGCATATATTCTTTAAGCCTCTTTAAGCCTCTTCCACGAAGCCTTTTTACATATAAGCATCACGACTATGATTAGTTCGTAATGTCCCACAAAGCTTTGTTCTAAGAAAGAGCACAATAATCAAGCTGAGGAGATTGCATTGTAATATTATATTAAATTTTAGGAGGTTCAAATACTGTTTGAGCCACTTTTGTAGTTTAAAGGAAGCACCTAGAAAAGTGCTTGGCAGATAGTAGGCTGTTGTTTTTAGGTGCTGTTGAGTTGATTTCGACTCATAGTGACCTCATGTGACAGAGTAGAACTGCCCCATAGAGTTTTTTGTGGCTGGAATCTTTATGAAAGCATAATACCAGACCTTTCTCCTGTAGAGCCACTGGAAAGATTGAAACAGCCAACCTTTTGGTTAGTGGCCAAGCATTTAACCATTTGGGCCACCAAAAAAACCGAAAAACCAAACCAAACCTATTGCCGTTGATTCCAACTCATAGTGACCTTGTGGGTTCGAACCGCCAACCTTTCATGTAGCAGCAGTAGCACTTAACCCCTACGCCACCAGTTTTTCCTTCGTGCCACTAAGGCTGTTATAAAACTACCAAAAATAAGCCCATTGCCAGTTGAGGTAAGAAGTAAATACAGCCTTGGAGACCGTGTCATCTAACTTTATAGTTAGACTCTAACTTCTTGCAGTTGATGTCATAAGTGTCTTGGGACTATGACCTTTAACTTTGTAGTTAGACCCTAGCTAGCACCTTGTAGTTGATGTCAAAAGTCTTGGGCAGACTTGGCAGTCTGGAGATTTATGACCTCAAATCTCACAGTTTAGCTAACTCTGGGTCACTATGATTATTAATATTATTATATCTTAATGTTTCTCTCACATTTGGCCCCAAATCACCCGAACCAAGCTATACAGGCATTCCCACATCTTTCATTTACTTACAGGAACAAGAAACCAAAGCATGCACCAATTCGCATAATTCTTTAAGCTGAATTTGGACTAAAGCTTATATGAAGCTTGCTTTGGTGGAAATAGATGACTCTGTTCCCTCTTGAAAGAAGGAATTTGTAAATACATATCAAACATTTAATGAGTGAGTGAATGAGGGACACCAAGGCAATCAACTTGACCTTAAATTTCACGGCTAACCCAGGAGGTAGGCACCAGAGGACAGATTTCATGAAAAACAGTAACACTAGATTGCTGTGTTTTACTTCTCTGTTTAAATTATGAAACATTTTCTCAACCTGAACATATTAGAGAATGATCCAGAAGAATAGGGCTCCAAAGTTTGACCCTAATCAGCACTATGCAATATCTCTAAGTGAACACATTACTTAATTTACTGCATAATAGCCTCTGAGCAATACCAAACTCTCAAGTAAACACTCAGTTTTGCATTCTAGGCACACTCGTTCCTTCAATCTAGGCAGTATTTTTGAGTCAGAACTTAAGATTTCCTGCAGGTCTGGAAGAATCCTTTCCTTTATAAATCAATGTTAGTCTAATAGCATTAGCAATTTGCTAAGAGAAGAGCGATAACCCTATTGTAGCTTGGTTGACAACAAACACTTTGGTAATTTCTCAGGAAAAGTATTTCCTGTTGATGGTTAAAAGCCAAATTTTGAGTCACTTCCCCCTCTGGATTAAATAAATACTATTAGTTTTGCAACTGTGTACAGTAAGTATGGATTTCAAGACTTGTTTGTCTGCATTTCTTAAAACATTTATGAACATTGAACAGATGAATTTGTTTTAAGCATATTTTTTCATTTGAACACTTTTCCCAATGGTTTTTAATATGGGTACTGTTCATCACATATTGAATAAAGCAACTTTTACTTTATTTAATGCTTTGACCCAAATCACATTGTCTCCATAAATATTTTACAGTCTGTGTGCAACAAAAGCGTGATTACCAAAGTCATGTCTGCTTTTGTAGGTAGTATACCATAAAAAATGGATTATTTTCCCCTTCTCTTATTTTTGAGAGAGGGAATTGGTGCTTGTATTTGCGCAAGTGGGTTTTTTTTTCTTTTTTTTTTTTAACACTAACTAGCTCCTTAGGGGTAAGATGCTGGAAACACAGGTTCTGTGCCAAGTTGCTATCTCTATAAAATTCATAAAAGAACAAGAAAACATTGCTCACTTTACTTCTTTCCAGCTGTTTTTTCCTAAAATAAGAAATTTGAAGACTTCCATTGTTCTGATAAACAGAATGAAACCATTCCATGACTGATTGGGAAGAATTTATATGACTATAAAAAGGAGCAAGATAAAATTAATAAAATTAAAGTATTTCTTTCCTTTAAGAGCTATCAAACATCTTACTCTCTTCTCACAGCTCATTTGTCACACACTTTGAAATCAGAATATTTCCTGTAAGTATCAATACTTCGGAAATGTGCTTAAAGCAATGAAAAAAGTATAAGATGGTTTATCGATTCATTAGTCACCACTTGCTCTTGTAGTAAAAAAAAGTAAAGACACACTCTGAACTATCAGTGAAATGCAACTATCCTGGGTAGTTAAACAGGGTGGGTTTTTGCATTAGTGCTTGCTTCCCCCTCCCCCCCAGGATATAATCAATTTATTTCTGTTCAATTTTTATCTACTGAGATAAGCTTAATAAAGTGTATGTACTTAATAAAGGACTTCCTTAAATTTCCAGGGACCAAGCAGCTCTTTCACAAAGAGGCCTCTTTAGCATTTGTGTCAACTAATTATTGGTCAGTACAGCCAGAAACAACCCTGACTAAATGGTTTTTAAAAGGCATTGAGAGAAATAGAAGAATGAATACATATTTTATGGGTTTATGCCTTTTCTACCAGCTCAAAATAAAACAGCTATGTCACATTTGTGCAAGATAACTGTAAAGTATGCTCCTGGAAGTGCTTGTTTGTGTATCTATGTATGCAGAGAAAATTCGGCTATAATATTTTACAAGTGATACAACACAGCTCCTGGAAATGCAACATTAAATACACCTTTAAACTGCCTTACAACCGTGGTTAGGTTTGTGCAGTAACAATTGCTTGTGGCTTTCCCAGCCCTTCTTCCCTACTACGTTCTTCTAATAATAGAAACTGTTTTTCTTGGTGATGGTTTGGACACATAAAATAGGCAAGTCCTGGACACAGTGATAGCCCTGAGTGATGGGCACCTGATTCAATCTAAGTGGATCACAACAGTTCCCTGGGATTTTTCATACTGATGTTGACAGAGAAAAATTGTCTTTTCTTGATGTTCATGACACTGTAAGAATGCCAGTTTGGAAGTACCAGTCACATCATCTCCCACAGTGATTGCAACCAGTCTGGACAATTGGAACCAATACACAGTGGAACAAAGATTAGAAATGAAAGAAGAGAAGGCCTGATGGAATTTATATCTCCAATTCTATTTTTTCATATTTGTGCCCATTCCAAAGAAAGGTGATCCAATGGAATGAGGAAATTATCAAACAATATCATTAATATCACATACAAGTAAAATTTTGCTGAAGATAATTTAAAAGCAGTTGAAGTAGTACATAAAAAGGGAACTGCCAGGAATTCAAGCAGGATTCAGAAGAGGGTGTGGAATGAGGGATATCATTGCTGATGTCAGATGGATCTTGACTGAAAGCAGAGAACACCAGAAATATGTTTACCTGTGTTTTATTGACTATGCAAAAGCCTTCAACTGTGTGGGTCATGGCAAATTATAGATACTTTGAATTGGGAATTCCAGAACACTTGATTGTGCTCTTGTGGAACCTGTACATAGAAAAAGAGACAATGGTTCTAACAGAACAAGGGGACACTGCATGGTTTAAAATCAGGAAAAGTGTAGATCATGGTTGTATCTTTTCACCATAATTATTCATTCTGTGTACTGAGCAAATAATCCACGAAGCTGGACTACATATGAAGAAGAATTTGGCATCATTAACAATCTGCATTATGCAGGTGACACAACCATGCTTGCTGAAAGAGAAAAGGACTTGAAGCACTTACTGATGAAGATCAAAGACTACAGCCTTCAGTATGGATTATACCTCGACATAAAGAAAACAAAAATTCTCACAACTGGACCAATATGCAATATCATGATAAACAGAGAAAAGATTGAAGCTGTTAGGATCTCTTTTTACTTGGATCCACAATCAACGCCCATGGAAGCGGCAGTCAAGAAATCAAACGACATATTACATTAGGCAAATCTGCTGCAAAAGACCTCCTTAAAGTGTTAAAAAGCAAAGATGTCACTTTGGTAACTAAGGTGAATCTGATGCAAGCCATGGTATTTTCAATCACCTCATGTGCTTGAGAAAGCTGGACAATGACTAAGGAAGACAGAAAACTGATGCCTTTGAATTATGATGCTAATGAAGAATATTGACTATACCGTGGACTGCCAGAGGAACAAACAAATCTGTCTTGGAGGAAGTACAGCTAGAATGCTCATTAGAAGCAAGGATGGTGAGACTTTGTTTCAGGCACCTTGGGCATGTTATCAGAAGGGATCAGTCCCTGAAGAAAGACACCATGCTTGGTAAAGTAGAGAGTCAGCAAAAGAGAGGAAAACCCTCAACAAGGTTGATTGACACAGTGGGTGCAACAATGGGCTCAAGCATAGCAATGATTGTGAGGATGCTGCAGGACTGGGCAGTGTTTTGTTCTGTTGTACATAGGGTCGGTATGAGTTGGAACCAACTCAAAAGAACCTTCCAACAACAATTTTTTCTTAAAGTTGTTCCACTTCTGCTCTTCCCATAATCTGACCATATGAGGTAATAAATCCTTCATTTTTGCTTAAGTATTTGACTTGGGCTCCTCTCTCTTTTCGCAAAAAGTATCCTGACCAATATAGTCAATAGATGAGTGAATTGAGTTAGCAGTCTATGCCAGATGTCAACTGAGAAAGAGTGAAAGTACCTCTGGCCCAAATCTCTATCCTATCAAGAAAAAATACAACTGCAAGAAAAAGGTATTAAAAAATTATTTATGACTTTTAGTTTGAGGATGTCAAAAAAATACAACTTTATGTTCTTCTGTACTTAGAAATTCATGAAAAACAATTAAAAATTCTTCCATATGTATGTGCAAAGGAATATTTATCCAACATTAAGGTTCTCTGAGATTGGGGGTGGAACACAAACTCTATGTAAACAAAATTAAATTATACCTGTAGCTCCTCCCCCCCAAAATAATGAGAAAGGTGAATATCAAGTAAGGGTATGGAAAGATGGTTGCAACTATAGCTATTAAACAATGAAGTGAGAACATGGCTCTCCAAAACAGACAATGTATCTGGAGGATCAAAACAAAAATGCAACTAAAACAATGAGAATGACTGCATAAGTTGGAATTGGTGGCTTTCTAGGACCCTGTGACATGATAAGTAGTAGGCAATGCTAGGTAGAATGAGGAAATATGCAGTCAAACTGGGTTTTTTTTGTTTTAGATTTTTGCTTTTTTTTTTTTTTTTTTGAAGCAGTCTGTACATAAGACATCTTAAAGGAGCGTGATTACAAATTGTATGCATCTCTAGAGCTGCAGATACTTGTTGGGTGAGGAAAAATAATGGTAAGACAACTATCCACCCCCTAGCACACACAGACTTAAGCCAAGGGCATTGTTCTAGGACACTCATTCAATCTGTCCCTTGCATGAATCTCATATAAAAAACTGATGCAAGAAGAATTCTTACAATTCAAAGATGACTAATTGTCCAAAAGTTACCAACACGGGATCTATATAAAAAATATTACAAGTAAAAAGATAAACAAACATCAAACACAGAACACCTAGGAAAAGAGAAAAAAGAAACATTACCATTGAGCAGATAAAAAACCTGACTGATTAAATATATTGGCATGAACTCAATAGAAGAGCTTAAGAAAGATAAGACAATATATAAAGAATAGATAAATACAGTGCAGAAAATGGTATAATGAGAAATGGAGGAAGAACTAAAACAGAGAACTAAAGATCATATTATAGGCAACACAAAAGAAAATAAAAACTGTTAATGATACAGAGTTCAGGTGGTCAAGAATGAGAAGACTGAATAAAAGTAAATGTGAATGAAGAATTAGAAATTATTAAAGATATAATAGTAGATACGGAAGACGGACAAAGAAGATTCAATATACATATAATTGGCATTTCTAAAGAAAAGACAGAAAAAACAAATAGAAAAAAAATTTTAAGGTATAATGAAAGAAAGTTTTCCAGGAAAAAAAAAAAAAAAAAGGCTTACATTTCAGATTGAAAAGGCAAGTTACATTCCAGAAGAAATTTCTGAAAAAAAAAAAAAAAAATGATACAAGTGGTCATAGCCTATTAAAGTTACTGAACTGTTAAATATAAAGAAAAAATCCCTTAAGAATTCAGGCAAAAGTTCAGATCCTCTAAGGGAGAAAAATTCAAGTTAGCCTCAGATTTTTCCACAGAAACTTCAACCTGAAAGAGAGTGATACAATGCCTTTAAGTTTTTAAAAAAAAGGAATAATCACAGCAACTGATAGTGATTCTACTGGCCTGGGGAATGGCCTAGGAGTGGATGAGGGGTACCACAGAAGTTTGAGGTGTTAGCAAGGTACTATAGGGGTCAGAGTGACTTCTAGTTTTTGCACTGCCTTCTTGCCACTTTCTGTTTTTCTTAAGAACTGGCCTGCTTCCCTCTCCATGTCAGTCATCTATAATTTCAGATAGCAATTTTCTCCTGTTAGTTACAGGCATGGACAGAATGTATGTCCTTCTGTCTAAAACCAATTCCTATACTTCTAAACTGAATTCTTATTCTGCTCCCTTCTATTCAAAGATTTTACTCCTGTAGCAAAATATATCTTTTCTTTCCTATGTCATCATTTTTCCCATTGTAGTGGTTCTTCTCATCACCATTAGAACATATGCTCATTTTTCCCATCTGCAACCATGGCCTTACCTCCCTTTCTCTTTTTAGCCCCTTAAGTCAGGTCTTTCCTCTGCCAATCCACTAAAAACTCTCCTGTCAAGATCTGCAACTACTTCCACCTTGGGAAATCCAATCATCTCTCTGCTTTCACACTATACCCTACTGCCTAAGAAGCATAATTGTGGGGTTTATAGAAAGATGAATTCCTATTTCAGATTTACTGGGGTTAAATAGACTTCTGTGAGGGTAACCGGAGGAATAGTCTCTTAAGAGCACACAACCTCCAAATTTTACTCCACAAAACTTTCAAAATAATCTTTTTTTAAGACAAACCTAACCTTATCACTTCTGTGCCCTCAATTTCCTACTGGGATGAGATCCTTCACAGTCTAAGCCTTGCTACCTACCTGTTTCATTGTTCAACACTATGCACTGTATTCCACAACTTGACAATATTAAAAAAAAAAAAGAAAACTTTTTTTTTTTTTTTTTTATGCACTGTACTATACAACTTGACAATATTGAGCTTTCTGTAGTTCTCCAAGCATGTCATGCTGTGTTATGTTCCCATGTCTTTAGGTATATATTTAAGCTCCCTATGTATGGAGTGCCCTTGGTCTGCCTGAAAAATTGTTCTTTCATTAAAAGGTGGCTCAAATATTAGCTTTTTTTTGGAAATCCTTACCTGGTAACCAACCAAGCACTCTCTCTCTCTCTGCCTCTGTCTCTCTCTCCTTCTCTCCTCACCACCAAACAGAATTATGACTTCCTCCTCTGTGTTGCAATAGGTAGGCACTACCAGTAATATGATACAATATTATGCTTCTCACATTAGGTTGCTGAGCTCCACTGTACTGTGAGTCTCTTGAGGACCTAAACTCTCAGCATTATTTTCCTAGGACAGAACCTGATGTTGACAGGTAATAAGAACTTGGAGAGGGTAGCAGGCTGGGCTGGGGGTGAGAAAATAAAGGTTGGTGAATGAATGAACTTTTGCCAATATTGATCCAATGAAAAATTACTTTCCCAATTTTTGAAAATCAAATACAAATGAACATTTAAAACACAGTTCATTACGTAATTAGGAACTCTACTTTTATTCTTCAAGTCTTCATGTTTAGTTTCTGTGTTTAAACCAGGTGTTCTTAAACTGGGGCCTATAGAACCCTTACAAATTCACAGTTGGGCTTTAGGGAGATTGTAAATCCCCTTATATTCTTATGAAAAGTGTTGTGTAAATTTACACATGTGCATTATTTTTCTAGGGAGAAGCCCTACTGCCTTCAACAAATTGATACATGATTTAAAGTAAGGACAGGGAGATACTACAGTGCACATGACAACTTGTTTTTTTTTTTTTAAGTAAAGACACTAAAAATATTATCATGTTCTTCTGTAAACTATTTCAGCCCCTTATGTTAAAAACGCAAACTGACAGGTAGGTTACTTCTATAAGTGAAGCATATTTTTTGTCCTAAAAGATCTAGTGATGTGAGGTGCCTTAGCAAAAGGAACAGCAGCATGCTTTTAAATATAAGACCCACGGTGCTTGTGTGCTCTCCATGAGCTAAATCTCCCTGGGCTGGGCTAGGCTGTGGACCTTCATTTCCCTGAGCCTGGGGCTTGGAGACCAAGCAACAGTCTTCTGTCCCCTTGCTTCTCCCTTTATCTCAAACCATTATTTGAGAAATAATAGTTATTTAGCAGGGAGAATCAGCCCCACTTCCCCAATCAACCTCTTTCTCTCTCTGCCAAGAGTCGGGGACGAATTGCTGGGTTTGGCAGCTGTCAAGCCATCATTACAGGCTCACTGTCCCATCTGCACTACTTAGATTGGTACAGTTGCAGGGGGGGTTACCCAAACAGGCTCTCAGGGGAACAGTAACATACCTCTTGATTTGGCTGTGAAGTTATACTTGTGATTATTAATAGACAAGATAAGAGGCTGGCGCTCTATTCATCCACGTTAGAACTAATTATTCAGTTTGATCTAAGCTGATTATAATACTGATAGATAACCACACCACATTTATAGCTACAGCAAGCAGTAGCCAAGAGCCTTGCCTCGGCGCTGCCATTTGGGTTGATCAGATAGAAAAGACAGGGGCAGGGGGGAGAAGAAGAAGAAGCTGCTTTGGTTGATTAGCAATGTGCTGCATGGGACCATTTATAATGAAGCATATCATTTAAATTTTCCTTTACAAATGAGTCCAACACGTGTTGCAGGCTGCAGGCTCTGTTAATTGTCACAAACATTGCTTTTTTTTTTTAACATTATTAGCTCTTTGGCAGGATCTCCATTGTTGACTAAAAACTTGGCATGATCAGGGCTTGCTGAATAATTTAGGTGGTTGGCAGCTGGAGAAGGAGAACACACACATCTAGGCAGACAGACATGCTGCTTGAGCGCTTTATATAATAGGATTGTATACAAAGCAGAGTACAGTCAGCAGTGACTTCTGTGTCTGTTTATAGGTAAACACTGATGTTAGTTTTATAGGAAAACTGGAGGGATACTTCGCACAAATCGTATGCGGCGTATGAGACAGATGCACTGGAGGACTGTTCAGATGACTCGGATCATCTCTGACTCTCACAGAAGATGATTGCTGGAGTTTTCACACACCAGCACTTAGGCTGCCTCCACAGCTGTGTGTTTGAGGCCTTGATTGCTGGCCACAGCAGCACTCACAGGAGATGTAAACCAAACCAAACCCACTGTTGTCCAGCCATCTGCAACTCATAGTGACCCTACAGGACAGGGTAGAATTGCCCCATATGGTTTCCAAGGCTGTAAATCTTTATAGAAGCAGACTGCCACATCTTCCTCTTGCAGAGTGGCTGGTAAGTTTGAATCCACAACCTTTCAGTTAGCAGCTGAGTGCTTTAACCACTGCACCACCAGAGATCCTCATAAGAGATGTAGCCACCTAAAACTCAGAAGGCTTGCAGGCAGATGACACGAAAGACTTGTGAGTTACAAAGACTATGAAGTACGCTCACTCGGGAAGTCCGCGTATATAATTATGGTTAGAGGATACACAATTACTGCCTTAGGTGGAGGGCCATGGAGAAGGTCATGGCCTATACTTAAAGCATACACGTAACTCCTCTGTATACAAAGCAGGCCCACTAATTCACCTTCAGTTAGGAATGCTGTACTTTTAAGACTCTATCACATTCCAGAGACAAAGAACTCAACCCAAACTTCCCTAGCCTCCAGGATTTATAAGCTCAGGTAAATGCAAGTATGAGGGTGGAGCAGGCTTGATAAAGACTCAAAGAATGTCTCCAGGACATTGTTTTACTGCCTCCACCATTGGGCTTTTACTCCAATATACTGACTTCATTATCAGAAAGGCTCATCCTCTTGGTGACAAATTGGCTGCCGCAGCTCCAGCTTCACAGCATCTCCTGTTCAAGGCCAATAAGAAAGCATAAATGAGATGAGACCAATGAAAGTTCTGAGATTGAGTCTTGTTTTACTGATCATACATGGGTCACAGACCTCTTCTGAAGCAATGCTTACACTTCCAGGGGCAGGAGTAGGGGATAGTAGAATATGCAAATGAAAACAGGGAGCTGTATAAGAAGTAAAGATGCTATGTGGTCCAAAAAAAAAGTAAAAATGGAAACATAATTAATACAGTTTCCTTTAGCTTGTTTTATTTTAGGGACTGAGGCCAATTTCTGCTTATCTGCTTACACACTGTCCTGGGGCTTGTTTTTGAATGATACTAATGATACTAATGATTTTGCTAGACAGGTGTGATAGCCATGGTCAGGCTTACTGTCGCCCTGGTCATGCAGCAAGACATAGGCCCCAGAAGTACATAACTGCTGTCCAGTAAAAATTGTCTGATACAGTAATAAGTTGAGCCTTGTGTGCCGAAATGGCTGTGCCTGCCTATCAGGTGTAAAGGCAATCATTCTTGATTATAAGTTCCATGGTGAATTTCTCTCTCTGCTAAACACATTAATACTCACTGAATTTTAGCTGCTTCTCTGAGGGGAACTTGGGAGCCATTGAAAAGCTATGTCCATGCCCATGTATCTTTTATCTTCTTTTATATTGTATAGGAAACCCTGGTAGCATAGTGGTTAAGAGCTACGGCTACTAACCAAAAGGTCGGCAGTTCGAATCCACCACGCACTCCTTGGAAACCATATGGAGCAGTTCTACTCTGTCCTATCGGGTCGCTATGAGTCGGAATCGACTCAATGGCAATGGGTTTGGTTTGGTTTTGGTTTACTATGTGCTTACTGGTTTAGGAATAAATTGAAGTAAAAACATTGTTCATCTAAGCCTCAGTCCATTCTTGTAAACCTTTATATTTGGACCATTCTTTATGGTTCGCCTGGCTCAGCACACTCAAAATACCACAACAGAGCTAAACCTATTGACCCTAATCAGAGCAGAATCCATGATCATGGATCTATCCAACTACACTAATTTGCCATTCATGTAGCTTCATAGTCCAACATAAGCACATTCATAGTGTGAAGCTTCCGGTAAATAAACCTGCTGTTGGGTTTTGTTTTTTATGGTCTAATCAGCAGGCTCTATCTTGAACCTAGCCTTTCATGAGTCCTAATTTTTAAACAGCAATCTTTGTTGATCAGGTAGATGTCTATGACTTGGTTCCCAGGAATGTCTTTCACCACGTTTAGCTCCTTCTTCTATTTCATAGGTGGCTAGCACCACTCCGCAGTATAATTTCATCAGTAAAGATTTAATAATCTTCTGAACAACCAATTTTATAGTAAGACTCATATAGACCAAAACACAAATATGTAAATATTGTACGATTTTGATAGCAAAACATATATGCAAGAGAAGCTGACTGCCACCTATCCAATCATTCCAGTTACAGTTTGGGACCTCTGTCTAGTCTGTCCCACTGTCCACTCCAACATAGTGGCATATTGGTTCATTATACGGTCCTAGATTTACCATTTGAAAGTAATTTGTTATCTTGGAATTTTATTGTACTTCTCCCTGAGTTAAGGCACAGCAGAAGGCTTAGAATATTAATATGCATAAAAATAACTAATCATTTAGAAGAAAGCAATGAAATCAATGCAATTATTGTTGTTATTATTATTATACTCACAGAATACCATATTTTTACCCAAAGACGGCATGCCTTCTATGTTTGTTTGCCAGTTGCTCCCCTCTTGCCCCCCTCCGAGGTATTTCTGTAAGTGTGCTATGCAATTTTTTTTTACAGCAACATGTGAAAAAAAATTGGCATAGCAGCACTTATGAAAATATCTAGTGTAGAGGGAGCAGTTGGCAAACACATGTGGAAGGTGCACATTATTTGTGTGAAAATACGGTAAGTCTTTGCTAACAAGAACAGAGATATATATGCAACTTTCATGCTCCTTACTAGTCTGAGGCTAGGGATAAATATTGAAGCTAATATGACAGAATAAAAAAAAAAAAAACTTAAGAAAATCTAAACTAAGAAATTGAGAAAAAGTTGAAAATCTAAAAATAATTTTTACTTTTTCTCTTTTGCTTTATAGAATCTCTGGCTCCTTATTAATTCTTTTTTTTTTTAATTTATATAATTTATTAAACCTTGGGCTATCTGTACAATCACCACAAATCAAGTCATTGCCAAATCTTTACTCTTTTTTTTTTTTGCCAGCACCAACATTGGACTGCCATCCTCCTAACTTTCTTCATTCTGTTCTTGTGTTCCTTTTGCTGTTTCCTTGAGGATGTTTTCTTCTCATACAGGCTATGTTTTGCAAGACTGTGTTTGGATTCATTTTTTTAGCATAACCCGAGGACTCATAGATCACGTCGAAGCCAGTTGTCTTGCCAAAATAGGTTGAATCCAAATACAAAGATGACATCTGTGTGATATTGTACATTTTGACTGGTTTCCTCCTGTCTTAGGTACTGTTGCTTTCCTAAGGTGAAGGACATCGATGACTGTTTGTTTCCACTGAAGTAGTTGGTTGGCTATGAACTTCCATGATGGCGGTCAACCCTCAGGCAGCCAGGGAGAAGTTTATTCATTCTATAACTTAATTATTTACTTATTTACTCACCTTCTCATTCATTTACAGATGAGTTTTAAGCAATTAATATATGTTAAGCACTGTCCTAGTTCCTGATAATATAAGATGGATAAAACACAGCCCTAGTCCTCAAAGATTAAATCTAGTGAGTTGAGACATACCTGTCAAGAGATGATTAAAATGCTTTAGAAAAGCTACAATAGGCTTGTAAAGCTTGTACAGAGCCCTTATTTAGCATAGGGGAACTGTAGGGGAGGTGGGGGTGGGGAGGGGTGGTGGGAAGAGATGCCAGAGTCAAGTGCTAAAGTTCAAGTCATGTTAACTAGGGGTAGGGGGTTCACAAAGGATGGTGGGGAAGGAAGAGTATCTGGTGTCAGGAAAAGTGCAGGCCAGTATGCTTGAAGCCTAGAATGCTAATAGTGGAATGAAGTTGGAAAGATAAGTAAAGCTAGATCATAAAGAAACTTGAATACACCACTTATGTATTTGGGTTTTATCCTAAATGATCACTTTGGAAGCAGACTGCAAATCTGATAAGATTAGTTTAAAACTGGAGGCTGTAAGAATGTTTACAGAAATGATAGAAATAGGAAAGACCTAAGAGGATGGCAGTGAGGAGGTAAGGAAGGAAACAGAATCAAAGGATTTAAGGAGGTAAAACTGATAATTCTTAATCCATTCTTCTTCCTTCTGTCAATTTTCCAGGATAGGATGTTCTGTTCCCTTGACTCTCGACCATTTATTTTTTCTAAAACCTACTAGCCTCTTTTTATCAAGTGTATCTCTCTGTCTTTACACTTCTTCCAATCAAATGGAGGAAAAAGTTTCATAGGTTTACCTGATTGCCCATTGACTGCAGTACAGCATTAAAAAAATACACTGAAAACACTCTTCTCCATAGTGTGACAAACAGCACAGATTTGAATAGGCCACAGAAACCAAAAGCCTTTGTTTAAGTAATGCTGCTCTATTAGACAACTGGGGCATTATCCAAATACAATCTGCATTGCTGTATAATGCAGCAGCCCTGAACAAGACTGAGGTAGCTGCTAAAACAGTGGGCAGGTTTTACCATGACTTCCTTGCACTTCCCTACGGAACTTCATTCTGGTTTCTGGAGCTGGCAGTCAGACCCCCAAGAAGAAGTTTGATTAATAAACAAGACACAGAAAAGGAAGCTTTGCCCCTCTATGTTCTCTGGACTTTTCAGTGTGCAACCAAAGTATTGCCAGTCCTGTACCAGGAGAAACAACAGGCTGGATATAAGGGAACATTTGAATATCATTTCCATCAGCGTTATTGTTGTCCTTGTGCTTCCACAATGAACATCTGATCACTATTAAACTTTATTTCCCTGGAAAAATAATCCTTTTCAGTCGTACAAGCATTCTTGAATTATAGCCAAAGAAATATGTTTCAGTAGTTCCTTACATTTCATTACATATTAATGAATCAAACAAATCAATGTTCTAATAGACCATTAGATGCCTTTTTCATGCCTCCATCCATCCATCTAAACATGCAATCAAATGAAGCCAGATTCACATTACGACTACAGATTATGAACATTGCAACTCACAAGTTTATCCAGATATAACTTTAAGTAAGAGTCAGGAAATGGGTATATCAAAATGATACTGATGAATTCCAAAAATCCCATGTTTACACTATCATCCCATGTTATTCTACACTGTCATCCCATCTTTGCAGAAACTAAGTGATGACATTGAGACCACGATGATAAATTAAGCAATGGAGTTGGATAACTATGTATAAAGAGCCAAGTAAAAAGGAAGTATGTGTTCATAACTTTTAGTTACTTAATAATTGATGGCATTCTGAAATATGAAATATTCTGCTAGCAAGATGTTGCAAGGAAGGGAGATGAAAGAATTGGCATCTGTAGTTCAAGTGATTTAAGAAAATTTCACTGTAGATGTTTGAAGCTCCTTTTTCCTTCGAAAAAATTAATGTGAAGAGCACATTTAGCAAATTTCAAATTGTAGCATATATTTGAAATGCAACATGAGTCCTTCCAACATCCCTTTTTAGTATCCCACTCTTAGTATAAAATTGAAAATTGATTGCACTTAATAATCTGAATAAATGCCTTGTTAAACCCAGTTTTATTTCTAAGCAAGAGTTTCTGAAAATGGGCAGATTGGCCTGAGGTCAGACTCCTGCTTTTCTACCACACCTGTCTCCTGCCCTTTTGCGTCTTGATCACAGTTGTATAACCCCTGCCCTCTTTTCAGATCCTCCAAAGTATCAGACTCCTTATGCTTCAGGGTCTTCACCTACTCTCCAAAGCCTCTGATGCAATCGCTCAGGTATGAATCCTTTTAAAACAAATCCCCAATGATTCTAATGTACAGCCCCGTTTGAGAACCAATAGCACCTCTTTGAAAAAAGAGACTCTGTCAGTCTTATTCATCTATCGATTAAGGCCTAGGACATTGTAACATTCAAGAAACAGTCATTGAATGAATAAATTAAAACTATACAAAAAAAGAAAGGGAGGGGAATAAAAGAAAAAATTGAGACTACCCAACAAATTGGTTGGTGTACAACCAATTCTTCATTTTCTGTGCATAAACACATATTTCTTCTAACGCAATAATGGCAACTCTTAGCACTTAGAGCTCACAAGAGCCTCTGGAGCACACGAACCTTTTAATAAAGCATCTCCTCTTTGTTATAAATCATTCATGGAGTAAGAGACACTTACAGAACTAGCAGTGTTACTCACTTTGATAAATCTCATAAAGATAAAGAGTTTAACAACAGACTCATAAAAAGCTTGTTCGTGATGAAGTCCAAAGGCCTATGGCTACTTGTGTGCACTTTGCTAAAAATTGTCCAGGACGAACAGTTAAGGAAACTGAAGACCGATTATCATGTTCACATCATGAAATGAATCGAGACCAATAATGTCCCCTGAAATGGAAGTTAGCTTTCTGTATATCATGAGCTCTCTAGAACAATGCTAATGTAAAGTGATAAAGGCCTTGGATAGAAAGAGGAACATTAAAAGCTTAATTGTATATTCTATTCTATTTTCTGTGCCTTCCATAAAGATAAGTACTTAGATGCCTTTAAGAAAGGGACCTATATAAAGGACTGAAGGGCTAATAATTGCATTAAAAACTATAACACATTTTGAAAATTTACCGCATGCCAGCGAACTTTTAAGACTTTATGAGTATTATCTTATTTGTTTCTCACAATAACTCATTGATATTAATGATACCATTCATATTTGGGAGATTAGTTGGCCTGCTGAAGCCTTATAGTAACACCTGGTAGAAGTGGCTCTCAACCGTGTTAACCACAGGACCACAATCTACACCTCTCCCATCTCTAGACTTATCTCAGAGGGCTCCAGAGATGTTCCGTGTACTTTGTAAATTATAAAGCAAATCCCAAATGCATGTCCTTTTCTTGCAGAAACTTTTCTTGCGTTCTTTTCTTACTGGCCTATGAGGCTGTTGTATCATCAGGGCTAATTATTTTGGAATAACTCTAATGTGTAACACAATTAAGCATTTTTGAACAGAGCTGATGAAAAGTAAAACTAGCACACACTGTTCTCTTAATTTCATATACAAAAACTTAAAAAAATCTAAGTAACTCAAGTGATTTGAGGAGATTTGGTTAGTCTTTTTCTGTGGATTTGAAATACTATCATGACCTCCAGCAGCTTCATGAAGAATGTACTATGTGCCAGGCACTCAAAAAGAGGCAATACATGTCTTATACCTCACTGAATCTTTGAAATTATCTTCCTTTACCTGATAGAGAAGATTGGACTTTGCAAACTTACATAACTTAAAACCGCAACCAAACCCACTGCTGTTGAGTCAATTTCAGCTCATAGTAACTCTATAGGACAGAGTAGAACTGCCCCATAGGGTTTCCTGGGCTATAATCTTTACAAAAGCACACTGCCACATTTTTTCACCTTGGAGAGGCTGGTGGATTGGAATGCTGACCTTTTGGTTAGCAACTGAACACTCAACCACTGTGCCACCAGGATTCCTGTAAAGTAACTTACTCACGGTAAAAGAGCTGATAGATGACAGAGCTAGAATTCAAATACAGGTTTGTCTGATATCAAAAGCTTCCACTATACCAACCTCCTCCCAAGGAAATAACTGAATATTTCTGCATTAGAAAACAGTGTGTTGGATTATTTTCATTGACTTAACTAAGAATTTAAGAATCTTTTATTTTTTCCCATCACTGGTCCTAACAAACAGTGCTCTTTACCCAAACAAAGTAGGAAATGTTAGAATGGATGTGTGGATCCCTGAAGAAGAAAAATAATTTTAAGGAAAAAAAATTTTTTTTTTCTAAAATACTAATGCCAAGGTGCTTGAGAGTATGGGAAATGATGTTTTTCACGACCACTTGGCTCCGGACAGAGATGCTTTTCAGATAAAAGCCCGTATTGAGTAAAACATTTTTCATCTGATCACAGCCAAGCTTTTTATTTTTTTAAAGCAAAACCAAGAGCAAGTTGTGTTTGTTTTTGAAATTATGATCTCTATTTTACAAGTGAAATTCCACACACCAAAGTGTGAGTTTATTTTGATAAAACCACATTTCAGATTTCACATGCAACTGGGTATAAAATCAGGACATGTGGTGTGGGGTTTTCATAAAAGTCAAAATCTGGTAATTAGCACCAAAACTGTTCTTTGAAATCTGAAAGTATTGGAGATAATAGAAATAGAAGCTCACGGAAATGCCAAGAATTTCATGCTCTTACTAAATCCTACCCAACTGTCACAAAGCCCCAAGGTAAGACACATTTTTAATCTATTATGCCATCGTTATCTACAAAGAAAAAAAAAAGGTGTGGTCTTATTTTTGCAAGTTTTTTTTATTTCTCTGAAGGTTTCTCCTTGTTTTTAATTGTTCAAATTTGAAGTTGAGCGGTACCAATTTGGAAACTATAACATAAACATGAGTACATATATTATCTTTTAACCAGAAAAAGAAGCACTGCATAAAGCATTTAAAGATAGTTCCATTGTATCTAAGTCAGTATCTCAGTGTAAGGAATCAGGAAATAGTCCAAAGAGAAACTTAGATTAAGTCAGTTTTTTTTTTTTTTTTTTAATTGTACTTGAGATGAAGCTTTACAGGACAAACTAGTTTCTCATTAAATAGTTAGTGCACACATTGTTTTACGACATCGGTTACCAACCCCATGACATGTCAACACTCTTCCCTTCTTGACCTTAGGCTCCCTATTAGCAACTTTCCTGTCCCCTCCTACTTTCTAGTCCTTGCCTCTGGGCTGGTGTGACTCTTTAGTCTCATTTTGTTTTATGGGCCTATCTAATCTTTGACTGAAGGGTGAACCTCAGGAATGACTTCACTATTGCTCTAAAAGGGTGTCTGGGGGCCATACTCTCTGGGTTTCTCCAGTCTCTGTCAGGCCAAAATGTCTGGTGTATTTTTATGAGTTAGAATTTTATTCTACATTTTTCTCTAGCTCTGTCTGGGACCCTCTATTGTGATCCCTGTCAGAGCAGTCAGTGGTGGTAGCTGGGTATCCTCTAGTTGTGCTGGACTCAGTCTGGTGGAGGCTGTGGTAGTTGCTGTCCATTAGTGCTTTGGACTAATCTTTCCCCTGTGTCTTTGTTTTTCTTCATTCTCCCTTGCTCCAGGCGGTGCCAAAGAGAAACTTAGGGTGGATTATCTGAGGAGAAACTGAAATCTTAACATCTCTGACTCTCTAACTGGTATTGGTTTTCATTTTTTGTTTCTTTTTATAGAGCATGGTGTGTGTGTGTGTGTGTGTGTGTGTATTTTAATTCTGACAGGTTTAACAGTAGTTAAAAATAAAATAAAATCTACCTTGGCAACTTTCCAGCACAAATTAGTAACTGGTTGCCTGATTCTGTTGATTTCAATAGCTGCCTCACCTCCTGTCCTCCAGTGCACCTCATGCCTGTATTATTACTTGGTGGAGGAGTAGTAGGGTTTAATGTTTGAAGACTTGGCACCAGATTGTACCAGCAGTCCTTAAACAGCAGCATACTGTATTTATTTGTATACTGCATTTAATCCAATGTATGTAATTCTATCTCCAATTTCAACATTTGTTGGCCATTAAATACAGAATGATCCTGTTTAAATCAAAACAACAGTCAAAACAGGAACAATGCTATATTACAGCTTGGATGTGAACTAAATAGTTCATACCAATTTTTTGGAAAACAACCAATGTCTTTTATTTCAAATAACACCCCTTATTTTTATGAAAAGTAAGTCAAACCTTTAGTTACATAGGAAAACCATTTCAAATACTCAAGGGGAATTAACTTGCAGTAAAATACCCCCAAATAATTTCTTAGACGATAATGTCACCTATGAAGCCAAGAGTAATGGAATACTGGCATTCTATGTATAAGAAAAACTTAAATAACATTATCACTTTTAAGAGGCTTAGCATTAACACAATTAACGTATTTGTTTATTTGCTCATTTGTTTTGTCAGGGGGTGAGGAGGAGATAGAATGGGGGTGGGGCTAAGGGAAGAAAGTTAAAAATAAAACAAAGTTACTTAGATTTGAAGATGTAAAAATATAAAATTGATCTTCATTAAGCCATTATGTCAAATTCTGACTCATAGTGACCCTGTAGGACAGAGTAGAACTGCCCCATAGGGTTCCAAGGCTGTCATCTTTATGGAAACAGACTGCCACATCTTTCTCCCGTGGGGCAGCTGGTGGGTTTGAACCAGGGCTTCTTTAGCCATTATGTAGCAAGATACAGAAATATTTCATTAATTAAAGGAGCCCAGATTATTTACTTTGTAGGTTCCGAATTTTTTGTCCACATGAATTGCAACATTTTATCTTCCGAATGTTGAGTTTGGACAAAATCATTTAGTCAGGCATTGGGCATGTGAAATCATTCTACCACCTAGGACTAAGAGATCAAGATGTAGAGAGCCAAGGATCACAAGCCGAATGATGGTCCCACTGCCCAAAATGACTAATGATGTCTCCAAGTGGCCTTGTATGCTTAATATGTTCCTCTCTGGTTGTGTCCACACAGTGCAGAGTGAGCAAGTCTTCGGTGGTAATAAAATAAAAAAATTTAAAAAACTGTTGCCATCTAGTCCATCCCAACTCATAGCGACCTTATAGGACAGAGTAGAACTGCCACATGGAGTTTCCAAAGAGCACCTAGTGGATTCAAATGGCCAATCTTTTGGTTAGCAGCCGTAGCACTTAACAACTACTCCACCAGGGTTTCCATAAAAAAAAAAAAAAAAAGTATATGTATATATAGTGACCCTATGGGACAGAGTAGAACTGCTCCATAGGATTTCCAAGGAGCTGGCTGGTGGATTCGAACTGCTGACTTTTGGTTAGCAGTTGAGCTCTTAACCACTGTGCCACCAGGGCTATATTTATACATATGTATAAATATATATACATATATAGCTAGTCTCTAAAATGCATTGACAGAGTAGAAAGACATTGCCACGACTAGCTTGGGAACCTGGACAAATTGCTAAATCACTTCACTTTCTGGGTCTGTTTCCCTATTCATAAAACAAAGGAGTTGGCTTGGATTATCTTTGGTTCATTTCAGGAGCATTTCTTCATCACCTGTTATATGAGATGCTAGGGATGGAAACATGAATAAGAGATATCCCTGTCCTGGAGGAATTTCCAGTCTAAAGGGAAGTGATATATAAATAGACCATTTTGAGATAATATGATGTTGAGACATATTTACAGAGCTCTGTAGGAAGCTAAGGTTGATTTTATGAATCTTTGCTAGTAACTTCTATCAATACTTTTTCCTCAGTAAGAAGCGATATCATGCCCTGCTCTCAGGAAGGAAGAGGGAACATTAGGGGGAGGAAAATTAAGAAGAGTCTAGGGAATGACATGGGACAAGAGACATGGTTTTTGTTTCCAGGAAGAGACAGGGGAAAAAACAGGGAAGAGAAGCCAAGAAACCTCACATTCAAATGACTTAATTATCTCTCAGCTGGCTTGTGCAATGCTGAAGTGATTTATCTGTCCAGCTTGAACTGTGAGCAGCCAAAGAAACAGC
Organism: Loxodonta africana; assembly: GCF_030014295.1. Classification (NCBI taxonomy): domain Eukaryota; kingdom Metazoa; phylum Chordata; class Mammalia; order Proboscidea; family Elephantidae; genus Loxodonta; species Loxodonta africana. The sequence continues at coordinate 42,959,406 of NC_087355.1, read as the reverse complement.
TCTGTCTCCCTCCTAATAAATACAAGGTTTGAACTCAACAAATGCTAGGATAACTTTGGCAATCACAAAAGTGGTCAAAGAACTGAAAAAGGTGTGCTTGGCCATATTCTAGTCAAAGTGTAATGGATTTTGTTGATGATTTTGACAACCATATCATTTCATTCTTAAAATGCATGAGGCCTGGGGGTTAAAATGTTAGTAACGTATACTTTTTAATATTCTGTAATATAAAATTGCAGCATGTGACCCCTTTTCTTTACAAAACTCCAAATAACTATGGAGATCTGCCTGGGTAGCTCTACATGCATATACATTTTCCCCCCTTTGGATTATAATGAGCAGTGAGGTACACACTGAAAATTTAGGCTGCCAAGATTTTGAAGATAAAATAATATCTTAAATAGGAAGATCAGAGGTTTTCCTGCAAATGGCTTGGGATATAGCCTTTGTGATTTTTAATCCTCTTTTCCTGCTGGGTGTTGGGTTCAGTGCTTCAAATTGGGAAAATATATGTCTGAGGATTGAGGGGAAAAAAGTCCTTGCCAAACAGGTGTTGGTAAATTGCCAGCTGAAATAAAGTTGTGATGTTGGTGACAAGATTGCTTTCCAGAGGATATTTAGAAAGCAAAGAGTCTGGCTTTGCTATCATTTCCCTCAGGAAGGGCCTGGATGATGGGCTACAGCATATTATCGGCTAGGATCTTGCTTCCAAACATCTGGATTCCTAGTCTCATCCGTTTAAAAATGATTTACTCATTGTAGCTTGTTGTTTGTTGAGATTTCAGCCAAGAGAGAAAACATTCAGCCATCTCTTCTCCAGACATCCATTCCTTGGCTTGCCCAGTCTTGATCTTTTTAAAAGATTCAAAGGATCTCTCCTTTAAATCCCTTCTATCTTCTTACAAACACTTCTAACATTTAAATTTCTATTGTTTTTTCTTTTCTTTTTTTCAGAGTGTACACTTATCAAATCAAGGGTAAAAGGAAGATTAAACAAACCTGTCCAAAGCAATGAATGTTCTTGTCTTAGTTATTTAGACAGTTGAGGGCAAAATGTATTTAGGGTTTGAGTTATACAGAAGACTGATTTTGATTTCACACCATTTCTTTGGTACAGAACAGCAGCTCACAACCAAGTTTTTACATCAGAATCATTTGGGAAATATCTGAGAATAGATATGCTCAGGCCGTAGCCCAAATCTACAGAAGCAGGCAAGAAAAAAGAATGGTTGTTTTGAAAAAGATCCCCAACTCTGATTAAAAAACACTAGTCTAGAATTTTGTTCCATTTGATATTAGTGTTGAACACCTGATTCAAATTAGCCTGTTGCTACATTCTGTGCCAGGGAGTAAGGGTGGGCGGGGCAGATTGTAAACATAAAAAATATTTAAAAATTTATAGGTAATTTATTAGAACAAGCAACATTACTGAACAAAAGCTTAAAAAAACATAGTATTTCTATATACTAACAACAGTTAGTACATGGTATTTTTCAAATAGAATTTAAAAAGCATCAAAAATATCAAATACCAAATATCAAGGAATGAATTCATAAAAGAAGTGAAAAAAAAGCTATAAATCATTAAACTAATTAAAAGATATAAATGAATGGAAACATATATCATATTCATGGGCCTGAAGACTCGATATTAGGAATATGTCAGTTCTCTCCAAATTGATAAATGCAATATAAGCCTAAAAAAATCCCAACAGGGCTTGTTTTTATTTTTCTTGTTTCTTTTGGAACTTGACAAGAAAATGCAAAGGGCCAAGAATAACCAAAACACTCTAGAAAAGGAACAAAAAATAGGATTTGCTCTAATAAGTATCAAGACTTATTGTAAAGCTAAAGTATTTAAGGCAGCATGGTCCTGGCACAAGAATAAGTATACATATACACACACACACACACACACACACCTCTACACATGCACACACATGCACACACATATATATATAATCCACTGCCATCAAGATGATTCTGACTCATAGTGACCCTATACGACAGAGAAGAGTGCCCCATAGGGTTTCCAAGGAGCAGCTGGTGGATTTGAACTGCTGACCTTTTGGGTAGCAGCAGAGCTTGTAACCACTGAGCTGGGCTTCTTATATATATATATATATATATGTGTGTGTGTGTGTGTGTGAATATACAAAACCCAAAAAGCCACACCCACTGCCATTGAGTCGATTCTGACTCATAGCGACACTATAGGACAGAGTAGAACTGTCCCGTAGAGTTTCCAAGGAGCACCTGGCTGATTTGAACTGCTGACCACTTGGTTAGCAGCCATAGCACTTAACCACTACACCACCAGGGTTTCCTCTGTGTGTGTATATATATATGTATATGTATATATCTCCTTGGTAAATATACATAAAAATATATATATATACGTATTTACCAATTAATCAGAATAGATATTGAAAAAAAATAGACATTTGATTTCTTGAAGAAATGTCGCTGCAGAACCAATGGAAAAGATGGCTCTTGCATTTTTTTCAATAATGGGCTTGGGATAATTTCATATCTATGTGGAGAAAATGAAATTGACCATACACAAAGCTTAATTTCAAGAGGATAGATTTAAATGTGAAAAACAAAGAAATAATCATTTACAAAATAATATAGAAAATATTTTTATGATTTCAGGGTTAGGGATAAAAAAGAACAGAAAATAAAGAGTACTTAACTATAAAGAAAGGAGCCCTGGTGGTACAGTGGTTAAAGCACTTGGCTGCTAACCAAGAAGTTGGTGGTTTGAACCCACCAGCCGCTCTACAGGAAAAAAGATATGGCCGTCCACTTCCGTAAAGATTTACAGCCTTGGAAACACTATGGCGGAATTCTACTCTGTCTTACAGGGCCTCTATGAGTCGGAATCAACTCAAGGACAGTGGATTTGGTTTGGTTTTGTTAACTATAAAGAAAAGACTGATAAATTTGCCCACATAAAAAATTTAAATGTCTGCTCATCTGAAGTCACCGCTGAGAGAATAAGAAAACAAGCTATAGAGTAGGAGGAGGGATATGCAATAAATACATTTCACGAGGAGCTGGATCCAAAAAATAAAGACTTTTTATAACTCAGTTTTAAGAGAAAAGCAGTTCTATTTAAAAACAAGAATACAAGAAGCTAGATATCCATATAGTTGATAAAAATAGGTGAAGGTTCTGAATTTCATTAGTAATCAGGGAAACGCAAATAAAGGCATCATGAGATACCATGATATACAAACCAGAAAAATGAAAAAAAAAAGACTGGCAATAACAAGTGTTGGAGAAAATGGGGAGCCACAAAAACTCTAATACATTGCAGGGGGAAGGATAAATTGCTATAACTGCTTAAGAAAATAATTGGGCATTATCTTCTCAAATTGAATGTATAGAAGCCACCCCAGGTATTAAGGAAATTTGTGCACGTGTGCACCAAGAAGCACTTACAAAATTATTCACAGCAGGATTATATACAATAGCTAAATAGCTTTTTTTTTTGTTTTCATTATTATTTATTATTTATAAAGATATTATTATGAATATCTTTATAAATCTGATCTTTATTTGTCTTTGGTGGTTGGAAACATTACATATAAACTACACTTAGAGGTATATTTTAACATCGTATGTAGTGCATACTAACAATGATAAAATATACAAAATAAAGTTGCTAAGTACAGTTTGTCGTAATTTAAATATGTCATAAGTCGGGAACTAACTGTACTCAGAGTGTGTGGTTAGACTCCGAGGGTATGAGGGTGCATAGTACATGTTTCCTTACCCTTGCAATGTACTGAGAGTATATGAAACCAGTTCCTGATTAGGCACCTGCAACTCAGGGTGACCCCATATGTGTCAGAGTAGAACTCTGCTCCATAGAGTTTTCAATCTCCGACTTTTCAGAAGTAGACTGCCAGGCCTTTCTTCTGAGGTTCCTCTCAGTGGACTTGAGACTCCCACCTTTTGGTTAGCAGCCAAGTGCATTAATCATTTGCACCACCCAGGGACTCCTAGATTATATTAAAAACCCAAAACAAATGCCTTGGCATTGAATTGATTCTGATTTATAGCGACCCCATTGGGTTTCTAAGGCTGTAAATCTCTATGGAAGCAGACTGCCACAGCTGTCTCCTGTGGAGCCGCTGGTGGTTTCAAACCACTGACCTTTCAATTAGCAGTCGATTGCTTTAACCACTGTGCCACCAGGGCTCCTTAGGTATACAGTAAAAGTTAAATTCATTCATTCATTCATTCATTATTATATCCTCAAGGTACTTATGATCTACTGGGTCTACCAATGCGTAATTCAGAACACAGCTCTAATACTTGGGCAATAATTCCCAAGGTTTGATTTATCTACTACCCGTATGCCTCCTCTTCCCAATTGCCGTCGAGTTGATTCTGACTCATAATGATCCCATAGGACAGGATAGAACTGCCCACAGGGTTTCGAAGGAGTGGCTGGTGGATTCGAACTGCCGGCTTTTGGTTAGCACCTGAGCTCTTAACCACTGGGCCACCAGGGCGCCAATAGATGGCTTGAGATAGTCTAAGTCACTTTTGGACCAAATATTGGTGTTGAGATCTCAGCTATGGGTTGGTCTAGATTGTTCTCCATCAAGGGAACATAGAAATCATAAGGCCTTCCCCTCCTTGCTGAACTACCTGCGATATCCATGAAACAGCCCTCTACTTAAATATTATCTTAATGTTCTAATCAGCCAAAAGATATTTATTAAGCACCTATTTAATATGGGGTAAAATTTTTTTTTTTTTTTTTAAGGTGCTAAGTCTGGAAAAGATCCTTACCTTCAGTTAACCTTAGAAACAAGCATTTGGCAGTCATGAGAAGCAGCATATTGTAGGCGCTTGGGGACGGGCTCTGGAGCCAGCCTGGCTGAATCTGAATCCCAGCTGTGCCACTCACCAGCCAGTGGCCTTGGTAGGTTGTGCACTTCACACCTCATCTCTGTATTCTCATCTCTCACTAACGTACTAGCAGCAGCAATGATAACAACACCTACTGCATAGGGGTGTCACAGGGTATGTACTAAAAAAAAAAAAATGTACTAGGCACATAGAAATTGATCGATACATGTTATTCATCCAACGACTATATATTAACCCATTCCTATTCGACAGGTGGAGCCTTGGTGGCCCAGTGATTAAGAGCTCTGCTGCTAACTAAAACGTCAGCAGTTGGAATCCCCAGACATTCCTTGGAAACCCTATGGGGCAGTTCTACTCTGTCCTATAGGGTAGCTATGAGTTGAAATTGACTTGAAGGCAACAGGTTTGTGTTTTTTTGATAGGCATTAAGAATACATTAGTGAACAAAATAAATCTAATCACCACCCTCATAGAGTTTTCAGTACAAAAGAGCCAGGCAAATAAACAAGCAAGTATAATACATTCCCAAATAAATTACTGATCTTTTTCTTTGGAAGTTATATAACTCCCTCCCCACTATGTCTCTCTAGGGAGTGCCTGAAATGGCAACCAGAGGAGTCCCCAAAGGACACTATGTCCTCCCATCTAGAGGTTTAAACTACTTAGAAATGACAATGGAAAGCAGCAAATAGCTTCAAAGTCCTGTTTGGAAGCTAAGCTAATGCTACCCCAGGGTTTCTGCCACTCTCCTTCCCCATTCAATTCATTTTTTCTCTATTGTTGTGAGCAACAAATACATGTACAATAGAAGAGAAAGATGGAAGAAACATGCTTCTGAGACAGAGAGGGAAGAGACAGACAGACAGACAGACAGACAGAGACAGGGAGAGACTGAGACTAGCAGACCAGAGTTGAGCCAGGATATTTGTGGGCTTTTTTTTTTTTTTTTTCATTCTGAAACTGCATTTTACTTATTTTTAGATATATACCTCATTCTTCCTTTAAAGGAAAGGAAGTCAAACTATAGTGCCTCTATAGATATGTTGGTGAAATAAAAATGTTACTCTTTTGAAGACAATAAATGCTTCAGCAGCAAAATGAAGAAGTATGGTAAGTGTGTATGAGAAAACCAGCAGCGGGCTTTTTATTATCTTGGATCACCAACGTTCTTTCTCCACTGAGTGTAGTACGGAGAGGAAAAGAACAGTCTCCAGCTCTAGTCATTTATTATTTATTTTTATGCTTTAATTATTTGTGGAAATTCCTGAAAGCTTTTTATTCAGCTGGATCTACTGACTGACAGTTGAGTTTGTACATTAAGGAGTGTGAAGACAAAACACTGACTGGAGAGGAGAAAACTGTGCAGGTAGTTTAGTGCTGGTGAAGCATACAGCTGCAAATTTAGAAATCATTTGTTTTAAGGAAGATGATTGTAGATAAAAAGAAAATAATTTTAATGGCACAAGTTGACCTCATTTCTAGGAGATGTCTTGAAAGAGTTTTCTACTGGTAAAAAAAAAAAGGTAGCTGAAACTTGCTACATCTGTGAGTTTTCCATTGCTCTACTCCAAGGGTCATATCATTGCTTTTTGTGACTAGTGGGAGACCTTTGTATGTCCCTGGAGAGAGACAGCACTTGGTTGGTTCCAGAGTGAGGACATGATCATGAATAATAATAATTCAGGAAAATTAATCTGGTAGCATGAGGATTCATTCATGCCCATTCATTCATCTCTTCATTTTTTTCATGAACAAATGACACAGAGTGCCAGGCACACTATTAATTATTAGATAGAGAGACTATTTAAGCAATTACAGTTTGAAAGAAGAATAGAAGCAGAATAGTGGCCCTAATATCTTGCTAATTCCTGAAAATTTGTTTGTTTAAACCTGAAAGGGCTTTCGTTTCTTTGTATAGGTTTTGCTTTGTTCATGGGTTGTTTTTCTCTTTTGTCTTTGTTGTTTTTCTGTCTGCTTTTGTTTGTTTTTCAGGTATGGAACTGCCCTCATCCACACACAAAGGCTCACCCTTTTACTCTAGAGATGAATAGGATTCATTGGTTATCCATGATAAAACATTTTGAAGACCTTGTGGCGTAGTGGTTAAGAGCTGGGCTGCTAACCAAGATGTCGGCAGTTCAAATCAACCAGCTGCTCCCTGGAAATCTTATAAGGCCGTTCTACTCTGTCCTACAGGGTTGGTGTGAGTCGGAATCCACTGGACAGCAACGGGGTTTTTGGTTTTGTTTTGTTTTGCGGGGGCGGGGGGTGGGGGGGTTGTCTAAGGTTGGAGCCCTCAAGTCGCAGTGGTTAAAAGCTTGGCTGTTAATCAAAATTTCAGCAGTTCAAATCCACCAGCTGCTCCTTGGAAACCATACTGGGCAGTTCTACTCTGTCCTATATGGTTGCTATGAGTCAGAATCAACTGGATGGCAACGTGTGTGTATGTCCGCGCATGCACGTGCACGTGTCTAATGTGATATTCTTTTTATCATTATTTCTAGCATCCAAATAATACCTACTGTTCCTGGAGCACCTATTAAATTCCTGGCACTGTATGAGTTATTTTAAATCTATTATCACTACTCCTTATAAAAGACCAGAAAGGGGATTTTTGTTATTCCCACTTTACAGATTAAAGAATCAAGGCTCAGTGAGGTTGAAAGTAGCTCTACAGCTAATTAACTGTGAAGCCAGGATCTAAATAAGTCTGGCCCATGTTCTTCAGAGTTTTACTTATTTTTGTTCTTCCTTTCATAAAACCTTGACCCTAGAGAGTAGCACAATGACAATTGCAATTTCTCTAAATGTACAGCAAAATGAGAAACTGCTCTTAATTTTACCATTTTTTGGAGAAGTCCCCCAGAGGATTTTTTCCAGCAGCTGCTGACAATACAACGAGCAACACACAATAGGCATCATCTGCTCCCCACACACACTCACACCCCAACCTGGAGTTTCCTCATTGTCTTGTACATCACACTCTCTTCCTTGAAGGGAATCCCATTTTCCCACCTGCATCCATCATTCACCTGTTGTTCCATTCTACTGGTGAGGTTTTTAACTAGATTTTTTTTTTTTTTTTTTTTAATCTTTCTTGGCTAACCTTCCCACTCAAGGTATTTGCTCTTACTACAGTTTTAAAGCTAGCTCATTTTCTTGTTCCCGGTTTTTTTTTTTTTTTGGTTCACCTTCTTGGCAACAGCAATTAACATGGGTACCTGTTTTGTTGGGTTTTGCTTTTTACACATTAAAGGGCAAAGACAACCTGCTTGGGTTGGCCTGAGCTTCTTTTTGATACTGCAGGAGCCACACAACAATATTCATCTGCACAGCCCAAGCTGGGTAATTTAGAAGTTGTTTAAGGAGGAAGCTTTGAGGCGCTACTGCTTGAGGTTTGAAGAGGGACCTATTACAGCAAGAGCATGACCTCTTCCCAAATACCTCTCAGAGCAGCAGATGTTCTCTGCTTAAATCTCACCTCTCTCTTCTGATGCAGGGGATGAAAGTGCCTCTGAAGAGGAACAAAGACCTGTGCTATCAGAAAGCATAGCAATTTGCCACTGCATTTGAATGGAGTATATTGCTCTTTTGGTTTTGCTAAGATTACACAAAAATGTAATTATATCGACACTTGTCACCTGGAAAGCTAAGAAATGAATGCTAACGCAGCTGCACTGGGGGAAGGAAGCTTCCTGAATGGGAAAGGCAATTTTTTCTTAATATCAGAATTTTGTCTGGTTTCATCAATTTTCATCAACACCAATACTATGAACCCAACCATTGCTCCATATGGGAGCACATGTGTGTTCATTGCAGAGTGTAGGGGTTCATGGACTCAGTGCTCTCCTTTCCAGTTTTTTTTCATTAGTCTGCCTAGAGGCCTTATGAATACCCATATATTCTGCATATAAACTTTGGTTTAGGGCTAGCTTTATTTTAAGAATAGAAGTTGAAACGAGTAATGTGAGTATTGCAACTAAATGGACACTGAAGATTTTGATAAGTACTCCATGGCTTGTACTCCATGCCTCAAGCACTCTTTGCCACTAGGATAAAATTTCAGGCTAGACATACCAGAGAACTACTTTTTTGTTGTTGGTTTTCTCAATGAAAGACATAAAGTTAGTGTAGGGAGAGTTGTAGTGTTTAGTGGCTGACTTTTCAACTCAATAGCCATGTCTAAACGTGGGAAAATTATGTGCCTTAGTGAGAAATCGTAACTTTTGTATAGCTTTCTCTTAAAAAAAAAAAAATTGAGATTGTGAAGACAGACAGTGAGAATAGAAAATGAGAAGGAAAAGATAATAATATAGGAGTAATGATAAATTTATAAGCTTCTAACAAAGATTAAAGAAGATCTATATACAACAAATACCATAACACCAGACAGTTACTTTTAGTTAGAAACAGAAAGAGAGGACAGACATTGTCATCTTCATCTTCAACTATATGAAGAAGAACTCAGCATCGTTAACAACCTTTGATATGCAGAAGACACGACCTTGCTTGCTGAAAGTGAAGAGGACTTGAAGCACTTACTGATGAAGATCAGAGGCTACAGACTTCAGTATGGATGGCACCTCAACATAAAGAAAACAAAAATCCTTACAACCAGACCATTAAACAGCATCATGATAAATGGAGAAAATATTGAAGTTGTCAAAGATTTCAAAATGAAATCCAAGTAAAATACTTGGATCACAATCAACCCCGAGGGGCAGCAGCCAAATTTGCTGCAAAAGACCTCTTTAAAGTGTTAAAAAGCAAAGATGTCTCCTTGAGGACTAAGGTGATCCTGACCCAAGCCATGATATTTTTAATCGCCTCATATGCATGTGAAAGCTGGACAATAAAAAAGGAAGACCGAAGAAAAATTGATGTAGTTGAATTACGGTATTGATGAAGAATATTAAATATACCATGGACTGCCAGGAGAATTCCCATGTGTCAGTTTGTCATACTGTAGGGGCTTATGTGTTGCTATGATGCTAGAAGCTATGCCACCTGTATTTCAAAACTATCAGCAGGGTCATCCATGGTAGCCAGGTTTCAGCAGAGCTTCCAGAATAAAACAGACTAGGAAGAAGGACCTGGAGGTCTAATTCTGAAAAAATTAGCCAGAGAAAACCTTATGAACAGCAGTGGAATATTGTCTGATACAGTGTCTGAAGATGAGCCCCTCAGGTTGGAAGGCACTCAAAATACGACTGGGGAAGACCTGCCTCCTCAAAGTAAAGTCAACATTAACGACATGGATGGAGTCAGGACCTGCATTTCCTTAGGTGGCATGACTCAAAAACAGCTGCAAACATCCATTAGTAATCAGAACATGGAATGTACGAAGTACGAAGCTAGGAAAATTGGAAGCCATCAAAAATGAAATGGACCACATAGAGGTCAGTATCATAAGCATCAGTGAGCAGAAATGGACTGATACTGGCCATTTTGAATCAGACAATCATATGGTCATGTGATCATATGCAGGGAATGACAAATTAAAGAGGAATGTCATCTTATTCATCTTCAAAAAGAACATTTCAAGATTTATCCTGAAGTATAATGCTGTCAGTGATAGGATAATATCCATATGCTTATAAGGAAGACCAGTTAATAAGACTATTATCCAAATTTACACACCAACCACTAATGCCAGAAATAAAGAAATTGAAGATTTTTATCAACTTCTGCAGTTTGAAATTGATCAAACATACAATCAAGATGTATTTATAGTTACTGGTGAGTGGAATGCAAAAGTTGGAAATGAGGAAGGGTCAGTAATTGAAAAATATGGACTTGGTGATAGAAACAATGCTAGAGATCGCATGATAGAGTTTTACAAGACCAACAGCTTCTTCACTGCAAATACATTTTTTCTACAACATAAATGGCAATTATACACACGTTTACCTAGCCAGATGGAATACGCAGAAATCAAATTGACAACATCTATGGAAAGAGATGATGGAAAAGCTCAATATCATCAGTCAGAACAAGGCCAGGGGCTGACTATAGAACAGACCATTAATTGCTCATATGCAAATTCAAGTTGAAGCTGAAGAAAATTAAAACAATCTACAAGATCAAATGTATGACCTTGAGTATACCCCACCTGAATTTAGAGACCATCTCAAGAATAGATTTGAGGTATTGAATGCTAATGATTGAAGACCAGGCAAATTGTAAAATGACATTAAGGACATCATACATGAAGAAAGCAAAAGATCATTAAAAAGACAGGAAAGAAAGAAAAGACCAAAATGGATGTCAGAAGACTCTGAAACTTGCTCTTGAACATAGAGTATGTAAAGCAAAAGGAAGAAATGATGAAGTAAAAGAGCTGAACAGAAGATTCCAAAGGGCAACTCTAAAAGAAAAAGTACTATAATGAAATGTACAAAGACCTGGAGTTAGAAAACCAAAAGGGAAGAACATGCTCAGCATTTCACAAGCTGAGAGAACTGAAGAAAAAATTCAAGTTTTAAGTTGCAATATTCAAGCATTCTGTGGGCAAAATATTGAAGAACATAGGAAGTATCAAAACAAGATGGAAGGAATACACAGAGTCACTGTACCGAAAAGAATTGGTCGACATTCAACTATTTCAGGACGTAGCATATGATCAAGCACTGATGGTTCTGAAGAAAGAAGTCCAAGCTGCACTGAAGGCACTGGTGATAAACAAGGCTCCAGGAATTGACAGAAAACCAACTGAGAGGTTTCAACAAATGGATGTAGCCCTGGAGGTACCCACTGATCTATGTTAAGACATTTGGAAGACAGCTGCCTGGGCAACTGACTGGAAGAGGTCCACCTCACTTCGACGACTAAGGTGTACCTAACCCAAGCCATGGTATTTTCAACTGCCTCATATGCATGCGAAAACCGGACTATGGGTTGACACAGTGGTTGTAACAATGGGCTCGAGCATAACAATGATTGTGAGGATGGTGCAGGACCGGGCAGTGTTTCATTCTGTTGTACATGGGGTTGCTATGAGTCAGAGCTGGCTCAACAACAACAATCTTAGCGGCACACTGGAAGTAAGGAGGCAGTGGAGAAATGTCTTCAAAATTCTGAAGGGAAATGATTTCTAACCTAGAATTCTATATGCAGCCAAATAATCAAGTGTGAGAGTAGAATAAAGATATTTTTGGATATGTTACATGAAGAAAAAAAATTAAATTACCTCTCATGTATACTTTCTGTCATGCATAATCCTCTCAGAGAATGGAGAATATCCTCTACCAAAAAAAAAAAAAAAAAAAAACTACCAAAACAGGATTAAATCAATAAATTAGAAAACATACACACATACACACACACACACACACACACTACAAGCCTGTAGGAAAAAAGAGGGTATCTGTAGGGTTCTGGTAACATGTGATCTCATGGAGTAACTCATCCAAACTGAAAGAGTATGATTCAGAAGACAGGCAGAGGTGTTTCCTGAAGGTATGGTGATACTCTCTGCCATGCACTGTCTTTTCAGCCTATTGGAAGATGTACTCTGTCAAACAAGAGAGAAAAGCCAAGAAGAAAGAAGGCATAAAATCCAAGAAACAGGTAATCCATCTCAGGATAAAGGTAAAGGGAACTCCAAATATAGGGCAAAGAGAAAATCTGGGATATTAGCTGGGAAGCTCAGATGAAAGAACTTCTCTAAGAAAAGAAAAAAAAAAATTAATTTCGTGATATCCTAAAACCAAAACCAAACCAAACCCAGGGCCATTGAGTCAATTCCGACTCATAGCGACCCTATAGGACAGAGTAGAACTGCCCCATAGAGTTTCCAAGGAGCGCCTGGCAGATTCAAACTGCGGACCCTTTGGTTAGCAGCCGTAGCACTTAACTACTATGCCATCCTTCCAGAAAATGTTGGGAGGCTAATGAAAACATGGGAAGAATAACTGCAAATGGAAAAATTATTAACTTTAGTAACTAGGAAAAATAAGAAAGGAAGTATAACCATATGACAATGTTCAGCTGTGAATAATATTTTCATAGGCATAATAATGAATAATAAACAATGAATAATAATTTAATCATAATTATAATACAACTATATTAGAAGGGGAAATCCTGGTGGCTTCCCAAAATGTCAGCCATTCGAATCTACCAGGCACCCCTTGGAAACCCTATGGAGCAGCTCTACTCTGTCCTACAGGTTCTCTATGAGTTGGAATTGACTGGACAGCAATGGGATTGTCTTGTTTTTGTTATGTTAGGAGGGTGAGGGAAGCACGACAGATAGTGTAAGAAAGCTGCCTTAGAAAGTCAATAGATAACAGAAAATACAGTATGCACGCATTATTTAGAAATACAAGGATGTATAAATGCTAGAACTAACAATTAAAATAGCCAAAAGTGGTTGCTGGTCGGAAGGGGTCTGATTGACAAAGGGGGGCAAGAGTGAAGGAACTGCTGTACTTTATTATTATCATTGTCGTATCATTTCTCTTTTTAAACCACGTACATTTATTGATTAGAAATATATTAAGTATGTCCCTTAGTCAACATTCTATCTCCGATATCCAGCATAGTAGCTGGTGTATAGCAGGCATTTAACAAATATTTACTAAACTGACAAAAGAAAAAAGACATGGTCCTATTCTAGGGGTGACTTCATCATAATAAATGGAGCATAGAGGAAAAAAGTGATAGTATGTATGTCCACCTCCTGCCAGAACAATCGAACCTGCTGAAGACAGCTGAACGAATTCTTCATTCTCCCTAAGTTTCAAAGGTTACATAGCAGCATCAAGGGATAAGAATCAATAATGGTCGTGATGCTGGCAGCAGCAGTGTCTGTCATCATAATATTAAGCAATATTATGAGTAGTGCTCATCATCATATTAAAAACCACAGTATCTGGAGAAATACCCTAGATCTCTCTAAAGCAGTAGAGTGTACAGGACAGAGTACAAGCTTTAAAGCAAGACAGATCTGTAAGCAAATATCAGTTCTTACAGTTATTGTCATTTCCCTTCTCTCTGCTTGTTTTCCCAGCTTTAGGATGATAATAATTACACCTATCTCGAAGGAGTTCTAGAAGATTAAGAGAAGGTGTATGAAAATCCCTTGGTATAAACTTTCAATATATTGTTGCGTACTGTCGAGTCAATTCTGACTCAAAACAACCGTATGTGACAGAGTAGAACTACCTCATGGGGTTCCCTAGACTGTAATCTTTATGGGAGCAGACTGCCAGGTGTCATGGATTCAATCTTGTTCCCCCAAAATATCAGCCTGGCTAGGTCATGATTCCGTTGTATGACTGTCTACCATTTTGTCTTACGATGTGATTTCCCTAAATGGTGTAAATTCTATCACTATGATGTGATAAAATGGATTAGTGGCAATTACATTAATGAGATCTACAAGATTAGGTAGTGTCTTAAGCCAATTTCTTTTGAGATATAAACGAGAAGCTAGCAGAGAGACATGGGGACCTCATACCACCAAGAAAAAAGCAACGGGAGCAGAGTGGGTCCTTTGGACCTGAAGTTCCTGCGTTGAGATGCTTCCAGACCAAGGGAAGACAGATGCATCAGAAGAACCTTCCTTCAAAGCCGACAGAAAGAGAGAGCCTTCCCCTGGAGCGGGCACCCTGAATCCAGACATTTAGTCTCCTGGACTGTGAGGGAATAAACTTCTCTTTGTAAAGCCATCGACTTGTGGTATTTCTGTTACTGCAGCACTAGGTGACCAAGGCACCAGGTCTTTTCTCCCTCGAAGCAGCTGGATGGGTTAGACCTTTTGGTAAGCAGCCAAGAGTTTAACCACTGATCAACCAAGGCCCCTTAATATTCAATATAATGAGCTGCTATTTTTATAGTTGTTGTTAGGTACCTTCGAGTTGGTTCCGACTCATAGCGACCCTATGTACAACAGATCAAAGCACTGCCCAGTCTTGCACCATCTTCACAATTATTGTTATGCTTGAGCCCACTATTGCAGCCACTGTGTCAATCCATCGCATTGAGGATCTTCCTCTTTTTCACTGACCCTCTACTTTACCAAGCATGTTGTCCTTCTTCAGGGACTGATCCCTCCTGATAACGTGTCTAAAGTATGTGAGATGTAATCTTGCCATCCATGCTTCTAAGGAGCATTCTGGTAGTGCTTCTTCCAAGACAGATTTGTTCGTTCTTTTGGCAGTCCAGGGTATATTCAATATTCTTTGCCAACACCACAATTCAAAGGCATCAATTCTTCAAATTTTTATAGTTACACTAGAATAAAAGTTCTCTGAGATTAAGAACCTTGTCCGTTGTGTTGTTCAGTACCTAAAACAGTACCTAGCACAGAGTAGGGAGCCAATGAATGCTTAATGAATGCATGAGTTAATGAATGAATGAATGATGGTTTCAAAAAGAATAGCATTTATTTTGAAACAGGCCTCTTCAGTAGATATAAGCTCAACTCTGATACCATTTAGCACAGCATGTTAAGTAAACACCTTTTTTGGGGGACTCAGTCTCCTGAAAGAATAGCAGCTGGTTATCTGCAGAGAAACACCTTGTCTAATTAATTATATAACACCTCCCATCAAACATTCCACTAACTTTGAGGACATACAACTTTCAGCATGATAGGTGCTGAGACTAGATATAAAAGCTCACAAAAATCTCATCCCAACATGTCCCAGTATATTCCAGCATTCTTCTTGTTGTAGTTTAGTTTTATTTCATTTAGCCTCCAAAGAAAATGGCACCACAACCTTTAGTAACTGTTCTTCTTCATTACAAAATGTTTTTTTTATCACCAATATTAAGACATGCATTGATTTACCCAAACCATGATTGTCCAATTCAAGCATGTTCGTCACTCTAAGATAAATCGTTACATTTCTATCCTTTTTGAGTTGCCGGTGTCAATGCCAGGGAAGCTTCCTCTGAAAAAAAGGAAACAATTCAAGATGTTTAGGAACCTTTAAATGAGTGAAAAACATTTTTTTCTCTGGAACAGTTGCTTATTGCTTTTTCCACAAAATCAGATAATAACAAAGAAAAACAAAAGCAGCTTAGCTACTTTGCTAACTCTTTTTCCCTTCTGTATTCCATCCTCTTAAATGTATCCTTTCTGTTGTCCATGACCATCTGGAGAACATAAACAACCATTTTAGAACCCAGATGCCCAGCCACTGAGAATTCCCTAATTGAGTTATGCTGCAGTCAGCTGCACAGAACCACACCCAGTGTTCTGGCATGCTCCACGGCGCTGCTCTAAGAAGCTCACAGAGAGTCTGAGGTTTCCAACTGGGAGGTGTGCTGCTTCAGGAAATATCTGTTCTGCCCTCCCTCCAATTTCCCATTTGCTGGCATTTTTCATTGATCTTGGAAAACACATGGCCAGCATCTGTCTGTGAATAACTATTTGTCATTGTGCAAAACGTCTATGAAATGTTCTGCTTATAGAGATTTCTGTAAAACAAAACACAGGCTATGCCTTTTTGGTGGAATTGTTTCCTTGAGCCAGGTTCTGAAGCAATTACAATCAGCTGAGGATGAAGGAGAGCTATCTTGATCACATTAAAAGTAGAAATGTCTCTTATAAATAAACCTGAAATAATTCTTTCCATTTTTATAGTTTTTTTTTTTTTTTTCTGGTCTCAAAGACAATTCTTAAAGACAGTATCATTAAATTCTCACCCTAACCATCAGATTTGGGCATTTGTATTCCATTTTAGTGTTGAAGAAACTGAGGCCCATGGAGGTTGAGTTGTTTTGTTGTTGTTAGGTGCTGTCGAGTCAGTTCTGACTCGCAGCGACCCATGTACAGCAGAATGAAACGTCGCCCGTTCCTGAGCCATCCTCACAATCGTTGTTAGTTCCATAACTAATATCTTCAAAATCCAAGTTTCCAACTTAGTATTCTTAAATTAAACTACACAACACTCTCTCATTCATTCATCTTTTCATTCATTCATCCATCCATTTATTCAACAAATATGGCCTACAGGACACTGTTCATAAAATCTAACTTTACGTTGAGGTTTTCTCATGGTTGTGACTACATTGGGTAGCCAATTTATGTATAGGCAATTTTGAGAATAAAGATAAAGAGAACACATAACCAAACCAAACCAAACCCTTTGCCGTTGAGTCAATTCCAACTCATAGCGACCCTATAGGACAGAGTAGAACTGTCCGATAGAGTTTCCAAGTAGTGCCTGGTGGATTCGAACTTTCGACCTTTTGGTTAGCAGCAGTAGCACTTAACCACTATACCACCAGGGTTTCCAAAAGAGAACACATAGCAGTTATGAAATTCATAAACGAAAAACATAAAATTCATTAAAGAAAACAAATGATGTGAGGAATTTGTGAGAGTCTAGTGTAAAAGAAAAAAAAAAAGGACACTGTGCAAATCATTCAATAATGTCTCAGGGGCCAGAAGTTGAAGCAACCAACTAACTAAGCAATAAGGAAATCTTTCCAGAGGAGACAACACCTGAATGGCCTCTTACAGGTAATTAAGAGTTTTGTGCATAAAGAAAAGTGGGCAGGGCCTTAAAGGATAAGAAAGAGCCATAGCAAAATACCACAAAGTGGGTATCTTTAAAGAACAGAGGTTTATTTTCTCAGTCTGGAGGCTGAAAGTCCAAATTAGGATCTTGACCACACTGATTCCTTTTGTAGGTCTGTCTCCTAGTTTCTGGTGACTTCCAGCAATCCTTGGTATTCCTTTGCTGCTAATAGATGCATCTATAGCGCCTTCCTCAGTGTGTCTGTCTTTGTCTGTTCTACTCTTTGTAGAAGAGGCCACTCAGAGGGGCTAGGGTTAGTACCCACCCTATTCTGGTATGATCTCATTACCATAACAAAAGAAAAATGGTATTTCCAAACAGGAGTACAATCACAGGTACAGGGTAGGGCTTCAGCATATTTTGGGAGGCCACAATACAATCATAACAGGGATCTTAAGTCCTCTAGAGTAAAAGCCTGGTCTGATCTACTTTGTCTAACCTCCACCCCAAGCACAGAAATGGAAGCTCTACAATAAATATTTGCTGGTGCTTACTTTGATGGAGGAAAGCAGTGGGTAAAGCATTGAAATTTGGAATGTAATAATATTCGGTAAGCGGAAAAAGAAAACCAAAGGATCAATCTAGATTATGAAAAAAGTAGTCTAGAAGTTTCACAAAATTACACTAAGCTAATTGTAGGGAGGAAACCCTGGTGGCATAGTGGCTAATAAAGGCTGAGCAAAGGGTCAGCAGTTCAAATCCTCCAGGAGCTCCTTGGAAACTGTGGGGCAGTTCTACTTTGTCCTATAGGGTCGCTATGGGTAGGAATTGACTCGACAACAATGGGTTTGGTTTTTTTTTTTTTTTGGTTAATTGTACAGAAGAACCAAGTAGGTAGGAATTCCCAAAAGAAATAGAAGGCTTAGAAGTATACAGGCTACAACTGAGCCCACAGGAGAAGTACACTTCATCGCCTCATTATTTACAAGTACAATGTACAGAGAGGTCACTTTGGGGAAAGAGGAGGCCCACAGTTCTCTGAAACAGGTGAAGGGGTGAATTTCTTAAGAAAAGAGTCTCTAAATAGCATCAGAAGAACCGCAAGCTTTCTGGCCTGCTTCCCCCATGGATGCAGGGAGAATTTTACGTCACTCCTACACAACTTTATGTAGGACTGGAGGGGAGCCAACTGTCTATTGTTCAAGCTCACATTTGAGCTGATGATGGGAATTCACACATTCCGTATGAGGCCATCCTGAGGAGCAGTCCTCAGTATGGGACTTTGGCAAAAATACTACATGCTAGGACAAACATGGTTTCCAAAAAGGCAAAGATTTTCAAAACAAACAAACAAATCAGCCAGCCAAAAAATGGATCTTTGTTTTAAGTGTCTACCACAGAGAAGATACCTGCTGAAAAGTTTAAGAGTAGTGATAAGCATCATTTTGCTAGAGTAAAAGGGGAAAACAACCAGGCTGTCATGCCATTTTCCTGTGATTATTATAGTAGGAGGCTCACCTCAAGATATAATTAATTTAGAAACTCAGGATTTCAAAAAGAAAATATTCACCAAGTGTATTTTTTAACAATATTGAGAGTTCAACATGACTTTGGGAAGGAAAAATAATAGCTGTGTGACCATTTGGAATGTAATCAATCTCACTGAAACCAGTTACCATTGGGTGCACTATGACTCATGGCAACTCCATGTGTGTCAAGGTAGAACTCTGGGCTTCTAATGGATGAATTTTTGGAAGTAGCTTACCAGGCCTTCTTCCAAGGTGCTTCTGAACGGACTTGAATGTCTAATCTTTGGATTAGCAGTTAGGCTATTGGACTGTTCGCACCACCCAAGGAGTGAGATAAAAGGATTAAGTGTTTCATAACTATCCACTGAATAAATGAAAAGGGCTACTCATTAAATGCTAGTTCTCTTCTTTCCCTTCCATCTCAAACTCACATAAGAAGATATATATGTTATAAACAACAACAACAATACATAGAAATATATCCAGCCTTTCAAGTGGGGGTCCCCATATAACTGGGAGACACAGAATGAAGATATACGAATTATTGGAAACATTCCATTTATTCTATTTAAACTGTGTATGGTAGGAAACCCTGGTGGCATAGTGGTTAAATGCTATGGCTGCTAACCAAAAGGTTGGCAGTTCAAATCTACCAGGAGCTCCTTGGAAACCTATGCAGCAGTTATACTCTGTCCTATAGGGTTGCTCTGAGTCGGAATCTACTCGACGGCAATGGGTTTGGTGGTTGTTTTTTTCTTACATTATTTTTTTTAATCATATCTTAGATGAAGGTTTACAGAACAAACTAGTTTCTCAACAGTTAGTACACATGTTGCTCTGTGACATTGGTTAACAACCCCATAACATGTCAACACTCTCCCTTCTCAACCCTAGTTTCCCTATTACCAGCTTCCTGTTCCCTCCTGCCTTCTAGTCCCTGTCCCAGGCATTACACTGGTTTTTTTTTTTTTTTTTTTAATACTTTTTATTGTACTTTAAGTGAAAGTTTACAAATCAAGTCAGTCTCTCACATATAAACTTATGTACACCTTACTACATACTCCCACTTACTCTTCCCCAATGAGTCAGCATTCTGCCTCCTTCCAGTCTCTCCTTCTGTGACCATTTTGCCAGTTTCTAACCCCCTCTACCCTCCCATCTCCCCTCTAGACAGGAGATGCCAACATAGTCTCAAGTGTCCACCTGATACTAGTAGCTCACTCCTCATCAGCATCTCTTTCCAACCCATTGTCCAGTCCAATCCATGTCTGATGAGTTGTCTTCTGGAATGATTCCTGTCCTGGGCCAACAGAAGGTTTGGGGACCATGACTGCCGGGATTCTTTGGTTGTTTTTTTATGGTCAGGGTTATTATAGCCATGCCTCCTCCGTTTATATTAAATGAGATAATACGCACACCCAGCATGGTGTGGGTGCTTGAAATAGGTACTTAATTTATATTAGTTTCTTTTCATTTCCATTGTAAGTACTTCTGCTCACGATATATTTTAGATTAGGAAACAGAAGCTTATAGGAAAAGTACTCAGAGAAATCTCACAAACTCTGATTCTCACCAAAAATAAGTTGAGGAGCCAAAACACAGGCAGTTGAATTTAGGGTTGCTGCCTGATTTCATTAAGCATGACCTGATTTCTTTTACCTCCAGGAAAAGTGCTATTGTCATTGTATTTCTACGGTGCCTTTAGTTCCTTCTAAGAAAAGCCTCATAGAATTCTGTCATGGATTTTTTTTTTTTTTAAGTAAATCTTTGAGATGACAGTTCAAAGAGTATTGAATTCAAAATACTCTAATCTTTTTCCGAAACTCTGCTTTGTGTGTGGAGGGAATAAAACCTTAATAAACTTCCAACTCAGTGTACAACATTCCCCAGCACTTCATTCTGCAGGGATATTTTTACTAAAACTCATTAGCTTTTTAAATATTATACTTGTTTTAATGTTCGTGTAACAACTGAACTATGAGTCAGTTCAAATAAGATTTAAAATAGTACTCCATTTCCTTTGCACCTAACTACTCATAATTGCATAGAACAAGTTTATACTGCCTTTGTACAATTAAGATAAAAAGTACAAAGAATAATTAAAAATAAATCAAAACAATCAAAAGTTATATTTGTAATTTCACTTTACATAGTGTTGAGGGTTTGGTTTGGTTTTCTTTTTAAATCAGGCTTCGAAGAATAACAAGTTTAAAGGAATAGCCACCCAATTTTCAAAGTGCTGAACAGATTCTTCTATAGAGGATAGTGTGGCTTCTTCTAGAAGGATGAGACCTGAGGAGTGAGGTAAAAAAAGCTCACATCTCTTTCCAGTTGGTTCTCTAAGTTTCTGGAATTGTTTCCTCATTTGTAACATGAATTATTTAGATAATCACAAAAGTTCCTCTGTTTTCTAAATGCTATGAGTCTATATAAAGATTTTTTAAATTAGCTTTAATTTGAATTATAATTTTTGTCTGCAACAATTCTTCTAGCATGATTGTTACTTTGGATGATTTTAGCATTGAGAAATGTAGTTAGAAACATTCAAGCCATTAGAAGACTTTGGAGCACTACCAAAGAGTTAAGAGTGTTTCCTTTTAATAAAGTTAACTCTACTTTTCTATTAAGGAATAATTAGGGACTCAGGAATCTGAGAATCAGCTTATTAATAAACCATTACTAATAGTTTTATATGCTGATTTTTGACATAACAGCTCTACTTATTAAAATTATTTTTCCATTTCGATAAAATGCCTTCATAAATATTTTTTTAAGGATGATGCAAAGTTCTCTGCATGAACTTCTTTTAATTCTGAGTATTTGGAATTAATTTCATTTTTCTATTCCCCTAAATAATATTGCAAAGAACATCTTGCTCAAATTTTTATTTGCATTTCCGTATGTGCCTATACAAAGATATGCTGACGGTGCAACTTCAAAGTCTTATGTAAAAATCTCTTCCCACTCTTTCTCTGTGGAAAAAAAAAAAAGAATTTGTGATATCCTAAAAATGGAAAAAATGATGGCATGGATCATGAATAGATTTCTCTAATACAAAAATCATTTAGAAGTAGGACCATCAGGTAAGGAGTGTTTGTGACTCAGTCTTGTGCTTTATTCAAATGCTCAGGGGAGATAATCAAGCCCATTTTGTTATCGGTTCAATTCTCCTCTGGGCATCTGGAGATGAAAAAGTAAGCCTTGGGTCAGAAAATAATGTTTTTGAATAAATTCAGTTCTGAGTGGGAATCGACTCGATGGCGCTGGGTTTGGTTTTTTGGTTAACACAATTGTTGACCCCCAAAAATGTAGTGGAATTCTGCAGCTATGTGAAAACGTTTTTTGGATAGGTATATACATACACATATACATGTGTAAATTGGGTTAAAATAATGAGGCACTAGGATACTTTTTTTAAAGTCATTAACTGTGTATGTTCCTGCTTCCCAGTTAATGTTCAGAAATAATCTGATGACACTTATTCCAAAGGAATTGTACAAAATAGTAACTGTATTTTGATAAAGAACTTTTACATGATTCCTAATTGTTAATAAACACACACTGGAAATCAAGTTGGGTATCGTAAGCAAGACACACAAATAATCCAGAGGTCACCTAAATACTGTCTAATATTTTCTATTCAATAGATCTACCGTTCAGGGTTTTGCTTAGCCACATCTTTGAAGATTAGTGTGTGACTATTAACGATTTCAATAATCATGGCAAAAAATAAAATGTCAGTGCTCGTATTTTGATATCTCCTCTTCTTGAACCTTACCCATTTCTATTGAAATTGCAATTCAGTTTTTAAAATGAAACATTTTTGTTCATAAAAGTAATAAACCCAGATTTAAATGTGTAAAATATATAAATGAATAAAGAAGAAAATATGGGGTCACTGATAACCACGCTGTACAATGATACCCTTAAGTTGTTTAATAATTGCACCTTATCTTCTTTTATTTTTCATGTGTCAGCATATCTTTTCTGATTTCTTTCCTATCTATTCTTCTCTTCAAATTTGTGATCACACTGTATATATAATTTTGTGTACTGCATTGTGCTTAACATTGCTGATTATTAAAAGCATTTTTATGTCATTAAAGGACTCTTCATTTTTAATTACTCCATAAATATTCTATTGTACAACTGTACCATAATTTGGTTCTTCTAATACAGGATATTTATGGAGATTTTATTTTTCACTGCATAAGTAATGCTGCAATAAACATTCTTGCTTCTAACTTTTTTTTTTCATTTCTTGTTATTTCCTAATGATAGATTCCTATAAGTGGTATTAATGGTCACAAGGTATAAATGTTTTAAGGCTTCTCAAACAAGCTGTGGTATTTACCAATTTGCATGATTAACTTTTAATGAAAATATTGATTATAAAATCCATAATAAAAATGATTACACATTAATAGATGTTATTCATTAGTTTCCATATGAAGGCATCTCCAGATATGCAATGCATACGGAATTTAAAATATTCTTCAAGTTTTCACTCCAATAAAATGTTGCATGAATGATAGCTTTCATTGTACCAACAGATTCACATGCCCACACAGGGACTCATTTTTGTTATCCAATATGGAAGTCGGCAGCCTGGAATCCCTTGAAAAACAGGAATAAATAAATAAATAAAAAGAAAAAGAAAAATCTTGCCATTGCTCATCATTAAACTATTTTTTTAAAAGGATAATTATCATTTTGAAAAACATATTGGACACATTAAATATTAAGTCAAACCTTTCAGTCTTTTTTTTTTTTTTAAACTCCCAGTTTCCTTGTGTTTCTTCTCAAGCAGCGGTGACCTGAACACACAGGGGGCTAGAGGAAGAGTGCACTTCTGTGGGAAGCGGGCAGCTAACTTCTGCAGTGGTGTTTACGAATCCGAATCATCTGGGCATTTGTTCAAATCCTAAGAAAGCTTGTATAAATGAAACCCGTTGCCCTGGAGTTGACTCCAACTCATAGCCGCCCTATAGGACAGAGTAGAACTGCCCCATAGGGTTTCCAAGGAGTGGCAGGTGGGTTTGAACTGCCGACTTTTGGTTAGCAGCAGAGCAGTTAACCACTGTGCCACCAGGGTATCTGTATTTAATACAATTAAATGACACTTGTTATGGGTTGAATTGTGCCCCCTCAAAAAGGATATGTTGAAGTTTTTCTTTTTTTTTTTTTTAACCCCTGGTTCCTCTGAATGTGACCTTATTGAAAATAGAGTCTTTGAAAAAGTTATCTGTTAAATTAACATAAAGTCATACTGGAGTAGGGTGGGGTCTTGTCAAACATGACTGAAGTCCTTAAGAAAAGAAAAGAGGCAGAGGCAGACACACAGACAGGGAAGATGGCCACAGGGAAAAGGGAGGAAGATATTGGAGGTAGGCAGCCACAAGCCAAGGAACACCTGGGGCTACCAGAAGCTGGAAGAGACAAGGAAGGATTTTCCCCTGGAGCCTTCAGAGACAGCATGGCCCTGCTGACATTCTGATTTGAACTGCTAGCCTCCAGAACTGTAAAAGAATAAATTGCAGTTGTCTTGAGCCACCCAGTTTGTGGTAATCTGTCATGGCGGCTCTAAGAAACTAATACAATGTTCACCCTGAAAATTTTAGTTTTAGAAGAAATACCTTTTTTTTCCTAAAAAGTGGCATATTTTAGTTGCTTATTTTCTCACAGTGCACGCATTTTTAGGGTCCTATTTTTAAAACTGGAATTTTTTTTTTTTTCCTTTTCTTCAATAATCATCAGTATTACATACTACTTAAGTGGGTGGAAATCTGGAGTTTAACCACTTGGGTGCAAATCACAACTCCACCATTTACCAGCTGGGTGGCATAGGGCATATTACTTATTTGCTCTGTGCCTCAGTTTTTTCATCTTTGAAATGGGTGTGATAATGGTACCCCCCCTCTTGGAATTACTGTGAGAATTAAATGGGTTGACACTGGTAAGGTTCTTGGACTATTTTGTTTATCTGTCACATAGAACTCAGCGATCACTATCATTGATGTCGCCAGACAGGATTCCAGGAACACAGCACATATGATGTAGATAGAACTTCAGTGTACAAAGATTAAAGTAGGTAATAACACGATGTGGCATGTGTTAGGTGCTAAGTGAAGACTAGAGGTTAAAGAAATTGCAATAATGCCATGGAGAAAGCAATTGCTGAGGGGTAGTGTTGTATGGATGGCTTTCTAACAAAAGAGGTGGGACTTGAGCAGGGCTGTAAAGAAGAAAAAAGGCTTGCCAGAAAAGTGGAAGAGCATCTTAGACGAAGGGAATGTTGAGAATCTTTTAGTATATTCTGGGAATACTGAATAGACCAGTTAGGCTATCACAAAAACAGTTCATTTAGAAAGGAGCCAGAAAGCAGAGAGCCTTAAGCAGTAAATCACTCAGGAATTTGATTTCCTGTAAGCACCTGGGAACCTCTGAGTGCTGTAAGAGGAAAGGCTGACCTTCATGGAAATGTGATGGACATTAGTTCATCACTAATTTGCAAAATGATTTAGACTGCAAGACATTAAAGGGAGAAACAAACAAACACCTAGTCCTGAGGCTATTGAAACAGTCTAGAAAATCAGTTCTAGAATATTTTGTTCTGACAGAGTTCTGGTAATTCATATTCTTCATCTCTGGTAGGTCTTTTCTGTTCGTGAACTGTAACCTAGAAAACACTTTTCCTGGCCTAGTTAAATGAGTTTGGTTTTATATTACTATTTCTTTCACGAAGAGGAGCCAAAAAACCCGTTGCCATCAAGTGGATTCTGACTCATAGTGACCCTGTAGGACAGACTAGGACTGCCCCATAGGGTTTCTGAGGCTGTTTTCACATTTTTCTCCCATGGAGCAGCAGGTGGGTTCGAACTGCCAGCCTTTGATTAGCAGCCGAGCAATTAACCACTGCACCACTAAAGCTCCTTCCTCACTAAGAATAGGGCTCTACAAAAGTCAGCTGAACTTCTCTTTTAAACCTACAATCCTTACAATCAAGACAGAATAAGAATTTAAGGAAATTTATGTACATAATTTGAGAACTCAGGAATCTACTGACTCCTTATTTTTAGTTCAGTGGCTATCAGCACAAATATAATAAGGCTAGAATTCTAGGTGGGATTCCTAGACTTGTAAAAATCAGTATTTTTGTTTAGACAGAGAACTGACCATTTGGTTAGCAGATGACACACAATGCTACAACCTTAGAGACAGACTATGGGTTTTCAGGCATCCTTGGGAAATTTGAAACCCTGGTGGTGTAGCAGTTAAGTGCTTAGGCTGCTAACCAAAAGGTCGACAGTTCAAATCCACAAGGAGCTCTTTGGAAACTCTATGGAGCAGTTCTACTGTCCTATAGGGTCACTTTGAGTTGGAATTGACTCGACAGCAACGGGTTTGTTTTTTTTTTCGGGGGGGATTTGAAAAATGGTTCATGATATTAAGACAAAATCAATTGAGAGATACTACTAGGAGAGTCGACGGAACATTTGCCTTTGGGGATCTTGAGGAGACAACTAGTGATCAGCTGTCTTTTTCTAATGCAAAGATGTGTTCTTTTATAACAATCCTGAAAATAAAGTCTGGCCAATATACCCAAATAGAAAAAAGGAATCAGAATAATTATGGATGTGAGAAAATTAATTAAAATATATGAAACACTATTTTTTAGGGCTTTTTTAA
This sequence comes from Loxodonta africana, assembly GCF_030014295.1. Taxonomy (NCBI): domain Eukaryota; kingdom Metazoa; phylum Chordata; class Mammalia; order Proboscidea; family Elephantidae; genus Loxodonta; species Loxodonta africana. The sequence goes on along the minus strand of NC_087355.1, from coordinate 42,932,823 downwards.
AAATGGAATTTTCTTTTTGTGAGTAGTAGGTTTTTTTTTTTTTTTTTCAAAAAATTCTATTACCTTAGGAGAATAAAGAGATCAGCATAAAGGAGGTAGAGAGACATGTCTATTTTTCAAGCCAGAAAGAAGCCTTGTGGGTATAATTCATTCTGCAAAGGAATTGAAAGGCTATTTTTAAATCCGTCTGTTACTGTGACTGTGTGATATTATGAAACTTTCTGTTTAATTCCTATATGACTGTGGACAGTCTCTCCAAGTCACTGAACCTCAGTTTCCTAATCTATAAATGAAAGTAAAAACAGCAGGAGCGTGATGAGGGCACATTCCATTAAATGCTTGTAAGCCTTTTTGCAAAATATAAAATGTGGGTAATCACTTCTCTAGCAAGAGCTCTCTTGCTGCAAAATTATGTGGCTTGCTCAGTTCTTTAGAAACTGCTCAGGCCAAGTGGTGTTCTCTTACCTGAATGCGCTGTGTGTCCAGTCGTCCTCCCTTCCACTAACATAGTCTGAAACCAAATGAGTGTGACACTGTGACACTTCTCTTCTAGGGTGAGCCCTTACTGGTTACAGATAATACAACTCCCAGTTAAGCTCAAATCCTTGGAGGATAGATTTATGTTTTACTAATATGGAAAAGTCCGTGAGGGGCGATGGGTGCTTCTCATTCATTAAGTCTGAGGGGCTATTTCCTTCTGTCCATTTTTCGTGTTCCTCTCTCCCATCATGCATTTTTAGTCATTCTCTGATGGCCCCTACATCATACAAAGTAACACCAAGCCTTAGAGATTCCTCTTCATGAAAGCTCAGATAGTCCACTCTTGCTCTACATTTTCCGTCTGCCATTTGCTAACATATTACATGACCAGCTGAGCCACCAAGCTAGAATAAACAGAATGCACTTTAACATACAGGGATATTTTACAAGAGATATATTCTCAAGTCTTGGAAACTTAACTGTGTGTTACCATATTGTCTTCCGTATGCTCCTTCTGTTTCTTAATTTCACACATCACTCCATTCTTTGAAGAATTTTCCCCCAATGTGTTAAGAAACTGAGTCATGTCCTAAATTCTGTGGAAAAATTGGGAGGGTGGGAGGAGATTTAGATCTGCAAAGAGCAATCGTGTTTTCTCTCAATAAGTTAATCGACCTGGTCATTTCACATATGAGTTAATGAAGGTAAAAATGCTTTGAAAACTCCAGAGCCACACAGAGTGCTATTTCAGGATTCCTTTTTGGCTGTGGGCTACAAATGGGTCACGTGTCTGTCCTTTTGTACTTACTATGTTCATTTTAGGTAAATGGCTTCACTGAAGTTCTAAAACCGAAGGCATTTCAGCTTTAATAGGTCACTTGATGTTTTGAGTAGTAAAGAGGTCCTCATTTGGAGAGAGATGACCCTTTTAAACCCTGTTCCACTGTGGGGGCTGGGGATGGCCCACCAATCAGCTGATTACAAAATCAAAGCCTATGTCTCTAGATATTAAGGTACATTTGTTTATTCTAAATCAGGTCCTCAGCTAGTCATGTGGCACACTAGCCTTTCAGGTTAATATTCTCTCTCACTAAAACAGATTTTTTTTTTTTTTTTTGACTCTATCCAATCTTAGAAAAAGAGAACTAGCTGTAACTCAAATCTGTTATTGAAGCCGGTAATTTTTTTCACCTTTATAATTCTGTGTTTCTCAGCTACATTCTGTGCTGTCCTGGCATATGTTAATCAATGCATTTGTTACCACACAGCTTGACTATTGCATTTCTCTGGTGACTGGCTTATCATCGTCTATAATTATTTCAACTCCAATTAATTCTGAACTTCTTTTGCAAGGTTATTTACTTGCTTTAAGCAATGAGACAACATGACACCTCTTTGATTTTTAAGCATCTGGTCAACTACAAATTGAATTCAGTGTCCTCTTCTTTGCCTGAGCAGTCTATTTCAGTGACCCTTCTCATCTTTTCTCATCGGATCACTGATATTAGTGGTCATTAACCTGCCTGATTGAAAAAAAAAAAAACTGTTTGCAGTGAGAGAAATACTGTCAGCATTACAGCCTTGAAGGCTACAGAAGTAACACTACAAGTAACACTACAAGTGAGAACAGATGAAAAATAGTTACAGAAGTGTATTCATCTGCGAGTGCAGAAGTGAATCAGACAGTCTTGGTGTTGGCACCCATTTAGGGAAAGAAGAACAACGTGTTATGTCCCAGGTATTATTTTAGGCATTCTAATTTCATTTTTTTTTTAAATTTCATTAGGTCCTTCAATCATCGCCACAATTCTTTAGAGGTAAAAATTGCTAGCTCTGCTGAACACATAGGCCAAGGGAGTCTTAGTGTATAGACGAACTTGCTCAAGGGCCCATAACTAGTAAGTAACAATGTCTAGACTACAATAGGGGCTTTCTGAACAAGGTCCCACTTCAGAAAGAGCTCGACATAAACAAAATTTTGGAAATTTATACATATAGGGCAGTGGGAATAGTACGAAAGGAGAAAATATAGTGAATCAGAATCAAGAAGAAACAAGCCCCAAAATGCAAACCTTAAAACCAGAAAGTGAGTGATAGGTAGTATGGAAACCCTGGTGGCATAGTGGTTAAGTGCTATAGCTGTGAACCAAGAGGTTAGCAGTTCAAATCGCCTATGCGCTCCTTGGAAACTCTGTAGGGCAGTTCTACTCTGTCCTACAGGGTCGCTGTGAGTCGGAATCTACTTGACAGCAGTGGGTTTTTGGTTTTATAATACATGGAGATGGGTCTAAGAGGTCCAGAGTCTTTTTACGTAAAGAGACAAACAGTAAGTATTTTAGGCTTTGCCAGCCATTAGGTCTCTGTCTCAATTACTCACCTAAGCCCTTGCTATGCAAGACCAGCCACGTTGCATAACCAAACAGACATGGCTGTATTCCAGTAAAGTTTTATTTACACAACAGGATATGGTTCTTGGGCCATAATTTTCAGAACCTCTGGGCTAGACAAATGTTTCCCAGTACAGGTTGGCACCGTCCCCTAGAGGTTGTTTGGAAATGGAACCAAAAAAAAAAAAAAAAAAACCTAAACCCATTGCCTGTCCTGTCGATTCCGACTCATAGCGACTCTCTAAGACAGAGCAGAACTGCCCCATGGGGTTTCCAAGGCTATACTCTTTATGGAAGCAGGCTGCCACATCTTTCTCCCATGGAGTGGCTGATGGGTTGAAACCGTTGACCCTTTGGTTAGCAGCCAAACGCTTTAACCACTGTGCCACCAGGGGAAGATTTTTTTATTGTCACAATGATGGTGGCTGAGGAAGAGTTACCGGCATTTAGTGAATTCCCTGTGGAGACCAGTTCCACTCTGACACTATGGGGTGGCCATGAGTCAGAATCCTCTTGATGGCAATTGGTGGTTTGGCCAGGGATACTAAACACCCTGCAATGCCTGGGGCAGTGCCATCTAACTAAGCTAGAGTTGTCCTATACTCAATGACTAAATGACAATAGCATCCCCATTGAGAAACACTAAATAAGGCAAAGGTGAACAATATATGCGTTAAAGATCAAACTCTTATTCTCACTCCATCTCACAGGGATTAGAAATGTGATGTGGAAAGAAGCAAGACTTTTTTAGAAAGAGCGGGGAGCCCTGGTGGCACAGTCGTTAAAGAGCTAGGCTGCTAACCTTGGCTGCTAGCCAAAAGGTCAGCCGTTTGGAAACCTTACGGAGCAATTCTACTGTCCTATAGGGTTGGTATGAATCAGAATAGACTGGACAGCAACGGGTTTTTGGTTTTTTTTTTTTTTGGTTTCTGGAAGTTGACCAAATTTCTGAATACTATTGGTAGCTGAGTGTCTTAAGCAAGCTTACTGATATCTCTCAGCCTTGGCTCCTGTCAATAAATAGGGAATAATCATAACTTCCTCACCAAGTTGCCATAAAGATTTGAAGAAAGAATATATGTGAAATGACTGGAATAGGGCATGGATTATAATGGACTCACACTTTCCAATGAAAATATAACATGAGTCACATGTACAATTTTATGCTGTCTAGTAGGCTTTTTTTTTTTTTTAAGGTAAAAAGAAACAGGTAAAACTAATTTCATGTTTTGTTTAAAAGGGACCCTGGAGGCACAGTGGTTAAAGTGCTAGGCTGCTAACCAAAAGATCACTGGTTCGAACCCATCAGCCACTCAGTGGGAGAAAAATGTGGCAGTCTGCTTCCGTAAAGATTTACAGCCTTGGAAACACAGGGGCAGCTCTACTCTGTCCTATACAGTCACTATGAGTCAGAATCAACTCGATGACAATGGGGTGGGGTTTTATTTAACCCAACATATCCAAAATACTATCATTTTAACATGTCATTAGTATAAAAAAATTATTGGGATAGTTTACATTCTTTTTTCCTTAGTAAGTCTTCAAAGGAAACTCTGGTGGCATAGTGGTTAAGAGCTATGGCTGCTAACCAAAAGGTCAGTAGTTCCAATCCACCAGGTGCTCCTTGGAAACTCTATGGGGCAGTTCTACTCTGTCCTATTAGGGTCGCTATGAGTTGGAATCAACTCAACAGCAACAGATTTGGTTTAGTTTGGTTTGGTTTGATTTAAGTCCTCAAAATCCGGTATGTATTTTATACCTATAACACATCTCAGTTCAACCCAGCCATGTTTTACATGCTCAATAGTCTTATGGGTCTAGTGGCTGCCATATTGGATAGCACAGATGTAGATTATGAGCTAAGATTACACCCCTCCAATTCTTTTAATTCCCAGAGATCACTGACTCCTAGTCAGTGTGGGGAGTCCTTCCTGTCCCTTGCCCTTGTCTCAAGTCTGCAGAGAAAAACAATTTCCACCCTTGCAGAATGGGGGTCTCCCAACATTTCCCAGATTTCAGTTATGAAGTACTCCCCAGGTTGTACTGCCCAAATTTAACTGGATGCAGAATTAAAATAACTAACTGTAATTTTTTTTTTATTAAAATTCCCTAATGTCCAAGGAATATACACCCGCCCACCCCCACACACACATCATGTATTTAGAAGATAGCCAGATAGTATTTGGTGGTGCCCCGTGCCAAAAAAACCAAACTTGTGTTGTCGAGTCAATTCTGACTCATAGTGACCCTATAGGACAGAGTAGAACTGTCACATAGGGTTTCCAAGGAGTGACTGGTGGATTCGAGCTGCTGACCTTTTGGTTAGCAGCCAAACTCTTAACCACTGCACTACCAGGGCTCTGGTGCCCCTTTAGCAAGCTCTGTATTGGGCAATTGTCTTGATCAAATGCAATAAATTCTGATTTTCCAGAAATATCATGTAACTTTAATAGTCCAACTTCAAATAAGGAGTTGCTTTTAAGAAGTCTAGCAGAAGGATAGTCATAGAGCCAGACAATTGGTTAAAAATGATTAAACAAGCCCTGTTGGTGGTCCATAGATGTTTATGATTAATGTAGGTTTAATCATCACATGCCATAAGAATTCAGCTCTTCTAATTTGCTTTTTCTTCCCCTAATGAAACAAGTAAGTTCCTTCTTTGTTAGGGTTTTGGACCTTGCCACCCAAAGAACTTTATGAAAAGAATATACATGTGTATAGGTGCTATGTGTATCGAAATGTCTATATGTCACAAATTTATCTCATTAGCTCATGTGCCCTTATGCTTAATTTGCCATAGAGAGTTCCAGGCCAGAAGATGGAAATCCAAAAGGTATTCCCCTTTTCTTTCTCGAACTATTTTGAGCTGAATTCGCTGACAATGAATATGAATACATTTCTAGCTTTTAGGATTATGGAGGTGTCTATGGGCTGCAGTGACTTTCATTTAAAGCAGATGCTCTCGCTCGAGCTGTGTGACTCCAAAGACTTCAAGGTGACTAATAGAAGGCAGCACCACTTGGAGAGAAGCAGGTCTTTTTGAGAAGATCAGCAATTCAAGAAAAATACTTTGATTCAGTTTCCCACCCTGGTGAAATCCAGCCTGTCCTGAAACCTTTCCTTTTTACCTTTTTTTTTTTTGTCTTGAATACAAATCAGGACATGGAAGGATACTATTTGCATAGTTAAAAGAACTTTTGTCCAAAAACTCACACCTCCAAATATAATGGTGGTTGTACCAATTAAGCAATTGGGTCAGACTCCACTTACTCCCTAAGCCATCACCCCACAATTCCCTGTGTCTCACACACACAAACACACACACACACACACGCTGCATGCATGCACGCACGCACACACACATCACATATGCCCCAACAACTAATGGTTAGGAAATATTAGAAAGAAACATTTTTCTAAACAATGTACTTTGGGACAGTCTCTAAAAATCCTAATCTGGTAAAAGGCAATAAAGGCTAATGAATTTCAATCCATATGGCCTGCTAATGAGAGTCTTGCAAAGGCTGGAACACCTATTGATTAACCTGTTTAGTATCTTCAAACCAGTGCCTTGACATGGAGAATGCCCACTTGGCTGCCTATCCAGGAGAATAATGTCATTGTTTTGCACACGCCAAGAGGAAGTCTCTGCTGATTCCCCAGGTGACAAAGGTGCAGCCAGGGCTTCCTCGCCCCCTTTCTGACAACAAGAAAGCTGCCCCTCCAGATGATAGGGTTCTTCCCCCTTCCTGCAGGTAACTGTCAGTCAGCCGGGGTGTGAGGTATGATAATTCCATCTGCGCCGTTCAGATTGTCAGCTGCATTGTTCTGCTCAGTGTGCTGTAGATTGTGAAAAACAACCAGGACGGATGATTTTAAGTAATTGCTCTGACAGAGACTGATGACTACAGTAACAACAGTCAGTTATAGTTAAGGAGTAGCCTTGGCATATGGTCTGCATTTGATGTGGGAAGGAAAGTAGGGGAGAAGAAGGGAAAAGCTTTATAATTTTACAGATTGCTCTATGTTTTATAATGACTAAGTTTTCTTTTTCTTCACTTGATTTGGAAAATATCACCAACAGAAGCCTGAAAAAAAAAATCTAAATATTGTTACAGATAAAGGAATGTGAGGAACATACTTAACTGCTATTAAGACTCGACAGCACTGGGTTATTAAGATAACCATAAAAACGATCAGGATTTGTGAGACCGGTAAACATTCATTGCCACAGGATTTATCGTTCTGTGTATTGGGGTTTGTTTTCAACTTTGTGCATTCAACGACACCCTTTGTGAAGTCTGGGCCGTACACCAATCGCATCAAACTATTGAATTCATTTTTGCAAGGGGAATCATCAACATTGGTGGCTTTCTTCCAAACTAGTCTGATATTTCATTCATGAAAAATACTTTAACAAATTAGGCAATGTATATGTATTTTATAAAATATTATATGTCTAATATGTAACATAATAAAAATACTTATTTGCTTTTGCTTATTGAGAAAGTAGTAAAAATAACCACAAATGGATTTCATTAAAAAAAAAGCATATTTGCCATAAACAAACTTAAAAACAAAATACCTATTTACTTTAGCTTTGTAACAACAAAATAACTAACAGATTCCATTCTAGTTGGGCTTTTAATTTTTTATACTGTTCTTATTTTTAATTTTTTTTTAATAACACTCAGGAAGTACCATATGAGATTATATGCAGGGCAATGAACGAAAAAGCTCCTTCAAGAATAATTGCAATGGTAGTGATTTTTTAAAATCAATGGTAATATGCTCAATAAAATAATTCAATACCAGATAAATAGGAAAGTCTGTCTAATAAAAATTAGGGTAATAATTTAACACTGTGAAAAGTAAGTATGATAAAGTAGATCTGAAGGACATTAATTACTTATACGTGTGTGAGCTATTGTTGGGTACGTAATGGCTGATCCATTTGCCAGCACAGTCGCGCTGCTTGCAGTGTTCTTTTAATTCCTTGCTTTGTAAACCTCTTCTGTGATACCTTGAGAATAAAAACTGCTATTTTAAACCTACTTCGGTATGATAGTAATTAGTGTCCAGCAAAATAATTGTCACCAATTTTTATTTAAACAAAGGATAGTGCTGGACTAACTAATATTTTACTAATATGTTTGGGACTGGCTGGCATCCTAGAATTTCCAATAGGTTTATGAATATCATCTTCATTTCCAAATGAGTAGATGAGAAGAGCTATGAGTGAACCACTTGTTGCAGAGTCAGGCTTTAGAAGCTATTTCCCTATCCTAAGAAGTAGATGGAAACCTGATGGCCTAGTTGTTAACAGTTCAGCTGCTAACCAAAAGGTTGGCAGTTCAAATCCACGAGGCGCTCCTTGGAAACCCTATGGGGGCAGTTTACTAGTACTGTCCTATAGGATCACTATGAGTCAGAATAAACTCAACAGCGATGGGTTTGGGTTTTTACTTTTTCTTTTTTTTTTTTTTTTGAGAAGTCTATGTGTCTGGGGAAGTTTGGAAAAATAACCCAAACCCAGTGCCACTGAGTCGATTCCGACTCACAGAGACCCTATAGGACAGAGTAGAATTGCCCCACAGAGTTTCCGAGGAGCGCCTGGCAGATTCAAACTGCCTACCCTTTGGTTAGCAGTCATAGCCCTTAACCACTAGGGCACCAGGGTTTTCTAATAGAGGACATTTTTTCAGTGACTTGGGTCATGACCTGCCAATGAATAAATACAAGTCATATTGCAAGTTGACCTTCCAGCTATAGCAAACTGTCCATACTAAATACAATTCTCAGCTGGAAAAACTGGCAGTTATTCAGAAACACTAGGATTAAAAAAAATAGCAGTTACTTAGGCTTCTTGGTTTCTAAAAATCACTGTTCTCAAAAATGCTTGTCATCCTCCAAACATATCTACACCTCAAAGAGCTGAATGCTTGCACATTGAGGTGAATACGCACATTGGTCATAATTGATTCAGATGAAACGTCTTCTTTATCAACTCTTTGCAAATCTTTTAGGCATTATGTAGTACTCAGAATTCTCTTAATTAATTGTGAACTTAAGATATTCATACTAAGGATAACACTTCATGAACTTGGCTCTAAAATTCGATATTTTGTCCTTGACATTAAAGCCAGTTGAAGACATCCAATAACATTTGAGAATTGTGTCTAGTATTTTATCAGAATTTATTCTTTACTCCCTATTTTCTTACAACTGGACAAACTCATAACTCTGTAACTTGTCTAGTCTCTGAAAGTATTTGGGTTTGAAATGCTTGGATTAAAAAATGTCCAAGTTCTTTTCCTATATATAGGAAAATACATGTATGTATAGGTAGGTTTTTAATCTAAATCTACCACTTTTTGAAAGGGGAAGAAAAGGAAATTAATTTTCAGGAATCTGAGGGCATCTTTGGTAAACTTGTAAGTTTTGATTAACTGTATTTTAATCTCCTTCGAGAAGCTTGAATACACATACAAATTTACTAATGTCGTTAGGAATTTAAATTATTTTATTTTCTTTATTCTTTTAACACAGCTTTTTTTTTTTTTTCCAGTTATCTATTATTGCATTACAAACTACCCCAACACTTAGTGGCTTACGACAAAAGTGTATTATTTCTAATGATTGTGTGGATCAGGAATGTGGGCATGGCTCAGCTAGGAGGGTCTTCTGCTCCTTCTGTCATTGACTGTGGTCACTCATTTAGTTGGTTTTAGTTGCCACTGGGCTGAGCTGAAAGATCGATCCAAAAAGGCTTCACTTGCATGGCTGGCATTCCAATGCTCCTCCACATGGCCTGTCTCTCTTCATATGATCTCTCCTCACTCAGTAATCTTGCCCAAGCTTCTTTATAGCATGGTGTCTGACTTCCCCAGAGCTAGGCCCAGAACTGGTACTTTCTGTTGGTCAAAACAAGCCTAAAGGCCATCCCTGATTCAAGAGAAGGGGAAATAGAGTATACCCTCTGATGGGAAGAGTGGTATGTATATATAGGGTAGCAGGGGCAGATTTTCCAATAGGCAAGGTAAGCACAGTGCTTATCTTGCTTACCAGATCATCTGTAGTGAACAAATCCACATCATATTTTTGCCTCACATAAAAAATTCTGCTTCTAAGTATGGCTGGCATCTCTCTGTCTCCCAACTCTACAGCATCTTCCTACATAATCAAAAGTCTTTTTTCAAATTTACAATCCATGACAAGGGCAGATGGCCCAGTAAACAAGGTAAACATGGGCTTACTTGTGCTTACTTTCAAAGATGTGGTGAAACTCATGTGAAATTGTTCACTACAGATGATCTGGTAAGCAAGGTGAGTACCATGCTTACCTTGCCTATTGGATAATACACCCCCATGCATCTGTCATTTTGTCAAACTGTGGGGGCTTGTGTGTTGCTGTGATGCTGGAAGCTATGTCTCTGGTATTCAAATACTGACAGACTCAACCATGGTGGTCAGGTTTCAGCTGAGCTTCCAGACTAAGACAGACTAGGAAGAAAGACCTGGTGGTCTACTTCTGAAGAGAATTAGCCAGTGAAAACCTTATGAATAGCAGTGGAACGTTGTCTGATATGGTGCTGGACGATGAGGCCCTCAGGCTGGAAGACACTCAAAAGATAACTGGGGAAGAGCTGCCTCTTCAAAGTGGAGTCAACCTTAATGACATGGGTGGAGTCAAGCTTTTGGGACCTTTATTGGCTGAGGTGGCATGACTCAAAATGAGAAGAAACAGCCACAAACTTCCATGAATAACTGGAATGTGGAATGTACGAAGTATGAATCTAGGTAAATGGTAGGTCATCAAAAATGAAATGAACCACAAAAAGAATGGTATCCTAGGCATTAGTGAGCTCAAATGGACCGGTATTGGCCATTTCGAATTAATCCTATGGTCTACTATGTCAGAAATGACAAATTAAAGTGAAATGGTGTCACTTTCATCATCAAAAAGAACATTTCAAGATATATCCTGTCAGTGACAGGATAATATCCATGCACCTACAAGGAAGACCAGTTAATAGGACTAATATTCAAATTTACACACCAACCACTAAGGCCAAAGATGAAGAAATTGAAGATTTTTATCAACTTCTGCACTCTGAAATTGATCAAACATGCAATGAAGATGCATTGATAATCACTGCTGATTAAAATGAAAAAGTTGGAAACAAAGAAAGATTGGTAGTTGGAAAATATGGCCTTGGCGACAGAAACAATGCTGGATATCTCATGATAGAATTTTGCAAGACCAACGACTTCTTCATTGCAAATACCTTTTTTTTCACCAACATAAACAACAACTATACACGGGGACCTCCCCAGATAGAATACACAGGAATCAAATGAACCACATCTGTAGAAAGAAGAAATGGAACAGCTCTATATCAACAGTCAGAACAAACTGGAGTCAACTGTGGAACAGCTTATCAATTGTTGTTATGCAAGTTGAAGCTGAAGAAAATTAGAGCAAGTCCATGGGAGCAAAAGTACAAACTTCAGTACATCCCACCTGAATTTAGAGACCATCACAAAAATAAATTTGATGCATTGAACCCTAATGACTGAAGATCAGACAAGTTGTGGAATGACTTCAAGGATATCATACGTGAAGAAAGCAAGAAGTCATTAAAAAGACAGGAAAGAAAGAAAAGACCAAAATGGATGTCAGAAGAGACTCTGAAAGTTGCTCTTGAACATAGAGTATCTAAAGCAAATGGAAGAAATGATGAAGTGAAAGAGCTTAACAGAAGATTTCAAAGGGCAGCTCGAGAAGAAAAAGTATAATGAAATGTGCAAAAACCTGGAGATAGAAAACCAAGTGGGAAGAACACGCTGGCATTTCGCAAGCTGAAAGAACTGAATTAAAAATTCAAGGCTTGAGTTGCAATAGTGAAGGATTCTACGGGGAAAATATTAAACAATGCAGGAAGCATCCGAAGAAGATGGAAGGAGTACACAGAGTTACTACACCAAAAAGAATTGGCCACCATTCAACCACTTCAGGAAGTAGCGTATGATCAATAATTAATGGTACTGAAGAAAGAGGCCCAAGCTGCACTGAACGCATTGGCAAAAAATAAGGCTCGTCAAGGTTCGAGGAATTGACAGAATACCAACTGAGATGTTTCAACAAACATATGCAATGCTGGAAGCTCTCACTAGTCTGTGCCAAGAAATTTGGAAGACTGCTCCACCAACTGGAAGAGATCCATATTTGTACCCATTCCAAAGAAAGGTGATCCAACAGAAGGGTGAAATTATCAAATAATATCATTAACATCACACACAAACAAAATTTTGCTGAAGATCATTCAAAAGCAGTTACAATAGTACATGGACAGGGAACTGCCAGAAGTTCAAGCTGGATTCAGAAGAGTGTGTAGAACAAGGGATATCATTGCTGATATCAGATGGATCTTGGCTGAAAGCAGAGAATACCAGAAAGATGTTTGCTTGTGTTTTATTGACTATGCAAAGGCATTTGACTGTGTGGATCATAACAATTATGCATAACATTTTGAAGAATGAGAATTCCAGGTACTTAAATGTGCTCACGAGGAACTTGTACTTATACCAAGATGCAGTAGTTCGAACAGAACAAGGGAATAGTGCGTGGTTTAAAGTCAGGAAATGTGTGCACCAGTGTTGTATCCTTTCACCATACTTATTCAGTCTGTATGTTGAGCAAATAATCCGAGAAGCTGGACTATATGAAGAAGAATGGGTCATCAGAATTGGAGGAAGACTCATTAACAACCTGTGATACGCAGATGACACAACCTTGCTTGCTGAAAGTGAACAGGACTTGAAGCACTTACTGATGAAGATCAAAGACCACAACCTTCAGTATGGATTGTACTTCAACATAAAGAAAACAAAAATCTTAACAACTGGACCAATAAGCAACAACGGGATAAATGAAGAAAAGATTGAAGTTGTCCAGAATTTCATTTTAGTTGGATTCACAACCAATGCCCATGGAAGCAGCAGTCAAGAAATCAGACAATGCATTACATTGGGCAAATCTGCTGTAAGAGATCTCCTTAAAGTATTAAAAAGCAAAGATGTCACTTTGAGGACTAAGGTGCACCTGACCCAAGCCATGGTGTTTTCAATCACCTCATATGCATGCAAAAGCTAAGTAATGAATAAGGAAAACCAAAGAAGAATCAATGCCTTTGAATTATGATGTTGGCAAAGAATATTGAATATACCATGGACTGCCAGAAGAACAAATAAATCTGCCTTGGAGGAAGTACACTCCGAATGCTTGTTAGAAGTGATGATGGTGAGACTTCATCTCACATACCTTGGATATGTTATCAGAAGAGACCAGTCCCTGGAGAAGGATATTGTGCTTGGTAGAGTAGACGGTGAAAAAGGGGAAGACCCTCAACGAGATGGATTGACAGTGTCTGCAACAATGGGCTCACCCATAGCAGTGATTATGAGGATGGTGCAGGACCAGGCAGTGTTTTGTTCTGATGTACATAGGGTTGCTAGGAGTAAGAATCGGCTTGACGGCACCTAACAATAACAGGGGAGGGAGGAATTGATGACAATTATCTTTAGAAACTATCTTCATACCTTCTAAAAAATTAGTTACCTATTGCCCAAGATGAGAAAACATTTTGGCCAGTCAAAATATCTATTTCCTTATTACTCATCATCTTGCAGAATGGTGAGTTAATAAATGTTTGCAACATCCACTAACCATATATACCTAAATTTTTAAGAAATTTTTTTATTCTCAACTTTACAAGATGTTTATATTTTTTTAAATGCGAAATAAAATTCAACTTTGAAATATGATTTCTGACAGTGTTTCCCAAGAGAACCAACTTGAACCAAGCATATTGACATTTAATGTTGTGAAAAAATAAGTTTAATTTTGGATTTTGGAAAAGTTAGTCTGTATCTCTAGGCAGCTGAAGAGCTAGGATTGGCAGTTTTTTGCTTTTCTTTTGGTCTTTTTCAAGATCAGTATTTAAAGAAACTCTGTCATGTTGTGAAACATATTCTCTACGACTGATCACTGTGTGGATTAATAAGACCAGTGTCCATTCGTTCTATAAAAGCTTATTCAGTCTTACTTTGCTGTCATTATTTCTCGAAAATACAAGGATTTCAAAGTTATGATTCAAAGTTCAACTTTTTACAGTGGTTTCTCAGAGCCTTTCATACCTAAATCATTTCTAAATAGGAGATAAATGATTTGTTTTCAGGTTCTCCTTTGAAATGAATTTTTGTGCTTCCCCAACAGAAGGGAAGCCATACAATAAGTATCTGACAACACAAGCTTCATCATCAGACAGACTTGAGTTTAAAATCCTGCTTCAACCAGTTATAAAGCAAATGGCCCTTAACAAGCTACTTAGTAAATCATGGGGTACTCATTTCTCGAATGGGAATAAGCTCATCTTTTTTTAAGGGGTTTTTGACTATGTAGGGTTGTTAGAAGGATTAAATAGATGGTGTATGTGAAATACTTAGCTTCATTCTGGGACATAGCACTCAGTAAGTGGTAACTTTTAATATTAAACTCTTTGAAGTCCAGAATTTTAAATAAATGGTCTATTTTTTTTAAATGATTTGCTTGTTAAACGTGTTAGTGTAAGAATGACTATTGTTTCAACTTTCCTAAGCCTCAGTAAGATAGACAGTTTGATTACTTTTCTTTTTCATTAGAAGAGATGTTTCAAGGATTGCTAGTTTCCCAAAATACTCCTTGAAAAATAGATATTGTAGTCAAATGCATTTGGGAAATATTATGCCCTCTTAATTTTCTCACAGAGATCCAGGATATGTATGTCAAAGGCGCAAAAATGCCATGTGTAAAATTAAGGAATCTCTTCAAATTTTTTAATTTAGCATATCACAAACTTTAGTAAAATCTAAATACATAATAAAGCCAAACCTGTTGCCATTGAGTCATTTCCACCTCATACATAAGAGTAAAGCAGAATCATGAGACCAAATATAATCAACCCACTATTTAGCACTTTGATGCCTTTTTGTTGTCATTGTTGTCGTTCTTTTCCTTTTAAATATTTTACTGAAGAAGACCCACCAACCCACTCCACTGAAGAAGAAGGGACATTTAAATTGGGGGGTACCCAATAAACTTAATCTTACAGTGAATAATGAATGAATTGTTGTTGTTAGGTGCCTTCAAGTTGGTTCCAACTCACAGCAACCCTACATACGACAGAATGAAACACTACCCAATCCCACGCCATCCTCACAACCACTGCTATGTCTGACCTCATTGTTGCAGCCACTGTGTCAATTCATCTTGTCGAGGGTCTTCCTTTTTCTCCGCTGACCCTCTACCTTACCTTATACATTTTAAGAGGTTCATGACAATTCAGAGTCTTTTTTAAGAACATCAGTTCTTGTGTTCTCCTACTAAACTTTAATACATAGTTTAAGGTCATTTGCCTTTAAGCTAAATGGTTCTGGAATACTGTGCCTTAAGAGTTGATAATTTTTTATCTCTTATAATCAGCTCAGCCTTCGTAGTATGTCTGTTATAGTCTCCTTCCTCAAATGCTTCCTGATGTACTGAAATATAATGAAAGAGACAAATTCCAGGAGAATCAAACAACCAATATTGTTAAACCTATAACCTTAGTTTTGGACACAAAATGAAGCTCTAGTAGGAGAATAGTTGCCTACCCCATAGAATTAAGTGCTTAATATTATGACAGTTGTCTTCTTTTTTTCTCAACTTCTTATTTTCTTCCCCACCACTCGTGCATTAGGTTGTACCCTCAAAGGTACAAATGCTTTTGGCATATAGCACAATATCTGTTACATAATAGTTGCTCAGTAGAATTGAATGAATAGTTGCTCAGTAGAATCGAATGAATAGATGGATAGATTAGTTGCTGAGTGGATAGTAGATGAATGGAAAGAAGGAAGGAAGAGAAAGGAAGGGAGAAGGAAGAGAGACAGGGAGGAAAAACTTACAGATTCATACCGGTTCTGAAGGAGCCATTGGAAGACAACTCTAAATTAACCAAAAGTCCTTTTATGTTAAGAACTAAATAAAAAATCCTATGATGTAAACTGATGTACACAAAGACAATGTTTAACAAAGGAAAATGCACAAATTAATTAGCTATTTATTTTCTTGTTTGCCTCTTTCCTTAGATATTAACTCTTTGCTAGTAGGGTCAGTGTTTTAACAGTACTGGGCACAATGTAGATAATCATTATAACTTCACTAATTACATACTATAAAATACATTGTTTCGTCCCCCAAAAGATTTTATCAAGCAAAGAAATGGAAATACTTTGAGTGGAAAAACTTTGCATATTCCCTATGCTCAGCGCTATCTCATAAGGGCTTAGGCAACCCATGAAGCTCCATTATCTTGATGTCCCCCATCCAAGTCTTTTGGGTGGAGCAGCACCCTAGCCGGGAGGGTCCTTCAACAGTGAGTCTCAAACACTGCAACATCTTGTTCCCTAGAGCAAACAAGCTTTTCTTTCAGTATGACAGAAGACATCAGTTTTAAAGAAATATTTGGATGAAACATTTCATCCAGGGAATCAATTTAACTCTGTAGAAACAGCACCCCACAAATGCATGCATCAATTTGTTCTTTTTGGAGACGTCAGTCTAGCACAGGTTAAGTCAAAGTAAGTCAGTGAGGGAGTGTGTAAATTCGAATGGCAAACACAGGATGCACATCTCATTTTGATAAGATTTTTCCTTAAGAAAAATATTTTCAAAAAAAGTTACTGTACTTCTACAGATTTTTTTTTAGACTGTAGCTACCATGCAAATTTCACATATTCATTTTGCAGTGAGCTATAGCAAGATCAAAATTAAAGTATTATGAGTCCAAGAGCATAAAAGGGACAGTAATGGAAAGGAGATGCTTTCCCTTCCCCTTGGATTTCTATAAAGAAAACTTCATTTTCCAGAAATGGAAGCAGTGTCTTCCTAAGAGAACAGGATGTGTGGTAATACTTTTAAAACACTATAATTCAGCTAAAATAGAGATGCAAAGAGAAAATGATTGAAAACTTCTTCATGGTGCAAAAGTGGGGAGAACAGAAAAATCCCATATGGTATACTAGTTACAAGTTATGTCCTCATGACTGATTTATTTTACCACTTTTTGCTCAAGTAACCTATTTAAAAATGCATCCGTGCATAGATTGTCCCTATTATTAATAGTAAATGTACATTTCAACCTGTCAAGTTTTTCTAGCCCCACTTTTGCAAGGTTTTTTTTTTAAGGAAAAAAAATTAAAAAAGCGAAGGCATTTCCTAGGGCACATGCTGCCAGACACCCAGCATTTATCTTATCTCAGTTGATGACTTTCCTTTTATCCTGAAATGATTTGACAATGACTCTATGATTTCCTGTACAAATTACCCTTTGAAAGTGGCAGTGGCGCTTGGCAGCGATCTTCACTTAATTACTGAGTGGATTATTAGCATACGGCTCCCCCCCCTTCATTTCTTCATATCTTCTAGATTGCGTTGACAGTTCCCTTTCATTGCCTGCTTTAACTCGCTGAATACTAAACATTATGCAGATTGCAGCTGAGAAGTACCCAGGCCACTCCAAAACCCTGGGCTGCACCCAAACCTTTTTGACAGAGAGTAATTTACAGGTCAGAAATCAATAGTGTGTCTGCAAAGTGCATTTGTGGGTTCTCTTCATTTAGACTGGGGTGGGGTAGAACTGAGCATTCAAGTTCCAATGTAAATATTCCTCCTTGATCTTGCTGAAAGATAATTAGTTTTGTTCCTTTCTTTAATATTCTCTGTCTTTAAATAGACTGAGAGTTTGAAATTCTGTTTATCTTTTTACTCACTATGCTACCTACCTTGGCAGGAGGGGGTTAAAGGGTCCTTGTTTTAAGAAATGACAAGTTTTACTCTGAAGTCCGTGGGTCTGTAAGCTGACCTCCACGTCATGTGTAAATTGTTCCTTATTTTTGCCGGGGCAAGACAAATTCAGATGATAAATTACAAAGACCTCTCCGGCAATCTCAGAAGAAACCTTCTCTTCTGTCTTGGCTCTCATCATTTGGCACAAATTTGCACATATGTCGGGCATTCTCCATCCAGATCTTTATCCTTTTTTTTTTTTTTTCCCCCTGAATTGCATCCGAAAGCATCTTCCAATTTCCCTGGCTATAGGAGGGACGTAAACCCTTCACATTTCAGCATAATGGTAAAGCTTATTTATTTATTTTCTCAGCTCCTCGGGATGAGAATAGAGTACATGAGTGATTTCAGAACTTGGTGGAAGTGACACCAAAGCAATAGGAGTCAGGGCGGGTGGGGGGAACAGCTGGGTGCTGACTATGCCATCTCCATTCCAGGACTATCAGCGACCAGCTTTATTCTTCTAGTGTTACATCTGCTAGGAAATTTGGGTCTTCCAGGTGGCAGCCCAACAGGCTGTCCGGTGCGATCAGGCCATTTAAATGCTTTGAGCTAATGCTGCATATCCATTTTCTAAACAAGTTAGCAGATACCATATGCAGCAATTAAAGTTTTATTGAGTGGTGCCTGCTTACCATACTGAATTTGGATTGGCTACCATCTGTCTCAAAGCCTGTGGTACCATTCCTGTTGCTTGAGAAAGCATTTGTAAGGAGAGATTTTTCTCAAGTTCTGAAGAAGCTGCTCACATTATTTATTTATTTTTTACATGCAAGCCCACAAAAGTGGAATTGGTACAAATGAAAAAACACCAGGCAATTAAAAGTTAGGATTAAATACTTGCTTTTGAGTATTATAGGCCACTAAACCAAGAATGCAGAGTCCTGTAGCTTCTGCCCTGGCTGTTTTCAGTATATAGGGCTTGTCTTAGTTATCTGGAGCCGTGGTGGTGTAGAGGTTAAGAGCTACAGCTGCTAACCAAAAGATCAGCAGTTCAAATCCACCAGCTGTTCCTCGGAAACCCTATGGGGCAGTTCTACTCTGTCCTACAGGATCACTATGAGTAGGAATCAACCCAACAGCTATGGGTTTGTTTTTTGGGGTTTTTTGTTGTTGTTTAGTTATCTAGCTCTGCTATAACAGAAATACCACAAGTGGATGGCTTTAACAAAGATAATTTATTCTCTCACAGTCTAGTAGGCTAGAAGTCCAAATTCAGGGCTCCAGTTCCAGGGGAAACCTTTCTCTCTCTGTCGGCTCTGGGGGGAGGTCCTTGTCATCAATCTTCCCCTGGTCTAGCAGCTTCTCAGTGCAGAGACCCCAGGTCCGAAAGACACACTGCCCTCCTGGTTCTCCGTTCTTGGTGGTAGAAGTTGCCCCTCTTCTCTGCTGGATTCTCTCTTTTATATCTTAAAAGAAATTGACTCAAAATACAGCCTAATCTTGTGAATTGAGCCCCACCTCATTAACATAACTGCCTCTAATCCTGCCTCAATAAAGTCATAGAGGTAGAATTTACAACATATAAGAAAACCACACCAGATCACAAAATGGTGGAACATCACACAAAACTGGGAATCATGGCCTAGCCAGGTTGACACACATTTTTGGGGGACAAAATTCAATCTATAACAGGGTTATTTTCAGGATATAGGCCTTGCTGACTATGCTAATTTTCAAAAACAGTTCCTATGGGCAACCCAATGGACCAAGAGGAGAACTAGGAAGTTGTTCCTGTGTGCCTTCAAGGTGATTCCAACTCATAGCGACACTATATGACACAGTAGAACTGCCTCATAGGGTTTCCTAAGCTATAAATCTTATGGGAGCAATTGCCAGGTCTTTTCTCCCTTGGAGAGGACGGTGATTTCGAACCACCAACCTTTCGTTTAGCAGCCAAGTGCTTAGCCATTGCTCCAGCCTAGGAACAGGAATTGTTTTGCACCTGTAAGAATTAATGTAATTCTTGTCAGTTTCTAGGAAAGTTTTACCTGGAACCACAGAGAAAAATTAAAATATAAATTTACATTTTACTCATTCTACTGATAAGTCTCTATGGAGACAAAGCTGTTTAAGATCAATCAAAGCTGAACAAAGGTTTGAAGAAAGCATTTATTAAAATTTAAGCAATGCCTGAATACATGAGCTATGATGGTTTACTAATACATTGTTAATGTTTGATGTTTTCTCAGACATATTTATCTCTATACCTTTGACCTTCATAAATGCTGAGAGGATAAAACATATCGTAGTGAAATTCAAAACCTCTTCGAATTTTTAAAACAATTGCCTGAGCATTAGAAGCGGCCTGACGGAGGGAGGACAGGAGCCCAAATCTGTTCCCAAACTCTTGAGTGCACAGAACTTGGGTAAACTATTTGATATTTCTGTGAACACCTTTCTCTGTGGGGAAAAAAATGGATATATCAGAGCCTGTTGATTTTGTCTCTTTGGATCCTAACTTAAGAATTTATCAGCTGAAGCTTTGAATCTTGAAATTGCCTAGTTAATAAGAGTAGAAATAGCTATATTTTCCTCTAGTGCCTTCATTACATCATGTGGTGATATTACTCATTAGGGCTTCCTTGCTATTCAGGCCCTGGTGTGCTTTGTCAAATTTCATGAGTAACAAGTTCATAGAAATGTAAGCTTAAGCCCTGTCTAGTTTGAGGAAATGTGGTTTGAAAAAAGCACTGACGATGATTCAGAAGACCTGCATGCTAGCCTCAGAATGGCTATTCATTAAAAAACCAAAAAAAAAAAAAAAGCCCACTGCCGTCAAGTCAATTCTGACTCATAGTGACTACTCATAAAGTAGCTAGGAAACTCATCAGTCTTTTGAGCTCTGTTTCCTTCTCTGTAACATGTAGCTCAAAATCTACGTCCACCTCTTTGAGTTGCTGTGAGACTTAAGATTGTCTAAATCTATGAATAATCATTGAAATATGAAATGGAAAATAGTTGTCAAATTTGAATGTACTACTATAGATCCTACCCACCTTTCACAGAGGTGAAATGTCAAATGCCATATCTTTCATGAAGACTTTAAATAACCAGAATCCTACATCCCTCTTCTGAAATCAAATAGTAATGTCTTTGTATCTATCTTAAGACATTATTTCCTACTTTTAATAATCTCAGAAAGCATTTCTACAACAACCCTCTAGACCCTTGCTATTCAAAGTGTGTTCCAAGGCCAGAAATATCAGCATCACCTGAGAACTTTTTTTTTTTTTAACTTTTATTGAGCTTCAAGTGAACGTTTACAAATCAAGTCAGTCTGTCACATATAAGTTAATATACATCTTACTCCTTACTCCCACTTGCTCTCCCCCTAATGAGTCAGCCCTTCCAGCCTCTCCTTTCGTGAAAACTTTGCCAGCCTCCAACTCTCTCTATCCTCCCATCCCCCCTCCAGACAGGAGATGCCAACACAGTCTCAAGTGTCCACCTGATATAATTAGCTCACTCTTCATCAGCATCTCTCTCCCACCCACTGTCCAGTCCCTTTCATGTCTGATGAATTGTCTTCGGGGATGATTCCCGTCCTGTGCCAACATAAGGTTTGGGGACCATGACCGCCGGGATTCCTCTAGTCACAGCCAGACCATTAAGTATGGTCTTTTTATGAGAATTTGGGGTCTGCATCCCACTGATCTCCTGCTCCCTCAGGGGTTCTCTATCACCTGAGAACTTTTAAGAAGTTCAGAACTTCAGGTCTCTCCTAGACTCATGGAATCAGAATCTGAAGTTAACAAGATCTCCAGGTGACTTGAATGAACGTTAAAGTTTCAGCAACTCTGCTCTACATAATAATTCTAATCCTCAAGGAATTATTTTCTTTCCAATTAAGACATTTAATATATAAAGATCTTGCAGGAGTTTAAAGATTACTAGCCCATCCCCATCATTTTAAGAATTGGAAAAAAAAATCAAAACTGGGATTCATAAAAATTGTGACCTGAATAATATCAAATATCTGGTTTATTCATGCATTCATTCAGCAACTATTGAATATCTAGTGTGAACCAGGCTTCATATTAGGCAAGGAGGATTCCATTTACAGTAAGTCATGGTAGAGAGCTTGCAATCCATTGATGGGCAGACTCAAGTTTTCTCACTCCTGTCAGGTGTTCCTTTAGTCATACCACACAGATTTTTGAAGGTGTGTTTGATACTGCCTAGAAACTAATCTTTACCTTTGTCTTATTTATCTTCACTGCTGTGATATTGGAAGATCTCTGCTTAACCAACACAGTGGAATCAAGTGTCAATCTTTGGTTACCCACATATAAGGAAAAATGGATCATTGGCCAGCATTGGATAACACTAGTGTAACACTAGCAGATACACCTTTTAGTATGCACTTTCCACTTGTTCTCTAATCCATGCCTACCCTTCCTTACAATTAATATTATCATACAATAATAATAATAGCTAACATACATTGAGGACTCACTATATTCCAGTCATAATTCTAAGCACATCACATGTGTTATCTCATTTACTCCTCACAATTATCCTGTTAGGTAAAAACTGTTATCATCCATCTTACAGATGAGGTAACTGAGGCACAGAAAAGTCAAGTAATTTGCCCTACGTAAGAGAGAGGTAGATATACGTTCACCCTGGCAGTCTAATTTTAGAAGTCTATTCTCAAAGGTACATTATGTGTGTGTGTATATATATATACATACATATACACACACACACCTTGTATATAATTTTAAGGACAAGATTGTAACTTTTGGAATAATTTCCTGTGCATAGGACAGGTTGTTTCTAATTACATATTCTATTCTTTCCTTCCTAAAACTGGTAGATCTTGCACTGATGACAGTAGGAGTTTTAGTCACATTAATCCCAAGTAATGCTTCCAAAAGGAACAAAGTAATGAAAATCTAAAGCTTCATTAAAAAACTTTCATTTTCCTGACTGAAAAGTCAATAAAAAAGAACTGCAGTTTTAATTACTTATTGACTCTGTAATGTTCTTCACTCATGAACCATAATTCTCTAATTTTTAAAACTATAAATGTCTTGTCATCATTTTCTTTAATACACAACGTTGGATGGAGGCCCATGTTGCTCCCTTGCATTTTCACTGTGATGATTCTTACAGTTATGTTCTCGCCTTTCCGGGTACAGATTCTCACTGTTGATTCAGTTGTCTTTAAGTGGCTGCAAAGTGTATTTGGATCTGAACAGCTGATTAGATTTTTATGGTGTAGGCTTGGTCATCCAAGTCAAAAGAAGGAGTCTAACATCAGTCTAAGAGTTTCTGGCAACCACCTCTTTCCTCATTGTCTCATTTTTACAACTGGACTTGATTGTTCAAAAAAAAAACCAAACCCATTGCTGTCAAGTTGATTCCGACTCACAGAGACCCTATAGGACAGACTAGAACTGCCTCTTAGAGTTTCCAAGGAGCACCTGGTAGATCTGAACTGTTAACCTTTTCATTAGTAGACATAGCTCTTAACCACTACACTACCAGGGCTTCCAACGTGATTGTTGCATGGAGAGAATCCAAGTCTACAGAAGCGTAAACAGCCTGACTATTGTGAGTTTCAGATCAAAGTAGCTTCTTCTATGTTTTGTTAGTATGGAGTAATGTAATAGTCATTTGGCTTGTCCTCTAGTTCCTAAAATGTTCATATTCTTTGTTTTGGCTCCTTCTTGCTCAATTTCCCTGGTTATTGGCAACCCAATAGAAGGTATATACAGAAATTGTGTCAAATAGCTGCGTATTGACAGGGACAGATTAACCAGTCAGCAAGGTACACACAGGCTTAATTGTGTTTACTTACTAATCTATAGTGCACAATTTCACATGGGTTTCACAAGAGTGTTTGCCTCAAAGTTGTGAAAAACAGGTGAAATTGTGCACAAAAGTAAGCACAAGTAAGCCCATGCATACCTTGCTTATTGGGTAATCCATCCCTGAGTATTGATGATTTGCAAAGTCTTGTGAAGCTGAAAATATTGTTGGAAAATAAGGTCTAGCAGTTATCTACATCTACATTTTACTTTTTTTCATAAGCTGAAGCAGTCAAATGCTGCATGCTTTATTCATTACTGTGATAAGAAATTCAGCACCACGGTCTCTCTAACATTAGAACATGCAAGAGGGTATATTTAGCACAGGTTGCCCATTTGAAATGGACACATTTCTAGAACCTCACTATAACACTGCTCACTCTACTGAAAATTTTACCTGAAAGCCTGGACCGGTGCTAAGAACACTACATAATTAAATATCAAAAGAATCGCCTTTTAAGGCTTATAAGACTGTTATACCAAAAGCGTTCTCATGGTACAGTTCCTAAGGTCGTATTGAATATATAGAGGTTCCAGGTAATTTCTTTCAGTGAGCTGCACGCACCACTCTATAACCAGTAATCATTTCTACCCCATCGCCTCTGCTTAAAAGATTTACCATTGATTGCACCTAAGTCTGGCTACACAGATAGCTTTGTTCCTGTGTTGGGATCTTTTGTTGCCAGCTTGATTTGTCAGCTCTAGAGAGGTCATCTAACATACTACAAGTCTGTCGCATTGCTTCAAATTCTTCTTTGGAGAGTTTCTGCTCACCCTATGTGCAATCTCTTATTTCTTTAACGATTATCTACTTAACATGTACTCTAAGAAATACCAAAATACCCATGATGAATATCCTTCAACAATGTCTACTGACTAAACCATATCATCAGATCTCCTTAGACTAACATTAGCAATTCTCCGTCATCTGACAGCAACCTCTCCTTGACAGTTATGGTTCCAATTTTTTCCTGCTTCCAACCTTCCCGCTCAATCAATCTGAATTACTTATTCCCTGTAAGTAATAATAATAAAATAAAAATGAGTGAGACCTGAGCCTGGCAGGAAATATTAGTGATTCACTCACACTAGGTAAACAAGTTTGGGAAACACTCTATGCTTGTGTCTGTGAACCGTGAATAGAGCAAGCCCTGAGACTGGTGAGTACGTGCTCTCTACTGCCCCTACCTGACTCCCTTTGGGTGAGCAAATGACAGACTGGTCCACATTCTAGCCCCTTAAACTTGGTGCTTCCACCAGCTCCCCTAGAGGATGGACTACTAGTAAAAAAAAAAAAAAAAACCATTGGTGTCACGTTGATGACGACTCAATGCTACCATTTAGGACAGAGTAGAACTGTTGCATAGGGTTTCCAATGCTGTCAATCTTTACAGAAGCAGACTGCCACCTTTTTCTCCCAGGGAGCAGCTGGTGGGTTCAAACCAGGAACCTTTCGGTTAGCTGAGCACCCAACCACTGCACTTCCAAGACTCCTAATGGATTACTAAAAAAAAAAAAAAAAAGTATGAACCTCAAAAAGTAGGCTTGGACCTCCTTGGCTCATACACCTTATTTCATCTACTTTGACCTTGGTTTCCTCGCTATTCTTCTAAGAATATCCAAATTTCTTCACATAGATCTTCTGCATGAATTCAGATCGTACCTGATAGTAGAGAACCTACTTTTTCCAGAACACTTAATAACGCAGCCTTGGTTAGGCATCAATTTGCCCCACACACCTTAGATGCGTGCTCCTGAATACGTCACTCTATGCATTTGAAATTCCATTCTTCTGTGCCACTGCTTACACTTCCTTGATTTGTTTCCCTAGCCCCCAATTAAACTCTATGGGTCAGTCTCCAACCAAACCCTTCCTCACTCTGTTTTCAGTCTCCAACTTACCAGGGTGTAATTATCTTTCCCTCCTTCATATATGGATAAAGACTTTTATATGTGTTTCTGCTTATAAGACAAAGGAAGTGACACAAACACAAGATTGTCAGAGTTCCTTACAAATGGTATTTTTAATCAAACAGTACATGGGTAGAGGTTTGGCAAGAGAAGAGATCTTTCTCTGCCAATATTTAAGACCCACTGCTCAGAAATCTAGGGTTGCTATGAGTCAGAATCGACTCGATGGCAGTGGGTAGTGGGTTTTGCACTGAAATCTGTCTATTCTCATCAGAATTAATTCTTCCTCAGACAGTTGTCTGCTCAGGTTCCAAGGTGTCTACCTAAGAAGTATGAGCTGCTTGGAAGAAGAGAAGTTTAGACTTTTTCTAGCTGGGCACAAAAAGACAGTCCCAGTTGTTATCGATAATCTGAGAACTATGAGCCTTCCACAGAGAATTTTATATTTGTTTCTGCTTTCCTCTTTTGAACTCGGGATTCTACCTCAACTTCCCAGACAGTCATCATCACTAAGCAGGTCAGTAATAATAATCACTGCAATGACTGAGCACTTTTATATGTACCAGGCACTCTGTAAGTTCTGTCCTTATCGTTATAACCTTATGAGGTAAGCGTTATTAGCCCTAATTTTCAGATGGGGAAACAGATAGTGAACTCACCAGACAGAGAACACATCATCACACGGCTTCCCTGAATCAATAATTAAGGAATTAATAGCACTATTGTTATTCATGTCTCTAGGTGACTACCTCTGTGTCACCTTTCTTCTTGATGCCAGGGACCCAGTGACATTCTAGGAAGTCCTGGTAAATTATATCAAATTGATTTTTCATGTTAAATTGTCCCCATAGAAGACAAGATACTCCTAAAAGAGCCAGGCTTCATTAGTTAAATCTTTGCAGACTGTTCAACCGGTTCCCTGTATTACAGCACTGAAGCCAGTTGGAGAGTTTAAGGCCACTCGATCACCTTGTTGTCTGCTGATTTTTACTGGAGGAAGAAAAAGCTAAAATAAAATCGTCAGTCTTATTTGATCCAGCAGCACAAGGAGGAAGGGGGATTTTAATATCATTCCTTTTTAAAATTTTTTTTAACAGATGATTTAACACATACACAAAACTAGAGAGAAGAGCACAAGAAACCTCCATGTTCCTATCCCTCAGTTTTAATAAACATCAAGTTTTGTTTCAACTGTAACCTCCCATTTGCACTACTGGATTATTTTAAAGCAAATCTCAGACATCTTATTCATTAATAAATATTTCAGAATTATTAGCTTTTTTTAACAACCACAGTACCATTCTCTTACACCTAAAAAAGTTAACAATAATTCCTTAGTGACATTAAATATGTAGTCAGTATTCAAACTTCCTCAATTATTGCTTTTAAGGATTTTGTTTGTTTGTTTTCATTTATTTATCTGCAGTTGCTTTATTCTAATTGGAAACCCTGGTGGTGTCGTGGTTAAGTGCTAGGCTGCTAACCAAAAGGCAGGCAGCTCGAGCCTACCAGGCGCTCCTTGGAAACTCTATGGGGCAATTCTACTCTGTCCTATAGGGTAGCTATGAATCGGAATCGACTGGACATCAACGGGTTTTTTGTTGTTTTTTTTAGTTTATTCTAATTAGGATCCATATAAAGTCCGCAAGTGTCACTTAATTGCTATGTACCCCTAAGTCTTTTTATATTTATATGCCACTCTTTTCTTTTTTTCTGTGACTTTTTTTTTTTTTTAATCTTGGTTGGTTGTCCTGTAGAGATTTTTTTCCACGTTTGAGAATTTGCTGATTGCAAATTTAATAGGCTGCAATTGATATGTTGTACCTTTTTTTTTTTTTTTTTGAAAGAATAGCAAGGCCCTTTTATTTATCAGATGTTATTGGCACAGGGCCTGAGACACATGGGATTTTTAGGGTAAAACAAAACAGATTGAGATCTTAACAAAAGAACATTGGCTTCAAATTTCTTAAAAAACCTTTTAAAATTGAAATTAATAAATATTTAATTAAATGTGTCCTAAAAGTAACATTATGTCAGCTCCATTAATTGTTCAATTTAGTATTTTTTTTAATTAACTTTTATTGAGCTTCAAGTGAAAGTTTACAAATCAAGGCAGTCTGTCACATATAAGTTTACATACATCTTACTCCGTACTCCCACTTGCTCTCCCCCTAATGAGTCAGCCCTTCCAGTCTCTCCTTTCGTGACAATTTTGCCAGCTTCCCACTCTCTCTATCCTCCCATCCCGCCTCCAGACAGGAGATGCCAACACAGTCTCAAGTGTCCACCTGATATAATTAGCTCACTCTTCATCAGCATCTCTCTCCCACCCACTGTCCAGTCCCTTTCATGTCTGATGAGTTGTCTTCAGGGATGGTTCCTGTCCTGTGCGAACAGAAGGTCTGGGGACCATGACCGCCGGGATTCCTCTAGTCACAGTCAGACCATTAAGTATGGTCTTTTTATGAGAATTTGGGGTCTGCATCCCACTGATCTCCTGCTCCCTCAGGGGTTCTCTGTTGTGCTCCCTGTCAGGGCAGTCATCGATTGTGGCCGGACACCAACTAGCTCTTCTGGTTTCAGGATGATGTAAGTCTCTGGTTCATGTGGCCCTTTCTGTCTCTTGGGCTCTTAGTTGTCGTGTGACCTTGGTGTTCTTCATTCTCCTTTGCTCCAGGTGAGTTGAGACCAATTGATGCATCTTAGACAGCCGCTTGTTAGCATTTAAGACCCCAGATGCCACATTTCAAAGTGGGATGCAGAATGTTTTCATAATAGAATTATTTTGCCAATTGACTTAGAAGTCCCCTTAAACCATGGTCCCCAAACCCCTGCCCTTGCTCCGCTGACCTTTGAAGCATTCATTTTATCCCGGAAACTTCTTTGCTTTTGGTCCAGTCCAATTGAGCTGACCGTCCATGTATTGAGTATTGTCCTTCCCTTCACCTAAAGCAGTTCTTATCTATTGATTAATCAATAAAAAACCCTCTCCCACCCTCCCTCCCTCCCCCCCTTGTAACCACAAAAGTATGTGTTCTTCTCAGTTTTTACTATTTCTCAAGATCTTATAATAGTGGTCTTATACAATATTTGTCCTTTTGCCTCTGACTAATTTCGCTCAGCATAATGCCTTCCAGGTTCCTCCATGTTATGAAATGTTTCAGAGATTCGTCACTGTTCTTTATCGGTGCATAGTATTCCATTGTGTGAATATACCACAATTTATTTACCCATTCATACGTTGATGGACACCTTGGTTGCTTCCAGCTTTTTGCTATTGTAAACAGAGCTGCAATAAACATGGGTGTGCATATATCTGTTTGTGTGAAGGCTCTTGTTTCTCTAGGGTATATTCCGAGGAGTGGAATTTCTGGGTTGTATGGTAGTTCTATTTCTATATGTTGTACCATTTAATACGTTTCTTTGTTTTTTATATTTCCTACAAACCGGTTGATAAATCTAGAGATTTGGCCTGATTCAGACTGATTTTTTTTTTTTTTAGGGGAACTATGTTGTTTTATATTTCATATGGGGAAGAATATTTCTTTGCAGTTATTATTCTTACTGATAACTTAGATTGTTCCTTCTTTGTCTAGTGGGAAATTATTTACGTTGGCTCCTGAGTCTTTTTGACACAACCTCAGTAGTCTTTAATAGCTTCCGTGTTTTCTGGTACAGAAAGATATTTTAGGATCACGTTACAACTTTCAAAACTCGGACTTGGAGTCTGTTATGTCACCAAGACACCCATTTCAAAGTGGAATGTGACATTTATAGGCCACAGTCTGGAGGCTAAGGATGCTCATTGCTTCTAGGTTAGAAATTGTTTCTAAGTCTATTTTGTGGATAGAGCAAAAAATCTTGGTTCTTTAAATGATACTAACCTAATTACTCATTTAGTTTATATACTATTCATACAATATATTCAGAATAACAATACCAGTATTCAAAAAAAATTAGTATGAAATTGTTTATATATATAAAGATACATATATTTTTAAGATAAAGATATGTTTAAATTATGTATGATATATATTTATATAGATATAATACAGAGTAGAACTGCCCCATAGGATTTCCAAGGCTGTAAATCTTTACAGAAGCAGACTGCCATAACCTTCTCCCTTAAAGCTGCTGGTGGACTCAAATCACCGACCTTTTGGTTCCCAGTTGAGCACTTTAACCACTGTGCCACCAGGGATCCTTATATAAATACATAAGATATATTTTCAAGTTTAAGCTGTATATAAATATATAAGATATATTTTCAAGTTTAAGCTATATATAAATATAATTTATATCTATATTACTTAGAATATATGTAGGATATATCTCATTAGGAATGTTTAAATTACTGAATTTTAAAGTCACTTGAAACAATTTCTTCAATCGCAGTTAAGCCACCAGCTCAATATACCAATAGATTCATTTGTTTAATCTTGCTTTTAAGTTTTAGAGACACCTTTTTGTTTTCATTTCAACTTTATCATATAATTACATAAAACATTTTACATAGTTCCTGAACCAAATCAACTGAATGAGGTATATTCAGAGAAGTCTATCTTCTATCCTCGTGCTCTCTACCAATCTCCCTGACTCTCCTTAGAGGTAACTACAGGATTGATTTTATGGTTTATCTGTACAATTTTAAATTTAAGAAAATACATATAGCTTTATATATTTTCTGAGATAAATAGTAGAATATTATATACGCTTTCTCCACCTTGCTTTTTTTTTTCCACTTAACATATCCCGAAAATAACTCCTAATCAGTGAAGAGGAATATTCTGTGTATTTAATAGGTGCACAGCACTTTAATATATGTGTATACTATGACGTATTTGCTTGGTCTCCCTTTTGACAGACATTTAGGTTATGGTCATTGCTATTGCAAATAGTGTTATAATAAATAGTTTTACATATCTGTCTTTCAAATTTTTGCTACTATATCTTTGGGATACATTTCCAGAAGTAGGATCTCTGGGTTGGGTGATAAATGCATGTGGGATTTTGCTAGATATTGCCAAATTTCCACCAATAATGTATGAGACCACCTTTTTCCCCGCAGCCTCACCAAAAAGGTATGGTCATTTTTTAGATTTTTGTTTTCTTATTGACAAGTTAGAAATGGTATTTCAGTAGTGTTAATTGGCATTTCTTTTATTATGAGTAAGGTTGAACATATTTTCATAGGTTTAAGGATTATTTGCCCTTTAATTCCACCCCCCCCCCCCCCGCCACCCCGTAGACTGTTTGTCCCTATCTCTGGCCCATTTTTCTATAGAGTTTTGTTTCTTTTTTTTCAGGAGCTCTTATATATTAGTAATATTAATTTTCTGACTGTTGAAGTGAGTTTCATATTTTTTTCCAGTTTGTCCTATATCTTTATACATTACTTACATTTTTAATGCCATGCAAAATTTTTGTTTGTATAATTGATTGACTTTACATCATAAAAGCTATCAATATTTTCCCTTATTGTTTATGGATTTTGAGTCATGCTTAGGAAAGTTTACCCCACTCCCAGGTTACGGAGAAAATCCTCATGGAATTTAAGCTTAGTAGGTGGTATGAGAAATAAATCCAATCTTATTTTCCTATATGGCTATCTAGTTATCTTAATATCAATTAATGAAAACTTCATCCTTTTTCATCTAATTTAAAATACCTCTTTATCATATACTAACTTTCCATATGGAGGTTGGGGGCTATTTCTGAATTTTACATTATGTCCTATTAATTTATCTGTCCATATTCATGAACCAATATATACTATTTTAATTATGTTGTTGTTGTTATATGCCTTCAAGTCAGTTCCGAGTCATAGCAATCCTATAGGACAGAGCAGAACTACCTCATAGGGTTTCCAAGGATAAGCTGGTAGATTTGAACTGTCAGCCTTTTTGGTGAGGAGCCAATCTCTTAACCACTACGCCACCAGGGCTTCATTTTAATTATAGCAACTTTAAAATATATTTTAATCTGGTAGGATTCTCCTCATTGCATCTCTTTTAAGAGGTTTTCCAGCTGTTCTTTTCTTTTATGCTCTTCCAAATAAATTTTATAATCCAGTTGTCTGGGTCCATAGGAGAACATAATGGTGTTTTTTATAGAGATCATATTGAATATATAAATTAGAAAGAATTGACATCTTTTTGATGATGAGTCTTTCTATCCAAAACCATGGGTATGCCTTCCCATTATGTTGAGTTTACTTTTGTTTCTCTTAGTTTTCCTTATATAAGTTTTGAATACTTTTGGTTAAGTGTTCTATTTTATGACTGATAGAGAAATAGACATCTAAAATGTTGAGGAATTTAATGGCATTTTCATCTACAATGCATGTTCATGAGTTCCCCTCCCCTTTTGCCCAAGTATTACAGTACTTTTTATATCACTGACTCTTTCTGGGACCATATTACCTAATCACAAGATCAAACCTTGTAGAAAATGAACTGTTCAACAACACAGTGACAAGTGTAAAGTACTTAAAGGTCAGTCCTTTCTTGAGTTCTTAATAAAATGACAAGGTGCAAATTTGTAATACAAGGAGATATAAACTATCAGTATTTAATTTTCGTTGATCATATTTTTTCAGGTATTAAAGTTATTAGTCATTATATTATTACAAACCTCAATGACCCCATTTCCAAATGGAAAACTTGACCAATTTCCTCTTGATTTTTTTTCTTTCTTTTGTTTCCTATTTTTTTTTTGTTGTTTTTTTTGTTTTGTTTTTTTTTTACACAGACTAAATTCCTATGCTGCCTATCCTGATTTTCAGTGGTCAAAAATAATTTGCAGGGAGGCTGTCTGAAGGCAGTTCACTGCAAACAACTGAGAGAGCTATACAGTAGTCCCCCACTTACCTGTTGGAGATACATTCCAAGACCCCCAGTGGATACTTGAAACCTCAGTACCGAAACATCTGTACACTATGTTTTTTCCTATACTTACATACCGCAGCAGTAGATCTGATAACTGAGACAGCTACTAACTGACTAACCTAGCAGGTAGGATAAAGGGATGATTCACATCCTGGGTAAGACTGGGCAAGATTTCATCAGCTACTCAGAATGGCAAGCAATTTAAAACATGCATTGTGTATTTCGGACAGTGGTTAACTGTGAGTAACATCAACAGCAGAAAGCGAAACCGCGGATAAAGTGGGGCAGAGGGGGGGTGAGGATGTTCTGCAGCAGTTCTTCATTAAGAACTGCTGTTTAATCTTAATTATGCTTTGGCTTGTGCTCCAGGCTCCAAACTTATTCATCAGCTCCCACAAGTGGTACAACAAAATCAAGCATTTTCTGCTTCTCGAAGACTTATTTCTGAAACTCTTTTTTCATTAAAAAATATGTTGATATCAAATAGACAGATACCAGAAAGTTTCATGACCAAACTTGCACGTGTGGAAGAAGTTCTGAGGGCTCATTCTTAGTCTTTACTGATGATGACTCTATCTACCCTTACATATTGACATTCCCCAGAGTTTTCTACTTAGCCTCTTCTCTCAAACAGCATATCGTTCCCGGGACAAGCATCAGTGCTTTCCTGTGCTGATGACTTCCAATAGTTCTCCTGAGCAGTCTAACCATATTTCAAACAGCCCGATGGGCTTCACCCCATATTTATAAATACACAGCCTTGTCCTTCACTCCGTTCGCTATCTTGGGTAACAAGATCATCTATGTAATAGATTGCATTATTGGCCCCAATTTTTTATCATCCTGGTATGCATACTCATGGCATGGCTTCATTGTGGGTGAACTGTCTTCCTCCTATTGAGTTTGAGGTTTGCCCACTTGACTTCCTTTAGTTAATAACATGTGAGAAAAAAATGACAATGTACCATTTTTTTATTATTATTATTTTTAATTTTATTTATGTTGTTGTTTAGAATATACACAGCAAAACATACACCAATTCAACCACTTCTACAATTTACAATTCAGTGATGTTGACTGCATTCTTCGAGTTGAGAAACTATTCTCACCCTCCATTTCTGAGTTGTTCCTCAACAATTAGCATAAACTTACTGCCCCCTAAGTTTCCTATCTGACTTTTTGAGTTGCTATTGTCAATTTGATCCTGTATAGATAGAACCTGAAAGAACACAATGCTCAAGACAGACATTCTTTACCAGTTAAGCTAAACTATCATTTGATTTTAAGAAGACTTCAAAGAATCTTTTTGGTTTAAGATTTAAATATTACCTTAAGGCAATAGTTTCAGTGGTTCTCCAGTTTCCACGGCTCTAGGAGGCCTGGATTTCATGAGAATTTCAAATTCTTTTCTGCATTTTCCCCCTTTTGATCAGGATTCTTCTATAGCATCTTTGATCAAAATGTTTGGTATTGGTAGTCGGACACCATCCAGTTCTTTTGGTCTTATGGCATAGGAGGTAGTTGTTCGTGGAAGCAATTAGCCACACATTCCAAATCCTCCTCTTATTCCTGACTCTCCTTTTTCCTCTGTTGTTCCCAGCAAATAGAGGTAAATTGGTGTGCCTTAGATGGTCATTTGTAAGCTTTAAAGACCCCAGGCACTATGCAAGAAACTAGGAGGCAGAACAGAAGCACTAGCCTGTTATTAGGTCATTTGTTTTTTTTTTTTAATAACTTTTATTAAGCTTCAAGTGAACGTTTACAAATCCAATCAGTCTGTCACATATAAGTTTACATACATCTCACTCCCTACTCCCACTTGCTCTCCCCCTCTTGAGTCAGCCCTTTCAGTCTCTCCTTTCTTGACAATTTTGCCGGCTTCCCTCTCTCTCTATCCTCCCATCCCCTCTCCAGACAAGAGTTGCCAACACAATCTCAAGTGTCCACCTGATATAATTAGCTCACTCTTCATCAGCGTCTCTCTCCCACCCGATGACCAGTCCCTTTCATTTCTGATGAGTTGTCTTCGGAGATGGTTCCTGTCCTGTCTCAACAGAAGGTCTGGGGACCATGGCCGCCGGGATTCCTCCAGTCTCAGTCAGACCATTAAGTTTGGTCTTTTTATGAGAATTTGGGGTCTGTATCCCACTGATCTCCTGCTCCCTCAGGGGTCCTCTGCTGTGCTCCCCTGTCAGGGCAGTCATCGATTGTGGCCGGACACCAACTAGTTCTTCTGGTCTCAGGATGATGTAGGTCTCTGGTTCATGTGGCCCTTTCTGTCTCTTGGGCTCTTAGTTGTCATGTGGCCTTGGTGTTCTTCATTTTCCTTTGCTCCAGGTGGGTTGAGACCAATTGATGCATCTTAGATGGCCGCTTATTAGCATTTAAGACCCCAGACGCCACATTTCAAAGTGGGATGCAGAATGTTTTCGTAATAGAATTATTTTGCCAATTGACTTAGAAGTCCCCGCAAACCATGTTCCCCAGACCCCCGCACTTGCTCTGCTGACCTTTGAAGCATTCATTTTATCCCGGAAACTTCTTTGCTTTTGGTCCAGTCCAATTGAGCTGACCTTCCATGTATTGAGTATTGTCCTTCCCTTCACCTAAAGCAGTTCTTATCTATTGATTAATCAATAAAAAACCCTCTCCCACCCTCCCTCCCTCCCCCCCTCGTAACCACAAAAGTATGTGTTCTTCTCAGGTTTACTATTTCTCAAGATCTTATAATAGTGGTCTTGTACAATATTTGTCCTTTTGCCTCTGACTAATTTCGCTCAGCAAAATGCCTTCCAGGTTCCTCCATGTTATGAAATGTTTCAGAGATTCGTCACTGTTCTTTATCGATGCGTAGTATTCCATTGTGTGAATATACCACAATTTATTTACCCATTCATCTGTTGATGGACACCTTGGTTGCTTCCAACTTTTTGCTATTGTAAACAGAGCTCCAATAAACATGGGTGTGCATATATCTGTTTGTATGAAGGCTCTTGTATCTCTAGGGTATATTCCGAGGAGTGGGATTTCTGGGTTGTATGGTAGTTCTATTTCTAACTGTTTAAGATAACGCCAGATAGATTTCCAGAGTGGTTGTACCATTTTACATTCCCACCAGCAGTGTATGAGAGTTCCAATCTCTCCGCAGCCTCTCCAACATTTATTATTTTGTGTTTTTTGGATGAATGCCAGCCTTGCTGGTGTGACATGGAATCTCATCGTAGTTTTAATTTGCATTTCTCTAATGGCTAATGATCGAGAGCATTTTCTCATGTATCTGTTGGCTGCCTGAATATCTTCTTTAGTGAAATGTGTGTTCATATCCTTTGCCCACTTCTTGATTGGGTTGTTTGTCTTTTTGTGGTTGAGTTTTGACAGAATCATGTAGATTTTAGAGATCAGGCGCTGGTCGGAGATGTCATAGCTGAAAATTCTTTCCCAGTCTGTAGGTGGTCTTTTTACTCTTTTGGAGAAGTCTTTAGATGAGCATAGGTGTTTGATTTTTAGGAGCTCCCAGTTATCTGGTTTCTCTTCATCATTTTTGGTAATGTTTTGTATTCTGTTTATACCTTGTATTAGGGCTCCTAGGGTTGTCCCAATTTTTTCTTCCATGATCTTTATCGTTTTAGTCTTTATGTTTAGGTCTTTGATCCACTTGGAGTTAGTTTTTGTGCATGGTGTGAGGTATGGGTCCTGTTTCATTTTTTCACAAATGGATATCCAGGTATGCCAGCACCATTTGTTAAAAAGGCTATCTTTTCCCCAGTTAATTGACACTGGTCCTTTGTCAAATATCAGCTGCTCATACGTGGATGGATCTATGTCTGGGTTCTCAATTCTGTTCCATTGGTCTATGTGTCTGTTGTTGTACCAATACCAGGCTGTTTTGACTACTGTGGCTGTATAATAGGTTCTGAAGTCAGGTAAGGTGAGGCCTCCCACTTTCTTCTTCTTTTTCGGTTGTGCTTTGCTTATCCGGGGCTTCTTTCCCTTCCATATGAAATTGGTGATTTGTTTCTCTATCCCCTTAAAATATGACATTGGAATTTGGATCGGAAGTGCGTTAAATAATGTACCATTTTTGAACCTAGTACTTAAAAGCCTCACTGTGATTCCTTTTTCCCTGTTGCAACTCTGCCAATGCTGTGAGAAGAGTATGCCTTGGCTAGCCCACTGGTTCAAGGAAATTGAGAGACATGCAAAGCAGAGCTGCCCCACAGAACTGCAGTGACAAGTAGAGCTGTCCTGCTGCCCTAGCCTGAAGTAGGGCTACATAGACAAGCCTTGCCTCAAAAAAAAAAAAAAAAAAAACTTTGCTGTCATCAATTCCAACTCACAGTGACCCTATCAGACAGAGTAGAACTGCCCCATAGGGTTTCCAGGGAGTGGCTGACCTTTTGGTCAGCAGCCAAGCTCTTCACCACTGTGCCACCAGGGCTCTAAGCCAAGCCTAGATTTGCAGAAATTCCTTGACCCAGAGATTCAGGAATATCATTAAATGATGGTTATTTCAGTTGCTGAATTTTGGAGTTGTTTGTTACACAGCAGAAAATGACTAATTCAACAACCACACAAATTTCCAAACTCTGTACTGGGTGTATACTAACTTATGGAAACCCTAGTGTCATAGTGGTTAAGTGCTATGGCTGCTAACCAAAGGGTCAGCATTTCGAATCCACCAGGCACTCTTTGGAAACTCTATGGGGCAGTTCTACTCTGTCCTATAGGGTCGCTGTGAGTCGGAATCGACTCAACGGCACTGGGTTTCGTTTTGGTTTTATACTAGCTTACAGTCATTAAGTCAGCTTACAGTGATCCAATCAGTCATCAGATTTTTATTTTATCCCTGAAATGACTCTGCAGTGCTCCTTTCTTTCCATTTTCTCTATCACTACTCCAATCCATGCCATATTGTTGAATATCTGGATTCATACAACTGGTCTTTAATGTTCTTCCCCTCTGAGCCAACTTTCCTGCTGGTATCACAGTAATGTTCCGTGTCCCCAAATTACTGATGCAATCATGTCTATTCTTTGCTTGAAAACCTTAGATTAATACCTACAAAATCACAGTCAGTCATTCCCCACCTCTCTCATGGCAGATAGTCCTATTGGACCATAGTCGCAAGTCTTCCTACTGATCCCAAAAAGGACCTTGATAGATATGAGTGTTCCCAACAGCTACTACCCATCACAAAATGAAACACCTTTTTTATCCTCCTGGTAGATGATTCTTCATTGTTCAGATTTATTTCCACCGTCCAAGTCAGATTATGACCCCAAACTCTTTCCAGCCTTACCGTCTATCATTCTTTCTCTAACTCATTGAATTCCACATATTAACCATACTGAAGTAACTTCTCCTTCCCCAGTCTACTGTACGCTACAGTAATGTACGTGAAATTTCTTCTGGCAGACGTGATTCTCTGCCCTCTTGATTGAGGTCAAGAGCAAATGTTTTCTCCTCTGTGAAGGTCTATTTGACACCTTTCTCCACTCCTATCCCACAGTTCCTCTGGTTTTCAATATTTTGATCTCATCATATCAGTGACATTAAATGTATTTGTACCTTAATATCCTCTGCTACAAGTATCCCTTCCTTAAGAACAAAGACCTTGTCCAATAGTCAAGTCTAGCAGGGTATCTGGCACTTAACTAGTACTCAATATAGGTTGGATAGAAAAAACCATCCCTGTGTAACCACCCAAGAGATACTTGAAATTCTGTGAGTCAATATTTTCCTGCTAAACATGATCACGGTGAGGACTTTAGGTTTTTTTTTTTTTTTTTCCTAATCCTTTTCACTTCAAAGCTATTTAGAATTCGGAAACTTGATGAAGCTCCAGGGATACTATCATGGAGTAGTATAATTTGTAAAATTAACTCAGCTTTCAAGGTAGATTTTATACATGTTAATTAATACCATTTAAGAAATGCCTGATTTAATGAGACAGTATTGCACATACAAAAGTGTTCGAACAAATTAGAGTAATGGAAAATTGATACCAAAAATGTGAATGCAATTATCATTTGACCATGCTTATTCAAAACCCATAAGCATTCAATAGTTCATTTATGCAATAGAATAAAGAAATAATTTCAGTTTTTGAGTTAATACCACTGCTTCAGAAACCCTGGTGGCAAAGTGGTTAAGTGCTACGACTGTGAACCAAAGAGTCGGCAGTTGGAATCCGCCAGGAGCTCCTTGGAAACTCTATGGGGCAGTTCTGCCCTGTCCTATAGGGCCGCTATGAGTCGGAATCGACTCGATGGCACTGGGTTTGGTTTTTCATTTACCATTGCGTCTAGCATATATAGCCATGACTATAACAAATTAAATTTATAAAAGAAAGAAAAGAAATAGGTGTATAATTTAGTAGGTTAAATATAAAATGAAATAAACTCATTACTGAATGGGCACTTGAGTTCATAGATGGTATTTATACCAGATATATTACTAAAATTTGGAAAGCAAAAGCTACCACCTGTTCAGTTACGATCACAGTTTATGCTTCAGAACACAACTTGTGGTCTCTCAACATGACTTATGTTCTCCATGTCTTCAACCAGTCCTTATGGGATGGCTCTATTCCTTAGCTCATGGATTTGGGGGCCTGCTTTTCATCTCAAGCGAAAGAGTGAAGATAAAGTGGTTTTTCTCAGATAGAGCACTTGTCAATCACTTAACGTGCAGGGTCTTGATAAGAGTCCATTGGGGGCTAGAGAATTCAGATGATAAGGTCAGAACCGAAAGAATAGAGGATGCAGTTCACATCTTTAAATACGATTGCTCCTGGGAAGATAGAGAAAAAGGAAAGTCTGAAATATGGTTATCTATTGTGGTCATTTTTTTTTCCCAGAATCATTCATATTTTCCTTCCCTTGCTTAAAAACAGAGTGTAAATTTTTACTAATAGGTCTTTTGTCCCCAGAAATGTTTTCCAAAGTGGGGTACACAAACCAATCCATCATGGTAGAGAACTAAAACATTAAATCTTTTTTCATGTACATTTTATCTTATTCTTTTAATTCAAATATTTTATTTGCATATGTTTGTAATAAATGTGTATATTTTTACTTCAATAATATACATATTTTTTTCTAAACAAATACACTGGGGTATGCTAGCATAGGCTATTTTTACATAAGGGATGTGATGCCAAAATTTTGGAAAGAGTATACGATGCAATCTACGTGGGTCTGGGTTAAAAATAATGGGACACTTATTTATATCTGTTTTTAATCTAAGAACAAGAAATCCATTTGGTTTTGCCATATTTCATATGCAGTTGTTCCTGGAGCCCTCCTTGATCCCTTTCTTAGTCCGTTGACTCAGAAGGTCAAGTGTCCAGTCTGCTATACAAGATATCTGCAGGAAGAATGAGAGAGCCTGTACATGATTCTAAAGCATACTGCAATATACTACAGCTTGAGATGCCCAGATAAGCTGGCTTGCAGATTATATTATTTAGTAGCAACTAAAAAAATCTCACAAAAAATAGACATGTGACTTTTTCCTGAAAGTACAGAGAAAAACAGGAAATTGTAAGACTTGATATTTTTCAAGTACAAGAGAAAACAAGAAACTGGCAGAGTTGATATTCTTCCTAGCCAGTCCTGGCACCACCCATAGCAAGGTAGAGACAATGGTCATCTAAATATGACAAGAAGAAATTTAGGTATTCAAAATTATTGATAGGACTGTTTAATATATGCCTTTACCTCCGTATCACTACTGAGGAACTCTGCCCTAAATGTATATTGCACCCTGAGACGTCATTTATCTTTTTTTATCCTCACTGTATTCTTTTCTAATTTATAAATTATATGTTTCAAAATGTACATAATTATACACATGTATATAATTTCTGCATATATACACAGTTATAGTTACATAAATAGTGTGCATCCATACTTACTGGGAATGCATGCTTAAAGATTCTTAATGGCTAGGGCTATATAATAAAAAAAATTTGGACACTATCACTTTACAGAAAGTAACCAAAAAAAAAATGTTTTAACATTCTTTAAGGAACCTTTCCATCAGTTACCATCATAAATCATGTAAATACGTTACTGGTAAAACATTCTAGTTAGGAGAGGAAATAATTTTTATAGCAAATTATATAATTGTTTCTCCCATTAATTGATTTCTATTGAACTCCTTGAAAGAGAGAAGAGTCTGTTTC
This sequence comes from Loxodonta africana, assembly GCF_030014295.1. Taxonomy (NCBI): domain Eukaryota; kingdom Metazoa; phylum Chordata; class Mammalia; order Proboscidea; family Elephantidae; genus Loxodonta; species Loxodonta africana. The sequence goes on along the minus strand of NC_087355.1, from coordinate 42,892,222 downwards.
TGACTTACTCCCAGTAATTCGGTAATTGTGGAATGCAACCTAGAAAGATTAGGTTGTCAAATCCAGCACCTTCATTTTCCAAATGACTCTGTAGTTCAGAAAGGTGATGTAACTTGGGGAATTCTCATAGTGACTTAATATCTGAGCCAGAACTGGAACACAGGCAAAATAATGAATACGTTGTCCTTAAGTATTGTTTATAGTTTTTTCATCCTCACTGGTGCAGTGGTTAAGCCCTTTGCTGCGAACCGAAGGTCAGCGAACCTACTAGCTACTCCATGGAATAAAGATGTGGCAGTCTGCTTTCATAAAAATTACAGCTTTGGAAACCCTGTGGGGCAGTTCTACTCTGTCCTATAGGATCAATATGAGTCAGAATTGACTCAAGGGCAGTGAAATGTTTTGGTTTATAAACATATTTACATACATCATCTCATTTACCTTGTGAGGTAGGTAATCATTACTGTACTTATTCTACAGAAGGAAGCCAAGGGCTATTAATATGAATCAACTAGCTCAAGGTTGCATAGCCTATTAAGTGTAGAACTGTGGTTTGTGAACCCAGATCTTCAAACTTGACCCCCACCCAATTCACTGCTCTTTGATTGTGTCTGGAACAGTGCTTACTCAACTTCGCCACTCAGTTGTTCTGTTGGATTCAGTAAGTCCTTTGGTAAATTCAACTCACATGCATTGAAACCTACAAAGAACGTAGTAATATGGACAAGTATTAAACACGAATATAGTTCTTGACCTCTAGGAATAGACAAGTGTTTAGTAAGACTTAAGATAATTTTTTAATATTAAAATTTTTAAATATTAAGATAATTTTTAAAGTACAGTGAAATAAGAGTTGATTTGACTTGGGTTGCCAGACTACAATTGGTTACCTTTAATTTTTCATGTTATAAAAAAAGAAATAATAGATATCTGATCCCTTATTTCACATGAAATTAATAAATATTAATAAGGTATTAAATAGATTTTGTCCCTTGGAAAAAAACGCAAGGCTCTAAGTTTTTATTACTAAACTCTTTACCATAAAAGATAATTATAAAAATGAATGTTATTTTGGAATAAGTGAAAAACAATTGTAACAGAAAATGAATTTAAAAACTGTGTTGTTAAAGTACAGAATTTTGCTATCAGAATGAATGTTTTCTTATTATAAAACACAGTTTGTGAAGAATTCATTCTATCGAAACAAATTCTAATTTTTTTTTTTTTTTTAGCAGAGGAAATATTATTTCAGCAAACTAGCAAAGGGCATGATAAAAATCTCAATAATATTTTCCAAAGGTGCACACTTTCTAGACACTGTTTGGGTTACCAAATCCTTTCTGTCCCACCCAAAGCCCAGTGCCACATGGTCATAAATCATTTCCATTTTGAGTGTAGGTATTTTTTACTCCTACATGTAGTCACTCAACTGTAGTGGGAACCTTTTCATAATGTCTCCAGTGTGTGTTTTTATTCTGTGTTATGAGTGTATGTAACATCGGGCAGGAAGTACAGTTAGTAAAAATGAAAAGATGACATTCCCTTATATCAACAACCTTTTCTTGAGGTACTGGCAATTAGTACCAAAGATTACATCAGCTTTATAAAATTCAGACAGTTAAAGGAAAACATAATATACAGTAAGCCACATTACTGAAAGAGCCAATCATAAGTTAGGAAGAGAGGGTAACTCTTCTTGATTTAAAATTCGAGTGCTCCTTAGAAGCATGTTCCCACATTTCTTGGCCTCCTTCTTTATTTGAAGGCCCAGATTTGGTGACTTCACTGCTTAACAGCACTTAAAGGAGAGAGTAGGAAAAAAAAATAATAATAAAGGAAGTATAATTCATATCAGTAAAAGAATCTATTAGCAATTCTTATAAAAAGCTGGTAAGAAAAGATACTGAAATATTGTGTTAAACTGAGATTTGGGATTTATCTCATTATTCACCATGACTCAGTCGCTTTGATCTCAAATAATAGAAAGTAAGCTTTATTTGGTTGGTTATCATGTGATATTAGAGGGAAAAGCTTTATATTGGTCACAATATACATGTGTGTTTGCCTTCAAAATTATTGAAGATGGTGAAATAATCTACAGAACATCAGGTGAAAAAGAGGTCAATTTTGGTGGTCAAGGCAGGGCCCAGAGGAAAGTTATCTCTAACATTGAATAAAAACCATGTCTCAAGGGCAGAAGCCCAGGCAACAGATTTGGTCTCAGTTTCAAACGTGGAATGTAGAATTTGCACCCTGAATGGAAGATCCAATTGTTGGGACCAACAGTACGAACTGCTGCCTCTCGATTCTCACATCACTAGACAATTACATAGACGTAGAATAAGCATGCCAAACCCCTTTCCCTTGGAGTTCCGTGAGGGGTACAACTCCCCATTCTCTATCACTTTCCTTGCTTTATTTTTGTCCATGTCACTTAACGCCATCTGCTGTACTATTTTACTTAGTTGTTTCTTTGTTAATTGCCTGTCTCCCCCTCTAAAATGTAAGCTACAGGAGGGTAGAGATTTTTGTCTTTATATTCACTGCTGTATCCTCTGCTCCCAGAACTGGGCTTGGCACATAATAAATGTTAGATAAATATTTGTCAGTCAAATAAATGAATGAGTGCCCCTACTGTCTACTTCTCTATCTATAAGCCCAAGAGTAATTTGGTCACAACGGACACCACAGAGTACTTCTTCCTTCAGTAAAGACACAGCCTGCTGAAATTTAGCTGGCAAGAAATAACTGATGGGGAGCATCTCCCCTTCCTACCTCCCTAAATCTAGGTATAAGAGCATGGTGAAAGGAGGCAGGAGAAATAAATGATCCCTCCAGAAGCGCTGTCTGTTTAGTCTTGACCCAGTCTTAATTAGTCTTAGCACAAGAAAGTTGCCTACAGGTGAAGGTAATGAACCTTAATAAGGCTTGGAAGTTCAAACCCAACACTGAAGGCTAATGATAGAACCTCAGCTCCCCACTATCATTGCTTTCAATGCAAACATGAAGAACCGATGTCCGTTCCAGGGGTGCTGCCTCATATTGCCTTCCAAGCTAAAGGCACTTCTCCCTATAACTGCTAAGTATACAGTCACCCTTGAAAGACACTAAGATTTTCTTTCACATATCACTGTGCCTACCAGCCAGCCTGCTGCCACCACTACCCACTAAAGTTAGTGGCATCATGACAGTACATCGGAAGAAGGCAGCAACCCCACTAGTTGAAGCTGATGCTGGCTTCCACTCAGAAGGACGTGACCTGGAGTTTCTCTCTCCCATCATGTTTCACCCAAACCATTCTACTGGATGAAGCAGGGAGGGTCCCTTTTCCCCAGACTTTGTATCCCTGAGCAACCACATTTTTTTTCCTTAGCATTTCATAGGTTTTTTTTTGTAATAATAAATTTCTCAAAATTATTTTTAAATTCTTACATGTCCTTAATTGAAAATATCAAACTCAACTACCCAGAGGAAAGAGTTTGGTCCTCCAGTGAGTGTAACTAGTATAATTATCACAGCAAGCATTTATTACTTATTACTAGTCCTCGTGCTACATATTTTACACATACTGTCTGATTTAATTCTCGCAACAATCTCGTGAGTTAAATGTTATTATCAGTTTCAGCTGAGGAAAATGATATTTACAGAGGTTAGTTGGAGCTGGAAACTAAACCCACCTCATCTCTCTCTCACCTCCTCTCACATTCTACAACTTCTATCTCAACTACTTATCATTCCAAGGTACCAATTTCTATTATTACTTCCATCTAACAGAGGGAAACTCAGCCCTATGAAGCTCAAATTATTTGCCCATTACGACACAGTTGGGAGGTGGTAGGGTTGGGACCCAAAACCCATGCCATTAGTCACTTCATCACACCATTTCCTAATGTAATGTCTCCTCACACAGAAACTAGTAAAAAGAATATTACATACCTTTGTGGAGCATTTTAAAATGTACAAAATCTTCTCCCGCACATTGTGCCATCTCTGTTGAACAACTTCTCTTGCACTCATCACGATAGGACAGAGATGGGAGTGCGTATAACATGATAACGCAGAAACTCTCAGATTTCACCTTCCATAGAAGAAAACAGAACAAATATAAACGTGACAGAAGTAATCATTAGTACTTCCCTCCATTTACCACTGTCATCTTCAGGGTAGACTGGCAGATGGAGGAGACCATAGTGGAGTAATAGGAAACCTTCTCCCATCCATCTTTATTTGCTCTCTGCTTTCTCAGCAACTTCATAGTCATAGTTGACAAATTCATGTCCTGAGCTTTTGATAAAATATAATTTAATTAGGATATTCAAATATATGTTCTCTCTTTCCCTTGCATTATACTATACCACATCTAGGCTATAGTAACTGTCAATAAAAAAGTCTTTACCTTAAGACTTTTGAACTGATGTTTTTTATAAATGTCTTGATACCTGTTATTTTGATTTGGAATCTTTTTTTTTAGCTTTCTTTTTTTTTATTGTGTTTTAAGTGAAAGTTTACAGTTTAAGTTAGTTTCTCATACAAAAATTTATACACACATTATTATGTGACCCTAGTTGCTCTCCCTATAATGTGACAACCACCACACTCCTCCTTTCCACCCTGCATTTCCTGTGTCCTTTCAACCAGCTCCTGTTCCTTTCTGCCTTCTCATCTCACCTCCAGACAGGAGCTGCCCATTTAGTCTCATGTGTCTACTTGAGCTAAGAAAAACACTCTTCGCAAGTATCATTTTATGTCTTATAGTCCAGTCTAATCTTTGTCTGAAGAGTTGACTTTGGGAATGGTTTTAGTTTTGGGCTAACAGAGAATCCAGGGGCCGTGTCTTCCAAGGTCCCTCCAGTCTCAGTCAGCCCATAAAGCCTGGTCCTTTTACTAGAATTTGAGTTCTGTTCCCCACTTCCCTCTTGCTCTGTCAGGGACTCTTTTGTGCACCTTGTCAGGACTTGATTTGGCAATATTTTTTAAATACTGTTTTGATGTAGGAAGTGCTTGATTTTTGGGTACTGAGATTAGTGAAGTCAGGGTTCATTCTCATCATAGTTATAGCCTTAGGATTTGCTTTTCAGAGAGGCACCCTTGAAAAGAATTCGTTTTACCCTAGAATACTAAATCAAGTCTGGAGGAGGTCCCAAGAATAGTAATCATTTCCATAATTATAATTCAGAACCTACCATGAAAAGGGTTTCAAAACATGCTAAAAGCTTTCTCAGGGTGCCTGAACTCCCTGTGTTGGTTGATCTTTCTCATCCATATGTGCATTTCCACAGATATACCATTGTGTTATGATCTTTTTTTTTTTTACATAATCAATAAAAAGCAAATGCTTCTGATGCCTATTTCCCACCAGTCAGGCTCAGTCAGATTGAGTACAGTCATTCCTCAACAGACAGTGCCAAGTGCACTGCAGAGAACCATGTAACAAGAAGAAGGCTGTGTTGCTGGTCCAGGACTCCCTGAGTACTCATGGGTTCTAATGCTGCTCATCAGAATCTGCCTAGTGGATCTTGAATGTGTGGCAGAAGAGACCTTGTGATTTCAAAGGAAAGAGCCCATGTAACTAAGCTGTCAGGATAGCACATCAAAGATCAAGGCAGCACATATTTCACTTCCAAAGAGTTAGATCTTGGGTTAGAACCACTCAGGAGGCGTCTGTTGAGAATTTTTTTTTTTTTAATAGGATACCATAACATGGCATCTGCTTATACTCTCTACCTTTCCATGCTACACTCCAGCCTTTTCTCCTCACAATTCTCAAAGCAAACTAACTTCTCTTTGCTCCCAGGTCTTTGTATGTGTTGGTTTCTCTATCTGTAATACCATTTTCACTTCTCTCCATGCTCCTGAGTCAGGCTAACTCATCCTACAGATCTTATCTTTGATTTAATTTCCTTCAGAAACCCTTATGAGGCCACTTTAACCCCAACCCAAGATTAAAAACCAGTTACCCTTGAGTCAGTTCTTATTTATGGTGACCCCATATGTATCAGAAGAAAACTGTGCTTCATAGGGTTTTTGATGTCTGTGTTTTTGGAAGTAGATGGCCAGGCCTTTCTTCTCAGGCACCTCTGGGTGAACTCAAACCTCCAAACTTTAGGGTAGTAGCCAAGCACATTAACAATTTGCACAACCCGGGGACTCCAAACCAAGATTGGAGGAGGGGAAATGCCTACATCCTGTATTCTACTTACTTGTTTACTTGCCTCTCTTCACCAAAAGACTCTAATTGAGGATTGTATCAGGTTTACCATTATATCTCCAGAGCTTAGCACAGTACCTAGTACATAGTAGTAATTTAATAAATACTGAGAGAAAAGACAAACAAAAGAGAAAGTTTAGCTGGTCATAGCATGCATCATTCTTTATTCATTCCTGGGACACTAAGACTTTTGCTAAAGCAAATAAGAAGAGAAATCAGTTGTTGAGCTCTATGTGGTGGAAGCAGAGATCTTTCTTTTGAAGTGCAAACTTAGAGCAGTAAGTCTGAGACCTCCATGCAGTTAGCAGATCAGCAATGACACCAGAAAGCAATCAGCCTGACATAAGCCAGAGTAAGAAGTAGAACTGGGAAATGCAGGTTGTAGAAACAGTACTAGGATTCCAGAAAAAGGAATAGACTCAAACTCATGTAAAAACAACTTGGGACTCTGTTAAGAACCGTACCAACAACAGAAACACATTGTAATACATACTTGGTAATAGTACACATATTATCTGAGTGCATTTATTCTTAAATTATAGTATGTGAAATATCCATACACATAATTCCATTATCAAAAAATCTTTTTGTGATCCTTATAAAATAAGTGAAAAGGGCTTTTTTATGTTTTCATAAGAATTATCTAAACTAAATATATTTGGTGGATAACAACTTTTTGTGTGCTTTGCCAGGCTGTATGTAGAAATATCATTCAATCCCACTATGAGCTATATGATATGGATATGAATATTACTTTCATTTTCATGAAGAAATAGACTTAGAAGTTAAAAAATTTCCCATGGGTCATTCAGTTAGAAAGTGGTGGGGCCATGCTTCAGCTCTAAGTGTTTCTAATTCAAATTCCATGCTCTTAATCAATGAACTATGTTATCTCTACCAAAACTGGCATTTGGGTCACTATTTAGATGAAATATTAGGTAAACAAGGTAGGCATGCCCTGCTAAATGGCATAAATATTTGTGTGGGCCAGCCCTTATATCTACAGAACATAAACATTGAATTAGTAGTGTTCAAGGTCAATGTTATCTGGCTCAGAGTTCTAAGCCAAGAAAACAAGTAGCAAAAAAGGCCAAAAGTTACTTATCTTCTGAAAGATAATTCATTTTATTTTGACTATTGCCTCAGCTGAGAATTTGAATTCATGCAAGTGAATTGGTGCAAATCATACACATTCAACATTCAAGGGTTTACTTTGGGGGAAATAATAGCTGAGTTGTTGTAAGGGTTTTTCAGGAAATGCATGCTCAGTTCCCAATTCAAGTTAGTTTTCCTTGTAGTTCCTTGTATTGACCATTTTCTGGCTAATTTCTAGAAATATTTAAAACCTAAGGAACTGCATCTCAATATAAATGTAGTATATATGCACTCAAGAAGATTATTTGGTTTTCCATGAGGTTGTTGCTGCTAAGTCAATTCCAACTCATAGCAACCACACAGGGTAGAGCTGCCCCATAGAGTTTCCAAGGAGCACCTCGTAGATTTGAACTGCCAACCTTTTGGTTAGCAGCAGTAGCATTTAACCACTGTGCCACTGGGTTTCCTCATGGTACAGTGTAGTGGTTAAGTGCTACCGCTGCTAACCAAAAACTTGGTAGTTTGAATCCACCAAGCGCTCCTTGGAAACTCTATGGGGCAGTACTACTCTGTCCTACAGGGTCACTATGAGTTGGAATCAACTCGACAGCAACAGGTTTGTTTTTTTGTTTTTGTTTTTTTTTTATTAGGTTGTTTAAAATCCTAAGTGCCCTCACTTACTTCCTAAAAGTGACATTGACCAAAATAAAAACAAGTACATATATTCAAAATCACTCACTAATTCATCAGTTAAACCTAATAACCAATGTTAGATTCTCAGTTGCCACGTATTTTTCTGGCTTCTTACAATGTGATCCTTTTTAGAGTTTGAGCTAGTTACCAAAGAAGAGCTATGATTTAGCCTGGCATCTTATGATCCCACCAGCCTTTGGCTTCTTTCAGCTCTCCTCACACAGCTCTAAGATGGGTTCACTTCAGGGAACATTATTGAACGCAGTCAGATAGAAGATCCTTATGGGGAAAGGATTAATAATAATACTTCCTTCTATTTATATGTCAAGCCATCAAAGTCAAAAATCATCTTCATCAAAGAATACAAACTGACTACTTAAGTAGCACACACTGTCTCATGTAACTCAAAAGCATATAAACCAAGGGTCCCAGAGATTTTATTCTAAAACCATTAATATACAGTATTAAAAAAAATTATAAACCTATAAGCCATTTTATGCAAGCATCCTAAAGTGCAAGTATAAGTGATAAGCACATGACGAAGAGAATAAATTAATTAACTCTTAGCTGGAGCAAATTTAAATATAAGTTTGAAAAATTGGTACTTAAATGGTCAGTCATAATGATATTTACATAGTTTTTTTTAAACATTTCCATGTTCTTGTTAGATACTGCCCAGTCAGTTGCAACTCATAGCAACCCAATGTACAACAGAACAAAATGCGCCACCCTCACAACCACTGCTGTGTTTGAGACAATTGTTACAGCCACTGTATAAATCCATCCCATTGAGATTCTTCCCTTTTTCACTGACCCTTTACTTGACCAAGAATTATGTCCTTCTCTAGGGACTAGTCCCTTCTGATAGTATGTCCAAAGTATGTAAGACAAAGTCTAGCCATTCTAGCTTCTAAGGAGCATTCTGGATCGACTTCTTTCAAGAAGATTTGTTTGCTCTTTTGGCAGTCCATGGTATATTCAGTATTTTTCACCAACACCATAACTCAAAGGCATCAATTTTTCTTTGATCTTCCTTATTCATTGTCCAGCTTTCACATATATATAAAGCTATTGAAAATACCATGGCTTGAGTCAGGCACACCTTAGTCCTCGGAGTGACATCCTTGCTTTTTAACACTCTGAACAGGTCTTTTACAGCACATTTGCCCATTGCAATATGTCATTTGATTTCTTGACTGCTGCTTCCATGGCTGTTGATTGTGGATCCAAGTAAGATGAAATACTTCACAACCTCAATCTTTTCTCCATTTATCATGATGTTGCTTATTGATCCAGTTGTGATGATTTCTGTTTTCTTTATGTTGAGGTGTAATCCATACTGAAGGCTGTAATCTGTGATTTTCATCAGTAAGTTCTTCAAGTCCTCTTCACTTTCAGCAAGCAAGGTTGCATTACCTGCACATCACACTTTGTTCATGAGTCTTCCTCCAACCCTGGTGCCATGTTCTTCTTCATATTGTCCAGCTTCTTGAATTATTTGCTCAGCATACAGATTGAATAAGTATGGCAAAATGATACAACCCTGACGCACACCTTTCCTGATTTTAGACCACTTCATATCTGCTTGTTCTGTTCTAACCATTGCCCCTTAGTCTATTCACAGGTTCCTCCAGAGCATAATTAAGTGTTCCAGAATTCCATTCTTCGCAATGTTATTATCCACGCAGTTAAATGCCTTTGCATAGTCAATGAAACTCAGGTAAACACCTTTCTGGTATTTCAGCCGAGATCCATCTGACATCAGCAACGATATCCCTTGTTCCATGTCCTCTCTGAATCCAGCCTAAATCTGCCAGTTCCCTGTTTATGTACTGCTTTAACTGCTTCTGAATGATCTTCAGAAAATTTTACTTGCATGTGATATTAATGATATTGTTCAATTATTTCCACATTCTGTTGGCTCACCTTTCTTAGAATGGGCATAGATATGGATCTCTTCCAGTCGGTTCCAGCCAGGTAGCTATCTTCCCGATTTCTTGGCATAGATGAGTGAGTGCTATAGCATTGCATCCATTTGTTGAAACATCTCAGTTGATATGCCACCAATTCCTGGAGACTTGATTTTCTCCAATGCCTTCAGTGCAGCTTTGACTTCTTCCTTCAATGCCATCAGTTCCATAGTGTTACTAAAACTATCACCTTGGTCTTGGAAGATTGCTGTAGGCATTATCCGAACTACTATTTTCCAAGCCAAGGACAATAAATAAATGTGTGACTTGCCTTGCCCTAAGAAGGACTCCTGCCTGTTAAGAAAGTTACAGGAATCTGCAGGGCCAGGTCATTTGATAAGAAATTTCTCAGGTGTTAAAGTTAACTCTGAGAACCTACGTTCTGGAAAATGTGTATGTAGTCTTACACTAGCTTATCATCTTATTCACCTAATTCTCGTGATCATTAACCTATCAGCTCTACTTGAGAAGAAGAATCTTAGGTGTCTAACTTGGTCATTGCTGTATGCCCGCTATTTAACACATTGCAGACACATAGGATACAATAAGGAGTACATTTGTAGACTTTCTCGAGCTTCTACTGTCATGACAACCTCCAAGACAATGAAGGACAACAGTGCAGCTGCTAAGGCTATCACAGGCCAAGAAATAGCAATAGAAGTGACTCCCAAAAGTCTCCTAACTTTAGATGAACCCAATACTTGCTTTATTTACACACCACTTGGTCTGTTCACTGGTGGAACATGTCCGAAGCAGTATTTTCATCTTTACCTCTCCCAGCCTATGGTGCCCACCACCAGAGTTCACAGACTCTAGCAAACTGTTTTCCTTGACCTCTCTTGTTGTGTCCTATTACTTGACTAACTGCCCATTTTAAGTCAAGTGCTCCAGCAAGCTAACTTTCAGGGTACCACAAATTCTCATAAAATTAATTTTTCGGTCCCCTCATTCTAATATCTTATTATTACAGGGATGATAGAAGTGTATATTAATAAGGCACATAGACAACTAGGCCTTTGTTAGGTCAAACTGGTCAGATTTTGTAATTTATATACTTTCAGTATGTGCACCTAAAAATGAGGACCAGCCTGAACATTCAGTATTTCTAGCCCAGCCAAGCAAATATTGAACAAATTGATGAATGAATGAGTGAATTGTGATGGAATCAGAGGGTCAGTGTGGCTTGAAACTAGGGCGTGATCCATTCGTGTTGTTCTCCCTGCCTTCTGTCCATCACTTTCTGGTATTTCTCCCTTCTAACCTCCATATAACTTCCCTGAGGCTGCCCTACATAAAATCCCAAATTATTTCCCCAAAACTTGTAAATGCCAAGCCTTGGTTATACTATATATATTCATCTTCCCAGGAAATGGGGCAAAACTTCCAGGAGATCAATCCTAATATCTGACTGCTTTGTAAGGAATTTACTAAGTGCAAAACAAATCATTCTTGGCGCCTGACTTTTGAAACATTTTCCTTTGTGTTTAGAAAGTGCAATTACCCGGTCACTTACATTCTGAGACATGAAGTCTTGCAGATGGTTTAGTGTGTGCTCACTAAGATGGTCTTCCCCATTAACTCCTCTGCTCTCAACACATGCTGTTTCTGAATCTGTTCTGGGCGATAATCTCATGGCCTAGCAATAGCCTAGTAGAATTAGTATTAGGTGCTTGGCTTAGCACTAAAAGATTTAGAAATATACTAACAGAAGTTCTACTGAAATGGCCCATCTGCAGAGCCTGAATGTACAGGCTTTAAAACACACACACACAGTAAAAGAGCAGTGTTTGCAAAAGAGAATAAGCATTTCAGGAAGCATCTAGTGTCTAGCACATATACTCTCTTGGACTCTGAATTCCTATGCTTTTTGTTGTTAGGTTTCAGGAGAAACAGCCTCTGAGATAGAGATTTGATTGCAGGTATCTTACTGGGGACTACTTTCAGAACTGAGAAGACAGTGAGAGAGACAGGATTAGATAGAGGGAGAAGTTGAATTGAAAAGCAGTTGTAGCCAAAAGTTGAATTGAAAGCAGATATTTCAACCAATCCCAAAAGGAACTCTGGACCTGGAGTAGGCCTTCAGAGTTGTCCTGTATGGAAGCAAGTGGGATAGATCAGTTTACCTCTGCATCACCCAATCACTGGAAAACTGAAAATGTGCTGTCCATGGAGAGAGGGAGTAACATTGGGCAAAACAGCTCTCTTCAGCAGAGGGCAAATGCCTAGGACGGGACTCAGCTAAGAGCCATCAGCAACCAGCATTCTGCTGAGGGAGTGAGTATCTTGGTCTGGAAAGGAAGCTGGGCAGAACATCACGGTGTCCACTATATATGCCATATCTAATAAATATGGAGAAATATCAACCAATTGTGGAGTATACCCCTTATTTTTAAATACCACAATGGTTTTCTCCTAAAGTATGAAACATGGAGAGCATTACTAGAAAAAAACTGATATCACTGAAGATGTCACTGCTGTAAATATAAACTTTTTAAAAAGTCATTGCCTCGGCAAGGAATCCCAAACTAAATATTAACCATTAATCGACCAACGGAGGAAGAAAACCAATTTTAATAATTGCTTAGATACTAATAATGATCATCTCTCATTTCTCAACCTGTCTTCAAACTGAGAAAATGAATTGCAAAAGCACATCGATGGTTTCAATAACTCCTGGTGTCTCTTCAGGTAGATCAGCTTGTAGACTTAAGTTTTATAGATATAGGAGCAAAATTCTTCAGAAGCTCTTCTATAGATGCAGAAGAAAAATTTCTTTGATGAGATTATTATTCCAATCATAGAAATCCATAATTAAAGCCCAGGACTCATACCATTCCACTGAGTGTACCGTATTATATCTGCTAGTACACTGGATTCCTTAGACAATGCCAATTAATGTTATAAAGGTTTGTGTTATATATGTGATACAATGTTTAAGGGAAGATTTTAAAAAATTGCCATAAAAAAGGGCAATAGTTGACTCCTGGAAATAAATGAAGAAAGAGGATTCTTATTTAAAAAAATATATTAAACATTAGCTATACCCATGCCATTATTTTAACTTAATTTTATATAAAAATATTCATTTCTCTTAAGATGATTCAATAGTAGTCATACTACTTAAGTGCTTTTTTCAGAAAACTTAATTCTTGCGTTGTTCCCCTTGAATATTATGACAATTCTGTTGAAGAAGTCTTCCATGGCAACAGTTCCACAGTTAAAGACAGTTCTTTCTCTGGTTGCTAAGAGTTGTATGGATGGTGTGCACCTATTTAACAAAGTTTTAGCACATGATTACCTAATAATATTGCAGATGAGAATCCTGACCATTGACCTCTAACCTCAGGACCTGTATCAAATTCCTTTGTTTATTAATTTGTGATCCACCAAGAAGCTGTCACCCCAGCTAGGTCTTAACCTGACCAGTCCTATCCATGCTGAGCTGTGGCCTATTAGCTAGTGAAATGCCGGTTACCTGGAAAGGTCAGAAGTCAAACAACTGGGAAATACCCATACCCCCATCCTTTCAAAGTCTGTTAATACAAGCTTCAGTGGTCAAGAGAGATACAAGGGCCAAAAAGGAAGTGCTAACTAACAATTAGGCCACATCTTGACTTCTCCCTTTGCATACAGCCTCCTTCTCTGTAGCCCAGCACTCACAGGAGCACTGTCTCTCTCCCTGTTACTCCATGCTTTACCCCTTTCAAAATGGTACCACATGATATCACTGATCAGATAGATTTACCATAAAGGCTACAACTTCAATATCAACTCCAACCCAGGTATTCTAGAAGCTCCCAGAGGAACACATGACAGAGAGAAATGAGAATTACAGATTAGTTGTTTTCAAGTAAAAGAAATGCTGGGGAGAAGGATAAAGAGGAAAAAAAAGTAGTTTATTTGGTTAAAAATACATAAGTGACCCACAGATCATATCACTTCAATATCCTCAGTTTTATTTAAAAAAAAAAAATGTGGCAAGTATGTAATATGAAAGACTCTGTGCTAAGCACTAAAGGTACTAAGTGTAAGGAGAAAATATAACTGACCTATTAAAAATGAACTTATGACCAAAAATATTGTATCTGGTAACCAGGTCCTATGTGAATCCGTAGGTCTTATTTTCACTTGCTAAATTTTATGTAAATACACAGCAACAATGAAGAGGTGCTTGAGATAGCTGGTGCCTAAATCATGGCTTTTTGCCATAAGACAAAACCTTTTTTTTATTCCTTTATCCCCTCTTTGCAGAAATGAGGCTTTCCTTCCAGGAAGATAATGGGAGGCTTTGAGACGTACAGCCAGAGTGGCATCTGTTCTTTTCAGGAACTGTTTCACAAAGATTTTGCTCATTTTAAGAAAAAATATAAATGCCCAGATTTACTCTATTCTATGTAGCACAAAGTGCAAAGAATGATAGATTAAGCCAGTTTGGCCAACAATAAAGGATGTTTGTTAAATAATGTCTTTAACATAAAAGGAGGCAGCTTCAAGTATTTGTGGAGCTATAAGTCAGTGGCCCTAAGACTTCTCTAAGGCACCTTGTTTTGGGTAGCTTGCTCCCTCTATTAGCTGCAGGTGCAAACATTGCACCTGCAGTTAATTGAAGTTGTAATTAGACCGTTGTGGTAGCAATTAGACGCTTAATTTTGAGGATGTAAGTGACTGGCCACAGTTAGCCCTGGCTGAAGTGTTTGTACCCAAATTTAAGGAGACTGTTCAAAGAAGTCAAACTTTTCAACCATGCACTTCCATGTTTTGTTTTGTTTTTCCCCTCCGCAGGCAGAGAAAAATAAGGGCAAATTACTGCACACGCAGTGGTAAAATATATGTGATAAGAATAACTACACTCAGTGAAAATGAAGCTATCTTGATAAAGACACAAATAAGGTCAGCCGCACATGTGTAAATATAACCCAGGAAATAAACTTTGTCAAAAGAGTTGCTTCAAACAATGAATTCCTTAGTTATGTCTCCCTGGCTAAGCTAGCAATTTATGATAATGGTGCAGGAAGGTTGCCGTGAGCTTGAAATCTTTAGGTGATGTTCTTCACCTATGATATGTTTATCCTTTTGAATGGAGAGATAGTGAAGGATTTATGCCTATACTGAATTGACACCCAAATGGACTCTTTCCAGACTCTGGCTTTATTTCTGTTTCCCCACCATTTCATTTGGAACAACCCTCACTGAACCATGTTTTAAAATATAAATGTTTTCCACTTAGGCATAAGAAGAGCTGGCTTTTTCAGTCACTGGTTCAAAAGTAGGTTAAATTCCTTAAATTATAGGTTATGTTTGAAGAAAGCAGGTACATTTTTCAGGTTTTTTTATTTCTTACAAAAGACTTGTCCTTTGAAAAATTAGAAGACTTTCAATTTTTTTTCTTTCTTACAATTTGCTGAATGCTATGTAAACCTTAAAAAAAAAAAACCTTACTATTCTATTTATTGCTCAACTAGAAAATCATAACAGAACCAAGTTTTTATTATGATAGTCAATGTAAGAGAAAGCAAATACTCTTACTTTGCCCTCCTAGCATTTCATCTTCTTGAAAGGCTTATATTTCACCTATCTATTGTTTAAAATATTAATATATCTTAAAATGGAAAGTTCCACATAGAAATGTCTTGTTCAGGCTCAAAGTGGCAAGTCAGTGTATTACATTCTGCTACAGACTTTTTAACTAAATCATTAATTGGTTTTCAGAGCTCCTGAATTTACTGGCTGAAGTTTAAATGTACCCTTAAAGTCAAATGAGAGGAAACATAATAAATGCAGAATGCCTTTCTCATCCCTTCAACTATAAGACCACTTCTAAGTTAATGCTGTGCATCATGACTGCCAGTTACATAAGCTCTGTTTATAAATTATCAAGCACTTTAGATAGTAACACTAAAGGTTGTCTAAATGGAAGGATGCAGTGAAGTTCAGCCTTTTCTATTACTGCAAACTAGCAGCTTTTCCTTTGTTATGGCCACTGCACAAATGTCAAGAGGATGGCTGTCAGGAATTTCATATCACCCTGAACTGCAACCTTTGCATGGTGCCATCCTTAACCAAGTGACTTGCTGCAGCTCATTAAAGTTAATGGAATGGATCATTCCCTCCTAATTGTAATCATCAGCAAATTAGACTCCTTTCAAGGCTATCCAGGCAATAGGGAAGTATTTGACCAAGTAGACTGCATGAATAACTTTTCACTTAACCGTGTGCTTTTATTCAACACAAAGGAGAATAATACAAGGGGCGTGGAGGTACATAGGTTCTAATAAGTGCTAGGTTTGCCTTATTTACATCATTACAATACTGCCACAAGGTCATTTCATGCTTTTCCAGAACTAGACTTTCATCCCAAAACAGAGAAAATGATGTGGGTAATTCAGGTGACGACCCTAATTGGCCGATTTTGAAGTTATTACCTTCTCCTTTGGCAGACCTCTACCATCTTCCAACATCAGAGATATTATTATCTAACCACTGTTTGTAATTGTCAACTCATTGAAAAGCCCAATGCTGTTACATTGATTTTTACATTTAAAAAATGATATATGTGAACACAAGTACAGAGACACACATGAAGGATAAACCACGAATTAGTAGAATTAATCAAAATAATGTATCTAAAATTCTTGTTCTATCTAATGGTCCTTACTTCAAATACATTTGTCACTGAGAGATCATTAATATACGTTTTATGATTGTACTGTGGTTATAATAGTTCCCTAGCATTTGGGATATTACTGGAAATTGAAGGTTAAAGAGTAATCTCATTAGATCATGACATTGTGTGAAGGATTTTCTAATCTATTGGGCTAAGCAATCTCTAGAGGAGGGCAATTTTCAGCCTAAACAGGAAAAGTGCTGGCTACAGTGGCAGGATACATTAGCTCAGTTAATATAAGTGAACTTGCCACCACTCCAACACTAGGTGAAGGTTGATAAGTCAGTTACAAGTGAACAATTAGAGTTCGATGAGCTTCCAGAAACAAGGTGTGGAGGAATTAGAAAACACTTATAATTCCTATGGTGAAAGAAAAAAAAAAAAATTTTTTTTTTTTTTTTATTGTGAAAGCACCCCAAAAATTCTTCTTACGCATAGTGACAAAAAAAAATGTCATCTACACGCTGTGGTTCTCAAGATACAGTCAGCCGCTGAAACGGCAGCATCAACATCACCTGAAAATTTGTTAGAAATGCAAATTCTTGGCCCCGCCTTAAATTTACTGATTCAGAAACTTTGATGGTGGAACCTGGAAATCTGGGTTTTACCAGCCCTCCAGATGACTTTCATGCATGCTAAAGTTTCGGAACCATTGAATTAGAAGACAAGATAAGTGAGTAGTCTGCATACATTAGCTTTATATTCAAAGCAAAAGATTTTAGTAATATAATTTGGTGAAATAATTTACATACAAGTGTATCACCAAATACATTTATACAAATATATAAATACATTTGTGCATACAGTTTTACGTGTGTGTGTGTGTGTGTGTGTATTTGGATACATTTAAAAAAAAAAAACCATTGCCCTCTAGTCGATTCCAACTCATAGTAACCCTGTAGGACAGAATAGAACTGCCCCATAGTGTTTCTAAGGAGCAGCTGGTGGATTCAAACTGCCAACCAAAAGGTTGAGCTGTTAACCACTGGGCCATCAGGGTTTCATTTGGGTATACACTTATACTAATATGGTATGTTGTACTTCCCAGGCATGGTACAAGAAGCCATATGATAAGAATTACTTATCATATGAGAGTAGAGAGTGTATTTGTCTTATTTACCTCTGTGTCTTTAGTATCTACAAAGCATGGCATATAGGGAATAGGCAATTCCATAGAAACAGAAAGTAGATTAACAATTTCCAGGGACTTGAGGGAGAAATTGGGGGTGATGCTAGTGGATACCTAGTTTCTTTTGGGGGTAATGAAATGGACGGAATGAAGCAGGGATTTCTGAACAGGATACTAAGCCATGACATTTACAGGTTTGGGAACAAGATTGCCAATATTGCCACGAGGCAGAAGATCCCAAATGCCTTAAAAAAAAAAAAAAAGGTTTTGAAATGGAAGCTTTACAGATTGAGTTAGAATAACCTGAAAAATAAATGGATAAAGAAGATAAGCCACAGAAAGACAGTTAAAAAAAGAAAAAACCATAAAAGCAGTTTAAAATCCAATATGCAAAACACTGAAAAATTTTAAATAAGAAAAACAGCCAGGAAAATGTGTACAAATTTACTCCAGAAAGAATTAATTTTGTAGGAAAGTTTCACAAAGAGTTTTACAATATATGTGATGAAAGGGCTCAAAATGTGCATTAAGAAAAAAGAGTTTTACAATGTATGTCATGAAAGGGCTCAAAAGGTGCATAGTATCTATTTAAGGAGAGTTGTATTCGTAATGTCTACACTTAGGGGAAACACTGCTAGCTGTCAACCAAAATTCCTTTCTCCTCTTAAAGCTAGACCCCTGGTTAGACTGCATTTCTCTGCTTCCCTTGCAGGTGAGTCACTATGAGTAAGTTATGGTCAACAGAATATGGCAGAACTAATGTGGACCACTTTCATGCCAGGGCTTTTAAGATAGTGGTAGATAGTGCAGTGCCTCCTCCTTACTGTCTTCGTTCTTTCACTCCTCTATTTCAACTGGAATATGGTCAACAAGCCTCAGTTATGACTCTTAGAGATGACTGCCACAAAATATAGGTCATCAAATTCCTTTATCACTGTGAGAAGGAGAGCTGCCTACTGACCTGAACAAAATGCATTATACTGTGTTGTGAGTGAGAAATAAAATTCATTGGGATTTACTTGTTACATTTTTGGGTCTATATGTTAAAACTATTTAGCTTATTCTAACATAGTTATATAACAATTATGATACAAAACCAGGCAGAAAGGAAAAAAGTAAGTAAATGTAAAAAAAAGAACCAATAGAAATACTGGAAATTAAAATATGGTCAGTGATTTTTTAAAAAAACTTAAATAGGATAAATTATTGACAGGTACAATCAGATAAAAAAATAATGAATTAGAAAGTAGCATTAAGGAATCCACCTAGGATAAAGCAGGAGAAACAAAAAAACTTTTTTCATGAAACAACAGCTTTGTATTGTAATAGTTAGGAAACATGAAATGTAGACTCAATTCTGACATATGTCTAATATAAGCTCCAAAAGAAGCTAAAAGGAAGAATAATTTTGAGACATTAAGAAATATAAGAACAGTCAAATTGAAAGTGCACTCTGAATACTGAAATTGATTTAAGAAAATACATTACAATTAATTAAACCAGAGAACAGTGAGGATAAAGAGAAAATCTTAAAAACTACAAGAAAAGTAAAATACCTACAAAAAATGTTAATCGGATTGACAACAGACCACATGATAGATGCCAGAAGACAATGGAGTATTAGTTTCAAAATGAGAAAAAGAAACAACTGTCTACTTAGAATTTTATATCCAGCTAAATTAACATTCAAGGTGTAGGTAAAAAATATTGGCTGGTATACAAAGGCTGAAAGAATCTCTCACTCTCCTTAAAAGAACTCTCCAAAAATGTACTTCAGTGATAAGAAAAATAAACCTAAAGAAGATTGTAGAATATAGGAAACAATGGATAAAAAATATATATAATTAAATTTATTTTAAAATGATAATTTTCTGTATGTTTTAAAAGGATAAAGGTGAAAGTAAAATGTAGACTGCAATAAAAAATTGGTGTGGGGAGGCATTCAGCATGTATTTAAAGTATACCAAAACTTCTTTTCAATCCTGGGAGAGAGCAGAAATAATTATTTCTTTAGACTTCTTAAAGAAAACTTATTGGTCAAATAAGTAAGCCTAAAATTAAAGATAACCATGAAAAGAACAAAAATGTAATTTATTTCAAAACTACAGATGGAAGAGGAAAAAATGAGCAAAGAAATGACTAATAAGCAGGAAATACAAAATAAGATGAAAGAAATACATCAAAAAGAATCAGGGATACAATAAAAGTAATTACATTAATTTCACTTATTAAAGACAGAGGATATCATATTGGACAAGAAAACAAAATCCAGTTATGGCCAACTTGCTGTATAAAAGTCATAAAGGCTAAAAATAAGGGCAAAAAATAAGTATGACATTAGGAACAATAACAACAAATCCAAACCTATAATAGCAATATTAATATCAGATAATATTGAATTTAAGGCAATTGCAATAATAAGAATAAAAAATCTCATTACAGAGGCCATCTAGGATATTCCACTGGTCTCACTCCTTCCAGAGCAAGGAAGAATGAAGAAAACCCTAGATACAAAAGGAAGATTAGTCCAAAGGACTAATGACCTTATCTGCCATGGCCTCCACCAGGCTGAGTCCAGAACAATGAGATGGTGCCAAGCTACCACCACTGACTGTTCTGACAGGGATCACAATAGAGGGGCCTGGACAGAGCTGGAGAAAAATGTAGAATAAAATTCTAACTCAAAAAGAAAGACTAGACTTGCTGGCCTGACAAAGACTGGAGAAACCCTGAGAGTATGGCCCCTGGACACACTTTCAGCTCAGTAATGAGGTCACTCCTGAGGTTCACACTTCAGCCAAAGATTGAACGGGCCCATGGAACAAAAGAAGACTAAAGCGGTGCACCAGCCCTGGGGCAGGGACTGCAAGGCGGGAGGGAACGGGACAGCTGGTAATAGGGAATCCAGGATTGAGAAGGGAGTGTTGGCATTGTTGTGGGGCTGTTAACCAATGTCATACAATAATGCGTGTACTTGCTGTTTAAGAAACTAGTTTGTTTTATAAACCTTCATCTAAAGTACAATAAAAAAAGTCTCATTATAATAAAAGGAATAATGAAGATATAACTCATGAATCTTATGCAACTCACATTAATCAGTTTTTTTAAATGAAAAAAGATTGACAACCAACTGAATAAAAGTTAAGTAAAAGTAATTACTTCATTACCAAAAAATCACTTTATTCACTCATTCTTAACTGTTATCACATCACAATTTATCCTAAACTTAGATTACTATCTATAATTAAATTTGTTTCTCCTTACAACTCTTAATCTTTGTGGTTTTTGAAGGACAAAAAAGATCTTTTCTATTATATCTCTTTGTTCCAACTGAGACTCAGGTGGTTGAAGAAAACCTTAGTCTGGGTCCCTAGGGAAACAGACCCAAAGGCAGAGGTTAAGTGCTAATAAGTTATTGAGTTGAACAAACCCAAACCCAGGACAGTGAGAGTGAGGGAAAAGGTAAGTGAAGCAGGTAAGAATGGGAAGTAGATTCAAAATGGTGCCTTTCCAAGCTGACCACTGCTTCAGAGAGACACAGTTATTCACTCATCTAAAGACAGGCGTTAAAGAAATACTATGCCCAAAATACTCCACCAGAGAAAAGGAACGGAGAGTGAAATTTTCTCCTGGCTTTCTCCTGAACGATTACTGTGATACTGGACTTGGCAAAACTGTGCTTTCTGAAAGTTAAAACAGTGATCTTACAAAATTGGTATCTTACCATTTTGAACAGATATAATTTTGTATTCCTTTTTTCTTATATAATATTTATATTGTTTTTAAGTAATCTTCAAAAACAAATCATTTAACTATGAAAATAAAACATAGTCTTTAAATTTCAACATCAGGCTTTACTATCTTATATTTGTTGTTGTTGTTAGGTGCCATCGAGTCGTTTCCAACTCATAGCGACCCTATGCACAACAGAATGAAACACTGCCCGGTCCTGAGCCATCCTTACAATCGTTGTTATGCTTGGGCTTATTGTTGCAGCCACTGTGTCAATCCACCTCATTGAGGGTCTTCCTCTTTTCCACTGACCCTGTACTCTGCCAAGCATGATGTCCTTCTCCAGGGACTGATCCCTCCTGGCAACATGTCCAAAGTATGTAAGATGCAGTCTCGCCATCCTTGCCTCTAAGAAGCATTCTGGCCGCACTTCTTCCAAGACAGATTTGTTCGTTCTTTTGGCAGTCCATGGCATATTCAATATTCTTCACCAACACCACAATTCAAAGGCGACAACTCTTCTTCGGTCTTCCTTCTTCATTGTCCAGCTTTCACATGCATATGATGCCATTGAAAATACCATGGCTTGGGTCGGGCGCACCTTAGTCTTCAGGGTGACATCTTTGTTCTTCAATACTTTGAAGAGGTCCTTTGCAGCAAATTTGCCCAATGCAACGCGTCTTGATTTCTTGACTGCTGCTTCCATGGCTGTTGATTGTGGATCCAAGTAAAATGAAATCCTTGACAACTATATTTACTGTGTTTTATATCTTCTTTTCATGATAATATAAAAATTGCAACATTAAACAAAACTACTTAGAAACAATTATTTATAATTCCCCATGGAGGTTTCATGTCTCAGTGGCCTACCAATTTTTATCAGTTGTATTTTTCATAAAATGTTAATTCTTATGTGCTATACCTTTATATTCTATATTTTCAATTAATGTTGTTATACACATACAAAAAAAAAAAACCAAACCCAGTGTCATCGAGACGATTCGACTCATAGTGACCCTATATGACAGAGTAGAACTACCCCATAGAGTTTCCAAGGGGCGCCTGGCAGATTTGAACTGCTGACCCTTTGGTTCACAGCTGTAGCTCTTAACCACTAGGTCACCAGGGTTTCCCTGTTATATAAATAATTTTTCTTATTCTTACAATCTTCCAACTTTCAAATCTTATGGGTACATAATATTCCAATTAATTGATATTCCATAATTACTTAATCATTACTCTGACCACACCTGTATTTGTTTTATCAATTTTTTACCTCTATAGTTTTTCTTTTATAATTATCCCTGAAAAAGCAATTGCTTTATAAATTTACTTACAATAAATTCCTAAAAGTGGGTTATGCAAAAATCCTATGTTCTAGAAATCTCACTAATTTCCTTGTAAATGGCCATATTTTCTTTTGAAAATATGCAATAATTTTTCCCTTTGTTTTTCTTTTTTCATCACTGTTCGTGTTTTGTTTTTGTTTTTGTTTTTTTTACCAACTCTTTGCATTACTTCTGCTTCCTTTAGGCAGTATATTTGCCTACTGACCTTTCACCATTCCCTTTTGTCCTCAACTAATATCTGTCACTGATTTATCTTCTGCTTTGATCTTATATGAAGTCCAGCTTATTCTGAAAAAACCAAAAAGGCTATAAAAATGATTGCGATTTGCATAAACTTTTAAAAATACTACATATAAATACATGCCATCCAACTACAACAGGGTTGACATAGATGATTTTCATTTTGGTTCAAAAATACCACAATTATAGGAAGTATTTTTCTTCTTTTGAAATTTTTTGCTTTTGGAATTTCCTTGGAAATTAGCTTATTTTTCTATAATCACACCCAAAATGGCATTACTCAGATTGATTATCCTCTGTGTTTCCCAATAATGAGTAGCATAAGACTTTTCAATGATTATTATTGCATCTTTAAATGTGGCATTTTATTCTTGGATTCTTCTTCGATCAAAAGTTAGCGTCTGTCCCCCTTCCTTTGTATATGCGTGGGCTCTGTGACTGCTTTGACCAAAATAATATGGTAGAAGTGACAGAAACTATGCCAGGTTTCAGCAGGTTCCACTTCTCTCATGATACACCCATTCTTGAACCTCTAGGTTGCCATGGGACATGTCCAACTATACTGAAGCCACCATGCTGTGAGAAAGCACAAATTATCCACATGGAGAAGCCGTGTAGAGAGAGAAATGCCCCACCAATCCCCAGCTATATCATTCTTTAACCTTTGAGTCAACCCACCTGACCACAGACACTGTTGAGCAGAGACAGGCTATCCCTACTATGTTCCTGTCACACAAAATTAAAAAAAAAAAAAACAGTGTTGTCGATTTGGTACCAACTCTTAGCAACACTGTAGAACAGAGTAGAGCTGCCCCATAGGGTTTCCAGGGCTGTAAATCCTTACAGAAGCTGACTGCCATGTCTTTCTCCCTCAGAAGGGCTGGTGGGTTTGAACTGTCAACTTTTTGGTTAGCAGCTAAGCATTTATCCACTGTGCCACCAAGGCGACTCACATAAAAACATTAGTTATAATAATAATAGCAATAAATTTTTATTTTAAGCAACTAAGTTTGGTAGAAACTTGTTATATAGCAATAGACAACTGGAACCTGAAGTGACAGCTAATTTATTTATACTGTTTCTGGAAAATCAGGTTATTTACAGTTTTATTATATTGCTAATGATGCTAGATTAAATGTATTTATATATAAGTCTATATGCATAGTTGATTTTTTGCTCAGCATAAATTACTACAAATAGAATTGATAGGGCAAAGACTATAAATAAATACTTTTAAGGTTCTTGATACATACTGCCAAATTTTTAATTCTGGAAAGATTATGACAATTAAGATCCTACCAGCAATGTAAAAGGTTGTCTATATCTTTGCATTCTTTTCAACACAGGTAGCTAATATTTAAAATATTAGTTTTTGCAACATGATGGCCAAAAATGGAAACTTGCATTTCTTGGACTATAAGGAAAGTTGAATCTTTTTGTTTCAGATGATTTATTTATCTGCTCTTTTTCTTCTTGTGTAAATATCCTAAGGATGTCAGAAGATAATATTTATTAATTAACATAATTTTTATTTAACTCTTCACTATTTGAATCCAGAACTTTAATCATCAAAATTAGAAGCAATCTCAAACATAAGATTTAACATTGTTTCTAATAAGAATACAGGGGAAAAAACTCAGCTTAAACATGTTTTGAAATAGGAGTCTTTTTTTTTTTTTTTAATAATGAAATATATAAAGACCTAGGTTAGAAAACCAAAAGGGCAACACTCAGCATTTCTCAAGCTGAAAGAACTGAAGAGAAAATTCAAGCCTCGAGGTACAATATTGAAAGATTCTATGGACAAAATATTGAATGATGCAGGAAGCATCAAAAGAAGAAGAAAGGAATACACAGAATCACTGTACCAAAAAGAACTGGTTGATGTTAGACTATTTCAGATGGTATCATATCATCAAGAACCAGTGGTATTAAAGGAAAAAGTCCAAGCTGCACTGAAGGCTTTCACAAAAAACAAGGCTCCAGGAAGTGACAGAATACTAGTCAAGATATTTCAGCAAATGGATGCAGTACTGGAGGTGTTCACTCATATATGCCAAATAATTTGGAAGACAGCTACCTGGCCAACTGACTGGAAGAGATCTGTATTTGTACCTATTCAAAAGAAAGGTGATTCAATGGAATGTAGAAATAATCAAACAATATCATTAATATCATACATGTAAAATTTTGCTGAAGATAATTCAAAAGTTGTTCCAGCAGAGGTACATCAACAGGGAACCGCCAGAAATTCAAGCTGGATTCAGAGAACATGGAATCAGGGATATTATTACTGACATCAGGTGGATCTTAGCTGAAACCAAAGAATATCACAAAGATGTTTACCTGTGTTTTAATGACTATACAAAGGCATTTGACTCTGTAGGTCATAACAAATTATGAATAACACTGTGAAGAATGAGAATTGCAGTACACTTAACTGTGCTCATGAGGAACCTATACATAGACCAAGAGGTAGTAGTTCAAACAGAACAAGGGAGTTAAAAATCAGGAAATGTGTCCATCAGGGTTGTATCATTTCATCATACTTATTCAATCTGTATGCTGAGCAAATAATCCTAGACACTGGACTGTATGAAGAACATGGCATCAGGATTAGAGGAAGACTCAGTAACAACCTGCAATATGCAGGCCACACAACCTTGCTTGCTGAAAGTGAAGAGGACTTGAAGCACTTAGGGAAGAAGGCCAAAGACTACAGCCTTCAGTATGGATTATACCTCAACATAAAGAAAACAAAAATCCTCACATCTGGACCAATAAGCAACATCATAATAAACGGAGAAAAGATTGAAGTTGTCAAGGATTGCATTTATTTGGATCCACAATCAACACCCATAGAAATGCCAGTCAAGAAATCAAACAATGAATTACATTGGGCAAATCTGCTCCAAAAGACCTCTTTAAAGTCTTAAAAAGCAAATACGTCACTTTGAGGAATAAGGCGTACCTGACCCAGCCATGGTATTTACAATCATCTCATATGCACACAAAAGCTGGACAATGAATAAGAAGACTGAAGAAGAATTGATACCTTTGAGTTATGGTGTTGGTGAAGAACATTAAATATACCACAGACTGCCAGAGGAACAAACAAACCCATCTTGGAGGAAGTACAGCCAGAACACTCCTTAGAAGCAAGGATGGTGAGACTTTGTCTTACATACTTTGGACATGTTATCAGGAGGGACTAGTCCCTGAAGGACATCATGCTTGGTTAAGTAGAGGGTCAGCAAAAAAGAGAGGAAGATGGTCGACAAGATGGATTGTCACAGTGACTGCAACAATGGGCTCCAGCATAGCAAGGATTCTGAGGATGGCACAGGACCAGGAAGTGTTTCATTATGTTGTACATAGTGTCACTATAAGTGACCTAACAACACCAATTGAAAATAAAATATGATGATGAATAGATGGAGAGATATAGATAGATGTATGTGTATGTATATACTTATATATAAATAAAATAAAAGAATACTTATATAAAAATATATAGGTAATTAATTTTCCACATACCTGGTGGGAACGTATGTCTTTAGTGAGAAATCCCTATCTATTTTATGTTGTCAAATTGAGGAGACAGTCTCATCTTGAAATTGGTATTACAACATTTTTTCTTTATTTTATTTTTTATTTTAAGCATATTTATGTTTATTTAAAAATATACCATACATTCAAAGGAATGCATATAACGTCTGTGTAAAGTCATCTAATAATAAAATGAACACCTACATATCACCTTAAAAAATAGATTAAAACTGGTTCCTTAGATGTTATTTTTGTGTCCCTCCCCAGCAGCATACCCTTCTTCCCTACCAAAGGTAACCAGTAACCTAAATTTTATGCTAATCATTTCCTAAATTTTAGGTTAATCTATTCCTTTATAATGTTCTCATATGTAGATAATCTACAATATGTTGCTTGGGTTTGCCTGTTTTTTTACTTTATGTAAAGTGGAATCAGAGAATGTATATTTTTCTAATTTGCCTTTTGAACAATATTATGTTTATGAGCTCTTTTTAATGTTGATTTAGGTAGCTGTAATTCATTTCTATTTATTATCCATTCTCTCGTTGGTAAATATATAAATTATTTCTAGTTTTATTTTTACAAACAATGCTGCTAGAAGCATGCTTGGATTATGTCTCCAGGTACATAGGGCAAGGATTTCTCTAGCTGAGGAAATACAGTTGAAACAGAACTACTGGACTATGATATATATCTTTTCGGATTCTTTAGGTAATACCAAAACATTTCCAAAGTGGCTGAACCAATTTTCCCTCTCACCAGCAGTGGATGAGTGTGCCTGGTCCTCGATATTCTGCCAGTAATTGTCATTGTCTGTGAATGCTTTACACAGTCATGGAGGCCTGAGCATCTTAAAATTATTTTATAAATTGTTTTTGAAAAACTCATTGGTATCTAGGGTCAGATGACACGCATGTATTGAGAGCTTGCTATGTACTATCTCTATATTACTCTAATCATTACAACACTGTGACCAAGGCATTGCCATCACAAATTTACATTTATATAAACTAAACCTTAGAGGAATTACTGATTAACTAGTTTACACAGTAGTTAATAGCAAGTATTCTAACCCCAAATTTCTGATTACTCTTGTTCTTTCTGTTACATTCACATACTTTTTGAAAATAGAAAATTCGTAGAGTCATAGGCAATGTTATAAACCAAGTTCATGTACCAACTTACTCAATAAAAAATTCTAAGAATCAAATCAGAGTGAAAAACTGCCACTCATTTTAGCTCTACATTATGCACTGTTGACAAAGGAGCAATCCATTTTTAATGTCCAGCATGTCATTAGAGAGGCAAGCTGACTGAGTGAACTGAGCCTGGCATTTATCAGTGAACCCAGATAAAGAGCCACTGAGTTGTGGGATTCTACAGCCTTCTTTCTGACAGCCACCAACAACATATCCAATTACTTAAGCAGTCTTTTCAGCATCATTTAAGCAGGCCTTGATTTCCAGTGCCACTTTAATACAGAAAAACACTTGAATGCTCTAACAGTAGCATCCTAGGTATATGGTTCTGTCTTCTTTAAATTCCATGTGCTTGGGGTATATCTGCACTTTAACAGTCCATTTTTAGCACATTATCATGAAATAAGATGAGAATTAATAATCCATTTTTAATATATGGCCATAAAAATAACAAGTGATGCCTGCTTCACATTTCTTGTCCCCTCAAGATTTCAAGGCAGGTAATAAAAATAAGAACTTGTATAGGATAAAACCTATTTCCTGAGCACTGAGTCTCTACCTCGCCAGTTACTACTGAAAGATGCAATGTTGAAGATAATGTAAAGCACTGATAATATGGGAGAGATTTTGTTGTTCGTGCTGCTTAGGATATATCCCATAAATACCCACTGGCAATTGACCAAACCCATTAAAAAAATAAGATTTTATCCAGTCCTTGTCCATTACTAAACTCAAACAAAGGCTGGTTTCAGTCTGGATCCACTAACTATGTTGTTCTCACAAGACCACCGTTAGGCAATGTGACCAGAGAATTGTCTTTGCTGAGATGAAGATTTCCAAATGATGTTTTGAAGAAATATTTTATTGGTCAGATACAATTTTGCTGTTGAGACAATCTTGTCCACAGTACATGCCAACATAATCCTCTATCAAACTGACATTATAAAGATGACTTTTGCCTTCAGTGAAATAAAAATGGCTGATCACAAAATTCTAAATACAAAAGCAAGAAAAAGTCTGTTGTCCAGAATCTCATTTTATGGATCTCTATTGATTAGCACTTCTATAAAATGACCACTGATGTTCTTACCAATGGCCATAAGGCGCTGTGTCTGAAGCACTTAAGATTTAGAACTGTTGGTGCCACGTGCATTATTTTGTTCATTTGGTGGTGAAGGGTCGAAAAGAGAATAGTTGGTTTTCATTACAAGCCCTTCAATACCAATTGACTGTCAACAATCATGTGTGTTACTTTTAACAATTATTTTTTAAAAGTCTCGTAATCCTATCATATTTTTTATTTTATAGTTCTTGGCATAGTGGTTAAGTGCTATGACTGCTAACCAAGAAGTCGGCAGTTCAAATCCGCCAGGCGCTCCTTGGAAACTCTATGGGACAGTTCTACTCTGTCCTATAGGGTTGTTATGAGTCAGAATTGACTAGACGGCAGTGGGTTGGGTTTTAGTTCTTTATAGTTTATAAAACATTCCATTTGATCTTACCAACAGCCCTGTGAGAAGATATGAATGTAATACTTTGCAATTCTCTATTAAATAAAAATATTTCTAAAATATGTCACTTCCTGGAAGAAAACTGTGAGAACTTAATAAAATCAAAACCTGGTTCTTTAAGATGACCAACGAAATTTATTAACTCCTAGTTCTACAAAAAAAAAAAATTTTTTTTTTTTTTTGTAGAACTAGGAGTTCTACAGATAAGAGAAAAAAAAAGAGAGAAGACATAAGTTGCCAATATTAGGAATGAAAGAAGGGATATTACTACAGTTCTGATAAATATTAAAAGGATAACAAGCAAATGTTACAACCTTATGCCCATAAATTGGATGAAATAGAAAAATTCCCTGAAAGTTACTAGCTTTTTAAACTCTCTCAAGAAGAAATAAAACACCTAAAGAACCCTGTGCCTAGTATAAAAATATAACTTGTAGTTAAATACCTTCTCACAAAGAAAACTCAAGGCCTGTAAAAAGAATATGTAGTTAAAAGAACAAGTTTAATGAAAAAATAACACCAAACTTATTCTATACAAATGTATCCAAAAAATAAATGGAAACATTTCTTATTTTATGAGCATTGCCATGATATCAAAACAAGGCACACACTTTAAAAGAAAAGAAAACCACAGTCCAGTAAATCTCATAAACATAGACGTTAAATTCCGTAATACAATCTTAGCAAATCTAATCTAGCATTATTTCAAAAGGTAATTCATCATGACCGCATGGAGCTCTTCTTGGGAAACCAAGACTAGCTCAACGTCAGAAAATCATATGATGATCAATAAATGATAACAAATTATTTGATAGAATTCAACACCCACTCATGATAAAAATTCTCAGTAAACTAGGAATAGAAGAAAACTTCCTCAACTTGATAAAGGGCATCCATGAAAAACATTGAACTAATATCATACTCTGAGGGAAACAACTAAATTAAATGATTTCCCCCTGAGATCAGGAACAAGGAAAGGATAATTAAATAAGCGGGAAAATATGCCATATTTGTGAATCAGAAGATTTAATATTGTTATGTCAATTCTTCCCCAATTGATGTATAGATTCAATATAATCCCAACCAAAATCCCAGCTGACTCACTTTGTAGAAATTGATAAGCTAATTCTCAAACTTATATGAACATGTAATAGACATTAAAAAAAAAAAAAAAAAAAAACAGTGTCATCGAGTCGATTCCGACTCATAGCAACCCCATAGGACAGAGTAGAACTGCCCCATAGAGTTTCCAAGGAGCACTTGGTGGATTCAAACTGCCAACCTTTTGGTTAGCAGCTGTACCACTTTACCACCACGCCACCCGGGTATCTATAATAGACACAGAATGTACAAAACTATTTAGAAAAGGGAGAACAAAGTTGGAGTATTAAAACGTTCCAATTTCAGGACTTCCTTTAAAGCTATAACCCAGTGAAAAAAACCAGTAATGTCGAGTTAAATCCGACTCATAGCGACCCTATAGGACAGAGTAGAACTGCCCCACAGAGTTTCCATGGAGCGCCTGGCAGATTTCAACTGCCGACCCTTTGGATAGCAGCCATAGCACTTAACCACTACGCCACCAGGGTTTTTTTTAAGCTATAGTGATCAATAAAATGTAATATTAGTATAAGGAGAGAAAAAGAGATAAACAGAATAACACGGAGTCCAGAAATAGACCCACACGTATGTGGTTAATTATTTGCCATCAAAGGTGCCAAGGTAATGAATAGGGAAAACTAGTCTTTTCACAAATGGTGCTGGAACAATTTGAACATTCATATGCAAGAACAAAGAAAAAACAAAACAAACAAACAAAAAAAACACCTTGGCTTTACACAAAGATAAACTCAAAATGAATCATAGACCTCCATCCTAAATGTAAGACCTAAAACTCTGGAGGAAAAAATCCTCTAAGAAAACAAAAGAAAAAAGTCATTCATTGTGAACTTTTGTTAGGTAAAGAGTGCTTCAATAGGATGCATAAAGCACTCAAACGTACTTATATATGAATTGGCCTTTATTGAAATTAAATACATTTGCTCTGCAAAAAACACTGCTAAGAAAATGCAAAAGCAAGTCCCAAACCGGGAGAAAATATTTGCCAAACACTTATCTCATAAATGACTTGTATACAGAATGTAAAAAGAGACCTTCAAACTCAATAAAACACACACACACACACACAGAGAACTAAATTTGAAAAATGGGCAAATGACTGGTACAAGCACTTCACCAAAGGAAATAGGCAAATAAAAAAATTGTTAGTTGTAGTTACGTGCTATTGAGTTGGTTCTGACTCATACAGACCCTTTATCCAAAGGGAATGAAATACTGGCCAGGTCATGTGCCATCCTCGCAGTTATTGCTGTATTTGAGCACGTTGGTGTGGCCACTGTGTCAGTCTATCACATCGAGGGTCTAGCTCTTTTCTCCTGACCCTCCACTTTACCAAGCATGATGTCCTTCTCCAGGGACAGGTCACTCCTGATAACATGTCCAAAGTATGTGAGGCAGAGTCTCACCATCCTCGTCTCTAAGGAGCATTCTGACTGTACTGCTTCCAAGACAGATTTGTTCGTTCTTCTAGCAGTCCGTGGTATATGCAATATTTTTCACCAACACCATAACTCAAAGGCATCAATTCTTCTTCAGTCTCCTGTATTCATTGCCCAGCTTTCACATGCATACAAGATGGTTGAAAATACCATGGCTTGGGTCAGGGGCACCTTAGTCCTCCAAGTGACATCTTTGCTTTTTGACAAAGAGGTGTTTTGCAGCAGATTTGCCCAATGATTTCTTGACTACTGCTTCTTTGGGAGTGATTGTGGATCCAAGTAAAATGAAATTCTAGACAACTTCAATCTTTTCTTCATTTATCATAATGTTGCTTACTGGTCCAGTTGTGAGGATTTTTGTTTTCTTTATGTTGAGGTGTAATCTATACTGAAGGCTGTGGTCTTTGATTTTCATCAGTAAGTGCTTCAAGTCCTCTTCTCTTTCAGCTAGCACAGTTTTGTCATCTGGTTGTTAATGAGTCTTCCTCCAGTCCTGTTGCCTCATTCTTCTTCATATAGTCCAGCTTCTCAGATTATTTGCTCAGCATACAGATTGAATAAGTATGGGGAGAGGATACAACCCTGACGCACAGCTTTTCTGATTCTAAACCAACCAATGTCCCCTCGTTCTGTTCAAACTACAGCTTCTTGGTCTATGTACAAGTTCCTCAGGAGCACAATTAAGTGCTCTGGAATTCCCATTCTTCACAATGTCCATATCCATAATTTGTTATGATTCACAGAGTCGGATGCCTTTGCATAGTCAATAAAACGTAGGTAAACACCTTTGTGCTATTCTCTGCTTTCAGCCAAGATCCATCTGACATCAGCAATGATATCCCTCCTTTCACATCCCCTTCTGAATCCAGCTTGAATTTCTGAAAGTTCCCCTGTTGATGTACTGCCGCAGCTTTTTAAAATTATCTTCAGCAAAATTTTACTTGTGTGTCATATTAATATCCACCAGCTACTCCTTGGAAACCCTATGGGGCAGTTCTACTCTGTCCTGTCGCTATGAGCTGGAATCAACTCTCTGGCAACAGGTTTTTTTGTTTGTCTGTTCTGATGATATTAATGATATTGTTTGATAATATCTGCATTCTGTTGGATCGCCTTTCTTTGGAGTGGGCACAAATATGGATCTCTTTTGGTCAGTTGGCCAGGTAGCTGTCTTCCAAATTTCTTGGCATAGATGAGTGAATGCTTCCAGCATTTGCGTCCGCTTGTTCAAGCATCTCAGTTAGTATTCCATGAATTCCTGGAGCCTTGTTTTTCTCCAATGCCTTCAGTGCAGCTTGGACTTCTTTCTTCAGTGCCACTGATTCTTCATAATATGATACCTCCTGAAATGATTGAATGTCAACCAATTCTTTTTGGTACAGTGACTCTGTATATTCCTTCCATCTTCTTTTGATGCTTCCTGTGTCACTCAATATTTTGCCCCTAGAATCCCTTCAGTATTGCAACTCGTGGCTTGAATTTTTCCTTCAGTTCTTCCAGCTTGAGAAATGTTGATCATATTTTTCTCTTTTAGTTTTCTAACTCCGGGTCTTTGCACATTTCATTATAATACTTTACGTCTTCTCCAGCTGCTCTTTGAAATTTTCTGTTAAGCTCTTTTATGTGATCAGTTCTTCCTTTCACTTTAGCTGATCTACATTCAAGAGCAGGTTTCAGAGTCTCTTCTGACATTCGACTGAAGAATGGATAAATAAATTGTGGCATAAACACACTATGGAATACTACTAAGCAATATAAAGGAATGAACTACTGATATATTCAGCAAGATAGACAAATATCAAAATTGTTATGCCGATTGAATAAAGACAGAAAA
Source organism: Loxodonta africana (assembly GCF_030014295.1). Lineage (NCBI taxonomy): Eukaryota > Metazoa > Chordata > Mammalia > Proboscidea > Elephantidae > Loxodonta > Loxodonta africana. The sequence continues at coordinate 42,858,491 of NC_087355.1, read as the reverse complement.
AAGACTATATACCGTATGATTCTACTTATACGCCATTTTAAACAAAGCAAAACTATAGAGACAGAAAGCAGTTCAATGATTGCCAGAAGCTAGGTAAGGGGTGGGGATTGATTGTGAAGGGCTACAAGGGAATTTTTAAGGTGATGGAAGTATTCCATCTCCCGGTTGGGTTACAGTATTGTATATATTTGTCAGGGCTCATTGAACTGCACATTAAAAAAGGTACATTTTATTATATGTAAGTTTTACCTCAGTTTTCCCTTACAAAACATATTCTCTAAAATAGTCATAATATTCTTTTGCTGGTAGTATAATGGAAAAAGAATTTATTATACAAGGGGTAAGAAAAAAAACTGAGTTTCACTTTTTGCTTCCTTGCTTAACGGCTAGTTGTTTAACCTGGACAAGTCATTTAAACTCTCCAAGTCTTAGTTTTCTCATCTGTGGAATAAGGGCTAATTTAACTGTCCTACTGATATCACCACCCCCCATCTGTCTTTTGTCATACTGTGGTGGCTGGCATTTTACTAGGATGCTGAAAGCTATGCCACTGGTATTTCAAACACCGGCAGAGTCACCCATGGCGAACAGGTTTCAATGGAGCTTTCAGACTAGGAAGAATGGCCAAGCAATCTACTTCTGAATATTAGCCAATAAAAACTATGAGTCACAACAGGATATTATCCTGTACAGCTCTGGAAGATGAGCCTACTAAGTTGGAAGACACTCAAAATATACAGTGGCTGCAACAATGGACTCAAGCATACCAATGATCATGAAAATGGCACAAGACTGGGCAAAGTTTTGTTCTGTTGTACACGGGTCACCATGAGTCAGAGCTGACTCCATGACAACTAACAACAACAACACTGATATCACAAAATTTTATATCTCAATTTTTTTTTATAGCAATAAGCATTTATTTTAATAAAAAATATCTAGTCTTAATTTGTTATAAAAGTAGATTTGAAGCACAACAGTTCTGTCATGTAGAAATCCATTAAAAATAATGTCAGATTGTAGTTTTATCGATCTTGTCTTAGGCTTTGATCCTGTAAAAGAAATGGCTACTGTCATTGATAGTCATAATATTTATTATATACTGAATTTAAAAAGAATTGCTACATTTGACCTAGACACACAATAATTACTTTATCATTTTATATTTTCAATAATTACTCTTATGTAGTGTTGTGGCTTTTATAATTTTATAATTAACTTTTCAATCATAATAACATCATAATTACCAATTTGAAATTTGGAAATCAGATAAAGACCAATGGCAGAATTATATGCTTAAACATCATTAATCACACTTTCCTTGTCTTCAGTCTTATTATTGGACATCTTTTGTATGGTTTGGATATGTATAACTACATGAGTTTTGCTGTGTTGTTTATTTTGAATTACTTAACAAGTATCTCTTATTTCTTATTCTGTGGGAAATTCTAATCTTGTACATAAATAGAGCAATTTCTCAGGGCATCTGTCCCCATGTGGTTTGCACATAGATTATTGTATTCAAATTGAAAAAATAACCTAAACATATTTTTCTACACATGTTCATTGCATTGTTTAGAATACAGTCCAAAATTAGAATGTTTTCCTCTTCCCTGAAATGGCCCGTCTCTCTTTTTAAGAAGTACAATTACTACAATTAGCATTAAGGAAGGGAAAAAGTGAAAAGTTATCCTGAAAAAGTCAAAGTAAAGGCTTAGTTTGAAAAAGTGAAAATTAAAAGTAGCAACAACTGCAACAAAATAATAACAAAGTGTGCAGAAAATAATTGGGTAGATAATTTTATCCTCAACTATAATGCATTCATTTTATTACATAGAATTATTTGATTAAAAAACTAAGATAGAAAGAAATTCTTAAATTTTCTATTAAATAATTGGCTCTTAAAAAATGCTAAAATATTACACTAAATAGTGCTATTAAAAATGATACAATCCCACTATCATGTTTTCAATTCTCATTTTCATGACTTCATGTAAATATAAACAGAAAAACATACAGAGTGGTATGGGTATTTGTATGAATATTACAGAAACTTCAGTTGCAAATAATTCTTTTCCTGTGGTTCTAAAATGCTATCATTTGGGGAATTTTTATTTCAGAATTTCCTTTAAGACCATTTATCTTTCTAATAATCACCACCAAACTGATATTACAGAAATAAATCATCCCCTTTATTCATCATAATACACTCTGAATAACTCGTTAATTGGTTACATTTTCAGATTATTTTTCAATTCAACTACGATTGTAATGGAAAACAAAATATTTATTTAAAAAAAATCAGAGCCTATGCATTAGAAACAAAGAGATGAAATCAGCTCCAGTTCACAACACTGTCTTGTTTGATCTACTAGTGTGACGCTAGTCTTAAATTTCTCCAAATTTTCTCATTTTTAATGAAAAAATAGTTTTCATTATTTTGTTACCTTGCTTCTATTCTTTTTTTTTTTTTTTTTTGATCACATGTGAATCAATAAAAAAAAGATATATCAAAAATACATCGAAAAAAATCTAAACTATACAGGAGTTAGTTGAAAAAAAAATCAAAGTACCCCTTCATGCCCATTCCATCCCTTGCCAGAACTTACCGATGCTGCCAGTTTATTGCAGACTTTTTCTATCCATGTACATATGTAGGATAGGTGGCCCTGGGTGGCACAAATCATTAATCATGTGACTACTAGCCAAAAGTTTGGCAGTTCAAACCTACCCAGAGATGCCTTGGAAGACAGGTCTGGGGTTCTACTTCCAAAAAATTACAGCCTTTGAAAACCCTATGGAATAGTTCTACTCCACACACAGGAGGTCGCCGTGACTTGGAATCAACTCAAAACCCAACTAACAACTACACGTATGTAGGAATGTACAACTGTTCCTCAAAATTGTGTCTTTCTGAAAGGCAAGACAATAAAAGAAAATTAATAAATATTAATTGAACTTTTACTTTGTGTAGTTCATAATTCTAGAATGTCATTTTTACCTAAATTTTTTTTGAAAAATTATGTATTAAAACAAAAATTAAATATTATGGAATGCGATGCAAAATGTGTCCTTTAAAGATGTGAAACAATGAGACTTTTTAAAAAAATTCTCAATTACAGGCCATTTTAGTGTGTCTCTTTTAATGCCTCATCACTGTAATTCCTTCCCCACCATTATACATAAAGATCTAGTAAAAAGAAATCCCTGTGCTAAATGCATTACATATTTTCATATTTAATCCACACGATAACAGTATGAAGTAGGTAGATATGATCATCCCTATAAAAAGATGAAGTTTCTCTTAGATGAGATGACATCTACTGGGACAGAAAATAATGCCAGTACTTATATTAATCCAACAATAAACATTTATTGAGCACCTACTATGTGCCAGGCACTGTTGTGCCACCAGGTTCACATTTTAATATTTCTTTGAACCACCTCCAAATGCAAATGGAGATGGGCCAGGATGGATAGAGGGAGGGCTACCTCTCAAGCAGATGTACAAAGATCAGAAGAGAGGGGTATTCCTGGGCGCAGTGCATGTCAAAGTATACCGGAGAAAATGGCAGTGCATATATGTAAAGAGATCTTTTGACTAAAGAACACACACTGTGGCGGCAAATGAATCTATGAGAAATGAGGGACACTGAGGAAGAGAACTTTCTCTGGATCCAGGAAACCCCTGCCAACCAACACCTCTGAAGAACTCAGTTTGAACACCTTTCCTCATATTAGATCACGAGTCTCAAATGGCGATGTGTGCCATGGTCATCAGCGATCAGCAGACAGGTGACAAGGAGAATCAGACTGACATGGTCAAGTCCCTGCATTTAAACTGTGGAACTTTATGGTTAACACCACAGAGCAGCACCAGTAGAAGCTCCAATTTTCCTCTAACAAGAGGTCATAGCCAAATTGAATATTGCAAGGTTTAAACACAAACCCAATTTTTGGCCACTAGAGCATTTAACCACTTTAAAGAAAAAAGATTTGCCACAATTTGAAGATGTCCAACTAATTTACTCTGTTCCCTAAGCAAATTCACAAAAAGAAGTTCCCAAAAATACACTGAACCAAGGCAGTATTATTGGAATAAGAATATGGCTCCCCGTATGGCTACTTCAAAAAGATAGCAGTCATTTAATTTACAATTGTCAGTATTTAATACCTGGGACTTTATTCAGGTTTTAACACATGTACCTCAACCCAGAAAGATCACCTTTTACCTACTTTAATATCAATCTACCGCTAAAGAAGTCATAAGAAATTGTATAATACTTCCAACCTCATTAGGACCCATGTAAGGATAAAAATCACCATCAATTCCATTTTTATTGGTCTTCAAAAACAAAAATAAAATCAATTTACCTTTTCTTTCATGATGGTAAAAAAGAATCTTTTTCTTTTGTTATTTCAACCCACCCAAACCCCTAAGAAATGTTAGTTAATTCATGGTTTAATCAGTTTAATAACACGTATCCCACTCATGCTGGTTTGAGAGCATGGTTTCTTCCCTGGATCCAGTAAGAAGTTACCCTTAATGTTCTCAATAAATAAATTATCAGCTGGGTGTTATAAAGCATTTAAATAAAATAAAATCAAAAGGAAAAATAAATGCAATTTGAGACCTCACTTCTCTGAGTCTGCATCCCTTTCCAGTCCTCCTTGAACAGTGCAATAAGGCAGTGATATACTATCACCCAGAATCCTGTTTACAAAACGGTATTTGGAGAATGAACAGCTCTCTGCCTTCAAAAGTGTGTATAAGGAAGGAGAGGATGTTTATCTCTGGAGAAGGTTGGGGATGTGAGGAGAAAGTTTTAGAAACCTACTCATTTAGGGCTGAGAAGAACTTGTGGAGCTGGACCCTGAATATTGGAAAGAGTTCTGGAAGTTCAAACCTTATACAAATAAGTGAATTGGTTGTCATTTTAATGACCGTGGCCCTTAGGCAACTTCCTGTTTTGTATAACCAATCCAGTTCCTTTGAAGCATATCCATTTAAAGGAAGTTATTAAGGAGAGAGGTTCTGCATGGAGACCACTGTATTTTTGCATGGCTCAAGCACACAGCCCTCAAAGGTAATCTAATCATGGTAAGCTGGGTCAGAGTTAGTGATTTCATGGGACTGGCATTTAATATTCGTTTCATAGCTGCTGTACTGGTTTCTGGCAAGGGTTTCCTCAAACCAGACATAAACCACTCAAGTAGGAAAATGTCAAGAGGGTAAATCACAAGAGGTTCCTCTTTCTTCTGTGCCTGTGAGAATGTTTTTATAGCATCTTAGGTTGACTACCCAATTATTCCAGTGTGTGACAAGCTTTGTAGGTTAGGGGGCTCATCATTTTTTTTTCCCCCTACCAAAACACACTCACACGCGAGTACCACATTCTCATGATTGTAATTTCCAGTTCGATACCCATTATTCCAACCTTGGACACCCTGATGGTGCAGTGGTTAAGAGCTATGGCTGCTAACCAAAAGGTTAACCATTCAAATCCACCAGGTGCTCCTTGGAAACCCTATGAGGGTAGTTCTACTCTTTGTCCTTTAGGGTCACTATGAGTCAGAATCGACTCGATGGCAAGGGATTTGGTTTTTGGTTTATTCCACTCTTTTCTTTCCTATTTAAGAAGGTATATCTGAAGGCAACCTGTGAGAGGAACATTATTAGGAGTCCACTCTGATTTAGAAATACATTTTTGTCAAAACTTTAGGACTTTAGCTATTACTTTCTACAAATCCCCAGTGAGATACCTCACCACTGATTGTGACCTAACACTCTGCTAGACGCCACATGTTTATTAACTAGTCTGAAGGTGCTGCTTAGCTGGTTAGCCACCTCTTTTGTTAAAATATTTAAACGTAGAAAATATTCATTCAACCCAGAAATTTACATGAAAACATTGGTTTATATTGAGAACACAGAAAGAATGGTTGATAATGACTAAAACCATAACATAAAATGCATTATTTAAAAAATAGTCAAATTACACATAAGCATGGACGTAAGCATTGATATGTGTGACAAATAATTCTAAGAGAATACGAAATGTAAGGCAAGGCTTAGAGACAGTTATTCATTAGGTGGACAAGGAATGGAGAACATTGCCAATAAATGTATTAGGGTGCAGAAAGATGGAATAGTGCTCAGAGAACTACCTAGTTCAAAATGGCTGGAAATAAGGGTTTTTTTAAACTTCCGACAAAGTAAAGACCAGACCCAGATGGCTTCACTGGTGAGTTCTACTGAACACTGAAAGAAGAATTAATACCAATTCTCCATAAACTCTTACATACTTTGGACATGTTGTCAGAAGGGATCAGTCCCTGGAGAAGGACATCATGCTTGGCAAAGTACAGGGTCAGCGGGAAGAGAGGAAGGGCCTTAATGAGGTGGATTGACACAGTGGCTGCAACAATGAGCTCAAGCATAACAATGACTGTAAGGATGGCGCAGGACCAGGCAGTGTTTTGTTCTGTTGTGCATAAGATCACTATGAGTTGGAACCGACTCAAAGGCACCTAACAACAACAACAACACTAGGTGTTCTAGCCAGGGCAATTGGACAAGAAAAAGAAAAAAGACATTCAGACTCTAAAGGAAGAAGTAAAACTACCTCCATTTGGAGATGATACAGTCTTATCTATAGAAAATGCTGAAGAATACACATACACACACATTACTGCTAATCAACAAGTTCAGAAGGTTTCAGGGCACAAATCAATAACCAAAAGGTGAGCAGATCAAATCCACCAACCGCTCCTTGGAAATCCTATGGGCATTTCTACTCTGTCCTATAGGGTCACTATGAGTCAAAATCGACTCGACGGCAACAAGTTTAACCCAATTTAAATTGAGGAAAGTATTTGAATAGACATTTCTCTAAAGAAGATATACAAATGACCAATAAGCTCCTGAAAAGATGCTCAACAGCAGTCATTATAAACAAAAAAACAAACAAAAACTGTTGCTATGGAGTCGATTCCAACTCATGAAGATCAGATGTACCATTTAGGAAAATGCAAATCAAAACCACACTCCCTACATATTGAAACCAACGATCAGTGTTGGTTACCGTGGGTACATGGAAGGGTGAGGAGACACCACTCTGTAGATAGCAGACACTTGTTTTTTCTGGTGATTGGAAATATAACACCAAATGCAGGTAAACTATCCACAGCTTGACCAAGGTAAATGATGTCACTAAAAAAAGTAGGATGTTTTTGGTAAATTCAATGACATACAACTGAGCATCAACAACTAAAAAATAGTTACATGTATATGTATATATGCATACAAGTGTACAGATATGTGTATGTGTGTATATATACAGTAAAGCACATGGGGGCACAAACACAGATATTTCCTATAGGCCCAAACACCTTGTGGGACTGGTTTACAGGGTTTGAAGGCTTAGGGCCATAGTCTCATGGGACAACTCAGTCAACTGGCATGATATAGTATATAAAGTTGATGTTCTACATCCTAGCTTGGTGAGTAGCATTTGGGGTCTTAAAGCTGGCCAGCAGCCATCTAAAACACAACTATTGGTATCTATACATTCAGAGTAAAAGAGAAAGTAGGAAACCAAAGACTTAGAGATGAAACTAGTCCACAGGACTAAAAGTCTACACAAACCAAGGTCTCATCTACCCTAAGACTAGAAAAACTAGATAGCTACCACTATTGACCATTCTCATCAGGAACACAATAGATGGACCCTGATAGAATGGGAGCAAAATGTGAAACAGAACTCAAACGCTTATAAACTTCAGACTTACTAGACCAGTTGAGACTGGAGGACTCCCCGAAACTATTACTCTCAGCTACTCTTTAAACCTTGAACTAAAACTAATCTTTTAGCTAAATAACAGATTGGCTCATAAAATAAACAATACCTGTGCTTCTTTAAAAAATCGTCTATACGAGACCAATCGATCAACACTTACTCAAAAGCAAAGATGAGAAGGCAAGGGGACAAGGAAACTAGATTACTGGAAACAGAACAACCAGAACAGAAAAGAATGAGAAAGTTGACACACTGTGAAAAATGTAACCGATGTCACTGAACAAATGGTGTAGAAATTGTTAAACAGGAACCTAATTTGCTGTGTAAACTTTCACTGAAAACACAGTCAAATATTTTAATTATATATGATAAAACTACACCCACTAAGATGGCCATAATCATAAAAGGAGACAATAACAAGTATTGAAAAAGATAAGAAGAAATTGGAACCTTATGCTTTGCTGGTGGGAATGTAAAACTGAAAAACAGTTTAGCAGTTTCACAAAATGTTAAACATATAACCCAACAATACCACTCCTAGATACCCAAGAAAAATGGAAATGTATGTCCACAAAAAAAAAAAAAAAAATTATTCATAATAGCTAAAGAGTGGAAACAGTCTAAATGCCCATTAACTGATGAACAGGGTAAACAAACTGTGGCATATCCATTCAATGGAATATTATTAGGCAATAAAAAAGGAAATACTGATATATGCTATAATATATGGATGAATCACTTTAAATGGGTTGATTGTGTGATATATAAATCATGTCTCAATAAAGCTGTTTAAAAAGGGAAATGAGTAATACAAAAAAAAAAAAGTGTCCATGACTTATAAAAGATCATACTGTATTTTAGTATAATTTGAATAGTTCAGTGTTAGGAATAAGGTAGGTACTAAATAAATATTAATTGACTGATTAAACCATTCAATAAATATTCATTGATTGATTAAACCACTCAATTTACTCTAATTTGAAAGACCTGTTTTTTAGGGATAGAGGGGCCCTGGTGGCATAGTGGTTAAGAGCTTGGCTGCTAACCAAAAGGTTGGCCACTCCTTGGAAACCCTGTGGGTTCCACTCTGTCCTATAGGGTTGCTATGAGTCAAAATCGATTTGATTGCAATGGGTTTGGTATTTGGCTTTAGGGATAGAGTCTATAATCTTGCTTGAATTCATGCACTGATGTTTCCTGAAAGAAGTGCTTCTTTCTAACCAAAGGTTTTATATTTGCATTCTTTGCCAAAATAACTGATTTGACTGATCATTTGTTGAATTGATCCAGTCAGTCATTTAAGTGGAACCCTGTTAACTGGTCAACTCAGTCAAAAAGATCTTGAAGTAAGCCATTTTGCTCAGCCCCTTTTAAAGCAATTTAAACTCGTTTCCTCTTGCTTTGTCCTCTGTGGAAATGGCGACTATTTTTCTCGTAATAACCCTTCATCCTCATATCCGGACCAAACAATCTCACTTTCTGTAACGTTTCCACCAAAGTCTACACGTGGATTTTTAAGGCCTTCTAAATACATAGGAAATGTTCACTTATTAGTTTTCATTTTAAAAGCAACGAAAAAGTGTTCATTATTACATGGCTCTATATACCTATGTTGGAAACCCTGGTGGAAGCTAGTTACTAACCAAAAGGTCTGCAGTTAAAATCCACCAGGCTCTCCTTAAAAACCCTATGGGGCAGTTCTACTCCTTCCTATAGGATCGCGGTGAGTCGTGATCAACTCAAAGGCAGCGAGTTTGTTTTTGGTTTTGGTATGTCACTCTCCCTTAAAAAAAAAAAAAAAAAACCGTATCCAGGGTTTCTTAAAATATCGAATGCTTGTTGAAAGGATTTTTACTGTGAATCACTAGACTTTTGCTATTTTTTAATGTACATTACACACACATACACGCACACACATATTTCTGAAATGTTCTTCAGTTGAAAAGCATAATCATTCTCTAGGGTTAAAAAGCAAATCTTTTTTAAAAAGTAAATCTGTTGCTTAGCACTATCAAGGTGCCCTGGTGGCACAGTGGTTAAGAGCTTGGCTAACCAAAAGGAGGGCAGTTCGAATCCACCAGCTGCTCCTTGGAAATTCTATGGAGCAGTTCTACTCCTTCCTGTAGGGTCGCTAGGACAATGGGTATAATACTATCAGAAGTAACAGATACATTTGGCTTCAGAATTTTTTCTGTTTATTATTATATACATTCTCATATACGACTAATTTGAAAATTCCAGAGGCTACTGAATAAAACATAGACTTTTTAAATCCACTTTGATGCTTAATTTTCTTACAAAAGGAAATTACATCTAACTTCTTTGTTCATGTATGTTGGGTTCTGAGGCAACACAAGGAAACCTGCTCTGAAATCTGTCCTGGATGGTCCTACTTTCTGTGTATGCATTTTACTCCCTGAGTTTTCATTGCACCTTGCAATTCATTTGGAGTAGGTTGAACAGAAAATAAATTTGAGTATTGGGCATAAGTGTGTGTTGTTCGGGAGGAATCGTTTTACTAAATATATTCAGAACTATAAAATGTTTTATTGATTCTGGTCCATTTATAGAGCAGGAAGTGTAAACAGAGCCGATCATTTTAAGAACTGTAAATGGCTTTTTAGAGCATTCTAAATGTATACAAAAATACCTAAATGAATTTCATAATATTTCTGAGAAACATCTTATTTAATTTGGAGCAATTTACCATAAAAAAGAATCAATGTTTCACTAGATTAAGAGGAAGATCTCTTATAAGTAACCTGAAGGAACGGTTTATAATGATTTTTTTTTTTTTTTTTTTACCTCCAGTCTTTTGAACTGGGAGTCGCTTCCAGGGCTGGATTCCATTTGATCCCGTCTCAATCTCTGTTTCCTGGATTCTGTTCCTAGCTTCTATCTATTCTGCCTTCTGCTGTGGTTCTCAGCTGAATTCTCTATTACAGTAACAGCCCCATTATAGGCTGAGTCCACTATTGCAACTTACTGTACTAAACAGTAGGCCATTTTCCTAGATTAAAAAGGGGGCATCAGAATAGTATAGTCTGTTCTCAGCTATGGATTCACGGTCTCGGTAAGGTACAATGCACAAAATATTGTCTTTCCCTGGGAAATAGACTTAAGATTTATATGTTTTCCCCTAAAATAAGCAATATAGTTGATGTTCTATGTACAATTGTTATTATTAGTAATGCCCATGTAAGTTACCCAGTTCTATTAACAGTGATAATAGTAACCAATACTTATCGGAACTTAGTAGAATTCTGTTGTAGTAATTCAGATGAACAATAAATAAGGGTCTTATATTGTCTATATTAGATACAATTGTGTCCCATCTCCTAAAATGAGAGTATTTTGAAGGCAGAGATCATGATCCATACTCATCTCAGTATTTCAGTGCCTAGAAATGTCTTCCAAAAAGTAGGAACTCAGTAAGTACTTATTACTGTCACTTTTGGTTCTTATTTTAATTCTATCTGTTACAGACTTAATTGGAATCCTCTGAGTCCTCTTATCCAATTGCATTGCTGTTTCTCCTTCCTCATGGATATTTTTATATTTTTTCAGTACAATAGGTTATATACCCATAAAAATTATGATACTGTTTTGTCATATTATTAAATTTTATACAAATGGTATCATACAATAAATATTATTTTACATTTCTGTGCGACATTTTGTTTTCAAAATTTATCCATATTGGGGTCCTTATAGCTCTATTTAATTGATTTTAGCTGCTGCATAATACCACTATATGACTACAACTAAATGTTGGATTTTGTCAAATGCTTAATGTGTTCATTGATATATAACTACATCTCTTCTTTTTTAATCTATTAATATGATATATTGTGCTATTAGATTTTTTTCTTACGGTGACTCATCCTTGCATTCCAGTGATAAATCCTAAATTCTATTTTGTTTGATATTAATATTGCTAGAATAACTTTCTTTGATTATTATTGATAGAGTGTATATTTGCCCATTTCTTTATTTTTCTGTTTCTTTATTATCAACTCTTCTATTTGTTCTATTACAAGTCACACATTTTTTAATCCAGTTTGATGCACGATGCCTTTTAATGGAGAGTTTGATGTTTATATTCATTATTATTGGTATATGTGAACATCTTTCCATGTTTTCTATTTTTCACTTTTCATTTCGCAATTCGCTTCTTTTTTCTCACTTTCTTCCATTTATGGGCTGATAATATTTTCTAATGTTGTTTTATTTTCTATACTGATTTGGAAGCTATTGATTTATTTCTCAGCGATTATCTCAGCATTTTAACATAAAAACTCACAAAATATGAAGACATAAAACATAAAGATATTGTAACACATTAAAAAAGTCTTTTATCAGTCACAAATGTACAAATTGATTTTTGAAGAGGGTGCCAAGGTACTTCAATGAAAAAATAATAGTATTTTCAACAAATGGTGCTAGAACATGTACATGAAAAAAAAAATGAACATCAAAATTATCAAGTGTCTTAATTAACTTGAAAAAGGATCACAGACCTACATGTATGATCTAAAACTATAAAAAAAAATCTGAGGGAGCGAGGCCAAGATGGTGACATAGATGCTTTATGTCATCTCTCTTACAACAAAGACCCCAAAAAACAAGTAAATCAGATATATATGACAAACTAGGACGCTGGATGACCAGGGAGAATGCCCCCTGTACCCACAGCCAAATGACCAGCAGGACAGATACATCACCTCGTCAAAAATACCACCTACATCCTCAGCAATCCCACAGGAAAAGTGAACAGACTCCCGTGCTTACATGCCCAGTAGCTGCTCTGCCCACCTGGAGACAGGAGGTGACAGTTTCAACATGGCCAAGTTAATGATCAGAGTAGCACACATGCCCAACCTACTGGATATATCAAAACAAAACAATAATTCAGGACACAGTAAATAAACATACAACAAATAAATATAAAAACTTTTTGATGCCTCAGAGACAACAGTGAATATCAAATCACATAAAGAAGACGGACAAGATGGATCCAGCAAGCAACCAACATAAAGAATCAGAAAATATTCCCGAGGATGGTAAGGCAACAAAACTACCTGATAAAGAATTCAAAAGACTATTTTACCACGCTCTTCAAGAGATCAAGAAGGAAATCAGGGAAAACACTGACAAAACTAAGCAACATACAAAGCAATAGAAGAATTCAGGGAAAAGATACAAGAACAGAATAAATAATCTACTAGAAAACACAAAAACAAATAGAAATCCAAAAGATTAACAATAAAATTTCAGAATTAGACAACTCGATAGACGGTCATAGGAGCAGAACTGAGACAATGGAGGTCAGAATTAGTGAGATTGAGTAAATCCCTTGACACCAATTTGTTTGAGGAAAAATCAGGAAAAAAAAAAAAAGAATGAAGAAAAATGAAGAAAGCCTAAGACTTATTTGGGATACCATCAAGAAGAAAAACCTACAAGTGATCAGAGTTCCAGAACCGAAGGAGGAGGGAGGTGGATAATGGAAAACACAGAAAGAATTATTGAAGATCCGTTGGCAGAAAATTTCCCTAATATCATGAAATATGAGAAGATGTCTATACAAGAAGCTCAACAAATCCCATACAGGTTAGACCCTAAAAGAAAGTCACCAAGACATATCATAATCAAACTTGCCAAAGCCAAGGACAAAGAAAGAATCCTGAGAGCAACTAGGGATAAACAAAAAGCCACCTGAAAAGGAGAATCAATAAGACTAAACTCTGATTACTCAGGAGAAACTGTACAGACAAAGCAAGGGAATGACATATATAAAGCCTTGACGAAAAAAAAAATTGCCAGTCAAGAATTATATGTTCCCCAAAATTATCCCTTAAATATGATGGTGAAATTTCCAGATAAACTGAAATTAAGGGAATACGTAAAAATCAGAACAAAATTACAAGAAATATTGAAGGGAGTCCTCTAGTTAGAGAGCCAAGAACCTCAGACAACAATCTAAGTCTAAGACATGGGACAGATCAACCAGATACCAACCCAGATAGTGAATTCTCAAAAATAAATAAAGCAAAAGACAAAAATAGGGAACCAGAGATGTCAATATGTAAATGACAACAACATCAAAAAAAAAAAAGAGAAAATAAATGATGTAGTCATAGAACTTCCATATGAAGAGGAAGCCAAGGTGATATCAAGAGATGAAAGACTGGTTTAAACATAGAAAAATAAAAGTAACTTTCAAGGTAACCACAAAGGAAGCTAACAAATTTATACAGCAAAATAAAAAAGAAGAAAAACATAAAGACTCAGCAAACACAAAATCAACAATAATGAAAGAAATGAAAACAAAATACAAAAACAAAAAACTCAGCACAGAAAATTAAGCAGAACAAACCGTCAACATCACACACAAAAAAAAAAAAAATCAACAAAATGGCAGCAGTAAACTCATACTTATCAATAATTACACAGAATATAAAACCCACCACCCACTGCCGTCTAGTCAATGCCGACTCATATAAGTGGCCTAAATGCACCAGTAAAGGGACAGTGGCAAAATGGATTTAAAAAAAAAAAAGATCCATCTATATGCTATCTACAAGAGACACATCTTAAACATGAAGACATAAACTAAAACTCAAAGGATGGAAAAAAATATAGCAAACAAACAATAAGCAAAAAAGAGTAGGAGTGGCAATACTATTCTCTGATAAAATAGAGTTTCAAGCAAAATCCACCATAAAGAATAAGGAAGGGCACAATATAATGATTAAAGGGTCGATACACCAGGAAGACATAACCATAACAAATACATATGCACCCAATGACAGGGCTCCAAAATACATAAAACAAACTTTAACAACATTGAAATGAGAAATAGACAGTTCCACAATAATAGCAGGAGACTTCAACACACCAGTTTATGTGGACAGAACTTCTACAAAGAAATTCAGTGAAGATACAGAAAATCTAAATGCCACAATCAACAAACTTGTCTCATAGACATATACAGAACATTCTATCACATAGCAGCAAAGTATACATTCTTTTCCACCGCACATGGAACACTTTCCAGAATATACCACATTTTAGACCACAAGGAAAGCCTAAACAAAACTCAAAATATCAAAATAATACAAACCATCTTCTCTGATCATAATGCCATAAAAGTAGAAATCAATAATAGAAATAGCAAGGAAAAAGAATTAAATGCATTGAAACTGAAAAACACCTTGCTTAAAAACAACTAGGTAATAGAAGAAATCAAGGATGGAATAAAAAAATTCATAAAACGAAGTGAGAATGAAAACACATCTTAACAAAATCTTTGGGGCACAGCAAAAGCAGTGCCTAGAGACCAATTTATAGCAATAAACATGCACATCAAAAAAGAAGAAAGGGTCAGAATCAAAACATTAACCCTATAACTGGAACAAATAGAGAGAACAGCAAAAGGAGCCCTTGAGCACCAGCAGGAAGGAAATAATAAAGATTGCAGCAGAATAAATGAAATAAAGAATAGAAAAACAAGACCAAAAGTTGGCTCTTTGAAAACATCGACAAAATCGACAAACCATTGGCCAAACTCACAAAAGAAAAACAGGAGAGGAAGCAAAGAACTCGAATAAGAAATGAGACGGGCAATGTCACAAGAGATCCAACTGAAATAAAAAGGATCATAACAGAATATTATGAAAAATTGTATTCCAACAAATTTGAAAACCTAGAGGAAATGGGAAAATTTCTAGAAACACACTGATCTATCTAAACTAACACAAACTGAGCTAGAAAAACTAAACAGACCCATAACAAAAGAACAGATTGAAGAGGTAATAAAAATACACCCATTCTCTCCCCACCCCCCTGCCCCATCCATATGATTTCACTGGAGAATTCTATCAAACTTTCAGAGAAGAGCTCACAGCAATACTACTGAAACTATTTCATAGCATAGAAAAGAAAGGACTACTCTCAAATTCATTCTATGAAGCCAGAATAACCCCTAAGCTAGGCAAAGACACCACAAAAAAAGAAAACTACAGACAAATATCCCTCATGAACATAGATGCAAAAAATTCTCAATAAACTTCTAGACAATAGAATTCAACAGCATATCAAAAATAATAATAATAATACATCGCAACCAAGTGAGATACATACCAGGTATGCAGGGAGGCTTCAACATTAGAAAATCAGTCAATGTAATCCACCACTTAAATTTAAAAAAAGGAAAAATCACATGATCATCTCAATCGATGCAGAAAAGGCATTTGAAAAAGTCCAACACCCAATCCAGATAAAAACTTTCAGGAAACAGGAATAGAAAGGAAATTACTTAACAAAATAAAGGGCATTTATAGAAAACTAACAGGTGAAATGATTCTCAACAGAGAAAGACTGAAAGCATTCCCTTTGAGAACGGGAACCAGACAAGGATGCCCTTTACCACCACATTTATTCAACATCTTGCTGGGATTCCTAGCTAAAGCAATAAGGCTAGAAAAAGAAATAAAGGACATCCAAATTGATAAGGAAGAGCTAAAACTATCCCTATTTGCAGATGATATGAAAATCCCAGAAAATCCCAAAGAATCCACAAAAAAGCTACTGGAACTGACAGAAGATTTCAGCAAAGCAGCAGCATACAAGATAAATACACAAAAATCAGTTGGATCCCTCTATATCAACAAAGAGGACTTCAAAAAGAAAATCAGCAAATCAATGCCATTTACAATAGCCCCCAAGAAAATAAAGTACTTAGGAATAAATCTAACCAGGATGTAAAAGACCTATGCAAGGAAAACTACAAAACACTACTGCAAGAAACCAAAAGAGACCTACATAAGTGGAAAAAGATACCATGTTCATGGAAAGGAAGACTCAACATTGTGAAAACGTCAGTACTGCCCAAAGCGATCTACAGATACAATGCAATCCCGATCCAAATTCCAACGGCATTCTTTAATGAGATGGAGAAATAAATCACCAACTTTATATGGAAAAGGAAGAGGCCTCAGATAAGCAAGAAGAAGATGGGAGGCCTCACTCTACCTGGTCTCAAAACCTGTTATACAGCTGCAGTAGTCAGAACAGCCTGGTACTGTACAACAGACACACAGACTGATGGAACAGAACTGAGAACCCAGACATAAATCCATTTATCCATGAGCAGCTGATATTTGACAAAGGGCCAAAGTCCATTAAATGGGGAAAAGACTGTCCCTTTAACAAATAGTGCTGGCATAACTGGGTGTCCACCTGTAAAAAAATGAATCAAGATCCGAATCTCACACCTTACACAATGGATCAAAAACCTAAATATAAAACCTAAAATAATAAAGATCATGGAAGAAAAAATAAAGACAACACTAGGGGTCCTAATACATGACATAAATACTATACAAACCATAACTAACAATACACAAACACCAGAAGAGAAACTAGATTACTGGGAGCTCCTAAAAATTAAACACTTAAATGCTCATCAAAAGACTTCACCAAAAGAGTAAAAAGAGAACCTACACACAGGGAAAAAATTTTGGCTACAATGTATCTGACAAGGGTCTAATTGCTGAGATCTACAAAATACTTCAACACCTCAACAATAAAAAGACAAATAACCCTGTTAAAAAATGGGCAAAAGACATAAACAGACACTTCACCAGAGAAGACATTCAGGCAGTTAACAGACACGTAGGAAAATACTTGCAATCTTCAGCCATTAGAGAAATGCAAATCAAAACTACAATGAGATACCATCTAACCCCAACAATACTGGAACCAATCAAAAAAACAGAAAATAACAAATGTTGGAGTGGTTGCAAGGAAGTTGGAACTCTTATGCACTGTTGCTGGGAATGTAAAATGGTGCAACCACTTTGGAAAATGATATGGCACTTCCTTAGAAAGCTAGAAATAAAAATACCATATGATCCAGCTATCCCACTCCTAGGAATATATCTTAGAGAAATAAGAGCTGTCACAAAAATAGACACGTGTACCCATGTTCATTGCAACATTATTCACAATGCCAAAAAGATGGAAACAGCCTAAGTGCCTATCAACAGATAAATGGATAAACAAAAGTGCCTATCAACAGATAAATGGATAAACAAATTGTGGTACATACACACAATGGAGTACTATGCAACGATAAAGAACAGTGATGAATCTGAGAAACATCTCACAACGTGGATGAATCTGGAAGTCATTGTTGTTGTTGCTGTCAGGTGCTGTCCTGTCGGTTCCAACTCATAGCAACCCTACACACAACAGAACGAAACACTGCCCGGTCCTGAGCCATCATTATAATAGTTGTTATGATTGAGCTCATTGTTGCAGCCACTGTGTCAATCCACCTCGTTGAGGGACTTCCTTTTTTCCGCTGACCCTGTACTCTGCCAAGCATGATGTCCTTCTCCAGGGACTGATCCCTCCTGACATGTCCAAGGTATGTAAGACTCAGTCTCGCCATCCTTGCCTCTAAGGAGCATTCTGGCTGTACTTCTTCTAAGACAGATTTGTTCGTTCTTTTGGCAGTCCATGGTATGTTCAATATTCTTAGCCAACACCACAATTCAAGGGCATCGATTCTTCTTTGGTCTTCCTTATTCATTATCCAGCTTTCACATGCATACGATGCGACTGAAGATACCATGGCTTAGGTCAGACGCACCTTAGTCCTCAGGGTGACATCTTTGCTCTTCAACACTTTGAAGAGGTCCTTTGCAGCAAATGTACCCAATGCAATGCGTCTTTTGATTTCTTGACTGTTGCTTCCATGGCTGTTGATTGTGGATCCAAGTAAAATGAAATCCTTGACAACTTCGATCTTTTCTCTGTTTATCATGATGTTGCTTATTGGTCCAGTTGTGAGGATTTTTGTTTTCTTTACATTGAGGTGCAATCCATACTGAAGGCTGTGGTCTTTGATCTTCATTAGTAAGTGCTTCAAGTCCTCTTCACTTTCAGCAAGCAAGGTTGTGTCATCTGCATAACCCAGGTTGTTAATGAATCTTCCTCCAATCCTGATGCCCCATTCTTCTTCATAAGTCATACTGAGTGAAATAAGTCAATCACAAAAGGCCAAATATTGTATGAGGCCGCTATTATAAAAACTCAAGAAAAAGTGTATACACAGAAAAAAAAATGTTTGTTACAAAGGTGGGGAAACATGGGGACGGGATATCACTAACTAGATAGCAGACAAGCATCAATTTGGTGAAGGGAAAGACAGCACACAATATAAGGGAAGTCAGCACAACTTGACCAAGGCAAAGGCATAAGTTTCCTAGGCACACCCAAACACCTTTAGGGACCAAGTTGCTGGGGCTGAGGGCTGGGGACCATAGTCTCGGGAGATATGGAGGTCAATTGGCATAACAGAGTTCATAAAGAAAAAGTTCTACATACTATTGTGGTGAGTAGCATCTGGGATCTTAAAAGCTTTTGAGCAGCCATCTAAGATCTATCTATTTGTCCCATCCCATCTGGAGCAAAGAAGAATGAAGACAGCCAAAGACATAATAAAAATATCAGTCCAAAGGACTAAGGGACCACCTGAACCACAGTCTCCACCAGCCTGAGCCCAAAAGTGCTGGATGGTGCCCAGCTACCACCGCCGACGACTCTGACAGGGATCACAATAGAGAATCCTGGACGGAGCAGAACAAATATGTAGAACAACATTCAAATTCACGACGAAAGGCCAGATTTACTGGTCTGAGAGAGATGAGAGGAACCCCTGAAACTACGACCCCCCGACAATATGCTAACTCAGAACTGAAACGATTCCCAAAGCCCACTTGTCAGACAAAAATTAGACAGGCCTAAAAAACTAACAATAACGTAGGTGAGGAATGAGATTCTTACTTCAATCAAATATATGAGATTAATTGGGCAACTCCTGCCCTAAAACAAGAAGAGAAGGCAGGAAGGGACAGGAAAACTGGACAAATGGACACAGCGAACGCGGAGTGGATAGGGGGAGAGTGTTGTCACATTGTGAGGATTGAAGCCAATGTCATAAAACAATATGTGTATCAATTTTTGAATGAGAAACTAACTTGAGCTGTAAACTTTCACCTAAAAAAAAACCGTTGCCCTTGAGCCGATTCCAACTCATAGCAACTTTCACCTAAAGCACGATAAAAATAAATAAATAAAAACTTCTGAAGGAAAAATAGAAGTAAAATCTTTGTGATTTTGGGTTAGGCAAAGATTTCTTAATTAGCTTGCAAAAAGTGCATACCTTAAAGAAAAAAACTAATAAATTGGACTTCATCAAAATTTGAAACTTCTGCTCTTCAAAAGATGCTTAAGAAAATGAAAAGATAAGTCACAAACTAGGAGGAAATATTTTTTAAAAGCACATATCTAACCAAAAACTTGTGTCCAGAATATACAAAGAACTCTTATAATTCAATAATAATAAGCAGGAGTTGCACTGAGAGGCAGTTATGACTGAGACCTCAGCAGATCCCCTGAGATATGGAGTTGGGATGACCCTTCAGAATTGACAAGTTGTGAGGCAGGAAGGCTAGGCATTTGTATTCCCACATGAACCAGTCATTGGATGTGGGCTGCCCCCCAAAAGAAGAATAAATGTGAGTGAGGTGCCCATTCTTAGATGGGGATTCAGCTTTGAGCCATAAGCAGGCAGTGCTCCTGGCAGCTGTAGGAAATTTTCTAAAAAGCCTACAAATACACAGCAGTTCTATTTTTCTTAGGTCACAAAACTCTTAGCCTGTTCTAGCTGCCCACTGACTACCCCATCTTTGTTCTGAACACACACACACACAAATACTATATTTTACAATTAGTATATTATTGAATTTACTAATTTGCTAACCATTTTTTCCATGTGTTCTATTGCTTCCTCTCCAGCCCTTTTAGTATCTCTTAGTCTTTGTATACATGAAATGTCTTTATTTTGACCTCGGTGTCAAATGGTAATTTAATTAGGTAGAAGATTCTTGATTGGCAATTATTTTCCTTCAGTCAATTATATTAATGTGTCTCTGACATGTACTGTTTCTGAAGTTTGCTTTTACCCCAATTATTCTTTGTTTGCATTTCCTGCAATGCACTTTTTTCCTTATGGAACCACTATTAGATGTATGCGCTGGAGCTGATCAGTTTATTCTCTAGGTATTTTAAATGCTCTTTCTTTCATATACATATTTTTCCATCTCTTACTCCAGTTGCTTTCTTGGTCAATTATTCGTTACTCTCTCCCAATTTAATAATTCCTCTTTGCCTATGTCTAATCTAGAGTGTATCTCATCTATAAAAAACCCATTGCAGTGGGGTCAATTGTGACTCATAGAGAACTATAGCGAACCGATAGAGTTTTTAATTTCACTGTCTACATTTTTCATTTTCAGGATATTTAATTAATCCTTTTTCATATCCAGCTCTCTTTGTTTCACTTCACCCTGGGTTTTGTTTCACTATGTCTTTGTTCTTTCTGGATGTTATTTCTTCATTCATCATCTCGAACATCTTAAAATTTAAAAATACTAGATTGTTCTATTATATATATTTTTACGGATGAAAATAATCTACAAAGCTCTTATTGTATTGACTACTATCTTACTATTGAATTTTTTTTTTTTGCCTATAGGTTTAGGAATCTGTATTTCCAGGATCTCTTTTTCTGCCACTTCCTCCATGTAGCTTTGTGGTGGTGTACCCTGTCCCCAAGCTTCTCCAGCCAAAGCCACATCTTATACTCAAGATTTGATCTTACACAACAAAGATATCAGGAACTTCATAGTCGATTTCACAAAGCCATGTTGGAGTTTGGTTTCATTTTTAGTCACAAGGCTGTATTTGGTTCTTTCTCTCCCACAGCTTCATACGCGCCATATTCTGTAGCCTCCTTTCACAAGAGGGAAGCCCCTCCACAGGGCCCTGATTTCAAGTGGTGAGTCTGGCTCTGCTCTTCCTCCTCAGAGGGAGTGATTTATCTTACAAGCCTGAACTCCCAGGCTTTGCGCCCGGAGATCTGCAGGCCTGCTCCCTCTATTTTGTATCTGTTCCACAGAGATGTTTACCTTATTTTATTTTTCAGCACAGCTATACCTTTTTTATTTCGCTTTTTTAAAATTTATCTATCATTGTTATATATTTGAAACAGAACGTACTTCAAAGTGTACATTTACAAGGCCATCTCGGATGAAAGTCAATAAATATTTGTTTTCAAATATTTGTTACACGAATAAACGAAATGCTCTTTGCATTGTTAGGAGTCCCTCTGAGCTTTTGCTTGTGCAGTTCTCTCAACCTGGACTGAACTTTGCCTCTTTTCAATCCTACTCAGCATTCAAATATTATCTCCACTGCAAAGATTTCCCTGAGGGCCACATGCCTCACACAAAATTAATTATTTTCACTCCGTTTTCTCACTGCATTTATTACAAATCTTTTTACAGCATACTTCAAATTATATAGTCATTATTTTTAGTTGCTGCACCTCAACTAGATTGTTAATCCCTCTTATTTAACTCTGCGTTCTTTGTACTTCATACGGGGACTGCGTATTTATGTTCTCAAAATTTATAAAATGAATTGCTGAAAACCAGAAATCAAGAGAATACATGATTGAAACCACTACGTTTTCTTTATTCTAAAATGTTCAGCAAAATGTGAAAATATTCATCAAAAAGGCAGTGTTAGGCCTATTTTATGTGTTTTGCCAATCTTTTGTGAAATTTAAATTCTATAATGGCTGATATAACTTCTAAAGACATAGAAATGGGTAGTTGTATTTGCATTATGGGAGTCCCTGGGTGATGCTAATGGTTAATGCGCTTCACTCCTAACCAGAAGGTTGAAGGTTCAAGTCCAGCCAGAGATACCTCAGGAGAAAGACCTGGTAATTTACTTCTGAAAAAACCAACCATTAAAATCCCTTGGAGTACAGCTCTACTCTGACATAGATGGAGCCACCACGAGGCAGAATCGACAGCAACCAGTGTTGGTACTGATATTTATATTGTTATAATAAACATGTACTTACTTTCCTTTGAATTTTATGAAGTGAACACATGACATTCATAAAAAGTTGATGTTTTGCTTTAAAATATTACCTTAAGTCATCTTTCTAGGGCAAAGGTGAATGGGGAAAGGAGATTAAAGAGGGAATGTGAGAATAGTAAATAAAAAAAATAAAAAATAAAAAAGAGGAAGTATAAAATTCAAACTCTACGATCCCAGACCTTTTCTACCAGGAGTTAATACTAGTACTAATGCAGTCATTAATGGAAAAGTGTTTTGCTCTGATAAAGGTTTAAGCTTTGTTGTTGTTGTTGTTTGCGGCCTTCAGGATGACTCATGGTGACCTCATGTGTGACAGTGTAGAGCCAGTCCACAGGCTTTTCTTGGCTATATATGATCTTTATGGAAGCAGACTGCCAGGACTTTCTTCCATGATGCTGCTCGGTGGGTTTGAATTGGCAACACTGAGATGATTAGCCGATCAAAAACCACTTGTACCACCTAGTCTCCCAGGAAAAAAAAATTTTCTTGTGCAAACGTAACGACCTTGGCCTAGACTATAGGCTCCTGAAGGGGAAGGATTATATCTTAAATGCATTTTTATGCCTAATTCCTGGTGTGGCAACTGGCACATAGTAAGGCTTCAATAAAAATTATGGAACTAAAATGCAAAAATTTGCCCCACCTATTATTTTTTTTATTATAAATAAGTTGTCTAATTTTATTTGTATCATGTTCATAGAGACGTATAATAAAAGCTACTATTAGTAGAGAATTTACTGTGTGTCAAGCACCATGTTAACTATTTAAGTGTAGTATCATGTTCAATTTTCTAAATAATTGAGAAAGGTATTTAATAATAAAAAATAAAGAATAATCACATTTCACTGATTAAAAAAAAAAAAAACCTTTAGCTCTGGGAAGTTAAATAACATGTACAAAGTTATCTAGGAAGTTCTGTCTAGACTAGGATTTAAACATAGGTGGGTGTGACTTCCAACCTTTGGTCTTTCTTCTCTTCATTATATTACTAAACCATGTATTCTCTCTTAAATTCTTATTCATTTGTCTATCTTCCCCTTATATCCTCTTCATAACATACTTGTTACATTCTATGTTAACTATTAGGTCATAAAACTGAACTATGAACACGAGGTGGAGAAAAGGTTTGTTGTTGTTAGGTGTCATTGAGTCAATTTCGACTCATAGCGACCCTATGTGACAGAATAGAACTGCCTCATAGGGTTTTCTAGGCTGTAGTCTTTATGGGGGCAGATCACCAGGTCTTTCTCTCATTGAGTCACTGGGTAGATTTGAACCACCAACCTTTTGGTTAGCAGCAAAGTGCTTAACCGTTGCACCATTAGGGGAGAGAAGGCAAAACTGCTTACCAATTTTGCAGGTTGAAAATTCTAGTCTTCTTCTATATGTTTAATTGATCATTTCAGGTCCCATCTAAGCAGAAGAGAGGTACTCCCATATGTGTCCACAGGAGGTAAATAAAGTAACTTGAAAGGAAAATGTGAATGGGGTAAAGACAGAAGTTAGGAAAAGAATCCATGTCTGAAATGGAGCCACCCTCTCACAGCTGCAAAGTCATGTTCATGAAGTGGCTTCTTGAAGACACAAGTCATTTGGGGTGGAGACACTAAATTACTCATCTGAGAAGGAGAAAGAAGGAGAGAGAGAGATTCCTCAGTGTTCACAGAGGATAGCAAATAAGCCAGAATAGAATCCTGCTAGGAATGATGACAATAAGGAGTGTCATATGCTAAGCAGAATAAACTTCTTTATATTATTCCACTAAGGACATAAGAGGATTAAGTCTTTACTAGTTAACTTGTTATCTCAGTTATAGACTGTCCAATTGAGGGATTTTAATTTTTGTGAATAAAGGGAAGGCTTCATAGAATGGCCCACCAGGGTGAGAAATGAGGCCACTCTTCCTCACAACCCCAGCTTCCATGCTACCATGGAATTCGGTAAAAGCCTGTTCTCCTGTGAAAGGTTAGCCCTTATTCCAGTAAGCTCTAGGCTGCCTGAGCAGCAAACATTTTAAATCAGCATAATTATATTTCACATGGCAATAAACACTTTCAGTTTAAGTGTGCATAATTTGTCTCTTTGTCTGACTCTCTTTGTTGCATTAGTTTTTCTCCACGGTAAGCATAAAAAAAACAGGATTTGCGATGATTCCTTAGGGATTACTCTTTTTCCCTCCCTCTCTAAAAATGCTCAGGATGCTTTATTTATTTATTTGTTTATTTGTTTGTTTTTATTTCAAGAAAGAAAAAGTAAGTTGAATTTAACAGGAAAATCTCATTTCCAGCCATTTAGTTTCAAAAAGAATTCAACAGGTTAAAAGTTGTTCTTACCACAGGAAGTCAGGTTTTCCAGCTTTTTCTGGAATTCTCTGCTCTCTGGTGGGGCCCGAAGTTGCCGTGACTCAAGGTTGTCTGGCTTTGATTGGTATTCAAGTGGAGTGGTGAGTGTGTAAAGCTCTAATCCCTGCAACACATGGTAATTTTTTCATTCTCCCTCAGCCTCCACCTGTTCCATGGTCCAGTGGAGGACTGCAAATCCTATCAAGGGAGGGCAACACGACTAAGCCTGCCTCCCTGGCTTTAGTCCATCACATGTGCACTCGGGCTGCAGAGCACCCAGCCAGCTGCAGCCCAACGATCATGTTATCAGATGACGGATGGCTTCATATCAGGTGTTTAAACTGACGAGCTGCCCCATCTGCTAAATGATTCGGGAAGTCTGGCCTTGCTTGATGAATGGGGAAAGTGACAATGCCAATCAGAGTGACCCCGGCAGCCTCCCTGCTGCTGCCCCAACAGCCACAGTTGCATCTCTCCTACTGGTTTACTTTTTCAATTCTATTGTCACTCAGCTGAGGTTAGAGCTACTGTCACTAAATTGTCACTAAATTATATCATTAATCCAAATATTTTCCTTGTAATAGCCTTCATAAAATGGACGCCAGAACTCCAACAGACTCGCAATCAGTAAAGGATTCGGTCCAATAATTTTAGAGCGTGTTTTGCATCCATTTTCATAGACTGTTTTGAAATAAATGCAGTAATTTTGGAAGGAAATGCATATTTACCTGGAAATCAAACCAAGGTCCATGATTACAGGAATTACAAGAGGGTTCAATGTCTTATGCGAGGAATCTGAAGAATATAAATCCCTCCGTAATATTTTTTGTCAAGTACCAACTGATGTCTCTTTGGTTGTGAGCCTTTGAAGTGCATTCTCAAAACAGCTTTCCCAAACTATCTTTATGAGATGCTTTGTGATTCCGTAGTCCAGTTTCAAACAATTAAAGTTCTAAGAATTTGAAATGTGTTAACTGTTGCCCACGTGCGCTCAGTAACATGCTGCCTGTAGGGAATATGTGTGCATAAGGCTAGGTTTGCAAAGCACCAGACAAAATGGAAATTTCAATCAGTGGAATCGATGTTCCATCACCCCCTCGACTTTGAGCTGTGAAGACACAGTCTATTTATAGATAGTATACCATATCAATTACTCATTATAGCAAATATCAAATAATGGAGATGAAGCAGGATGCGCGAAGACTTCAAAAACCATTTTCTATGCAATATTTATTTTCATCAACAATTCCAAATGACTGTGAAAGCCTCCTGAGCCAAGCGTCAATTGTTTTATTTTTAATTTAAAAATATATTGTTGTCTAGGTCTTTGATGAAAGTGCTGCTTTGTCCACCCCTATTAGAAAGCACATCATTTTTTGCAGCCATGAACAGTGAATAAACAATACAAAGGGGGAGTTAAATGGGAATGACAGCACAGCAGGTACATTTATGATTTAGTATCATTTCAGTTTTCATCCAGGAAAATTGTCAACCATTCCAGGAATAAAAAATAAAATGCTATGTACTGTCTAGTATAACCTCTTTAAATTGGCAATTTGTAGCTGTTTGATAATTCATTCTTAAGCAAACCTCAGCCGCTTGCTACCTGCTGTATTCATTAGCCTGTCCATCTTTGTATTCCCTGTGGAGCATGCGGAGCTACGATTGTTAGAAAAAATGCTCTGCTGCTGTGTGTATTTGGTCCTTAATATATGTATATATGTTGGTGATGTACTTTTATGCAATTATTTCAGAAAGACAAGCAAACTTTTTTTTTTTTTTTTTGGCCTGAGAGATAGTTATTAACTTAATGTTTTCTGGATGTTTTGCAATGGATCCATTTTACATAAATAATTCATCCCATACTGTGTCATATGCAGCAGTATTTTTTTTTTTATTCAGCTATTGAGCATAACATGCAAGGCCCAATATAGAAACTACCAAATTTTAGGAGCAACAGCTCTCTGTATGTGGCACATTTGCAAATATGGGTATTTCAGGGTGCAAATTAAAATAGTTTGATGCACCATATCACACTTTCTCAATGAAAGGGAAACTTTCCTTGTGCTTACTATAAACACTTCATTTACACGTTTATTTGAGACTTTGTTAAATTGGATTATGTAAACACAGGCTGGATAGCAAGTCAAATTTAATACACGCTCGTTTTAAAACTGACTCGCATGCTGAACATAAAACTATAAAGGACTTCACCAAGATTTATTGATTCATGTCAAGGCATCATTACTTTTCAAAGTGTGAAAAATGATCATATATTTATGACCTGCCGACTGAAGCTGTTTTGTGAATTAGCAAAAGCTCTGGAGAGGAGCAGCCTAATTGCATTATCATAGAATCAGAGATGGTTGTCAATTTCCCCCATTTAGCTTTTCTCCTTTAGTTTGTTAAAATGAAGGTGCCATACGTTGGTTGAATTCACTAATACCCTGATGAATGAGGCATTTTCCCAATAGGCTCGCTACCAGTATAAACAGTGAATTAGGAATGATGGACCATCAATCATATCGCCTTCAAGCAGATCTCTGCCCTGAGATTATTCATTATATATTAGGGCCACTTAAAAAGTTTTCACACAGGATTCACTGATGAAAAGACTTAAATTGCCCATAATATTCAAAGTCTCCTTTGGAAGCAAGAGTGAAGTAGGTTCTTTTCTTCATTAACATAACTTTTATTAATTGTCTCTTTAAAAACAGATCATTTCAATTGTACTATTGTTTTTTTTAAATATATGATACTGTTTACCTTCCATTAGTTACTGTTTTCTAGGAATATTCTACGATTGGATTCTATTGTTTGGTACTAATTCTTTTTTTTTTTTTTTAATGACCATGAGCTAAATGTGGTCCTCTGAGAAATCCCTGTCATCTGAATACAAAATTCAGGCTTAAATAAATGCCCACTTACTTCTTAGATCTTGGGTACCGACAAGCCTAGGATGACCTGGCGATTTGTGCACTGTTTCTTATGTGCGGGGTCAGATCTTGCCCTTGGGCGCCCATGTATGCTTCCCCTGGGGTTTTGTCCCTTTAATGGAAATTACGCATACGCATCCAAGAGCAAGATTCCTCCCAAAGGGATTTATCCTGTCTCAATGTGCAAACATAATTCTCATTAAAATTAATAAGAATTGTACACATGCATCTAGGGAAGAAACAGACTCCGCGGTTCAGATCACCTCATTCTGTTTCATGCAAAAGATGATAGGGTCTGCCCGGGAGTTGGGCATGCAGCCAAAGCCTTGAGAGTTTAGATAAACAATCACGACTTCCAACGCTCACCTCCAACTTGTGTGAGGCTCTCCAAATTCTTTTTTCTTTGGGAGAGATTATATGGGGAACCTAGCTAGACTCTGATTTGCTAAGCTTTTCTCCAACATCACAATTATTTCCGTGATTTCTTCTCCAGGGAGTTCAAAACAACTGGGCATTGCTTATACTTAATTTCTGGGTTGAAGATTTTGGATCATTTGTATTTATTAGGATCACTGGACCATAATGTTTAGCTTTTCTTTCCTTTTGCAGTGCTTCAAAAATACCTCTTATTTGACTGCGTAAGTGGTATTTAACACCTGGCGTGTTTTAGGGCCTGAGGAATCAGCTCTTTATTCTGGGGAAATTCAGCTTTAACACACACATTGCTAAACTTGTGTAAATTCAACCAAACAACATTTTTAGACTATCTCAATCTATCTAGCATGAAAAAAAAGAAGAAGAAACTTGGCATTCAGTTTGTTTGACCATTTCTCTTGTTGAAAGCACATAAATGAGTCCATTAAAAAGGATAACCTCACCCCTCCAAAAAATGTGTCTTATTAGATTCATTTTAAAAACTGAAAAATTCCAGAAACACTAATCTCACCACTCTGAAGCATATCTGAACAAAAATTTCCAATCCTCACTTATAAAAACCAACATAGTACAGCAGAAATACTAGCGCTTTTACTGATTTTGTTTTATCAATGTAACAGTGTATTTAAAGTTAAGTATTTTTTTTTATCTTCTTAGAAGCTGGATCATCCAAACCAATTTCCATATCAACTAAGCCATAAATTAGTATTAATGAAGGACATGTGTATATACTGAGTACACTTGGCTAGATATAATAGGTGCAAGTTGTCACATTTCCTTAGGGGGAAAAAATTGCAAAAGGGTAGGACACTCAAGTGACTACATACACAGATAAATTAAACCTCTCAATTTTGCAGTTGCAATCAAATTGGCCAAGTGGTTCACGGAATCATGAGAAATATTTCCAAACAAAACCAATAATTGTTGAGATTCAGGTGTATGGTTGACACAGTTGCATTTTCAATCTGTCTGTATTTGAATAAAGACTCTGAGGATAAGGAAAGGATCTGGCAGACAGACACAGACAAGATAAATTTAACTTTTCAATAATTGCACATCTTATTCAAAAGCAGATTTCAGATCACCCTATTGAGTGCTCATTTCTGTTGTCAGTGGCGTCCGTATTTCCTGATTCTATCTCGGTTACTGAATATTCTACCTCCCACTGTCCCATAACTTTAGGTGTTCCCCAGGTTTTATCTTCAGTCGTCTCTGTTCATCCAGGCTCTCTTCCTTGGCTGTCTTGTGTCCATGTCCAGGATTTGACTATGATTTATGTACCAGAGACTCCCAAGTTTTTATATCACCACATGGTCAGTTTTCTGAGTTGTGGATCCATATTTCGAATTACCTACTCCATATTTCTACTCGAGCACCTCAAACTCAATATGGTCAAAAGAGAACTTTTCTTTGATTGTTATTTTTACCTACTTAAATAATTCAGATTAATAATGACTTTTTAACAAAAACAGAAAAGCCTGAGAAATTCTCATATTTCTCTCATAAAATATTCCGCAGATTATAGACTTTAAGCTACATTTTCAACCCTATATATCTGGGTGTGTGTAAACAGCCTTTTAAGTTCCTTCCTTGCCAATAAATATCCTATGATAGAATTTAGCATTCTAAAAGAACTGTTGTTGTTGCTATTAGGTGCCTTCTAGCCCTTTCCAACTCATAGTGATCCTATGCACAACAGAACGCAACATTGCCCGACCCTGCGCTATCCTCACAATCGTTTTTTATGCTTGATCCCATTGTTGCAGCCACTGTGTCAATCCACCTTATTGTTGGTCGTCATCTTTTTTTAAGACCCTGTACTTTACCAAGCATGATGTCCTTCTTCTGGGACTGGTCCCTCCTGAAAACATGTCCAAAGGATGTGAGATGAAGTCTCTCCATCCTTGCCTCTAAGGAACATTCTTGCTGTACTTCTTCTAAGACAGATTTGTTCATTCTTTTGGCAGTCCATGGTGTATTCAATATTCTTCGCCAACACCACATTATCCAGATTTCGCATGCATGTGACACCATTGAAAACACCATGGCTTAGGTCATCTGTAACTTAGTTCTCAAAGTGACATCTTGCTTTTTAACACTTTAAAGAGATCTTTTGCAGCAAATTTGACCAGTGCTGTACATTGACTACTTGATTACAGCTTCCATGGGTGTTGATTATGGATGCAAGTAAAATGAAATCCTTAACAAGTTCAGTCTTCTCTCTGTTTATCGTATTGTTGCTTATTGGCCGAGTTGTGAGGATTTCTGTTTTCTTTATGTTGAGGCGTAATTCATACTGAAGGCTGTAGTCTTTGATTTTCATCAGTACGTGCTTCAAGTCCTCTTCATTTTCAGCATACAAGGTTGTATTAGCTACATATTGCAGGTTGTTAATGGGTCTTCCTCCAATCCTGATGCTGCAGTCTTCTTCATATAGTCCGGCTTCTCAGATTATTTCCTCAGCATACAGACTGAATAAGTATGGTGAAAGGATACAACCTGACACACAACTTTCCTGATTTTAAACCACTCAGTATCCGCTTGTTCTGTTCAAATGACTGCCTCTTTTCCTATGTACAGGTTCCACATGAGCACAATAAAGTGTCCTGGAATTCCCATCCTTGGCAATGTTATCCATAATTTGTTATGATCCATATAGTCAAATGCCTTTTCATTGTCAATAAAACACAGGTAAACATCTTTGTGGTATTCTCTGCTTTCAACCAAGAGTCATCTGACATCAGCAATGATATCCCTTATTCTATGTACTTTCCTGAATCTGGTTGAATCTGCCCTCTGAAGTCTTCTGTTCACCTCTTTTACATGATCATTTCTTCTGTTCACTTTAGCTACTCTACATTCAAGAGCAAATTTCAGAGTTGCTTCTGACTTACATTTTGATCTTTTCTTTCTTTCCTGTCTTTTTGATGACCTCTTGCTTTCTTCATGTATGATATCCTTGATGTCACCCCACATCTCATCCGGTCTTTGGTCATCAGTGTTCAATGTATCAAATCTGTGCTTGAAATGGTCTCAAAATTCAGGTTGAATATATTCAAGGTCGTACTATGGCTCTCATGGACTTGTTTTAATTTTCTAAAAGAACTAGATACATTATAAATGTTGCATAAACAGGTATAATTACTTATTTTGAATGACTATACATCTGCTTAAAATGATTTATTTCAAATCACTGTGTGAGCTCTTTCTTCCTCCTCAAATGAAACTATAACCCTTAAAATATATTTTCTTCTGCTTCATATGCTCTAGCTAAAGAAATGAAGAATTTCTTTAAAAATTGCTAAAATCCATATGGTTCTTCATATAATGAATTCTGAATGTGTCTGAAATTATTTGCCTTCACAGTATATGGAAACCCTGGTGGCGTAGTGGTTAAGTGCTATGGCTGCTAACCAAAGGGTCAGCAGTTCGAATCTGCCAGGTGCTCCTTGGAAACTCTATGGAGCAATTCTACTCTGTCCTGTAGGGTTGCTATGAGTCAGAATTGACTCAACAGCACTGGGTCTGGTTTTGGTTTGGTTCACAGTATATACAATAGCCAACTACATTTTGAACCCTATATATCTGGGTGTGTGTAAACAGTCTTTTAAGTTCCTTCTTTGTCAAAAAATAAGCAAACATGAATGCAGAAGTATCTAAATACGTAATTTTCGGATTAGGCAAGTTCAATTCCATGGCAATAGAATCATAAATTTTGATTGGACAAGAACTACATAGGTATACTTTCTTCTCTTCTTTTTTTATCTTTAATTTTAAACTCATAAATGTAATATATGAACACATTCTCATTAAGAAAAAAAACCCAAACAGCATAGCAACATACAGAATAACAATGAAAGACCCTCTTTACCCCCTGCATCCCATACCGTAGAGGTAAATAATATTAATAGTGTGTCTGCCTGCTTTGTCCATAGCTATAAATCCAGCACCTAGAACAAAAATACCATGTATATGCGTTCACTAAATACTTACTAAACTAATTAATATTCTTCATTAATATGCTTCCAGTTACTTGGTATGAATTTAAATATGTTTTCTATATTTATATAAACATAATGTGCTAACTTTACTGTGATTTGTTGTAGTTAGGGTTTCATCTAATAATACATCTCTATCCTGTTATTTTTAATGATTGCTATTGTTTTCCATAATATGGAGGAATCATAATTTATTTAATCATTTTCCTTTATATTTTGCTCAACTTTTTGCTGCTGCAACTATTATCTTTAAGCATGTATGTTTATGTACACATGGGGATATTTTTGCAGAATAGATTTTAGAGATGGGATTGCTGGGTCACAAATATGTAAGCATTTAAAACTTGTAATATAATTCTATATGGCCTGGCATTTAATTTGTTTCAATCTGTAATCTTGCCAATAGCACATAAAGTTATCAATTATCCTAATACTTTGAAAACACTTAATTCTATGAATACGATGAATGAAAAACAAAAATGAATCTACCAAATTGTTGCTTTAATCACATTTTATTGGTTTCTAGTAAGCTTCAGCAACTTCTCATATTTATTACATATGTATATCATTTGTTTCTATAAAAATTCCTATTATCGTAGTCATCTAGTGCTGCTATAACAGAAATACCACAAGTGGATGGCTTTAACAAAGAGAAATTTATTCTCTCACAGTCAAGTAGGCTACAAGTCCAAATTTGGGGCATCAGCTCCAGGGACAGGCTTTCTGTCTCTGCAGGCTCTGGAGGAAGGTCCTTGTCATCAGTTCTCCTTTGGTCTGGGAGCACCCCAGCACAGGAACCTCAGATCCAAAGGATGCACTCTGCTCCTGGCGCTGCTTTCTTGGTGGTATGAGGTCCCCATGTCTCTCTGCTCCCTTCTCTCTTTTATATCTCAAAAGAGATTGGCTTAAGACAGTATCTAATCTTATACACCTCATCAATATAACTGCCACTAATCCACTTATTACATCATAATGATGGGATTTACAACACATAGGGAAATCACATCAGATGATAAAATTGTAGCTAATTATACAAGGGAATCATAATCTAGCCAAGTTGACAGATATTTTGGGGGGACACAATTCAATCCATGACACCCATTAACACATTTTGTCCTTTTCTCTATCGCCTATCTCTTTCTAATTGATTTATAAGTGTTACTTATATGTTATGGATACTAATCATTACCTGTTAGACATGTTAGAAAAATATTTTCTTCCAGTTTGTTATTCACCCTTCACAAGAGATTTTAAACTTTTTTTATTTTTTGCCTCTTCCTTGCCAATTTTTAAATTATGATTCATTTCTCTCTTCTATATTCTTCCATTGTTTAGAAACATCATCTCTCCCCTCTTTCAAAAAATTAAAGGAAGAAAAAGCATGTTCAACAATACAGAGTATTTTATTTTCCTCTTTAATTTAGTCTAATAGAAATTATTTAATGATTCATCATTAAGTCTAATGTTTATTGTTGGATATTGGTAGATATCTTTAATTATGCTAAGGGCTTTTCACCTAGTCTTGGCTCAGGAAGTGTTTTATATGATGAATGGATGTTGTCTTTTATGCAATACTTTTTTGGCCTTCTTTAGTTTGTTAATATGGTTAGTTTGTTAACAGATTTCATGTGTTGAACAATCCTTGTATCCCTGTATGCTCTACCTAGATATAATGTACGATTATTTTAAGTGTTATTTAATATAGCACCTTAGATATGTGTACCGTAATGACCTTCTGACAAAAAAGACTCAAAAAACTAAATAAAAAACTCACACACAAAAAAAAACCCTCAGATCTCAGAACATCAAACTGAGAGTTCAAGAAATAGACTGAGCACCAATTGGAAGGAGAGGCAGAACAAGACGAGGAGGAAAACAGAGATTCATAGATCGACCACACCCTGTTTGTTGACATAGAGAAGCAATGTCATTTTCGGATGGCATAGGACAACAACCCAGAGTGAGGAACCCAGGAAAGCAACTGCAAAGAGAACAAAGCTGGTGGCAAAGATTCTGTGCAAACAATCCTGGAAAGAAACAACAAGATGGGCAGGATGCAGCCGGGGACAGAGCACCCCTAGGGGAGGGAAGTGTGGGAGTGGTGTAGCTCTGAAACCAGGCAACCACGGGGAAGTGCCTCTAGAGCAAGTGAAACGGATTGAGTCATCAGAACTTTACAGAAGAGGAAAGTGGAGACAGGGAGTGCAAACTTGCCGGGGAGGGACAAAGGGAGGACTGAGAGCTTCAGGCCCTCTGATTGGTGCAAGAATGGAGGGAGCTAGGAATTGGTATAGGGACTGCTTGTCAATGGAGGAAGCCAGCCATTTATATGGGACCCACGCAGCTAAAAGTCAACCCACAGAATAACAACTAGAGCCCCCCCGCCCAGAATTGGCCCACTGGAAACAGTCCCCCACTGCCATTTGCATTAGCATGTACCCCAAAATGCAGGCAGACAGAGCTAAGGCATGCAAGCCCACCATGCCTACCATCTCTTCCTGAGGTGCAGTCCATCTGTACAAGCTTGAATAGGCTCTGCTTCACCCCTCACCGTATCCTGGAAGTGCAGGCTTCTGCCCCTTCCCCTGTATGCTCATACATTCCTCCCAGCTGAGCGGGACTACTTGCTCTTCCTAAACGACATCACTCCCCAGCCAAGTAAGACTCTGTTCACGGTCCTGTTAACCCCACCCCTGGCAGAGCAGGACTCTGTGCCCTACTGTACCTGTCTGTCCCTCCCAGCTGAACAAGTTTCTGTACCCTCCCCAGCTGCCTTCCCCCAGCTGAGTAGGACTCTGGGCCCTCCCCCGCTAGCCCCTCCCTAGCCATGTGAGCCTCTGCACCCTATCCTGCCTGCCTCTCCCTGCACCCTATCCTGTGCTTCAGGGGTTGCACTAACTGCCCTTGGCAACACTGAGGGAAGGCATTATTTCTCAAGAACTGTGAAAGGACCTTGACCACACAACACCTGGTACCTCACATCGGGAAAAGAACTTGTTTGCATGCCAAAAAGCAATTCTCTTAGAAAAATCATAAGCACCTAATGACATAGGAGAACAGAGTGTGTGCAATCTGCTCTACCTGCCAGTGTGAAGAAAGCACACCTAGTCAACTAACAGCCCCAAACCCATACAGAGACCAGATAACTGACAGCTACACAGATATACACAGACAAATGCCACAAAACAACATCAATTAAAACAATACAAAAGAAGGTAAACATTATAAAAACAAAGGTAAGAAGCTAAGTTCCAGATATATCAAAACAAAAGCAAAACAATACAAAAAAGGCAAATAAACACAAAATCAAAATATATAAACAAATATAACAGAACCTTAGTGCCTTGAAGACAGAAATCAATGACAAATCTTATGAAGAAACAAGATAAGATAGATCAGGCAAATGAGAAAAATAAAGGAATGGAAATCTTGCTAAGAAAGAACTGATAATAGATCTACCTTACAAGGAATTCAAATGACTAATATTTAGGTTTCTCAGAGAGATAAAGGAAAACACAGAAAAAAAACTAAAAAAAAAAAAATCAGAAAAACAATATAAGAACAAAATGACAAATTCAATAGAGAAACTGAAACCACACAAAAACAACAACTAGAAATCCAGAAGATTAACAATATAATGTCAGAAATGGATAACTCAATGAATGACACAAAATTACAATTGAATCAATGAAAGAAAGAATCAGTGAAATACAGGAAACCCCTTGATAGCAATTTGTTTTAAGAAGGATCAGAAAAAAAGAATGAATAAAACCTAAGAGTTATGTGAGACACCAAGAGGAACAATTTACGCATAATTGGAATTCCAGATGAGAAAAAAAAAAAGTACAGAAAGAATTTTGAAAGATACAAATAACAGAAAACTTCCCAAGTCTCATGAAAGACAAGAAGGTTTCCAGCCAAGAAGCTCAACGAACTCCATACAGGATAGACCCCAAAAGAAATTCACCAAGACCTAACATAATGAAATTTCCCAAAACCAAAGACAAAGAAAGCATTCTGAGAGCAGCTTGTGAAAAACAAAATATTACCTATAAAACCTGTTGCCATCGAGTTGATTCTGCCTCATTGCAACCCTATAGGACAATAGAACTGCCCCATAGTGTTTCCAAGGAGAGGCTGGTGGATTCAAACTGCTGACCCTTTAGGTTAGTGACCAAGCTCTTAACCACTGTGCCACGAGGGCATCATGTCACTTACAAAGAAGTAACAAGAATAAGCACTGATTTATGGTCAGAAACCATACAGGCAAGAAGACAATGGGATAACATATATAGAACCTGGAAAGAAAAGAATTGCCAACCAAAAATCATTTATCCATCAAAATTGTCTTTCAAAAACAATGGGGAAATTAGGACATTCGCAGAGAAACAGAAATTAATAGAATGTGTAACCAACAAACCTGTCCTACAAGAAGTACTAAAGGGACTCCTTTGATTGGAAAACAAATGACATAAGGCTACCATCTGAGATAAAAACACATAACAGCTTCAAACAGACACCAAGCCAGGCAAAGACTTCAAAGAAGTAAAAGAAAGCTACAGAATTAATTAAAAGGAATCAGAAGTATAAAGAAGCAAATGATGGCAACTTCAAAACAAAACAGGGAATGAATCGTGTAGTTACAGAACTTCCAAATGAAAAGGAAATCAAGGAGATCTCAAAATATAACAGACTGCTTAAAATTTATAATGATAAAAATAAATTTCAGAGTACCCACAAAAAAAGGTAATAAAACTACACACCAAAACAAAGAAAAAGAAAATCGAAGACTCAGCAAACAAAAAACAAATTAAAGGAAAAGAAAATCCATATACAAAAACAACTCATCCTAGTAAGTAAAGAAGAATAAAAAAAGGATAGAAAAGAAAAAACTGTGAACACCACCAAAAAGAAATGCAGCAGTAAATCCATACTTATTGGTAATCATTCTGAATGTAAATGGATTAAAAGTACCAGTCAAGAGGCAAAGAGTGGCAGAATGGATATATATATATATATATATATATGATCCATCAATATGTTATCTTCAATAAGATAAGGAAAATAAATGGTATCCAAACTGGAAAGGAAGAAGTAAAACTATTTTCTCAGATGTTATGATTCTTTACCTAGAAAATTCCAGAGATTCCACAAGAAAGCTATTGGATCTAATAGAAGGATTCAGCAAAGAGGCAGCGTACAAAATCAACACACAAAAATCTTTTGGGTATTCTATACCAACAAGAACTTCCAAAAGGAGTTTTTTTTTTTTTAATTAAAAAAAAAAAAGTATTTACAATAGTCCCCAAAAGAATAAAATACCTAGGAATAAACCTAACCAGGCATATAAAAGACCTATACAATGAAAACTATAAAACACTACTGCAAGAAGCTAAAAGTGATCTTCGTAAATGGAAAAATATTCCATGTCCATGGATTGGAAGACTTAGCATTGTGAAAATGTCAGTACTACTACCCAAAGTGGTCTATAGATATAATGCAATCCCAATCCAAATTCAAACAATGTTCTTTACATGGGGAAATATATTATCAGCTTTATACGAAAAGGAAAGAGGTCCCAAATAGCCAAAGCAATATTGAAGAAGAACAAAGTAAGAGGTCTCACATTCCCCAAACTGAAAACATACTGTAAAGCTATGGTAACTAAACAGCATGCTACGGGTTCAGTGACAGACACACAGACCAATGGAATAGAATTGAGAACCCAGAAATAAATCTATCCATCTGTGGGGAGCTGATTTTTGACCAGAGGTCAAAGTCCATTCAATGAGGTAAAAGCAGTCCCTTTAACAAATGGTGCTGGCAAAACTGGATATTCATATGCGGAAAAATGAAACAGGATCCTCCTAAAAATTAAACACTTATGCTCATCAAAAAACTTTATTGAAAGAGTAAAAAGAGAATCTACAGAATGAGCAAAAAATCTTTGGGAACAATATATTTAATAAGGGTTGCATCTCTAAAATATATAGAAAACTTCAGCAACTCAACATCAAAAGACTAACAACGCAGTTAAAAAATGGGACAAGAACATGAACGAACAGTTCACCAAAGAAGACATTCAAGCGGCCAACAAACACATGAAAAGATGCTCAGGATCATTAGCCATCAAAGAGATGCAAATCAAAACTACGATGAGATACCATCTCACCCCTGCAAAAATGTCGCTGATCAAAGAAACAGAAAACAACAAATCCTGGAGAAGTTGTTGGGAGATTGGAATCCAGCTTCACTGCTGGTAAGATTGTAAATTGGTTCAACCACTATGGAAAATAGTATGGTGCTTCCTCACAAAGCTAAAAATAGAAATGTCCCATGATCAGCAATCTCACTCCTAGGTGTATACCCTAAAGAACTAATATTACAGACATGACTGGACATATGCACACCTATGTTCATTGCAGCATTATTCACAATATTAAAAAGACGGAAACAACCTAACTGCCCATCAACAGATGAATGGATAAACA
This sequence comes from Loxodonta africana, assembly GCF_030014295.1. NCBI lineage: Eukaryota > Metazoa > Chordata > Mammalia > Proboscidea > Elephantidae > Loxodonta > Loxodonta africana. Next base: position 42,819,463 of record NC_087355.1, on the reverse strand, counting down.
AACTGTGGTACATACACACAGTGGAATACTACACAGCCATAAAGAATAATGGTGAGTTCTCAAAATACATTATAATGTGGATGAATCTGAGGACATTATGCTGAGTGAAATAAGTCAACCAAAAAAGGACAAATACTGCATGACTTCACTACTACAAAAAGACAAGAAGAGGTATACATACAGAAAGAAACATTCTTTGGTGGTTACTAGGGATGGGAGGGAAAAGCAGGGGGAATCACTTTCCAGATAGCAGACACTTGTTAGTTTTGGTAATAAGTTAATATGGAATAAGGGTGAAGTCAGCACAAACTGACCAAGGTAAATGATGACACTAAGAGGTACACACTAATAAGGGATGGTTTTGGCAAAAGCTGCAACATACACAGTTTTACAACAACAGTAATTACACACAAAAAATATGTGTATGGTTACATAGGTAGATATGTGTGCTTATATATGCATACCCCATTGCCCCATTTTATTTTATTTATTTATTTTTTATTGCCCCATTGCCATCGAGTTGATTCCAACTCATAGAGACACTATAGGACAGAGAGGACTTGCCCCATAGGGTTTCCAAGGAGCAGCTGGTGGATTTGAACTGCCGACCTTTTGGTTAGCAGTTGAGCTCTTAACCGCTGGGCTTACCAGGACTTCTATGTATAGGTAAGCACATATTAATATACAGCTGTGAATGTATAGGTGTTTCTGTGGGCAAATGTATATACATGTTTACATGTGTTGCATACATATCCATATATAAAATACAGCACATAGGAGACAGAGTCGTGCACATTTCCTAGACATAACCAAATACCTTGCAGGATTGGGTGACTGGATTTGAGGGCTTAGGACCCATAGTCTTAGGGGGCAACTCAGTCAGTTGGCACACCATATCTCATAAAAAATGTTCTGCATCCTAGTTCAGTGAGTAGCATTTGCGGTCTTGCCTTTTAAGAATGTGTGTTGCCCCTTACTGGAGGTGTTCTAGCACAAGAATGGGTGATTATATGATGAGGAATACTGTAAAAGAGATTCAAACATTGAATGGATAAATTACTTTTAAGATCTTTTTCACTCTGCTTGCATTTTATCATATAATTTAGACTATTATAAAGTATGACAAATGGTGCCACAAAATTATTTTTAATTCAAGTAAACCCCCAACTGTAATAAACTCCATAGGAAATCTGGAATGCTTTATTGAAATATAATTGTGTTAAAATAATAGTTCGCTTAAAACCACATTCCTAATCTGCAGGAGTTATAGAATAAACAGAGATGAGACCAATTTTCTCTCCAGTGAATTAATAAGTCAAAAGAAATAAGAAAAAGGGAAAAGCATCATAAACCTTTTTTCTTCTCCTAGTTCCTAATTCTTTAACATAGTGCTTTGCTTTACTAAAAAAAAAAAAAAAAAATTGTACTTTACTAGGTGGCTTTAAATTTGGGGTTAATGGTGGGATGTTTGGGGTGTTTATGGAATCTGAAAGTATAGATATTGCTTGAAAACATGGTAAAAAAAAATTGTAAGCTACTCAGCTAAACTCAAACAAGAACTGTCAAAGTTCCCATTTACTTCTCTTCCCAGACCCAAACTCTGGCCAGGGTAATATGCTACTAATGCTGTATGTGCCTTTACACTTAGGAATTGAACTAGTCACTTGGGGGTTAGGCTTTCTTGCATCCAAATTGGATGCATATAAAAGATTTGCTTCAGGAGATAAGAATTACCCGTTTCAAGAACACAGTCTCTTTTTCTCATCTGTGCTGGTACCTTGTATCTCTCTGAATTCTTACCCTTTGATTTACTAAGGCTTTCTCTGCTGGACCACTGCCAGACCCTTACCTTTGGCTTTGAACCTAGGAAGCCTAGAGAAGTCTTGACCACTACTCCTTATTTCCAGCCTCTACTTTGCTCACCAAGTCCTGTCTCTCTGCCCCTTCTTCATCAATCAGCACTTGAATTTTATTTATTGTGTTGGGGGTGTGCTAATCATATAAACTTCTCTTCGTGTAAATGCTAGATCAAAGTCTTTTGTTTGGTCGTTTGTTAAACCAAAGGGATTTTGACTCTATTTTAGATGGAGTTCTTGATGCCTACTAACTGTATAAAAAAAGGAGTTGATTAGTCAATTACGTGGATGAGTGCATTTCTAACGAAAATGTTTTTAAATAAATCAAATTTTAACACTGTTCAAATTAAACTATTAAACCAGTCTAAACAATAATCCAATTTATAATCTCCTTTACTTTTTGAAACACTGCCTCTACCCTGAATGCAATCACAGAATACACACCCCAAGTGTCATGACTTTCTTTTGAGGACAAAGTAAGATGACTGATTTCATCCTCGTCAACTGTAAATTGATCAATATGCTATAAAGATTTTATAATTCCATTACAAATGAAGGGACAAAACTGAAAGGCCAGTGTAAGAAACCCCAACAGAAACAGTGAGTCCTTGTTTCTTAGGTTATTGATATACAACTTCCCATGTTTATTACTCTGGAATTTATGAGCTCTCTGAAGACAGGGATCTTTTCTTACACATCTTATATTCCCACCACTGAGCACAATGTCAGACACATAGCAGACACTCAAAATATGTTTTTGAATGAAGGCACTTACTTTTTCTTAGTACTTTGGGCATAATTGTATTATATTACCACCATTTCTAGTATTCTGTAACTTTCTTCATCTATTAATTCAATAAATACTTAGCACCTACTTGGTTATCAGATCTTATTCTAGGCACTGAGGATGCAGTGAACAAAACAAATCCTTGCCGTTGTGGAGCTTACATTTAATTGAGAGACAATCATCAAACATATTAGGATGCATAAGACAGTGTCAAGCATTAATAAGTATGAGGAAGACAAAGCTCCAAAAGGAATAGAGAATAAGTGGATGCTATTTTAGATAGAAAAGTGACATTTGAGCATAGATCAAAATGAAGTGAGAGATGGATCCTATGAATATTTGAGTGGAGAGTATTCCAGGCAGACAGAACAACAAATGCAAAGACCCTGAGAAGTGAGCGAGCATGGTATGTTTGAGGAGTACCAGCTGAAACAAAAGATGCAAGAAGAGTGGTAGATACTAGGTCAGAATGCTGGACAGATGTCTGATCGCGTGAGAACTTCTAGGTCACTGCTAGGACTTGGATTTTATTCAAAGAAAGCATAGAAAGATTTTTCAGTCAGGGAGTGAAATATGATTTTCACTTTTAGTGAATTACTCCAGTTGCTGTGAGGATAATTGGCTGGGGTGGGAGTGATGATAAAAGATAAGATTCAAAAAATATTTTACAGACAGAGCCAATAGGATTTGCCGGGATGAGAATATACGAAGAATGAGAGGAGCAAAGAAGACTCCAAAGTTTGTGGCATAAGCAATAGGATGCATTGAGGTGTCACCAACTGAAGTGGAGAAAATGGCAGAGGAGCAGACTTGGAGGGAAAAATCATGAGTCCAATTATGAACATGCCATTCAAGTGGAAAATCAATTAGACAGTTGGATAAGTGGCTGTGATGTCCAGGAGTGAGGCCTAAAAGGGACCATTAGTTTACAGTATCTTAGTGATGGCCCAGGGTCTCTGAGTGGCACAAACCCACCCAATTAAGTGCTCAGCTGCTAACCAAAAGGCTAGCCATTTGAGCCTACCTCAGAAGAAAGGCCTGATAATCTATTTCTGAAAAATCAGCCATTGAAAACCCTATGGAGATGTTCTACTCTGACTAACATGGGGTTGCCATGAGTTAGAACTAACATGATGGCAACTAGTTTGTTTTGCTTTTGAGTGGGGACCCAGAAGTCAGGTCAAGAAAGTATTTCAGGAATTATTTGCACGAAAGGCTAAAAGGCTCAGGTAAAATGTGAACTGAGAATTGACCCCTGAATTTGGTGATGTGGGAAGTCATTATTGATCTTGGCAAGAGCTGGTTAATTGGACTCGTATGGGCAAAAACACCTGACGAAAGCGAGCTCAAGAGAGAATGAGACATGAGGAAGTGGAGAGAATAAGTACAGACGACTTCTTCATTACTCCCTTGCTAAAGAGGAGAGTAAAGAAATGTATCCCTATTTTTTTTTTCCTAATTATTTCTTTACTGTATGGATTCTTTATAAGCCTGAATTCCACCTCTTTATTCACCTTTGTATGACTAGATTCTAATATTTAGCTGGTACTCAATGAATAAATAACCAAGCCACCATATGCCACCAAGTACATTTTTTTTTTATTTTTGTTGTGCTTTAACTGAAAGCTTACAAATCAAGTCAATCTCTCATACAAAAATTTATATACATCTTGCTATATACTGCTAATTGCTCTCCCCCAATGAGACAGCCCGCTCCTTTCCTCCACTTTCTCTTTTCGTGTCCATTCCACCAGTTTCTGACCCCCTCTGCCCTCTCATCTACCCTCAAGATAGGAGATGCCAGCATAGTCTCAAGCGTCTACTTGATTCAAGAAGCTCATTCTTCACCAGCATCTTTTTCTATCCCATTGTCCAGTCCAATCCCTGTCTGAAGAATTGGCTTTTGGAATGGTTCCTGTCTTGGGCTAACAGAAGTTCTGGGGACTGTGACCTCCGGAGTCCTTCTAGTCTCAATCAGACCATTAAGTCTGGTCTTTTTACGAGAATTTGAGGCCTGCAACCCACTGCTCTCCTGCTCCCTCAGGGGTTCTCTGTTGTGTTCTCTGTCAGGGCTGTCATCAGTTGTAGCTGGGCACCATCTAGTTCTTCTGGTCCCAGGCTGATGTAGTCTCTGGTTTATGTGGCCCTTTCTGTCTCTCGGGCTCATAATTACCTTGTGTCCTTGGTGTTCTTTATTCTCCTTTCGCCAAGTGCATTTTATAGGAAAAATATTAAAGAAGAAATCTCTGGAGTACTAGGCTTATAAAATGAAATATAAAATGCTGACAGCAATGATAGAGTTCTTATTATGGCAGACCCTTTGGTAAATCCAATATCCCACTGCCATCAAGCTGATGCTGACTCATAGCGACCCCGTAGGGTTTCCAAGGTTGTAAATCTCTACAGTAGACTGCCACATCTTTCTCCCATGGAACCACTGGTGGTTTTGAAGCACTGACCTTTCAGTTAGCAGTCAATTGCTTTAGCCACTGTGCCACCAGGGCTCCTTAAATTCAATATAGAGATAAGAAAATGCTTGGCGTTGACCTGGTTTGAAGGATGGTGTGGTATCTCACTGATGAGGCAATATTTAGTGATGGAAACTTTTCATGCTTTTTTTTTTTCTTCTGCTTTTTGAAGAGTATTAAGAGCACATACTCTGTGACGTGATCTGAAAAACATTGGAGGGAAGAGGAGAACAGGACCAAAAAAAAAAAAAAAAAGTATCTCAAACTAGGATAATGTTATAAACAAATAACTAATTTATTAAGAACATTGTATATGCCAGGTCATGTGCCAGATACTGAATAAAGTATCAAGCAGAGCCCTATTCTCATGGAGCGAGATTAAAGTTCATAGGGTAAATCATTCAACAAGCAAATATACATGATTTTAAATTCTAGGAAAGGGAAAGTACTAGGTGCTTTGAGAGCATATTTTTATAAGTCACCTAGAAATCTAGGAAGCCAGATAAAGCTTCCAGAGAAAATGGTATTTAAGCTGAATCTGGAAGGATGAGTAGGAGTTAAACCAACTGAAAACCAAACCCATTGCCATCAAGTAGATTCCGACTCACAGTGACCCTATAGGACACAGTGAAACTGCCCCATAGAGTTTCCGAGGAGCACCTGGTGGATTCAAATTGCCAACCTTTTGGTTAGCAGCCATAGCTCTTAACCACTATGCCACCAGGGTTTCTGCACAGGAGTTAGGGAGATATTAATTAATGCCTCCAAAATGATCCTGTTGCCCCTGCATGTATAACCCCTATACTGTTTCTTTAGTATTTTTCTTTAGTAAAGGGTGTTTTAAATGTAGGGGGGAAATATGCTCTTTGGAGAGATGCACTGATGCTTAAGAAAATGTAAAATGTGTTATTTTAACATTAGTGTAAAAACAGAAACTAAACTATGCTATTTCTAATTTAACCATGGGTAACCTTGATTTTATCGGTTTATAGTGCTAGTGCTTTTTTGCCTTCACTGAGTACTTTTTTTTTCTTTTTGTCACTAAGCTAATGTAATCACCTCCTTTTGTGTGATAATCATAGGTAATTAATTTTCTAACTGTTCCTGTCCTGTTAGACTGCTAATTGGATGTCTGTAAATCACATATCTATCTCTTGACTCCTCAAAAAAGTGAATATATGCAGTTTTGAAGGACATGGGAGCTTTACTGATTTTGATTGTCAATTGTTATTTAAAAATACTGTTTTTAAAAATACACTGGAACTTGAGTATAGGGCAATCTCTTTTATCCCGTTCAGATGGATTTCAAAGTCATAATGAAAAAATGTCTTGTTATTTACTGTCATGGGGAGTTTTGGGCAAAAATTCGTATTATGTATCCCCACTTCTTTAGAAAGAGGTTATGTGTGGCAAGGATGAGGAGAGAAAAGAGAGATATGTTCTCAGCTTTCATAGTGGAAAGTCAGTAAATAAAACTTAAACCAGGATATTAATCAGTAGTAAAATAAACTAAAATAATTAAAAAATTTAAAAAGGCTGGATGATACATATAATGTAATGTATGTATAAATTAAAAAATATATAAACCTACCAAAACAAAAAATTATCTACACTGGTATATAGTATATGGTAATCTGTAAGTGTATATATATGTATATAAAATCTATATGTGTATGTAAAAACATAAAAAGTAAACTGAAAAGAAAAGTATCAAATTCATAAGAGTGATTGCTTCTAATGAGGGTGAAGAGGGGATGAATGGTGTGGAGTGGTGGTTAAAGAGGGCTTTGCTTTATCTGTAATTTCTTACATCTTTAAAAAAAAAATGACTGGAAACCAATACGGTTAATAGCTATTGATTCTGGGCGGTGGATATATATTTCATTGATCTTAAAACTTTTTTTTTCCCCTATTTCTCAAAGTAAAAATAATTGATTTTTTTTTAAATGAAGGAGTTGTAACCAAAACTTATAAGCAGAATTTTGCTGAATGAGAAATGAACAGAAAATTCTTGGTATATGTAGACTTGGGCAAAATCGTGTTATCAGTAGAGGAGATACAAATGAACGAGGTATGCTGGTTCTCTATTGAGTCTACTCAACAGATTGTTATGTTATTAAGCTCTTCTCTGCCTTAGGGTCTTTGCACGTATTGAAATTCATGCCCACACCACACCTTCCACCCACTACCCAAGACACACACACCCTAAAGCTCGCTTATCTTTCACATATCTCACCTATCTTTCACTTCCTGGGGAAAAGTTCTGACTCCGCTCCCACCCCCGTCAAATGAGGTTGCCATCATGTAGATTCTGAATCAGAGTGACTCTACAGGACAGAGCAGAACTGCCCCACTGGGTTTCCAAGGCTGTAATCTTTATGGATGCTGACTGCCACATCTTTTTCCTGCAGACCAGCTGGTGGGTTTGAACCTCTGACCTTTCAGTTAGCACCCGAGAGCTTAACTGCTACTGTCACCAGGGCTCTTTCCCACCAAATTAGTAACTGCAATTCTTTTAGGTTTATTTATTTTTACTGCCTTCCTCCCTCACCAGAGTCTACATTCCATGAAGGATATTTCCCAGTTGCTCAAATCAAACCCCTTTAAGTCATACTTGCCTTCTCTCTTTCTCTCACTTCCCACATTTGATTTGTCAGCACATCCTAGTGGCCCACCACATACCCGGAATCAGCCCCCTTCTGCCTACTTCCAGCACCACTAGGATAGTCCAAGCCACCCTACTCACTCTCCTGATGGCCGTCTTCCTGCTTCCCTTCCTGTCTCCTATAGTCTATCCCCCACTGAGCACCCAGAGAATTTCTGTGTAAAGAAGTCAGAAATGCCACATCTCCACTTCCCCTCCAGAATAAAAATCAGACTGCCTCCTTAGCGCACAAACATACGTACGCAAAATGCCATCGAGTAAATTCCAACTCATGCCAATCCCATGTGTTACAGAGTAGAATTGCTCTGCTGGATTTTCTTCACTGTAATCTTTACAGAAGCAGATTGCCAGACTTTTCTTCCATGAAGCTACTGGGCAGGTTTGAATCACCAACCTTTAGGTTAGTATCTGAAAGCAAACCATTTATACCACCCAGGAACCTTGGCTTACAAGACCCTATGTAAACTGTCCCCACTACCTTTCGGATTCCATCTCTGAGCCCTGCTCCCTGCTCCTCAGCCTTTCTCACAGGTCTCCACTGCCCAGCCCACCCATCTTGTCCTGCTGGTGGTCATCAGACTGGTGTTCCCACTGCCTTCAATCTCTCTTCATTTGGACACTCACAGCACTCATTCTCTCACTTCATTCAGTTCTCTGCCCAAATGTCACATTTTCAGAGACCATCTCTGCCCCTCCCTTTTTCCTGCTTTATTTGTCTTCAAAAGTCTTATCCCTACATGGCATATTTTATAATTAATTGTTAATGGATCAGCTCTCTGTCTTGACTCATTTAGGTGTATCAGCTTCTTGGGGGGCAAAGACTATTCCGTCCCCTGCCGTATTCCCAGTGCCTTGAACAAAACCTGGCATAGTATGCACTCAGTAAACTATTTACTGAAATACTTTTTTAATTAAATAAGGAAAAACATCTTGTCTGTTTTAAGGGGAACTTACATCCATCACTAAAAGAGTGCTTGGAACATAACAATTCCTCCAATAGGTTTGATTGACTGGATGAGTGAATGAATTAAACCAATGTCAAAGGAAATGTGTTTAAAAACAGAGCTTTTCTCACCAATGGGATTAACTATCAATGGTGGTCAGTTATTCTGAGAGTGAAAAATATAAGAAGACTTCAAGAAAGGTACAGAGAGAATTAGTTATCTAGTGCTGCTGCAACAGAAATGCCACAAGTTGATGGCTTCAACAAAGGAAAGTTTATTCCCTCACAGGCTATAAATCCAAATTCAGGATGCCAGCTCCAGAGGAAAGCTTTCTTTCTCCGTTGACATTGGGAAAGGTCCTTGCCATCCATCTTCCCCTGCTCCAGACGCTTCTCAGTGCCCAGGCCCTGGATCTGAAGGACGCGCTGTGCTTTCTTGGTGGTATGAGGTCCCCCATGTCTCTCTGCTCACTTTTGTCTTTTATATCTCAAAAGAGATTGGCTTAAGATACAACCTAATCTTGTAGATTGAGTTCTGCCTCATTAACATCATAGACGTAGGATTTACAAGACATAGGAAACTCACATCAGATAACAAAATGGTAGACAATCACACAATATTGAGAATCATGGCCTAGACAAGTTGACACACATTTCTGGGGGACACAACTCAATCCATAGCTGGTGGCATTAGAGAACAAAGCTAAAGGAATGCAATTATCAAGGAAGAGGACACGTACACAGAAAACATAAGAAGGCTAACACCTATTGTTATAACTATACTCACTGCATTCCAGACACAGCAGAAGACTCATAACAATATATATTATTCTCCTTTAATTTTCACAGCCATTTGTGAGATAGATCTGATAGACCCACTTTACAGAGAAAGAAATGGGCTCAGGCAAGTTAACTAAAGAAGGGTCTAATCTAAAAAGTGAAGAATCCAGAACTGTAGGTCAGCCCATCTTATCATCAAGTTTCCTTCCAAAGCCACCTCAGAAACTGTTCTCTGTGCACAGGCTTCATTCTTATTAAAAATCTTTGCATCCCCTACAGTATTTTGCACTAGATACACACACACTAAACATTTGTTGAATGAAAGAAAGATCCCTGCACAGAAAATGTTTAAAGGTAGCTAGAAATAGAGTAGACGAATATGTATTGAGTTTGATGGTGACTTTTAGTATTTTATTCATTCAAAATAAAAATATACTTGGTAGGAACAATAAGAAAAGGGTACTTGCCAAAAGATTAATTGAGGGTGTGCTCTAATCATCTTCCAGAGCATTAAGCCAACCTAAACAGAAAGGTATTTTCAGCTTTGAAGAGTTGTTCTTGTGCATGCAGAATTCTAAATGGCCTAATTTTCCCTATATCTCCATAATTAACAAAATAATTATTGATCAGCACAAAGCACACAGTCTCTGGAGACATGATTTGTGTGAGCGCTTAGCTTTCTGAAAGCTTAAATCACTGCAGTCAGTATTAAAAAAATGAATTGATAGTAAATGTGCTATAATTAATCCACCTATTCTATTTGCACATGAACATCTTTTCATGCTAAATGTCTCATTCATTTAGGAGAGGATACCAATGTATTACAATGACAGAATATAAAATAGACTGGAACTTTTATTTTCCCTGCCATACTTCCTTGTTTTAATTTACTCGGGAACTTTATATATTGTACAAGTTAAAAATATTTCTCAGTTTTTGTCTGCAAATGACAGGTGCAAAGGAGAGTCTTGCAAGAGGATTCAGGTGATACTCTGAATCTCCTAGAATGTGCGTGTGTTAGTGCTGGGCTGTCTGCACCTTCATCCGCTCCAGTCCTCCCTGCTCTGCTCTGTATCACCGTGGATGGTCACCCGCAGACTATATGCCCCAGGGGCTCATGTCAGCAGGTTTCCTGCTTAGGTTGGCCGATGGAATTTACTGGCAAAGGAAGAAAGAAGCTATGATATGTCTCTCCTCCTTCTCTGCCTCAGGTGGCCTCTAGTCTCCAGAAGCACTTGAATCTCCTTTATGCCTTCAGCTCTCTACGAACAAGCCTGCCAAGGTCACCTGGTCCTTGGCTTCTGATAACACCATCATCTCCTTTTGCCCTTTAGCCCAGGAGTAGTAGTGGCTTTTTTGCTTTTGCTAATCTCTGGATTGCCTCACTATCCCCTGTTATCTGCACAACTCTTCCATTTCCTGTGTAATAAGTTCCTGTATCAAATATCATCTGTAATGAATATTTAAAGCCGTTTGTTTCTCTAATTAGACCCAACTAATATAAAGTATTGTAGTATATTAATGTAATGTATTGGAAACCCTGGTGGCATAGTGGTTAAGTGCTACTACGGCTACTAACCAAGAGGTCTGCACTTCAAATCCACCAAGCGCTGCTTGGAAACTCTATGGGGCAGTTTTACTCTGTCCTATAGGGTCACTATGAGTCAGAGTTGACTTAACCGCAATGGGTTTGGTTTTTTTGGTTTTAATATAATGTATTAGTTATATTAGTTAATATAATGTATTAGTTGGAGCCCTCATGGCCCAGTGGTTAAGAGCTTGGCTGCTAATCAAGAGGTTGGCAGTTTGAATCCACCAGCCACTCCTTGGAAACCTTATGGGGAAGTTGTACTTCGTCCTATATAAGGTCGCTGTGAGTTGGAATTGACTCCACGGCAATTTTTTTTTTTTTTTTTTTTAACACAGTATACTTACTCCCTGAAGGTAGGGACATAGTTTGCCTTGTTTAGTGCTATATCCTAGTACCTAGAAGAGTGCCAGATACTTCTTAAGTACCCAATAAAAATGTACTCAAAGAGTGAATGGAAAATACATCCTTCAGCTCAGGAGTTCTCAAACTTTATTAGGTATCAGAATTATAAGGCAGGCCTAAGACATTCTTTTAACCTGGAACTGAAGCCACTCCTGGAGGTCATCTTTCAACCAAATAAACAATAACACCCATGAGGAATGTGTTCCTTAGAACAATCAACTATACAAGACCAAACTGACAACATTTGCCCAAAACCAAAGATGAGAAGGCAAAGAGCAGCAGGGAAACTGGAAGGATGAAAACGTGGAAGGCAGGGTGGAAATAAGGAGAGTGCCGACACATTGTGGGGATAGCAACCAATGTCATGGAACAATTTGTATATGAATTGTTGAATAGGAAATTACTTTGCTGTATAAACTTTCACCTAAAACACAATAAAATACCCCCCCCAAAAAAAAATAATTATAAGGAAGGAGTGTTATACCACAGACAGATAACTCCCAATCCTCAGTTTCTGATTTAATAGGTCTTGGGTGGGGCCCAAAATTTGCAATTTTAACAAGTTTCCAGGTGATGTTAATGCTGCTGGTCCAGGGACTACACTTTTGAGAACCAATGCTGTAGTCCACGTTCTGTCCTCCATTTAATTCAACCTAGATATACACTCTGGAGTAAACAGCTACACTAATCGGCATTAAAGCACTACAAACCACTCCTATTCTTCATTTGTGTTAAACTCACCAAAAGCATTACCATCTCAGTGCCTGGTAAAAAGGATTAGATAGATAAATAATAGGCAGGTAGGTAGACAGGTAGATAGATGATAGATAGATAGATGATAGATAGATAGATAGATAGATAGACAGACAGACAGACAGACAGACAGACAGACAGACAGACAGATAGATAGATAGATAGATAGATAAACTCAGTGCCATCGAGTCGATTCCAACTCATAGCGACCCTATGGGACAGAGTAGAGCTGCCCCATAGAGTTTCCAAGGAGTGCTTGGCAGATTCCAACTGCTGACCCTTTGTTTAGCATAAATAGATAAAAAAAACAAATGTGACAAAATCTTTAAATAGCTAGTGAATGTGAGTGAAGGATTTACTAAAGAGTGTTTATGATACTATTCTTGATGCTCTTCTAAAATAAAAGGTTAAAAAAACTAGCATGACAGACATCATACAGTGAGGTTTATGATGATATGGTTTGAATACTGGAAGAGTAGAAAATATATTGCTAAAATATTAACTAATCAGCTTATGCATTCATTCTGCATTCTATTTTACCAAGACAGAGAGTAAGCAAAAATAAATAAATAAATTGTAAGTTTGTTGGAGAAAGAAATAAATAGATAAGAGAGAGAGAGAGTTGAGGGGTGGTTGTATATTAAATAGAATAGTTAGAGGAAACCTCACAGATAAGGTCTTGAGTAAAGACCTGAAGAAGCTGAGGACATGGGACAGGTGTTCTTTGCAAGAGGAGAACATTCCAGGAAGAAAGAATACAGTGCTGGTCCAGTAAATGTTTAAAAACAGACTCTCCGAAGGATGCCTGAACCAAAGAATTTGACATCTATAAAAGGGCAAAAAAAGACCCAACAAAGAACAAAAAAACAATCTAGGATCACATAAGGATAGGTATAGGTATATATGTATACCTATTTTTTTTTTATACATATAGGTACAGGTGTACATGGATGTGAAAACAGATAGAAGTGTATACATGTACATGTAAATACAGATATGTGTAGGCAGAGATATGTATTCATTGAAGATGCAACTACAGATACTCCTCAGGCAGAACCAAACAGTTTCCAAGATTGGTTTTCTGGGTTGGAAAGCTTAGGACCAAAGCCTCATGGGACAATTCAGTCAACGGCATAATATAGCTCACAAAATTTATGTTCTGCATCTTTGTGAAGTGAGTAGCTTCTGGGTTCTTAAAAGCTTGTGAGCAGCCATCTAAGATATAGCTATTGGTCTCTACTCATCAGGAGCAAAAGAATAAGAAGGTAACCAAAATCATAGAGAAGAGAGAAGTATACAAGAATGATAGCCTACATAAGCCATGGCCTCAATTTTTCTGAGACCGAGAGAACTTAGATGGTGCCCGGCTACCACCACTGACCAATCTGATGGGGGAGAACAATAGATGATCCTGGTTAGAATGGGAGAAAAATGCAGAACAAAACTCAAATTCTTAACAAAAAGACCAGACTAAATGGATCAGCGAGACCAGAGGACTCCCTGAAACTATCACCCTGAGACACTCTTTAAACCTTGAACCAAAACTATCCCCTGAGATCATTTTCTAACAGAAAAGCAGAGTGACACACCAAATAAAGGGTATTACTTGTTAGATCAGTGCTCTACTAACAAAATACCTATATGAGTCTAAAAGGTCAATATTTAATCCGAAGCAAAAATGAGAAGATAAGGGAGCAGGGAAACTAGAGTACTGGAAATGAAACAACTAGAACACAATTAATGAGAATGATGACACAATGTGAAAAATGTAACTAGCATCACTGATCAATTTTTTGTGGAAATTTTCAAAGGGAAATCTAACTTGCTGTGTAAATTTTCACAAAAACACAATAAAATATTATTAAAACATACACACACACACACACACACACACACACGCACGGCTCTCCGTGTGATGGGAGACCTGACTTTTAGAGTTTGACAATTTTTGTAGTGTAAATATTCCTACCTTGGCTGATTTCCAGCTACTACTGGTTTGACAGCCAACTAGCAGAGTTCCTGACAGTTTAACCATTCACTCTCACAAGTCAGTAGAAGCCTGTTCCAGCACACCATTAAGAGAATAAATAATAGGTGGAGAAGCCCTGAGGCAAGAGGCACATGGCGTGCTTGCCATGTTTGAGGCCAATGAGGGTGCAGCAGAGATGAGCCAAGGAGAGAGGACAGGAAGTGAGTTCAGAAAAGTAGCAAAGGATCCGATCATTTAGGGCCCTGAAGAGTCTAATAGAATTAGACTATTATTCAATGTGAACTGGGAGGCTATTAGAGGATTTTGATCAGGAAAGTGACATGATCTTCATTTACTTTGGCAGGATCAATGGGCCTGCTATGTTAAAAACAGACTGTAGGCGGGAACATAGGAGCCTATTCCAATAACAGAGGAGAAAGATGACGCTGTCTTGGACTAGGATCCTAAAAGCAGACATGGCAAAGAATAATATTTGAAATTAGGATATATTTTGAAGTCAAAGCTCATGGGATTCGCTGGTGGGTTGAATGGGGGTATGAGGCAAACAGAGGGGTCAAAGATGACTGCAAGACTTTTGGCCTGATTTACCAAAAGAATGGGGTTGCCATTAAAGAGAAAAGGACGGCTGTTAGGAGGAACAAGTTTGAAGGAGTTTGCTTTTACACAGGTTGAATCTGAGATCCAAGAGGAGGCAACCAGTAAGCAATATCAGAATAAAAACAGGAGTCCCTGTGTGGTGCAAACAGTTTGAGTCCACCCAGAAGCACCTCAGAATAAAGACGTGGTGATCTACTTCCAAAAAATCTGCCATTAACTGTGGAGCAGAGTTCTACTTTGACTCCCGTGGGGCCTCCATGAGGCAGAATTGACTCCACGGCACCTGGTTTTTGGCTTGGCAGATAGACTAGGAGGAATGAGCACAGAACTCGGGGTAGCTCTCACCGGTGTGGCAGAAACATTGAACCCATTGATTTCATTGATTTGTTCCCTGTTACTTTTCTTCTTGTCCCATAGAGTTCTGCAAATTTCAGTACAGAGTGTTTAAAACTAATTCAACCAACTTGTTCTAAGCATGTATATGAAAATGAAATGTTTATACAGGGCTGCTTCCCTCCCCCCTGCACAAACTAATTTTCTGAGGAAATCAGAAAGAAAATATTTGTGTTATTTACATTTTCTTCCACCCAAAACTGAGTACAAAGGACATAGGTGTCAGATACAAAATCAACTACTACCACAAATAGAAAATTCCTTTCTTTTCAGTAATAGTATGCTAAGCATTGTTTTGAACATTTTAGTTATAAACAGCATTTGCATTTTCATTCTTAGAAAAAAAAAATCAGTGAACCTAGTGACAGTACAGGTGGTAAACCATGTGCAGGTTTGGGTCAAGTGAGCAGCCACTTGATAATGAAATTGCTGAGTGCATGTTTTAAAGCAGAATATCTTCTTCTTTCACTATCGGAAGTTAAAAAAAGAAGAAAGCCTCCTTACTTAACCAGCTAGAAAGGATTGAGAGATGATCAGCTGTGACTAGCAAGGAAAGAATGCCAAGTTTCCAGGGCGTGCGTGCACATTTCTTTTGCTCATAATTAATAGCCCCAGCGCTTGCTAAGTTTTTGGAAAGCAGCTCGAAGCCTACCCAGGTAATGCCTTCTGACAACATTTTAAAGATCAGTTATATCATATGGCTGCCTTTTAGAAAAAAAAAAAAAAACATAATGCATAGCTGTGCCATATGGCATCTCTGAAGAATCAGCCGGTTTGGACAGACATTCATTGGATGAGGTCCCACAGCACTTGGAAAAGAATGTAGTCCTGTTGCCAAAATGTGGCCTTTGTTAATCTCCTAACTATTATTGTGCAGAAACCAATTCATCTGTATTAATCATAAACAAATTTTAATTACTTCAGTAAAAGCCCATTACACTGATATCTGATGCCAAACAATCTGCATTAACTCTTTGTAAGTCTCCAAAGCAAACACGAGGTGTCGGAACGTAGGTGTTTTATATGAGGCAAGAATTTCTCTACCAGAGTGTAAAAAATGCAGTTCTGACATTTGGTTTTCCAATTCTTTTAAGAGATCCCATGATGGCTTTGCTTTTCACAGACGCTATCAAAAGGCAGCTGATGCATGCAAATTGTTAAAGACAGATTAGTCCTAATGTCTTAGAGTGTTTAACTGCACTTTGCATTCTTTTGCTGAAGATTTAAAAGTTAAAAAAAAAAAAAAAAAATCCACATTGCAAAGCAATGATTTGCTGTGGCACAGAACAGCCTGACAAAAATGAGACCTGATTCTGGTAAAATCTTCTTCAACTAGTCGTTCTTGAGACTGCTCTGAAAAATTTGAGACCAAACATATCCTGTGCATCAAAGTATAATATCCTTTAAAAAAAAAAAACTTGAAAAACTAAATCACTAGTGTGTTTTATGGCAGCAGCTTGGCCAAGAAAGCTGGCTGGTCTTTCCCGCACAGAAACTATCTGGTTTGCAGATGACACATGGTGGTTACACTGTGCGCAGCCGTTGGGGTTGGATGGGATCCAGCTAGAGGGTTCATCCATGTGCAGCGGAGTTGGCATCATCTCTGAATCCAGTTTCACTAACGTGTAGTCTTATTTTATTAGGCCAACCATCAAAAGTTTCTCTTCCTCCTGGAAATCATTCCTTTTGGTATTCATATCACTCCTTGGACCTAAAAAGTTAAACAGTTGTAAACAAATAGAACCACATCCTGCTTTCTCCCTCCATTAGACTTTGAAGTTTCTAGTGTAAACTTGGTGTTATTTTCTCCTCGTTTTATACAACAAAATAATTTATTTTTATCCTTGTAATGGCCAAATTCTAGAAAGTGCTTTCCTCTGTGAATGTTCGCTGATGGACTCATGGCAAATACCATCAAACTACATCATAAACATAACATGGATGTAGAGCTGGCTGAGGACATGTAAACTGATGAACATTTAAGTGGAACCAATTATCTCAAGGTTTGGAATTTTTTTTAATGTGAATGAATTGGATTTATTACATAAGTAGGGCTTTATCAAATTCTTTCTTCTACTCAAAAGGCCATAGTTATAAATCACTGTCATATCTCTGTCAAGTTTATATTTCAACTGTAGTTTGTAATCATAGAATATTGAATTTTGGATCTGAAAAGCACCACAGGAGTTTGTAGCCTATCTCCCTCACTTTTCAGATGAGGAAACTAAGATACAGAAAGTAAAAATGGCTCGCCCAAGGTCTCAGAGGAACGTATTATTCATCTCTCTGTCTAATATTATTTCCATTAGACTAGACCACTGAATTTCGGTTATTATTGATCAACAGGGAATAGATGCACCTTGAGCAATAAAAACAAAGTGAGATTATGACCATAAACTGAAGAGATTCTATACGTGTAAGTTAACTGCATGTTTTTATCTGCCACTATAGGGATTGAATTTATTCATTTGGCAAATGTTAAGTGTTAACACATCTGACTACATAGTACCTGCCTGGAAAGGATGTTGAAAAGGGAGTGAATGGAGCTTGGGAGACAGGGAAGGTAGGCAAGGTATAGGACTCCCCAACAAGTTTATCTAGTGCTTATTAAGTCAAATCCCTTTTGCTTCTCCTCACTTTTGGATAAAAAAGGTAATTTAATTCTAAATTACATACATGTAAGTTATCAGCCCTATGCTATTATTACCATAATTATTAAAATCAAATTCCAGAGAACATGTTTACTCAGGCTGCAGATCTTGTCTCATGTCGAGGCATCCAACTGGGTCCTACTAGGAAGATAAGCAGAACTAGCTTCCTGGTGACTTTGTCACCACCATCTGACATGCCAGGGCCCCAAAACCTAGACTAACTTACCCAGTAGGTACTGACTGACTCACAGCAAATGTCTACTACCCCACCTTCTTATGTCAAATAATCAAAAACTAGATCCACTTGTAGACATTACAAAAATAATAATTGGGCATTATTTTCTAAATAACATCTTTTATCTAAAACTCAAAGGGATTTATAAACATCATCTCTCCTAATCTCTATAGCATCTATGTCTAATGAGATGATAAGGGTGAAAAATTAACCATGGAATTCTAGATACCAAAACAATGAAATTATATTAACACTTAACAACACATAAGCTGTGAGCTTCTACCTGAGATGACTGGCAAACCTAATCAAAATGACACCGGTCGTTTCCTTGAAAAGTTTTCCTCTTTTTTCCAACCTTTGCAAGGGTTTATGTTTGCTTTGGAGAACACAATAGTGAAGAATAATGACCAAGGGCGAGCGTGAAATTAAGGTGGTGATGGAAGAGGTGGTAAGAGTGAAACACCGAAGAAATTAGAAAATATATTTACCTGTGAATGCTGTATTTTTCTCTTTTTCTTTCTTTCCTTTCTGACTCTATCTGAGTTGATCATCTATTTAGGAGTCCCGGTATCACACTGATTGAGAGCTCAGGCTGCTAACCAAAAGTTCGGCAGTTGGAATTTACCAGCCATTCCTTGGAAATGCTATGGGGTAGATCTACTCTGTCCTATAGGGTCTCTATTAGTCGGAATTGACTTGATGTCAATGGGTTTGGGATTTTTTTTGACTCTAGAAAGCTAAGAGGAGCCATTGTACGCTTCAGGAAATAATAACGAAGAAAGTCAAGAATATACTGTGACATTGAGAAGTTAAAAGATGTACTTTTTGCTTTTTAGGATTGACTTTGGTTTTAGGTTTGTCTGTTGCCGTGGAGCTGACTTCGGGTCATAGTGACCCTATAGAACAGAGTGGAACTGCCCCATAGGGTTTCCAAGGCTGTAATCTTTACCGACGCAGACTGCCACATCTTTCTCCCGTGGAGCTGCTGGTGGGTTCAAGCAGCAGAGTGCTTAACTTAATGCTCGTTGTGCCAACAGGGATCCTTGGTTTTAGGCTTCAGAGATGATTAATGGATGATCTGATTCGTGGGGAAAAAGTCTCAGACAGGGACTAACAGGTATCCACTGTTTAAAATCTCTCATGATCTCTAATCATGGCTGTAAACAGTTGTAGATACAGAGGGTTTGTCAACCTTGGAACTATTGACATTCTGGGTTAGCTAATCCTTTGTTGTGGGGGGCCGTCCTGTGCATTGTAGGATGTTTAGCAGCATCCCTGGCCTTTACCCACCAGATATCAGTAGCACACCCTTTCCCAACAATGACAAAAATGGCACTACGCATTGCCAAGTTTCCCCTCAGAGGCAAAATCACCACTGTTTGAGAATCCCTGGTATAGATATGTAAGCTAGAAAAGAAGTACAACCAACAGCATGAAGGCTGGTCACTACTCTTGGTCTTGACTCTCCCCGTTGTTCCATGATGATCACATATTCTTTCACTTTACTTTGTTTCGCTATAAAAAGCCAGTGGGTAGTTACCATCATATCTCAGAGTTGGCATGCCCAATTGATATGTATTTGTTAAATTTACTTTTTTTTTTTTTTCTACTTGGCCATACTGCCTTTCATAGAAGAGATGGCTGCATATGTGGGGAAGAGAAGAAAGAGGGGGAAAAGGGAGAAAAGCATATTAAAAGGTTATCCTATGTTAGTAGTAGTAGTAGTGGTGGTGGTCCTTATTCTAAATGAAAAATCAAGGACATGATATGGACATTGCAGAGGCAGCTGGAAATGACTGAAAGGTGATATATGGGGAGATGGCAGAGTGTCTCTCAACTAGAAGGTAAGTAGAGGACATGCAGAAGCAAAGATTAAAGACAGAACATCTGCCAAAAGCGTGCTCCTTGAATTTCATTCCTTAAAGGGACAGTCTCAACTGAAAAGTAATATCCTTCCCATCCCATAGGAAAACTGTTCATTTTAATCAGTTGACATCTGAATTGTATGAAAACCAAATTGATTAAAAAAAAAAAAAAGGTTACTTATACCTTGAGGATAAATTCAGTCTCATTTCATATATCCTGCATAATATCCCTTCCCCACCTACCATATCCATTCTATTGGGTCTGTCCCACATGATGTCTTACAACTGGGCCTTGGAAAGTTGAGAGTTACAGCCAAAAACAGCAAGAAAATGCCATGAAACTGGCAGTGTTCATTGTGGAAGGAGCCAGAGCATATGCTTTTGAGCAGGGCTATAAAACAAAGCCACAGGGGGAAGAAAGGCTATTAGGCCACGAGCAGCCAAGGGGGAAAAGCCACAGGAATACAGATTAAAAGTCTGAAAAAGACTTGGAACCCTCAGTAATGGATCAGTGGAGAGGGGTAGTAACGCCAGGGTTGGCATATGGAACCATGGGAGGGGTGCTGGTAGTCAACCCAATAAAACCTACACAGGGCCTGGTGTAAGAACGGCCAGAAATGGCTAAAGCGGGGGTCCTAATGCACCTGCCCAGGAAACATTGCAAGAATGAACAGAGATGGCCAGAGTCAGCAGAATGGACAAATGTGTCATAAATGTGGAGATTGTGTGAAGTGGAATCTGTGTAGATCACCACAAATGCTATTCTGTATAGGATAAAGAATGTTCTCTTCATGCCAAACCATTTTCTGAAATGTCCTCTACATCCTTCAACAGGTCATTTTCAGAGATATGCTTTGTCTCCATTTCTTCTGGACTATCTTTCTCTTTGTACTAAACGTCTACCTCCTCCCATACCACCGATCATAAAGTACTTTTAATACAACATATCACTAATCCTAAAAGCTACCTTGCCTTTTTCTGCAATTCTTTTCACAGGCAACATTCACATTTCACTTTTTTTATGTGTTAATGTAAGGAGAGATTTCCTCACCCAGTAAACGCAAACAGAAATGGAGTAAATTTTGGTTCTGCCTGCTCTCTGCTTGACCTTTATTAACCTATAGCCGGTGGGGAGACTGGTTGATGTTCTCTCTATCCTGGCTTCTGGTGACTCTCATCTCTTCTCCTTTCCCCATTGGCTGATTCTTTGATGCTATAAACTGATGGAGTGGGAAAAAATCTACAATTCCCAATTTATAAGAATTTGACGGTTCTTTCTGCTTCCACCCCTGCTTACAATGTCTTACTTAGGTGAACTCAACTTCCAAATTCAACAAAACACGTCAAATAGTTACTGTCTCTCTCTATTGTTTCCTAGATTCCCATGAGATTTCTGTCCTGCCTAGTTGTTCTATGGGAGTTTCTATTTCTAAATGAATGCAGAAGGTAGCAGTGGTCATGGAAACCAGTGCTGTGGTCTTCTCAAATATGGTACTCATGAAGAAGAGGAATGGCTGCCCAATATTCTGGTTGCACACATCATGGATTATGAGACTGATACAAAGACAGGAGTGCCTGCCTCATCAGGATACTAATAAGGGAGGCGACATATATAAAATATCTAGCACAGAGATTTCCACTTCAAAATTTGTAGCTGAATACCAGCCTCAATATAGCCTCCTCCAATTGGTAGAAAGCAATTTAAAAACATACCACCACATAAACTAAGGTTAATGGACAGCACAATGCTGGGATTCATAATGAATTTTAGACTAGCTACACACAGGGTTGCCCTGAGTCAGAATCAACTTGATGGCAACTGGCTGTAAGGAAGATGGATCTGAATGGAGTAAAAACATACAAACAAATAAAAAATACTTATTCTTCACTCATCTAAAGGCAAAACTAGATTTTGTGCATGAGACAGAGACTACCTGAACACAGCTTGGAAGATACTCTTACCTTGTTGATTTTTGGGGCCCCCAGAATTCATATGCCCTTCTTTTGTTAATAGCATCATGACTTTTTTTTAGAGACTAGCTCTCTGTTTGGTTTAGCCTCAGTAATGCTCTGACCAAAGTGTTTTGCCTTACCCCTAGTCAGGAAATACATATGCAACCCAAGCTAGACCTATGCATTTTCCAGGGCTTGCATCTTGAATGAAATAATGTGAGGATGGAAAAAGCAGCTGGAGCTTGAAAATCGCACTAATCAAGGGTAGGATTGCACAGCCAATTGATGTAATTAATGTGAATAAGTTTTACACCTTTAGAAAGTTGAATTGGCAAAAGTAGTGTGGTAGATATATTTACAACAATGGCAAAAAAAAAAAAAAAAGTAGCTGCTGAGGCTGCTTATGTACAGCCAAATACATTATGGGATTTGATTCCTTGGTTTGGAGGTTTAGGGTCATGGTTTCATGCAACATACCAATTAATTGACCTAATGAGGTGTTTAGTGCTTCTGTTTTACCACATAGTTCATTGTGTAGTACCTGGGGACTTAAAAGTTGCAAGTGACCATCCAAGGTGCAACAATTAGTCTCTATTTGCCTGGAGCAACAGAGCAAAAAGGAAAGTCAGGACTAGGAGGAGGATATAGAATGTGTGACTAATTGTCTCCATGAACAACTACCTCCTTTGCCATGAGACCAGAAGAACTAGATGGTGCCTGGCTACCATTACTGAACATTTTGATCAGAGAGTCTGTAGAAGAATCCTGATCAAAAAGGGGGAAATGCAAAACAGAATTTCGAGTTCTAATGAAATCCAGAATTTCTGGATTCATGGTGGCTGGAAGAACCAAAAAATACTTTAGCTTAACTAGTTTCATGTACTTTGGACATGTTATCAGGAGGATCCAGTCTCTAGAGAAGGACATCACACTTGGTAAAGTAGAGGGTGGGCGAAAAAGAGGAAGACCCTTAATGAAATGGATTGACACAGTGGCTACAATAATGGGCTCAAGCATAAAAACGATGATGAGGATGGCACAGGACCGGGCTGTGTTTTGTTCTATTGTACATAGGGTCGCTGTGAGTCAGGACCAACTCAACAGCACCTAACAACAAAGTAAAGAACGTCTGCCTTGAGCATTATGCTCTTTTAAGATTTACCTATGGAATCAAATTGACAATGACAACTCAAAAGATTAGATAAGAAGCCCAGGGGCCAGTAAGTTTATGTTAATGAGGGAAGAACACCTCAGATAACTATGAGAGTAAGACAAAGTAGGTATAACTAATATCATTTTACACACAAAAAACTGAGGTTCAAACTGAAGTATCTTATGCAAGCAAAGTCACATGGGTAGTAGAAGAGAGCTCAAGCTCACCTTAACTATGATACCGAGGTTCTTTCAACTACATCAGTGGTCAGCAAACTTTTTCCCTAAAGGGCCAGATTATAGATATTTTTGAATTTGTAGCCCATGTGGTCTCTGCATAACTACTCAATTCTGTCCCTATAGCAACTACTTAACTCTACCATTGTAGCTTGGAATGCAGACATAGACAATATATAAGTGAATTGTGTGGCTGTTTCCCAATAAAACTTTATTCACAAAAACAGGCATGGGCTATAGTCGACCAGCCCCGGAACTACATTAAAACTGCCATTAAATTCAGATTTAACTAACACTCACTAATAGCTTCATTGTGAAGCATTACGTTAGACACTTTTATTCTACGTGAAATTTCTTTGCTCTCTTGAATGACAAGACCGTCAAAGACAGGACTAGGAACAGGGAGCAGAAAAGGCATGGGGAGCCACACTTGGACGAGTTACTCACCAGGTTTCCTGGAACCACCATTGTAACTGGACCAGAGAGAGAGCTTAGCTTTTATATCAGTGGTACTTAAACTTATTTGGGTCACACACTATGAGACCCAATGATGATTATAACCTCTCACCCCAGTAAAACACATGTAAACCTGCACATCCCAATGTTGTACACAAATTCGAGGAGTTCATGGACTTTAAACCCATTCAAGGATATTCTAGATGTCAAAGGGTGCAAAGCCCCAAGATAAAAATTGAAGTTTTTAATCCAAATCCCAACAACAATCTTTAATGAAATGGAAAAAATTAATGGAAAGGAAGGACACCCTGAATAGCTAAAGCAATACTGAAGAAGAAGAATAAAGTAGGAGGCCTCATACTCCCTGATTTCAAAACTTAATATACAACCACAATAATCTGAACAGCCTGATATGGTTCAATGACAGACACATAGACCAATGGAACAGAATTAAACCCTCTTTTTTTTTTTTTAATCTATGAACAGCTGGTCTTTGACAAAAGGTCAAAGTCCATTCAATGGTAAAGAAACAGTCTCTTTCACAAATTATGCAGGCAAAACTGGATATCCATCTGTAGAAAAATGAAACAGGATCCATACCTCAAGCCATGCACAAAAGACCTAAATCAAAGACTTAAATGTCAAAGTTAAAACTATAAAGATTCTGAAAGATGATATAGGGTCAAAACCAGGGGATCTAATCTTCAGCAAAAATAGCCTATCAAACATAACTAAAAATGCATGAATGACAGAAGATAAATTAGATAACTAGGACCGCTTAAAAATGAAATACCTACATTAATCAAAAGATTTTACCAGAGAGTGAAAAAAGAACACCTACAGACTGGGAAAACATCTTTGGCAATGACATATCAGATAAGTGTCTAATTTCTAAAATATACAGAAAACTTCAATAACTCAATAACAAAAAGACACACAATCCAATCAAAAAATGGGCAAAGGGCATAAATAGACACTTCACCAAAGAGGACATTCAGGCAGCCAAAAAACTTTCAACACAGGTCATATAGACAGAAATCTCAGCTCTTAACCACCATATTGCAATAACTCTACAATTTTAAGCTATTGTAAAGATTAATTAGATACTATATGTAAAGTGTAAAATCACAGTGACTGGTACAAATTAAGACCTACTATTTTCATGTAGATATTTGTGGTCTGTGTCTACTGACTCAAAGTCTTTGCAGCAGCTCGGTTCCCCAGATTCACCTATTTCAGCTTTCTGAGTATCAGATTAGCTTGGCAGCTGCCTAAACTTTCCAGGACACATGCCTAGTCTACACCATTTGAAGGCTAAAATAATCAGTGGCATTTTTAGCATAAAAGCACAGTTTAATTTCAAAGGTCAAAAACAACAGTAACAAGAAACACAAAAACAAAAGGAGGCTCCCAAAGGGGAGTTCTGATTCTGGTCACTGGAGCAGTGTCTCATGTTGGATAGAATCGTTTCTGCAGTTTGCTGACTGCCAAAAAGCAGCTAGCTCCATCATGAGAAGTGGGCACGAGAGGCATTTTAGCAGACTCATGTTAGCCGTGAAGCCTGTTCATTCCTCTGCCCAGTGAGTGATTATGCTCAGCCTTTCAAGTGGGCAGAAAGCCTATTGAATGGCCCTGGCACTATAGGAATTAACATAAATGAGCATATTTCCTCCCTGATTATTGATTTAAAGGTAGTATATTATGGGTTTTATTTCTTTGGCCTCTTTTAGAGTAATTCTCCATTTCAAATATTAGCTCTTGCTAATTTTTTTAATACCTACTAACCAGTTGCTGTCGAGTCGCTTCTGACTCATAGTGACCCTACAGGACAAAGTAGGACTGCCCCACAGAGTTTCCAAGGAGCACCTGGTAGATTTGAACTACCGACATTTTGGTTAGCAGCCGTGGAACTTAATCACTACGCCACCAGGGTTGACCAAAAAAAAAAAAAAAAAAAAGAATAAAATGAGTCCAGCGCACTAAGTGTAGAAAAAAATTATCAGATTTATCCTCTCAATATTGCGTCAGAGTGCAATTCCTAATCCAGTTTTGTCATCCTGTAGTCATCAAAATACGTTGTAATTCTAAAACACTGTGAAAACTGGTTTTATTTAAATCTTAACTGTAATTCAAACACTCACATGTTGATCCTATTTCCAGGCATGGAAAACATCATAAGAGAGATTCCATGAGGCACAGGTATAGGACAAAAAGTTTTGGTGGGTTGTAGAGGGGTGAACCAGAGGAAAGAAAATTATGCAAAGAAGTTTTTTTTGGAAAGTGTTTCTAAGCCCTGCAGTGCTGAATGAATGAAATAACTCCTATCCATCCTTCAGGTCTCAGTCTAAACATCAGTTCATCAGTCCCGCAACCTAATTAACCAACCAGTTGCCATGAAGTGGATTGACTCATGGTTACCCTATATGTGTAGGCAGAACTGTGCTCCGTAGAATTTCAATGGCTGGTTTTGGTGGGGAAGAAGATCACCAGGCGATTCTTCTAAGGCATCTCTGGGTGAACTCAGACCACCAGCCTTTCAATTAGCAGCCAAGGGCATTAACTGTTTGTACCACCCGAGGGCTCCCCACCTGATTAGGACCCCTGATACACTTTAAAACCCTGTACTTATTCTTCACAGCATCTATCAGTTTGCTAGTGTGTATTTATTAGAATGATTCTTTGTTTAATATCTGTCTCTCCTTCTAGACCATGAGTTGACAAGCTACAGTTCATGGGTAAAACCAGGCTCTCCACCTGTTTTTGTAGGTGAATAGTCTCAACATTGAATATATAGTTAGAGAAGATCAAAAGAAAAATAATATTTTGTGATGCATAAATTATATACAATTTAAATTGCAGTATCCATAAACAAATCTTTTTTTTAGAACACAGCCATGCTAATTCATTTACATATCATCTATGGCTGCTTTCATGCTACAACTACAGAGTTGAGTAGCCCACTTTATGGGCTGTAAAGTCGAAAATATTTACGGTGTCTTTGAAACCGCTGGTGGTGAAACGCTTAAGAGCTACAGCTGTTAACCAAAAGATCAGCAGTTCAAATCCACCAGCCACTTCTTGGAAACTCTATAGGGCTGTTCTACTCTGTCCTATAGGATCGCTGAGTTAGAATCAACTTGACAATGGGTATCTGTATCTTTACAGAAAGAGTTTGCCAACCTCATTCCATGAGGATGTGAGTCTGTCTTGTTTAACTGTACATCCTCAGCTCCCAGCACAGTGCCTGCAACGAAGAAGCTGCTTAATATATATGTGAAATGAATGAATGATGACTGAAGGAGTAAACAGCATTGGTTCCCAGTCTTTGGCTATAAACAAAATTAAGTGTGAGGATCCTCTAAAAAGACAGGCTCCTTAGGGTTTTTGCCCAAGTCCCAGCAGAGCAAGAGAACCAGGAGACGTTTTTGTTTGAGTAGGGGTAATCAGGAGGTGTAACCAACTTTTCAAGTCATAGTCACATATGTAACCAAGCAATGCCTCTTCCCAACCAAAATAACAGCTTAAGTTTCACCATTAGAATTGCTCTGAAATGATACCTAATGCTTTCACCATTCTTGTTTCCTGAATGAGTTCACAAGTCAGACAGGAAAGGAAAAGGGTTGTGTGAGAGAGAGAGAAAGAGAAAAACAGAGAGAGAGAGAGAGAGATGATATAGTATGAGAGGAAGACAAGAGAGGAGAAAGTATTTTAGGAAATTTTGTAGCATTAGCATATTAGATTCAGAGTTCCAGGGTTTCCGAAA
Source organism: Loxodonta africana (assembly GCF_030014295.1). Taxonomy (NCBI): domain Eukaryota; kingdom Metazoa; phylum Chordata; class Mammalia; order Proboscidea; family Elephantidae; genus Loxodonta; species Loxodonta africana. The sequence goes on along the minus strand of NC_087355.1, from coordinate 42,791,926 downwards.
TCTGGAGATGGGCTAGGGAAATGGGTACGTGTGATTTTAAAAGTCCTGTTTGGGAGAATGTCTTCTTCAGGCCTCTAGGTGTCAAAGACAGTTATAAAGTAAATAGAAGTAAAAGTGTGAGAAGACCCCAGGTATGAATTAACTAAAAATGGTTTTCATTCAGCTCTCTACGATGCTATTTCCCTCGGACTGAGCTATGGTTCCTACATATGATTCAGCAGGAGTAGTGTTTCAAGAAATTGTGACAGTTCTTTTGCTGTGGAGAAACTGCACCTAAAGACAACAAAGTAGTAACTGATGATCCTTCCTCCTGAAACTGACCTCCTCCCTTACATTTTAACTCTATCCATGTGTTTAGCTTCTCTGTAGAAATGAATGTTTACACCTTCTCTGCTTCGGAACACTGGTGGAAGAAGCTCCAGTTCTTTTATCCTTTTTTATCATAAGACCTTTTTTGTCAAGAATTAGAATTTCTATTAATTTTAAGCAGCCTAAAGTTACCCTAAAATTCATCAAAGAACATATTAATCCAAGGCTTATTTTTTAAATAAACATAATAAATGAAAAAAATAAAAAATAAATAAACATAGACAAGTTTAATTTTTTGGAAAAAAAATTATTTAATTCTTGAATGACAGGTATTTCTGTTTGTATGTGGCATATGTATACCTTTTTTTAAGTAATCCATCAGCCCACGCACCCAGATAATAAGGCTATCTCAAATCGCAAAAGAATATCCATAAATTGGAACCCTGTGAAAGATGATACAATGTCTCATGACAAGCTGAATCTGGAGTATTTTTATGGTAGTAGCTAAACAATGTAGGCTCTTGCTCTGAAATAATTTTTAAAGTTACGAAGCACACAAATTATACTTCCTGTTTTCATGTAAGTGAAACACAATTTGTTAACATGAGTACAATCTATGAACCTGGCAAACTGCACCTCATTTGTCCTTATGAAGATAACGCTTTGTGTCAGAGAGGATAAGCAACTTGCCCAAGGTCACAAGCAATTAGAGAGCCAAACTAGGGTTCAAACATGTCTCTCTGATGCAAAGGCCTACCCTATAACTGTATCATTCTGCCTCTGAATAATACTATTTATCGCAAATGAACTTTAAATAGATTTTCTTGGTTGGTTGTGTTTTAACAAGCATTAAAGACAGGTGACAAAAAGTGCCTGAAATTGGTTTTGGAAAAGTATATAGAAAAACTTACATGAGCGACCAAATTTGGAAGGAAGTATAAAAGTATAGATGAAAGCAGAGACTTGAAGTTAGGTAGAGCTGGGTTCATTTCAGGCTTCGCCACTTATTATATTAATGATCTAACAAGAGGAAAGAAATGACAGACTAGAATTTTGGAGATGAAAATCCAGACAGGTAAACCTGACCTTTGAGTCTGCTTTTTCCCTGTGGACATTTACCAATTAAGAAAATTCAACTGAAAGTCTAAGCTGAACATTAGATAGTCTCCTGGCACTAAGCGGAGAAAAGTTGAAGTTTAGGATCCATCAGGGTTGGAAAATCTGATAAACCACCACTCACACCTGCACTGGAATACTGAAAGACTACATCCTCAGCGTAAGGGTGAATCAGGTATAATAAACTAGCCAGATTTTAAGAGATGAGGGAACCCCAAAGCATTAAACAGTATTCAGGTGATCCCAAATTGATAGCGCTTCTACCTACCTGACAGGAACAAATGAAAATCCTTTCTGGAATATGTAACAACATCTTGGTCCAAGATTATTTCTACCAATAATTTTTCAAATACCACAATAAAGTGCACAATCAAAGGTAGCCAATACCATGAGAAAAAAAAAAAAAATTATGAGCAAGAATTGACAGAAATAATAAGCAGAAGAAAGAGACCTATTGTAACTCCTAATTTTCAGTTATCAGACATGCAGTATAAAAAATCCATACTTATTATGAGATAAAATTTAAAATTTTGGTAAATAGCTAGAAACTATAGTGTCATAGCAAAATTTTTAATGAGTCAAATAGAAAATAATTTAATCAATGGGTTTTATAGAAGATAAGAAACAGATGAAGACAGAATTGGTGAACTGGAAGATAACTCAGAAACCCAGTGCCCTGGAATCTACCCAGAATAAAGTACGGAAAGTCAAAAGGAGAGAAAATACAGAATGACAACCCAGAGAGAGGATGCTATGCAAAGTGTAATATGCCTTAGCTGGAGTGCCAAAGAGAATGCAGTGAAAGGTTTAACGCACATTTAACTGGAGTCACAACAAAAAAGAGAAAAGAGAGAGAGAACGGACAAAAAGCAATAATCTAAAAACTAATGGCTGAAAATTTTCCAAGAATGATGAAAGAGATCAAACCACGGATTCAAGAAATCTGGAAAATTCCTCAGTAAAAAAGAAAAAATTCACAGTTAAACAAATGTGAAAATAAGGGAAAAAAGGAAGGTTAAAAAAAGAAGGGAGGAAAAAAGAATAAAAAAAGGAAGCCTAAAAGGAAAAAAAGAAGAAAGAAAGACAGAGAACAATCTTAAAAGTAGGTAGAGAAAAAGGATTACCACCAAAAGAGAACAGTTAAATTGAGAGTGGATTTATCAACAGTAACAAGGAAACCAGAAGATGAGAAATATATTCAAAGAACTAAAAGAAAATAAGTCAACCTATAATTCTATATCCTTCAAGAACAGAGATCAAATAAATAAATATTTTAAACAAACAAGCAAAAAAACACCCAAAAAACAAAACCAAAACCCCTGAGATATTTTGTCACTTGCAGACATATTCTTAAGGAAGTACTTTAGGTAGAAAAAAAAATTATTCCAGTTGCAAGATTGAATGAAAATGACAAATGTGTGGATAAATTGAACTGAATATTGACTATATAAAACAATACTAATGTGGGTTTGTATGTGTGTGTATACGTATTTGTACGTACACACAGAGAAGAATATTAAAATATTCAACAGCAACGGCATATAATAGAGTTAAAGATGTTTCCTAAGGTACTTGCTTTGTCTGGGAGAAGGGTAAAAATATCAGTAGTAAAGGATGGATGTGTAATTTCCAGATAAACCACTTAAAAGAATATTTTTTAAAAAGTGTATATACTACCAATAGAAAAAACAGAAGAACAGTAGACATAATTTAAGGATGTTATTAATCAGAGTAGCTTAACTGCTAACAAATTACCTCAGAAATCTTAGTAGTTTCACACTATAAAAGTTTATTGCCCTCTGATGATACAGTCCAATGGAATTGATGCCCTTAGGGGTGGGCACAGTAGGAGCTGCTTTTTGTGTTCATTAATGGCGCTAGTTTGTTTCCATCTAATAGTTGAGCTGTCTTCAACATGTGGCCTACAAGGTTACCACAGGAGCAGAAAAAAAGAATGAATGACTAAGTATGGGAGATTTTTATGTATCAGCCCTGGGAGTGGTGTACATCACTCATACCCACATTTCATTAGCCAAAACTCAGTCCCAGAGTCTCAACTTATCTAAAAGAAGCTGGAAAATATAGTTCAGCTGTGTGCCCAGGAAGAAAAATAAAACTGTTTTGGTAAGCACATGGTGTTATCTTTGTCACAAAACAGGTGACTGAAGGATAGTGGCTAAAAAAAAAAAAAAAAGCCAATTTTGCAGACATAGTCACCACTCTCTAAAATTGCATTTTTATCATTCTTCCTAAACAAACAAACAAAAAAAAAACTGTTGCCGTCCAGTCAATTCTGACTCCTAGTGGCCCTATAGGTTAGAAGAACTGCCCCATAGTGTTTACCAAGGAGCAGCTGGTGGATTCAAACTGTCGACCTTTTGCCTAGCAGCTGAGCTCTTAGCCACTGCACCATCAGGGCTAGCAAAATACAAAACAAAAGTAAAATTCAGATTGTACCGGTTGTATATTTTGACTTGGATTATGGCCAGATAAAAATGCTTCTAAAGATGGAAATGTATAGGATTCTGAAGACAGGGTTCTGGCCTAGCACCCTACTTACTATTTGACCTTGAAGAAATCCCTTTTACTTTTGCTGAGCCTAAGTTTTTTTTTATTTTTATTTTTTTCAGTAAAAGTACAAAGTAATACTTGCTTTCCCTATTTTTCAACACTATCAGGCTCAGATGAGATACATAAAGTATGTATTTTAAAATTCTGAAGTGCTATTCAAATGTAAATTATTATTACCACATTCTCAATCTGTTTCAAACACATTTGCTTTTGAATTGTCCTACATAGACTCCTGATAGAATCTAGATTTGGAATAGATTTTAGAGATTATGTAGATAAATTGTACCACTTTAAATAAAAAACTGATACAAAAATTAATCCAGAGAGATAAAGTGACTTTACTGAAGCCAAATCTTGAAAACCATATAACTCTTGTGTAAGTGGTTTCCAGTGGACAAATGCTACCCTTGTGGCCTAAGACTCATTGGGAAAGGTGTTAAAAATACTAAGTTTCAAGATTCAATTCTCAGAGATTTTGATTTAATAAATCTGTAAGAGGGTCAGTAAATCCATATTTTTTATATAAATCAACTGCCGTTATAGCACAAATTAGTGGCTCAAAAGGAAATTGAATTGTGGATTATTTTACTGCTCTGAAAAATGACTCTTAGGAATTTTCTCTTACTCTTAGAAGTTTTCTCCTTTAGAAGACAGCTCCTTGTACTTTTCAGAGGAGCAGCAGGCCAGCCCTCTACCCATCTTTCATTGAACAGCTGATCGTTGGTCAGCACACATTTAGCCATTTATAGATTCTGTGTAAAATCTGTAATTAGGCAACGAATCTTTTTTTTTGAACTATGTTATGTTTGTAAGTACCAATATGCACATTTTCAAGAGGCTGAATGCTTGGTAACATTTCTATATATTGCAGTTTCTTCACTATTTTCTTTTTTCCCTAGAAAGAGCACATTAACTAGAATAATATACAGCAGGAATTGAAAATACATGTTACTTTAAGGGAAGTAAATTATACTGTAGTGATAGAGAACAACAAATATAGAAAAATCATTTATAATAAAAGAGTATATTATATATATGTACGTGTGGATATATATGTATGTATACATATGTGTGTGTATAAATATATGTGTGTGTGTGGTTTGTTGTTAGGTGCCGTCAAGTCAATTCTGACTCATAGCAACCCTATGTACAACAGAACAAAACACTGCCTAGTCCTGCACCATCCTCACAATCATTGCTAGGTTTGAGCCCATTGTTGCAGTCGCTGTGTCAGTTCACCTCCTTGAGAAACTTTCTCTTTTTTGCTGACCCTCTATTTTACCAAGCATGATGTCTTTCTCCAGGGACTGGTCCCTCCTGATAACATGTCCAAAGTATGTGAGACAAAGTGTCTCCACCCTTGCTTCTAATGAGCCTTCTGGCTGTACTTCTTCCAAGACAGATTTGTTTATTCTTCTAGCAGTCCATGGTCTAGTCAATATTCTTTGCCAATACCACAATTCAAGGGCATCAGTTCTTCTTTCTCATGCATGTAAGGCGATTGAAAACATCTTAGTCCTGAAAGTGACATCTTTGCTTTTTAACACTTTAAAGAGGTCTTTTGCATCAGATTTGCCCGAATCAATGTGTCTCTTGATTTCTTGACTGCTGCTTCCAAGGGCATTGATTGTGGATCCAAGTGAAATCCTTGACAGCTTTAATCTTTTCTCCATTTATTATGATGTTGCTTATTGGTCCAGTTGTGAGGAATTTTGTTTTCTTTATGTTGAGGTGTAATCCACACTGAAGGTTATATAGTTTTTGATCATCAATAAGCACTTCAAGTCCTCGTCACTTTCAGCAAGCAAGGTTGTGTTGTCTGCATATCACAGGTTGTTAATGAGACTTCCCCCAATCCTGATGCCCCCTCTTCATACAGTCCGGCCTCTCAGAGTATTTGCTCACCATAGAGATTGAATAAGTATGGTGAAAGGATACAACCCTGAAGCACATCTTTCCTGACTTTAAACCATACAGTATCCCCTTGTTCTATTCAAAAATTGTCTCTTGGTCTATGTACAGATCCCTCATAAGCACAATAAACTGTTCTGGAATTCCCATTCTTTGCAATGTTATCATAATTTGTTATAAACCACACAGTCCAATGCCTTAGCATAGTCGATAAAACACAGGTAAACATCTTTCCGGTATTCTCCGCTTTCAGCCAGGATCCATCTGACATCAGCAATAATGTCTCTTGGCCCGCGTTCTCTTCTGAATCCTTGAATTTCTGGCAGTTCCCTGTCTATGTACTGTTGTAACTGCTCTTGAATGATCTTCAGCAAAATTTTACTTGTGTGTGATATTAATGATATTGTTAATTTCCACATTCTGTTGAATCTCTTTTCTTTGAAATGGGTACAAATATATTTCCTTTGGAAAGGGTACATATATTTATATACACATAGTATGTATTATATGTGTGTAGATATATATATATATTTTTTATATACATACATATAATGTACATAGATGCAGTAGTTAAGAGCTCAGCTGCTAACCAAAAGATCCATAGTTCGAATCCACCAGCAGCTCCATGGAAGCCCTATAGGGTAGTTCTGTTCTGTCCTATACGGTAGCTGAGTCAGAATTGACTCGAAGGCAATGGGTTTGCTTTTCTGTGGTTTTTTTTTTTTTTGGTTTCAGCATATATAGATATGTGTGTATTCTATGTTTCTCACATGAGGTCAGTAGTAGTTCAGTGGTAGAATTCTCGCCTTCCATGCCATAAACCCAGGTTCGATCCCTAGCCAACATATTCACACTCAGCCACCCACCTACCTGTCTGTCGGTGGAGGCTTGTGTGTTCCTATGATGCTGAACAAGTTTCAGTGGAGCTTCCAAAAAATAGACTTGGAAGGAAGGCCTGGTGATCTGTTTCAAAAATCAGCCAATGGAAACCCTATGGATCACAAATGTCCTATGCCCAACCAATCATGGGGATGGTGTAGAGCCCGGTTTTTGTTCTGTTTTGTTCTGTTGTGCATGGGGTCACCATGTGTCAGGGGGGACTTGATGACAGTTAAAAACATCAGTGTTTCTCACAGATACCTAATTTATACTTGGGAGTTAGAGTGTGCCTGGGGGCCTGAAGTCTTTACATCCCCCCTCAGGGGTAGATAGTGGTATTCAGACCCTTTATGTACTTGTCTCTGGCATTTAGGGAGAACAAAGGGAGATGATTAAGGAAGACAGAAAGACCCTCCCTAGGGTGTTTTGGAAGGTGGGTCCCTTTCTACTGTGGGGAAAGCTTAAGAGTTGAAATGTCTTCACCTTGGGTGGAGTGAGGTAGCATGTGCCCTGGGGGGGGTGAGAGAGGTGGGGGACGGGGGTGGGGGATGGAGGTGGGGGGGAGAACTGGAAGACCATACAGACCAATGCTCAGTCCTTCATCACTCTCAAGCTACTTTTCCCAGAAAACTTAGCAAAGATAAATTGGACTATTTTTTCCTAGATAGTTGGAATAATTAAAAAAAATGGTGATTTAGAGATCCTCTTCCTTAAGAGGAAACCCTGGTGGCACAGCAGTTAAGTGCTACGGCTGCGAACCAAAGGGTCAGCAGTTCAAATCCAACAGGCGATCCTTGGAAACTCTATGGGGCAGTTCTACTCTGTCCTATAGGGTAGCTATGAGTTGCTTGACAGCACCAGGTTTTTTTTTTTTTTTTTTTTCTTAAGAAGCCCTGAAAAAGAGGGGATACTGTACCATTTCCCTCTCTGGAAAAATCTGTAGCTACCTTGAATTTTTCTTTGCCCTGCTTAGTAGTCACCAGTTAGCAGCTGTTTTCTTAACCTTTTTTTTTTTAAGTAGACTTTATTTTTGAGAGCGGTTTTTTTTTTAATTACAGAGAAATTGCACAGAAAGTACAGAGAGTTCTCATAGCATTAACATCTTGCATTCTATTCAATTGTACATTTGTTACAATTAAGGAACCAATATCAATACATTATTATTAACGACAATCCGTAGTTTACATTAGGGTCCCTCTTTGTGTTGTATGGTCCTGTGGTTTTGACAAATGCATAATGCCATGTGTCATACTCCGTTTTAAGGATGCAGGGACAGTTTATAAGGGTCCAGGTGTTGCGATTTGTGGTCTCACAAAGAGAACTCTGGTTTCAGCAGACTGCCATGGCCCTTTGATTCCAGAAGGGCTTGCCTCTAGAGTTAGATATCAGTGGAACAGATATTAGAGACCTTCTTTCATTTTTTTCCACACTTGGACTTGCCCGGAGAAATTCAAGGAAAAAGAAACAAGATTTTCATTAGGGTATACAACCCCCAAATGAAGAGACTTGAGTTGTGACTTCTGGTGGTTAAGGGAAGCCCTAGCAGGACTTTGAGACTGGACCAGACTTATGTTAACCCAAACCACCAGGGTTCAAATCCTGCCTCTGCCGTTAATGAGCTATGAGGCCTTCGGTAAGCTACTCCATCCCTGGGCTCAGACTTCTGGGGGCACAATAGTACCTTTTTTGTGCTGTTGTTTTAAGAGTGAATGAGGTAATTAAGACCTGGAAAGTGCTAGTTAGAACAAAGTTCCCCAGCACATCGTGTGAAGAAGGACTGTGTGACAGTGGAGGCATTCACCACCTTGACAATATTCTCATCCCCTAATCTCTAGAAAAGGAATCCCTGGTGGGATAGTGGTTAAGTGCTAAGGCTGCTAACCAAAAGATTGGCAGTTCAAATCCACCAGGCGCTCCTTGGAAATTCTATGGGGCAGTTCTTCTTGGTCCTATAGGGTCGCTATGAGTAGGAATCAACTCAATGGCAATGGGTTTGTTTGGCTTGAATCTCTAGAAAAGGGCATCATGTTTGGTAAACTCATGGTCAGCAAAAACAAGGGAAGCCCTCCATGAAATGAATTGACACAATAGCCGCAGCAATGAACTCAAACATACCAAATATCATACAGATGGTGCAGGACCAGGAAAGGTTTCATTCAGGTATACATAAGGTAGCATGAGCCTAAGCCAGCTCCAAGGCGATTCACAACAATGGCAAAAAGTAAGGAATTGAAGTTAGGCTGTAGATTTCAAGAGGGCATTCTGGCATAAGCAAGAGATATCTCAGCAGTAAACAGCGCTAATGAAAGAACGGACCAACTTCTTCAAATGTTTTCTCAGTAAGACCCTGGAACTTCTACAGTGCTTGGTGAGTAGGGAAAAGAGCCCCCTCCTAATTGGATTTTTTATGTACAAGGTGGGATGATATAATTTGATTTAAAGAAAATAAATATGTGAAAGAAAATTCATACTCTATTATGCATCTACATATGCATACGTTTAGATATTTTTAGGTCTATACAACATATGTATATGTACATATAAGTGAATGCATTTTTGCTTGTGTTTGTATGTAGATATATATGTAGACAGATAAATAAGTAGATTTTTAAAAAACCCTGTTGCCATCTAGTTGATTCTGAGTCATTGCAACCCTTTAGGTAGATAAAACCCAAAAAACCAAACCCACTGCTGTTGAATCAATTCTGACTCATAGCAACCCTATAGGACAGAGTAGAACTGTCCCATAGGTAGTTACACATGTCCATATCTACATTAAAAAAAAAAAACTATTCGAAGTGGCCATAACCTGTTATCTAGCACTCAATATTTACCTCCTGCGACAGCCAGTTCACAGTACTATTTCCCCAACTTAGCACAGTGAAAAGTACATACTTGTCATAAAATTTTGGAATAAAAGTAAGAATTTTAATAAAAATGGCCCACACAAACCACATATCTTCTGCTCCCTATGTGTCATCCCCCTACTCCCACTATTATGTTTTTAAATTTCCATTCTAAAATCAGTAATAATAATATTAGAGATTTGGCTCATAGAAAGAAAAAACCTAGCTTCTGATATAGCACAAACAGGGGCAGGGCAAGACATTAGATTATAGGAAGAGAGTTGTTTCATAAATGAAAGGAGCACAGCATTTCCTGTCATATCTACTGACCGAGGAAGCTGAAGTATAAAATACCTAGGTTTTGCTAAGAAGCAGCAGCAAATTGTTTAAAACCTTTACCACCCTGAATACCAGCTCACATCTATTTTTGGTAAAAAAGGAATTGAAGGTATACAGACACACTGAGGCAAGCACTTCCACCATTGTTTTATATGTAAGGAAATGGAAACCTAAAGAAAATCAAGTGGCTTTTCCAAGGCTACCCAGCGAACAAGGGCTGGAAGAGGAATTCAGTTCCAGGTTTCATAGACCTTGTCTCAGTTTCCTAGTGCTGCTGTAACAGAAATACAAGTGGTGGCTTTTAAAGAACAGAAATTTATTTTCTCACAGTTTAGGGGGCTATCTGTCCAAGTTCAGGGCACTAGCTCTAGGGGATGGAGGCCTGGTGGCACAGTGATTAAGAGCTTCAGCTGCTAACCAAAAGGTTGGCAGTTTGAATCCACCAGCCTCTTCTTGGAAACCCTGTAGGGCAGTTCTACTCTGTCCTGCAGGATCACTGTGAGTCAGAATCAACTCGATGGCATGGGTTTTGGTTGGTTTGGCCCTAGAGGAAGGCTCTCCCTGTTGACTCTGGGGAAGATCCTTGTTTCAGCTTGGTAACCTTCGTGTGGCATCTATCTTCCCCCTATTTTTGTGCTCTCTTATCTCTGTGTCCATGTGCACTTTTTCTAACTCAGAAGTGATTAGGTTTAGAACACACCTTACACTGGTATGGGCTTATTAACATAACATTAGATTGCATTATGGAAAGTGATGACATTATATTATATTACATTATATCCACAAGTATAGGGGTTAAGAGTTCCCATACTTTGGGAGAACACAGTTCAGTCCATAACAGGCCTAAAGCCTAATGTCTTTCCACTCTACCATGCTGTCTTTATAGAGGTACTGAACACCAAGATAAATACTGGAAATCCTTCCAGGAATGGTCAAAATTTGCAGGGTGCTCATTTCATCATTAAATCTCAACACCAATTTAATTTCTTTTTTTTTTCCCACTTGGTCATGCTAGACAAATATCTAAAGTCAGTTTAAAGCAATCTTATTTTTTTCAAAAGTCTCCTAATGTTATTTTGTCATATTGAAGAAGAGTACTTTACACTTCATGAGCAACTTCCTCCTGAGGAAAGTTGGCCACATGATGTTACTAACCTGCACAGCTCACTGGACAAGAAGTGAGTTCCTGACTCAACCTCCAGCCAATAAGGTGGTCTGGTTCCAAAGTATAGATGGTAGTTGATCCAAACAATGTCTTGGACAGGGAGCAGAAGTCATGAGTTATTAGAAGTCACAGAATAGTTAAAACTATGAATAAGAAGAATCCTTGGAGTAGAAAGGACCACGGAGTTAGCTGATAGTGAAAGGAGCTGTCGCATAGGAATGGAGAGCACCAAGTCATAGGCCAGAGCATTAGGGCAGGGAGCTATTGATGGAACACAAAAAAGATAACTGTGCCTGCACAGCTCTATTCTCCTCTGTGAGGCCTGGCGTTCACGGATAGTTTTCTGCACCCCATGTCTCGTGAACTAAGTAAAATAATGGAAGTGTATCTCTGTTCTTTGCACCTTGATCAAATTAACACTTTGGCTTACAATTTTATGTAAAACACTTATAAAGTCTAATTGACAATTTACTGTCGCTCAGGAGGTACAACTAAAGACAACTCCTCGAACTGCTCCCATCTTCGTGTAATTCTCTGGGAAAAAAGCGGGCTTCAAAAGCTGAAATTTTAAAACTACATTAACAGAGACAAAAAGAGCTTTAATTGGGTAACTATCAGATTCCACCATCTAAATGAATTTTCCACTCTATTAAAATAACAATGATTTAACTTCAAAGCAAACTCAGCCTAGTTGTTTACGCTGCCACTCTAAGTACATCTGTAAGATATCTAGATCTTTTGTTAGACATATGTTACTGAGCTTAATTTGTCTTTGTTCCTTTTAAAAGTCTTGATTCACAAAGAACATGAATGCTTTGAATTTGCTTTCTAGCCCAATTGTGTTTTATACCTGTGTGAAGAAATGTCTAATCCTGAATGTGTACAAATAGCGGTAATGCGTAAGTGAAAGTGAAGATGCTAAGAAGGGGCTGGAGAAAATTGGAATAGCAAAAACCTCTAAGGGAATTGTGGAATATTTATGAAAATATGTGGTGCATTTTGAAATGCACATGTCTCTGTAACTGGAAATGCAATTATAGGGATGAAAACTGTCTTTAATAAATCTTTTTAATTAAAATCTAGTTTTCAGGAAAAAATATAAATCCCCCCCTCTAATATAAGAAACAGTAGCAAGAGGTGGGGCAAAGTATGAATTCAGTCAGATTGTAGCAAAGAATTGTTATTCAGAGTTCCTAGTCACAACACTATGGTGTTTTGCTCATGGTGGTGTTTTAAGCTAAAGAAGTGGCTTTCTGGGAGACTGAGCATAAATTGTTTCCTATGTTAGTACCCAATGGGGTGAAAACAACAGAGGTTGGTAACACAAAAATACATTTAATTATTGATAGGCACAGAGAGCATACTAGAATCATTGTCCAATTACGTGAACTTTTTGTTTTTGTTTTTTCCATTATAAAGGCTTTGAATGGGTGCTCCTCCGGCTTGAAAGACTCGAAACCTATGACAAGAAACAAACCGCTCCAGCCTTCCTCTCAATGTTCAGATCTCCTCTATGAGACCCAAGCAGAATCCTTACACATAAAATGTCTAAATGGTGGCATTTATGAAAAATACATAAATTCCTCTGTTCTTCTTAGTCTTCAACTGTCATTGAACTTAAAAAACTCTAGGCCTTTCAGTTAAACCAGTGCACTATAGCATAATTGTCAGAGCATGTCAACAGAATGAAGGAAACTCATTTCATATGTGGGTAAGCTGAGGCAGTCAGAGGCTAGTCCGGCCTTGTAATGCGGAGTAGATGATGCATAATCTCTACCTGAAGATGTTCCCTTCACCACTGCAAGAGAGTGAAGGGTGGGAATGGCTTGTGGCTATGCATGAGGAAGTTGTAGTAAATTGCACTCCTTGAATTCATTAGTTTTTAGTATCTTTTTCTCAGATACAACTTGCAGGTCACAGATGCTGTTGTTGTTAAGTGCCACTGAGTTGGTTCCGATTCATAGCGACCTTATGTACAACAGAATGAAATACTGCCCAGTCTGACAGTATCCTCACAATCATTGCTATGTTGGAGCCTTTTGTTGCAACGACTGGGTCAGTCCATCTTACTGAGGGCCTTCCTCTTTTTTGCTGACCCTTTCCTTTACCGAGCATGAAGTCCTTCTCCAGTGACTGGTTCTTCCTGATAATATGTCCAAAGTATATAAAAGACGGTCTCACCATCTTTGCTTGTAAGAAGCATTCTTGTCGTACTTCTTCCAAGACAGATTTATTTGTTCTTCCTGCAGTCCATGGTCTATTCAATATTTCTCACCAACGCCATGATTCAAATGCCTCACTCTTCTTAGGTCTTCCTTATTCATTGTCCAGGTTTCATATGCACTTGAGGTGATTGAAAATACTGTGGCTTGGGTCAGGCGCACGTTAGTCCTGCAAGTGAGATCTGCTTTCTAAGACTTTAAAGAGGTCTTTTGCAGCGGATTTGCCCAATGCAATATATCGTTTGATTTCTTGACTGCTGCTTCTATGGACGTGGATTGTGGATCCAAGTTAAACGAAATCCTCAACAACTTCAATATTTTTTCTCTGTTTATCACAATGTTTATTGTGACGTCACAGAAGTAGCTCTAATTAAACACTAGACAAATGTAGTCCCAGGTAAGAAAAGCCTTCCATTGACCCCTTGAGGGGAGTGTCACAAGTGACCTAACCCTTCTGTAGTAATCACCCCCACATGATTCAACTTATGCAGAGTGTCCAGTCTTGTTGAGGTAAACATTTCTGTGACAGCTTCTTTTACTGCTTTCTGATAGTAGGCCTCCATCGTTGGTTGCAGGTGCCTCAACAGCAGGCAAGGGTGGTAGGAACCTTATTCATATGTGAGTGTATTTTTTTCCTGTTATGGATGAGGTGTCCTGTATGGGTCTTCTGTGTATTTTGTGAAACTATAAATATTGTGGGCCACTGTGCAAACAGTAAAAGTGGGGCAATGTGTGTGTAACGAGGATGGTAAGGTATGGCGTTCTCAGTGCTTTCAGCCATCTCTAGAGCCTTGCTCCTGACAGTGTGGACAAGCAACATTGTCATTATCTGAAAGCTTGTGAGAAATGCAGACTCTCAGGCCCCAGCCAGACCTACTGACCCAAATTCTGCACTTTAACATGATCCCCAGGTGACTTATGTGTATTTAAAGTTTGAGACACACTGCTCTAGAGTAAAATATATCCTGTTCTTCTCTGGTAGAAAGGATGTATGGTTTTCTTGGGGAGTATTAAAATGACTACAAACAATTATATATTACTTTGTAGGGAAAATATTAAAGGAGAGACATGTTTTCAAAAATAAAAATTTGAAGAGTTAAGGGAAAAGACAGTCTAGAAATAATTTTTTGAGAAAACATGGCAAACCCAAATTTCCTATTTTTTGGAATTTTTTATTCCCTCAAGGAAACTGGACAGAGTTGCCAAGCAAGCAGGGTGAAGCCAATGGCCAGCACCGCTGATTCTGTGATTTTACAGGTGCCTACCAAAAAAAAAAAAAAAAAAATTTTTTTTTTTTTTTACCCTACCCTACCCTACACCCCTTGTTGGCAAAGTGGTTAAGTGCTACAGCTGCTAAACAAAAGGTTGGCAGTTCAAATCCACCAGGTGCTCCTTGGAAACTCTATGGGGCAGTTCTACTCTGTCCTGTGGGGTCACTGTGAGTCAGAATCCACTCGGCAGTAGCCGGTTTGGTTATTTTGCTACCCAAGACCCTGAAGGAGCCCTGGTGGTGCAACAATTAAGCACATGGCTGCCAATCAAAAGGTTGGCAGTTAAAACTCACCTAGAAGCTCCTTTAATATTTTTTAGAAGCTCTGCAGGTTAAAGACTTAGCGATCTTCTACCTTAAAAATTATAGTCTAGAAAAGCCTATGGGGCAGTTCTACGCTGTCACCACGTGGGGTCGCTATCAGCAGAAAATCAGCTCATTAGCATCCGACAACAACAACCAGAGGCCCGGGTTTGGTTCTTGGCCAATGCACTTCATGAATGGCCACCAACCATTTGTCAGTGTTGGCTTGCATGTTGCTAGGATGCTGAATAGGTTTCAGCAGAGCTTCCAGACTAAGACAGACTAGGAAGAAAGCCTGGCAATCGACTTCCAAAGTTCAGCCAATGAAAACCTTGTGGATCACAAGGGTTCAATCCACAACCAATTACGGATGATGCAGGCCGGGCAGCGTTTAGTTGAGTTGTGCATGGGGGCACAGGGTTGCCATGAGTTGGGGGCTGACTCAGTGCCAGCTAGCAACAACAACAACGTCTAAAAGACACATTGATCAAGTAATTTCCTCAAAGGCATAAATAAATTCTGTGGGGAAACTTGTTAGTTGCAGTCAATTTGATTCCAAGTCATGGTGGCCCCGTGTGCGCAGGGTAAAACTGCCCCACAGGGTTTTCAAGGCTGTGACCTTTCAGAAGCAGATTGCCAGCCTTGTCTTCTGAGGTGCCTCTGGGAGGGTTCAAACTGCCAACCTTTCGGCTAGTAGTTGAGTGTTTAATCGTTTGCACCATCCGTGATGAGAGAACCTCATAGGTCCTAGGTGAAGGATGCACGCTGTCCAACTATGTTGGCTTCTAGTGAGACAATGGGATCTCTCGCTGGGGGGTAGTCTTACAGAGAAGAAAGTAAGAACTATGCAAAACAGCTCCATGCTGAACATGATTAACAGCAGCTTTTTTTTTTTTTTTTTTAATATTTGTTACAGTTTTGTTAGCCAAAAATGTCTTCTTTTCCCACTGCTGTGCTCTGAGCCAGTTGGCTGCTGTTTTTCTCCCCAGAGGTGGAGGCACTACAGTGATCTGGTGGTTCCTGAACGAAAATGGTTTTATGAGGTGGTATGGGATTCATCAGACTGGCATGCTCTATGGGGTAAATTGATATTTTTAAAGGATTAAGGAAGATAAGATGATTAAAATATTGTAACATACACATTGTTTAAAGGATAGATTTAATGTGGACATAGATACAAAGATTCTGCATAACCAAGACATAAATTTCCAAATAAAAATGATTCTTTACTAAGTATAAACACCATTTAAACAATCTGGATTGCATAAACGATCAATGATATAATAATTAAATGAAAGAATGAGAGCATGCCATAGCCAAACAGCTTGTGAATTTTTATTGCGTATTGATGCGTGCTGAAGAATACATGGTTCAACTGCTATAGAAGATTAGAAAGAATTACTAATCTCTAAGACAGCCCCCCCGGCTTGAAGTTTCTTTCTATAGTATTTTTATTAGCTTATTACAGAAAGTAAATTGAATTTTCAGGAAAATACATAGTTTATTGTAGAATCTACAAGAATTTTGTGAACAGTTAAAACAAGGAGAACTCATAAGAATATACATTTTTTTCACATCAAAATCACCATTAAGAACTATCTCAAGACACATAAAACAAGACAGAAGACCCTTCCCTTTGGTGGCTCTTTTCTTTTTTATTTAAAATCTTGGTAGTGTTAACATTTTAGATTTCTTAATAATTTGGTCAACAAGAAGTCAAGTTGGTGGTGTTTTGATTCATGTAGGCAATACAAGACATCCAAATGATGAAGCTTTTTAATGTCTTATTCATTCATCATTCAACAAATGTTTATTGAATACCTACTATGTACCAAGCACTATTCAACAAACAAAACAAAGACCTATGCTTTGTGAAGTTACTTCACAGTCATATGCACCTATTTTAGAATTATATAGGCAGAATAATCACCAATAAAGAAAAATACATCAAAAAAAAGAATAATAACTTCACGAGGCATGCTCAATAAAATATGTGGAATATAGAATTTTTCTGGGGGAGTTTCATTATTTTGAGCTGGTATATAGCAGCTCCTTTGAAAGTTAACTTTCAAAAATCGTAGTGGGAAATATTCAATTTAAATGAGAAATGCATGAATAAGATATTTTATTTGGCATCATTATTATTCAAGAATTAGCTATAAAAGGCCACATAAATTACTAGATTACAGATAGTTGTAGACACAAAAACACATATATGTATGGTATATGTACACGTGTATGTTTCATTTTGTATAATAAATGAATTCCTGGAATTCTTAATATGTCAAAATCTGACAAATACAAGTGTTTACATGTTAAGAAATAGAATTCATTACTTAATGAAACACTAATATGAATTATTTTTAGACTTGCCAAACCTTTTAAAAACTTTTTTTTTTCTTTTTTTGCAAACTGAATAATTGAAATTTTACAACTTTGGCGTTTTGAATGAAAAATAGTTTTAAAGTAGGATAGAGAAACACACCTGAATAGTTATCATAGAATACAAAGGAATCATAAATAAATATCAAACTTTTTGTCTGTAGGCTTACAGCTAAATCATACCAAATTGATGGGTTTATCTGGGGTAGTAATGACAGTCCTTTGTAGTTTAGTTTTTGTTGCTGTTATTAGGAGCCATCAAGTCGGTTTCAGTTTATAGTGACCCTGTATACCACAGAAGGAAATATTGCCTGGTTCCGCGCCATCCTCACAGTCATTGCTATATTTGAGCCCACTGTTGCAGCCACTGTGTCAATCCATCTCATTGAGGGTCTTCCTCTCTTTCACTGACCCTCTACTTTACCAAGCATGATGTCCTCCAGGGACTGTTCCCCTCTGATAACAAGTCCAAAGCATGTGAGGCCAAGTCTCACCTGCCTTGCTTCTAAGGAGCATTCTGGCTGTACTTCCAAGACAGATTTGTTCATTCTCCTAGCAATCCATGGTATATTTGTTTGTTTGTTTTAGTCTTATTTAAAAGTCTCCGAACAATGAATGTATTTATACTATACATTGGAGTGTATACTAGGTACATGTGGCTTCCAAAACCAAACCAAACCAAACCAAGCCCATTGCAATCAAGTCAATTTTGACTCATAGTGACCCATAGGACACAGGAGAACTGCCCCATGGATTTCCAAGGCTGTAAATCTTTATGGAAGCAGGCTGCCACATCGTTTTCCACCAGGAGCAGGTGGTGGTTTCCAATTGCCAGCCTTTTAGTTAGCAGCTGAGTGCTTTAACCACTGTACCACCAGCGCTCTTTTATGTGGCTTAACTACTATAAAAGATCTTTGCGATCTGTTCTGTTATTTTTTTGTCCACTTTCTGAAATGAAACATTTAACAAGTTAAATAACAAAATTGCAAAGGTGAGAAAAGAACTTGTCCATGCAATACTCAAAAAGTTAATTACATAAAATTATACAGTAAAAGGGAGAGAAATTGTAAATAGTAAGACTAAATTTATGAAAACTTAATTATTGCTTGCCATTCTTTGTTTATTATATTCTATTTTTTTCCCCCACAAATACAATAATAATTTTGGTTAGAAAGAAGTAACATGGTAATTTAGGATTTTCCTCAACCTAGGCAAACAGGAGAAATTTTTCAAGGAATAGAAAATCACAGCTTGGGAGTCATTTAAACTTTAAGATCTGTAAGAAGGAATTTTTAAAGTGCTAATTAAGTACTTGTTAACATTTTTTTTTTTTAACATTTTTGTATAGGAATTCCTTTCTGTAAGAGGTGAATCACACATCTCTAAAGAAGGTAATAAGTACTCATCTGAAATTTGTATTGACAGTTCCCTGCTTTTTTTTAGGATTGGTTTAAGGAAATACAAGAAGCATCACTAGGCAGCATTACTGAAATACACCTGTAAATTGAAAGAACTCGGTACCTTTATAAGAATGAAAATTTTATGATGTGAGAAAAAAATTTCCTAAAGTGTGAGAAAATTAAAGTTGCTCGTAAGGGCTTTTTACAGTTTAATGCATTGTTGTGTATTTTATTTTTCAATTTAACAGTTTTGTTAGGGTGGGTGGGTGCCTTCTTTTCTGAACAGTTTCCTGTTTTTATAGAGTTTTTTTTTTTTTTCCACTATGCCAATGAAGTAGACTTGAGGTACAGAAACCTGACCCCTCTTATAAATGTGCAGGTAAAGGACTTAATTACTCTGCTTTGCTTAGATTGGATTAAAAAAAAAAGAAGAAGGATATTCTGTTTTGAACGTTGTATCAAGTGTATTTCCCACCCCAAGACTAGGTTATCAATATTTGCTGGAACTGTTCTATCTGGGGGTAACTCATCCCCACCCACCACAGGGTATCACGAACCCCTCCCTTTTCACTTACTAGGTTTTATTTTCCGAGATTTAGCAATTCAAGACTCCTGCTTGGCTTGGCCCCTATAGTTACTATTTGCTCTAAATAAAGGAGTTGCGAGATAATACAAGGATAAACCCAACAGAAAAATATGTTCTCCATATTGTAGAACACAGACCTTTAAGGGGGGGAGGGAGTGGGATTAAGGAATATCCTGAGTCTTATTCTTTCTAAAGCAGCTCAAGGATGTATGCTCTTCGGCGGCTATTATCAGAATAAAAAAAAAAAAAAAACTCTCAGATTTAGTGAAATCATCTTTCTGATTTAAAGCCAAATTGAGCAGAGAACGTTGTAGTTTTTAAAAATATAAATAGAAAAATGATTGTTATGTTTTCATAAGTATGACTGGGAAAAGGAAGATTTTGACAAATTTGTATAACCTTATAGAATATGTCATTGCGTTGCAAATATAGCCTGAAAGTATAAAACTCTGATTTCCTGAAAGTTCCTTCCCATTGATTTAACAAGTTCCATGTTTCCATTATAACTTCTCACTTTTGACACAATTTGCTGGAAAAAGAAAAATGTGGCATATGTATATTTTATTCCTCCCTCCTCTTTTACCATAAGACTACTGTTTATTTACTTTAATTCTAAATTTTAAAATATCATTTTATTAGCAACATTATTTCACAGGCATCATTCTTGATTCAGGTGCCATTTTATTCACTTTAAATAAGGATGAGTGTATAGTTCCAGAATCCAAACTATTGGTTTAAATTTTGGAGGCAGCTAAACTAATACAGTTAATATAATAACAAAACATACAAAATTTTTTTATTCCTTGAAGATATAAGCTTTGACATAATTTCCTACACAAAAGAAGTTACAGTGAAGTACACAAAATTTTATAATCTAAGATTAAGAATGCCACTAGAATTTGCAAATATAGCCAAAAAATAAAGAACGGTAACACAGAAATTACTATAGAATGTTCAAATAGATAACATTTGAGATTCAAATTAAGAGCATCGTAATACCAAATACCAAGACTTAACATTAACCCAATGACCCAATGAATTCATTAATCCATTTCTCCATTAGCCATTGTATACCCAGGATGGACAATGAGTGTTTTCTGGAAATGAATTGCTAAAAATTAGTGGAGTCTGAAAAGACTTCAGAATTGGAAGCTCTAGCCGGGTTTAAAAGGATGGGGGAAGGGATTTCACTCACTATTAAATATGTGAAGCACCACTTTTAAAAATAAAATCTGCAATTGTCTCATCAGTTCGTTTTGATCACTGCACCAGGCCAACTCTGACTCTACCTTACACGTTTTTTCCTCTGGAAAGAGGAGATTTAGAAACAGGCCACAGGCATTTTGCATTGTTTTAGGCCAGTTGGAAAAAACCTGGTTCAGAGTAGGATTTCAAATTGTTGCACTAAACACAGTAACGTTTGCAGTCGTGACACTGTTCATAACAATTTTAAAAGATTTCATTTTACTTATCGTTGCAAGCCATTATCTGATCATATTTGACCTACATATTAATATTTTCATTATTATTCAAGCCTGGTTTTGTTCTGTACAAACTGTCAGGACTCTTCACTGAGAGATTATTTATTTACTCTGGAAATATCTGGAATTCTTTCACCGTGTCTTTTCCTCCGTTCCCCTTCCCCCCTCTAAAGTATTGCTATTCATGTCTGGGGGAGGGGGTCACATCCCACAAAAACGATAGCTAGAAAGAGGTCCCTCTTAATGGTATACTACGGCAGAAGTAGAACAACAAAGGGGGAAAAAAAGAAAATGATAATTGTTTTCTCTAAGGCTATTATCTAATGCGAAAGCAAATAGTCAGTCTGGAAATCAGCTAACAGAAGGGGATTAGAGAGGAGATCTGAGAGTGGCTTGATTTCTAGCCGCGCTGTCTCTCCAGCCGGTGATGAGACACAGGCAGGGCAGCCAGGAGCGCTCCAGATGGCCGGGGAAAGTGGTCGTCTTGGGTTACTGCAGGGCACTCGGGCCGCTAGAGAGCAGGCGGCCCGGGAAGGCTTCATTAGGGAGCCTGTCCCACGTCCAGCCTGCACTGGAGAGGGCGAGACCGGGAGGGAGGCCGCCCGCCCGCGCGCCCCGGCGAGCCGGGCCTGCCCATTGTTAACATATACTTGACCTCCGTGACCCCCGCACGACACAGATGTCTCCCACCTCCACCTCCCCCCCGCCCCGCGGCAGGCCCTCCCCCCTGCACCTGGTAGCGGCCGCGCCGCCGCCTCCCTCCCGAGCGGCCGCTGCGCCCCGGGCGCGGGCGCGCGCCGGAGCCGGCCTGGTGCGGGCGCTCTCGGCGCACAGCGCGCGGCGCTCCTGCTCCCCGGCGGACGCCCGACCGCCCTGCAGATAAATGCGTCGCCTTCCTCGAGAGTGAGCGAGGGCGGGCGAGGCAGACGCAGACGACGCCTGTGACAGTGGCAATTCCCTGCGCCCTACATCACATTTGTCTGCCACAGCAGCAACAACAGAAAAGCGGAGGGAGGGAGGGAGGGAGGGAGGAGGGGAGCGGAGCTCCGCAAGTCTTCAGCTCTGCGCCGAGGCTGCGTTTGGCTGGCGTCCCCGACCCCGGGCTTTTTGCACCGGAGCTCGCTCTGCGCAGCGCCGGGCGGCCGGAGGCGCTCCGCGGCACGAGTCAGCGGCCTCGTGGGGAGCGCGCGTGGCGAGCGGCCGCGGACACTCTGGCCTCGCAAGAGGAGTCGCGCCGCGCCCTCGCCCCCTCGCCCTGTGGGCTGGCCGAGACGACGGGAAGTTTTATTTGCAGCTCGGAGTCTGTGGCGGATGGTGGGACTCTCCGGCCCTGTGCAGTGTAAGTGCCCGCGGAAGGGTTGGGTCGGCGGGCGGCGGGGACGGGTCCCTGGCCATTAGTATTAATTACGATGATGGTGACCGTCTTCCTCATTTGTGTTATTCGGCCAAGAGGCTCCAGGCTGTACTTGTCGTTCAGCTAGGGTAGGAATGTGCACCAGGGAAAAGAGGAACACCGCGGGTAACTCCAGTCAGCGATGACACTGAACTTCGCGGGTCAGCTAAGGATGCAATTTTTGCTATTGGATTCCCCGCAGTGTTTTTTTTTTTTTTTTTTAATAATCTTTCTTTTCTCTCCATTATCACAATATGTGAGCAGGAAGATGATGCGTTTTTTTTTTTTTTTTCCCCTTCTTCCCGAGAAAACAACTGGTCAAGCTGCCACGGTGCGTTTGGCAGGTGGCCCTAAGCCGCATCATGTTTTTAAACTGGAAGCGGAAGGCCCCTTTCGCTGGTGGAAAACTTAGCTCTAAGAGCAAGAGTGGTAGAGTCTTAGCTTTGAGGCCTGGCTGCGACTAGGGCGGGCGTCTTCTTGGACGTCCCCAGGCTCTCGGCGCCGGCCAACTTTCCCTGTCACTCATGGGCGTTTGGGGTGCTGAAGCTGAAGTCCCAGGCGGGCGGCGGCCCTGCTAGCGGCTGTCGGCCTTTCCCAGACCGGCACGACCGGGGCTTCGCCGCCGGGGGCCGCTGGGCAGAGTCGCTTCTACCCCGACCCTCGCGCGCCGGTGGTCCCGCCGCCCTGGCCCCCGTGGGTGTTCCCCTCGCAGCCCAGACTTCGTGCCCGCTTCTCCCTGCGAGGGGAGCACAGCCCTGTGCCCGCAGCTCCCGCCCAGCGGAGCCAGGTACGGGGATTTTCTTCCGCTTTCCAGAAACCCGTCTAGTGAAGCCCTTGGGCCAGTGTGGACGCGTCCCCGGCCCCGCCGCCCTCTAGGCAGTTTTGCGAACCTGAAAGGTCGGAGTTGGTGGGCACACTCCAGACCCCTCTCCAGGGGCGGATCTTGCTCTGACCATGACACCTAAAGCACACAGTTATATTAGCACAAGGCGCTTAAACCCATTTTTTGAAATTTCTTTTTTTTTTTGGTAATGGCGGTCACCCTTAGAGAAGTTTGAGAACTAAGATTCCGTAGATTCCGGGAAGTAGGATGTGAACCAAGGCTGTTACTAAAAATAAGCGCCTCCCTTCCCCCTCCCCCCAAAAAGACCTTTCAGTTGGAGGATTTGCCGGGGGAGCTCTGCAACCCTTAGGTTTCCTTTTTCCTTGCAAAGCTTGGTGGACAAGTCTTTGAGCTTTTCTTCAAGAATGGGCACCTCAAATCCCAATGTGCCGCAGCTTGGCTGCTACTTCCCGGGGAATCTGCAAAACCATCCCCAGTGGATGAGGTCCTGCAGAATTCTAACGGAGGCCAGGGTGAAGGAGTGGAAGACCAGCAGAGCTGGGGAGGCCTCTCCAGGCCAACTTCATGTGCTTAATGTAACTCTTAGCCCCCTAGAATTTTTAACTTCGCTTGCCTTAATTAATCTGCCCAGGGTCTGTATATAAATGGCTGTCCACAGCTGTTGCAAATTGATTTATCCCCTGATAAAGGTCGGGTAGCTGACCAACGCATTTTCTTTCTACCTTCTGTGTGAACTGAAATCTGTTTTACAGGGCTCCCACCCGCCCCCCGCCCCGGTCTTTTAAACATCTGTACCATTTGTAAGTGCACTCAGTGGCTGTTATTATTACTCCGGCCTCTGCATAGAACAGGAGTGGAACTGGGTCTGTGCCCGGGGAGTCCTCACTCACTAGAATACAAATTGACCAGCTTCTCTGTGATAAACGGTTTGTTAATGTTGGGTGCTTCCTTTTAGTTTATTGCAGCATTTTGCCTTGACCATGTGAGTATTCTTGGGTGCCCAGTTTCTTCTGTCATACAATTCCTTAGAAAAGGTCAACAGACACCATTGTTTCTTTAAACCATCATAGCCCCAGCCTGGGTATTTATGTCAGCTGTGATGTGTACAAACAGACGCAAATTCAGAATTCTGTGCATTTCCCCATTTTTCTTGAAGTCTAGTCTAGTTTTAATGTTATGGTGGCTTTTAGAGAACATAGGTAGGGTTATCTGACTGTCTTTCTTTTTTTTAATTGATTGTTACTTTTTCAGGGGAGGTCTAACGTTCTCACCCAATTTTAATCAGTGAATCTTACTTTAATCCCGGCCTTTTTTGCAGTCAGGATGGATGTTGAGGAACTTGAAGTCCTTTTTTACTTGAGCTGTATTTAGTATTTGCTATTTCTTTCATTCTGTCAAAAGACAAAATTCTGACAAAGTAACCAAGCCATTAGGTTCATTGTGGATGCATAAAAACTGACTTTGTCTAAGATTATTCTAAGAGGAAACACTTTATATGAAATGTTATTTAAGCATTAGTGATTTTACTGCCTTGGAAAAACTAAATATTGTGTGGGAGAATTTCCCTATGTACTTTCTCCAGTGTCCAGTTCATTCCTAATCAAAGCAGCAGAGAAAATGGTCTGTTTTTTTCTTCAACGTTTGGACAACTCCAGGCAGACCAGAAGTCTTTGAAATGATAGTTTTCTTTGAGGACTTAGTGTCTGTCATCCACTAATGACTGCTAATAATTTGATTTAAAAAATGAACTTTAAAGGCCCTTCCTAATAAGCACTTTATTTACAACACAACGCAAACTTAGGATTAGTAGGACAGTGGACATTTCAGCTACAGGATTACAGCTTTTAAAATATTTTTACTGTGTTCCCTTTCTGAGAGAGGTAAAATATTGCCCTTGTTGCTAGTATTTGATGATAAGCTCTCTCATCGAGGGTTAGTCTAAGTATTTGCAGATAAAAGAGGACTTCATAAATTGCAAAGAACTACACAAATGTAAGGTGCCATTATCATTTATTTTATTGTAAAAAGAAGCTTAGTCCCCAAAACTCCTATTTTTTCCCTTAAACATTGCAGAGGGATCACGAGAAAAAAGATGCTTCCAATAGGAACGCTGGTCAGTGGCTGTCAGTTTAGGACAATCTTCACTGTCAGATCCTGTTTCTCACTTCTTTGATATGAACATCAGCTGACAGACACTGAATGCAGAGCCTTCTTCATTGAGGTTTTCTGCAGGCAGCGTAGCCCTTCATAGCAAAGCGGTCTGAAAAATTGGCACCTGCAGGATTTGCATGTGGAAAAAAAGAGTCATTTGAGTTTTGCTGGAGTCTATTACTGTAAGTTATGTGAGTTCAGTGAAAAAGGCTATTTGTTGCTGTTTGAGCATTTAAAAGGTCTTTGTTTTATGGACACTTTATTCATCATATAGTGATCCACAGGCTTTATTGATGTCAGAAGCAGAGAGAAGTGAGCTCCGGCTTTACAGAAGTTATTTATTTTAAATGGAGTTGTTTTTAACCATGTGCTTGCAGCCTGCACTTACATTTATAGTCAGTTTTGAAAATGTGCCATAAAATTTGGATTTTTTATGGCACCTTGAACTCAGTCACCTTTCAGAAGATTTAAACAAATGCATTAAATAATCTGGGACTTTGAAAGTGACGTAAATAACCAATTTCATAAGATACAAAAATTAAACCCTTTGTATTTCTAAACTTCAGGGAAAATGTTAGATTTCCCCCAATCTTTCTTGTTAAATTACATTTATCACCTAAATGCCTTTAAAATATAATATCTAACTTTATTAATGAGTACAACCAACAAATTCTCAATCAACTGACGCACCTTTGTGAACCTCAGAATATTATCCGCCAATGGAACATTTTATCCAGAGTAAGTTATTATTAGTTAAAGAGATACCTTTCAACTTCACTTTTTTTTACAGCCATTAATATAAGAGTTCCTAAATAATGTTTAAAGAACAGTGAACATTTTATTAAAGCAAACATTAGCTCAGTTTAATGGAGGTAATTGTAAGTGATAAGACAGAGCAGGTTATCTCTGTGTTGTTTAAACAGAAGGAGCTACTTTGCACCATTTCCAGTAGCCATCTGTAGAAAAGAAGGGTTTGCACCTGTCTGTCCACACTAATTATAGATTAGGGCCAAAGAAATGAAATTTGAGGAGGTTTTTCAGCTAATGAAATCCATACTGATTTCATTGTAAATGTGTTTTATGTAAAGAGGGTGATGGTTGAGTTATGAGTGAATAAATCGCTATGTAGCTGCTAGGCGCTTGGTTTTGAAGCAGAATTCTGCTGTGTTAACCTTTGATATTAAAAAAAACAAGACGGATGCTAGCCTTTGTTTGTCATCCATAGCTACAATTTAGTGAGCAGCAGTGAGGTTCAGTGTGCAATTTTAAAATATGCTTGAAAGCAGCTTAAACGTTAATAATATTCTAATATTCTGAAATGCATATGAAGTAGAAGAGGGTAGATTCTGTTTTATGCATATAAAACATTAGAGAATTAGAAAGCCTTTTTCTGTTTTTCTGCATTTCAGTTTCATATACATGAGAAATTAAAGGGAAACGAGTGAGGAATGCATTCTGCAATAAAAGGTCATGTGAATGTCTGCCACCTCTGTTTATAGTAATTATGAACATAATTAACATAAGAATTACAAATGAAATAATGACAAGCTGAGCAATGAGATATTATGCCATAATGGTCATATGTTGGAATTCTCACATTATAACACACTACAATTCACATACTCAAAGAAAGAAAATGCTAGATTTTTATCTGAATTAATGCTTCAAAACTTATCTGCCTGGGGCAGATGGACTTCTTGCTTTTATACGAAGGTAACCTATTATTAAGAAAAGAACGAGTTGAAATTAAGATTTCTAGTCTCCAGCCTGGACTTTGAGACAGCTGTGATTATAGAAACCACTTTCTGTTGTACATTTATTCCGTGATTATACTTCTTGATGATTGTATTGCTTTATTTTTTTATTTTAATTGAAAGCTTTGCAGCAAAGTGTTTGCTTTGGAAGCGAGTCATGGATTCTTCCCATTTGAGAACTGGTTGATCTTTCCTCTAGCTGTAAGCCAAAAGTCAATGAACAAACAAGGTAGTAATAGAAATACTGGGCCTTTACAAAATAAGAACATTGGCAGATTAGCTTTTGCACCATTTTCTTCATGCCTTCAGTGTTTGGAAAGCCTTTTAAAGAAAAATGTAAGCCTTTTCTGGGTTTGAAAGCAGCACTAGTACATTGTTTTTATAACATTTCTTAGAAGAGGGTGTAATGGAAAAAGTCAGTGGGCATTTGTAAGTTGTATTATTTCTTCCTAGAGTTGTGCTGGATTTATGATGTTTGTATATAGCCTGTGTCCAAACTGATTTAACTGAAATGTGACTTGTGGGGGTGGCAATAAAGGGAAGGGTACGTGCAGTCCCTTCTGGTTACTCTGAACGCGTTTTTTTGTAACAGCGGGGGGAAAGGTGACCTTTGATGTGAGCTAAAATGATACTTCAGAAATCGGTTATTAAATTTAAAACATGTAAGAATGACAGATTTTCACCCATTTATACCTCACTCGATTTTATAACACAGTCGGCCAAGGGGCTTACTTCCTACCCTTGTAGGCTTCTTTAACTATTGAACCTGTTCACTTTTTGAAGATTTATGGAGAAATATCACCTTGTTCTCCTCTTGGTGATACCAGGAGGTTTTTCACATTACTGGATCACTGGAGGACTGTGGCAGACACCTTTTTATCTGACATTCATTGCATGACAGGATTTTCACACCTGCCCTTCCCCCACCGTGCCCAGCTTTTTTTCACTTGGCATTACCTATCCAATTTCCCTTAATTCTTTCCTTTCAGTGGGAGCGTGAGGTTAGGGGCTAGTCCACGGCACAGAAAACCATTTTTTTGGCTAAGTGTTTTGGTGGGGAGTGCTTGATGAACCAAAGCCTCTCCTAATTATCTAAAGGGCTTCTTAAAATGTGTTTCCTCTAAAAGGTGGCTGCGAGTTCTCTTGCTTTTCTGTTTTTTTTCTCAACTCACTAGAATTACCCCCCCCAGCCATTTTGTCCCTTTATATTAACACTCCATGCATAAACTATTTTATAACCCCAAGTTTCACAGCAGCTGGGGCTACAGTGTGCGCCATGAAAAATTATGTAGTTTCTCGGCCACTCCGTTCTGAACTCACTATTCATCCTGCAGTGAGAGCTTCTTAACCAAGCTTTAGTGGCCTAAAACACAATACAACCAAATATTTCCCCTCCCCCCATGAAAAAGCACTCCATTAAAGATCTGATCAAATGTCCAGCTTGTCTGATGAGTGCATTTAAAAGTGAAAAGGAGACCCCCAAGGGACTACTCAGGTGTATCTCCCTCCTGCCCCTGATGGGGAGGGTGGACTCTGGTGTGATGGACGGATAAGCATTCGCCCCTGCTTGTTCTCTGATTGATTCTCAGGCTCTGGGTGGGTGAAGAGCTGTGAGGCAGCGCAAACTCAGATTGATTGCCGCAATTTCAAACTCCCATCTCCAAAATAGACTCTCAGATGTATACACAAGGAACCCCCTCCCCCACATGATTTCTGGAGGTGGAGCAGGTGTCTAAGAGTCACCTGTAGCTACCAATCACAAGCCGTCGGTCCTTCTTTTCACAGTGATGCTGGCTGCACAAGTCTTCTGCTGGGACAGCTAAAGCCCAGGGAAAGGAAGTATTTATTATCTGTCTTGGTCTGTTTCCATGTGTGTGTGGGGTGTGGTTTAGGAGTACTGGGGTCAGCCTAGAATGGAACTAGAACCCCTACTGGAGGTCCGTCTGGACTGGGTAGGTTTTGCAAATTGTGGCTATTTGGATGGAGGTGAGATGGTGACAGTCTCATTGTTACATTCCACCAAGGGACCTCTGAGTCCTTTTCTGATCTTGAGAACCTCCAAAATCTTTGCAGTCTAGTCCAGGTGTGGGGAAATACAGTCTGCTAGTCTAGATTTCCCTTATTTTTCCTATGGGGGGGGTGCAGATTTGGGGATAAGGGGACCCCTAGTCCTGGCTGTGACCCTTCACCAGCCCTGGGGTAACTCGCCACACTTTGCACCCCCATCTTGGTGCCTGAGCCCCCACCCTCTCCATCCCTTTCGGCTTCTTGCCTCCTGCCTCTGTCTCTTCCCTCTCTCTCTCCCACTTTTCCTCTCTCTCCCGCTCCGTCTCACACGCACCCTGTTTATTTTCCTGCCTCCATCTGGGCCCTGCTGATACTGTAATCACCCTGATGCACGTTGGCTCCTCTCCTCTCCCTCCTGCGCTCACACACTCACTCACACACAATGTGCCATCCTGACAAGGCTTTTACTTCTGATAAGCTCCGATGTGTGTTTAATGAATACAAAGCCGTGGTCTGGGTGCCGCCTCGGCTGCGGCCGCCTCTTCTGCGCTCCTTTGCCAGAAGGTAATCTCCGTGAACAGGGGAGGGGAGGCGGGCCAGCCGGCAGGGAGGAAGGAGGAGTGGAAGGGGGAGGGAGGGAGTGGGGAGGCTGCTTTTCTCTTCCCCTCTCTCCCTTTCCAGATGATTCAGAAGTCGATAAGACCAGGAGAAGTGAAGATGTAACATGTTATCTGTCGCTCCTCTTAGCTGGCGGAGAGAATTTACATTTAAAGATTAGCAGAGGGAGAAAGAGAAATCTGCCTTTTGTTGTGCGGGGTGAGGAGGAGGCATCAGTCCTGGCCATCACCTCTGCTATCCAGACAGGACTCCTAGAGGTGAGATTACTGGAGGGCCTTATCTTTAATTGGGTTTAGTTTTGCCAATCTGAATAGGTTTAAAGAGACTCGATAAAGGGGAACAATAGATTATTTATCGACTGGACGCTCAAGCCTTTAGATGAAGAAGGGAAAGAAAAGGCTGCTTAACAACTTGATTAGTGCATTTTTATTTTAAGGTGAGACTATCTGCCTTGTGAGGGAAGAAGGGGCCGTAGAACTTAGGTGCAATTTGAAGGACTTAATGTATTTCCTTCACCCCTACCCCCCGTGCTTCTCAGCTCCGTGTACCGGCCTTAGTTTAACAAGAGTTTCTTTTGCCCCCTTATGTTTAGGATTCAGAGACTGAGCCAAGAAGGTAGAGGCTTTTGAAATCAATCTTCAGTGTTGGTTTTTGCGTTGAGTGTAACTTATTTTGAATGGGTGATGAATTGGTGTTAATGGTGCTTGAATTTGTGTGAAAAGCAAATGAAACCTACTTTTAATATGGAATTGGTTGATTTTGTAGGATGATTTCAACTGTGTCTAGAGAAAGAAGTCATCAGTCCAGGTCTGTTAGAGCTGTATATTGGATGTGAACCATGAAATTTTTGTGCTTGGAGTTTTTTTTTTTTTGAATGTTTTATTGACTCATGAGTGTGTTAAAAAAAATTATAGTATCAACTTTAGAAGGTTCTTAGAAGGAATAAAAGTGAGAAAAAAATGATTGTTTTGCCTTGTACACATCGTCAAGCTAAGTGTTTTTGTAGATAGATAGCTATGATCCACTAACTAAAAGCCTAATTAAAATTTGTTTAAAGCCAGGGGGGCATGTTTCCTTGTTGACAACGGCAGATCGATTGGGTAAGACAATAGAGTCCCATTATTTTACTTCCATTGACTGAACATATTGACATTTCAGGTTTGCTGTTGCCTCAGTGAGCATGATGAAACACTGAAATTCACAGACCAACTGGCCAGAGTGGCACATATATTACTGTATGTCATTTCTGCCTTCAGGTTACCTTATCACCCAGGGAGAATAGGAGTGGACAGCCTGGAATCCTTTAGAAGGGGTAGGGAGGGCTCTTGTGGCTAAGCAACTGACAGGTAGCATATCTTAGGACCATCTTTAATTTTACCCAGGATTGGGTGTTTCAGAGAAATATGTGGAACCATTTTATTTAAAAATTGGAGAAGCAGCCTAGCTAGCAATCTTGCATATTTTACGTACAGAAATACCCATTTTCAGGATTTACCTTTACCTTAGTGAGGGATGGGTCACATCATTGAGATGTTTGCTAGCGAGATGTTTGCTAGCTTGTGCTTGGGTGACATCTGTTCTTCCCCAGTCTGAGGCACTCCAAAATCCAAGCACCTGCTAAATCAATACCTGATAAAAAAATGTGTAAAGTTGCTTCCAAAATAGGACCTGAATTTATAGACCAAAAAATGGGATGCAGGTATGGTATGAGCATGTGCATACATAGAGACATTTATAGAAAATATAGATGTACTCCAGGCAGAGGCAGAGAAAATACTAAGTATTTGTTATCTTCGTAGTATAATGTACTCTTTTCCACATCTTATATAGTCTTTTTGGATGGAATAAAACTATTCTGCATATACGGAATCAAAGCATTCTGAACGATACAAAAACTGAATGTGGAAAAATCCAGAAGGGACTTAACATATTTTTTAAAAGTTGTATGAAAATGTAGAGCTATTATGAATATGCCTTATACACAGCAGTTGTTGCCATCAAGTAGGCAACTGATGCCCTTTACAGCGTTTAGAACAAAACTAGTCCTTTATACCATTTTCATGAAAATGTTAGGTCTCTATTTGATCAGCAGGTGCTGTTGAGATGAAAGCCATGTGTAAATTTTCAGAAGGCCAAAAGTGTCAATTCAGAAAAGGAAAGTGATAAGAGAAAATGCAATCAGTTTTCCTGTTTTCAATTTCTGCAGGATTTGAAGAGCTGTTTTGTTTAACTGCTACATCTGCTCCAATATGAATATTGAACTACTTCCACTAAAAATAACACCCTATAATTTGGAAGCTACTGCAATCTTTTGTTAATGTGAGTGGGTTATTTAAAACAAAAAAAAAAAAATTAAAAAAGAAAACAATTTTCTATTCTGACAATCTTTGCCTAATGTGCATTTTCATTTGTTGGCACTTTTATACTCAGCAGATAAATGGTATTATGCAATTAGGACCTGATCTTGTTTGACTATAAAAGAGGTTTCCAAAGGTGAAAATCTTGGTAATATAAAAAGGGTTTGCATGAAACAAAATTCATTTTAAGATCGCCGGCTTAAATACGCTTATTTAAAATGAGATAGTTATTCCTTACATTTTCTACTACTACAATTTTTAACTTACTGCCAGCTATTGTTACAAAGTTAAATTGTTCCATTGCATACTGAGCATTCTGTGATTTATTTCACCTTTAAAATACCTGCAAATGGAAGTTTAAACTAATCAGGGATATTTTACCTAACAGAGCTTTCAGAATACTTTTTTTCATGCTTAAATAAAATGATTAAATTATGCTTGAGTGCCTGCATACAAAAGCTTTAGCTTCTATAGTACTGCTAATCAAATAAGTTTTATGGACAGGGAAAGCACCACCACATGAGAGAAAAAAATGGATGCATTTTACTAGGGATATTTCTAGGAAGCACATTTTCTTTCAAAATTACCCAATATTAACTCTAACGTTTGTTAAATAATCATAATGAAAATATACTTCATCCTTATAATTAGAAAGTGAGTAGTAGTGCTGTCCGTGTAAAATATAGGCATAGAGAATTAAGGTAGAAGGAAGACTGTTGAAATTTGGATAAGGTTCAATATTGACTCATTCCACAGTTGCGTTAGATTGACTTGTGGCTGTAGTAATTTGTCCAGGGGAAGATGTGATCACTGCTTAGGATCAGTTAGAGGCTATATAGCCTGTGGCTTCACACTTGAGTTGCCAGACACACTTCACAGATAAACCCAGTATGTCTCAGGAATGAATAAAAGGGGAAGACAGACATTGTGACACATTAGTTTGCTCAGTATTACCAAATGCAGTGTTGCTTCTGAAACACCAAATCGAAGGAAGAGCTGGTTTGAAGAACAGTATTAAGTGTGTGTACTTGGAACTACATGTATGTAACCAACCCAAGAATAATGCTTTTAAGGAATGTAATTTCTAATTGAAAGCCCTGTTATGCTGGTATATCATTCAGAGACCTGGGCAATCACGTGGGTATATTCCCAGGTGCAGTGCCAGGTACCTTGTCACCCTCAGGAGATGATGGTGAATCACACTTCAGTGTTAAGAAAGTTTATTTACGGACATAATTCCATCATCTTGGTATGTGATCTTCTAATGAATTGTTGTGCTGGAGCCAGCTTCAGTGTTGAAGCCACAGCACCTTGTATGGCATCTACAGAGGAGAGCGTCCTGTGACTCTCTCAAAGTGTTCCTACTTTATGAGGTGATGTCCAGGCTCTTACTTCAGAACCACTGATAAATTAATGCCCTGTGTTGATGTATAAGGCACGGAACCCTCTTGTTTCAAAAAAATTTAAAAACCATCATTGCTGCCTAAAACCATTAACGTTTTCAATGACTGAGAGACCTCCTTAAATGCACCTCTTTTTGTAGTCCTAATTGTGATCACCTGCAAGATGTAACCTATGAAGAAATAGGGCATTGATTTTGTAGGTTTCATTTTTTTTATATTGGTTAAGGTCTCTAAGGCAAAACAGCGTTTAGGTGACTAGGAGCTTTAGAATATAGTCCGATTGAAGAACAATGCAGAGGGCACAAATGTCGTTTTGCGATTGTGACTCCAAATAATTTTCCCATCGCGAAGTGCCTTGGGGAGTGTGGCTGACTGTATTCATTCACCCACTAACCCTGGGGCGAAGACCACATTAGAGTGTGCTCTGGGTGTTCATCTGCTGCCGCACAGTTGTTGGTCTTGGGAGAGAGGAAAGGAACTGACATGTATTAGAGACCTACTATGAACCTGGAGTCCTGGTGGTGCAGTGGTTAAGCATTCAGCTGCTAACCAAAAGGTCAGCAGTTCAAATCCACCAGCTGCTCCTTGGAAGCCCTTTAGGGGCAGTTCTACTCTGTCCTGTAGGGTCACTATGTGTTGAAATTGACTTGACGGCAGTGGGTTTTTTGGACTATGAGCCTGGCATTAACCCATTACAGACATTTTTATCATGTATTGTAGGTAGTGATTAACCAGCTTTTCACCCTCTTTGCTTCAGAGAGCTCCATCCCTTTATGTGAAGACTGGCCATAGTTGTTGTTCTAGCCTGACCTTTTGACCCAATTTGGAAAACTGAGTTACCCTTGTATTCCCCAAATTAATTACCTTCTTTGTTCCTGAATTCAGCTAATTTGGGCATTATTTTGAATATCAGGCTTGATTTTCTGCTTAGAGCCAGGATCTGTGTATCCACTCTTTTCTTTTACTCACCCGCTTGCTCCCCACCTAGGAATCAAAGTCAGCCATTAGCTGACCAGTGTCTTGGAGACTGCCAAATGTGTCTCAGTTTACGTCTCTAGATATTTCCTAATCTAGAATTCCCTGTTACTAAATTTTGTACCTTCAGCAGAATACCTCCTTCTTACACTGCACAACAGCACACAACAACAACAACACTGTACTGCTTTTGTTGATTTCGTCCTGCATTCTGGAACTCTTCTTCTGCCTGGTCTTCTTAGTTCCTGAGGCATGTGTACACCATTCCAGTTGCTCACTCTCTCTTGACCTCAGCTCATCCTAGTGGTCTAAGTCCAACTTCCTGGAGAGAAGAGGGATTCTGCAGCATTTTGTACTAGAAAGAAATACTTTGTAACAGTAGTTGCCTAGTATAATGCCAAATTCTCTATTATAAAAAGAAGCTCATATGTGTACAGTCACCTGACTAATAGGCAAACTGGGGTTCCCTTTCCAGTTCAGTCATTAACTTACTTGGTGGTCCAGGGTGCATTCCAGCCCTTAGGTGGATTTCTTAGTAAAATGAAGCAGACTCAGTGGTCTTTAGGGCTTCTCAACTCTAATATGATTGATGGATATATGAATATGGTATATATGTGAATATGGGAAGGAGGGTGATCTTTAGGGAATTTCCCATGGTTAGGAGAATGAAAGAAAAATCTGTTATATTCGGAGGGGGCTCTTAATCACTATGTAACTGGGAAATGGAGCCTGGGTAGAACATTGCCGTCTTCTCACTATTCTCCATTGTAAAGAAGTGCCATTGGGAATAGGGAACCAGTTTCCATAGCCATCCTGTACCTTAGGTGATTGTCTAAGGTTTCAGTTGTTACTCTGCTTTCTTCAGAGGTAACTAACGAAGGAAGGAATCCCTTTATGCAGTGTGGATGAACTAAAGGTTCTGGGTGTTGCTGAAGGAAAATAGATTTTATGTTTTTTGCTCATGATTGCTTTGATGCCTTGGGACAGGAGGCAGGGGCTAGAGGCTAAAACATGGGGATGATGGGTTGTGCTTACCAGGCATTCATAGTGCTCCATGGAGACTTAAAGACTGGACCTAAGTGACTTGGGAAGTTTAGAAAATGACCTCTTTAAACCTTTGTTGGAAAGAACCTGCTAAGTTACAGCTTATTTAAGTGCACAAGGGCATATTATCATTTGGCCAGGATCAGTTCAGTGAGAGGCCAAAATGAAGTTCTGTGCCACCAAGGAGAATGTTTTAAAAGTATGTCTGTAGTGAGGTTGTAGTTGGTACCTGACTTGACTAGATGGAACACTCTATCAGAGAAATATTTGAGAAAATATTACCAGGAGATATAATGACAGTTTAAAAAAGCTCAAGAGGTAGGTGGCCATTAATAATATGATCTTACCAGGGGCAGGAGGAAGTGGAAAAGAGGGTATCATTATTTAGGAAGCATTGAATTTCTGTTTATGCTGATGGAAAATTTGGCAACAGATACTGGTGATGGTTGCACAACATAATTGATGTAATTACCATCACTGAATTGTACACATGAAAGATGTTAAATTGACAAATGTTGTACTATCTATGTCTTTACTATAAAAAAGTATCCAAAGGAATATACCTAATAAATGTTGAGATTTGGCAAGAATTAAAAAACAAAAAAGAGAATATGAGGTGAAACATTGTCAGAGCAGTGGTGAACTAGATGTGGCTAGGTGATTTGGTGATTAGAAAACTAGGAAAGAGTGAGTCGCAATCAACGCCCATGGAAGCAGGAGTCAAGAAATCAAATGATGCATTGCATTGGGCAAATCTGCTGCAAAAGACATTTTTAAAGTATTAAAAAGCAAAGATGTCACCGTGAGGACTAAGGTGTGCCTGACCCAAACCGTGGTATTTTTGTTCGCCTCATATATATTCAAAAGCCGGAAAGTGAATAGGGAAAACCGAAGAGGAATTGATATCTTTGAATTATGGTGTTGGGGAAGAATATTGAATATATGATGGAACGTCAAAAGAACGAACAAATCTGCCTTGGAAGAAGTACAGTCAGAATGCTCCTTAGAAGCGAGGATGGTGAGACTTTGTCTCACGTACTTTGGACATGTTATCAGGAGGGACCAGTCCCTGGAAAAGGACATCATTCTTGGTAAAGTAGAGGGTCAGGGAAGAAGAGGAAGATCCTCAACGAGATGGACTGACACAGTGGCTGCAACAGTGGGCTCAAGCATAACGGTGATCGTGAGGATGACGCAGTACCAGGCAGCGTCTAGTTCTGTTGTACATATGGTCACCACACGAGTTGGAAGCAACTCAGTGCCGCCTAACATCAACAGGAGAGAATACTAGCTGTGAGATGCTATTATAAAGTATATTTGGGTAGGCCTTTCCTCTGGACTTTGGGGAGATTGCATATACCGAAACTCAGGTAGGAGAGCACACCAAAAACCCGTTGCTATAGAGTCAATTCCCGCTCATAGCAACCCTATAGGACAGAGTAGAACTGCCCTATAGGTTTTCCAAGGAGTGACTGGTGGGCTTGCACTGCTGACTTTTTGGTTAGCAGATAAGCTCTTAACCACTGCATCACCAGGGCTCAAGAAGAGCATAGTATAATGATGTTAGAAATGTAGATAGATAATGGTACCTGAGGGTGCTGACACAGTCATGGTGCCAAGGAAGTAGCACACAGCATTGCAGAAAGCATTGCAAATGCACATCCGATTTGGGAAGCAGCATATCAAACATTGGGAAGCCATCCCCCAGTGGACTTCGTAAGCCTGGTGCAAGTTGTGCTTTAAATGTAAATTCTTAGGAAGCTGGTTGATCTGTTCGGTTGAACCTGTAAGGACTATATGCCTTTCCCTAACCTCGAGATACAGGAGATGTGAGCTATAAGACAGGTCATGAAAGACTGCTAGTTTATTTTCTGAATCAATGCATATGTTATGTACACAGTGATGAGCAAACACAGCTGGGAAGAACAGCAGATGATATTGGGACTGGAACAGTGGTGTTTATCATACTGACTTAGTAAGCCTTCTTTCCTGTGAAAGTGTTCTTTTTAAGTGACTGTTAGGATTCTGTAACTTTCATCATGTGTCAGACAAGTCCTGTTGACTGCCCAACCCCTTTGCTCACCTGTCACACATTTCCATTCTCACCTCTGGGTAGATTTATGTAGAAACAAGATCCAGGTTTGACCTCTGATGGTAAACAAATGTGGACAATGAAGTCTCATCCTTTTGTTTAAATAAGGGTACGTAGGTCAGTTCAGGTCAAAATGGAAAGTAAATGTGATCAGTCTCCTTTGACTTGTCCAAGTTAAGCTTTGAGTTGGCTAGAGGGAGGAGGTACAAAATGTCAGGGGAAAATGTAAGTGAAGGGCAATGAAATGAGTGTTCCATTAAACCCAGTGTAAGTATTTGTAAAGAGAGGCACACATTATTTTGGTAGTCCTGATAACGACATCTTTTAGAGTATCTGAAAGAAAAGTGAAATGTTTCCTCTTGAGAAAAGTCCCCTTATTTGAAATCTACATAAACTGATATTTAATAAGTGCCTGCCATGTGTAAAGCTCTGTGCTAGCTGGAGACACAGAGTAGTTGGTAGGCTCAGTTCCCACTGAATGACAAAACCCACTCAGGAAGAATGTAATTGCTACAAAAGTTGGTGGGGATTGATTGCCTACCAATGAAATGATACAGTGAGATTTTAGAGGCAAGGGGGAATTTGAATTAAAGCTTGTGTTGAGACCGGATTTACCAAGGTAAAGTTACTGTATTGGGGTTGTGTGAAGTATTTCATAAAGTAGGAAGGGGGAGCACAGGATCCCATGTGAGGCAAGGCCGTCGGAGGAGCACTGGGGTCCATAAGGGTGGACAGAAAATAAATATGAATGGGGGTACAGCAAAGGGAGCTTTGAGAAATTAATGGGAAATAAGAACAGAAAGATCATACATGTCCTGAGTATCAGAACATTTTGATTTCAGCTTTATCTTCTGAGTAAGCGAGAAGCTTTCCAAACTGCCCTGTGAGCCTCCTCAGGGCCATGGAGTAGAGGGGTGACATGGGGGGGGGTGCCCAGATTGGTCTCAGGATCTCTCATATCACCGTAAATCCAAAATAGTTCTGCTTTTACACCAAATTGCTTTATATAGTAGATTTTCTAGTTGGACTTCTTTTGAACAAAGGATACCATGATAAAATATTAATAAAACAAAAATAAAAACAAAACCAAAGAAAAAATTTTGCAAGCCAAGAAGCCATGGATCCAATTAAAGTAGTGTTTTTGAAGAGTTGGTCCAGTTTGATGAGGGAGAGACTGAAGACCCTGGCCAGTCTGGCAGCTTGTTGGCAGTAGTTTAGATTTTAGATATTGCAGAAGATATTTCAGGATTGGGTTTGTGGGACCAGAAGGAGGAGGCATCCCAAAGGAAACATGATTAGAACTTGTGTATAGATAGAGTAGATGGTGGCGGGGGGGTGGGGTGGGGAAGCTGTAACAACTAGGATTAGGTGCTGCATGCATTTTGCTTGCCTGAACTTAGAGCATCACTTTGGGTGTTTGTTTAAGGGGCAGCTTAAACACCCCACCTCAGGCTTATAGAATCACAGCCTCTAGAAAGGCGCCTCAGGATCCATTTGTATAACCGCAGCCGCAGTGGTTCTTGTAGGAGATGGTTACAGGGCTGTCAAATGGTAGGTGGTGTTCCTTGTTGTTGCTGGGTGTCGTCAAGTCAATTTTGAGGCGTAGCAGCTCCATGTGACAGAGTAGAAGTGCCCAATAGCGGTTTTCTAAGCTGTAATCTTTGTAGGAACAGACAGACAGGTCCTTCTCTCACAGAGCTGCTGGGTAGGTTCCAACCACCAGCCTTTTGGTTAGCAGCCAAGCGCTTAACCATTGTACCACCAGGGCTCCTAGGTGTTTGTTGTTGGGTAGTTATTATGTAGAGGATTTTTATTGACTTCTCTGGGACTTGGCTCCCTCAGGTGTTTTAGATCCACGTGTGGATTTCAAACTGTTCTGAGGAGATTTTCTGCAGGTGCCTTTGGGCCACCTGGGAAAATAAAAAGTGGTCAGGTGGTCTGGGTTCTGGACCCTTAAACTCCCATTCAACCAGAGTAGCCTGTTTTACAGATTTCAAACATTGAACTTTTGTTAGCTGGATAAATTATAAAAGTTCCCTCAATTGTAACATTAAGAAGCAGAGAGAAGCCAGAGACAAGCAGTGGTTCAGGCAGTGCTTATAAACCAGGAGGTCCTAGACTCTTGGTTAGTACTACTGGGGGTGGGGTGGTGGGGTGGTGGCATAGAGTTATTTCTTTGGGTCTTTGAGCACAGATGTATCCCAGGCACCTTATGTAGACCAAATGTTTGTTGTGTGATGTTTTTCAAATATACTTAAAAGAACACAATGTGACTGAATTAGTAGAAACTTTTCTATACGGAAACCCTGGTGGCGTAGTGGTTAAGAGCTATGGCTGCTAACTGAAAGGATGGCAGTTTGAATCCACCAGGTGTTCCTTGGAAACTGTGGAGCAGTTCTGCTCTGTCCTGTAGGGTTGCTATGAGTCAGAATTGACTCGACGGCAACAGTTTTCTTTTTTGGTGGTGGTGGTGGGGTTTGCCTTTATATTACAATCAGCACATAGTGCACTGAATACTACCATGTGGGCGACCATAATTTTTTTTTTTTTTAAGAAGGGAGTCTTTACCCTTTTACAGGTTAAAGGGGAATTAAATTTTTGTTATAAAATTGCTCAGTTGTCATGCCTGTTGAAGGGGTTTTATTGCAGGAAACAAGAGCAGCAACAACAAAATCTGCCTGTATAAGGACTGTAGTGTGGTCCATCAAGATAATATTATTTCCAGGTTTTTCCACTTGTTTTGTCTTGTATCATTTGCTTTAAAAAATATGCTGGCAAAGCTTTTTAATTCTTTAAATTTTATCTAAATTTGAAGTTTGTGGTTATAAAATCTGTCAGAATCGAATTTTTTAAAGATTTTTTCCCCTGTTACCAGTTGTGCTTGATAAAATTAATCCTAGACAGTCAAAAAAGAACGTAAGCATAAAACTCAATCTGCTTCTTAAGCAGTGAGCCAGATTTATACGTGCTGATATCGAATCATTCCTGAGATACATTAAGTGAAAAAAGCAAGGTGCTGAAAAATGTGTAGAGTATGCTATTGTTATGGTTTGAATTGTGTCCCCCCAAAATGTGTTATAAGTCACAACCCCTATACCTGTGGTTGTAATCCCATCTGGGAACGGGTTTTCTTTGTTGTGCTAACAAGGTAGTATTAGTGTCCGATGTGTCTTAAGTTAGTCTCTTTTGAGATATGAAAGAAGAGATGGGGGAAGATAGAAGCTAAAAAGAGACAAGGGCCTTCCTCCAGCGCCCACAGAGAGAGAAAGCCTTCCCCTAGAGCTGGCACCCTGAATTTGGACTTTTAGCCTTCTGAACTGGGAGAAAATAGATTTCTGTGTGTTAAAGCCACCCGCTTGCGGTATTTCTGTGATAGCAGCACTAGATAACAAAGACAGCTATATATGTACAAAAAATGCATACACTTCTGCTTGTGGACATATGTATAAGATTCTGGAAGAGTAGTTGCTTTGGAGGAGGAAGGTGGGGCCTGGCTCTTGGTAGTAGGAACGAGACTTTCATTGTGTGTCCTTTGATACTCTGAGTCTTTTTTAAAAATCTCATACCTGTATCACTTACTGTAAAATTGCAAACTACGGGGTCAGACTAGGATTGACTGTTTCTTTCCAGCTGCCCAGGTTCTGGGATTCTTGTCCTCCTGGAAGAAAGTAATGCCTCTTTCTCATCTGCCAGAGGCAGTCAAGTGTAGTGGTTAAAGAGACCCAACTCCCAAGTGCCTTCTCACTTGTTTAGTCTTCTTCTTCCCCTCCTCATCTGGAAAGAATTCTCATCCTGATCCTAATGGTATACCCTCAGAGGGTTGTCACGAGGATTACTTGAGATAATAGGTGTGAAGCACAACGTTCTGTAAATGCTTGCTTATTCTTAGCATCTGATTTGACTCCTCTAACCATGGACCTCTCTCTTCTCAAAATTCTTGAAGGATCATCTCCTCTCTAATTATTCTTTCTCAGGTGCTTCATTCAGCAAATACTTAAGGAGAGTCTGGTCCTGTGTGACACACTGGGGACATGGGGATGCTCAGGACAGACAGCAACCCTGCTTTCCTAGACCTTTCTCACCTCAGCCTTATCTAAGACCCTGGGTTGCTTCATGCCTTGGTGTCTGGGCTTCTGAGCTCCTTGTGCTGGGAAGCAAAGCTCAACCTACTTCATCCTCTCAAGTCTCTATGAAATTTTACCCTCCAAAGCTTTTTATTACCCCACTTTTTCCAAAGGATAAAATTTATTACGTCCAAATCTTTGATACCACCCATATAACTCAGACTTCTTTGGTATAGGATTTGTAAGGTTCTTGAAGGTAAGAGTCTAAACAGTTGGGACACTTTTTGGTTACATGTTAAAAACTCAAACCTTAAATTCAAGTTATTTACTTACAACTGTCTTGAAATGTTTCATTGCTAAGACCAAATGAAATCTTTGTTTCTAACAGTATGTTGTTTCTTTCCCATCTGCCTTAGTTATTTAGTGCTGCTGTAACAGAAATACCACAAGTAGATGGCTTTAACGAACAGAAATTTATTTTCTCACTGTTCAGGAGGCTAGAAGTCCGAATTTAGAGTATCGCCTCCCGGAGAAGACTTCTTTTTCTATTGGCTCTGGAGGAAGGACCTTGTCTTTTCAGCTTCTGCTTTTAGTTCCTTAGAGATCTTCATGTGTCTTGGCATCACTTACCCCATCTCTGCTTCCACTTGTTTAATGTTTTCTGTATCTCAAAAGAGATAGACTCAAGATACACTCTACATTAATTGCATCTCATAGCAAAGACAGTACATTCCCAAATGTAATTATAATCACAGGCATATAGGTTAGGATTTGCAACACATATTTTGGGGGGACACAATTAAATCGAAAACATTCCACCCTTTGCCCTCCCCCATTCATGTCCTTGCCACATGCAAAACACATTCACCCCACCACATCATCACAAAAGTCTTAAGTGAAAGATTGTGAAGACTTCCTAACTGCAAAATACCATCTTCTGAATCATCTAATTCAGATATGGGTGAGACTTGAAGCATGTCCCATCCTTGGGCGAAATTCTTCTTTATCTGTGAACCTGTGAAATCTAGACTAAAAGTTATCTCTGTCTAAAGAACAATGATGGAACAGGCACAAGGTAGACATTTCTGTTATAAATGGAAGAAATTGGAGGCAAGAAGGGATAACAAGCACCAAGCA
The DNA here is from genome assembly GCF_030014295.1 of Loxodonta africana. Lineage (NCBI taxonomy): Eukaryota > Metazoa > Chordata > Mammalia > Proboscidea > Elephantidae > Loxodonta > Loxodonta africana. Next base: position 42,749,307 of record NC_087355.1, on the reverse strand, counting down.
GGTCCAAAACCCAGTAGAACAATTTACATTAGCTCTCAAGGCTTGAAAGTAATCCTCTCTTCTCTGAGACCAGCTGGGCAGTGGACCTGCCCTCTAGACTGTGGGTGTTATCCAAGCCCGCTAGATTCTGTGTGGAGGCCCTGCGGCCCTGGGATTCAGCTCCACTTTCCAGACCCACTAGAGAGCAACTCTGTTCTCGGGTTTGGCGGCCCCATTCTCCTAGTCCATCTGAGTGGCAACCCCACCCCCTTGGACCTGGCAGGCCCCATTCTTACTTCCCTTGGGCATGGCAACTCTGCTCCCTCAGCTTTGAGTAATGGCCCTACCCCCCGGCACACCTTAACAGTAGACCCACACTTCAGAACCAAGTTGGCGGAGATGGGATTCTTTGAAGCCTCGGAGGAAGTGACCCCACCCTTTGAGATCCAAGAGACTGTGCCTCACTTTTTGAAACTGAGAATCCTGTCTCCTGTGCTTCTTCCAAGAGTTCTGCTGATCTCTGAGCTACTCCAGGAACAGTCCTTTTGGAGGACAACAGATGTAGCTCCTTTGGCCTGTTGCCTGCCTGTAGAATTCCAAGAGGCAGACAACATTCTTTCCTTTCATTCTTTCTCTGCTGATGGGTTTTCTGCTCTAGTCTTGGTTAGATCCATTAGTCACAGGCTTAATCTCTTTAAGAAAAGATTATGTAGCCACATCCTTGGTGAACATTCTAGAACACTTGTACTTAGTTTGTACAACAGAATTTGTTTTCTGTTTTCAATTTACACAGTTCATTTTTAAGTCCATCTCTTTCCTCTTAACATTTTACTATAAGCGGCCAGGAGAAACCACGCGACCCCCTTAAGATCTTGTTTAGAAATCTCATCAGCCAAATATCCAAATTCATCGCTTACGAGTTCTAACTTTCACCAAACATTTGAACATTTGAACACTTGGTCTCTTATCTTAGGATGTACCTAAAATGCATCTCCCTTCCACCATTGTCTAATCGTTTGTTCATCATTTTCTTTTAAAGCCTCGCTAGAAGTGCATTTAACGTCGACATTTCTGGCAACATCATGTTGCTGGTACCATATACATTCGCAAAGATGATAGATACTTTCTCTGTAGCTCTGCTCAGATCCTTCTGAGCCCTCACTAGAATTGCCTTTGACATTCATAATTTCATAGTTTTACCAACAGTCTGTTCAAGGCAACCTAGACTATTATTAGCTACCTTAAAACTCTTGCAGCTTTCTACCCATTACCCAACTCCAGAGCTGCTTCTACATTTTAGGTATGTGTTAGAGCAGCACCCCACTCTTCTATCTTAGTTTTCTCGTGTTGCTATAACAGACGTACCACAAGTGGATGGCTTTAAGAAACAGAAATTTATTTTCACAGAGTTAAAACAACAACAACAACAAAAAAACCTATTGCCTTTGAGTCAATTCTGACTCCTAGCAACCCTGTAGGGCATAGTAGAACTGCCCCTTAGTGTTTCGAAGGAGTGGCTGGTGGATTCGAGCTGCCAACCTTTTCTTTAGCAGCCAAGCTCTTAATCTTTATGCCACCAGGGCTCATTCTCAGAGTTTAAACCAAAAAAACTAAACCCATTGCTGTCGAGTCAATTCTGACTCATAGCGACCCTATAGGACAGAGAAGACTGCCTCTTAGGATTTGCAAGGAGCTCCTGGTGGATTCGAATTGCCAACCTTTTGGTTAAGCAGCCGTAGCACTTAACCACTACACCACCAGTGTTTCCTCTCAGAGTTTAGGAGACTAGAATTCTGAATTCACAGCACCAGCTCTACGGAAAGCCTTTCTTTGTCTGTTCCGGAGGAAGGTCCTTGTCTCTTCAGCTTCTACTTCCTGGTTCCTTAGAGACCTCCATGAGTTTTGGCATCTGTCTTACCCCATCTCTGCTTCTACATGCTCGTTTATTCTCTTTGAGATCTCAAAAAAGATTGACTCAAGATATTTAAAAAAAAAAAAAAAAATCCTGTCTCATAAATATAACAGAGACAGTCCATTCCCAAATGGGATTATAACCATAGGCGTAGAGGTTAGGATTTACAGCACATATTTGGGGGGGTACAATTCAATCCATAACACTGTCCCTTCCCACCTTGTTCTTTTTTTAATGTGGTCTCTTACCCTAGAACGAACAATTTATTGCCACCATATTTTGGTTTGTAAGTTATAGCACCCCACCCCCATGCTAATAAAACAAAACAAAAAACATCACCCCATGCACAGGATCAGCCCTAGGCAAACTGCGAAGCATTCAAGCCGCTTGGATTCTTAGAGGTGTACATCTTAACCTGTTTTATTTTTTTTACCCTGTAGTTCATAAATGAACTTTGGTAAAGGGTGAACTCCCTGATATTGTAAGCAAAATTTTATGTGTATGGACATTTTTATGAGGAGAGACTGTCCCTTTGATCAGGGACCCAAACAAGGCTAAATTTAGATCATTTTAATAGTTTCCAGCTTTCTCTTCACCAAATGTCCCTAGGCTATCGCTTAGTTGCCACGGGCTCTCTCCACTCTTTGGTTGCTCATATCTATTAACTAGTAGCCCTGGTGGCTCAACAGGTAAGCACTCGACTGCTAACCAAAAGGCTCAAACCTACCCAGTGGCTGCGTGGGACAGAGACCTGGTGATCTGCTCATGTAATGGCTACAGCCTAGAAAATCATATGAGACAGTTCAGTTTTGTCACATGGGGTCACTATATATTGAAATCAACTCCATGGCACCAAACAACATCTGCTATCTGGAGCAGAGCACTCCCTCCCAGCATCCCCCCGCCCCAATCCAAGCTCTTCTTTTCTCCGATGTCGTATGGAATTGCAACTGCTTTGCTTCCTCAAAACTAGAGAACAGTTCTGGACAGGGATCAGTCCATTTCACTCTAAAATTCTGCAGCTCAGAATACAGAAGTGGGTGAAGACTCTCACTGTTTTCCCTTCCAGGTGATTTCCATTTGAAGAGATAGTGTCAGAAGAATAGCCTTCAATTCCTTAATGCAAGTGACTGAACAATTTCAGACAGATGTATATGGGGAGGAGGCGTGTTGGAGGCCTTTATGGAGTGAGGTTAACATATTGTCTTGATATTCACCTGGGAGTGAGCTCATTTTGTAAATCATTCCTAGAGGTTAACTTACTTGCCCTAGGTCACCCGTGGGGAGTGGTGGAGCATAGCCTCAAGCTAAATTTTCTGACTCCAAGGCATTTCTGTCCCAGGGCTCATGACCACATTCCTGGAAATCTTCACATCATACCACCTAAGAATTTTCCCTGTGAGCAGGGCCAGCCACACAGACTGTGGGTGGGAATTACATACTAAAGTAATGATGGAAAACTATTAAGACCTCCCACTCACTGCATTGGGAAATGTTACTGTTCAGAGTGCAACAGGATCTCCATTTTGCAAGTAATTCTAGAGAGAGAAAAAGGGAGAGAGAGGGATACGTACACATACAGGAGGACGGAGAGAAATAGGTAGATATCAGCTGATAAAGTTGGTAAGTACCAGGAGCAACCAGACCATGTTTGTAGCTGAACAATCGTAGTAGCCTCTTGAGTTGTGTGACATCAATCATAAATCCGGATTCTTTCAAAGTACCATTATTTCTTTCATATGAAAGTTGCCCACATGGAAGAGATGCCTTTATCTCAGAGAAATCAGTCTTTAGAAATAATTGGTTCTCTCTCCTCTTATCCCCTAGAGATGATCTTCCAAAGATGAAATTAGATGAGGGAAAAATTGCTTTATTCTTTTCTTTGTCATCTCAGAATAGTTTAGGACTTACAACTTAATTCCACATGTTTTGTGGACTGATCATAGATAATTTATTTTTATGACTTAATAGTGCAATAGTGAATTTCAGAAAGGAAAAGATCATGAATTGCACTATGTCATTTTTGAGTAGTGACTTTGTTTTTATATAGAACCATAGTGTTAAAGTGGGTCCTGCCTTCTTTGTACTGTCACATCACAGGAATCAAGCACACTGACTAACATAACACTTGCACTAGGAGCACTAAGGTAGGCACTTTACAAGTATTACCTCTTTATCATCATTCCATCCCAGCAAGTTAGGTATTATTACCCTACTTTAAAGATAGAAATCTGAAGCTTGAGAGAGGTTAAGTGACTTGTCCAAGGTCAAATAGCTGATAAGTGTAGTTGAGATTCCAGTCCAGCCAGAAAGCCTCTGCAGTGGGCTTCTAAATGGTCACTGTGTAGGCTGTAGTTATTTTAGTTCTTAAAAATTAAGTCATGTCCGTAACAAAAAAGATACTTAAGAGCTTCTACGATTTTAAATTGCTTGCTCTGTTATCTCCTTGGTCATACTGCATTGTGAATTTGACTAAAAATAAATCATAGATGAATATCTAGAATAGGCAAGTGTATAGAAACCAAAGTTTATTAGGGGTTACTAGGGGCAGGTGGGAGGGAGGGGAAAGGGCGACTCATTGCTCAGGGCCACTGAGCTGCTGTTAAGGTTGATGGAAAATTTGGAAATGCGTAGTAGTAATAGTTGACTAATATGATGAATGCCATTAATATCACTGAAGTATACTTGTAAAAATGTTGAAATGGCAAATGTTTTATTACATATATATTTACCACGATAAACGAAAAGAAAAAATATATAGACAGATCGTTTGGCTTCTGATTAATTTATTCTTTAGAAATAATATCTGTAGGATTTAAACATAATACCCTATCATAATAATAAAAAGAGAGGGGTCGAAAGAAGACAAGAGAGTATGCAATTATCATTTTTTGTTTCTTTCACTCCGTCAATTTTGGGTGAAAACCTGTGTGCCAGGCGCTGTGCGAGACGCTGAGTATGAACACTGATGAATGATCATGGCCCCTGTCCTCTTGCAACAGCATGAGCGTAATGCGTCATGGCTAAGCCTAAAGACATAAAGAGAATGAGGTGGGATCACTTTCTGTCACAGCTGACAACCTCACTTAGGAGATAAGTATATACACATTCTTGCCTTCCAGGTTGTATAGACTCATGCGGCCATTCTCAGTCAGAGTGTCCCCATGCTCAATGTGGAAGGAATGTCTGGTCTGATAACCCTGGCGTATGGCTTTTGCGTGTACAGTACTGGTGGGACTGGGCTTATATGAACAGTGTCTGTCAGGGAAAGGGTTACACAGCCCTGTTAATAGACCATTCATGCTGTTCCAATTTAAAGAAGAGAAAAAGGTCACGGGCCTCAAGAGTGGTCAGGGAAAGGTTTGTGAAGTCCAGAGAGATTTGAATTGGGTCTTTGTGGCATTTCGTTGTATAAAGTTTTTTATTTTTATTTGGGATGGAACCCTGGTGGCATAGTGGCTAAACATTTGGCTGGTAACCAAAATGTCAGCACTTGGAAACCTTAGGGGGAAATTCTACTCTGTTCTATAGGGTTGCTGTGAGTTGGAATCGACTTTTCGGCAATGGGCTTTTTTTTTTTTTTTAATGTGTCAAGTACAGTTCTAGGTATGGAGGATAGAGTAATGGGCAAAACAGACAAGATCCTGCTCTCAGAGAGCTTGCACCTTAGAGGAGGGGGAGGAGGACATGATAAACAAGTTAACAAATAAGATTATTCCACATAGTGGCAAGTGTAATGAAAAGAAGCAAAAAATAGCATTAGAGAGGGTGGGAGCGGTGGTGGTGAGACTATTTCAGTGGCTGGGAAAATCTTTTCTGATACTTGAACTGCAACCTGAGTGTTGAGGAGTAGGTGGTCATGCAGCGGTCTGGGAGGAGCCTCTAGGTAGACTAACAAAACCATAAAAATGAGATGAAACATTCCATCAGGGAGTTGATCCAGTGAAGAGTGGTACCCTGTAAGGGCATAATCATTTCTGAGGCTGAAAGGTACAAGTTAGTACCAGGTTATGGAGAGTCTTGAATGTAAGGGTAGGGCAAGAATGAGTGAGTGTGTATGTGTGTGTTTGTGTGTATGTGTGTGTATCTGGGAGGATGAGTAGTAAGAAAAGGGAAAGAGAATCTAGATGAGTCTATGTTATGGAAGCTTAAGGACGCTTGTGTAACCAGGACACTGCAATTTAGTTTGTTTGACCTGTGATGGGAAACCTTGGTGGCATAGTGGTTAAGTGCTACGGCTGCTAACCAAGAGGTCAGCAGTTCAAATCTGCCAGGTGCTCCTTGGAAACTCTATGGGGCAGTTCTACTCTGTCCTATAGGGTCGCATTGAATCAGAATTGACTCGATGGCACTGGGTTTATTTGACCTGTGATGAGGGACACTGATGTCCACAACGTCCCAGTCACTTCCTGTTAGAAGTTGGGTATGCCCCTGAAGTGAGGTTTACATAGTGGACTGCTGATGACTACTTCAAATCAGGGGAGCAGTTCTGAGATAATGGAGGCTTTGAAAGGTAAACTACAATCCAGTGTCAGGGGCTGTGCTTATCAAGCTAATGTTTCCTAAGTCAGATAGGATAGAGTAACTTCCTTAAACGGTAATTCCCCTCAGAGCCAAAAACCAATTGTATTTTTATTAATGAAGAGGAACAGTCCTTATGTTATAAAATGTTTTTATCAAAGGAAAGAGAAAAGTTAGAGTTAAGGCTTGACTCAGTTCAGGTTGATAGATTAGAAGAGGTGTGTTTAATGCTCATTTTTTGAATAACCATCTATTCTATGCACTAAAGGAAAAATTGACCCAAATGGTGATACCGTTCTCTAGAGAAATGTGTTTAGGCAGTGGAGGGATTCCTGGCAGTGACTGAGAAATACAGTAATGAGGAACTGCACTTGATCTCTTTTGAGGTTGATTCTGATGTGTGTAGTCTTTACATCCTATTAAATTTTTGAAAGATAAACTGATACAAGAATGATTTGCCAAGGCCAGCAACTCTTCCTTTAAAACCTTGGCTCGGTGTACACACTGAGGGGTTGGGGGAGTAAGATAAAAGCATTATAAATATGAGGTTAACTGAATTCAAATAGAAGGTTCTCTCAAGTTATTGCATTCCTTAGAAAATAAATACATTGCGCATATGGTTAAGATTGATCAAAAAAGTATTCTGTATGCCAGTGATTACATTTCCATCTGTGATTAAGGTTTTCTGCCTGCATCTGGTTTTCACATTATATTTCTGTAACAAGAATCCTTTATATAGCAGAGTTCACTTTCTGTATTTTCTATTAGCTGCAGCTTGAACTACTGCACGGATCACAGATTTGCACATGTGGTTTTCATTACTTCATACCATTGAGAAAAAGTAATATTTGTTTGGGAATGTATGTTTTCCCCAATTTCCATGGTAATACAGTATGCTGAGCCCTTTTAATAACGCTCTTGTAGCACTACAAATTGTTTGAGGTATTCTACTTTTAGTGGAGTTTAGCTTTTAAACTGTTCTAAATATATGTTTCCTTCATAAGGTTTTGCAAATTTGAGGGCTGAGAAACTGGACAAAGCAATTATCAAAGACAGAGAAATTTTACTATCATTTGCCCGTGATACAGACCTTAGTGGAGAATAAATACTGTACATATCTGAGCGTGTTTTTCATAGTGCTCATTGCCATTACTTGTTTGTTATTATTTCATATTGAAAGGCCATTTAATATGATGGCGGCATGAAATATAATCATCCAGAGTTACTATTTTGAAAAATCCAAAGAAGTTAAGCTCATTTCTTTCTTTCTTTTTTGATTGAGTTATCCTATTGATTGTGATACCATGTTTTGTATATGAGGTATTTAAGTGGGGAAAATCCTCATGGGTAACTTTAGTTTTACATTGTGGAGTGCTTACATGTGTATTTTTATGCTGTGTTACCATTTCAGAACCTCTAAATTTGTACATTTAAAATATTTTGGAATACTATCTTCCTCCAACTTTCCTTCCATTTGCTTCAGAGTACTCTGGTTACAATGGATACAACTGATGTTAAAAAGTGAAACAGTGGACTTTATATTGAAGGATCATTTATAATTGAGAAGCTGGCCTTTTAAAGAAGCTTATCCACATAGTAGTTGTACATGCCCCCCAAACGGAGATTTCTATCCCATTTTTGTTAATAAACCCAGACATTAGCCTGGTATTTAGCAGTCATGAGAGTGAAGAAATAGACTGTGAGATTTGTATATATTATGCCTCTTCATTTGTTACGGAGATAGCTAACTATGGCCCATATACACGCATGATTCATTTTATCAGGCTCTGATTTCTTTTGATGGTGGTTAAAGTGCAAAATATTATCCTATATCATGATTAAATCTAAGAAAAGTATCCATTTTTTCTTCTTTTCCCAATAGCATTTTGTATATCCTCTATTTGTAATGTTTTACCTCAATATATAAAAATAGGAAATAACAGAATTGTGTAGAAAATTACCCATGTTCCCATATTCTAGAAATTATTGTATTTACTGCCAGCCCCTCCCCCTCAGCATTGGTGTATTTTTCTATGTGCATATGTATGGCTGTAGCTTGGTCATTTTCTTATTGAAATTTTTTGCTTTTTCATTTGCAAATAAAATTGTTAGGTTTCATAACAAACTAAATGTTTCCAAGTGTCACTTGATTGTCTGTAATGGTCTTGGCTGAGCCCCTACCAATTTCCACATTAGAAATAGTAGTGCTATATTTTTCCTAATCATTATTTCATTTTTACTATAAAAAGTAAGAAACAGCGAAGTCATAATGTGGCACATAAACGGCACAGGTTTTTTTTTTTTTTTTTTCTGATAGAACATGCTTGTTTTATCTACACCAGAATATATTTACCTTTTTTTTTTTTCTTCTAATTTCTAGGGAGTAATTTGGACTCAAAAAATGATAGCAACAGCCTTCGAAGTACTTCTTCATATGGCTCTTATAAATCTTTATCCCATTGCATTTATTGAGTTACTGCTTTTTGTGTATATGATTGGACAAGACCCTTACATTCCGTAGATTTTAAGTATTAAAGAATGGTACTTTTCTGTGTTACAGTAGTAGTAATAGTAGTAAGTGAGTAATAAGCACTTAATGTTTGCCAATGGGTAAATGAATGAATTCTAAACCTGCCAAATTTAGCAGGCAAAATTAAAAAAAAAAAAAAATTGGATTACTTTAGAGAAAAAAATGAAAGTAGTGGTATTATTTTGACAAAATAATTCACCAATAAGTCTTGTTACTTATATTTTTAAAGTCACTGATTATATAACGATTATTCTTCAGTATTATTAGGTGTTTCAAACTATTTATCTAGTAACTGCAGTAATTAAATTTCAGAACTGTGAAATGATGTGATCACCACTTTGTTTAAATGGGATTTAACTTGTTTGTAAAGTTTCATAAAAAAATTTAAACCATATATTGTCTCAAAGCATTTTCTAAAGAAACCATAGTAATCATCACAATATCTTTTTATTGAAACAGGTGAAATATAACACATTCTTTTAAGGTGTTGATGTGCTCAAGATTTAAAACCAATTAAAGAAAGAGGAATTGTCAGTTTCGGAATGGACCCAGCCAACGCCGGGTCAGATCATGGGCGAATTGAGAGCATGTCATTATAGGAACTATGAAAATGGGGGTTGTTTTGGGCTCTTCTGAAATTCGGAAGGGCTTACATTTGTTTCTTAAAACAAAACAAAACTGGCCTAGTTTTATTATGTAAATAGATGAGTGTGATACTTCAGACTGGTTGTGATATATGCATTTTTTTTTCCTTTGTTGTTGTCAATAGAAAGGATTGATCTCTGGGCTGGTGAACATAATATCTGTCCCAGTCAGAAAAGGAGAGAGGAAATTAGCAGAGCGGTTGGTGGAGAATGATATCTGTCAAAAGAAACACTTGGAGAGCACTGAGTTTAGTAATAGGTGACTGCCGGAAAAAAGGGAACTTTGAATATTGTCAAGGTAAGGAACAGACAAATATTTTGATTTTGAAATTTACCTACATGCCAGAAAATCAATCTATTACTTTTTCCCAATAAGTAATTATTGTGAAGGTTTTCTCTTCTTTTCTTTATGTCTTCTAGTGCCTGTTGATATAAAGATTGCGCTGTATGTTTTAAAAGTTTATCTTTGAAATCTTTGGGTGTGGGGATTGGATGGGGACCAGGCTGGCAATGGGAACCCTTGCTTTGATAGCTTTGGGTCTGAAGATTTTAAATCATCAAGTACTGAAATTTTTTTACCCTTTTCCTGTTGCAGTGCTTCTTGCCATGTTTCGTAATACATCTGCTGTAAGCCGAGCAATACTTGGAGTTGAAGAGTGAAAGCTATGCCATGATTTCTGTGTTTATTGTAACTAGGAGATGGTGTTTTCTGAAACAGCTTGTTGACTAAAAAGTCGGGGGAAAAAAGTGCTTTTCAGTTCATTATTTCTCCTGATTAATTTGGGTTTTTTTTCTTAACTTGAGGTGAATGCCACTTTCTAAGCAGAATTCATGTCCCTAGATGTAGTAAGAAAAAAAAGGATATCTAACTTCCCAGGAAAACGGCAAATATAAACTAAGTGTATTGCTATTTGGCAAGAGACTTCTTGAAGTCTGCAACATTTAAAAATGAAGGAGAGCCCCGAATTACGGGTTTCAGAGAGTTAATGCTTCTTGTAGCCAGCTTGGTTTCAAGTTTAGGGAATTGTGAGTTGTACAGAAGTGCAGAGGAATAAGTATAAACGGCGTTAAGCAAAAATTGTGAATCAACATAAATGTTGTCTGATACTGGTTGGCACTCTAGTGATTGGGAAGGGATTTGAAGTCATGTGACGACCTGGCTACGTGGAAAGAAAGGTACAGCAAAATATTTACTATCTGTGGTCACAATTCTGGAAACACCACTTCTAGTGTTCATCCACAATCTCTACCCTTTGTAATTTTTACCCATATTTATTGGTTGCTCTTAAAGTTCCCAGGAAGGTGTTGGTAATTTTTTTTAAGACCAGAGAAAATGAAGCAACTCCATGATTATAGATCCCTTTGGGGTTGTCCTTAAACATGATTAGTTTCTTTCTGTTTCCCTTCCTTGCATCCCTTGTTCTTCACGGGATGATGTCCTGCTGTAATTAGTAAGAGACGTCAATTCAAAAGAGAAGCCAAGAAATGCCATTTTATTAAGTGACTGAGACACCTCTGCTTCTATACCTTATGTACTACTGTTACTAAGAAATAGTTTTTCAAAAACTCAAATATTGGTCAATTAAATTTCTGAAGTCCTTCATAGAGAAAAAAAAAAGTGTCAATATCTTATCTTAAAGGAAGCAACTAATCGTAATACCAACAACTCCTACTTTAATGTTATTATTATTGTTGTTATTACTTTTGTTGTCTCTTGTTAGAAGAAAGCACCTCATTCAAAAGAGGGTGTAACTTTGCTTTCTGCCTCTATGTCTGTATGGGGGGGTATTTATGTGTTAAAAAATAAGGTAAAAATTAGAAATTGAAAAGGACACTGGATTAAAAAAGACCTTGAGCATATATTGCAGATACATAGAGTCAACATCATTACCCACCCCTATCCTGTTTCAATCATATTCTCTTCTTGTCACGTAGTGTATGTCTGTGGCCTGCTGGCAATAAACCATTGCAGCATGGAAGATCCATATTGAAAGCAAAAATGCATGACAAGGACACACATCTTACTACAACTTAATGCATGTTATTTGTTATAATATGCAAATAGTGAATTTTATAGCATCATATATCAGAAACGTCATGTTGAGTTTCTTCTCTTTTCCTCCCTGTACATATGTGTGTGTGTGTGTGTGTTTGTACATGCTTTAAAAACGGTGTGTGTATATACACATATGATGTATTTGTGTTGGCCTCTTTTATAGCTGTTGGGTTTTCTTTATTTTTATCTAGAATTGAAAATTTTATTCCTAGTTTTTTCTTCTTTTTGGTAATGGTCATATACAAACCTTGAACAATTGGGTGTATAGAAACATGGGGTTCATAATCAAGTTGACCCAACAAGTAGAGAACTACAGCAATCACATACTTTAAATATGCAAGCACCTTGAATCCATTGGATTCCTGGGGTTGTAACTTGGCTGCAGAAAAAGCAAAGAGCTATGTGAAGCTGAACAGTTGGGGCTGTAATTGAGAATGGCCTGAGGTGGCGCCAGAGAGCCAAGTCTGTGTGGTGCCTTTTGGAGCAGGCGACAGACACCAGGGCAGCCTGCCTCTTTAGGGCAGTGGTCAGAGGGAAAATGACGTGCAGGGGACATACCACCAGCTTCGGTGTTAACTGGTAAAGGCAAATGCTGGCATGTTTAACCCAGGGTTTTAAAGCATACCCAAAATATGCACAGTGCTTGGTCTTCTAGAATGCTATTTAGGACTATTCCCCTATAATGTATGTCATGGCTGTTGTAATAACTGGGCAGATTTGGGACAGCTAGAAGTGGTGCCTGAAGAGCACTTATAAGCCATTAGGGAAAATACTAAGAAGGGGTCCAATATTTGCCACAAAACAAACAAAAAATCCACTGGCTTCTCAAAGATGCAAGGGGAATAGTGTGGGAGGAAAGAATGCCAGAGGAGACCTGACTCTTTGTGCATTTTGTTCCAGAGTGGTGTGTATTTACATTCATGCACATCATGGAATGGAATTATTGATGCCACAGCAATTTATATATACTGGATGGGTTTTCAGGAGCCCTGGTGGCACAGTGGTTAAGTGCTCCCCTGCTAACTGAAAGGTCAGTGGTTCGAACCCACCAGTGACTCCGTGGGAGAAAGCCGTGGCAGTCTGCTTCAGTAAAGATTACAGCTTTGGAAACCCTATGAGGCAGTTCTAGTCTGTCCTACGGGGTTGCTATGAGTCAGAATCAACTCAATGGCAATGGGTTTTTGTTTTCCTTTTTTGGGGGGGGGGGCGGGGGCGGAATGGATTTTAAAAACTACGTTTGTATTTTTAAGAGGGATGATTTTTAAAATGTTAGTTTAGATGATTCTGTGTACCTTGAAATATTGGTATCTTTATTAGGAAAAGAGGAAGGTGATTTTCTTAAGCAAAATTGCTGTTTTTTTTTGAGAGAGTCTGCATTTATTTTTAGTTTTACTTGGTCTTGTTCGAGGGGTCTGATAGCATTAATGGGCTTTACCTCACATGGAGCTCTGAGCTTATTGTAGCACTGCACACTGATCCCAGGTCAGTGTGATGCGTGAAATCAATTTATTTGAATCTCTTTGCCTCCATAGGAATTTGGCAGCATGCCAGTTGTTTTCATTTAATGTTCTTTGTGTTGAACACAGACAAGCAGGCATGCTTTTGTATTCCTCTTTCTTTTGGTCTCTGTCTCTTTCAGCCAATATTTTACTCTATGGGTTTTGAGATGAAAGAAGAATGTATTATTTATATGATTCTCATCGTTGCTTAATATGTATGCATATATAACTGTACCATCTTCTTCTCTTTTAAGGGATATTTTTTATATTCCTAAGCGTTCGTGGTGACATTTTGTGCACAAGAAATATTTCAGGGTTTTGCTTAAATAATTTTTTTGATGAACTATAAAATAGAGAATAGGTGGTATTTGTGCTTGTATTAACGGCCATTATTAAAACTTAACAATATTAGTTACACAACAGTGTTTCACCTGTGAACTGGGCTGTCAAAATCCGTGATTTCATTGGAACCTTTTAAAAGTGGAAGATCACACTATGATCAAGCACATGTTAAAGAAAAAGAATAAAATAATTATTTAGGTATTACTTTCTTTGAATAACCCATTTTAATTAAAACACCCATGTTTTACATATATTTTCTCTATATAAATTTTTATGAAGTTATTGTCAATAGGGTCTTTTTCTTGTCGGTTTGGAAGTTAATATGACAGGAATAGCGCAGATTTTTTATTACAAATAAGTTCAGACCTTTGTATGTAGTTCCCTTTCGGGATGTTTTTGTAGGGAAGATTTGTTTCTGGGTCAACTTTAGGAAGAGGTGGAGAAGGAAATGAGAGAGAGGGAGAGGAGAGTGTTGTGTTGATGCTCCCGGCAGTTCTTGCGGAAGTTGATATGCAGAACCTTGGAGCCACAGCTTTGGGGTCAGACTCATACCCAGCAGCCCTGCTTCCTTGTTTAATTACCTGAAGAGCAAAACAGCCTGCCTGCGAGTGTGTGAACACCAGTATCTCTTGCAGCCGCCTGGCGCTCTGACATCCTGCAAGGCCAGCCCTGTCTGTCCACCAGCGTCAGGCTGGCTCCTGCCCTGGGCTCTTTTCTTTCAGGAGGCATTGTGTGGAAGAGGGTTTGGTCAGGAATTTGAGGTTCCTGCCAATGCTGTGTTCCCTTCTCTCCCTTTCTGGACTGCACTGACAGATATGCTTTTTTTTTTTTTTCTTAAGGGATTTAAAAATCTGGCTGTTTCATTTTCCAGTTCTGGCCTTGCCGTGTAACAATATCTCTGTCAGCAGCAACAGGCATTAACCAGTGGCGGACAGGCCTTAGTGTACTGGGTTATATTTCCTAATCTTGTTATGTAGTGCCCTCCTGTACGTTGCTCTTTTTGGGTCAGACTCACTAAGTAGTTCAGTGTGGAGCAGGTAGTTGAGAGGTGTTTTTTTATGAGGCAGTTTTGAACCTTAATCTGTCCATAAAAATAGAAGCGTTTTACTTTTAAACCAAGGTGATAGAATTCAAGTTAGTTTTTTTTCCCCCCTTGGAATTTGAATATGGTTTTTGACATTTGCTTTGGGAAGGGCCACACCCTTTGATGAGGCTGAGGGCGGTGAGAAATAATATTTGGATAGAAATGTGTGGCCAATTTGAGGGTAGTATAGGATAAATAACCTGAGGAATGCCTTGAGATGGAGCCATTTGGGAGCTCCCTTGAGTATAACAAGATGTTATCTTACCAAGAAGAGATCCAGCAGGTTCTTTATCCACAGTGTAGGCTGATGAAATGTACTCGCTGTGGGTGGGGGCGCGAAGGTGAGGGTGGTGAGGTTTCCCGCAAAGGCAGAGGAATTGTGACTACATGTGCAGTGATTTAGTTTTTCCAACTACATCATTAGGATTCTGTCATGCAGACTTATGGGCTCTTACCCTTCAGATGCACGTATGTGACTCCCATTAATGCTAATAGGAGCTATGGGCATGGAAAGAGAGCAGTATATACCTTTGTATGTGCATACACACAAGCTTCAAAGACTCCATTCTGCTCTTTGAAAAGAATAAAGACAGGACTTTGCAGGGAAGAGTTTTGTAGGAATTATTCTAAAAACTTCCTTTTCGTATTATATTTATGGGAGTCATGTCAATATTTTATGTATTTGTATACCAGTCCAGTGAAAAGTATATAATCATTTAAACAACTGGACTAGCCTGGTGTGCCTTGTGATGGAGCTGGCATCCCCATGATCTGTTTTGCAGAAGCGTAAGTAGCTCTGCCATAGGTGTCACGCACGTCCTCAGGCATGTGCATGTTGATTATGTATCAGCTTGCTGCATTTCTTTCAGGATGTTTCTCTTTTCGACATCATTATAATATGAAAAAAAAAGCAAACATAGAAATATATTTTAAGCCACAGTCAGCATGCCTAACTAGTATTCGCCTCCACTGACAAACTCTCAGTAC
The DNA here is from genome assembly GCF_030014295.1 of Loxodonta africana. Taxonomy (NCBI): domain Eukaryota; kingdom Metazoa; phylum Chordata; class Mammalia; order Proboscidea; family Elephantidae; genus Loxodonta; species Loxodonta africana. The sequence goes on along the minus strand of NC_087355.1, from coordinate 42,733,753 downwards.
CCCCTTGCAAGCTCCAACTTTTTGGTAGTTCTGTCCAACTTGAGCTTTCTTAAATGCAAGAAACATTAGCGCCATTTGTAGCATTAAGCTTTGGCAGCAGAGAGTGCCTAATGTGAGAAAAACTTGGAGGACTTTGGAAAGTGAACGGGGAGAGTTGTGGCTTGGAGGTGGCGTCCGGAATTAAAGAACAAAATGTGCACAAGAAAATGGGGTTGGCGCCTTGCGCTCAAGAGTGTGTTCAGTAAGTGTGGAGTGAATTGGCAAAAAAAAGATCTATGGGGGAAGAGAATGGGAGGAAGTGTACTCTAGAAAAGAGAACAATAAAATCATATTCTATTAGAAATTGTGGACTTGTCTCAGTTTACCAACAGGAATGAAAAAGGGACATTTTGATAAAATAGGTAAAATAGTCAAAAAAATTTGAACATGATTTGGGTAGGTACAATTAAGAGTAATTTTAATAAGATGCCATCGTCAGAACTGAAATTTCCATACAGAGTAAGGAAAGTGAGCTGAGATGATAGGTTTTAATATATTTTAGTATATACAGCATTAAATTCTTCTCTGTCTGGTCTTATGGTTGTGGGGTGGGGGAGAAGATATGTTTGATGAAACCATGTAGGTAGGGTCAGAGCAAAACATTAGTTTCAAAGTTTACACTGATATGAAAACAAATATGCTGTGCTGGGTATTTGAACAAATACAGCAATTTTGGAATGAAAATTTGCGATGGAATCCATCACAGCTAAAAGTAATTTTTGAATATGTTTGAATTCTGTTTATAAATATGGTAAATTAATGTGTGTGCATAGATTTTGATAATATGCAATGTGGAGAGATAGACATGGGGAGTTTGTTAGAGATAAAAGTCCTTGGGAAAAAAAGAATATGATAAAAAAAGTTCTGGGATTTTTCTTTTTTTTTTTTTTTTTTTTGCTGTGTATTTGCTCCACCTGGTGGATTTGGTTGAAAGTGTTTTGATCCACGTTAATGAAAAGAATACCCTTTAGACAATTTTCCCATACCATGGGAAGGCGAATCTTTGTTTTATTTTTGTTGCTTTGTAAAATAGTTTAATTCCTGTCTAGGTCAGGACATTTACATGTCTTTTGTTCAGTTCTTTCAGTATGTTTATATTTATTGTTTTTCTGGTTCAAAATGTAATATATGCTCATTTTAGAAGCTTTGAAAAATACAGAAAAAAAAATTTATAATTTTACCTCCCAGAACCACTGCAATATTTTTAAGAATAGAGATTGTCAGAAGAGAACCAATTTGTATTTGAATGTATTTAAAGGTAGAATGCTAGGTATTATGCCAAAGTATGGTGATGATTTTTTAAAAAAAATATTTGTTTTTTGGACAAATGCTGTGTTTAGAATTCCTAGGCTCCCAAAACAAAAAACAAAAACAAAACCCAAAAACAGTGTTTAGCATGAACTGCTTTTATTAAGTTACATGTCTACAGAAGACAAAGCTAGTAGGTTAAAGGTACCTCATGTATTCATAGGGCTGTACTTGGTGGTAAGATCTCCTGTTCGATGGGCTTACACAGATTGCTTTCTCTGGAAATTTTAAGGAGTCAGTCGTGCTTTGATCATCTTACTGTTTTCCTTAGGTTATTCTTTTTTCCTCCTTTAGACTCTAACAGCTCTGTAACAGAAGGTGAAGTTTTGAAAACAGTGTCTCCATATGCAAGGGATTTGGAGACCTTTTTATTGTCTTTAAAATTGTCATTCATAGTCCTCATTAGCATTTATTGTTGCAAGCATACAAGCAGAAAATGTGAAATTGGTATGTCATGAATAGCCCCACAGAGCTCTAGAGCCCTCAGATTTTGCCTGCAGTGTGGTGTGGGCTGGGCTTTGAGGGAAAGCTGTCCAGATGGCTGCCTGCACGGAGGAGAGCTTCAGGTTTTTGTCTTTGGTGCTGAGAGGAGGGAAAGTTCATTGGTGCAGACGCCATCACCCTTGCGTTTTAACAAGACTAAACTCGCCATCAGTCAGGATGGGGAGGTGGCGACATCCAAACAAAGGTTTTCCATATAGTGTTACAGTCCTTGTCAAATGAATAAGGGATGGGTTGTTAGGGTGTCTTCTATAATCTCTGAGTAATTTTTGTTGTTATGAAAATAGGAAGAAGCTATAAATGGTAGCTTGTTTGCAGATTTACATGCAAGCATGTACTTTTTAACATTGATTATTTTTATGGAAAAATGCTTTTATTTGAAAAGGCAGAAGTTAACTTACATAGTATTTAGGCTTATGGATTAATAAGTGTTTTACTTTAAACATTTTTACATAATTTAACACCTTGCTCTGCCTATTAAGTAATCTACATTTAGCTATATTCATAAGCTTAAAGCTTGAATTGAAACGATTTAACATTCAAGCAATGCAAGTGTTAAATTTGTTACAGCATTTCGGAGTTTTACTGAATATTTGGTATTAAAAATTAAAAAAAATTGTTGGTGAAAAAGAACTACCTATATCGGGGTATTTTAAAGGGATTTATTACTGTCAGAAACAATTGATAATAATTATTATTAATATAGGTTTTGTTTTTTCCAGAAAGTGACGTTTTATCTTAAATGTGTTTCATTTTACACACACACATGCCCTATGTACATAAATGTGCAAATACATGTCTTTTTATTCATATGTAGTAAATAAAGTTAAAAATCAAATACATTGCTTGAAAAATTGTTGGAATGATACAGCATTGTATTCTGTAGACATAGAAGACGACAAAAGAAATCATAGAGACTGGCCTGTCAGTTTAGGAAATCATTATTTAAAAATTATTTTAAGATTGGAGTCTTCAAATTATAGGCTTAGAGCACACTATTAACTCACTTTAACTGATGGAGAGACAAAAAATCAAAGCGACCTGAGTCCTTGAGTTTCACAGAAGTCGTAGGTGAAAGGAAGAGGTCATGACTTCTACCTCTCAGCCTGCCATTTGCCCTGGTAGATTAGGATTTCTCGACAGACCATACAACATGTTCTCCATGGGACATTCTGTGGTATGGTGCTTTGTCCCTCAAGTTGCGAATGATCCGAGCAGTGAAGCTTTTCTGCTTCTGCCATGTCTGGTATAATCACCTATTAAGACAAGCTTCCTCTGTCCTGCATGTTTTCTTTTACTTGATTCCATCTTATTGCTAGCACTTGGGCCCTCTTGGACAGCCCTTAATAACCCTTTGACCCCATGATGTTTATACACTCTTCAGTTTCTTAAGATGGCAATCATGTCTGCTGTTCTTTTGTCATTTAAGCAAAGTTCTTGTGAGCTGTTCTGTGGGCTGGCTGAAAGTTGAGGAGTTGCTTGCCAGTCATTCCCCGCAAAGGAAATATTTGAAGGAAATGGTGTGAATGTGTTTAGTTGTTTATAACAGACATTTATATAAAGGAGTTAAGTGTGAGATAACCCCTTTCCTTGATGGAATACTTCAACAAACTTAATTTTTTTTTTTTTTCTTCCCCTGTTCCACTCATTTCTTTGTGATTGGTTTGTATCTTACATGGTAGCCTAACTAAAACTTAAACCATTTGCTTTTCTTGCAGACAAAGTATAATTGGATTTATCTTTGTCAGGAGACAATCCATTACGGAGTTTATTTAATACAGTTTCAGATGCCTTTCAGTGGCAGAAACAAATTAATGTACATTTTTATTAGGTGTTGTATCTATTTAATTGACTGTCAAGGTGATGAGAAGTTAGGAAATCATCCAAAAGAGAAGTCCATCTCCCTTAGCCCAACAGCTCACACATTAGGTAGGTTTGCCCTGTCAGTGGGATGCCTTTAGAAAACACTAATAGCTTCCAGCTGGGTGGAAAATCAAAACCTTTGGGGTCTGACAAAACTAGCAGATTTGAATTTGAAAGCAGAGCTAATGCCTCCATTTTATTTTTTACCACTCGCCCATAAAACATTATTTTCCAATATGTCAGCCTCATTTGGTGGCCAGTGGTCTGAAATTGAAAATGGAACAAGCAAGCGGAGAAATCTGGACATTAGTGAGTCCGCCCTTTCAAGCTGGTGTGCCACTTTGTGGAAGGGTCTCTTCTGAGAGCAGGGGGGTCTTAATGACCATTCATCAATGCTCGTTGGCTGATCATTGAGTGCCTTCTCATTCAGTTTATCAAGTCTTGCACATAAAAAGTCAGAATAAGCCTTATTCAGCTTTATTAAAGCCAACTAGGAGTAAAATGCTCCATTTGAACCCATTTTGCCCTTGTTTTTTCACTTTGTTAATGCAGCCCTGCTTAAATGAGTGCCTTTACTGGGTCGGTTAGAATATCTGAAACTATTAATTCTCTTGTATTGAATAGCTGGTGGCAGGCCAGAGCAGATGGGGTAGGAAAGTATTTGGTTGGGTGTATTGCTTTCAATTAGGATCAATGAGGTTTCAGCTCCTTTGAATTAACTCACTTAATACCCCCTGCGTGAAGTCACAGTGTATCACAACAGCCTGCTAGAAACCTAGAGGAAAGTTGAGAAGACCTGTGGAAAAGCTTTTAACTCAGATTCCCCCTTCACCAGTGTAGGGAGCTTTCATTAACCACAGACGATTTCGGTAGATAGCTAGTCAGTCCCTCCTATTGGTTAAGTCAGGTTGGAACAAAGGGAAATCTGTACTTTAGAGCTGTTATGTTTGGGAAATAAGTGAAAAAATACCCTGGAGTAATAAAACACCATAATGGCTTTCTAATGAATGATCTAAATTTATTGTCATAAATCTCTTTGTTTATTTTTGTTCTTAGGAGCCCAGCATTTTGTTGTTGACTATATTTACCAATATGAAAAGTGGTTATTTAACAATTTTCCTTTTAAAATTGCCTTAAAAATGCTCTGTGTTCTGAACTAGAAGATATACATTAACCAGAAGGCCTCTCCTAAGAAAGTATTTAATTGATCAGTAAAGCAATCTTTGCTATTGTTTTCAGTGTTTTAATTTTGTAAAATATGTTTCCTAATGGTGATGCATGCAGGACAGTGTTTTATGCTGGAGAAAACTTTTGCAATACAATTTTCTTCTCTGATTTTTCACTCACCTACATAAATACATTCATCATATTATTGATTTTCCATCTTTATCATACAATTTGGATGTTCCAACTCTTGGCTCCTTACACTCTTTCTTTTTTTGTTAAAGGGGAAGGTTATTTCTGTCTAAGTGACTATATAGAACTACGTATCCTGGGTTCCCTGTTGAGGAAGAACTGCCAAATGGGCTTGCTGCTTTCCTTGCCTCAGTGGATTAAATAATAAGAGGAGGGAACCGGCTGCTTGAGAACGCACTGATCTAGTCTCAGATGCACGCACAGTGAGGCAGTATCTGCAATCAGACTTCTAGGTGAGAATCTCCAGGGATCCAGGTTTTGTTGACGTGGATCAATTTAAAGTGGCAATTACTGTAGTCAGATAACAGCTTAAAAAGCCTTTTTACACATGGAAAAGATACATAATCACACAGCATATGGAAGTTCAATTTTCTGAGTTGTGGTTTAGGGACTTGCAATGTACTGATATTAAGACCCAGTTTTAAAACCAGATATCATCCAGTTTTCTTAAAGTGTACTGCATTTTTGTCATATGATTTTCTATTTTAGAAGTGATGCACTGTGCGTATTGATGAAAGGTTGGGTTTCCCACTGTGAAAATGTTTTCTTTCTAACAGAGGTATAGTATTAAAAAAAAAAAAAAAAATCAGTAGCATGTAACATTGAGTGGCTTTTTAAAAAAATGCCTCTTTTAAAAATCAAAATTTACAGATTTAGGATGCTAGATTCCATAAAGGCTCTTATAGCAGGACTTAATTGATTATCACACTCATTCCTGCTATAAAGCTTTCTGTCATAAGAATGTTTGAGCTTGGTGCTTAACTGTACTGAAATCCATTACACAGAATCTCATTACAAGTGACATCTAACTAAGATGAACAAAAGGATTGGCCTCATAAATAGGGTGCAGTATACTATTAGTGACAGAACAGAGTAATCATTATGAATTGTAGTCTTTTTACAAGTTGTCTCTGACAATGATGGATTTTTGAGGGGTTCACCAGATGAAGCAGTACTTCTTGGGTGCCATATTTAGGGGCTGTAGAAGTTCTTATTGATTGGCACTTTATCAAAGATGATTTATTTTTAGGTATGTGTATGTGGGTTTGCCTTGAAACAGGTCGTGTGTACACTTGAGATATAGGGAGAACAAGTAGGTAGAAATCAGAGTCATGCCTCTGTTTTCTGATGGATTTTTGTCATTTCTCTGAGGTAGCTAGTAAGGGGGAAAAAAATCAATCTGACAAGGACCAAAAGCATATGGGAAGTATAGAGTAGGCAAAGGGCATGCAGGAAACTGGGACGGGATAGCAGGAGTTAAAGGGGGTGCTCCTGTCTGTCATATTCAAGGAGCTGGCAGGCTGGTCAGAGGTGCTTGGGTTATTCCTGTGTTTATAATGGATTGAACAAACACTGGAGAGGTAAAGCCAGAGGGATCTATCTCATCACATGACCTGTTGTTAAAACAAACAAACAACAAACCTAGGAAAGATTTCCAAGTGTTAAACTGAGGAAGAGTTTTAGAAGACAGCAGTATTTCCCTTCTGCCTGGCATTTTTGTGTTTAGAAAAGCCACGCAAGGCAGGCAGACAGGCGTATGTTTCTCCTATGAGGCAAGAATGTTTTACAAAGGACTAAAGAGGGACTGCTGAGAGGAAAATAGCCAGCTTTAGATAAAGCACTATGACAAAGGCTCATAGTTTTATATATCATGGTGTCCATTAAAGCTTAATAGGGACGAGTCCATTGAACCTGGCTGGATATGTGTTATTCATGGGGAGGATAAACATTTTTAAGGGTATGCAAAAAATCAGAAATCAGGAGGACATGATTGTTCAGCTTTTGAAAAGCTTTACAGTGAAGATTTTGTTTTCATCCCCCATGGATCTCTGTGCAAGGTAGGGGAGAGTAAGCTGCAAACATTTGGAGCAGATCAACGCAGCCATCCCAGGGGGCCAAAAGCACTCTAGTACAACTAAAAGTCGTCTTGCTTCTAAAAAGTGCTCTATTTTACACATACAACTGAGAAGCTGACAAAGGGGATGATTCTGAGACTTTGTTCAGGATGATAAACTGGCACAGTATACACGATCTTAGCAAAATGTTTTTATCCTTTTTGGGATTTCCAGTTGAATAAACAAGCTTTCAAGTTTATGCCTATGTTTGTTTTTTAATATAGTTTCCAATGATGGCTGTTAACATGAGAAGATGAAGGGAAGCCTTTCGTTTTTGAGTCGTAATAGGTGGCTGGGTTGACTTTTCATATCTTTTGGCAAAATAAGGGTTAACTTTTAACGGAATTGGGGGTGGCGGTGAATGAATTATTCAGCATTTAGCTTATCATTCTGCATTGGACTTTCTGTGCTTTGGTGCTCTGGAACTTGCCGAGAGAGGTAGAGTCAGTACAGGGAGGTGAGGGGCTGTGATACTTTGCACACACTACCCTGTCATTGTTCTGCCTGAAGAGACAGGGCTGGGTTCAAGGCCACATGTGCTCCTGTCATCATCCACATTTCTGCTCCAAGTGCAATCCGGAGTGTCAGCTCTCCATCTGTCTCCGCCTGGCAGGCGCACGCCCAGCACCCTGCCTCTGGCTATGCTGCCCCAGCCCCTTCTGACGGCCCTCCTCTTTCTGCCTCTGCTCATTCCAGAACAGGAGGCATGAGCCCGGAGCACGCTGGCTTTTAGGAAAGAGCCACTTTGAGTGTGGTACGCTTGATTCAAGGATGCCTGGTGAGTTAACGCTGGTCCGTGTTCTCTGTGATTCCTAAAGGGAGACAGCTTACTTTTTATTATGCATGGAAAACACCTTCAGCCCCACAGAGCCCTGTGTTGTATGTAGGCAGGAAGAGGTGGTGGGTGACAAAGGTGAGATAGGAAGATAGGATAAAGAAATCAAGATTGGTGCAGGGGTACAGGGTGTGGGTCCCTTGCTTTTAGAATTAGGGGGATGTGTTTTAAAGGCTGAGAGAGAAGCATAGCCATGTATGTCTGCCAGAGCAGTTCACTTTGAGAAGGTTTTGTTCCAGTAAGAAGTATTGTTTCTGCTCTGGATATCATGACTGTCATCTCTACCTTGTGTTCTGGAAATTTCATCTCTGGAGAGAGTTTTCAGATGATGGCAGAATCCTGGAATAAGGTCTCTTTAAAAAGCAGTTTATGTCAGAGAAAGTGAAGGAAGCTTTTGAGCTGCAAATATAATTCAACCTTGCTCTAAATCACAGTCCTTAGGTGTCAGCGGGCAAATAATTAAAATCAGTTAATTGAAAAAAAAAATCTGAATTAGTGAAGCTGTTGTGGCCCTGGAAATTTAGAATATGTCAGTTTCCTCTGAAAAATATTATCTTTGGAGCCTAGAGTGTTTCTGAAATAGTTGCCAGTGAAAAGTTCCGCTTCTAGAGAAGCCTGAGAGACTGAGCTCTCTGGGAGAAGCCTGATGGAAGAAAGGGTTGTGTTTGATCTCCTCAAGAACTGTCGCAATTGCCCTGAGCCTAATTTGAGCAGCCAATCTCCAGATAAAAAAGACAGGGCAGATAGAGATCCTCCAGCTGGCTGATTCGTGCTGATGATTTGGGTAGGACAGGCAGAAGAGGCTGTGCTTGGTCACAGAGTTTGTACACCTCACAGATGGTGTTTTGAAACATTATCTGCCAGTTTTCTGCAACCACAGTTGTGTGTAGGTATTGCCAGTTGTTGGAGGAATGTTTTTCTCTTTGGGATGCTTCTCGTAGTCCTCATCATTATTGATATATGTGTGCAGAAAGGATGTGTTTCTGGCAGAATTAGACTTTTTCATGACTTCAGGAGACTAGGCATGTGTGTAGCTGAAATATGGGGAAAATCAATTTACAAAAAGACAATGACAGGGGCCTTCCAAAGGTCATTTAACTCTTTAAGCTCTCGTCATGATTTATGTGCACCATGTAACTAGAGATATCGTGTGCATTAGGCATACGATACAGAATCAGTGTGAAAAAGGGCTTGTGTTTTTTACTTCACTAGGATATTGGAGCAGATTCTTCTGATTTTTATGCCGTGATTTGGATCTTCTTTGTTTTATGTTGTTGATAAATAGTTGTTCAATGAGCTGATGCATCAGTATCTTGAGTCTTTATTTTGATAAAACAAAATCCCACAATAAACCAAAGCCATTTATGAATGATAATAGCAGAAGGAGGTTAGTTAGCACCTTTCTTACCTTTCACTAAATCCCAGATTTCAAAGTAATCTTCTAAGCATCCTTATTTAAAATGCATTGAACTATATCCACGGTTTTAGAATCATTGATAAATTTGTCTTTAGTGTTAAGTCGTTAATACATCTGACTGGTTCTGAAGTCTGAAGTGTGTGGGAGTGTTTCTCTCCCCTCCCCATAAACTGTGTTAGAAAACCTTGTACTTGGATACAGAAAATGTATTAACAGCTGTGACTGTGAGCATGTGCCAGAATGGCGATACTTGAGCAGATCTGATACTTGGCTATTTTTGACACCCATCTGCACTTTCTAAACGCTAATACTGGATGGACTACTTCTTTATATGTTTTATTTAATTTTTTTTAAGCATACTTTAGACCAGACGTATGTATTTATTATTAATGGGCAATATCAGCCTTCTGGGGCAGATTTTATATTTTAAAATAAGACATTATATGCAGAAGATTAAAAGAATGTGTTTTGAGGAATCTGATATTGTCACTATTTTTATTTGGCTCCATATTTATATATGAACATTATTATTATTATTATTATTATTATTATTTTTGTAATTGAAGTGTCAGAGCTGGTTCCTGGTTGTCACAAGTTCAGTGTAACAATTTTCAGATGTAAGTTCTTACTCGCAAAAAAAGGGGATCCCTGGGAATAGATATACTTATTCAAAGACATTCTATCCTTTGGTGGGGGTAATGTGGGTAGATTAAAAAAAGCCTCCGTTTAGGAGTTTCTAGAACTATTTTTTTTTTAAAAAGTGTGTTTTCGCTATTGATAGCATATTGCCCCAAAATGAACTATCAGAAGTGGAAGGAGGCCAGGCATGCTTTAAAGAAATAGATGAAGCTACTTTTAAATGACTTAATGTAAGGAAAGAGTTCACTGCTGGTCACTTTTGTAACAACTAGATCCTTGTGTTGAAGAGAAGGAAAATGTTTTCTTCTGAGAAGGCTTGGGAGAGCTTGAACATTATGTTGTTTTCAAAAGGACTTGACTGCAAACTCTCTGAAACATTTATGTTTTTATCAGTCTTTGTATAATACTATCAAAGAACATATGTTGACCTACAAAATGCTTTCAGGACTGTTTCCTTAAAAGGACAATAAGTGAGCAGAGTCCCTGAAGCCCAGAAATAGTGCTGTTCTTTCAGAAGATGGCTAGTATTAGGTCAGACCACCCTTTCTCAATGGTCCTGCTCTCCAGATGTGCCTGGAACTTTTTTAAGTTCAAGTTTCCAAAAAAAAAAAAAAAGGGTTTGTTTTCAAAATCTGGTTTTACTTAAGACATCTCTATCCTGGAGTGCATTTCATAAATTGCCCACATATTTTTCTTAGCAGAGAACTTAACTGGCTGTAATTTTTAACACATGGCCACATCATGTGATATTTTCAAAACACTTACACATAGCTTTAAGAAGGTCCCTGCAGAAATGATCCATCCTCTCACAGCCGGCCCGGTTTTTTAACAGCATATCTGCATTTTCCATTTAGTAGAGCTATATATTATTAGCTTACATTTTTGGGTAGTAAAACATTGCATTGCAGATTGTAAAACATGGACTTTATTATCTGCTGAAAATTGATTTGGCATTTATAGCCACTGTGTACTAGACTGTTTTTCTGTTTTTAACATTAATGCTTGCAAGTGATGATTTGTGTGTAAAAAACAGAAATAGAATTGCCACGGACAGACAACTGTTAGTGTCCCCTGTAACTGAACATTTGGATAATGCACCTGGTTATTTTTTTAAAATAGATGTATCTAAATGCCATTATACAAGAACCAAAAAAAAAAAGCGTAACAGTCCATTCACTGACAATTTTACCTTGCAAGTTGGTTTGCCATGGTGTAAGGCTAACTTTTTTTGTAAAACAAGTCTCCTGCCAACTATTAAAAGACAATTTTTTTTTATATAAGCTGTAAATATCCAATTATATATGTAGATGATGCAGCCCTTACTACCTCATAGCAGAAATGTAGAAGTTCAAACTTCTCTTCAAACCCTGGAATCTTCTCCCTCTTTCTTTGGAAACTCTTTTTTGCTTAATATTTCTGAGTTCTTGGCCTTTTAGCTCTATATATATTTCAAGTAATACTTGGAAACTTTCACAAGGCATCTTCATGTGCAGTTTATCTACTGGGAAGGGTGTATCTCTATAATGTCTGAAGATTACATAAGATGACTAATTGTTTATTTTTTGTTCTTACAGTAAACATTCACTTAGTGGGCATTATATAGCCCAGGAATGTTTATTAACCATCTCATCACTATGCTAATAATTGATGTAGGCAAAGAAGATGTTCTAATTATAATATTCTGAACAGCCTTCTGAATCATCAGAGGAGCCAAATGTGTTTTAGAACTGGAAGGTTTATCCCGTAAGCACCTTCAGTTTACAGACGTTGAAACCGAGGCTCCTGGAGGTTAAGAGACTTGCTCAAATGATTTATTAAAGTAAGGAGATCCTCCCAGTCCAGCCTCCTTACCATGCTGCTTCTAAATCTCAAATACATATTAAATCATGTTCACACATTAGTATCAGTCTTACTTTATTGTCTTTTATCTTCAATCCTGGATTACTCTCACCATAGGCTTTCTCCCCTCCTACTCTAGGATTGCAGAGTTAAGTGGGAGAGAATTCTGTAACAGTGATCACTGAGCCAGTGGCAAAAGTGTGCCATCAAATTTATCTTATAGTTGTTTGGAAAATGAGGAACCTGAATGTGGTTAATCACTACAATATGAAGCAGAACAAATAATGTAAGGCTATGCCAATTGAAAAGTTACAGTAATAGGAAATTCAGGCAGTAGATACTTGTAGGTTGCTTAAAATGTGCCAGAGGCCAGATAACTATGACAGCCTCCATGTCCCTCCATGTCCTGAAGGAGTTTAGAGTTCCAGTGCTCCAGGCAGAGGAAAACCAAAAAACCAAGAGGGGTAAACAGTAATTATGATATAGGGTGATAAGAGCAGGGATAATGGAGGAGACGGGCTAAAGGCACCCAGAGGTGAGGTACCTAGCTGGATGAGGACTCAAGGACATAAGGGGAGGGGTGGGGAAAGGCTAATCTCCTGCTAGTTAGCTTTGCCCATCTTCTCCTAGTTTCTCCAAATTAGATCCCAGTTACTGTATGTTAACATTTTTTAGTTTGTTGCTCTTATACTAAGACTAGGACCTTCATACTTGTTTTATTAAATTTTAATTTCTGTGTGTGGGAGGGTGTAGTATTTCTTAAAAGCAATTTCTTTGTGTACAGTTGCTGTTCTTCGGTAGCTCACCGTATCTAGTGGAGTAAGTCATTAACTTAAATGACTCATAAGTTGAGAACAATAGGATTTCACACCTGACCAAGAAGCAGGTTTATCTCCCTGGCTTTCTCAAACAGCTGTTTGCATTAATTAATATTAATGTAAATGTACTTTCTGAGAGTGTCTCGCTTAATTATGTTTTTCAACCCATAGAGTTCCAATCAAAGGAATCAGGAAATCCTCTTAATCTCCAAGGGAATATATAACTGCCGTCTCTGAGCAGGATAAATCCAGATAGTATACTAAGAGCAGCCATTTATTCTACGCCTACATGTGCCAGGCCCCTGGCTAGGCACCATTTACACATTCCGTCTCTTTCTCCCTACAACTCTGCAAATGAAAATCAGATAAATTAAGCAACTTGCCCCAGGTCACACACATATAGTAAAATGGAAGAGATGGGATTTTCAGGTCCATGTTTGAATTTGTTTCCCCGCTGCCCTTTTTCTTTTTGAGGGGCTTGAGTATGCTGTGGCTTCATGAGAGGAACATTTTGAAATGGAAGCTAGATGGCAATACTCAAAGAACAGTGTTTGAATTTGAGATATAGCAGCATAGAAGGCAGAGGTGTCCTCTTTGTTGAAAAATAAAGATGGAAAAGCATTAGCCTTAATCATCAAGAATGATCTTGGATAAAACAAAGTTATGTATTCCTACTGAAAAAACAAACCCATTACCGTGGAGTTGATTCCAATGCATAGTGACCCTATAGGACAGGTGGAACTGCCTCATGGAGTTTCCAAGGAGCTGCTGTAGATTCAAGCTGTCAGCCTTTTGGTTAGCAGCCGAGCTCTTAACCACTGCACCACCAGGGCTCCGCTCCATGTGTTCCTACTCCTCTTAAAAGATACAAAGGAAGTAATAGGCACTAAGGAGCTAATGTTATTATTTTGCAAAGCCCAATAGAAATCTTAAATTTACTCCCTGATAAAGCTGTACAGATGAAGTAAAACATCACCTTTCTTGGTTTCTGTAACGTGGTTATCTTTTGTTCATTAGAGGCACAGGTGCGAGATTTTCTGTGTTTTCAATTAGTAGAGAATTGGAGAGCAAATGATATATCAAACACATTGACTGACAAGTTTCTTGGTAGTGAGACTGCTGGGTGTCCCTGCTTTGCCCCCAGGAACACCTAGCACGCAGGTTAGTTTTCTGAAGATGAGTGTGATGTAGAGAAAAGCAAAGGTTTTTTTCACCCCCCACCCAACTCTGCCTGTGCATGGGGAAGCAGTTAATTTTTAAAATTGTGGAATGCTTTCTCTAGTGGAACTTCACTGGTATTTTCCACATTTTCTCTTTTAAAGGCTAAGTGATAAGTGCAGTCTGTAAACAGGCTCATTTTATTAGAGAAATTCTTTTAGTTCTGTGTGGTTATTAACATGATACAGAGTACTTGATGCTCAAATAAGAAAACAATTTTGAAAGTACCTATGAGAACATGATACTATGAACAGTTTGGCCTTAAAGAACTATGTAATTAGATAGAAACGCCCTTTAGGAAGGTGTGTTAAAGGGTGTCTTTATCAGGTGTTTATGACTTTAGCAAGAGTCTTAAAGAGTTTGACAAAATAAACAGACCATTCTTAATAATCTGGGGTGATTTTGATGGGGTGCTAAATTATTTGGAATTTTGGGAAAGGCAGTTGCTGCGCTGCTGGGCAAACCATTGTTTTACATTTGGACTTTGCGTGACTTAACTTCAAGGCCTTCCTCAAGACTTGTTTGCTTTCATGATAGTCAGGTTATTAGAAGGAAAATAAATAATAAAATTTGAAGGTCCTGAGATTTATGTATTCTTGCATTTGAAATGCTTCTCATGTGTCTTGACAAGGATACGACTGGAACAAAGAAAGACCATAATTCTGGCACTTGCCACAGGAGAGGTGAACACTGTTCCCTCTTTATTGTGGTTGTACCTGAACCCATATTCTCAGCACTTACAGAAACATTCCATTTGAAAGGCCTGTTGACATTTTTATTTGCTTCTGTATTTCTGCTCTTGCCTTAGTTATATACGTACAACCTAGAGATAGAAAAATATTAAAGGCATCAAAATGAAGATTTTTGTTTTTAGAGAGAAAAGACTTATTAAACTTTGTAATCCGTGTTTCATTTATTCCAAATGTCCCAGAATGTTCTGAGTCTTTGGTTTATAAAATAAAGCTAGTGATAGAAATCAGAGGCAAAACCCAACTTCTTAACTACCCAGGAATTTATCTACATATTGGTGTCTGCTTGCTAAGCATAGTGGCCAGAATAATCAGTAAACATAGATGGAATCAGCCTTTTAAAACTTTTTCTAATTTGTACAATTCAGGAGTCTTTTTGTTACCCAGAACTGTTGTTGCTATTAACTATTTGCTACAAAGAGAAATGTTTTTTTTTTTCATTTTTATCTACATTTTGATCAAATGTTCTGGGGATAAAGCATTTGGTACCATATCAGTATAAAGTTAGTAAGCCTTTTACCAAAACCTCCTGGAGAGGTGAACCATTCTGTAGTGTTTTCCAGTTCAACTTTAAGGCACAAAGTTGCTTTTGTTTACTTGTTTAAAATTTTCATTTTCATTAATCACTTTGGATGACCATGATTTTCCTATTTGGCTATATTCTTGAGTATAGCCAAGGATGTTTTATCTTTTGCTTTATGATTTGCTTATATTATAAACAATTAATATATTATGATTTGCTTATATTATAAACAATATGTTACGTTTTATGAGGCCATCTAATTAAAAAGAACAGAGCCTTGAAAAGGTCAATTCCTGCCTATGAATTGATGTTATTCCACTTAGTGGTGTGACTGTCACCATGAACAAGTCACTTTACTGTCTGAGCTTCACTTTCTTTGTCTTAGAGATAATTATTCTGCCCTGCTTAGCTCACAAACCCTGTTGGCCTAGTGGTTAAGTGCCACGGCTGCTAACCAAAGGGTCGACAGTTTGAATCCACCAGGCGCTCCTTGGAAACTCTGTGGGGCAGTTCTACTCTGTCCTATAGGGTCCCTGTGAGTCGGAATCCACTCGATGGCACTGGGTTTGGTTTTTTCGGTTTTCGCTCACAAACCAAAAACTAAACACGTTGCTGTTGAGTCTGTTCTGACTCATAGGGGCCCTATCGGGCAGAGTAGAACTTTTCCGTAGGGTTTCCAAGGATTGGCTGGTAGATTCGAACTGCCAACCTTTTTGGTTAGCAGCCAAACTCTTTAACCACTGTGTGACCATATAGGACAGAGTAAAACTGCCCCATAGGGTTCTTAAGGCTGTAATTTTTATGGAAGCAGACTGCCGCGTCTTTCTGCTCTGGAGTGGCTGGTGGGTTTGTACTATCAACCTTTCAGTTAGCAGTGGAGTGCTTAACCACTGTGCCACCAGGGACACTTTACCTCACAAGACTGGTAATAGTGATTTTGAAGGTGTGTGTGTGTGTGTGTGTCTCCAGGAAACCGTGGTGGTGTAGTGGTTAAGTGCTACGGCTGCTAACCAAAAGATCAGCAGTTCGAATCCGCCAGGTGCTCCTTGGAAACTCTATGGGGCAGTTCTACTCTGTCCTATAGGTTCTCTGTGAGTCGGAATTGCACTGGGTTTGGTTGGTTTGGTGTGTCTCTATAATATAAGCAGCATAGTGATGCTCTCTGAACTTAAACGGGCAGTGTTTGACGCCACACAAAATGACTCTAGACAGGTGAGCTTTGTGAATTGTGCCTACGTGTCATGAGATTTTCCGAGTTTTGTCTATGTTTGGTAGAGTTTTCTATCAGCTGTCCCTGTCCGCCATTCTCTGTTAACATGCCCACACTTTTACCCATTCCAGTGACTTGCCAGGTTGGAAACCAGATAACCAAACTGAGAATGGTGAGTGAAATAATAACGCTTATGCCTAAGGGAGAGCCTGGGGAGCCCATCTTGGTTTTAATAAATGACAGTTTTAATGCGTGGCGTCAATTTAGCTTACTCAGAGGCTCCCTCCCTCCTATTGTGATTTTCTGGTCTCTTGGTAGGTGTTGTTACTTAGCTGAATTCTGTATATAACCTTTTAGTTCAGCTCCATTTTATCCCAAGTTACAGACTATTTTCTGTGCTGTTTAAAATAGATTTTTTAAGCTGTCATTAATTCTTCTTGATAAAGCTGCCATTTACATTAAGATCTTTGATTTCCTAGTTCTAATAATTCCATTCCAGACTACCTGTGAGCCTGGCATATAGTTTGAGGCAATCAGCAAATATTTGCTTAATGAATGAGTAGATGAGAGGTGGACTGGGATTCACAGAGATTGCCCCCCCATATAGTAATAATACATAAAACATAATAATTAAGAGGGAAAAATAAATGGATTTTATAAAATGTTTGGTAAATAGTGTCTAAGAATCAATCATTTTCTTTGGGAGTTAAGGAAAAAGAATAAATTTATTTTTTGGTCATACGGCTCCATTTGTGATTAGGCAGTGTCTATTAGTTAAAATTGCATATTAAAATTGCATATATGTATAAATCTGATCATTTATCATGATTATGTTTTCTAAATGTGTAATGCAACATGAAACACTTAAAACACTCTCCAGCATAATTCTTGCAATTAGGAACAAAGTACAGGGCTGTTGGCAGTTGTATGTAATATTTTGGGTAAGATAGCTTTCCCTCTATCTCAGCACTCTCATGTAGTTTGACCTTTTTTCCTTTTTGCCCAGTGGAGGATGGGCATAAGAGTTCTCCCACCTCCAGACATATTGAGCAAGATTTTATCAGAAGACAGATATTAACAAAATGTTTGTATCTTTTCAGTTACATAGTAGATTCAGCCAACAGTTTCTTGCTACCAACAATCCTAGATGAGTAGCAATTGGGTATGTTGATACAATGTATCAAAGACTCTAGAGAGATTGCTGGGATAATTCACTCAGTGTATAATATACATTTTCTTAAAAAACATGACTTATTTTAATGTTGCCTTTTTTTAAAGTATTTTTCTGATTTTCTGTAAATGTATTGCCCTCTTTTTTGTTTCAATATTCATGTTGGATCCTTTGGAAGAAATAGAGTATAACTTTTGAGTTTCAAAGAATATGATTATATATTACACCTTGAGAGAATAATATTAACTAATTTGGCAGATATTTTGTAAGTATTTCTCTTAATTCTTGCCTTTTAAAAATTCTCCCAAGGCCAATTTAGCTTATTGACTGACAGGCTCTAGTTTTTACAAGGATGTTGTTGACAGTTTAAAGACTTTTCACATAGTCAGTGGAGCACTTCTGGAACTGTGACACAAAATGGGGTAGATGAGTGGCTCTCAAAGTGGGGTCCCTGGATCAGCAGCCTCAGCATCACCTGGGAACTTGTTTGAAATGCAAATTCTCTACCCCACCTGGACCTACTGAATCAGAAAGCATGGGAGTGGGGCCCAGCAGTCTGTGTTTGAACAAGCCCTGCAGGTGATTCTGAAGCATATTCAGGCTCTTGTAAATTACATTTTTGGTCTCTGTATTCTAGAGAAAATGTCCTTTTTTGGCCATAAATCAGTCAAGATTCTAGATAAAAATAAATCAAGGTAACTTACTAGTTTTAAATATGCAGTTTAAAAATAATACTCAAGAAATAATGTACTTTAAAAATAATGCTCAAGAAATTACAAATAATGTATTAGTTCAGGGCCCTGCTTTCAGCTGCCATGTTCAGGTGCCCACACTGTACAGCTAAATCAATGGGGAGGTCATTAAGAGAGGGTGTGTTCCAACCAGGATTTGGGGTGTTAGTTCGTCCTGATAGTTCCTTTGAAACAACTGCTCCTATTTCCATGCGCTCAGGAGCCATTTGTTATGCCCTTGTCCCATTTTGAGGGCACCTTCCTATTACCCGTAATTTTGTGAGTTAGCTGATCTTTTTAGGTAGACTCCAATTTCACAATAATATCAGGTAATCTTGAAAGTTTAGATATATAAGAGTTTTCCTTTTTTTTCTCCCCTGTTTAACGTAAGTAAGGGCTCAGCATAATTAAAAACTGTTTCCTCAGTAGTGCCTCGAGAAGATTTATTTCTTGTGTCTCCTATATCTTCTGTTGTTCTCTTTTGTGCTGGGTAGGCCTTCAGTAAGCGCAGTCTGACACGCTTTGTGGCCTTTGCCTCCTGTGATAAAATAGATGGAAATGATTCCTGGCACCATCTGGTGAAGAGGAGCAGCCCTGGAGGACTGTGCTTTGAGAGAAAGTGACTGAATGCTAAGAAATGTGGAAGTCTAGGGACACAGGCAGAGGATTTTTTTTTTTTAAAGAGCATGAACATTAATACATCTTCTTGAGGTTTGATGGGACATGTACTGCCTACTGCCCCATCTGGTGCTTATGATAGCATGGCATATTAGCATGCTGCAAGTTCATAATGTATTCAGGGCGAGAAAGCATCCCGCGCATACCAATTGAGGCATCCTCTCTGTCAGAACTGCTTTTGAATTTCAATGATGTTTATATCTTCCAAGCCGTGACTGAACTGAGCATTTCCGCTCTGAGGAATAACATGAGTGAGTGTGTGAGCGTGTGTGTGTGTGTGTGTGTCTGTGTCTGTGTGTCTCTGTGTGTGTGTCTGTTCTCTCCTATTCTTCCTTTCTCTCTTTTTCTTTGATGAGATTGTAAATAGTTTTTAATATTATGTTGGTACATGATGTTTTTTTTTAAATGCTCTTTTTGAACCACGTAATACTTGGTTATTATCTCACATATGGCACTGAAAACATTTTGCATCGTGGAATTATTTGTCTAGTTGTCCCCTTGTAGACTGAAGACTTTTTGAGGGTCGGGCCTGAATGTAATTATCTGCATGTCTCCACGGCACCTAGAGTTCAGTCATGCATTCAATAAAATGTTTGTTTCTTGAGCTCCCACTATGTATCTAGATGCTAGGGATTCAGTGGTGAGCCAGACTGGTGATTCCTTCTCACCTCTCAGGGTACTTGGGTTCTAGTTGAGATGAGACAAACAATAAACAAAGAACTAAACACAGAGCAAGATGCTTTTCGATAGGGATGAATACAATGAAGAAACAGGCTACAGCAGGGGGAGGGGGGAGGGGAACTCAGATTGTGTAGGAAGGCACCTTTAAGGAGGTGAGATTTTACTGAGACCTGAATGATCAGAAGATTTGGTGGCAGGGTAGTGGCAAGGGCAAAAGCCCTGAGGTAGGAGCATGGTTGGTATTTTCGAGGGTCAGGGTAGCTGGAGTCAAGTTCAGGGGCCAGCCTATTGCTAGGAATTGAGATTTATTCTGATTGTGCTTGGAAGCTATCAGAAGTTCACCTAGGAAATCACATGATCTAAATTACCTTTTAAAAGAATAACTTGAGCTCCCATATTTCTTGTGCTTACAAAAAAAGCTGCTGTTGAGTTGACTCCAATTCATGGAGACCCCATGTGTGTCAGAGTAGAACAGTGTTCCATAACATTTTGAATGGCTATTTTTTTTTTTTCCTCATTCAAAAATTTGTACACATTGTTTTGTGACATTGGTTGTAATCCCAGCAATGTGTCAGCAGGCTCCCCCTTTCTTCCCAGGTTCCCCGTGCCCATTCGTCCAGTTTTCCTGTCCCTTCCTGTCTTCTTTGCTTTTAGGCAGGTGTTATTGTTTGTTTTATAGGCCTGTCTAATCTTTGGTTGAAAGGGACTTTGGGAGTGGCTTCAATTCTGAGTTAGCACGGTGTCTGGGGGCCATAGTCTAGGGGGTTCCTTTCGTCTCTGTGAGACCAGTAAGCCTGGTCTTTTTTTTTGTGAATTTGAGTGTTGTTCCACATTTTTCTCCCACTCTGTCCAGCACAGTTTATTGTGATCCCTGTCAGAGCAGTCAGTAGCGGTCGCTGGCACCATCCAGTTCTTTTCGGCTCAGGCTCATGGAGATTGTGTTTCATGTGGTCCATTAGTCCCTTGGAATAAACTTTCCCTTGTGTCTTTGTTTTTTTTTTTTTTTTTTTTTCATTCTCCTTCTCTTCAAATGGAGTGGGACCAGTAGATATATCTTAGATGGCCATTAACAAGCTTTTCAGACTGCAGGCACTACACACCAAAGTAGGATGTAGAACATGTTCTTTATGAACTGTGTTATTCCAGTTGACTTAGATGTTCCTCAGGCCCAGTAACAAGGTGTTTGGATGTGTCTATGAAGCTTGTGTGACTTTGCCTTGGTCGAGTTGTGCTGACTTCCCCTTTATTATATGTTATCTTTCACTGCACCAAAGTTAACATTTGTTTACTACCTAGTTAGTGTTATCAAAGATTGCTTTTTTTTTTAAATGTGTAAATCTTTTCTTGAGTTTTTATTATAGTGGTCTCATACAATATCTGTTCTTTTGTGATTGACTTATTTCACTCAGCATAAAGGCCTCCAGATTCATCCATGCTGTAAGATGTTTCACAGATTTGTCGTTGTTCTTTACTGTTATGTAGTATTCTGTTGTGTGTATGTACCATAATTTGTTTATCCATTCATCTGTTGATGGGCATTTAGGTTGTTTCCATCTTTTTGCTATTGTGAATAATGCCGCAATGAACATGGGTATACATATGTCTATTCGTGTGATGGCTCTTATTTCTTTAGGATGTATTCCTAGGAGTGGGATTGCTGGATCTTATGGTGTTTCTATTTCTAGCTTTTTAAGGAGGTGCCATATCATTTTCCCTAGTGATTATACTATTTTACGTTCCTACCAGCAATGCGTCAGAGTTCCAATCTCTGTGCAACCTCTCCAGCATTTGTTTTTTTGATTAGTGCCAATGTCAGGGTGAGATGGTATTTCATTGTAGTTTTGATTTGCATTTCTCTAATGGCTAATGTTTCAAAGTGTTTCCTCATGTATCTGTTAGCAGCCTGAATGCCTTCTTTGGTGAAGTGTCTTTTCATATTCTTTGCTCATTTTTAAATTGGATTGTTTGTCTTTTTGTTGTTGAGGTGTTCAAATATTTTGTAGAGTTTAGAGATTAGACCCTTGTCAGTATGTGTTGCCAATAATTTCTTCCTGGTCTCTGAGTTGTCTTTTCACTCTTTTGGTAAAGTTTTTCAATGAGCATAAGCATTTAATTTTTAGGAGCTCTAGGTCATCTAGTTTCTCTTTTGTATTTGCACATTGTTAGTTATGGTTTGTATTGTATTTGTGCCATCTATCAGGGTCCCTACTATTGTTCCTATTTTTTCTTCCATGATCTGTATCAATGGCTAATTTTTCTGTAAGTAGATAACCAGGCTTTTCTTCGTAGGTACCTTTGGTGGACTTGAATCTCCAATCTTTCGGTTATCAGCTGAGCGCAAGAACCACTTGCACCACCCAGGGACCTTTTCTTGAACTTGTTATTGTTGTGTGCCATTGAGTCAATTCCGACTCATAGCAACTCAGTAGGAGAAAGTAGAACTGCCCCATAGAGTTTCCTAGGCTGTAATCTTTATGGAAGAAGCCTAGTGGTACAGTCAGTAAAGTACTTGACTGCTAACCTAAAGGTCAGTGGTTCAAATTCACCAGCCCCTCTGTGGGAGAAAGATGTGTAAGTCTGCTTCTGTAAAGATTACAGCCTCGGAAACCCTATGGGGCAGTTCTACTCTGTCCTATAGGGCTCCTGTGAGTCAGAATACACTTGACAGCACACAACAACAACAATCTTTTCAGGTGCAGATCTCCACACATTTTTTTCCCATGGAGCCTCTTGGTGGTTTCGAACTGCCAACCTTTCATTTAGCAACTGAGCACTTACGCATGGTGCCACCAGGGCTCTTTTGAATTTTTTATTGTGCTTTAGGTGAAAGTTTACTGAGGAAATTAATTTCTCATTCAAAAATTCGTACACATATTGTTTTGTGACATTGGTTGCCAACCGTGCGATGTGTCAACGCTCTCCCCTTCTCTACCTTGGGTTCCCTGTTGCTATTCATTCTGCCTTCGTGTCCCCTCCTGCCTTCTCACCCTTGCACCTGGGCTGGTGTGCCCATTTAGTCTCATATACATGGTTGAACTGTATGTGTTATTGTTTGTTTTATAGACCTGTCTAATCTTTGCCTAAAGGGTGAACCTCAGGAGTGACTTCAGTACTGAGTTAAAAGGGTGCCTGGGAGCCATACTCATGGGGTTTCTCCAGTCTCTGTCAGACAAGTAAGTCTGGTCTTTTGGGGTGACTTTGAATTTTGTGGTAAATTTTTCTCCAGCTCTGTCTGGGACCCTCTATTGTGATCCCTGTCAGAGCAGTGAATGGTGGTGGCCAGGCACCATCTAGTTGTACTGGTGGAGGCTGTAGTAGTTGTGGTCCATGAGTCCTTTGGACTAATCTTTCTCCTGTGTTTTTGGTTTTCTTCATTCTCCCTTGCTCCAGATGGGGTGGGACCAGTAGACATATCTTACATGCCCACTTACAAGCTTTTAAGACTCTAGACACTACTGAACAAAGTAGGATGTAGAACATTTTCTTTATGAACTGTGTTATGCCAGTTGAGCTAGATGTCCCCCGAGACCATGGTACCCAGCCTTCAGCCCAGCAACTTGGTCCCTCAGGGAGTTTGGATACGTCTATGAATTTTCTATGACTTTACCTTGATCAAGTTGTGCTGATTCCTCCAGTCTTTACCGTCACTTACTCTGTTGTGGGCTCCTTTTCTTGCGCTTCAAAACAAACCAAACCTGTTGCCGTCAAGTCAATTCCGATGTATAGCGACCCTGCTGGACAGAGTAGCACTTCCGCAACTCTTTCTCCTATGGAGTGGCTGGTGGGTTTGAACTGCTGACCTTTTGGTTAGCAGCCAAGTGCTTAACCACTATGCCACCAGAGCTCCTTTCTTGCGCTTAGCAGGCAACTAAGTAACTCTGTTGAAGGATTGAAATGAGCCTTTAAATGCACTAGGGGCACTGTGTTGAATTGGAATCAGCAGGGATTTTGAGTCAAACATCTGTTGGATTCTGGCCTTGCTATTTGCTTGATCCTTGACTTTGAGCAATTATTTAACCTCTTTTAGCTTATGTCTTCTCGTCTGTTGAAAGGGGAAATTAATATCTAAAGCCACCATGAGAATTAAATGAGAGAATTCTCTTAAAAGACCTAGCACAGTGCCTGTCTTCTATAGGTACCTAATCTACCGTCAACACACCAGTTATAAACTTTTGGGATGGTTTCAAGGAATATTTAAACAGTTGGCATTGTCTTGTTGGAAGTCCCTTTCTGGTACTGTTATTATCTTAAGAAAACATTGTTAAAATACTGCCATGCACACTAGTGTTCAGCATCTGCTATCTGTTGATCTAGAATTATCCAAGGAAGAAAACTCAAAAAATTCTAAGGCTCCGTGAAAGATCCTGGGATTTTTTGTAATGTGTTACCCACAGTGTATCTCATTGAAGTTGAAAATTTTTACAGATAACTTTGTCATTTGCTTTGCATGTACATATATGTATGGAGAGAGACATTTTGAACATGAAGAAACTAACCTGCCTTATAAATTGGAGTGAAAATTGTGGTTATATGAAGGATATTGCAAAAGAGTTCTAATTCATGAAACGACAATTTTGTTTATTAACTAGCTACATAGTTACTAGATAAAAGCTTTTCAAAAGGAATTTCTTAATGGACTCAAATGGGGAAAATACATTCCTCAGTTTTTGCATGAATTATGCACTTAACTGTGAGGACCAATGCTTCAACTATTTTCACTTAGTACATGAAGTAATGTTCAGCTTGCCCGACTTTCTGTAGAAGGATTGTGGGACTGGGGCTGGGCACAGGTGTTGCTTCAGTCATTGAACATCTAGAGTTTCAGGTGACTTTTGTCTTGGACATAACTTTATTGAGTACATAGTTATCCTGAAAACTGGCTCCCTACTTTTACAATTATGTATTTGTTTTTTGACTAGATGTCTCCCCTCTCCTTAGCTGGTGGATTATTTTTTGTATTTTCCTCCAAAACATTTAGGAAGATAAATAATGCTGAAGGACTGTGGAGGCATAGGTAGTGTGGGTAATTCAGGAGTATTTAGTCAGCACTTAGGAAATTCTTGAAATGTTTCTTGATGTCCTGCAGAACTTTACAGTGTTGTTCACATCTGTATGTTGTGTGAGGAGGTTGTATTTATTGCTGTGGTACTCTTGCTGGAATATAGGAAAAAGAAAGGGAAGGTAGAAGGGGTATAGAAGGCTGGGAGGAGGGAATTACTGTGCAGAATAAAGCAGCTAGCTTTTGGCTCCAAAGATTGATCATTTTCTTTAGTTATAGACCCAGGTGAGCTCCAGTTAGATTTTTAATAACATCTTTCAGAAGTTAGGCTTGCAAGGCTTTGGGATAATTCAGAGAGGATAAACGGAGAAACAGCCTCAATGAAACTTTTTAGGCATCCCAGATATTGACTGTCCAGCATCACCTGTGAATTTTCATTCTTCTCTGCATGATGTCATGAATACAGATGCTTACATGGTATTTGTTTTCCTCTAGAAAGAGAGGAAGAAGAAGAACCAGAAGCTTAGGTGAGATGTGTACATTGATTCATTACTACACGCCAGGTCTCGAAGGACGCTAGCACCATTCATCTAAACCAAACCAAACCTGTTGCCGTTGAATCAATTCCAACTCATAGTGACCCTATAGCACAGAGTAGAACTGCCCCACTGGGTTTCCAAGGAATGCCTGGTGGATTCGAACAGCTGACCTTTTGGTTAGCAGCTGAGCCAACAGGACTCTGGCATCATGCATAGAAACTTACATTGTATAGTGCCACCTCTGATATGGGTAGGATGCTGCCTCATTTTGATTTTGGGGGATTAGATGATATAATGTAAGTTATACTACTAAGCGTTCTCCTCTCTTGTCCACTAAGGATATTGACTATAAAAAACAAACCAAAAAACCCACTGTCGTGGATTCGATTTCAACTCATCACAACTCTGTAGGACAGAGTACAACTGCCTCATAGGGTTTCCAAGGCTGTAAATCTTTATGGAAGTAGACTGCTACATCTTTCTGTCAAGGGGCGGCTGGTGGATTTGAACTGTCAACCTTTTGGTTGGCAGCCAAGCGCTTTAACCACTGCACCACCAGGGCTCTGCATTGACGATATTTTTTAGATGATATCCAGTTTTGGGTATCCAGTTTGTCAGTATTTTGAATATCAGTTTCTTTGCGAGTGTGTCTTTTTTTTTTTTTTTTTTTGACAAATTTTTTCTCCATGCTTTTCAATTCCTAGTAGTGGAAATTGCTTGCCAACGCCCCTACAAATCTTACTTTCTTAGAACATATTTAAGATATACTAGACACACTCTACTTCTGTAGAATAGACATTTCATCTCGGAAGGACCAGGCTGGGTGTCAAATATGTGTGTGTTTTTTTTTTTTAAAACACAGCAGCCTTTACACAGAGGTTATAGCATTTTTAGGATTTCAGTTCCATAATAAGCTTCAGTTACTCTAAATTCATATTGCAAACACTGGATCTTAGTAATGATCTGCTAGACTTTCCCAATTTAAGATTGAGAAGAGATGGGAGCCTAGGTATCATTTACTGGCAGCTCATAAGTTTTAATGAAACCAGGGGCCCTTAAAGGTCTGAAAAACTGTATTGTAATGGAGTCCCTGGATGGTACAAACTGTTAACACACTTGGCTGTTAAATGAAAGGTTGGAGGTTCAAGTCCATCCAGAGATGCCTTGGAAGAAAGGCCTGGCAATCTACTTCTGAAAAATCAACCTCTGAAAACCCTATGGAGCACGGTTCTACTCTGACACACATGGGGTCACCCTGAGTCGGAATCAACTCTGCAGCAGCCGGTGGTAGTAGTAGTAGTATACTTATTTAAACAATCAGAATTAATTTTAAATATTTATACTTAAAGTTAAGTGTTTATTGAAAATATATCCATTGAAATGGTTCTTTCAGTGAGCTAAACATTTGGCAACATTTTTATAATTTAGCATGTATCGCTCTTCACCTGGTTGTTCTCAGTAATCTGTGCAATGTATTCTTACTTAAAAGGATTATGTGGAAACTTTTCTTAACTAAAGGACTACTCAACTGCTCAGCACTCAGATACTTGACACGGTTCCTTTCTATTGTAAACTTCCACATCCAGGCAGGTGTGTAACAGATGTTGGAAGAAGTGGGTGAATAGGTAAAGTGGGTGTGGCATCGTTTGACCTGATGTAACCTATGAGGCAATTTTGGAATAAATAATTTGAAGTCAAGGACTCTTATTCTCTTTTTACTGTTGGTGTCTAGCATACTGTTAAATACATGATATGGGTGATGAGCATTTCAGAAAATACCCTATAGCTCATTTACGACAGCTCTGATTTATACTTTCATGTAATTATCATGCAACAAATATTTTTTGAGCTCTTAATATGTGCTACACCCTTTTCTAAGGAGCCCTGGTGATGCAGTGGTTAGGTGCTGAGCTGCTAACTGAAAGGTTGGTGGTATGAACCTACCCAGCAACTCTAAGAGAAAGATCTAGTGATCTGCTTCCCAAGAAAACCCCGTGGGACAGTTCTTCTCTGTCAAGTCCCTGTAAGTTGGATTTGACTGGATGGCACCCAACAACAACATGATCTTTACTAGCTACGAGGATGAGTCAGTGAACAAAGCAGATAAAATCCCTGGCCTTCATAGAACTTACATTCTATTATATGTGTGGGGGCAGAGGAGGAGAGCAGATAGTAAATGATAAACACAAAATACGAGTGAATTCTGTGGGATGTTAGAAGGTGATAATTATGAAAAAAATTGGTCAGGGTAAGGAGGGTCCTTAGGGCTGTTGGGGCATGAGGTCATGTTGCAGTTTTAACTTGGGGGTTGAGATAAGCCTTTTTGAGAAAGAGCATTTGAGCAAAGATTTAAGGGAGGTGAGGAAAGGAACCACGTGGCTATGTGGGGGAAGAACCTTCCAGGCAGAGGGAGCATAAAGGCTGAAGTGCGGGCTGGATCCTTTGAGCAGCACGAGGAAGGCAGTGTGGCTGGGTTAGAACCATGAGAGGATAAAAGAGCGCTTGGAGATGAGACTCAGAGAAGCAGCAGGGAGAGTGAGGGGCAGATCACATAAGGCTTTTTAGGCCATTGTAAGGGCTCGCTATATATCAGATTTACCACCTACCCCACATACTGTCTCTGCAGCACTGTGGGTGTGTGCATTCCCATTCTTCCCTGCATGATGTCATGTATCAGACATTTACGTAGCATCTCACTCTGAAAACCTCATTGTGCCTCATGGTTACTCCTCTATTATTTTTCAGCGCATCACACAGATATTTATTTTACTATCATTAGTATTCAGTCCAATTTATTTGTATTTTCTGGTTCTTTGCATGGCAGTGTGAGTCCTTTAACTTAAGCACTATTCAGAGGTATATTATCCAAAAAGCGAGGTAAGCGTGGGCTTACTTGTGCTTACTTACTAATCTGTAGTGAACAATTTCACATGGGTTTCATCACACCACATCAAAGTGAAACCTATGTGAAATTGTTCACTACAGATTAGTAAGGAAGCCTGTGTGTACCTTGTTTCTGAGTCACCTGCCCTGTCAGGGATTGTAAATTTGAAAAGAGGCTTTGATTCCATCAGAAGGTGCTGTGGGGTTGGGAGAGAGACAGATGCCAGCCACACCTAGAAGTAAAATCTTTGTTATGGTGAAAAAACGTGAAATTGTTCACTACAGATTAGTAAGTAAGCACAAGTAAGCCTGTACTTACCTTGTTTATTGTATAATCCACCCCTGGCACTACTCCACATAGTGCTAGTCAAGTCTGCATGTGAAATTTCCCTTGGGTCCTGACTGCTATCTCCTGGTACTGTGAAAACCCATTTTTGGTATGAGGTACTGAAGAACAGGCATGTGCCAAAGGTAAACTAATAGTCAAGCTGGAGTGATATTAAAAATCTTCATGTAAGTCCTGTAAAGGGCACTATTTGCAACTCTTATTATAAGCTGTGATTTAGAACCTGCCTCCACATTTCTCTGAATAAGCAGTGCATGTGTTGAGGACTGACAGGTCAGCTTCCCTAGCATACTGCCAGAATCCATTACTATCAAGTGGACTGTGACTCATAGCAACCCCGTATGTGTCAGTACAGCTGTGGTTTCCTATGGCTGTTTTTTTTTTTTGGAAGTAGATTGCCAGGCCTTTCTTCCAAGGCACCTCTCGGTTAGCAGCTGAGCATGTTAGCAGTTTGTAACAGCCTGGGACTCCATTAACATGCTAGAAGTAAAATATGCAGTGCAAGTCATTCTTTTCTTCTTTCAAAGCAGAGAGAGTCCGAAATGATATATGACTGGAAATGTGGGTAGATGTAGATGAAATAAAAGAGTCCCAGTGGTGCAGTGATTAAGCAGTCAACTGTTAACGGAAAGGTTGGCAGTTTGAATCCACCCAGCGGCTCCACAGGAGAAAAGACCTGGTGGTCTGCTCCTCTAAAGATTACAGCCCAGGAAACCCTACCAGGTAGTTTTACACTGTTACAGTGGGTCACTATGAATCAGAATTGACTTGAGGGCACCCAACAGCAACAATAACATGGATGAAATGTTTGCGTCTTCTAAGAGAACACAAGGCATGGGGTAGACTTCCTGTGCAGCAGAGGCATGCTCCGTTTAATTATCTGAATAATTTCTTCAGACCCACTTAAATTCTCTGATGTCCAGGAGGTGGCTGCCCTATCTCAAAGTAACTGAGTTGAGCAGCTACTTAACTGTCATCTCAAAGTGTAACTGAATGTTAGTGGCTGCATAGTAGAGACGAATTCAGTTTAGTATGAAAAGATTTGTGCTAAGCACTTTAGAGGTTTCAAAGAGAGGAAGACACAGTCTTGTCACTGAAGTGACTTAAGTCTAGTAGGGGGTAAAAAGTACAAGTAAGGATTGCAATGGAGATTGAGAGGCAGGAGAGTGGAGATTAATCAGAAAGAAATTCTAGGAGGCAGTGAGGCCCCAAATCAACATGGCAGGATTTAAGAAGTGTTGAGATGTTGGAGTCTATGGGATATATATTTATGGAATGAATGTTACTGTTTGAAAAAGAGGGAGCAGAATCAAAGATGTGGCTGACATTTTGAGTCAGGGTTAAATGGCAAGACTTTGTCTTGCTTACTTTGTACACATCATCAATTGCTAGGTTCTGTGATAATGACGGAAACCCTCAATGAGATGGATTTACACAGTAGTTTTAACAATGGACTCAAATGTACCTACCAGGGATCATGAAAATGGCACAGAACCAGGCAGTGTTTCATTGTGTTATATGTAAGTCCGAGTCAACTCGATGGCAACTAACAATGACAACAATAACTGGCAGGAAGGCTGTGCCTCACTAGACATCAGAAAGTCAGGAAGAAGAACTGGTATTGGGGAAAGGATAATCTCACGGATAAGCTTAGTTTCAGACGCTTGAAATAACACAAACCATCCTGTAGACAGTTGGAAATGTGGCATGGTAGCTTGGAGGAGCATCTGGGTCTTGAGATATAAAGTGAAGTGGAGAAAATTAAATTGCAAATTTAGACTATATCAATGGGCAGACAATTTTGAAAAATTAAAATACTTGATTGTTTTATCAAAGCTGTGAAATTCCATTGCAATTATACTATGGTTTCTTTTGATAATCTATTCCCATTTAGAGGTTAATTTTTATATTTTTTATATTTGTATTTTATATCTTCAGTGTTTTTGAGATAGTATTTTAGTTATCATCAGACTTTCATAATTGTGAAGAACGTGTCCTCTCCTTTTTAAATATCTAGGCTCTACATTTCACTACTTCTGTTACTTGTATCCTGTGTACAGCTCCACTATAGTGGAATTATTTGACCCTTGAGTATTGTTGCTTAAAGCAGCACGGTTCCCAGGTGGAGAGTAACACAGTGGTTAAGAGTTTGGGCTTTGGAGTTAAACAGAACTGGGTATGCTTTCCTAGTCTGCCCTTCTTTCATTTGTTTTAGCCCCTTTGCACCTCAGTGTTCTCATCTGATTTTCCTGAATATTAAATCATACAGAGTGTTTCACAAATGGTTTGGCTTTCACTAAATGGTTGGTAAAATAGTAGTAGTAATAATAATAATGATAATGGTGATGGCGATCATGATCATCACTGCTACTGCTGCTACTAATGTGTATTTTATGGAAACTTCATTAAGTTTAGCTGAAGCCTGCTTCTGTATGTTGCAGTCCTGGATATATGAAGTAAAATGGGGTCCCTCTATAGAGATGGAAACCCTGGTGGCGTAGTGGTTAAGTGCTATGGCTGCTAACCAAAAGGTCCGCAGTTCGAACACCACCAGGTGCTCCTTGGAAATTCTATGGGGGTAGTTCTACTATGTCCTGTAGGATCCCTGTGAGTGGGAATCAGCTCAACGGCCATGGATGGTGGTGGCTATAGAGCATGAGTTTAGCGGTAGCTGATGACTACGCAAAACTCTTCAAGCTGCTCATCTTGTCATCCTCCTGAAAAGACTGATTGTAACACAACAGATGTATATCCTTTTTATTCTGTTTAGCCATTTCCTGTAGACATTGCCTCCTAGTTTGGTGGTGACTTCTGCACAACTATCCTTCTGTGAGAACTTGCCGAAGTCACGTGGATTTGCTCGTTCACAAAATGTGAATACAGCCAACTTTCAATTACAGCCTGGCTGTCAATTCAGAGACTGAATTGATTTTGACCTTTTTTTCTCCCACTGCCTGTCTTTTGCCCTTATCACTACTAATTAATTTCTGTATAAGAGAATGAGCAAGAATGCTGCCTCACTTTAGCTCCTCAGCAGGGATTTGTGAGTACAGACAGAGGAGGTTTGTTATGTGCCTGAGCTTTGCTTGTTTGTATTCCTGACCCTTACTGTCACGGATAGTAAGAATTTGTAGTTTGTTATGGATTGAATTAAGTTCCCCAAAAGTATATGTTGTAAATCTAACATCTATGCCTGTGGTTATAATCCCATTTGGGAATGGGTTGTCCGTTATGTTAATGAGGCAGGATTTGTATAGGGTATATCTTGAGTCAGTCTCTTTTGAGATACAAAAGATTAAACAAGCTAGCAGAGCAGAGTTGAGGGAAGAGAGGTGCCAGGCCACATGGAGATTGCTCAGGAACAGAAGCTTAGAAGAGACAAGGGCCATCCTCCAGAGCCAAAAGAGAGAGAAAGCCTTCTCTAGAGCTGGCACCTGAATTTGAACTTCTAGCTCCCCTAAACTGTGCGAAAGTAAATTGCTGTTTGTTAAAGCCATCCATTTGTGGTATTTCTGTTATAGCAGCACTAGATAACTAAGACAGAGTTGTGTGAAACAAATAAGCATTGTCTGGTAAAGAATTTATAACTTTTGGGATTTATTCTAATACTGCCTTCCTAAAGTTCCAAAGAAAATAACAGCTAAAAAATTTCACATGTATCTTTCTTGAATATAACGCTTATATATGTCTTACTATGTTTTAAATGTAACCATATAACAGCTAAAAAATTTCACATGTATCTTTCTTAAATATAACGCTTAATATGTCTTACTGTGTTTTAAATGTAACCATATATGGCTTTTTTATGTTGTTAGGTGCCATTGAGTCAGTTTCAACTCCTGGCGACCCCATTCTTAACAGAACCAAATACTGCCCAGTCCTGTGCCAGTCTCACAATTGTTGCTGTGTTTGAGCCCATTGTTGGAGCCACTGTGTTAGTTCATCTCATTGAGGGTCTTCTTTTTTCTTGACCCTCTGTACTAAGCATGATGTCCTTTTCCAGGGACTGGTCCCCCCTGATAACATGTCCAAAGTATGTGAGGCAAAGTCTTGCCATCCTTGCTTCTGAGAAGCATTCTGGCTGTACTTTTTTCAAGTCAGATTTGTTTGTTCTTTGGCAAGTCCAGGGTATATTCAATATTCTGCATTAACACCATAATTCAAAGGCATCAATTCTTCTTTGGTCTTCCTTATTCATTGTCCAGCTTTCACATGCATATGAGGTGATTAAAGATAGCATGGCTTGGATCAGGTGTACCTTAGTCCTCAAATTGACATCTTTGCTTTTTAACACTATAAAGAGGTCTTTTTGCAGCAGATTTGCCCAGTGCGATACTTCGTTTAATTTCTTGGCTGCTGGTTTCATGGGCATTGATCATGGATCCGAGTGAAATGAAATCTTTGACAACTTCAATCTTTTTTTCTCTAGTCATCCTATAAATTTCACTATTTAAAAATTTTACCTATGTGTATTTATTAAATTTTATAAGACAACAATGAATTATAGAGGCTTTTTATAGAATTTCTTATAGTTTTGTTGTCTACTGGAGTTAGAGTTATCTTCTTTTGCTCCTTTAGTAGGTCTGTCTTAGTAATACTGTGGCTCAAAGAGAAAGAAGAATTACGTATTTCATTTTGGGAAGAATTTTCACAAACTTAGTTTGGGAACATTTGAGGATATCTCAAATAATCTTAAATAATGGATGTCAGTTTCTGAAAATAATTTTTTTTAATTGAATGAAATTACATTGTTTCCCTTTTGAAAGTTTTTGTTTTGGAGGGAGCAGCATGCTCCACAGTTGAATAGGCTAGCAAAGAGGTCTGAGAAGGAAGTGTGGATCATGCTTCCACCCTAGAACACTTCCTCCTCCCTATTCACCCATCTTTTTTATAATAAATGAGAAATACATCTTCCTGTGAGAGAAATGGGAGCCAGATTGAGGTTTGGGAGAAAAGAACAAGAGACACTTTACCTCCATATAATAAGGCTGAAGAATTTTTTTTTTTTTTAGAGTTGAAAGAGATCTTAAAGAACCACCCTTATTTTTATAGATCAAAAAAAGAAAATAGGTCCAAGGTTTTAAACAGTCTCTCATTCAGTGAGCCAGTCAGCCAGCAAATATTTACTGAGTATCTACTATGGGCCAAGTAGTGAATAAGTCAAACATGGCCCATGCCTTCATAGAAGCCTGCTAGACTTTATTTATGTATTTGGTAATGGAGGTTGTTTGGCCTGGGGAGGATGGAGTGAGGTGGGTGCACAGGGTGAGGAGTGTTCGTGGTATAGTACTGATGTTAAATCAGGAGCATGGGCCCTGAAATCATACTCCTTGGGTTTAAATCCTCTCTGTTTTTTAGCTGTTTGGCAGTGGGTAGATGGCTTTATCGTCTTAAAGCTTAGTTTCTTCACCTCTAAAATGGTAATAATAACAATTGCGTTGACCTATTGCGAAGGTTAAATGAGTTATCACATGCAAGGCACTTGGCAGGTTACTTGGCACATAGTAAATTTTCAATAAATATTAACAGCTATAAAAATATCTAGAAAATATTAGTAATAGTAGTGGTATTAGAAGGAAATACACACAAAAAGATATTTACAGGAAGATGTGTGTTGTATTATGACAGGGGAAGAGCATAGTGCTTTGGAATATAGTAGAGTCAGATCTCCAGATTCCCAGTTGGTTCAGGGTGGTCTAGTGTAGCAATGGTATTTTATTTCTTACCTTCTTTGTTCGGCTTTCCTTCCCCCCACCCCCCCTTTCTTTTTTAACTCAGTAACTTTCTTCACTGTTTATTGCTCTAAATTTCAGTGTTCTTTGACTTTACAGCAGTTTGCCAGGCAGTATTTATTCACAACCAGCTATGTACTAAGAACTCTGTAGAATACTGGAAATGGAATAACAGTCAATAGGACATAGACCTTTTAAGGAATGTCTGTGTCTTTGTGTATATGTATATAGCACACACACAGACATGCGGACACACATCTGCAAATATAGTACTTGTAGTAGTGGATGCTAACTTCTCTAATAGATACATGTAAAGGAGAGCCCAAAGGAGTGATTAAATTTCTGATTTGAATATGGGGTAGTAGTAATAAGAAAGACTTCATGCAAGAGATTGCATTTGGTCTGGGTCTTGGAAGATCAAAAGCTTGTTGGAATTGGAGACCATTACAAATACAGAGAAGAACCTAAAACAGGAACTAGCATGGATGGAGTTTACAGCTTGAGAAAGTAACAGAGTTAGAAGTCTACCTTGTAGATGGGAGTGGCAGAAAGGGAAAGCATTAGGTTCTTTTAAGTGGGGAGTCACATCGTTGGGTTTGAGTGTTAGCATCACTTTGGAGGTGATGTGGAGATTAAAGCAAAGGAGATGAAATTTGCAGCGTGCTGGGTGAGTTAGGATGAGGGCCTGGTTTACTGCATTGCCAATGAGGGAGGGAGGTAGGGGGGACCAAATTCTAGAGGTAGTGAGTAACCAAGGGGCTCTTATAAGCAGTTGGATGTGGGGACAGTGACTGAGAGTAGTGGTGTCTAGGACAACACTGAATTCTAATTTGGGCCACTGGTTGCTGTCAACTAAAACGGAATAATACATGAAGAGAAGATAATGACTTTTTTTTAGAAACATTAAATTTGAGGTTTATTTGGTGTGTTACTGCAGAGATAGCCAATAGGGAACTGGACTACAGGTTTGTTGAGTAGAGATATGTATACTAGAAATCTTGATTTGAAGTTACCTGTGGTAATTACAACCCCTGGATGGTTTGCTTAGGCGGAACGTATATAGTAAAAAGAGAGGAATGCATTGGAAAGAATACCGGAGAGTGCCAGGGCACAAGAAGTGTTGGAGAGAGGAGAAGGAACTGTTACGGAGGTTAAATAGGTGTCATTATAACAAGGGGGCGAAGAGTTTCACAGAGGGAAATGTAAAATGCTACAAAGAGGCTAGTAATTGAGAGGGATCAAGATTGCCTTTTGGACTTGGCCATCTTGAAGGAAGTTAGTCGCCAGTAACCTCTGTCCCTTTGTTGGAACTTGTTTGTAGTGGGTTGCAGATTGTGTGAAGATATGATGCAGATTGAGGCACTGAAGTCTCCTCTTAAGAAACTTGGCAGTGGAAGAATGGCGCAAGGGCCGTCAACATAGAGGGAGGGGGCGTTTATTTACTTATGATGGAAGAGATTTCAGCATGACTAGTGTCTTAGTTACATAGTGCTACTGTAACAGAAATACCACAAATGGATGGCTTTAACAAAGAGAAATCTATTTTCTCACAGTCTAGTCTAAATTCAGGGTGTCAGCTCCAGGGGAAGGCTTTCTCTGTGTGTTGGCTCTGGAGGAAGGTTCTTCACATCAATCTTCCCTGGACTAGGAGCTTCTCAGTGCAGGAACCCCGGGTTCAAAGGATGTGTTCTACTCCTGCTGCTGCTTTCTTGGTGGTATGAGGTCCTCAACCCTCCGCTTAGTTCCCTTTCCTTTTGTCTCTTTTAAGATAAAAAGTGGGGCAGGCCACACTTCAGGGAAACTGCGTTTACATTGGATAAGGGATGTGACCTGAGTAAGGGTGTTACTTTCCATCCTAATCTTCTTTAACATAATTTTAATCTTGCCTCATTAACCATGGGCAGAGATTAGGATTTACAACATATAGGAAAATTATATCAATCACAAAATGGAGGACAACCACACAATACTGGGAACCATGGCGTAACCAGGTTGACACATATATTTGGGGGACACGATTCAATCCAGGAACCTAACCATGATTGTGAGAATGGCGCAGGACCAGGCAATGTTTTGTTCTGTTGTACATGGGGTTGCTGTGACCGGCTGGACCACACCTACCAACAACAACAAGGTTCCAGGAAGTAGCAGGTAGAGCCAGACAAGTTGAAAATAAAGGAGAGTGTAGAATGACAGGTATAGTGACCCCTCAAGGTGGAATGGGTGCCTCTTCTGAAACTGGCAGCTTGGGTGCGGATACTCAGGAGTTTTGAGGGTAGGGTTTTGAGAGGTTTATGCCTGATGACTTTACATTGCTCTCTTAAATAGGGTATGAAGTTACCTCTGGAGAAGAGTATCAGAATCAGATTTGGCTGCCTAGTTGAGGCGAGTGAAGTGATATTTCAGAGTAATGCAACCTTGTTTTTCTCTTGATGACGTTCTTGCCTTCCCTTCTCTAGGGCCGTACCAGGCTGTGCTTCTTCGGGTTCATTTAATCTTTAAAGCCTTCCTTCTTCATTGTCTTTGTCCAGTTCTACTTTTCCTCTTTGTTTTATCCCTCCACACATCTAACCTTGACCTCAGCATGAACTCATAGCTCTTAATCTTCTCTTTGCATTTCAGGTTTATGTCACTTCCACATTTCTTAACGAATTTCTAACCAGTTTATACCCCATTATTACCCTGTTAAAAGTTAAAGCTCTGCCTTTCTCATTTGTTTCAACAGATATTTTTGAGTATTTCTGTGCCAGACACTGTGCTGGGGTTGGGATGCAACAGTGTTCTGGGGTGGAGGGCAGACTAACTCCAAGTAAAACCACAAAGTATAATTTTGAGTTTTAAAAGTCTTATGGAGGAAACAGACATGGGAGTGGAGAACCTGCTTGAGTTAGAATGACCAGGGAAGGATTCATTGAGGAGGTAGCATTAATGTTGAAAGGTAAAAGTTGAAAATGAACTGTAGGGGGAGCTAGAATAATATTTTTTTTTGAAGAACTTAACCATGCTCGTGAATAGACTTCTATAAGCATGGAATTGTAGATGTAGAGTAGGTAACTGTCTGCCTGGAACTGTTTTTGATATTCTTTGTCATGGATTGAATTATGTCCCCCCAAAAAATGTGTGTATCAACTTGCTTAGGCCATGATTCCCAGTATTCTGTGGTTGCCCTCCGTTTTTGGATTGTAATTTTATGTTAAAGAGGATTAGGGTAGGATTGTAACACCCTTACCAGGCCACATCTCTGATCCAGTGTAAAGGGAGTTTCCCTGAGATGTGGCCTGCAGCACCTTTTATCTCTCAAGAGATAAAAAGGAACAGGAAACAAGCAGAGAGTGGGGACCTCAAACCACCAAGAAAGCAGCCCGTCCTTTGGACCTGGGGTACCTGTACCTGAAAAACTCTTCGACCAGGGGAAGATTGACGACAAGGAATCTTCCTTCAGAGCTGAGAGAGAAAGCTTTACCCTGGAGCTGACACCCTGAATTTGAACTTGTAACCTACTAAACTGTGAGAGAATAAATTTCTCTTTGTTAAAGGCATCCACTTGTGGTATTTCTGTTACAGCAGCACTAGATGACTGAAACACTATTTGAGTATCTTTCTCACTGATTCTTCCTTGGTTCCTGAAGGTAGTTTATAAGACCTATAACAGATTACCTTTAAGTTAAGGTGGAGAAGGACCTTAAAAAAAAAGATATTGCCTGGAAATGCAACTATTACTGAGCACCTAGGAAGTATTCTGGCAGAGGGAAGAACAAGACAAAAATACATTCCTTCTGTTCAATTGGGTGGTGTTTCTCTCTGCCCATTCCCTACCCCATGGACATTAGTGGCAGTCATCATCCATGGGACAGGATGGTTTTATTGTATTCATGAATTGTGAGAGTTCATTTCATTGTCTCAGGTCGTTCTCATGTAGTAACCCATTGTCTCAATCCAGTTGAAAGCCACTCATTTTTTATTTCACAGGTAAAAAAGGATATGTGTGTGTATGTGTACACATATACAAGGCAACCATTATTAGTCACCACCATTACTCTGAACTAGTTTAAATGGTTACTGGGACTTGAATCTTGGAAGTAGATGTTTGGAACAGATCTGAAGCCCAGGATTTTGGGCCTAGGTGGGCACTACAATTTAATATCTTTAGCTGTTGTTGTTAGCTGCCGCTGAGTTGGCCCCCAAGTCATGGTGACCCCATGCACAACTGAATGAGATGCTACCCTGTCTTATGCCATCGCCATGACTGGTTGCAAATGAGACTGTTGTGATCCATAGTTTGTTTGCTTTAATAATTTATTTTGTGATCCATAGTTTATACTGGCTGATTTTCAGAAGTAGATCTCCAGGGCTTTCTTTTTAGTCAATCTTAGTCTGGAAGCTCCGTTGAAACCTGTTCAGCATCACAGCAACATGCAAGCCTCCACTGACAGATGGGTGGTAGCTGCTCATGAGGTGCATTGCCAGGAATCAACCGTGGGTCTCGCATGTGGGAGGCAAGAGTACCACTGAACCTACAGGATAGGAGTATCAGATTTCTTGGAGGTGAGAGGACTAGAGATAGGCACTCAAAGGGAGGTAGACGAAGGAGAACAGTGACACACTGAAGATAATCCTTACGGACTTCATGGTTTGTCTAATGTCAGCCCAAGTTAGTTGACAGAAAATATCATCTACCAAGGAGAAATCTAGTGGATTTTTGCCAGCTTAAGTTTATACAAGCAAGTTAATGTTCTTCAGAGAAAGGACAGGAAGGTACGAGCATGTGAGATGGTTTTCTAGGCTTCGGTAACTTTGCTGAGGCATCCAGGTCAGTACTTTTGAGAAGAGAAAGGCAGTCATAGGAGCTGGTTTGACCCTCAAAACAGAGGTTCCCAACAGGTTTTTTGTTTGTTTTTGTTTCCAGCCAAGGAATGTCAACTTTTGCAATGGCACTGGACTTCTTTGGTGGTGTTTGTTATGTTCTGAAAATTCTACCCTTTTGCCTTTTGAAGTAGTAATGATGTTATCATAGGGATGATTTGGGGTATATCTTAAGTTATTTGTCAATAGCAAGTTAATTGTGACACACCCCTCATACCGTGGTAAACCTGATTGAGAACAGCTTCCTTAGTGCTTTGTACTTAGACATTTTTTACATGTGTAATTAATTTATCTGACAAATGGTATCAAGAAGGTTGTGTTTTTGAAAATGACCATATAGATCTCTAGCAAGGAGCATTTTTCATTCATACATGGGAAGCTCTTTGCAGTTGTCCATCAATGCTTGGTTTGATTTTCCCCCATTATAATTCCTCATAAGCTCAGAGAAGACGTCTCTAGTGCTATATGAAATATAAATGATTCCTGGTAAATGGATGGTAACTTAGACTGTCATCTTAATTTAATAACATATTTACCCACATTTAAAGTATAAATACAGTCAAGGCTACATTAAAGACTTATTAACTTGAAACTTATTTATGTGTTCACTTGAGATCGACGTCCCTGGAACTTAAGGTGGTATGTGAATTGTAAAAATATGGCATTCCGAGGATATTACGGTTCTAGGTTCCCCAATGGTCTTCCTGTCAGTAAAAGGTATGCCTGCTTTTAATGTCTCTTAAAATAAGAAAAGTGAAAATAGACTTAGATCATTTAAATGTGCATATGTAGTTATTTCTTTGGTAAACATAAAACTTGAGCTTCTGTCCATAGAAAATATTTATTAGCAATTAATTAACTAGGGCACCTTCTTTGAATTACTTTATCAATTTAAGTAAGGTCCTTGGCCTCCGTGAGAAGTTGCAGCACACAAAATATTAACTGAGACACTGTCTCTGTTGAGAAATCTGGATGTGAAATTCAAACAACTTTAGAGAATTTATGGACTTGATCTTTTAATATATTGACCATGTTAAGCCAAAGAGAAATCTCCATTTAAAAGCATGCTTTAAGTTCTCAATTGGTGTGTAAGTATGATTTTATGTGAAGAATTGGCTGATGTAATTCACAGGCAGTCTAAGTTTGCCTTTGGAAACCCTTCTAGAGAACCTAACTTTTTAGTCAATCTGCTTTATGTGCTTTCTGTTACATAACGTGGGGTTCCTTGAATGTTTTATAGAGAATATGATAATTATTTGGGAATTTTATTATCATAGTGCTCAGTATGTTTGTAGATTTTTTTTTTTTTTTTGTCCACGTAAACTTCTGAGCCTTTTCCTTTCTGTCTGCTATAGTGTGTGGACTTTCTTATTACTAAAATAGTATTCATTTCTTTATCCAGTAAACACGGATGGTAGGCATTGTTAGATGATTGGGCTATGGAGGTGAATAAGGTGCTTTCTCTACCTTTATGTTGTGTTTAAGGGTTTTCATGGGCAACCACCCCTGCAGACAACCCTGTTTCCTGAATCCCCACCCTTTTGGTTGTCTTGAATCCCATTTTTTACTCCTTCAATCTGAAGCTGAACAGCTCTTGGTAGAATTCCAAATATAACAGAGTATACTCTCTTCTCTTAATTTTTCATGGATAGTTTTTAGTTTCACTCCTAGAAAAATCTTGGTATGCTATATTTTACCTAATCGTTTTTAAGGCACACGATTACTTTATGAATCACTTGCCAAGCAAAACCTGCTGCCAGCAAGCATGACACAGTGGTATGACTCCATAGAGTCATCATATTCATTCCACTTTCAGAGATGTTATAAGGTGAAAATACAGGGATCTTAGAATTGTTTACATATAGTATTAAAGGTGAACCAGAAAAACGTGTTTATACTAATTTAAAATGAAAAGGTTTTTTTACAACATGACTGGCAGTGTATTTGAAAGCTTTGCCCAGATGTGAACCATTGACTTAAGAGATGTTGTTATTGTAAAGTGCCATTGAGTCGGTTCCAACTCATAGAGAACCCTATATACAACAGAATGAAGCACTGCCCGGTCCTGCGCCTTTCTCAAATAATTTTTGCGGTGTTTGAGCCCATTGTTGCAGCCACTGTGTCAGTCCATCTCATTGAGGGCCTTCCTCTCTTTC
Source organism: Loxodonta africana (assembly GCF_030014295.1). Lineage (NCBI taxonomy): Eukaryota > Metazoa > Chordata > Mammalia > Proboscidea > Elephantidae > Loxodonta > Loxodonta africana. Next base: position 42,692,704 of record NC_087355.1, on the reverse strand, counting down.
ACTGACCCTCTACTTTACCAAAGTACGTGAGATCTCACCATCCTGGCTTTCAAGGATTTTAGAGAGAGCCACTCTTAATAGTGGGATAGAGATTCTTTATATACGTATCCTTCCAGACTTGTATTTATACACAACATGCATAAACGTCCCTCTGTCTATGACTGTCTTAATATAGGTTTGTTTATCTTTAAACAGAGTCTTATAAGACTTGTAGCTTTGTAACATTATTTTTTAATCCACTTTGTGTGTTTTAAAGGTCTTTCCATGTACGTATATTTTTTTATACCCATGTCATTATTTTCCATTGTATGGCTCTGCCGGAATTTGAATTGCCAAGCCCCCATTGTTGGACAGTTGTTTCCAGTGTTTCCTCATTTTAAACATCTTTGTACACTTGGCATTATTTAAGTTAATTTCTAAAAAGTAGAATTGATGTATTAAAAATATGTACAATTTAGAGGCAATTGATGAATATTTTCTAACAACTGTCCCGCAAGAAAATTGGTAGAATTTTTACAAAATCAAACTGTAACTAATACTATATTATCATTAAAAAAAAATTGTTAATCTGTTAAGATATATTTTGTCTTAATTAAAAAAACAGTAATACTAGTAAAGTTGAACTTTTCTGTTGGATTATGGTTTATGTATTTTTTATTCCTACTCATTTCCGTTTTTTTTTTCCTATTGGGTTTTTCAACTTTTCATTGTTGACTTGATAGAGCTCTTTATATATTAATCCATTGTTATCATATAGCAAGCTTTTTTTTCCCAGTTTGTCATGGTGGTATTCAATTTTATTAATAAGCTTTTTTTTTTATTGGTTCTGCCTTTCTTAACATGTTTAGATCCTTTTCTCATACTAAGATTAAATAAATATGGATTTATATATTTAGTATTTTTCATTTTTATATTAAAGTTTTTATTCACATGGAAATAAGTTATTTTGGAAATATGCTATGAGATAGGGGTTTATTTTATTTTTTCCCAATAGTTACCTAATAGTCCTGAAGAAAGTTTCTTAAATTGCTTTTTCTTTCTCACTAATATAAGAAGTCACCTTAATCACATACTAAGTTCTTAGGCAAATGTGTATCTGTTTCTAAGCTATATATTTTTTCTACTTTGTAATTGTTAATTCTGCTGTATCAGGTGTTTAGAGTCCCTGGGTAGCACAAACGCACACCCAGAGGTGCCTCAGAAGACAGGCCTGGCCATCTGCTTCGAAAAGGTCACAGCCTTGAAAACCCTATGTCAGCAGTTCTACTTTGCACACGTGTAACAGTTTATACTAATAGCACATTGTTCAAATTTTCATAGTTTTATGGCACAGTTTAAATATATGTTAGGCTAAATCTCCTCATTACACTTCATTTTCAAAGTTTTCCTGGATGTATTTATTTCAGATTAACTTTTAAAACATTCGTAAATTTCTGGAAAACATTCTGTTGGTATTTTAACTAAGGTTGTATTAACTGTAATGGTAAGAATATAATTCAATGGGAGTAGAATGAAAGCCTTGATAATGTTAAATTTATTTTAGGTGGTTAGTACAGCATGCTGTTTAATTAAGGAAGTGCTGTTTCCAAGATATTTTATATTTAGGCACTAGAGATAGAGTTGAAAAGATAGGGATCCTCATCCTTTATCCTTGCCAACTTTAATAATCATAGAGTGATTTGAATTGGTTATATGAAGATTTAGTCAGATTCTCATTTAAAAATATTTCTCTGTCAGGACTGAGGAGATTAGAGCAGAGAGGAACTGAAGGTAGTAGTAGGCTATAGTAGGCTCTGTAGCTCACACCAGAGGAGAACTGAGGGTGGATCCTAAAGGCATTTAGAAATGGAATTGATAGGATATTAGGGCATGGAAGGAAGGTAAGAGAGAGGGTGGAGTCTAGGATGATTGTGGTATTTTGGGCTTGGTCCACTAGATGGAAAGTGATATTATCTACAGAGATTGGAATGTGGGAGGAGGCGCAGATCTCCAAAGGAAGATAGTGGGTTTGATTCTAAATATCAATGAGATACTGGGATATCCCGTGAGTTATTCAGGTAGAGTTGTTAAGCAAGTAGTTAAATAAATTAGTCTAGCCCTCGGAGAAAGTCATTCCTCAGAGGTATTGATGTGAGAAGAGAAAACCAGAGGGGAACGCAGCCGGTTCAGAAGATGAGGTAAGGTCCTGTAGGAGAGGACAAGGTCAGCATAAGAGAATCCATTGAAGTGTCTAGTGATAACTAGAAAAACGCTGCCATAGGAGAAGAGGATAAAAAGTGGTCAGACAAATCAAATGGCAGTAAGAGGTCAAGTAAGATACAGACAGAGCAATGTCTTTTGGAAATACCATAGAAAAATTTGTACCTTTGTTGGGGTGGTTTGGGTGGAATGGTGTTGGTGGAAGCCCCATCAGAGTGGGAATGAAGTATAAATTTGAGAGAGTGCTTTCAGTATTTGTACCATTTATTTCTGTATTTCTATCATTAAAAAAATTTTTTTTTTTTTTTTAATCATTAAAGACACCTTAAAGTACCTTCTTAGGGGGTTAAGGAGTCCATTTGTTTTGCTGTACTTATGTCTCCAGGTATGTATTTCTAGCCTGTACCTGACCTCCACACCTGTATTTTTAATTTTTTTAAAAATTTATCCACCAGTTACTCATACCAGATACTGGGCTATCATCCATTTGTTAGTTTGTCTGTCAGTATTGCGCTGATGTGTATGTTGCTGTGATGCCAGAATCTTTGTTTCCAGTATTTCAGATACCAGCAGTGTAACCCATTTTGGACAGGTTTCTGTGCAGCTTCCAGACTAAGACTTGGAAGAAAGCCCTGGCAATCTACTTCTGAAAATTAGTCAATGAAAACCCTATCGATCACAACAATATACTGTCCAATATAGTGACTGGGTAACATTTTTTGTGTGTTGTACATGGGATTCTCCATGAATTGGGGCCAACTAAATGGTAACTAACAACAGCAGGCACTGGGCAATTTAAGTTCTGGGCTGAGATGATATGATGGTAACAGAGTCCCTGCCCTTATGGAGCAATCTACTATCTGACAGAGAGTGGTACTGGACAAACAAATCGTTATAAAATTATTTATCACAGTTGCAGTAAACCCTATATGGAAAAATTATATGGTAAAATAGGGCATTCACAGAAGAGGTGGGGAAGGATCAAGAAAGCCTTCCCTGAGTTAGTGAATTTGAGCTGAGATGGGTTTTCCAGGCTCCATAAGAAACCCTAAGGTAAAGTGAAGCTCATAACTGATTAAACCAATGAGGTGTGAGGTAAGAGAGGTAAGCAGAGACTGAGTCTATCTGGGTTGGATTTCATCCTTGGAGTGATGGTAAACTATTGAGACACTTTAAATAGGAAAGTAAAGTTCTGAAGGATAGTGATTTTTGTTTTGTTTTTTGTCCACTTTTGTGTCCCCAGTGTATGAAAATAGTTCTGGCACTTAGTTGTGGTGGCACAATTTGTTCAGTTTGTTGAATGAATGCTTTTTTTACTATGTATTTTGAAAAGTTGATTCTGTCTGTCATTTGTTAAGCAGATTGCAATGTGGTGAGAGAAGTTGTGGAGAAGGTAGTAGTTCTGGAAAAGTCCAGGCAGAAGATGATGGTGTCTTGCATGAGGTCGGTGGCCATGGACATGGAGAAACACATTTAGGAGATAGGATGATTCTGTGGGGGCACATGTGGGAGAGAAGATGTTGGGGATGTTTGTAAAACTTCGTATATGAACAACAGAGTGTTACAGGGACACCTCCAATTCACAGGGACTAAGTGTCTTGCTCCTTTTCCAAATGAAAAGAGATCCTGGAGCATTTGGAGAACTCACTGCTGTGTTTGGTTTTGGTTTTTGACATCACTGTGTCAAACAGCTCTGGCTGTTTGCTAGCCTGTGATTCAGTCACAGAAACACACCCTGTGTACCTGTGATTTACTCTTTGATTTACCAACTTCTTTCACGCTTTTCCTCCTGGTTTTGCTGATAACTCTCTAGATAATTGTAACTGGCCACACTGGGTGCATATGTCACCCTTTCCTGGAGCAGCTCTCTGAACCTTCTCTAAACCTTCGTTAATTATTGGCGGGAAACAGAATATTCCTGAAGTAGAATGTGTCTGTACTTAAGGTTGGATCACTATTAAATGATTTTTTTCACGATCCAGAATTGAATAGTGGTGATTTGGCATCAGGGTGAGGATGCTACATGTTGCTTATGTTCAATTTATGGGCCCCTGTGATGTTTTTGGGTGTTTGTGATGCCTGTGAAAACCCTGGTTGTGTAGTGGTTAAGAGCTATGGCTGCTAACCAGAAGGTCGGCAGTTTGAATCCACCAGGCACTCCTTGGAAACTCTATGGGGCAGTTCTACTCTGTCATATAGGGTTGCTGTGAGTTGGAAAAGACTCCATGGCAGTAGGTTTGGTTTTTGCTTCTGGAGCCGTGGTGGTGCAGTGGCTCAGAGCTTGGCTGCTAGCCATAAGGTTGGCAGTTCATATTTACCAGCTGCTCCTTGGAAACCCTATGGAACATTTCTACTCTGTCCTGCAGGGTCACTATGAGTAGGAATCCACTTGACTGCAACGGGTTTGGTTTCAGGTTTGTGATGCCTGTAATGAGCTCTAGTGGCACTGTGGTAAGTGCTTGGTTGCTATCCGAAAGTTTGCTGGTTTGAGCCTACCAGCTACTCTGTGAGAGAAAGATGTGGCAGTCTGCTTCCGTAATTATTACAGCCTTGGAAATTTTATGAGGCAGTTCTACTCACTATGAGTTGGAGTCGACTCAACGGCAACAGGTTTGGTTTTCGGTTTTGTGGTGTCTGTGCCTTCCTCTGCTCTTAGGAGTTGTTTTTATGTGTATTTAGGTGATTTGGTTTTTCCTTAGTATTTTTATAACAGTCATTCAGTTGTTACTTGCTGGTTGCCTGTGCCAGAGGTTTCGAACTTTTCTTTCTTAAACAAAACGGTGGTATAAAACAGATAAAAGTGAAACTACTGGTTGAGTTAGGGTGCCTAGACACCAGACCTCTGGTTCTTTCCTTGGTAGTTTCCAAAAGCCATCTCCAGAAAGTGGCTGTTGGAAACAGAAATGAAAGTCAACAGTGTAAAGGTGAAATATCTGTGGAGGGGTGACATTGCAAGGGACTTTTACATACAAATAGAAGTCCCTGGGTGGTGCAGAGGGTTAATGTGCTTGGGTCTTATCTGAAAGGTTAGCAGTTTGAATTCACCCAGATGTATGTCAGAAGAAAGCCCTGAACAGTGCAGTTTAGAAAAATCAGCCATTGAAAACCCTGCGGAGCACAGTTTTACCCTGACACACGTGGGTTCACCCTGAGTTGGGCCTGACCCTATGGCAACTGATTATACGTACAAGCAGTACCTGGAGGCCACCAGTATGCGTATGATCAGCAGTTCTTTCCATTGTTCCTGAAATTATTGTTTTTTTAGCTAGAGCTCACATTTGGCCATTTGTTAGTGTTTATCATACTTTCTCTTTTCTTGGTGGTCTACAGGTCATCTTTGTCTAAAAACGAGCACATTGGTTTAGACGATTTTCTGATTCTCCTTCTCAGCATTTCTGCCTCCATGTAAATGGATGTATGCTTTCAGGACTTATGTTTGCCTTGCTGGTCTTTTCCCTGTCTCTGGGTACCTACAGAGTTAACTGATTATGTCTTTGGCTGTTTTGGCTGAAATTGTTCTGTGTGATAGAGCTTAGCCACTGTGAACTTTGTTTTCTTTCTTGCTTTATTCATTCATTTGTTTGACAAATCTTTATTGAATATCTACTATTTTGGACAGTCTTCTTCTTTACGCAGTATGAGTCGGAATCGACTTGATGGCACTGGGTTTGGTTTTTTGTTTTGGTTCTATATGCAGTGGAAACTGTAGTTGTCAACAGTCAAAATCTCTGCCTTCAGAAGCTGACATTCTAGTTAGATAAACACTCAATAAACAAGATAAAGGTTTTAAACAATGGTAGCTGGATAAATGCTATAGAGTAAGGGAAGGGGAATTCCTGTTGTTACTTATATGGAGAGACCCAAATATTTTTGAAATCATTTTTCCAGAAGTGGTAGTTTCGCATGGATTTACCTCATTATTTTGCCAGGCTTCCATCTTAACCTGAATTTATGTCCTTCAAATTGTTATCTCTGGTTCCAGACCAGCTGCTGACCTGTCCACTCTAGGACTGAGCCCTTGGCCTTGATCTCATTAGTGCTTTTACCCCAGTGGTCATTAATTGCCTGTAGTGGGCATGTCTTATGCTTACACTACCATATAGCTCACTTACTTTAGTCTTCATGCTTCTGACTTAGATTTTCCCTATCCCATAACCATCATAAGAAAGCATATGCAGAAGCCTAACATAAAGCAGAAACCCTGGTTAAGAACTGTGGCTGCTAACCAAGAGGTCACCAGTTCAAACCCACCAGGCGCTCCTTGGAAACCTTGTGGGGCATTTCTACTCTGTCCAATAGGGTTGCTGTGAGTCATTGCTTGATGGCAATGGGTTTTTTAATGTATAAAGCAAGTGGAAGATCTGGATGAGATGGGAGATGTTTAGGATGATGCCAAAAGGGCTACCCGTCATCCTCTGTCACCTCCATAAATTCCTGCCATAAAGCGTAGTTTCCAAGCTATGGTTCAGTATAGTGTTCCAATAGAACTTTTGTGATGACATTTTGTATGACTGGATTTTCTAATATGGTAGCCACCAGCCACATGTAGCCACGGCTGTTGATCACTTGAAATGTTAAACTAGTGAGGCTGAGTAACTAAATTTTAAATTTTATTTAATTTAAGTTTAGATAGCCACATGTGGCTAGCGCCTACTGTACTGAAAGGTCCAGTTCTGTTGTATCCTTAGCATTTACTGTATGTGGTCTGTATTCCAGTTTTCCAGATTGTGGATAAAAATAACATAAATTTTAGAGGCTGATGGACTCTGAGAAATCCTGGAGTAAGTCCTAGCTTGTAACCTTGGGCAAATTATTTAACCCTTCTGAGCCTCAGTTCCCTTTTTTGTAAAATGGAGACATTTGTAGTACCTTTTCATCGTGAAATTGCAAATGGGTTAAAGCACTCTTTGAGGAGTACTTGACAAAGTACCTGATGCCTGATATTAGATGACTTATCCTAATAGGCTTTTGTTGTTGTTTTTAATATCTTTTCTGCTCATAAGAATAAAGCATGCTCATTGTAGAACATTTAAATAAGGGAAAAATAACCAGAAGAAAATAAAAATAACCTGTAATCCCACCATCCAGAGACAAGCAACAGAAAAACTTGTGGAAAGTGGAGAAAGGTGTGTGTTTTTGGTTCGTGATATGCTTTTCTTTTTGTTTTGAGTGTGTATGTGTATAATAACACTGATAGTATTATTTCAAAAAGGAGATTTTAGAGATTATAGGTTATATGCATATAAATTGCTATACAAAGCGTTTTTTCTGATCTTATGTACTAGAAGGTCTTTAGGAAATAGTTGCGATTACTGATAAGTGTTTTTAAACTGGTGAGTTGAATAATTTGCTAATGTTTTTCTGGATTTATCTTTGGTGGTTTCATTTTTCCAGAATGTAGAAATTCTTTTTTACTGTATCTTTTAGAATGATGGGGGCGGGGGGAAGGTATATAGATAACTTTCATCTTAAGTTAAAACTGTCATGCCTCTTGAAAGTTCTGGGGTCTCTAGTTGTGACCATAGGCATGGCTTATGACATTATAGTAAAGTATATTCATTTAAAATATTAAGTTTATTTAGCATCTTCTGTGTGTCAGGCACTATGCTAAGTGCTGGAAATATGAAAGCAAATAAGATACCATCACTGCTCTTAGTAAATTATATGGTCTAGTGGGAGAGACTGGCAAAGAATTGTCATTGTTTGCCATTGAGTTGATTCTGACTCATAGTGATCCAATGCGACAGGGTAGAACTGCCCCATGGGGTTTCCTAGGCTATAATTTTTATGGGAGCAGATTGCCAGGTCTTTCCTCCTGAGGAGCAGCTGGTAGTTTTGAACCACCGACCTTTTGGCTAGCAGCAAAGCACTTTAACCATTATGCCACTAGGGCTCCTTGGTTCTAAATATGGTGTGAACAGGGCTATAAAAGGTATCTAGATAGTAATATGGGGTATGGGGCACTGTGGGTCTGCTGGGGAAGAAAAGTTATTAGCAAAGTGTTTCTAGCAGAAGTGACAACTTGAATGAAGTTTTAAGGGAATGATCGACTTAACCAGGCCGTATTGGTGGCCAGTATTCTAGGAAAAGGATATAGTAGGTATGAAAGACGGAGAGACTCTGGAGAATTTAGAGAACTGCAGTAGTTTAGCATGGCATTCAAAGCGGGGTTGGGTGGGATAAATGAAGATGGATCTTGAGCAATTGCAGGAGCCACAAGGGTCACAAAGGTCTTTCTATGACCTATATGGAATGTGGACTTTATGCTTAGGCTATAAAAGGTCTTTGAAGCTTAGTAAGAGAAGGGGCTAAGATCTCTGATCACATTTTTGTCATATGTGGAAAATTTCCAGGGTGTGGTTTAGAGAATAGATCAGTGATGAATAATACAAAGCACGGAGTCTAATCAGTGGGTAGTTGAATAAGTCAGGCAAGAGATGATGGATGATGAAGGTTTCAATTCGAATGAGTATGGAGAAGACACATTTTGGGTTTGGATTTTGTAACGAGTTGTGAATGAAGAATCAGGGAAAGGGAGATATCTTGGTGATTCCGTGGTTTTTGACTACTGAGACCATTCCTTGCAGGAGGGAGAGCTGGAAGAGGAGATTTTAGAAGGGGGAAGATTTATTCAGTTTTGATTATGTTCAGCCTGTAGGCCTGTGGATATTGGGGTCTGGAACCCAGGCAAGATGTTGCGGCTGGAGTTACAGATCTAAGAGTCATCTGCATAATGGCCATTATGTAAATAAAGCAGCCCTTTCTAGAGTGCTTAACATGTAGTTATGTGAAATACATTGCCTGATTTTGTTCCCACCACACAGGGATTGAATAGCTCGGCCAATTTTACATAAGTGATGGCAGTTCTGGTATTCAGATCCTAGTCTCTCTCTTCAAAGCCCAAGCCCTTGAATTAAGACTATCAGAGAGCAAATGAGGTCACTTAGGGAAGGGGTATAGAGTGAAAATTCAGAGCCGGCTAATGAAGCAACTTTGGTGGAAGTACCAACAGTTTTCATGAAGGTAGAGAAATGAGAACCCTTCAAAGAAACTGAGAAGGAGCAACCAGGGAGGCCAGATCAAAATGAGAGGAATGTTAGAATCATGGAAGCCTGGGGACACTAATGTTTCAAGACGAAAGTAGTGAACAGTGTCAGATGCTACAGAGATGCCTGGTAAATGACACAAGTGTTTCTTTGGATTAATAACCAATAGACATTTGAGAAAGAGGTTCAGTGAGATTAGGAGAATATGTTATATTTCAGTCAGGATTGTTTGATTTCAAGTAACAAATCAAACCAGGTTTTAGGTGATGAGGGAGTGATTGACTCCAGGATCCATAGAAAGTTGGAAAATCCAAATTGTAGGAATTGTAGGGCTATACCTAATCTCTTAACCACTGTACCACCAGCACTCCTCTAATCTTAAACGAAAGGAGAGGATTCTAATTCCAAAACACTATTAAGGGTTTACTTGATTTCCTTCTCTTTAGCCTTTACTTACAGTCCAACTAACTATATGCTACGAATGACCTCCTCTGGTACTTTGTCCTTGGAAGAGATGAAGGTGTGTAGCCTCAATGAATATCATTTTAATAAATAAATGAGTAATAAATACTTAACCTTTCTTGTAATTGCAAATATTTCTTTCATAACTAACAGGAACTTTTGCAAAAAGTTTACCCTTGATAGGATAAAAATATAATAATATCTCAACTGTAGAATTGATTAATTTTTTTTTTTTTTAGTTGATATTGTTGTAGGCATTTTATATACATATAATCCCAAAAAAACAAATCCATTGCCATCAAGTCGATTCCAACTCATGGTGACACTAGAAGACAGAGTAGAACAGTCTAGCAGAGTTTCTAAGAGCGACTGGTGGGTTTAAACTGCACCACCAGGGCTCTTAGGTAGGAAGTGTTCAAATTATAAAGAAGAGAACTCTGAAGTTTAGCAAAATTATAATTTGCTCAAGGCCACATAGTTTATAAATTGTGGGACCAGGCTTCAAACTTGCGGTTTTCCTGCTCTTTCTGGTGCATACATTGTCTTCCAGCATGAATGAGACATGACTCTGTTTTTATCTTATGGTCTCATGGGCTGAGAGTAAGGGGAAAAAAAAAGTGGCGAGCTATTACCAGAAATACTATAGAAATATTTAAGGAAAAAGGAGCATTGTCTATCAGGGATAATGGAAAATGCCTTCCTAGAAGAGGAGGGATTTGAACTTTGTCTAGAAAGCTGAGTCAGAATTTGGATTGGAAGATCATTTTTAGGCAGAGAAAACTCTGCCAAGCCTTGGAGCATGAAAGAACTTGATATGTTCTGCAAATGGTGACCCTTTTGTTGTGGCTGGATCAGGGCGTAAGGGAGGAGCAGGTAAGGAAACTTGTCTTATAAAGGACTGGGGAAAACCCCATTGATACCCAGGGTCTTGTTTGTAGAATCAGTTAGGATGCTCGAAGTGACAGAAGACCCAAATTAATGGCCTAAACCAAAAGGGAAAGTTATTACCTCACTTAAAGAAGCGTTGAGGAAGGCCTGCTCTGGGTCAGGTAACTCAGTAGCTCAAAACATCATCAAGGATCCGGGTTCTTGCTGTACAACCATCCTCACTTAGCGTTTCTCCCCCTTTTGACCTAGGTTTAAGTTCACCTCTGAGACCATCTTATTATGTGACTTGAGGCAAGAGAAAAAAGGCCCCCCCTTACCTATGTGTATTACCATAAGTATGTTATAAATATTGTTATTTCTGAAACACAAATCTGACCTTGTTTATCCCCTGATTTAAAAACCTTTGGGAGCACATTATAGTCTGCAGAACTAAATCTAAACTTTTTAGCTTAGTTTATGTCACAGACATTGTTAAGTTCCTACTCAACAGCCCCGCTCAACTTCTTTTCTGGGAAAGCCCTGCTTTTGTGTGCTCCCAAAGGTTTTAAATTGGGGGATAAAGTCAGATTCGTGTCTTAGAAATAAAAATATTTATAACACACCTATGATAAGACACATGAGGTAACCGGGGGTCTTTTAGGTGAACTAAATTTAGGTCCAAAGGGGAAAAACACGGAACAGAATTTCAAATTTTTGTGAAATCAAAACTATCCGGAGCTGTTGGGGTTGGGTGAACTCCCAAAACTATTGCCTTGAGATAATCTTTAAACTTTCAACCAAAAATATCCCCTGAAGTCATCTTTAAACCAAACAATAGTTTAGCTTAATTAGTGGAGAATGTCTGCCTTGAGATTGTGTTCTTTTAAAGAACTATCGTATAAAACCTGGAAAAGCTGGAGCCCTGTGTAAGGCAGAAACTTGTCAAAGAAACTGAATTTTTTTGCCATTAAAATGAGCAATACAAAAGTGGCAAGATTACACCCAAAGATAGAAAACTTGTGAGACCTGGAAAATCAAGGCAGTCCCATCGAGTTTGGGCTCTCACAGGTGTCTCAGTACGTGTGATCAAAATGACAACAGCAACTCAAAGGTTAGATAGGAAACTTATGGGGCAGTGAGTTTATATTAATGGTGGAGGAATAATTCAGAAAAGGAGAATGAGAATGTTTGCACAATTTGAAGAATGTAATCAGTGTCACTGAATTGTACATGTAGAAATTGTTGCATTGGTATATGTTTTGCTATGCATATTTTCAACAACAAAAATAAATTATTAAAAAAATTGGGTCTCCAGTATCTTCCCATATTACAATATACACACACATATATATTTTTTCCCTTTGGTTGGCAGTGTGTTTGTCTTTTGCTATCCAATTACGGTTGATATCTTTGAACAAGCTGTAATACAGGAAGTGCATTTGTGAAAGCTGGCAATGTAACTGTCCTTATAAGAACCATGATTATGCATATTTATTGTTTCCCTAAGAAGGAATTAAATACTTTTGCCAGCAACTTGCTTACCATTTTCATTGGTTTGGGTGTTGGGGTATATAATACATGTGCACAGCCATCATACAGACATGCTGTGAGAAGTGCTAAAAGAGAGGCAAAGGTAATGTGATATGTCAGAAACATGGGGCATTTGGGGACACCGTGAGAGGATGTGGAATCTGTACTGGACAATGAAGAACATGCAAGATAGAATAGGTTATTGCAGATGAAGGAAACAACAGATGAAGCCAACAAGAGGCAGAAAAACCAGGGAATATCGCAGTGCCCTATATGGATAGAGCATAGACTTGAGAGAAATTTGTTGGAAGTCAAGTTGGGGATGAGTCATGGAGAGGAAGGCACAGGATAATGGAGGTCACACTAATTGGTGCCTAAAATGAGTCAGGCACTGTGCTAAGGCCTTACGAACATCATTTAATCCTCCACCACATCCCTAGGAGGTTTAGAGGATCATATTCCAGTTTTTTTATAATAACTGAGGCTCAGCTTTACTAAGCTGCCTGCGGGCTCACTACTTACTAATGGGAGTGGTTCAAGAGTCAGCGTTTGAAACCAAGTCTCTCTCAACTTGAAAGCTCACTAATTAGGCCAAATATCCCTCCACTGTGCATTTCCCTGGAGCCCTCCTGGTGCAGTGGTTAAGTGATAGGGCCGCTAACCAAAGGGTCGGCAGTTCAAATCTACCAGCCACTTCTTAGAAACCCTACGGGGCAGTTCTGCTGTGTTCTCTGGGATCATTACGGGTTGGAATCAACCCGATGGCAATAGGTTTGGGTTTTTTGGGTTTTTTTTTTTTTGATACTTTTCCATCTTGTTTCAGATTTTAGTGTTTGACATTTATTCTCCAGGTATTGTCGAAGGGTTCTGAGCAGGAATGGACGTTACCAGAACGTCCCATAAGGGAAATGAAATGGTATCATTGTGGAGACTGGATAGAATGCAGAAGCAACCATGGCCACTGTTCTAGTTGGCCAACATTCATCTTTTCTAATATTTCATATCCAGACATTGGGAATACTAGATGACTTTATTATCTGAACTCTATTTGCCACCTTTTCCAGGGAAATAGAATTTTATACCCAGTTTTGTTTCTCCGTAGCTTCCTTCTCCTTTTCTGCACTCCAGTAACACCTGGATTCCAGGTGTAGTCACTTTGACTTAAACCTTTTTGGTCCATATGTCCAGCTTAAGTAACCCCTGCTCAAATATGACCAACTCTGTACTGATAATTACTAATTGCCCAAGAAGTTCCTCTTAAGGCATAACATTTATGGGATCTAGATATTTCTTCTGTTGTAAATGGCGTGATGAACTTTCATAGAAAAAGATGTACCGCTCACTGATACTGAACTTCCTGTCTTTTTACATTAATTGTCTCTAGAATGGTATATTAAACAAGGAAAATGTAGAATGCCTGTCAATTCTTCATACCTTAAAAATGCACCTGGAACTACTCGAATGAACTGGAAAGTAAAATAAGTGCTATGCCACACTTTTTACTTAAAAAAAAAAAAAAAAGGGAAATGGAAAACATACCACTTCTAGAAGGCCCTGACTTTGCATTGAATATTGAAATGGTGTCAGTAGTTATTTTTATATGCCACATTTTCTTCCATGGGTGAACCATCCTCGATACTTATGTGTTGGATATTTACCATGTGGGTTGCAATATTACTACATAGGAAAGATTATCTTGTTTAGAGGTGGCCCGAATCATTTAAGGTAGACATAAAGTCAGCCCTTTTGATTAAACCTGCCTTCTTTACCTGGGCTGATAGAGATTGTTTTTCTTTTTCCCTTTTTTTTTTTTGTTTTTGGTTTGTTTTCATCCTTTTTTGCTATTCTTTAGTAAATAGCAGCATTCCCCTACAGCAACCAAGAATAGAAATTATGTACCAGAACAGTATCATTTTCGTGAACTTAAAAAATTACATAAGAAATAACTTAATATTGGTTTTACCATATCTTCTAATTTGAAATGGAGTGCAGTACTTATGTGGTTAAATCATAGCTCTTTTACTGTTTGCTATAAAAGTTTCAAGAATATATATTTCAAAATATGTTTTTTTTAAAATAATTCAAAACAAATGCAACAGGGCTCAGCATACTTGAAACACATTTTCTGAATTTATCTTATATCTCTCTGCTCCAGAGGTTTTTTGTGTGTATATGGATTAGGCCTGGCCTGTTATTTCACCATCTATCTCCATCCTGGAATTGATTGCACTGAACAGTCCAGAATGAGTTACATATGGTCCCACTTTGTCTAAGTTTGTAGGACCTCTGGGTTGAAACTCCATTTGATCAGAGTGAAGCTAACCATCGCAGAAATTTGGCTAATGTCAGAATTCTAAAGTTATACATACATACATATATTCCAATTAGAATGTGTATGTTCCTGTTAGAAATAGTGTTTTGCTATGCATTGGCTCAATAGTTAGTATTCCTAAAATGTTGATGACATTTTCAAGAATTAAAAAAAAAAATTCATCCACCTTTTATCATTATTATTAGTTTTAAAATTCTTCTGGATAGGGATCATGCTACAAATATGGACCAAGACAAGCATTCAGACCTTTTCAAATCAAAGTTATGAATATATCAAAGGTTTTTCTGAAGTTGGGGTAGAAGATTGAAATCTAAAGATGATTTAAACAAAATTGAAGAGAAAATACTTTGTCAACTTAATAGTTCCTTTTTTCCCCCCCTAATAAAGAAGAAATGGGCTTAAGATGTGTTTTAGAATATTGCTCATTAACTGTGTTGAGGTAAACAAGTTAGGGGGTTGGCTTTTAGCTGCTGTTGTAAACAAAGCTGTTAAGGGTAACTTTCTCCCTCTCCAGTCTCTTTTCTCCATGTTCTGTTCATTTTCCTCTTTACCTTCCTATTGCTTTATTTTTTTCTCTCTTCCTCTGTCCCCTTCCCCCTCCTGCTCTTCCTTTCTCTGCCTGTGCAACCACGTGCTTCAAATCTGTGGATCTGGGCTGCCTTCTCCAACAGTTCACTGTGAGTGTGAGCAGAATGAAAACCAGATGGACCAGCAGTTCCCACTCTTATCTCCCAGCAGACTCTGGCAAGCCTCTCTTCATCCCTCCTTCCTTGGCATGACAGAAATATTTGCCTTCATTTAGGGAGACTTGTATTTGCTCCTGTACCTCTTCCCTCAGCTGCAACATAAGCGGAAAGCTATTTATTCCCTTGTTGTTGAGGTTGGTTTAGGTGAGTAGAATGTGTGATGAATTTAACTATTGAAGAGGCAGTTTTAAGCCTGCCTGGCTTGTGTTGATTATCGAGATAGGGGACTTATTGATATTGGTTGTTAAAGGTCTGGTATTGCAATATGAAATCAATTTTTTAACAGTAAGATAAAGATAGAAATGCTCTCTACGTGTGTCTTTGCCGTCATTTCACTCAGGACACTGTTATTCACATATAGGGACATTGTTACTCACTAGCATCAAAGATTAAGAAAGAGAGACACCAGTACTGTTAACTGGATCATCATGGGAAATCCTCTTATAGAATGATTATTTTAATTTTTTTTTTTTACATCTTCCTTTGATTATAGTAGCAACATTCTTTCAACTTTCGAATGTTTTACTGCAACCAAAGTCCTATGAAATTGATTTGAACAAAGGTGAGATAGATTTAGAATTGTGAGAGTAGTAATTTGGACTTTTCGTTTCGTTATTAACTGTGGCATTTTAACTTTCGCATAGTCCAAGCATGAAATATCTATGCTAAGGCTGCGAGAGGCCCCTCAAAACATTTTAGGGGTGCACAAGCATGTGTGTGTATGTGTGCACGCATGCACATTTGAAGAAAATTCTATCTAGAAAAACCATCCAAAAAAGTTTGTCGTTTTTACTGGAGATCTGTTGCCTCAATAAGTAGATTAGATTGAGGAAAAAAAGTTCAAAATTTCAGAGGGGAAATGTATTGAGTAGAAAACAGTGCTGAAATACAAATGTTAATTATTAAGTAATCAGTAGATTTCCCCATATCTGCCTTGTATTTCATGAAGAATAGGAGGAGCGTCTTTAGTTATTTTAGTTCTCAATTCTTACTCTGCCAGAGATTATTAATTGAAGTATTAGTCTCACGTTTTTAAAATTCTAAGTAAATAATAGCATAACTGTATTGTGTGACATATGGGATTTTTATGTCTAGGTGATTTTTAAGAGGGTGAGGAAATTGAAGTGAGAGATGTGTCGGGGAGACATAACCCGCTTCATCTACTAGGCCTGACAACAAAGCATGGAAGAGGGGTGGCAGGTGTTAAGAAAAATAGTCAGAGAGAGCTATCTGCTACCATTATCTCACCTGCATAACAGAACTTCAGGTTTTTGTTATTTCTGAGCTGTCATGAGGGGGCTCAGTACCATCCTACTTCCTCATCTATTTTCTACTTCATGCTAATGTTGGCTTCAGCTTCAGCTTCGAGTGAAGTTACGCTGTTGCATGTAACACTATCAAGGTAGCATCTGCCCAAGCCAGAAATAACAATAGAGTATGATATAACCCACTTACAAATGAGTTCCTGCCATCTGTGCTACACCTTCTTAAGTGGGGTTTGGATGATAAAATCCTGATTTAAACTTCAGTAGATAAGCATATTTTATTGATAGAAGATGTTGAATTTCTCCTGTTTGCTTACTTTTAAAAAAGATAAATCCCGCTTAAAAAACTGAGGTGCTTAAGGAATGAAATAACATGTGTGTGGTGACATTCCGCAGATCGTACTGAGAAGCACTCCACAATGCCAGACTCACCTGTGGATGTGAAGACGCAATCTAGGCTGACTCCTCCAACGATGCCACCGCCCCCAACTACTCAAGGAGCTCCAAGAACCAGTTCATTTACACCCACAACGTGTAAGTGGTCATTTCTGGGTTTTGAAATTAAAAAAAAAAAAAAAATTTTTTCTGCAAGTAAGAATTAAAGAAAAATAGGAGTTAACGTTAATGTATTTATGGAGAAATGAAGGAAAAAAAAACATTCATTTATTTGCCAGTGAGTAGGTATTACGCTCCTTAGTATCGTACCTTAGTTATAATTTGTATATATGCCAGAGTTTGCCTTTCTTTCATCATTGCTTTAGAATTGTAGTCTGCAATGGTTTTAGCAAAGGAAGAGTACTCCATTTGGTCTGTAACGTCAATTGCTACTACTATTACTTTTTTTTTCCCCTTAAATACATTTTTTTAAATTATGACATGTTATCTAGGTAACAACATTTGCCATTTCAGCAGTCTTCATATGTAAAGTTCCGTGACATTAAATATGTTCATCATGTTGTTCAACCAGCACCGTTAACTGTTTTGTAACTTTTAATTTGACTTCCATAATGGAGTGCTTTTTATTTTAGTTTGTTCAGTTTGACTTGGAGCATGGAAATATGGTATACTTATTTCCATGTTACTTCTGATCTTCTAGGAGCACTTTCTTCTCTATTTCAAACAGTTAAAAATAATATTAAAATCTACCACCCTTAAGTTAAAAAAAGGTCGCATAAGAGATACAGAAAACTTTCTGAAATAAATAACATCTTGTTTTCTTGAACTGTCAACACTATTAAGCCCTGTGTTCTCAGTCAGTGAAGTATATTGCTTGCTGAATCCTCTCAGGAAATGACAGAACATTCTGACAGAATAGGAACTTCCTTTTCCAGTAGGGATAGTAGATAAGTGTTTTAATCAATCTCAAAATCCTGGTTCAAATTGTCATCAAGGATTTGTGAAACTAATAAATGTTATCTGTGGCAGATAATACTATTTACAGACGGTGTGCCATGAAATCCCTACGGATGAAAAATAACAAGTAAAAGTAGGTCCCTGACTATAAGGGATTGACAAAATGCACACCCCAGGCTGTTTACACCGTGTCTCACTGCCATTTAAAAGACCTTTTCAAATGTGTGAAGAGTAGGGGACTGTGCTAGTGCCAAGTTGTAACCCTGTTAGTTTGAATTTAGTTTGTCGTACCCTGAAGCCACAGCGATAGGCGTGTGTCTTTTGTGAGAGGTCCTGGCTGGCTGTCATTTCTTGGCAGGTTACTTTGATAATCCATTTTGTATAAGAGAACCATTTTATTATCTTGAAATGAAACTTTTAAGAACAGTAGAGTACTTAGAACATGTCCAACTATTGTTAGGAATAGTTTTATCAAACTTATTATAAAATGATGTGTTTAATAAATTGATTTACCAAAGTAATTGATTTTAACATCATAAAAATCAACCTTTTTTTTAAAGTGAGAATTGTGCAACTTTTTCTAGCCTGGTTCTTGTGGATTCTCATCTTGGTGTTCCAGTGAATTTTTTTCAGAAATAAATTTACTGAATCTAGGCTATTGGTTGGATTAGGATGTCCCTATTCAATTAAAAAAAAAAAAAAAATTTTTTTTAATTCAATGTATTGAAATAACTCCTTGATAAATACTGTGTCCATTTTGGCCTCTTACATATGATTTGGATTCTCCGTGAAGAAGTGGTTAGGAAGTATGTGGGGGAGAAAATAGCCTTCTCATTGGGTGGTAGAAGGTTAAAACTTGAAAGTCCTATTTCTATAAACACAGCTGTCAGTTGTGTGTACAAAACATTATTAAAAATGTTCAGTGATAAATTTAGTCTCCACCAAATGTACACTTTCTCTAGGGGAGCAGTTTAGAAAGGAATAGTCCTGTTATATTGATATAAGCCTGTGACAAAAGGCTGACATCCAAACGCTGTTTGTTCTATGTTTGAAACAGTTCAGGTGGTTGGCATATGTGCACATGGGAGGCAGGGCTGTCCCTGTGCTACAGCCGGCTCCATTTATTATCAGCTTCTGTGCAGAGCTTCATCATGCAGTATGAGGAGTGGATCCATTTAATTGTAGAGAACCTGAGCCTGTGGTCATCCTGGGAAATCAAAGCATTTTACAGAAAGTCCCAACATTTTAAAAACATTTACTTTTTAAAAACATCCACTAGATTTAAGTGGAAGGAAACGTGATTATAATGTCCTTGTGCATGTTCTCTCTAAGTTTATGTTTTCTTTCTGATTTTGTGCCTTTGACAGTAACTAATGGCACGAGCCATTCACCTACAGCCTTGAATGGCGCCCCCTCGCCACCCAATGGCTTTAGCAACGGGCCTTCCTCTTCTTCCTCCTCTTCTCTGGCTAATCAACAGCTGCCCCCAGCCTGTGGCGCTAGGCAACTGAGTAAGCTGAAACGGTTCCTTACTACCCTGCAGCAGTTTGGCAATGACATTTCACCAGAGATAGGAGAGAGAGTCCGCACCCTTGTACTGGGACTGGTGGTAAGCAAATAAAATTGACCTGATTTTCTGGAGCAAGGGGGAGTGCGTGGGGGAGAGTTGGGGAAGATTTGGAAATACAGGCCCTGTTCTCACAGCTGAACCAGGTGGTAGGGATTCCACCGTATTCCCTCCTTTGTTGTAACAATTTCTGCATCTGGAGATTGCTTCCAAGTCTGATTAATTCTATAGCAAACATGTTTTCAATTCTGGATTATGTACGGACTACCACCATGGTTTTGTTTACTCTTTGACTAATAAATATATGGTGAAACAGATTTATTATTATCTTCGCCATAAACATATATGCACTAAATTCAATAATTATACTCTCCTGGAGACCTGGTGGCACTGTGGCTAAAAGCTTGGCTGCTGACCAAAAGGTTGGCAGTTCGAATCCACCAGCCGCTCTTTGGGAACCCTATGGGGCAGTTCTACTCTTTGCTATAGGGTAACTCTGAATGAAATCCACTCAACAGCAATGGATTTGGTTTGTGGCGTGGCATGGCTAATTGCTGTCAACAATAACAAAATGGTAGATTTTGTTAACGGTTCCTTTAATCTAACTGGTTGTTTTTTAACTTAGTTGCTTTGGAGATTTTTACTGTTGACTTGGGTGAACAAGAATTTATAACATGTAATAAATTTTTTACTTAATTATTTTTATTTTGAAGGCTAATAACTTTATTTTTAAATACCTATTTTTGTTTTTGGTAGAATTACTTAAGTCATTAGAGAACAAACATGTTAATTTTGTACCTTATGCTCTATTCTGTGCATTATCACATTAGAAATTAAAACATGCCATTTTTTGTTGAGCCCTAAATCACTTTTGCATTTATTGTGATTTTCTACATATGTGGAAGACTTTATATTATTCAGTATCCCAGTTTTTCCCCATACTGAGTCATGGAGAAACTGAGTCACACATTCCGTTCTTCGTCATCAAGGCTATGGTGGAGCTAAAATTCAGATGATAGCAGTTTCCTTTTTCTTGAAATAAATCATGTATTTTTGGTACATGACCCTATCATGGGCAAAGCCATTCCAGTTGTGTTTTGCAAAAGAAGAACCAGAATTAAAAAGCTGGTTTAGAGACTGGTGAGTAGACATAGAAGCCCTGGTGGCACAGTGTTTAAAGCCCTCAGCTACTAACTGAAAGATAGGCGATTTGAACCCACCAGCTGCTGCCATGGAAGAAGGATGTGGCAGTCTTCTTCTGTAAAAATTACAGCCTTGGAAACCCTATGGGCAGTTCAGATCTAACCTATAGGATCACAATGAGTTGGAATGGACTTGATGGCAATGGTTTTTTTTTTTTTGGTGCCGTGCACATGTTTCAAATCACAACATCACAAATTTGAGAGATTTTACAATTTAATTTTTAACTATTAACTCCCTTTTCTTCCCACTCCAAGAACAAAAAGCTCTCGCATCTCCCACGAGCCATCAGCTTTACCTGCTATACCTCTAGCTGTGCATGAAGGTGATTTTGGACAGAAGTGTGTCAGCCTACTTCAGATACATTGATCAATCACTTGTATCTTTTTCCTTCCTATTCACTCTTGAGTTTTAGAAATATGTTTTTCAGCGTGTAAAGAAGTAAGATCAAAGAATCACAAAGTAAATCCAAAGCAATAATTTTATCTCATGAATGGCAAATATGTCATTAGTTAAAAAATAAATAAATAAATAAAAAGAATGGTTTTGTGAAAGCTACTTTATGAATTTTTGGTGTGTTCTTTATTAACAGTGGTTTAATAAAACGTAGGAAGACTTGGCAGCTTTAAGTAGATTTTCTCTACATATTAAGTAACAAACCTTTGATTGAAATAATTTTTTTTTTTTTAGGATACATATTTATCTAAAAACCTTACAGAGAAAAGTTAAGGGAAGGGATTGATTGTGCCTTGCATATAATAGATAAAAAAAATAGGCAATGAATATTTGTTTAATAAATGAATGAAGAGAGAACGGACATTCGTTTTGAGAACTTGACTACAAGCTTTTATGCATGTCATTTTATTTAACTCTTGGAACCACCCTTTGAGGTAGTAATTTTTGCACTCATCTTTTGTACCTGGGGAAACCGAGAGTCACAGAAGTTTAATAAATTATAGAAGGCCACAAAACTGGCAGTGACTGTGATATGAATCCAGATGGTAGATCCTAACCAATCATTTTATATTGTTTACATTGGGTTAAGGAAACTGTATACAAATCTGTCCTTTAGAAAATGAACCATTAAAACAAAATGACCAAAAAAAGGGCTTGCTAACCTTTATTGTTATAGATAGGAAGTTGGTATTCATTCATAGTTTTGGGTGAAGATAATTTGAGTTTGGAATATGAAAAACTTACAACCTAGTGCTTCCATGCTTTATCATAAAAGGAAAAGGAATTTCACAAAAAGTGGGTGGAGCAGGTCACGAATGTTGTCAAGCATCAAGATGACTGCTAACCATGAGATAAATGTTTAAATGTAAGTAATAGAAGTTAAGACTAAAATTACAGTTGTGATTCTACCTAGGAATTAAGGAAAAGAAATCAAAATAAGGTGAAGTTATTCAATACCTTTACCACAATTGGCTGGCTATCTATTAAGTAAATGTTTGTATCAACGCACATTGCCCTTTGTAGGATACAAACCCTAGGCTTATTGTGAGATGAAGCTAGGAGTGAATTTGAATCAGTTTGTAGAGTCTCTTTCGGATTCAGCCGTACACGTTGCCTCGAGGATAAATGGAATATCTTTGATAATTGGGGAATTTTTTTTCACCCTCTACAAGAATCAGTGACTCATGGGAGGCTCAAACCTCTCCTTTGGTTTCATTAGCACAAGACACTAACCAGCTTAGCTCTTCACCCTCAGCAAAGATGCTTTGGTAGAAAAAGACAGCATGCAATAAGGGAAGACAAGAGAAGGATAATGTTTCTACCAGGAGACGTGGATATGACATGTGGGATGAATTGAGAGATTCTGACACTTGCTTCTGGCTCTTTTGAGTGATCTCTTGTGCTTTTAAAAACATCTCAGTGTGTTTGTTTTTCATAAAGGTAGTATTTGAAGGTTCTTCATAATTGCAGAAACTTCCTCAGCAAACTATGCTAACATCCATGCACGTTATTCTCAAGGTACCATATTTAATGTGTTCCATTTCAGTTTTTAGAGGTGGGTGATACAATAGACGATATTATCTTTTCTACAAAGTCAAAAGATTTTATACTGAAGATAATAGCTTCGTGTGTTGTGTGCCTGCTTGTTATTATACTGTGTTGTATATTAGTAATTTATTGG